>NC_092373.1:120694072-123094072 GCF_030028105.1 Mobula birostris | reverse complement strand
GACACCTATGCATGTATTTGTTTAACGTGTACTTGATGTTGCACTCCAAGAAGCAAACGATACTTCACAAATCTATCAACTGATTCCAATGGCATGGAAACCACAACGATTGTGGAGCTGATGGATTTGTTGCAGCCTTCATTCATCTTCACAGCCATTGAGTTCGAAGTAACTTCGTCCACCTGTTCCACTGTTGAGGTCTTGGTTGGATTGTTCTTTGTTAGGGACCTCATCCTTGACCTTACCGCCACGGGTGACCCTACCAGGAGCATAGATCCAGACAGCATTGCTCTCAGGATCACAGGACCACACAAGCTTCTCCACCACAACAAGGTGACAATCCATGGAGAAGACCATTTCAGGACGAGGGAGGGAAAAGAGCTGGCCCTGGGGAGGACTAGTGCCAGGTAGGAGGTCTATGGCACAGTCATATGGCCGGAGTGGGGGCAGGGTGGTGGCCTTTCTTTTACTGAACACATCAAGGAGATCCGCATATTCATCCAGGATCCCAGACAGGTCCACATCCTTAACTGACACAGAAGAAGATTCATGGAACGGAGCTTGAGCTGGACCTAGACAGGTAGACAGGCATGCCAGTCCCCACTCTTGGAGTACCTTCAGAGAACAATCGATCCGTGGGTTATGTCAGGATAACCGGGGGGGACCAAGTACCAGTTGCAGTTCAGGTGAATTAACCAAATAGAAAGATATTTCTTCATGATGGTTGCCTTCGGGCACCAGTTGGAGGGGTTGGGTGGAAAGGTGGATCTGGCCAGTTCCCAGAGGTTGACCATCCAGCGCCTTGACGTTGATCTTTTCTCTTAATTCCTGAGTTGGAACTCCCCATCTTTGAGCGAGAGATATGTCCATAAGGTTTCCGGCTGCACCAGAGTCAATAAACGCCTTAAGTTCATGGGTCTGAGACCTCCACGACAAGGAAGCTGCCAGCATTACAGAATTAGGGGAAGCTGACTGAAGGGAGAACTGACCCATCAGAACTCCCCTCCCTGCTGACGGGTATTCTCTCTCACTGGACACTTGGAACATGCTGCCCGGAAGTGTCCTGGATCACCACAGTAGATGCAGGAACCTGTTCTCCAGTGCCACTCTTGTTCCTCCTGAGACAGGCACATGCACCCCACTTGCATGGGCTCCTCCATGGATTGTTAGAAGCTGCAGCTTGATGCACTTCTTGCAGTTGTAGGCATCAGGGACATTGGAGGTCTCCCTGCCTTCCCACATCCTGCAAGAGGAGCGTTCAACTATCTCTACTATCCTAGCTGAGCAGATATAAAGAAGGCAAGGACAAAAAAACTTAACCTTTTTTCTTTTCTTTGATTTCTCTGACTGAAGCCTCCCTTCACAGAAGCCTGGAAGAGCTGACGCCTCACAATGAGCACCCTGACTCTGTCCACTTAGACGACAGCCACTGTGATGATGGCCACTGTCTTCCTTTAATTTACTCTTGCTAATCAATCCCAACTGCTGGTTGGACTCTGGCCAAAGCTCTTTTTCATAAATTGCCATAAAACTTTGCCTTTAAAATTTTGACCACCACCCTGATTGAAAGGTAGTTCTTCAGGGATATTCGCACGCTGATTAGGGATAGTCAGCATGGCTTTGTGAAGGGCAGGTCATTTCTCACAAGCCTGAATTAATTTTTCAAGGAAATGACAAAACAAAATTATGAAGGTAGAGCAGTGAATGTGATGAATATGGATTTTGGTAAGGTGTTTGACAAGATTCCCCACGTCGGCTCATTCAAAAAGTCAGGAGGCATAAGATCCAGGAAGACTTGCCTGCATGGATGGTAGCAGATGGAGCATATTCTACCTAGAGTTTGGTGAGTGATGGGGTTCTGTGGGGATCTGCTCTGGGAACCCTGCTCTTGGTGACTTTTATAAATGACTTGGATGGGGAAGTGGAAGAGTGAGTTAGTAAGTCTGCAGATGACATGGTGTTGTAGCTGGTACAGTACATTGTTGTAGGTTGCAAGGGGACATTGACAGGATGCAGAGCTCGGCTGAGAAGAGGCAAACAGAGCTCAATCTGGAAATACGTGAAGTGATACACTTTGGAAGGTCAAATTCAAAGGCAGAGTACAGGATTAATGGCAGGATTCTTTGCAGTGCAGAGGAAAAGAGCAATCTTGGAGTCTGCATTAATAGTGTATTGGTTATTATCATTGACGATCATCAATCAGGAAACTCAGTTCAAGGGAAGCGAGGTAATGTTGCAGCCATAGAAAACTCGGCCGGACGACACTTGGAGCATAGTGTTCATTTCTGGTTGCTACATTATCGAAAGGATGTGGCAGCAGTAGAAAGAGGAGATTTACCAAGATGCTGTCTGGATTAGAGAGCATGTCATATGGAGATAAGTTGACTCAGCTAGGGCTTTTCTCCTTGGAGAAAAGGAAAATGAGAGGTGACTTAATGCAGGTGTCTATTCTCAGTCCTGATGCAGTTTCTCAAACGAAACATTTGCATTTCCTTTCCCCCTACTGATACTGTATGACCCATCGAGTTCCTTCAGCAGCTTGCTTTCCCCTCTGTCAATGGCAAACTTGAATATAAAGCCTGGCACCAGTGTAAGTGTAGAGGGGGATGCAGAGAGACAGCAAGGAAAGATAGAAAGGCTAAGTGAACGGGTGAAAGTGTAACAAATACAATATAATATGAAAAATGTGAACTCAATGGATATGATATAACAATAAAAAAGAAGACATTTTTAAAATGATAATTGAGAAATATTCATATTCAGAACAGCTTGCTTCTCAAAACATCCAACACTTTTCATGGGGCTTGACAGAATAGAACATAAAATAATCTAGAAAATAACAGCTCCTTTGGCCTAAAATGTGGATGTTGACCATAATGTCAAAATGAACTAAACCATCTGCCTGCACATGATCTATATCCCTCCATTCACATGCCTGCCTAAATGCCTCTTAAAATCCATTATTGGGTTTGCTTCCACCACCATCCCTGGCAGCATATTCTATGCACCTATGGTTCTCTGTGTAGTAAACTTACCCTGTCCTTACATTACATATTATCATTGTTCCAGGATTCCGATGTTTCAGACGTGATAGAGGCAGAGGGATGAAGGGTGGTCCCACGTGGGAGGTTAGTTAGGAAGATTCAGTCACTAGGTATATATGGTGAGGTAGTAAATTGGATTAGACATTGGCTCAATGGGAGAAGCCAGAGAGTGGTAGTGGAGGATTGCTTCTCTGAGTGGAGGCCTGTGACTAGTAGTGTGCCACAGGGATCAGTGCTGGGTCCATTGTCATCTATATCAATGATCTGGATGATAATGCGGTAAATTGTATCAGCAAATCTGCTGATGATACAAAGATTGGAGGAGTAGTGGACAGTGAGGAAGGTTTTCAAAGCTTGCAGAGGGATTTGGACCAGCTGGAAAAATGGGCTGAAAAATGGCAGATGGAGTTTAATACAGACAAGTGTGAGGTATTGCACTTTGGAAGGACAAACCAAGGTAGAACATACAAGGTAAATGGTAGGGCACTGAGGAGTGCAGTAGAACAGAGGGATCTGGGAATACAGATACGAAATTCCCTAAAAGTGGCGTCACAGGTAGATAGGGTCGTAAAGAGAGCTTTTGGTACATTGGCCTTTATAAATCAAAGTATTGAGTATAAGAGCTGGAATGTTATGGTAAGGTTGTATAAGACATTGGTGAGACCGAATTTGGAGCATTGTGTGCAGTTTTGGTCACCTAATTACAGGAAGGATATTAATAAGGTTGAAAGAGTGCAGAGAAGGTTTACAAGGATGTTGCCGGGACTTGAGAAACTGAGTTACAGAGAAAGGTTGAATATATTAGGACTTTATTCCTTGGAGCATAGAAGAATGAGGGGAGATTTGATAGAGGTATATAAAATTATGATGGGTACAGATAGAGTGAATGCAAGCAGGCTTTTTCCACTGAGGCTAAGGGAGAAAAAAAAACAGAGGACATGGGTTAAGGGTGAAGGCGGAAAAGTTTAAAGGGAACATGGGGGGGCTTCTTCACACAGAAAGTTGTGGGAGGGTGGAATGAGCTGCCAGATAAAATGGTAAATGCGGGCTCACTTTTAACATTTAAGAAAAACTTGGACAGGTACACGGATGAGAGGTGTATGGAGGGATATGGTCCAGGTGCAGGTCAGTGGGACTAGGCAGAAAAATGGTTCGGCATAGCCAAGAAGGGCCAAAAGGCCTGTTTCTCTGCTATAATGTTTCTATGGTTAAGATATAGACAAATACTTTGTCTGGAGAGCTGAAATAGTTAGTTCTCATACAAACAGAAATAAAGAGTGAGTTATATAAAGATTGAGAAGTCAATATTGAGTCCTGCAAACTTCAATGTGCTAAGAGGGAAGATAAGGTGTTGTTGTTCAATCTTGTGCTGTAATGCACAAGAAGCCACACACAGAAAGGTTCAAATAGGAACAAGGTAATGAATTAAAATGACAAGCAACAGAAAGATCACGGTCGCTCTTGTGGACTGAGTATAGGTGTTCCACAAAGTGATCATCCCATCAACATTCAGTTTCTCCACTGTAGAGAAGACCGCCCCATGGTCACCGTGTACAGTACACTAAATCGGTAGGACTGCAAGTGAATTGTTACTTCACTTGGAAGGACTTTGGTTTCTGGATGGTAGGAAGGGAAGAGGTGATGGTACAGTTGTTGTGTCTCTTGCATTTGCAAGGTAAAGTGCCAATAGGATGGGGAGTGTAGATGGCGACAGAGTCACAGAACGTGTGATGGCCTCCAAAGTTGTGAAAGGGAAAGGAATGGGCACTATTAGATATACCTTTACAGCTGCTCATTACTACAAATATCTAATCAGCCAAATGTGGAAGCAAATCAATGCTTAAAACTCTGTAGACATGGTCAACAGGTTCAGTTGTTGTTCAGATCAAACATTAGAAAGGGGAAGAAATGTGATCCAAGTGACCTTGACTGTGGAATGATTGTTAGTGCCAGACAGGGTGGTTTGAGTATCTCAGAAACTGCTGATCTCCTGTAATGTTCACACACAACAGTCTCTAGAGCTTACAGGGAAATATGCGCAAAACAAATTAATAAAACATCCAGTATGTGGCAGTTCTGTTGGCAAAAATGCCTTGTTAATGGCAGAAGTCAGCGGAAAATGGCAGACTGGTTCAAGCTGGCAGGAAGATGGCAGTGACTCAAATAACCATGTGTTACAACAGTAGTATGCAGAAGAGCAACTCTGAATGCACAACACATCAAGACTGGAAGTGAATGGGCTACAGCTGCAGAAGACAACACCCGGTTCCATTCTAGTACCTAAAACACTGGCACTGAGTGTATACTGAGTTTGTAACTGGAATAAAAGTGAGCTATTACTATGGCAATAATTATATTTCATTTGAATCTATTTGCAATTAATTACATTGCTTGTTTTCATATTAGCTTGTCTTTTACTTGCCTATAACTAAGAATAGACTCAATCGGTGTCAGCCGCTGCCCAGAGTAAATCTGTCATTGGTGATGTTAGCCAGGGCCAATCACATAACTGTGAGGGAAAAATGCCCTAAACTAGTCCCAGCACCTCTGTTAGTAATAGGTTTTCTGTTGATTAAATGCAGGTCTTTTGGCCATTCTTTGTTTTTCTCTTCTTGGTGAGATATGCAGTTTCTTTTAGCAGAAGAAAATAATAATACCTTTTCATCTTTCTCAAGTGGGAATATAAATGTTATTACTCCCTTTCAGTTCCACCTCTCTTGCAACCTGATAAAAATTATAAGATCTTTAATTATAATTTAATTATAAGATTTTTAATACTGACTATTATGAGTGGTAATTAATTATGAAATGTATTCTCAGCAAGACTCCAGTAAAGAATCATTCCTTCAGGAAACAAAATTACTGTTTTCATCCAGTCTTCCTTGACTACACTTCTTATTGGAAAAACTGCCTTCAATAACTCAATTCTTAAGATGGATATAAAAACGTCAAGAGATATTTATACAATCTATCATTTCAGCAGACAACTGAAGCACAGTGTCAGCCAAACTCCAACCTTTCATCTTCAATCTAAAGCACTCTTCAGCAATTTTAACCATCTCAATAGGCAGTATCATAGGAGATTAAATCAAATTCAATAAAAGACGAGGGTACGTTAATTTACTGTTCTTGCTAATGAGGTAATTCTTTTGATTCCTCATATGTTTAGCAGTTCAATTATTTATGACGTTGGTGTTCTAAATTTCTCACTAGCAATTAAATCTGCCAACTACTGACAAGCAATATTACAATCACCACCAGCTGGACAGTGAAGGAGAGTAGAGATAACTCCTCTCCTATAAAAAAAACTTCTTCAATTTATGTTTTACTTTTAATCCTCTCAATTTCTATCCTTCCCAGATGATTTGGAGCCTAGCCTTCAGGTTATTACTTTCCACACACTGAAAAACCCAGGAAATAGAAAGATTTCCAAATGCTATACATTTGTATTTTGATCAACATGTATTTTTCAGCTGGAATAGAAAAAAACTCAGTGGTTCAATTTAACGGCAGAGAATGCATACAATATACAACCTGAAATCATTACTCTCCAAAGATATCCGCAGAGAAAAAAATACCCAAAGAATGAATGACAGAAAACATTAGAACCCCAAGCCCAATCCCCCCCTCCCACACACAAGCACTAGCAAAGCATCAACTCTCCCCTCAATGCTCCCTATTACAAAAACAAATAATTTACAACATCAATTTATCATTGCTGGAGAACACTATTTAATTATGTTAAAGACATGGCTTCTAAAATGTGTAACAATGGTCCTTCTCCTGCTTAAATGCAGTATGCATGTCCTCCAGAAAGAAGTCTGACCACACTAAGAGGTGTCTTTTAAGTCCGTTTTTAAAAAATCCCCATGACTGTGCTACCCAGCCTTGCATTATCCACCTCTCTCCTTGCCTACTACATCGATCCACACTCATTTCTGTCCATTTATCCCTATGTTAGATATGATACAAGAATAAAGTGTACTTTCAAATGTGTAGTCTGAATTGAATTTTATAAAACTGAATTTTATATAAACATTTCAAGTTTAGTTTCAATGCTGAATTTTGATACGTTAATGTGGGTCCTGAATAACAAAAAAAGACATTGAATCCTTCCCTCCGTCACTCATTTTAATTCCTATCCATCCCCTGATATATCATCATTCCAATCACATCCTTACTTAAGCAATACTTGTGGCAAGTATTTGAATAATCATTGCACAGCTCCCAAGAAAATGAGTGAGAATAATGAGATAAGCTTGGAGGTGATAGATGAAGAGACGAAGAGCTGAAGATGAAAAGGACAATGGATGATGGAACAGGGAAAGAACAAAGGAACCAAAGGAAGAAAGGTGTGGGTGATGGGCAGGTCCTAAAAGTTGCGGATGGGAAAGAGCAGAGTTAATTGAGCCAGAAAGACAGGGAAAACAAAGTGGGGGGAGGAGGAGGGAGGAACAAAGAGAGGAAGATTAAGAAATCAAAGTTGATGCCATTAGAAATACAAAGGCAGAATATGGAATGTCCCTCCTCTAATCTACACCTAGCCTTAACAATACAGTAAACAAGGCCTTTACTTAACATTTTGAGAGCAGGACTTGAAGGGATTTGCATGTGGACCATCCTGCCAGAACTTATTTATTTTTTTAGTTTATATTGAGATACAGCACGCAGTAGTCCTTTCCAGGCCTTCGTGCTGCGTTGTCCAGCTACCAAGATTTGACACTAGCCTAATCACAGGACAGGCCGGCTGGTGGCGTAGTGGCATCGGAGCCTGAGTTTGGAGCGAAGGCTCTCGAGTTCGAATCCAGCCAGCTCCCTTGCACGCTTTCCATCTGTGCTGGGTTGAGCGTTGAGCTAGTAACTTGGCCTCGTAAAAGTAAGAAAGCCTGCTAAAAAAAAACACCGTCATGACAGTGTCTCGATGACTCCACTCGGAGTTAAGGGCTAGAAGAATAATAATAATCATAATCACAGGACAATTTACAGTGACCAATTAACCTATCAACCATTACACCTTTAGACTGTGGGAGGAAACCAGAGCACCTAAAGGAAACCTATGCAGTCATGAAAAGAACGTACAAACTCTTTACAGACAGTAGCGGGAATTGAACCCAGATGGCTGGTACTCTAATGCATTGTGCTAACCACTATGCTACCATGCCTGATAGTGCGTGATAGTGGGTGATACAAATTGGGCATGGATTAGATAGCTGACCTTCCTCAGGTTAATATGTTTGTTGTTACTGCAGTCTAATCTTGCAATGTAATTTAATAACAAAAGCAAATCTCATTTTAAATATCTTCCTTCAAAAGTAGTCTATGGTGCACCACCTTTTCTGCTTGACTAGGTCATATGTAATCTTTCTCTTTTGTTGTCATTGCTTTCATGATAATGACTGGCTCTTCTGTGCTTTTTTTTTGCAGTTACAAGATTAATTCATTTCTCAATGTTGATGAAGAGACATTCACACAGTTTGAACCAATGTCACATTTTGTAACTAACGTGTCCCCTTGTCATAGAAATTTTGAGAATTTCCACTGAGTAGTTTGTAACTGCACACAATCCTTAATTGATGTTGTTTGTAATGGATCCTCTCATCGGCAAGCCTCTGGTATTTCTACCTGTCAGCCTTCTGAAGGTTTTGTCTTGAAACTCATCTGAATACTGCGTGCTGGGGATTATTTTCATCCACGTTGATAATGGTGGTCAAGCAAATATACTGTATACTGTTCTTGCTACTATTTTAGATCAGTCAGACGATTGAGCAAGTTTGGGATGGACCCCCAAATCCTAAGAACTTTCAGATTGAGAGCATGCTGACTGGCTGTATCACTGCCTGGTATGGGAACTGTACCTCCCTTAATCGTAGGACTCCGCAGAGAGTGGTGTGGACAGCCCGGCACATCTGTAATTGTGAACTTCCCATGATTCAGGACATTTACAAAGACAGGTGTGAGAAAAGGGCCTGAAGGATCACTGGGGACCTGAGTCACCCCAGCTACAGTCTATTCCAGCTTCTATTATCCATGAAATGGTACCACAGCATAAAAGGGCCTGAAGGATCATTGGGGAACTGAGTCACCCCAACTACAGTCTATGCCAGTTTCTATCATCCAGGAAATGGTACCGCAGCATAAAAGCCAGGACCAACAGGCTCCAGAACAGCTTCTTCCACCAGGCCATCAGACTGATTAACCCATGCCGATTTGAGTGTATTTCTGTTACATTCACTGTTCTATTTATTATAAATTGTTATAAATCACTATGATTGCACATTGCACATTTAGACAGAGACATAACGTAAAGAATTTTACTCCTCATGTATGTGAAGGATGTAAGTGATAAAGTCAATTCAATTCAATTCCTTGAATCGGCAGGGGGGGCGGGGTGGAATCTGTGACATCCCAAATTCCAAAGCAGAAGCTGTGAGTTCTTCTGGGTTATACGAGAATTAAATCCTGCAGGTTTGCACAAGCACAACGATTTTCTCCATTGCTACAAGCAGTAGATTATCCCCTGTCCTGGTGACATATAACAGAAGTTTTTGTGGATAGGGAAAAATGAGTTTGACAACGGGGCGAGGTGACTTATAATCACTGGTAATAATTACATTGTTCATTGAAAAGCATTCAGTCTCTGTTTTACCTCGAGAGGTGTTACGTCCCTTGATGACAGAAGCAAATGTGCCTGAATGCATCATCTTCTGATTTTCTTCTGTCTGTTCATTGTAAAAGGATTCACCTATTTTATTGTGTTTGTGATGTGTTCTCACACTGATTACCACAGTGTTCAACATTAAGTAGAACAGTTAAGAGTTTCCCTCATTGGATAAGAAAAGCAGTTTAGGTGCATTCACTGGAAAATATTAAGTCCCACAGCTTTGGTTGAGATTTTTAGCTTCTCAGTACAACTCATAAAGGATGACTTCATAAGCTGACAGTCATATTTTCTTCTCATTAGGTAGAACATGACTAAATAAATGCCATAGCAAAAGCTTTAACTATTTTATTGAAGTACAACCTAATCTTTCCAGAATATATGTTAGCAATCAGCACACACAAAATGCTGGAGGAACTCAGCAGATCAGGCAGCGTTTATGGAAATGAATAAACAGTCAACGTTTTGGGCTGAGACCCTTCTTCAGGACAGGAAAGGAAGGGGCAGAAGCCAGAATAAAATGGTGGGGGGAAGGAAAGGAGTACAAGCTGGCAAGTGATAGGTGAGACCAGGTGAGGGGGACGATGTGTGGGTGGGGAGTATGGTAATATCTCATTTAACAATTCTATTATCCAAGTTTCTCTTCTCTGGTGGTTTTCAGATTCATTTTTTTATCAAATGAATGTGAAAAAATACAGTGAAATGTGTCATTATTGACATCTAACACATTGCAAGGGTGTGCCACAGTATTGCCACACATTCAGACACAAGCATAATGTAAACACGAGGACTTCTGCAGATGCTGGAAATTCAAGCAACACACATAAAGGTTGCTGGTGAACGCAGCAGGCCAGGCAGCATCTCTAGGAAGGGGTACAGTCGACGTTTCAGACTGAGACCATTCATCAGAAATAACTGGAAGAAGAGATAGTAAGACATTTGAAAGGGGGAGGGGAGATCTGAAATGATAGGAGAAGACAAGAGGGGGAAGGATGGAGCTAAGAGCTGGAAAGTTGATTGGCAGAAGGGATACAAGGCTGGAGAAGGGAGAGGATCATGGGACATCCAAAATGATAGGAGAGGACAGGAGAACACATACTGATGTGTCTATCCACGGCCTCCTCTACTGTAAAGATGAAGCCACACTCAGGTTGGAGGAACAACACCTTATATTCCGTCTGAGTAGCCTCCACCTGATGGCATGAACATTGACTTCTCTAACTTCCGCTAATGCCCCACCTCCCCCTCATACCCCATCCGTTATTTATTTATATACACACATTCTTTTTCTCTCTCTCCTTTTTCTCCCTCTGTCCCTCTCACTATACCCCTTGCCCATCCTCTGGGCTTATCCCCCCCTCCTCCTTTTCTTTCTCCCTAGTCCTCCTGTCCCATGATCCTCTCATATCCCTTTTGCCAATCACCTGTCCAGCTCTCGGCTCCATCCCTCCCCCTCCTGTCTTCACCAATCATTTTGGATCCCCCCTCCCCCTCCCACTTTCAAATCTCTTACTAGCTCTTCTTTCAGTTAGTCCTGACGAAGGGTCTCGGCCCGTAACGTTGACTGTACCTCTTCCTAGAGATGTGCCTGGCCTGCTGCATTCACCAGCAACTTTTATGTGTGTTGCTTGAAATACCAGCATCTGCAGATCTCCTCGTGAAGGGGAACAATAATTTTTTTCCCATTTTTTTCTCTCTCTTTTTTCTCCCTCTGTCCCTCTCACTATAACTCCTTGCCTGCTCTCCAACCTCTGGGCTTCCCTCCCCCTTTCTTTCTCCCCGGGCTTCCTGTCCCATGATCCTCTCCCTTCTCCAGCCTTGTATCCCTTTTGCCAATCAACTTTCCAGCTCTTGGCTCCATCCCTCCCCCTCCTGTCTTCTCCTATAATTTTGGATCTCCCCCTCCCCCTTTCAACTCTCTTACTATCTCTTCTTCCATTTAGTCATGATGAAGGGTCTTGGCCCGAAACATCGACTGTACCTCTTCCTAGAGATGCTACCTGGTCTGCTGTGTTCACTGGCAACTTTTATGTGTGTTACAAGCACAATGTGCCCACAATCTTCAGTAAAACAAGCCCCTTTTTCTCCCTTCGATCCACCCCCCCAACCCCCTACTCACACACACAGACTCCAACCCTAGGACGTGTAATCTCACAACTCCACATCTGAGAGGCGTGACCACTGTACTTGAGGA
This sequence comes from Mobula birostris, assembly GCF_030028105.1. Taxonomy (NCBI): domain Eukaryota; kingdom Metazoa; phylum Chordata; class Chondrichthyes; order Myliobatiformes; family Myliobatidae; genus Mobula; species Mobula birostris. The sequence goes on along the minus strand of NC_092373.1, from coordinate 123,082,176 downwards.
AGTTTAGCTCTAGCTAAGACATTCTGTATTGGCAATGTTTTAACAGGGTATTGCATTGAATTCTTCAATCCATTATTGTCCAACAATTAATTTTCTGACAATCACTTCACTAAATATTCCCAATGAATCCATTTATTGCCTCCAATGGACCTTCTTGGTGCAGACAATATACATACTAAAGGACAATATAATATTAGTATATTTAATTCAATCAAATAAATTCATATTAAACAAAATATTACTCAGAAGTAGCATTACCTGAAGATATTGTGAAGAAATATCAGCAGCACGCAAAGTGTGAATAGATAAGGGAAATATTCCATTGTCACCGGAAAAGGCAGGCAACTATTTCCACCTATTCCACTTGCAACATGCAGATTTGTTTGATGTCTTTTCTGGGATAGATAATATTTCCGTTATGTCAGGGTCCTCTGAAATATCACAGAAAAATATTCAGCTCTGCCAAACTCACTCCTAGTGATTAAAACCATGCTACTGGACACTCTCTAGTCTCACATCATAAGTGAAGCAGAAGCTTCCTCCTCATTTCAGAAGAATACAACGGTTAAGTTATTGTCAACAAACTTACAAAATGGCTGGAGGGTTTTCTTTTCAATGTAGTACTAGTTCCATATAAGCTTCAAATGAGTGAGGTTAAGTTAGTCTAGGAAATGTGATGTATAGATTCATAGCAATCAAAATGGATTTGGGGGAACAATTTTTAAAGATATACAAAAAGCCATGGGCATACCTCAAAATTTTTATTTACTCCATTGTCATAAGTCTGCAGGGGTATTGGCAGAATTTGATTTCTGCAAAAGGCTTTGTTCAAAAGTATTAACAGAAAGGTCAACATACTTAATGGCAATTTATGTGACACCTTGCAGCATTGCAAGTCATCTCTCTGTTGCAAGGAACGGAGTGAACGCAAACGCAGGACACTAGCATGGAGATTGAGTTAGGCTGCAGACGAGGGTGTGAGAGTGGCTGGAACTGAATGGCAAACAGGAGGGTGAACAGGAAAGCAGGAGGCAGGCAGAACTTATCTTGACATGGAGCGTAGAAAGGCAAGTGGTAGACAATACTTTTCTTGACACGGAGAGACAGAGTTACATAGGTAAACCTCAGTACTGAAGTAAAACTTAGAATCCTTATCTTGACACGGAGAGACAATGTTACACAGGTAAACCTCAGTACTGAAGTAAAGCTTAGAATTCTCAATCCTAAACGGCTGGGCACGTTAATCATCACACTGGCTAAAACAATGATCAGGCAACAAGTGGATGCAAAGCCGGGGTTTTTATGCTGCAGGTCTTGATGAGAACCAAGTGTGCCACCATCAAAGGGAATTAGGAGAAAATGGGAAATTAACAGTCAGAACTATGACACAATCAAAAGGAATTAGGAGAAAATTGGGAATTAATGATTGGGACTGTGACAGCTTTCAGTCGAACCACCAGGCTTGTCCAGATTGTCTCGATGGAAGTCTCGGATGAGGGAGGGGTCCAAGATGAAGGAGCGGGGAATCCAGGTGCGCTCCTCAGGACCGTATCCCTCCCAATCAACCAGGTACTGGAAACCCCTGCCTCGGCAGTGCACATCCAGTATTCACCGGACGGTGTATGCTGGGTAGTCGTCGATGACCCAGGCAGGTGGAGGGGGTTCAGCAGGAGGGCACAAAGGGCTGACAGACACAGGTTTCAGTTGGGAGATGTGGAACGAGGGATAAATGTGCATAGATCTGGGTAGTTTAAGTTTGACCACCAAGGGGTTGATGATGCTCTCGATTTTGAATGGTCCGATGTAATGAGGGGTGAGTTTCTTGGATTCAGTTTTGAGGGGATGTCTCTTGAAGAGAACCAAATCTTCTGACCAGGCCGATAGTTGGGTCCTGGAATTCAATGGCGATCAGCAATCATCCAGTTGCAGTCGGCTGAGCGGAGCAAGGCCGAGCGTGCATCCTTCCAGACCTTGCGGCACCGGCGGAGATGGGCCTGAACTGAAGGCACAGTGATGTTGTCTTCATGTGCAGGAAACAGAGGGGGTTGATAGCCTAGGGTGCATTCAAAAGGGGACATACCAGCTGGAAAAATGGGCTGAAAAATGGCAGATGGAGTTTAATACTGACAAGTGTGAGGTATTGCATGTTGGAAGGACAAACCAACGTAGAACATACAGGGTTAATGGTAAGGCACTGAGGAGTGCAGTGGAACAGAGGGATCTGGGAACACAGATACAAAATTCCCTAAAAGTGGCGTCACAGGTAGATAGGGTCGTAAAGAGCGCTTTTGGTACATTGGCCTTTATTAATCAAAGTATTGATTATAAGAGCTGAAATGTTATGATGAGGTTGTATAAGGCACTGGTGAGGCCGAATCTGGAGTATTGTGTTCAGTTTTGGTCACCAAATTACAGGAACGATATAAATAAGGTTGAAAGAGTGCAGAGAAGGTTTACAAGGATGTTGCCGGGACTTGAGAAACTCAGTTACAGAGAAAGGTTGAATAGGTTAGGACTTTATTCCCTGGAGCGTAGAAGAATGAGGGGAGATTTGATAGAGGTATATAAAATTATGATGGGTATAGATAGAGTGAATGCAAGCAGGCTTTTTCCACTGAGGCAAGGGGAGAAAAAAACCAGAGGACATGGGTTAAGGGTGAGGGGGGAAAAGTTTAAAGGGAACATTAGGGGGGGCTTCTTCACACAGAGAGTGGTGGGAGTATGGAATGAGCTGCCAGACGAGGTGGTAAGTGCAGGTTCTTTTTTAACATTTAAGAATAAATTGGACAGATACATGGATGGGAGGTATATGGAGGGATATGGTCTGTGTGCAGGTCAGTGGGACTAGGCAGAAAATGGTTCGGCACAGCCAAGAAGGGCCAAAAGGCCTGTTTCTGTGCTGTAGTTTCTATGGTTTCTATGGCAGTGCTGACCAGGGAGTTTTGGGCATACTCCACCCAAGTGAGATGTGTGCTCCAGGATGACAGGTTGTCGGCGGAAATGCAGCGCAATGTTGCTTCCAAATCCTGATTTGCTCGCTCCATTTGACTGTTAGTCTGTGGATGGAAACCGGAAGACAGACTTGCTGTAGCTCCGAGGGTATGACAGAAGGATTTCCAGACTTGAGAGATGAACTGAGGGCTCCGGTCAGAAACAATATCAGAGGGAATTCCATGAAGGTGGAAGACCTGTTGGACGAGGAAGTTGGCTGTTTCACGGGCTGTAGGGGGTTTGGGAAGGGCTATGAGGTGCATGGCTTTGGAGAAACGATCCACCACAGTGAGTACAGTAGTGTTACCATGTGAAGGGAATAGTCCAGTGACGAAGTCCAGAGCAATGTGTGACCAAGGGTTGCCAGGGACAGATAGGGGATGAAGCAGCCCAGCAGGTGGCTGATGGGAGGCTTTTCCACAGGCACACACAGAACAGGCAGAGACAAAGGTGCGACTGTCAGTATCCATGGTGGACCACCAGAAATGTCACTTCAATCGATTCCAGGATGGGAGGCGAACCAGGAAGTATGCCCCCACTGCAGAACCTGAGAATGGACAGAGTCTGGCACGAAGAAACAATTGGGAGGGCCATCACCTGGGTCAGGTTGAGTCTGTTGGGCCTCTTTGACTACAGACTCGATCTCCCAGGTGAGGGCAGCCACAACATAGGATGGTATCAGGGTTGGAAGGACACTCCTCGGAGACGTATTGACAAGAGAGAGCATCTGGCTTCCCGTTCTTGGAACCAGGATGATAGGTGAGGGTGAATTTGAAACGGCCAGAAAATAGTGCCCAATAGACTTGGCGGGAGTTAAGGTACTCAGCTGTTTGGATGTATGCCAGGTTCTTATCGTCTGTCCAGACGATGAATGGGTGTCCTGCTCCCTCCAGCCAGTGCGAGTTTGCTGGCCAGCAACTCCCGGTTCCCAACGTTGTAGTTCCATTCGGCGGGGGGATAGACGGTGAGAGAATAAGGCGCGAGGATGGAGCTTTTGGTCTGGGACGGAGTTTTGAGAGAGAATTGCTCCCACCCCAGATTCGGAGGCATCCACTTCCACAATGAATTGGGGAGAGGGGTCAGGTTGGACCAGGATGGGAGCGGAGGTGAAACACCTCTTCAGCTCCAAGAAGGCTGAGTCCGCTTCGGGGGTCCAGTGGAAGGCGATCGCAGGAGAGGTGAGCTGAGTAAGGGGCGCTGCCACCTGGCTATAGTCCCTGATAAAGCAACGGTAGAAGTTTGTGAACCCCAGAAATCGCTGGAGTTGTTTGTGCGCCGTGGGTTTTGGGCGCTCCGGCACCGCCCAGATCTTTTCGGGATCCGCCCTCACCTGCCCGCTCTCAATGATGTATCCCAGGAAACTGATGGAACGGGCATGGAACTCGCACTTCTCTGCCTTAACTCTAGCTTGTTCTTCAAAAGCCGCTGAAGGACCTGACGGACGAGGTGGATGTGCTCCTGAAGATTACGGGAGAAGATTAAGATGTCTTCCAAATAAACAAAAACAAAACGGTTAATAAAGTCTCTAAGGACATCGTTTACCAGAGCTTGGAAGACAGCGGAGACATTGGTGAGACCAAATGGCATGACCAGATATTCAAAATGACAGAGGAGGGTGTTAAAAGCTGCTTTCTATTTATCCCCCTCCCTTATCCTGACCAGGTGATAGGCATTCCACAAGTCCAACTTCGAGAAAATTGTGGTTCCATGAAGGGGCTTGAATGCTGAATTGATAAGGGGCAGGGGATGTTTATTCTTTATGGTGATATTGTTCAGGCCACGGTAGTCAATGCAGGGGCGTAGTGAGCCATCTTTCATCCCCACAAAGAAGAAACCTGCGCCTACAGAAGAAGATGAGTATCAGATAATGCCCGCTGCAAGGGAGTCATTTATGCAAGTCTCCATTGCTTCTCTTTGGTCGGGACAGGTTGTACAGCCGACTGGTGGTTAGTGAGGCTCTGGGGAGAAGGTTAATAGTGCAATCGTAAGGGCAATGTGGAGGCAGAGAAAGGGCTCGTTGCTTGCTAAACACTTCTCCCAGATTGTGGTACTCTACGGGAACTTTGGACAAGTCAGAGGGCTCAGAGGTGGAAGAGGTCTTGGTGACGTCCACTGGGGAAAAGGCTGATTGCAGACAAGTAGAATGTCAGTACGAACTCCAGCTGACTATCTTCCCAGTGGGCCAGTCGTTGTGGGGGTTATGGCGGCTTAACCAGGGATAAACAAGAACTATAGGGGCTTGAGGAGAGGAAATTAGATTGAATTGTACCTTTTCCCAATGGTTTGCGGAAAGAAGGAGAAGAAGGAGTTCTGTGCGGTGATTGACTCGGACCAGAAGTTTACCGTCTAGTGCCTGGGCTTCCAGGGGGGTACTCAATGGCTCACAAGGAACTCCGGCTTGGAAGGCTAAGTTTTCATCCAAAAAGTTTCCCTCTGCGCTGGAGTCCACTAGTGCTAACAGAGGCAAGCACCGTTGGTTGTAACACAAAATGGCTTGAAGCTGCATCTGGGGTCGGGGGACAGAAGGGAATGTTGTCTGGCTCACCATGGTCCCCCCTGCTACTGGTGAGCCTTCCCTTTTGGCCGAAGGGGACGGGTGGCAAGGAAGTGACCGGACTGACCGCAATATAGACACTCACCCGCTCTTAATCTCCAGAGTCATTCAGCAGGAGAAAGCCGGTTCCGTCCCAGCTGCATGGGTTCCTCTCCCAGGGCAGTGGAAACAGTTGAGCTGGGAGCTACTCGGGGTGCAGAAGCAGGAGAGAGGCTTGTTCTGGCGGGAGGCGGTAATGAGTGCTGAGAAGTAGCCAAAGGTGGTGGACGACCAGTTCTTTCTCTATGGCATTCGCGGATATGATTGTCCAACCTGGTTAGGGAGATCAGGGAATCCAGGCTATCGGTAACGTCCCTTGTCGCCAACTCGTCTTTCACCATGTCGCTGAGTCCATTCTGAAAAATTCCCTGGAGTGACTCATCATTCCACCCTGAGTCAGCCACTAACATCCGGAACTCCACAGAATATTCGGCAACACTGCATGAGCCCTGGCGGAGAGTGCGTAGACGCTCGGCAGCATCTTTACCACGGACGGGGTGGTCAAAGATCTTTCTCATTTCCGCGATGAAAGTGGCAAAAGAAGAGCATATATCAAGTTGGTTGTCCCAAACTGCTGTGGCCCATGCTAATGCACTTACCCGTAACAACCCCGTGATATAAGCAATCTTTGCCTGAACTGTGGAGTAAGTTGACGACTGCTGTTCAAACACCAGGGAGCACTGAAGGAGGAAGGCCCGGCACTTCCCCAAATCTCCAGCGTAGTGCTCTGGCTCAGGTACGTGAGGCTCTCTGGGCAGGGGTGTTGGTATCACGTCGGGAATTGCCGTTACAGGCTGTCTAGGCTGGTTAGACAGGGTTCCAGGAGTGGGTTGAGTGAAATGAGTGGAGACACGTTCCACCTGGTTACCAATTGCGTGACGTGAGCAGACAGGGAACGGAGGTTCTCCATGACCTCTTGGAGGAGTTGGTCATGTCCTAGTAAGGAACCCTGGCTGGCAAGGGCTTATTGAAGGGTACTTGTGTCCACTGGGTCCATGGTGGCCAGATCATTCTGTTGCAAGGAACGGGCAAACCCAAATGCAGAACACTGGCACGGCGATTGAGTTAGGATGCAGACGAGGGTGTGTGAGTGGCTGAAGCTGAATGGCAAACAGGAAAGCAGGAGGCAAGCAAAACTTATCTTGACACGGAGTGTAGAAAGTCAAACGGCAGACAATACTTTTCTTGACACGGAAAGACGGAGTTACACAGGTAAATCTCAGTACTGAAGTAAAACTTAGAATACACAATCCTAAATGGCCAGGAACGTTAATCACCACACTGGCTAAAACAACGATCTGGCAATGAGTGGATGCAAAGCTGGGGTTTTTATGCTGCAGGTTTTGATGAGAACCGGGTGTGCTGCCATCAAAGGGAATTAGAAGAAAATAGGGAATTAACAGTCGGGACCATGACACAGTCTAAGGGAATTAGGAGAAAATGGAGAATTAATGGTCAGGACCGTGACACTCTCCTCACCAAGCAATAAAAGATTATTTAATAATATTCCCAGGGCATATGTTAGATCTGAAAGCATTGATAGTCAAGCATTGCAAGGAAGAGCAAAAATAGAGTGCTTGACAAAAATACTTAACTATGATTAAAACAGAAGTATTGAGCCCAGAACTTCTTACAATTGTTTTTTGAAAGAAATATCCCTATAGTCCCAGTCTCAAAACACAGAACAATTTTCTTTTTAGCATTTATCCTATAGAAAGCTATTGCCAGGAACTTGCAGGGGTAAAAGAGTTGAGGATGTTAACATTTGCCATTGTTGTTGATGCCCTCACAAGTGCAGTTAAAGTTGGAAATCCAACAGCTTCTGTTGGACTCTCTCAGGTCCTGATATGCCGTTAACCTAAATTAACAATCAACTTTTCTTGATGTAGACAAGAACCTTTTAGCAATCTACTGAATTCTTAAAACTATTGAATAACTTCTCTCATACAGAAAAACTAATTTTGCAAGCAAGAATCTCATTTCTTCTCAGAAGAGAATCCTGGAGATGTCTTAGGGAAGCAATTACTAAATTAATTTTGTTCTTATTTTCCTAATTGTTATCTCATCTTCTCATGGGTGTTCCTTGTCTATATTTCATCTGGAGTACATTAATTCACATTTAATTTAGATTGCCTGAGTTTTGACTCATGAATTCTTCAACTCACTTGGTTAACCTGTCAGATAGAAAAGCAGAAGATGATGGGAAGTCTCAGCTTGTCAGGTAGCATCTGCAAAAAGTGAAAGAGAGAAAGAGAATCAACATTTTAGGTCAAAGATCCATTGGCAAACCTTTCAACCTTCATCAGATCCTTTGACCTTTCTTAATTCCTTCAGTCTACAATCTGAGATACTAACCCTGTTTCACTCACCATGAATGCTTCCTGATCAGCAGAATATTTGCAACATTTTTCATATTTGTTTCAAACTTCTGGCATCTTCAGGATTTATTTTTTCTTGATTGACCTATCTTCCTGCTATTGGCCTGTACACAGATTCAGCAGATTCCTAGTTCAAGTTAAAGGTCAAGTTCGAGTTCATTGTCAAATAACTGTACATACGTAAAACCAAACAAAACAACAATCATTTGGACCACAGGTACACTCACAATACATACATCACACACAACACATAAAACATTTCACCAAATAAGTTAATAAAATATAATTCAAAATGTATCTGAAGTGCGTGGCACAGGTGTAACATGAAGGATTAACTTACCTGCCGATTGAAAACCACTTCCACCATGCTAGTCACTGATTTGCTCATTCAAAAGACGTGGCAGCTCTCTTCCATTGGCTAGCTTTCGTGCCACGGCACTAGCTTTTGGTTTTGGGAACCCCAGGGGTATAATAATAACGTGTGTGAGATGCTCTGTCCCTTTTTGCTAGGGGTTCCCCTTCAGACTTGATCATGATTAGGGTTGAAGGACAAGGAAAAGTGTGCCTTAGAAAGAAGGGCCCACTCACACACGTTGATAAGTACTTGTTTGTTGAATGTTTAGTGCTGTAGTTGTGTAGATTGGGAGAAAATAATGAAGTACCTGTTTCAGTTAGAAATGTTATTGAATGTTTGGCGTCATAGTTTTGTAATTTAGGGAGCTTAGATAAGTACTTGTTCGACTTAGATGCTTAGTTGACTGTTTCACTGTTGGTTTTGTAAATAAACAATGTGTTTATTTGTCATCCGAGTCCTCTGCCTCACTTACCGAATTCACAAATCTGCTTCCATGTACCAACAGTAAACAGTAGGTAGTAAACAGCTCACAATCCTAGTCAAGGGACCTCAATAGAGGTAACATATTCGTTAATTCATCAGCCTGCGGAAAGTTGCTGTTGACCAGAATGGCAGTTCTAATCCTGATTTTCCTGTACCTGTAGTGGGTCAAAGAGATTGTGGGATGGGTGGTAGGGATCCTCAACAATGCTTCAGGACTCTCTGTAAATGCCACAAATAGTGGAGAGAGAACCCCTGCTGAACTTCTTGGCGGTTTTTACTAGTCTCTGTAGGGTCTTGCAGTTCAATGCCTTGCAGTTTCCCTCCCACGCCATCATGGAGCCAGACAGGATGCTAGCGATGGTGCTCCTGTTGAAAGTTTCTAGAGTGGAGGCAAGGAGCCTTGGATGTCTCAGTTTGACATATTTCCTTACAAGAAGTCAAATCAAGCTCATAGCCAAATATGAAAGCCTATTCTCTGGAGTCTGCTAAGACTCCACAGGCAGCTTTGTGCAAGATAAATTGGCTGGCATTTGCTACAAACCACAATGTACTGAGTGAATTCAAAACTTTGAAGCAAGTTATTCCAGATACAAACAGCTCACTGTATCACTTTATTTAAGTTTTCTCTGTGGATTTTTGGCAGTTATGTTAAATCTATGCTCTCTTGATACTAAATCTTCTGCCACAGGAAATAATTTCTCTTTATTTCATTACTCATTTCAAAGTTTTGAACATCTCAGCTAGTTTCCTCTGGCATCATTGGCTCTAAGGAGAACATTCCAACTATACTTTTTTCCTCTCCACATGGCTGAAATCTGCATTTCTAATTACCATGGCTAATATTTTTACTCCTGTGCTGTAGGTATTCCATTTTAGCAGTTCTTTAAGAGCAGACTCTTCTGCTCTCAGCCTGTTTGGGTTTGAGCTGAGATAAGAGGCTTTGTTGTTCAACTTAGGAATGTGGTGCCAGCCAATCAGGATGATGGAATTGGGAGAAGGTTCTGGAGAACGCTGGGCGGAGAAGTTTTGTGAGGGACACTGCTATGGGTCGGTCTTTTTTTTTTGGTGGGAGCTGGAAGAAGGCAGGAGGGAAGCTGGCTGAGGATACCGTCCCTGTTGCACAAGATGCTTTGTGTAGATGAATGGCTTTAAAGAGGAAGGACCAATACTCCCATGGGAGACCCATTTGTTTGAGATGGATTTCGAGTGACATTTGGAAGGTGGTGTGTGCATTTACGCAGACCAAGGGTACAGCATGTGAGTGACAGGCAAGTAAGTTCAAGATGAGCCCCAACTTAAGTGCACATTTTACTGTTTTTGATTTTTTCATTCTGCCCTTTAATAACTGATTGCTTAAGTTAACATTCTTAAATATACTTTCTTTATAATTGTATGCAGTGTACGATCTGTTATTTCTTGCCAACGGGTGATTGCCAGGGGCAGTAAATTACACAGCATTCACACAGCCCAGGGTTTAGGTGGGCAAGACATCCCAAACTCACAGATTTGGCGGGACCAAAGTCATATATACGTATGAAGCCTGAAAAAAGGTGGGTTCCTCACCACAGAAACCAGTGGTGTTAACGAGGAGCTAACAAGCCACATTCCCAAAGATGCCCAATAAATTAGAAATATGAAATATGCAATATACATATTATTGAGGCATTATCAAGCTCTCTGAAGGAACTGGCCATACCATTTATATTGGAGTTCTAAAAAGTGTTTACACGGTTTCTTCGGTTTGCACTCCATAAATCTCTTTCAAAGCCACAAGTACTTTCCATCAGGCTTCAAGTTTTATCTTTCTACCGATGTACACATATTCCCAGATAATTTTGCTGAATCTCCTTTGCATTATTTTATTTATATGGTGCAAAACAGGGCCTTCTGGCCCTTCGAGCCACCCCGCCAGCAACCCCCAATTTAACTCTAGCCTGATCAGCGGACCCTTTACACTGACCAATTAACCTGCTGATCAGTACATCTTTGGACTGTGGGAGAAAACTGGAGCACCCAGACGAAACCGATGTGATCACGGGGAGAATGTACCAACTCATTACAGACAGGAATTGAACCCAGGTTGCTGGTACTATAAAGCGTTGTGCTAACCACTATGCTACCGTGCCTATTTTATATTTTTTGATTTCAATCTTCCAGCTAACATGTATCATTTTACAGCTCTCTGTGTTGAATTCTATATACATTTTCAATAGTTTCTTTATGTCCATGATTTTTTCCAGAACACTAGCATCATTGATTCCCAGTGTATATGATAAATAATCTCTTCTCCGGCTTCCAGCCAGGCACAGGTATCAATTTTAACCAATGTTTCGATGACATCTCTACCATCTTCATCAGGGATGATGCCTAGGCATGCTTAGCCTGTTGGTCTATTTCCTCGGTGGGTTCTCCTAGCTAACAATGAGGAGGAACCCGCTGTTATCGCCTGTCTTTCCTATATTTCCATGGTTTCTGGAAGGGTCACCAGGATCCTGAAGAAGAACCGGATTAATACCATCCACAAACCCATCATCATCATCATCATCAGGTGCCACGCCCAGTTTGAGCTTTGACTGCTATGGCCCACACACTCCTGTTTCGTGTCAAGTGGATCAATTCATTGGAATTCATTTCCAGTTCTCTGGTTGCTGTCTCCATCACAAACCCATAACGAAGCTCAAATCCCAGATTTTGCGCATCAAAGATGACCTGGGACTCAGGATGGCTGGCATTTAGAGGATTCCCTGAATGCAGAGCAGCGTATATCAGCACATGGTGGAAACTTGCATCAAGGATCACAGGGGGTGTATTCATTTGGGTTACCTGGAGAAATCAGCAGTAGCAGAACATTGCATTTGCAATGACTTTGACTGCACAAAACTACTGTGCTGCACCAATGGCTTTTGGGATCACCTGGTGAAGGAAGCCATTGAAATAAAACTTGAGGAAAAGAATTTTAACACAGATGAAGACCTCTCTCCAATTAAGAACTGGAATTCAATTGTAAACAAGGTGGAGCAGCAGAAACCTAATTGGTTGAGGACTAACCAATCAGGAGGGATGAGTAACCACCAGACTAGACATGCCTAGGCAACATCCCTGACAAAGATGGCAGAGTTTGTAATCGAAACCTCAGTTAAAATCGATACTTGTACCCAGCTGGAAGCCTGAGAAGAGTTTATAGTATCAGCATTATTTATTACATTTCTAAGCTTTGTATCTATGCTTCATTATATTTCTAAGCAACTGAATTTTCAGACAAAATATGATGGCAATTAAGGAAGATGCATGAAAAGTTTGAAATCTATTCAATTTAGTTATAAGTAATTGTTCAATTTAATTTTAAAAAGAGGAAAAATTATTTAATGTGAATTATTTCATGTTGAAAAAAAAGGGATATGACTTTAAAAACATGCAAATATGTTTAGTTGAAAATTCTGAAAATCTGGGTGCATGGTATTCTTTTATGGTATTGAGCACTGAATCTGCTATTGACTTGCATTCAATCTTCAGTATTTGAATAATTGCTCAGGTCTGCCAGAATGCCTGGGGGTGGGGGGAGTAAACATTGTACTCGTTCACTATAAAGTTACTGATGTATGAACAGTTCAGCAAATTTCATTTGTCATCCTTTTCTACAAAAGAAGTACTACAAAACTTTGGAGGCACCACTGAGATTAGGTGTACAGGTGGACCATCTCCTTGCCAGATTGAGTTCATCCAAGCTGCACCCAGCCTAGAGCAGCAGCAAAGTGCAGCACTTGATTGGGGTAGGTGAGGCTGAGAGCCAAAGGAACAATACATTCACTTGAGGCACAATGAATGGTAGACCTGCAGAATCCAATCAGCAAGTAATCTCACAGTCACTACAATAACTCACACCACTGCCAAGGGGAAAAGAAAATGGATGTGCTTAGGAATCTCCAAGAAGGAATTAGTGAGAAAGTGTGTGAATTACCTAAAGACAAGCTGGTAGAACTCAGTAGCTTCCTTTGGGGCTCCCAGGAGAGGACATAGCTAAGAAAATATGTCTGTCTCTCGTATCTCTAATAAGTCAACATATGGAAAGAGGGGAGCTGGGAAATCTGGAGGTCAGTGGCATGTATGAACTTCTGCAGATTACCTGTACTATGCCCAGATATTCACAGTTGGCAGTGACAACAACCCCCTCAGTATGTTCAGCAAAGTTGAACGTGACTGGATATAGACGGGTTGCTGAATTAGCCGATTTCTACTTCACTATCCATTATCACCCAGGAAAAGAAAATGTTGAAGCTCACTCTTTGTCCCAAATGCCGGTAGCCATGGAAATGTCTATGAGTGAGTGCTCGGAAGGAATCTCGTCTGATTCAGTAGGAGCCACAGTCCAGGCCAGTGAAATGCAGCAAAGTGCAGACATATTCTATTCTATGGCAGTATCTGTACAGTTAGACGCAGTAAATGTCAACTTGGTGGACACATCAGTTCCACCACTGTCCAGGAGAGAGATCCAGCAAGAGAATAGTGACATCAATTCAATTCAGTTTACTCTCCATGACGAACTTCGTTTGTGCAGTGGTAAGGACAACATCACAGAACTTAAGACACACAATACCACACTACATATGGTTAAACACAATATAAAATACTCACAATAGATAATAAATACTAAAAATTAATGCATGCAATTTAAAATAAAAATACACATAATAAAACTGACTGTTTTTACTGTCAAAGGTGCGACGCATACTATACATTCAAAATTGGTTGCTGAGGAGGTGTTTGGAGGAGGGCGCAAAACTGGATAAGGCTCTTCTGGTGCTGATGGGCAGGGACCTGTAGTGGCATCCAGATGGCATGAGAGTGTAGTATGTGTGAAGAGTATGCATAATCTCATCTACTATTTGTTGAGCCTTCTTTAGTGTCCATCTCTTATAAGTGCTGCTGAGTGATTCTTGTTCCTGGTCAATGATTTTACTACTTATTCTGAGGCTGATAAAGCTTATTGCTCCAAACCATGATTTGATGTTGGAGGTTAATATTGATTCAATGAAGCATTTATAAAATGTCTGGAAAATCGATGGCTGGACTTGTTTCCAGATCTTCCTAAGGAAAAATAGCCATGTTGGCACTTAGAAAGTATCAACCCACTATTAGTCTTAAAGGTGATTTTGTTATCTATAGCTGTGTCAGGTACTTGTATTCTGCAACATGCTCTATCAACTGGCCACTTATTTCCAGGGTTGGGACAGTGTATGTTGTTTTCTGAAGTCCACTACCATTTCCTTATTCTTACTGGGGTTCAGGTCCAGATAGCTGTTTGTGCACCATCCAGCAAATTTATTGATTTCCTCATTGATGCTGTCATCCGAGTACTTGATGCACTGCGTGCCTGGGTGTGAGCTTTTGCAGTCGTCCGTGTACAGTGTGAACAAGACTGGTGAGATAGCAGAGCCCTGTAGGGCTCCAGTTGATATTTGCCTGTTGGTGCTCATATAACCATTATATCTCACTTTTTGATGTCTGTTTGTGAGGAAGGAGAAGTTGAGGACTACGAGGTGGGGGGTTACGTTCATTTGTTGGAGTTTGTGCCCTATGAGATGGGGTTGCATGCTGTTAAATGCACTGGAGAAGTCCACAAACAACATCCTAAAAAACTGATCCGGGCCTCTCCAGGTGTGTGTAGGTATGGTGCAGTAACATTAGTACAGCATCATCCACACCTCTTTTCAGCCTATAAACAAACTGGAGTGGGCCAGGGAGCTCACTTACCATCACCTGTAGCTGTGGGTGGAGGAGACTTCATTATCGATGATGTTAGAGCTCCACGACGCTAGTCATTATTGCAGGTGGGATTGCTCTTCTTGGGAACTGGGCATAGGATGAAGGTTTTCCAAAAGGTTGGTATGGAATGTTCAGACAGAGAGCAGTTGCAGAGATGACAGAAAACCTCTGACAGTTGTCTACAGCAGAGTTTCCGTAGCCATCAACTGATGTTGTCTGAACCTGGTGCTTTACTGGTGTTTGTTCTTGAGTACTCTCTCCACCCCTCTCAGATGAAACTCAAACATCAAAATGGTAATGCTCAGGTTAGAAGCCTACTTTTCAACAGATGAAGACATTAACCAAGTGAGCCAGGTTCCTTCTGCGAGAGTGGGATAAATTAGTATTGGATGTGGATGGCATCCTTCATTGGAAAACTACACATTGGAAAACTGACCTGTTGAGGGGTCTCGGCTCAAAACGTCAACTGTACTCTTTTCCATAGGTGCTGCCTGGCCTACGGAGTTCCTCCAGCACATTTTTGGGTGGTACACCAAAAACCTTTACTCATCAAGGGAGTAACATCACGATATTATCTGAGGAACAGTGCAAGTTGAGACAGTCTGTTGAGAGAGATTATAAGGCTTGAGCAATCATTGATGAGAAATAATCGAAAAATCACAAGCATCAAACGCCTAATTTTTTTTTTACCTACATCACGATCAGAATCAGGTTTGATATTAGCGGCATATGTCATGAAATTTGTTGTTTTGTGGCAGCAGTACCCTGCAGGACATAATATTTTTTAAACTATGTTAACTTTACAACTGTCTGCAGCTGCTTGAGTGGTGTCGCAGCAGCAAACTTGCACTCAACATCAGTAAGACTGAGGAGCAGGAGTCAGACACCTGAATTAGGTGAAGGTACACTGGGGAGCAGCATGGGTGCTGTGAATATATATTGTAGGGCACTTTGGTAGCATAGATGTTAGCATGGTGCTATTACCGCTCACGGCCTTCCGAATTTTGGAGTTCAATTCTGCTGATGTTTAGTGCAAGTTTACTATCTGCCGCCTGGATGTTCTGTAAATACTCCAAATTGGAGGTATGTTAGAGAATCTATGTTCTGGGTATAAAATAATAAATTAAAACAAAACATAAATTGCTTCGCCTATGTCCTTTCTTCTGTTTTTGGATGCACACCGATTCTCTGCTCCATGTCAATGAGCTTGTAAGTGACTTATATTGATATTGCTCCATGTACTATTCTTATCATTTGTTAATGAACCACAGAGAATAGGTAACAAGCTAGATCTTAACAAATGAGCACAAGAAATCAAGCAAGACCTGTTCCTGCCATGAGATAAATAGATTTTCAGTCAACCTACTGGATGAGATATTTCACACAGTGGACAGGTTGGCATCAATATCTATTAACCAATTGTTTTACACTTACATAACATGTGGAGGCAGAAATGGTTCATTCTACATATACTCCATTTAATTTCATTTAACTGGCTTTATGCTTCTTCAGGCAAAAGATGAATGCAAAAATAAAATGCACTTTCTAATGAAACTGTTTTCACAAGAGAACAGGTGAATCAGCAAGGGAGTGTAGAATTGCATCAAATAACGGGCTCAGAGTTGCTGACAAAGTAACAATAAGTCTCATGGCTTTTGTTACTATTTATGCATAAATCTTACATGTCTACATACCATCCTAACAAGCTAAAGTGATGATTACTTCCAATAAACCTCTCTGGTTCTAAAAATTAAATGTCTCGATATCTCACTCTTCAAGAGTTCAATAAGATTTGAAGGCGTTAAAATAAGAAGATATAAACATGCTTCCCCCTTTTCTTCTTAATTAATTTTTTGCTCTCTTTTAGATTAAATTAGATAGGTACTTTACTGATCCCAAAGGAAATCACCCTGTCACAGTAGCATTACAAGTGCACAAATATACAAATATTAGAAGAGAAGTAAGAAAGAATAAAAAATAAGTTACCTTGAACATTCTAACATGAGGGGGTCATCACTTCCCCATCTATGGGTTGACTCATTTAGGAGCCTAATGGCTGAGTGCAAGAATGACCTCATATAGTGCTTTTTGGAGCAGTGCAGTTGTCTTAGTCAATTTATAAAAGTTCAGCCAAGGTAGCATGCAGAGGATGAGAAACATTGTCCAGTACTGCCAGGATTTTCCGTAGGGTCCTTTGTTCTACCACAGCCTCCAGTGTGTTCAGTTTGATTCCTATAACAGAACCAGCCTTTCTAATCAGTTTATTGAGCCAGTTGGCATCACCCATGTTGATGCCATTGCCCCAGCACACAATTGCATAGAAGATTGTATGACAACAACAGACTGGTAGAACATGAAAAGGAGAAGCATACTCCAAATGACCTCAGTCTCCTCAGGAAGTAGAGGTGACCCTGGCCCTTCATGTCTGTGTTGGTGCTCTACTCAAGTCAGTCATCCAGGTGCACCCCAGGTACAGGTGTCCCCCGCTTTTTGAACGTTCGCTTTACGAAACCTCACTGTTACGAAAGACCTACATTAGTTACCTGTTTTCACTAACAGAAAGTGTTTTCACTGTTATGAAAAAAAGCAGCGCGCGCCCCGAGCAACCGCTCTCCCCCAGATTCGGAACGGCTTTCTCGCCGGCATTGCTTAAATACGATCCTGTGAGCAGCCGTTTGCAAGATGAATTCTATGGTATCGGAAGAGCCTGAAAGAGCTCGTAAGGGTATTACACTTCACGTAAAACTAGACATAATTAAGCATTTCGATCGTGGTGAACAAAGTAAGGACAAAGTGAGTTTGGCTTGTGGAAGCGGACAAAGATGATGTTGAAGAGGTTCTGGCATCCCATGACCAAGAACTGATAGATGAAGAGCTGATGCAATTGGAAGAGGAAAGGATAATAATCGAAACGGAAAGAATAATGATAAAGTATGATTTTAATTTTGAAAGGGTACATCAGTTGAGGGGATATTTGCAGGATGGTTTGAGTGCTTACAAAGAACTTTATGATAGATAAATGAGCGAGGCTCAGCAGTCAAGCAAGCCTTCCACATCGGCTACAGCAGACGACGAACTTCGACCTTCGACATCAAGGCGGGCGGTCATAGAAGAAGATGAGCTGCCTGCTCTAATGGAAATAGACGACGAGATGACACCCTAGTGTCCCACCACCCCAACACCCAGGCCGCGGACAGATACCGATTTGTAGAGAATGCAGCGGTAGCCAGGAGGCACACAGCACATCTTTAAGAAAAAAGCCGAAATAAACATGGTAATTAATTAGGTGCCGTCTGACACATAATTGTCGGCCCAGATCAAAGGCGATGCAATTGGCAATCAGCACTGATCTGGGCCGACAATTACGTGCCAGGCGGCACCTAATTAATTAGCACGTTTATTTCGACTTTTTTCTTAAAGATGTGCTGTGTGCCTCCCGGCTACCGCTGCATGTTTCGTGGATCGGTATCAGTTTGCTGGCCAGAGGGTGGGGGCCACTGCACCACCCAAACTCCGACGACTCAGTCTAACACACCACCATCAGTGTGCACCACGCTTTCCCAATTCCGGTAAGTGATACTACACTGTACATATTATTTCAACTTTTTATCAACTGTGTATTTTTACGTGTTATTTGGTATGATTTGGCAGCTTCATAGCTTAAAGGTTACTGCAGAGCGCTTGCACCGTGTTTTTGCCGATGGCGCTTGCGTGAGATTTTCGCTACGGAGAACAGTTCAGGCAATGATTGTGGAAAAGTATTTCTACTTTATATAAGCTGTGCATTTATCATATCTTTCCTGCTTTTACTATATGTTACTGTTATTTTAGGTTTTATATGTTATTTGGCATGATTTGGTAGGTTACTTTTGGGTCTGCGAACGCTCACAAAATTTTCCTATATAAATAAATGGTAATTACTTCTTCGCTTTACGACATTCCGGCTTACGAACCATTTCATAGGAACGCTCTACCTTCGGATGGCGGGGGAAATCTGTACTTGATGGTGAGGTCCTCACCACAACCATGTCCCCACCATCATTAGTAACAGAGAGCAGTGCAGGCTTAGTCCTACTGATGTTGAGCTGCAGATGATTCAGCTTGCACCATTTGACAAAGTCCTTCACCAGGGCCCTGTATTCATCCTCCCATCCTCCCTTTATCCACCCAACTGCTCCCATGTCATGGTCAAGTGGAGAAGAATGTCAAGAGTCAGAGATGGTTAACCAATCGTTAATGGTTCACTCAGGTAACACCAATTAGTAATTGCAATTGTGTTGACACATTGAACATACTTCCAAGATAATTGTAAATACAAACATCTATTTCAAAATTAATAAGCTTTATTCTTACTTTCAAATTTTAGGTCATCGGCAGTATAGCCCCAGTGTAGAGCTTAAGAAGGGAGATTAAGCGATCTGGCACTTTGCTGTCTCTGAGGGTGTTCAGTGAGGCATACAGCCTCAAGGCTAAGAAGCTTGGAGTTGGGAAGCTGGACCATGATCTATTTCTTATTGATCTCGTTGATTAAAGCATTGAGGAAGATTGAAATCTTCAAACCAAAAGGAGGAGGCGAATGGGTGTTTAGCACTATCTATTAGCCTCTCATTCCCCGCTGCTAGAGGGAAGTGACTGTGTGTGACGGTCTCTCTCTTCCCCCCTCTCACTCGCTACTCCCAGAGGAAGGCCCCTGCTCTCTCCTTTAGTTCTTCCAGAAGATGGTGCCGAAGACCTGGATCTTGGGCAAGGTTTAATCTACATGGTTTATGGATTGGCCTCTGTAGTTCACGTTACAATGTATTCTGGTTTCAGGTCGCTCCATTTTTTTTTGTTTCCATTTTGGGTGATTTAGATTGAGATAGCTTGCAGAAAATGAGCAACATAGCACTCGATTGAACAAGAACTGAGCCGAACTGAATATGCCTGGACTCTATTGATTTTGTGTTTTATATTCTGCTTTTGTTTGCTTTTTTTGCCATTTGCGTGTTTTTTTGCACATGGGGAGGGTGGTTTGATGATTTTATTTTTGAACAGATTCCACTGTTTTCTTTGTTTCGTGGCTGTCTGTGGAGAAGACAAATCTCAAGGTTGTATACTGCATACATACTTTGATAATAAATGTACTTTGATTCTAAATATAAACGAACTCCCAACTATTGTTTATCTTTCTTATTCTATTCTTCCACTCGCTGCTAAATTTCTTTCCCTTCCTCTATTTCTTTGTGTTGACTACACCTTTGCACTCCTGTGGTGGCCAGGTTATGCAGCATTTAACAGTCAAGCACAATCCTCGTCTCCCAGTCAGCTAAGTACTACAGAGCTCCTCCAGGCAGCAGAAAAGCTGCTTGAGGATATTGACTGTGCGTTCTGTAACATTTTGTGAGGCAGCTTGGGATTCATCATAGTTATGCTGTGAAATGCAAACTGGTTCATGATTGGAGTTATGAGGCACATGATATGAGGATTATTCTTGTTACCCAGCAACAGGTTTTCAACTTGCCATAGCTCATGAAACAGAGGATAGCCACTGAATGAAGGAGTCATGTCCAGGAATGATTCACTGCCTGTGGCTGAATACTTGTCAAACAGAGAATAGAATCCACTTTGGTCCGTAATAGATGGACAGGGCATAAATATGTAATTTACAGACTAAGGTATCACAGGAGATGAGATAAAGCAGTATATTGACCTTACTGAAACAAAAGGTCATATTATCTTACACTTGTTTTGATTCAAGCGTAGGTGGATGGCGGGACTGTCATATGTCGAAAGATTGGAGCGACTGGGCTTGTATACTCTGGAATTTAGAAGGCTGAGAGGGAATCTTATTGAAACATATAAGATTATTAAGGGATTGGACACGCTGCAGGCAGGAAGCATGTTCCCGCTGATGGGTTAGTCCAGAACCAGAGGCCACAGTTTAAGAATAAGGGGTAGATCATTTAGAACGGAGTTGAGGAAAAAATTTTTCACCCAGAGAGTGGTGGTTATATGGAATGCTCTGCCCCAGAAGGCTGTGGAGGGCATGTCTCTGGATGCTTTCAAGAAAGAGATAGATAGAGCTCTTAAAGATAGTGGAATCAAAGGTTATGGGGATAAGGCAGGAACTGGAGACTGATAGTGGATGATCAGCCATGATCACAGTGAATGGCGGTGCTGGCTCGAAGGGCCAAATGGCCTACTCCTGCACCTATTGTCTGTTGTCTATTGTCTATTAACTGAGATCATGCATTATACTGCCAATTCTCACTGTCACTGGCAAGGCTGTTCCTTGACAAAAGCACCAGGAGATGACCCTGACTTTTATTCCAGAAAACAGTTTTCTCTTCCAATATTAACACACTCAAAATGCTGGAGAAACTCAGCAGGAGTCAGTATCTACGGAGGGAATGAGCAGTTGACGTTCCGGGCTGAGACACTTCATCAGGATTCAAGGATCTTGGTTCAAAATGTTGACCGTTTATCTCTCTCCATAGATGCTGCCTGACCTGCTGAGTTCTTCCAGCATTTTGTGTGTGCTACTTGGGATTCCCAGCATCTGCAAAGCCTCCTGTGTTTACGATTCTCTTCCAATATTCTATCTTGGATTGGATATCTGGCCCAGTATGTAACTTGAGAGGTCTGTGATGAGATATAAAAGGGGAAATAGAGCTGTGGGATTAGTGCTGGTTACCGTGAAATGAGAGAGAAATTATCTATTTTTGTGATTCTTTGTACCCAACTTTAGCAAATATCTTTTTTTAATAGATGATCAAATCACACAGGCTGACTGGTGTCTAACAACCTAACACTGATTCTGTTTCTTTAGACCCTGTAAAAATGAATAATTGTTAGCTTGTCTCAGCATTGAAAAATATGTCACCCATTCTGTTTTGGGTGTTCACAGCAGGAAAAGGCAGCAGGTAGAAGTGAACCACAAGACCTCATACATGTGTTTAACCTTGAGAATTTAGATTTCCACTTGTGGGTGAGACAGCACAAAATAGACCATCGTTACTTAAGTGAAATCCTACATCAAAATTTCCACAACAGCTTTCTTGTAGCTAAATGTATCCACAGATAAATAGTATCTTAAATGCTTCTGCTTCTATTAATTTTTATCAATAACACTAAATGTCTCTGAACTTTATAAACGTTGATGCAAGTTAAATTAAAGTGGAATTCCACTGAAACCAATTTGTCTACATTTAAAAGCCTTTGAAGAGAAGCTAACATCTCTGGGGTCTTGCATTGGCCTTGGTCTTGTTCATGTCTGAAGAAATGAAGGTGGAAGGTTGAATATAAGTTGACAGTCTATGCTGGTTACTATAAATCCATTTTAAAGCTGGTGACATTATCAACAAACATTGATTTCCCTCTGCTCCTTAATCTAACCATTCATCGTATCATGTATTTCAACACAATTCCATCTTTGTTTCCTGCCCTGTACTATAAATGATTAACAGTTTTCCCACCACAGTATAGCATTCTAATAAATGCATGGGCAGTCAGCTAATAAAAATTAAACTGAATTTAGTGTTAGGAATATCAGTTATGGCCTCACTAATTTTTGATAGGATTTTCTTCCTCTGTCTGATCTGAGAGAGATGGCCTGCTACTGCTGGTGCCCCCACATGACAAAATATCACACCCATTCAGCCATCATCTTATTATGTATCGTAAGAACATGAGATATATGAGCAGAAGTAGGCCATGCGCCCTATTGAGTCTGTTCCGCCATTCAATCATAGCTGATCCAATTCTTCCAGTCATTCCCACTCTCCTGCCTTCTCCCCATACCCTTTGATGCCCTGGCTATTCAAGAACTTATCTCTCTCTGCCTTAAATACACCCAGTGACTTGGCCTCCACAACTGCTCGTGGCAACAGATACCACAGATTTACCACCCTCTGACTAAAGTAATTTGTCCGCATCTCTGTTCTAAGTGGACATCCTTCAACCCTCAAGTCGTGCCCTCTTGTCCTAGAATGCCCTACCATGGGAAATAACTTTGCCATGTCTAATCTGTTCAGGCCTTTTAACACTCTCAAATATCGTGGCAATTTTCATTTGAATGAGCAAAGTATATAGGCCTGCTGACAAGAGTGATGCTATTCTCATGTGATGAACTGACCTGTACATTACAATGGCTGTACGTAAGACCCCTGACATCTCATATCCACCTCTAGACAATGACTCCCACTGAACATCAGATCTTTTCTTGCCTCATTTCCTTAGGAGACCCTCCTTCCACAACCTAGAGACACAGATTACTACTGCACTAGTTCTACTAACTTGCACCCAGACATGGCCTTCCATAGCTATCCCATCCAAGTGCTCTCTTAAATATTGCAATTTATCCCACATCTACCTCTTTTTCCAGCAGTTCGTTCCACACTCAAGCCACCCTTTGAGTGAAATAGCTCCCACTCAGATTCCCTTTAAATGTTTTGCCTTTGACCCTAAACCTTTGACTCCAGTTCAAGTCTCACCCAACCTGAGAATAAAAAAGACTGCATATTCACCCTATATGATTTTGTGAACTGCTATAAGGTCTTCCTTTATTCTTCTGGGTTCCAGGGAATGAAATCCAAATTGATTCAGCTACTCTCTATAACTCATCATGGCAACATCCTTGTATATTTTCTCTGCACTCTTTCAAGCTTATTCATATCTATCCTGTAGGTAGGTGACCAGACTGCACACAATGCAAATTCAGCCTCACCTTCAACACAACATAACTTCTGTACACAATGCTCTGATTTACAAAGGAAAATGCTGAAATAAAAACCCACTTCCTCATAGCCCCAGAACTGTGCACAACTTGCATCCTTCTCCTTCCCAAGGTCCAGAAACAGGATAGGCCTTATAGACTCAGTCTTTCTTGTTCCATGAGGACTAAGTTCTTCCAAACTTGATCATCTTTTTTATTACGTCCAGTCCCTTTCCAACTACATGGGTGACTCCTTCAAAGCCTTCCACCAGTTTGACAGTTTGCAGCTTCCTTGTCCCAAATTAATCATTTTCATATTGCCCATTCAGTCCATATCAGGAAGGCCTGAGGGACATTATTTCTTTCTTGACCTGAGACCTAAGTAGTTCTCCCCAACACCACATGCTTTCAACTGGCTGAAATTGTTTAATTTCTTATTTAACTCCAAACAAAGCAAAACTAACTTTGAAGATGATGAAAAAAAAGAAAGCACTGGAAACACTCAGCAGGTCAGGCAGCATCTGTGGAAAGAGGAACAAAGTTAACATTTCACATCAAATATCATTGGTCAGAACTGAATAAGAAAAAAACAAAGTGGTTTTAATTTGTAGGGAAAGGTTGGGAAGATGGATAGCACAAAGGAAATATCTGTGACAGGGTTGCTATAGTAGAAGTTGTAGAGTTTTTCTAGCTTAATGGGTAAAAGTACACAGTTAGAGAGTGATAAATAAGGAAAAAAGTGTAATAAGCTGCGGCATGTCCAATGCGTTTGGCCATGCTAATGGGACAGGAAAACGCAGTCAAAAGCACAGATGAAGTACTTCCAGCAGAAATAGCCAGCTCAGAATCAGAAAGAGTTGCTCAGTATTAAAAATATAGATGCAGGTAATCTGAAATAATTTACCTGAAGTTGATGAGATTCAATATCAAGTCCAGAAGGCTGCAATTGGCCAGACAGGTGCTGTTTTTCAAGCTTGGATGTTGCTCCTTTAAAACAATGCATGGGGTCACAAACAGAAAGACCAGAGTAGGATTGGAGTGGTAATTAAAGTGACAAGCAACCCAGAGTTCAGTGTTGCTTAAGGAAACTGAGTGAAATTGCTCTGCAAAGCAATCTGTCAAATATATTCGGTCTCTCCAACGTAGAAAAGAACGTACAGACTGCAGTACATTGAATCAGAAGTGCAGTGAATTGCTGGTTCATCTGAAGAGATTGCTTAGATCCCTGGATGATGAAAAACGAAGAGGTAAATGGACAAAGATTGCATCTCCTGTGGTGCCATAAGAAGAAAAGTAGCTGGTAGGGCAGAGATTTGCAAATGAATGGTTCATTTGATGGGCTCACATGGGAGGGGATTATGTATCTGTATGGGAGCGGATTCTTATTGGAACTGTTAGAACTTGTGAAGGATTACTCGTCAAGTGAAGTCTAGCTGTTCGACATATATTATCTCACAAAAAGATCGGCATAAGCAGACATCCTGGGGAGACAACCTCATTAGATCAAAGTACTGGGCAGTCAAGACCAAGGGCAGAGCTTTTGTCAAAATGATGGGGCTTTTTAGTCCATTTTAAATGTTTCCGACACTGAGATACTTGAAGATTATGAAAAAATACGTAAATTCAAAAAAAATGAGAACTTAAAAATAAAGTCAAGGAAAACCACATTAAGAGACTTTGAAATCATTAAAAACAGTACACATGAAAAGAAATAATTAAAAAAAAACTCTCGCCCAGCTCACAGGCCATGAATTCCAATTAAAAACTAATACGGTCTCAGATTCTACATTCTGACAAAGGATATGTGGAATGTCAATGAACCCTTACAAGACTGCAGCAATATCTGTTGTTCAGTTAATTCCAGGCAAAACAACAGTAAAGTCCAGAACTTACTTCTATCTGCGTAGTTGAACTTAAAAATTTCCAATATCCTCAGCCATAAAGACTGTGTTCAACCCATCGACAACAAATCTCTATAATTCAAAATTCTAGACAGCAAGATTGTTTTACCTGGCTATTAATTTGCACTATTTTCTTTTCAGGATAAAAAAAAAGTGCCTCATTTTTCATTGTCTTTATTCTGATTAACTTGAGTTGTAGTCAGATAATAGTTTAATCCTAAGGCTTTTTCGATGCAGTTATGAAGAAGGTAAGACAGTGACTACACTTCATTAGGACTTTGAAGAGATTTGGTATGTCAACAAATACACTCAAAAACTTCTGTAGATGTGCCGTGGAGAGCATTCTGACAGGCTGCATCACTGTCTGGTATTGGGGTGGCGGGGGCGGCTACTGCACAGGACTGAAAGATGCTGCAGAGGGTTGTAAATTTAGTCAGCTCCATCTTGGGCACTAGCCTATAAAGTATTCAGGACATCTTCAAGGAGCAGTGTCTCAAAAAGGCAGCGTCCATTATTAAGAAAGTCCAGCACGCAGGGCATGCCCTTTTCTCACTGTTACCATCACGTAGGAGATACAGAAGCCTGAAGACACACACTCAGCGATTCAGGAACGGCTTCTTCCCCTCTGCCATCCGATTACTAAATGGATATTGAACCCGTGAACACTACTTCACTTTTTTAATATTTAGATTATGAAGACACACAGTTCTCTTTTATTGTCACTTAGTAATGCATGCATTAAGAAATGATACATTATTTCCTCCGGTGTCATATCACAAAACACAGGACAGACCAAAACTGAAAAAACTGACAAGACCACATAATTATAACATATAGCTACAAACAGTGCAACAATACCATAAGTTGATGAAGAAGTCCGTGAGCACAGTAAAGTTCAAAGTTTCTCAAATGTCCCACATCTCATGCAGACGGAAGAAGGAAGAAAAACTCTCCCTGCCATGCCGACCACAATCCGACTCTGAGTCATCTGAAAACTTCGAGCTCTAATCAGCTCTCTGACAACGAGTACTGAGCGCCATCTCCGTCTGAACAATTCAACCTCCTTCTCGGTCGCCAAAAGCAGGCAAGGCCGGGGATTTTGAGACCTACCCTCCGAAAGATTCCCGACCACACAGTAACGACAGTAGCGAACAGGCTTTTCAGGAATTTCTCTAGATGTTCCTCTGTGCTTTCACGTCCATTCTCCATCAAATCAGAATTGTCCACGGCCCCTATTTAACAGATATCATTTTTCACCGGAGGGCTGCGCACACGCAGACGCACCGCCATCTTCTCCTCCCGCATTATTTCTGGTTTTTGCACAATTTTAATCTATTCAGTATACATTGATTTATTTTATTTATTATTATTATTTTTTCTTCTCTATTATGCATTGCATTGAACTGCTGCTGCTAAGTTAACAAATTTCACGTTACATGCCGTTGATAATAAACCTGATTCTGACTTTGGTTTTTATTTCAGTGCGATTTGCATATTAGTCAACTGTTGTTGATAATTTATCAGAAATGTGTTGATGAATATGAACTTGAAAGGAAAGCTAATCGCCAAATCACTTAATTGATACAAAATACAGATCAAATGCAATCTATTTTATTATCATCTGATCAGCAAAATAAGAAGAAATCTGGTCTTCATATTCAAGATGAATGATTTCAAGTTCCTAAAAATAATTCCCTATTTCTCTTTCTCCTTCTCCGTTATGAGGTATCGAGCGTGAAGTTACCTCAACTTTGAAAAGATCTTTGAACTGTTTCCTCTGTCTATCAGGTAATATCATCCTATGATGGGATTTGAGATCAAGAGATTGTTTTGGGAATCTGCTGTTGGATATGCTAATTACATAGCCTGCCTATCAAAACTGATTGAGTGTAGTTAGAGCCTCAAAATGGCAAAAGAGGTACATCAACTCTCAGGCTTCAAAATCCAGCTTCCATATTCCTCCAAGCTTTCTGCAGTTTTCAGCTCTCAGTATTGCTTCCTTTCTTAGATTTATTATACATTACATATTCCTTGTCTGTAATTGCAAGCTCCTTGAAAACAGTGGAGGGCTTATTCCAGCTTGTAATTCTTCCGTTCTTACACTAAGAGTATATTTATTACAGAACTCTTGTCTCCAGGAACATCTCCCGTGTCTCTGACACTGATATACCTTCAAGTAAGAGATTCCACTTTCACTCAGTCATAACCGTCTGGTAAAATTTATCTTACCCCACTTTTAGACTTTTTCTCCCAATCTAGCTTGGTTATAGTTGTCGCTTCCAAATTGTTTTCTGCTCCTTGGCACTCCAAAAACATCATTCCTTAAAATTATCCAGTATAGCTCCAAACCTATTTAACTTACTAAAAATAATAATAAATAATATTTAATAAGTATTATTAAAAATAATAATATAGACCGCGACTATACTTCATTAGGAGTTTGAAGAGTTTTGGTATGTCAATAAGAACACTGAAAAGCTTCTATAGATGTACCATGCAAAGCATTCTGACAGGGTGCATCACTGTCTTGTATGGGGGGCTAACGCACAGGACAGAAAGAAACTGCAGAGGGTTGTAAATCTAGTCAACTCCATCTTGGGTACTAGCCTAAAAAGTACCCACAACATCTTCAAGGAGTGGTGTCTCAGCAAAGCAGCGTCCATTATTACTGACTCCCAGCACCAGCGCATGCCTTTTTCTCACTGTTACCATCAGGTAGGATGTACAGAAGCCTGAAGGCACACACTCAGCAATTCAGGAACAACTTCTTCCCCTCTGCCATCCAATTCCTAAATGGATATTGAACCGTGAACACTACTTCACTTTTTTAATATATATTATTTTTGTTTATGCACTATTTTTAATCTATTTAATATATGCATATGTATAATGTAATTGATTTATTTATTTATTAATTGCACCCCCCCCCCCCAAAAAAAACTAACAGATCACCCACATGGAAAATGGCAGCTGGAACATCAAACCCCAAACCCCCAACTCACTCCCTCGCTGGAAACAACAGCGACAGTAGCATCCAAACCCCCAACTCCGTCTTTAAAACACACAAAAGCTAGCAGATTGCCCACACAGAAAATTTGTTACGGTACGCCCCTGATCACACTAGCCTCCAGGGTTTAGATGCTCCGATTCTCTGCAATATGGACAACTGGCACATTCCCTTTAAAGATTCGGGCCTAACTAGCGGTCATGTTTTGGTGCCAAGGTTTGGATATTTAAAGAGCACCTGAGTTTGGGTTCAGGGGCTCAATCGTCAGCTCAACTTTGGTTCAGTATGCGATTGCGTTTAGCATTTCTGTCTCGTTTGGGTTCTCGTCTAGTCTTGAAATCAAGTTTTGATTCTAGTCTCGGATACTTCAGTACTTCAGTCCTTGTCATCCTCACCTAGGGCCTCTTATCACAGGATTTTGTGCTTGAAACAGCAATTCAATGGAACACTTTATATATTGGGGACTAAGCCAATTTGTGCTATTGCTTTTAAGCTTTGATTCTTTAATTGGGCGAACGAATCATTGCATTTATCTCTACTACTGGGCACTGATGAAGTTGTCATTCCACTTTCTCTAAAAGATCTGTATTCACCTTCAGGCTTTCACTTTCTCATTGCTTTTTAGTTTTGCACCACAGCAGGGCTACTAACATCCACTGAAGGAATGCATGTGATTGTTCAAACAACTTGAATTGTATTTTTACTGGTATCCAAGTTTTTAATGGGAAAAGTATAATTACTCTACTATAGTAAAGAATAATACAATATTGTGTTGTAATTTAAGATTCAGAAATCTTGAAGAGCTAGAAGTTATAAGTTAAAGAACCACATGCCACTAGAGCCATATTCTCAGTGTCACTACTCTGTATTCTGAAAATACTTCCACTGTCTTGCCTGTTCTGTAGTACTAGATGCATGGTTAAAAAGTCACTGCCTTAGGGAATGAAAACTAAGATTTTCAAACCAGTCCTCATATATAACAAGAGCAGGAAATGTTGGAAGCATTCAACAAATCAGACAGCAAAGAGAGTGACAGAATGGGCTGGCATTTCAAGTTCACAAAGTCTTGAAGGGACTTAATTTAACTTTTAGACCCTGATATGAATTTGGTGAATTATTATGTTCGCAATACCTATATATTTCTTAAACTCTGTGCTTTAAAGTGAAATTGGCATTGCAGATGCTGTCTGACTAAGCCTCTACACAACTAAAGCATTATCTCACACTTTGTATTCTAGCCCACAAAATCAAATATTTTGTCATTCTGTTTAGCTTTTTAATCACTGTTTTTAACCTGTTCAATAACTTTTAGTGGCCTACGTGGACAGACAAAACCTTCTGTTGATTCAGAGGTCTTAATCTTTAGCCAAAAAGAAAAAGCACCTTTTAACTTTTGGATTCCAAGTAATTCATTATTGGCAGAAATTGATATGTAAACTATTACACTAAAGGGTGGAGTTTGCTATTGAATTATTCTAAATTTACAGATTGAAATCAACACAAACTTTGAAAGTAGCTGAGCTACACTTCAATGTTAAAGTCAAAATGAAATTTATTATCAACTTACGTATGTTACCATACACTGCAAGATTTATTCTCTTGCAAGCAATTACAGGAAAATAAAGAAATATGATAACATTTATAAAAATTATATATAAAGACTGATATTCAACCAATGTGCAAAAGACAAACAGTGCAAATAAAAAATAAATATTACTGAGAACATGAGTTACAGAGTTCTTGAAAGTGTGCCTATGGTTTGGAGAGTCAGTTCAGAGTTGAGGTGAGAGAAATTATACTGCATACGCCAGTTCAGGAGCCTGATGACTGTAGGGCTACGATGCAACCAGTTAGGACACTCTCCATTGTGCATCTATAGAACTCTCTCAAGGTTTATGGCGAAATGCTGAATCTAAGCAAACTTCTAAGAAATTAAAGGCACTCTTATTACCTGCTTTATAATGGCACTTACGTGCTGGTCCCAGGACAGATTTTCTGATATGATAATGCCTAGGAATTTAAAGTACTGACTCTCTCCATCTCTAATTCCTCTAATGAGGACTGGCTCATGGACCACCAGGCTTTTCCTTCTATATAATCAGCTCCTTCGTTCTGTGGAGGTTGTTGTTGTAGCATAATTTATGCTCATATGTAAATGTATCTAAGTAAAGATTACAACTCTAGTTATTTTTCCTTCAAATTAATTGGGTAATTTTCTTATCTGTTTGGTCCGCAAAAATAAATATCTGCTCCCACTTTGTAAAGCACATATAGACTGGTGCAACTTCTACCAGTAGACAGAAAATTCCTGAAGTTCTATTAAAAATGATGCAGCTATTATTTTAATATTTGAATAGGTCAGCTGCATCTTCTCATAGAGACGTGAAAGAGAATCAGTGTGGTGACTTCTCTAAAAATACTTTGTAAACTTTGACATGGCATGAGACTCCAGTAGCTGTAAATGCCATGGGCAGTCATTAGAAGTTATGGTATAAATTGCAGGTGATTATGGCAGCTAATGTACCTGCAATAATGAGATGCCTGCTGCTACACCAGTAGATAAAGACTGAAATCTTCACTGCAAATCAATGAAACAACAAACTG
The DNA here is from genome assembly GCF_030028105.1 of Mobula birostris. Lineage (NCBI taxonomy): Eukaryota > Metazoa > Chordata > Chondrichthyes > Myliobatiformes > Myliobatidae > Mobula > Mobula birostris. Next base: position 123,051,409 of record NC_092373.1, on the reverse strand, counting down.
TGAAATTGGAATAGTTTGTCATGGCTGAGAAAAGAAAGGCTGCGGCGAGATGTATCGTAAAAGTCATAAGTAAGGAAAGGAAGTCGAGATCCCGGTAGACCCTAAGTTTGTTGGAATTCATTTTTTAAATCATATAAATAAAATGCTGTCTAGGTTAGAAGAATTTTGCTGGGTTTGGATTTTATTTCTGGTAGTACACCAAGATGTGAACTGAGCTCTATTTACACTTCATTAATTATATAACTAAATGTTCTTCATTTAAAATGATTAATAATATCAATTTCTCCACATCTGAGAGGACTGTTCTATACAAAACAGTAATGCCAAGTCTGTCATTTCACTTTTTACATAAAGATATTTTTCAAATTTATTGCAAAAATGCAGGAAACTCACAGCATCAATGCTTCTCCTTCAGGAAAACCTCTAACATTGTGCATATGTCAAATAACAGCCTCAATGGTCTGTGACTCCAGTAAAGGATTTCTTTTCTCATCTTCAGAAGAACGTGTGTTACATTTTCTTCTCTTTAATGCTTTGGATAACTCATCATTGATGTTAACGTGCTAAAACTTCTGAAGTGAAAATACAGCAATAATTTTAACTCATTCAAAGTGATACTAGTACATACTTAATCACACATGATTGATGCCATTGATTGAGAGAATGGCCATTAACATGTCAAGAATGAATTCAAGAGCCCAAATTTTATGGCTGCACCACCATACATTAATATATCTGCTGTGGACTCGTGAAACAGAAAACCTTGAAGTGATTAAAGCACTTGACTGAGCTCTCTGCATTAATCAACTCTGTTCCAAGTTCTGGCAACAACAAAAAATCAGGTATTGGCATTCTTATTGGCAATTCTAGACATATTTTAAAAGTGCTAAGCTATGCAATCTATAATGACCTTCATTTTGAATTAGCTAATTTTAAATAGAAAAAGCTGCCATCAAATAAACATAAATAAAATACTGCAGATGTTGGAAATCCAGTATAAAGTTGAATTCTAGTAATAGTCAAGTCAGACAGCAGACACAGAATCAGAGCTAGATTAAATTGTAATAGTTTTTAGGGGAGTCCCATGCTAGGGACAGCATGATTAAATAAAAAGTAACAATTTAAAAATAGAAAGCAAGAGTCTATACCTTGCAAAGTCTGTGTGTGTGGGCTGGCGGGGGGGAAGGGAGCTGAAATGGGACATTGGGGGAAAGATGGGGCAGAGATGGTGTAAATGCTACAATTAGGAGAAGGAGCATTTCGTGATGAAGTACTTCAAGAAGTTGATCATGAAGCATATCAACTCGTACGCAAGGAGAAAACTGGGTCCACTCCAATTTGTCTAATTTACCTACCATCACAGCAGATATTACTTAATTGGCTCTTCACTCGGCTCTGGAACACCTGGGCTCTTAAATGACGACAGCCCAGCATTCAACACCATCATACCCTCAAAGCTCATCAATAAGCTCTAACTCCCCGGACCTCAGTACCTCACTGTACAACTGGGTGCTCGATTTCCTCAATAGTACACTGCAAGAGGTATGGATTGACAACACCTCCTTCACACTCACCATCAGCACAGGGTGAACCACAGGACTGTGTGTTTAGCTCCCTGCTGGGCTCACTTTGTACTTACGATTGGTGGCTAAGTACAGCTCTAATGCAGTCCTTAAATTTACTGATGACATCACTGTTGTTAACCACATCTAAGGTAGCGAATGTCATATAGGAAGGAGATGGAAAATCTGGTTGAGGGTGCCACAACAATAACCTTACACTCAAAGTCAGCAAAACCACAGAGCCGATTATCACTGGATGAGGAAGAAGCCAGAGGTTGCTGAGCCAGTCCCATTAGGGGAATGGAGGAGAAAAGGGTCAGCAACTTTAAATTCCTTAGCGTTAACATATCAAAGGATCTGTTCTGGGACCAGCACCTAAGTGTCATCACAAAGAAGCAACAGCAGCATTTCAACCTTCCTAGAAGTTTGTATAGAATGGGCATGCCACCAAAATCTTTGACAAACTTCTATAGCTGCATCGTGGAGAGTATCGTGACTGGTATGGAAACAGCAATGCCCATGAATGGAAAAGTCTACATAAAGTGGTGGATACAGCCCAGTACATCACAGATACCATTTAGCATATTGACATAGGGCACTGCCACAAAAAAAACAGTATCCAACAGCACAGACCCCCAGCATCCAGGCCATGCTCCCTTATCACTACTGCCATTGAGCAGGAGGCACAGGAACCTTAGGTCCCACACCATCAGGTTGAGGAGCAGTTATTACACTACAACCACCAGGATCCTGAACCGGCATGAGTAACATCATTCAGAATTACTCTGAACTGATCCTATGACCTACAGACTCACTTTCAATGATCCCTTATAATTAATTTTATCTGCACAGTTTGTCATTTTCTCAGTCTTTGTCTGTTTACAAATGATGACACTGTGTTAATTGCAAGTACGGAGGAAGAACTACAAAACTTGATTGATACAGTTGTTGAAGAAAGCGCAAAAATGGGTCTATCAATTGCATAAAGGTAGAGTGCATGGTGATGTCCAAAAAGAAGGAGAATCCTATCTGCAGGCTGAGAATAAACGGGGAAGACATAAAACAAGTACAGAACTTTTGCTACTTAGGAAGCTGGGTGACATCAGATGGCAGGTGCGACAAGGACATCAAAAGAAGAATAGGGATGGCAAAAGACACCTTTACGAGAATGAAGAGTATACTGACCATATTAAACTAGGCATGACAACCCGCCTCAGAGTACTGAAATGTTACGTTTATCCAGTTATGTTATGTGGCTCAGAATGTTTTACAATATCTAGTAACATGAGGAAATGAATTGTAGCAGCAGAGATGTGGTTTTTGAGGATGAAAAGAATATCATAGACGAAACGAATATCTAATGAGGATGTCATAAACAGAGCAAACAAAAAAAGAGAAATAACGTATGAGATCATGAAAAGGCAAAGTAACTTCACTGGACATGTGATTAGGAAAGAGGAGTTAAAATGCACGGTAATTATGGGAAAGATTGAAGGGAAGAAAGCAAGAGGAAGGCAAAGACAAATGATGATGGAGACAGCAGCCAGAGAACTGGAAATGAATACCAATGAATTGATCCACTTGACCCGAAACGGGAGTGTGTGGGTCATGGCAGTCAAAGCTCAAACTGGGTACGGCACATGATGATGATGGTGATGATGATGATGATGATGATGATGTCTGTTTACAAACAGTTGTTTGTGAAATTCTATTGTATACCTTTTTTCATGTAAATGCCCACAAGTAAATGAATCTCAAGATAGTATATGGTAGCGTTTAGTATGCGAGCTTTGATACTAAATTTACTTTGAACTTTGAAGAATCAAGCAATGCTTCTTCTTCCATTTGCTGTGAATACCAAATCATATTAACTTGTTCCCAAGACAAATAATCCATATGTAGCCTGGGGAAAAGTACACACTCAGGACAACAAATACTTTTTTGGGTTTTAATTCCTTTATCTGTTTTAGATGTTTAAGTGCCAGAAGAGGGTCGCTAAACAAAACGAACAAATTTACAACCAGTTCTTGCCGTTACAATCTCAGTTTAACTTTCGATCCACACCCTTGTGTATGGACCGAATTGCGTATGCAGTATAAAAATTACCAGAACTAATATGGTACTAGTACGGTAGTGGCAATCCCGAAGGAATACAATACGAACAATATTAGAATCCCACCCACCCTGCATCTTATACATAGCAGCAAAAAATGTAAGTGAATACATCTTATCTAAGACATACACACGTGCTGAACTTCCGAACAGAGACTAAACGTTCACGTTACGTGGTTACATGCACAATCAATCCCGATACAATAAAGTTAGACAAAAGGTAGACTTGGGCACAACTTTTTCAAGGGATTGCCTGGCAGTTAAATTACAGGAAGACTGACCTACTTGGATGGTGAGGAACTTTGTATAAGCCACGCTACCAGTGTCGATTTCTTTACTCATGGAAATCTAAAGCATCCACATGTAAAACATGACAAATTACCAATATTCTCGATCTGCCAACAAACATAAACAAATTCACATGGATATTATCAATTAATGCTCATCTCTCCTCACCATGCCCAGTCTCGGGGAGGAACTCAATTCCAACGCCCCACCAGCGTCTTCAGCAGAAAACAAAATGGTCTCCCCACTATCCCGCGCACGCGTTGTTGTAGCGTGGATGAAATCACCAGAGAGACAGTCACTAGTAGATACAAAGTAGCTTCTTTATTCGACACAATAAGGTACAGCAGGCATCATACGGACGGAGACGCTTCTGGTAGAAAGGTCTGCTAGCCCATTGTTGGCCCGATATTTATATGCTAAACATAAAGTCAATCGCTACTTAAAAAGTTGTAGACAATGCATAGACAATGTTTCCTTTTGAAGCTACATACAAACATCACACCTTCTGAATTCATCCTTTCCTTCCAACGCCAACATGTCTGGGTTGGTATCCACAGCCTTTAGGAATGCAAGTTAAATCCATAGTACATTTATTTGGCATTTTACGTGCTAACATAGACAATTAATATTTATAAAGTATAGATAATACTGTCTTCAAAACTACAGCATTTGATCAAACTACAGCACCAGAAGCATCTAGTATTCACATCTTTTTAGGAAGCGCATTGTTGTGGACTCAATCCACAGTACTTGTCAAATAGAAGTTTGGTGCCCAAAGTCATGTAAGTGTAAACGAATCATCTATCCAAAAAACTCACTCTAACAGTCCCCCCCATGGCCCTCCTAGACAAAAATTAAATTTATACCAGGAAAGGCCAATCTAGGAGGATATGCTCAAATAGGGCAGCAAAAATGCCCTGTCTCAAAATTCCCCCTCAATTTTATGCACCTCGATATCTATCCTAGCATTACCGAATCGCTACCTACCAAATGTTAAGCAGAGAGGCTGTTCCAAGTCTTTAGAAATGCGGATCCTTTCGTATGCCTGTCGGCTTTTTCCCTGCAGCCTGATTGCAGCTTAATCACATTCCTTTGTCTTCAGTCCTTTATCCTCTGGTCACTGAAACTCTCCTTCAAGGAGCACCCACAGGCTCACTCATCAATGTACAGGAAGGGGCTGGCCTTAATGTAAACGTCTGCAAGGACCTCTCCCCGGTGGCACCCCCTTCCGAACTGTCTGGTCGATCACTGGTCCAACTGCTGAAAAGGGCCCAGTCCCGCAGACTTGGGGCGACTGCTTTCAGATGCCGTGTGCAGTCTGAAATGCCAAAGTGGTGGAACTTGCTTTAACTTAAAAATCCCTCCTCGTCTATTTCCCAATAAATTTCTATACTATGCTATAAAATTAATCATCTACTTTCAGCAATCAGCCTTCTTTACAGAGCACCATCATCATCACACTTTAGCAGGCTATTCATGGATTTCCAACATGTTCTGGTGTCTTCTGCCACGTTCAGCGTTTTCTGCCTTTGCATTTCCTCCAGCTATGTTTTCATTAGCTGTGGTCAGGTCTGCCATGGCTGGCTGGTGTTCCTCTCTTAGGTTCTCTGTGATTACATGGTTACTGGGTACACTTGGTTCCCCCACTCTGTCTGTGGGTGCAACAAGAGGGTGAGTTGTATGCTTTAACCTGAGTCCAGTGTTTCCACTGGCTGTCCTGCCGAGTCTGTACACGGACACACATATCATTGGTTAAGAGTACCATCTGTGGTCCTATCCACTTGGGGGCAAACCCCGGCCTTTCTGGCAGCACCCTCACCATAACTTGGTCGCCGGGCTGTGGAAGAACTATCCCCTTTCCCTCTGGCTCTTTCTGATCAGCGATTCGCTGTTGTTGTTTCGATCAATCCTTTAATACTTTTACAACAGGAACTCTGCAGATGCTGGAAATTCAAGCAACACACATCAAAGTTGCTGGTGAATGCAGCAGGCCAGGCAGCATCTGTAGGAAGAGGTGCAGTCAACGTTTCAGGCCGAGACCCTTCGTCAGGACTAACTGAAGGAAGAGTGAGTAAGGGTTTTGAAAGTTGGAGGGGGAGGGGGAGATCCAAAATGATAGGAGAAGACAGGAGGGGGAGGGATGGAGCCAAGAGCTGGACACGTGATTGGCAAAAGGGGATACGAGAGGATCATGGGACAGGAGGACCGGGAAGAAAGACGGGGGGGGACCCAGAGGATGGGCAAGAGGTATATTCAGAGGGACAGAGGGAGAAAAAGGAGAGTGAGAGAAAGAATGTGTGCATAAAAATAAGTAACAGATGGGGTACGAGGGGGAGGTGGGACCTTAGCGGAAGTTAGAGAAGTCAATGTTCATGCCATCAGGTTGGAGGCTACCCAGACAGAATATAAGGTGTTGTTCCTCCAACCTGAGTGTGGCTTCATCTTTACAGTAGAGGAGGCCGTGGATAGACATGTCAGAATGGGAATGGGATGTGGAATTAAAATGTGTGGCCACTGGGAGATCCTGCTTTCTCTGGCGGACAGAGCGTAGATGTTCAGCAAAGCGGTCTCCCAGTCTGCGTCGGGTCTCGCCAATATATAAAGGGCCACATCAGGAGACCAATATATAAAAGGCCACATCGGGAGGCCAATATATAAAAGGCCACATCGGGCGGCACTTCACCTGTGAGTCGACTGGGGTGATATAATGCGTCTGGTGCTCCCGATGTGGCCTTTTATATATTGGCGAGACCCGACGCAGACTGGGAGACCGCTTTGCTGAACATCTACGCTCTGTCCGCCAGAGAAAGCAGGATCTCCCAGTGGCCACACATTTTAATTCCACATCCCATTCCCATTCTGACAAGTCGATCCACGGCCTCCTCTACTGTAAAGATGAAGCCACACTCAGGTTGGAGGAACAACACCTTATATTCCGTCTGGGTAGCCTCCAACCTGATGGCATGAACATTGACTTCTCTAACTTCCGCTAGGCCCCACCTCCCCCTCGTACCCCATCTGTTACTTATTTTTATGCACACATTCTTTCTCTCACTCTCCTTTTTCTCCCTCTGTCCCTCTGAATATACCTCTTGCCCATCCTCTGGGTCCCCCCCCCCTTGTCTTTCTTCCCGGACCTCCTGTCCCATGATCCTCTCGTATCTCCTTTTGCCAATCACCTGTCTAGCTCTTGGCTCCATCCCTCCCCCTCCTGTCTTCTCCTATCATTTTGGATCTCCCCCTCCCCCTCCAACTTTCAAATTTCTTACTCACTCTTCCTTCAGTTAGTCCTGATGAAGGGTCTTGGCCTGAAACGTTGACTGCACCTCTTCCTACAGATGCTGCCTGGCCTGCTGCGTTCACCAGCAACTTTGATGTGCGTTGCTTTAATACTTTTAAGTTGGTTACAAAGGTCTTTCACGTATTGGGTTATTCTACCCCTGTAAGCCCCAGGCTCCCCGCAACCTGTAATTACCCTATAAGGGAGTCGCATTGCTCATGTAAGGGGGTTCTTCTTTGTATGTTAAATTTAAAATGGCTTCTTTGTTATGTTAATCTTTTAAACTGCTGCGTATGTGGATTAAAATGGCTTCTTTGTTATGTTAAATGCTGAGAAAGTCTCTCGCTAGACATTTGCTTGGGTTAATACAGACAGCAGGGTGCTATTAGCCAATGGGTATTCGTGTTATTATTTCTTGGGGTGATAATGCTGTCTCATATGACTGTGGACAGGGGTTTTTGGCGGGGAGTCGGATGAGAGACGGGTAGGACGACGGACGTGCAGGAAGGCTGTGATCAATCACTCCGGATGGTCCCGAGCCGTGAGTCGACAGGGACTGGGTGGTCCCAAAGAACTTCCTGAGCTCCAACTTGTGCACAAAGAACTTGAACTTTGATAAGCCTGGCGTCTTTTTTTCCATTCCTTCCTTTTCTGTGTCAAACTTACATTAATTTCAGAGACTTAGTAATATCTATAAAGTGTACTTGGTAAAACGTACTGTGTGTGCTGGCTGATGATTGATGTTTGGGATTGATTTGGGTGGCAGTGGTACAGCAACCGACCCAGCTGGAGGCGTCCAGGCAGGCGCCGGGCGGGATTTTCCCGAGATATATACAAGCCAATGTAGCGGTGGCTACCGTCCAGCTTGGATTTTCAGTAAAGCTGTAATAGTTGCCGCGTTAAGTAGTGCGAAGGTGGATCGAGATAAGATTGTAAACTGGTGTGAATTAGAGGAGGTACCAGTGAATCATGCGTGCGTGCTAAGTGGAGTAGATTTCCGCATTTTGGGAGATGTACTAGTGCAAGGGTTGAGTTCGATTAAAGGTATCGGGCAGTAGAACTGATAGCTAGAAGTTTTGGATGAGGAAAAGCGATTGGTGGAAAGTTTGAGGGGCGGGGCAGCATGTGTAGTCCGCGAGCTAAGGGCGGAACGACCCTCGGCTTCCCTGTTGGAGTGTTTGGACATTTTGGAGGGAGCATTTGGACTGTCAGGATGTCCCTGGCAACTTTTCGCGGAGTTTCAAAACATGGGGCAGGGAAGAGGGGAAAAGCTCTCAGAATACATTTTCCAGCTGGAAAGAAGGCTTACTGGGTTGTGGCGCCGAGGGGTAGTGAAGGCCAACGAAGTGGCGAGGTTGAGGATGAGTCAGGTACTTAATGGTTTCCTGGAGGAGGACAGGGTGGCTTGGAGTATTCGGCAGTCATATAAGAGGAGACCCCCTCCATCAATCGGGCAGCTGATTAGAGAGGTGCGGGAGGAGGAGAGTGCTTCGGGCCGAAAAAGGGGCTCAGACCACCGGGGACGGTCTTCAGCGGTTCAGGAGGTGGTAGCTGGTTTGAGAACAGAGAAATCCAAGGGGTCCCGGGGGGGGGGGGGAGAAGGGACCCCTCGCTTGAGGGGATGACAGGGGGAGTACCCCCTTCGGGGGACGGCCCGCACCGTGGGTTGGGAGTGGGGGGCGTCCCGGGAGGAGAGGGGCGGCGGGCGGCGTGTGCTATAACTGTGGGAAAGAGGGGCATTTCCAGTGGGAATGTGAGCAGCCGGGGGTGTACTACAGCTGTGGGGAAGCGGGTCACTTTCGGAGCGATTGTGAGAGACAAGACGCCCCGCAGAGGGAGAGGCGTCAGGAAACTTAGGAGTGGCTCAGTGAGGGAATGGACTGGAGTCTCAGGAGGAACACGTTCCCAGAAATCAGCCATGGAACCCCTGAAAGCACAAGCCCTTATTCCGGATGGACTGGTGGGACCTCATCCCAGCGTGTCCCTACGGATAGAAGGAATCTTTGCAAGAGCCATCCTTGACACAGGATCGCAGGTTACCTTACTGTACCGTCATTCTATGACAAATATCTGAAGCATTTGCCAGTCACCCCATTTAATGCACTGGAGATTTGGGGCATAAGTGATGGCGATTACCTGTACGATGGGTACTTGTCAGTGAGACTGGAATTCTCGGAGGGCGATGTGGGAGTGTTAGAAGCCCTTGAGATGTAGGTGTTGGTTTGTCCAGACCCGGTGGAAACCAGTGGCACTGCCCTGCTGGTGGGAACTAACTCCCCTCTGGTGCAACGGCTCTTGGGAGCCTGTAAGGAGAAGGCGGGGGAGAACTTTCTGGAGACCCTCTCGGTACACCTAGTGTTTCGAGCCGTGCTTGAAGTAGTGGGTGACCTCCAGGGGCTGGATCCTGCATGCAAACGAGGGATGGTGTGGTGTACTCAGGCAACGCCTAAGGTGATACGGCCAGGGGAGGTGGCACTAGTGATGGGGACCCCCAGATTCCCCAGAGTACTAGCGGGTGAGGTCCTGCTAGTAGACGCTACAGAAGACCTTAAAGGGGAGTCCCAGTTCCCGGCTGGGGTGCTGGTGAGACCTGAATTGCAGAGGCCCTCAGTTGTTCAGGCACGCCGGATGGGGGTGATTGTAAGGAATACAATGGAGAGGGAGATCACTTTTAAACGCGGGATGCCCCTCACGTACTTGTTCCCGGTTACGGTGATGCCTAGCGCCCCTGTGAGGCCCACTGGAGGAAAACTATTGGAGAACGGGGGGCAGCTGACCGAGGAGGCCTTTAATTTTAAAGACTCCCCTGTACCGCCAGCGTATAAGAGCAGGCTGGTGGAGAAGATGCTGAAGCTAGGGAATGTCTTTTCTCAGGGCGAGTTTGATGTGGGATGTTCCAAGAGCACTCGGCACACTATTCGGGTGACAAATGACACCCCGTTTAGAGAAAGGTCGCAGCAGTTGGCCCCAGCAGATGTGGAAGATCTGCGGCAGCACTTGAAGGATGCAGGGATTATTGCGGAGTCCCGAAGCCCCTATGTGTCCCCCATAGTGGTGGCAAGGAAGAAAAATGGGAAGGTACACATGTGCGTGGACTATAGGACCCTGAACCGGCGCACTGTTCCCGACCAGTATACTGTCTCAAGGATGGAAGACGCATTGGCCTGTTTAAGTGGGGCGCAGTGGTTTAGTGTATTGGATTTGCGGAGTGGGTATTACCAGATTCTGATGAGTGAGGCCGATAAAGAGAAGACGGCCTTTACCTGCCCCCTGGGATTTTTCCAGTTTGAACAAATGCCCCAAGGCATATTGGGGGCCCCAGCCACCTTCCAGCGGCTCATGGAGAGGACAGTGGGGGACAGGAACCTGCTGGAGGTATTGGTGTACCTGGATGATCTGATAGTGTTTGGATCTACGTTGGAGGAACATGAGGAGCGGCTGCTGAAGGTGTTGAGTTGGCTGAAGGAGGAAGGGTTGAAACTTTCCCTGGATAAATGTCAGTTCTGTAAGACGTCGGTCAGCTATGTCGGACACATGATCTCATGAAATGGAGTGGCTACTGATCCGGGTAAGATAGCTGCAGTGACCACCTGGCCGAGACCTCAGAAGGTGAGCACCTTACGCTCATTTTTGGGGTTCTGTGGGTATTACCGCCGATTCTTGAAAGGATATGCGAAAATGAGTCACCCATTGAAGTAGCTGTTATGTGGTTATCCACCTGTGGGGAAGAAAAGGAAGGGCGACCGAGGGCTGGAGGTAGGAGGATACTTGAACCTGGGGGAGCTTTTTGGATCGAGGTGGGATGCTCAATGTGAAGAGGCATTCCAATCTCTAAAAAGGGCGCTGACACAGGCCCTGGTGTTGGCTTTTGCTGATCCACGGAAGCCGTATGTGCTACACACTGATGCCAGTCAAGAGGGTCTGGGGGCTGTCTTATACCAGGAACGGGGCAACGGATTGAGGCCGGTGGCGTTTGTCAGCTGGAGCTTGTCGCCTCCTGAGAGAAACTATCCCACTCACAAGCTGGAGTTCTTAACGTTGAAATGGGCGGTGGTGAACAAGTTGAGCGACTATCTATACGGGGCCAAGTTTGAGGTGAGAACTAACAACAACTCTCTCACTTATATTCTGACCGGGACTCCGCCTTCTGCCTGTGGACATGTAAGACACAGTATCTTTCTGTCTGCCTTTAATTTCTTCCTTTCCCGACTTAAATTTTGAAATTTTAATTTTACTCAGTCAGATCTTTCAAAGTGTTAATTATAACTATGGCTACCTTGTGAAGCTCTAAAAAAATTCCCGATACTGGTAATGGTAAATCTAAAAAAAACTGATGAAGCTTCTGAAGAGCCAGCCTGGGTTAATAGATTAGAGACTCAAATGAGCTCTATCGTCGCTGAATTAACTCAACTAAAAGAAAATGTTCTTCCTTTGAAGGGAAAAATTGATTCTTTGAGCTCGGATCTTAAGGAAATAACCCGTAATGTGGCTGACATTTCTTCTCGTTTGGAAAAAGCACAACATCAGATTGTTGATTTGGAATCTCGTTCTCATCGTTATAACATTCGAATTATTGAATTGAAAGAGAGATCAGAATCTGCTGACATACTGGACTATTTTGCTAAAATGTTTCAATCTCTATTTCCTGAAGCTTTTTCACGATTGCCCGATATCGAGGTAGCTCACAGAGTTGGAGTTCCAAAAGAAGGTAAAGACCAACACGTTATTGTGCGTTTCCTTCGTATTCGAGACAAAGACCGTATCATTAAACTGGCACGAAAACAAAGACTGTTCAAATGTCAAGGCTCTGAGATTCGTTTCTTTCAAGATTTTCGACACGAAGTTGTTCAACAATGTTCTGGATTCGCGACCGTAATGCGAATGGCCTTTCAAAAGCAGATGCATCCCTTCCTTCTTTATCCAGCTAAATTAAGGCTTTTTGCTAAAGACTCTGGGGTTCATATCTTTGAAGATCCAGCTGATGCATTGCGTTTTATTAATTCTCTCTCAGATGAGTCCGAAGCCTGAAGTTTAAAAGACTTCGATTATTTGATCGTTTTGCGATATAAGGAATAATGACATTGGAAGAATTGAGAACTACAGAAGGTCTTGGTATTAAAAAGTACCTTTATCTTTGAGATAGACTGGTTTGGACGGTTTTAACTTTAGAAGATATTTTATGAGATCTATTGGAAGATTGTAAAAATTTTAAACCATTTAGAATTTCTTTCTGTTTGCTATATATACGACTTAATTGTTTCTTTTTGCTTTGTATGGTTTTGTTAAGAACACTTAACTACTATTTTTTTTATGTTTTATAGTTAGATGTAAAAATTTAAAGGTGACAATGTTTTCTTTCCTGTGCAAATATTTCAAGAATTTGTTTTGGAAGTGCTTTTTTTCATATCTAATGTTATGGAAGTTATTTTCCAAATTGAAGAACATTTCTGTTAACTGTTTTTTCTAATTTAATTGTAATGGGTTCTATGTCGACTGTAATGAGTTGTATATCCGGGAGAGGGAGGCAGATTACTTTTTTTCTACTTGCACCTTTTACTTGGGCAGGTGGAGTTCAGAATTGCTTCTATGCATTTCTTGGGGTTTGCTTTGATTAATATCGACTAATTTCTGGGCCTTGTAGGTTGGGTGGGTTTTTTTCCTTTTTTTTATTTCTATTTTTTATGGAATTCCAGAGCGTATACAAATTATTATTATTGTGTTTATCACCACCATTTAAAATTTCTTTAACCTGACATGTGTTCAACTATTTTCTTTAGATATAAAGTTTCATGATGTTAATTAAACAGTTAAATGTTTTAAGTTGGAATGTCCATGGTTGGAATCATCCTATTAAGCATAAGAGAACATTTAAAATTATTAATTGATTCCAACCTGATATAATTTTTGTACAAGAGACACATCAGGTTATGTGATAACAATCGATTTTTTAAATTTTGGAAGGAAGCTCAGATTCACGCAAACTCTCAAAGTAAGATTAGTGGTGTTTCCATTTTTATTGATTCAAATATTCCCTTTAATCAGGAGGATATTATATCTGATATTAATGGTAGATTTTTGATTGTTAAAGGAACCATTTACAATAAAAAAAAAGCTTTTGGTTAATATATATGGACCAGATACTGATGATCCTTCATTTTTAAAAAATATTTTTGCTCTAGTACCTGATTTAAATGAATATGTGCTATTTATGGGCGGAGATTTTAATATTTGCTTAAATCCCGTTAGATAAATCATCATCTAGACATCAACTCCCTAATCATTCTGCATCACTTATTAATTCCTTTTTAATTGATTATGGCTTAATCGAAGTCTGAAGACATATGCATCCTACTGATAGAGAATATTCCTTTTTTCACATGTTCATAAGAATCAACTATTTTATAGCCGACCCTCGACTTTTACTTAATGTTCAGAAATGTGAATAGGATGCAATTGTTATTTTCAATCATGCTCCTTTAAATTTAGTATTTGATTTGAAAGATGTTGTTTCTAGAAGACCACCTTGGCGTTTTCCAGAACATTTGTTACAAAGTTCAGATCTTGTTGAGTTTATTGAAACTCAGATAAAAGAGTACTTCTCTTTAATAATACAGGAAATGTCTCAAAGTTAGTAATTTGGGATACGTTAAAAGCTTATTTACGTGGTCAGATTATTTATTTAGCTAAGTTGAAGAAACAGACAAAAATAGAATTAGATAAAATTGCTAAACAAATTAAAGAATTAGATAATCTCAACACAATCTTTCCAAACGTTGAATTGTTTAAAAGAAGAGTGGAACTACAATCACAATATAATTCATTATTAACTTATCCTATTGAAGGATATTTGCTTAAGTTAAAAAGTCAGTTTTATATTTTTGGGGATAAAAATAATAGGCTATTAGCTTCCCAATTAAGGGTTGCTAAAGCTAAAAGACAAATTTTAAAGATTCATAAAGATAATGAAGGTATAGTAAGTAATTATGATATTAATTATATCTTTCAGGATTTTTATTCCAATCTCTATAAATCTCAGTTTCCAGCAGATCCCTCTAAAATGAAAGCTTTCTTATAAAAGATTAAATTTCCTCAAATTACTGCTGAAGATCAACAGACCCTTGATGCTCCAATTGTTGAGCATGAAATTCAGAAAGCTATATGGTCAATGCAATCAGGTAAAGCTCCTGGACTCGGTGGTTATTTGGTAGGATTTTACAAAAAAATTGAAAAACTACTTTCTCCATATCTTTTGGAAATATTTCCTGAATCGTTTGAGAAAGGTAATTTGCCTTCTTTTTATGAAGCTTCTGTTTCTTTAATCCTTAAGAAAGATAAGATCCTACCAAATGCTCATCTTATAGACCTATTTTGTTATTAAATGTGGATGCTAAAATTCTTTCCAAGATAATGGCTAACCGTTTGGAAAACATTTTATCAAGATTATCTCTATCGATCAAACAGGCTTTATTAGAGGCCGTTACTCTTTTTCTAATGTTCGGTGATTGATGAATATTATATATTCACCATTACCCAAAACACCGCAATGTGTTATTTCTCTGGATGCAGAAAAGGCATTTGACAAAGTTGAATGGACTTATTTGTTTAAAGTATTAGAGAGATTTGGCTTTGGTAATAATTTTAATAAGTGGATTCAAATGATCTATAAGAACCCTATCACTACCATTATTACTAATAATCTTAGGTCTCCCTTTTTTTTACTTTCACGAGGTACTCGACAAGGGTGTCCATTAAGTCCTTTATTATTTAATCTCGCATTGGAGCCTTTGGCTATAACAATTCGTGAAGCTAAAAATATTCATGGTATTTCTATAAATGGGACTGTACATAAGATTTCTCTTTATGCAGATGATCTTTTGGTTTATATCTCGAATCCTGAAGAATCTATTCCTAACCTTTTGGAATTATTGAATGATTTTGGAATTATTGAATGATTTTGGAAAATTTTCAGGATATAAACTTAATCTAAATAAAAGTAAATTGTTCCCTTTAAATGTTCCTGTTTTCATATATAAGGATATTCCATTTAGAATTGTGAATTCTTTTAAATATTTGGGTATTATTATTACAAAAAAAAAGATCTTTATAAAGCTAATGTAGTTCCTTTATTGGACTCCATGAAACAATTATTTTCTAAATGGAATCCTCTCACACTTTCCTTAATAGGTCGTATTCATGCCGTGAAAATGATAATTTTACCGAGATTTTTATATATTTTTCAAAATATACCTATCTTTCTAAACAAAAATTTTTTTGATCAAATTGATTCTACTATTTTGTCCTTTATTTGGAATAATAAAAAACCAAGAGTTAATAAGTTTCATTTACAAAAACCTAAAAAAGGTGGACTCACGTTACCTAATTTAAGATTGTGTTATTGGGCTGTTAATATTCGACAATTATGTTTTTGGTTATATTGGCTTGATAAGAACCAAAAACCAGCTTGGATTGATTTAGAATTTAAAGCTATTAATCAATTTTATTTAATTTCATTATTAGGAGCTCCATTACCTTTACAACTTGCTAAAATATATATAAATGATTGTAAGATGTATCGTTCCGGGAGTTGTTTCCTAATGGGTTTTTTTTTCTCTTTTTTTTTGTTTTATAGTTAGTGGGGACTTTTTTTAGTTAGCTGAAGGCGGCGAAGCACACCTCAGTGTCCCTACTACTGAAAGAGTGGCCTCAGTTGAAGCTGAAGAACCAAGTCTTGTACCGGGTCACGTTGCCCCCGGACCACCCCCGGCGCTGGCAGCTGGTCATGCCTGAGAAGTATCAGAAAACTGTGCTCCAAGCACTACATGATGATTCCGGGCACTTAGGGGTAGAGAAGACCTATGGATTACTCAAGGATCGGTTTTACTGGCCCCGGATGAGGGGGGAGGTTGAAGACTACTGTAAGACCTGCAGTCGTTGCATCAGGAGGAAGACCTTGCCTGCGCAGGCGGCTCCTTTGTCCCACTTGCAGAGTGCAGGACCCATCGACCTGGTGTGTATGGATTTCCTGTCTATTGAGCCAGACACCAGCAACACCGCGAATGTCTTAGTCATCATGGATCACTATGCTAGATATGTGCAGGCCTTTCCCACTAAGGACCAGAAAGCGACTACAGTGGCGAAGGTGTTATGGGAGAAGTACTTTGTTCATTATGGCCTCCCCCGGCGGATCCATAGTGATCAGGGACAGGACTTCGAGAGCAGGCTTATCCATGAATTACTGGGTATGCTTGGGGTTGAGAAATCCAGGACCACACCCTATCACCTGCAGGGAGATCCTCAGCCCGAGAGGTTTAACTGGACCCTGCTGGACATGCTCGGCACTTTGGAGATTGGGCAGAAGAGTAAGTGGAGTTAGCACATTGCCCATTTGGTTCATTGTTACAATTGTACTTGCAATGACGCTACGGGGTACTCATCCTATTATCTGACGTTCAGGCGGGAAGCGAGGTTGCCCATTGACCTTTGTTTTGGGACTGAAGCGGGTGAAATACCTTCGAAGCCGTGTCTGAAGTACGTGTCCGATATGAGGAGAGAGTTGAAAAGGGCGTACGAGTTGGCTGAGGCGGCGGCAGCCAAGCAGAATCAGTGGAATAAGAAGAGGTATGATCAGAAAGTAAAGTTCGTCCAGCTATTGCCGGGAGTAAGATCCTTACCCGGAATTTAGGACTACCTGCTAAGCACAAGCTGGCGGACCGTTGGGCAGCCACCCCCTATGAGGTGGAGAGTCAGATGCCAAATCTCCCTGTTTACCAGGTGAGACCCGAGGATGGGAAGGGGCCTGTCAAGGAACTCCATCAGAACCACCTGTTGCCTCTGGGTCGCGAGGTGCAGGTAGACCAAGAGCCCGAATGGGAGTTTACGCCTAGTACGAGGACTCTGTGAGGGCGTGGGGCGAGGGAAGAGCCCGCTGCGAAGGAGATGGGACCGGTCCCCACCCCGAAAAGGGATACGTCATCGGAAGACGATGATTCGGACGTGTGGCACCTGTTTCTGTTCGCTGATTCCCCGGTGCCGGAAGAAGAGGCTCCTGCCCCTTCCCCCACTGAGTTAGGTGAGAGGAGGGAGGGTGTTGCGGAGCCACCTGTAATACAGCCAGAAATGGGGGAAAGAGAGGGGGGAACCAGAACCCGAGACAGAGAGCTCACAGGTGCCAAGGGGTGCCCGTGAGGGTGAGGGTCCGACAGGTAAGCCCGGGGTGTCATCTGGGGTGTCTGAACAGGAAGAGTCAGCAGAGGAAGTACAGAGGTCTCAGAGAAGTAGGCACCCCCCCCCCCCCCGGAGAGGTTGACCTATACAGCGTTGGGCGAACAGGGTGTGATCTCTACTGCCCTGGGAAGTTATGTCACTGTTTTATGCACCTGGGTTGGGTTTTGTGTTTTGCAAGGAGCAATGGTGAACCCTGTTAATGTCATGAGGGTATGACTTTTATTTGGTGGAGGGAGAGTATACGTGGGTTCTTCTTTGTATGTTAAATTTAAAATGGCTTCTTTGTTATGTTAATCTTTTAAACTGCTGCGTATGTGGATTAAAATGGCTTCTATGTTATGTTAAATGCTGAGAAAGTCTCTCGCTAGACATTTGCTTGGGTTAATACAGACAGCAGGGTGCTATTAGCCAATGGGTGTCCATGTTATTATTTCCTGGGGTGATAATGCTGTCTCATATGACTGTGGACAGGGGTTTTTGGCGGGGAGTCGGATGAGAGACGGGTAGGACGACGGACGTGCGGGAAGGCTGTGATCAATCACTCCGGGTGGTCCCGAGCCGTGAGTCGACAGGGACCGGGTGGTCCCAAAGAACTTCCTGAGCTCCAACTTGTGCACAAAGAACTTGAACTTTGATAAGCCTGGCGCCTTTTTTTCCATTCCTTCCTTTTCTGTGTCAAACATATTAATTTCATAGACTTAGTAATATCTATAAAGTGTACTTGGTAAAACGTACTGTGTGTGCTGGCTGATGATTGATGTTTGGGATTGATTTGGGTGGCATTGGTACAGCAACCGACCCAGCTGGAGGCGTCCAGGCAGGCGCCGGGCGTGATTTCCCCGAGATATATACAAGCCAATATAGCGGAGTTTCACACTCACCCCATCAATAATTCGTAGGGCCTGAGACCCAAAGTGCAGTTCGGGGTTGCGCTCAACTCATCAGGATTCCTGGTGATACATCATCCATGTCTTTCCTGTCTCAGCTATAGCTTTGGCTAATGCATTCTTGATTGTTCGGTTCATCCCTTCTGCCATCACTGAACTCTGGGGGTGGTAGGGTACGTGGAACCGTTGTCGAATTCCTAGCAGTCGGCACATTTCTTTCATCTCTCTCCCCGTGAAATGTGCTCCCTGATTTGAATCCACCTGAACTGGGGTTCCCCACCTTGGGAGGATTTCCTGAACTAGGATCCATGCAGCGGTGCGGGCAGTGCAGTCCCTTGTTGGGAAAGCCTCTACCCACCGGGTGAAGTGATCCATAATTACTAGACAGTAGCTTTTACCCCTGCTTTTTGGCAGGGGCCCTGTGAAGTCTATCTGGATGTTTTCCCAGGATCCCCTTGGCCAAGGCTGATTTGCCAGCTGTAGCTTTCTGCCCTTACCAGGATTATGCTGGGCACAAATGATACAACGGTGGCAGAATTTCTCAACATCCCCGCCCATCCCTGGCCACCACCAGTCCTGCTGGAGGGTTGTGATCATGTTCTGCCTTCCCCGATGCATCACCCCATGATAAAACTTTAGTAGTATCGGTCTAATACAGGGTGGGGCCACCGCGGCTCTTACCTCCCCATGTGTCCAGCATCCATCTGGTCCCTCCTTTGCTCCTTTTCGCCTCCATTTTTCCTTCTCTTCTGTCTCTAACCTCTTCATATAGTTTTACTAAGCTGGCTTCTGTCATTTCCTCCTGCATTCTTGCAATTTCAATTGCCCCTTGTTCCCCTGCTGCCTTGTTCGCAGTAATGCCTGCCCTCGGAGAAACTGGGAAAATTTTATGTTCTGGAGTGGCCGGAGTCTGAGTATCCCCTGGTGTTTTTGTTCCTTCACTATACCCTGAACAGCGGTCAGTGTGTCAGTTCGTATAGGGTCCTGCTTATAGGGTTTATACAGACCCTCTTCTATTTTAACTGGGTTTATCTTTACTCGACCACAATCTTGCTTGTGTGTAGCCCACACTGCTGGGAACTGCTGACAAGGTAACCCATAGACCCCATCCGGGCTGCAGTCTCTGATGATTGGGGCAGCTGCGACTATGCTGGACAGGTTGTGTATTCTGTTGGTTATGCGCGTTCGCTGCCCCTGACTCGTCCATATTATTTCTCCCTTTCCCAAATCTATAACAGCTCCTGCTTCCCTTAGGATGTCTATTCCAAGGATCCTGTCCTCATTATTTGGACATACCCAGAAAAACACTGGAAGCTGATCTCCCCCGATTTCTAGTATTTGCTTCTCGCTTCTTTCTGCTTTTACTGTTTTCCCTCCTACACCCGTGATATAACTGGCCTGTCCAGGTGTTGGTAAGGGTAAGTCTGTTATCGATACCGATGCCCCTGTGTCCACTAACACACTGCTTTGCCGTCCCCCTAACAATGTCGTTGTGTACATCCGCGGGTCACCAGCGCTGGCAGTGGAGCCCGCTGCCACATCTTTTTCTGCCCTAAGAGGTGCCGTCACTAACTCTTTGATCTGATCGACAGTCAGACTGTTAGCTGATGGGGTGAGTGACTGGGTGTCTGCCGTGACCTTCACCTGGGTTTCCCCCCTCTCTTTTGGACACGTCTCCAGCCGTGTCCCGTTAGGCCACAGCTGTCGCATATCAACTCTTTCATTGTCTTATATCTGGTCTGCAGTCCTTTGCTAGGTGCCCTGGCTGCCAGCAAGCAAAACAAGCTCTCCGGGACATCACAGCAGCAGCATCCACTATACTCACTTTACGATTTCTCTTGCCTTTTCTTTGGTCTATCTCACTGGCCCACGAAACTATTGCAGAGTAGTTGGACCCCACCGTTATACCTAAATCTAAAACTTCCTGGTGGGCTGAGCTCAGGCCTTCCTTTAGCATTTTTAGGAAGACTGGGTCGTCCCTCCCTGGGTTATCCAACCCTGAATACTCCTCATATGCTTGATATTTATGCTCTGCATAATCCATGGCTGTCTCATCAGCTTTTTGAATCACTGCCATTATTGTTTCCCAGCTACTCTCGCCTCCCCCCAGCCGCTGCCTCACTTCCCCTTTAAAAGAGTGATATCTTTCTTCATTACTGGCGCTCCCGGTAGTTGCCGATGTACCATCCCGCACCCCCTGGGCCATCAAGTCTCAAATATTCCTCGGGCACTTGGCTTTCACTCACACATGTATATCTTTATGTGCATCTGGTGAATTTCAACCATTTCCTCGACCTTGCGCCAGAATTCTGAATTCCCACAGGCGACTTTAAGTAAGGGCAACTCAGACAAAATGCTCTGTTTCTCCCTGGGGGTGAAGGGCTTACGAATAGTTGTAATCCAGGTCAAGGGCTGGCTTGGATCATCAGGGTTCTCAACCTGATGTTGCCTGACTTCAATAGGTGCCATTCTGGTAGATCTATCTGGGTAAAACCTCTTCTTGAGATATCCCCACACTACGCAAAATATAAAGGACAGGTACCAGTTAAACAACATATTAAAACCGCAGAGTATGTATTCCACAATCTGCCACTTTTGAGTACCTGAACTCATGATGCCTGCTGTATTCCCCTGCATCACACTTGCAAATGCATACACTAAAATGCAGCTTCCCAGACGAGTATACATGACCCTACTCTGGCGTCTCGAACCGTACCGTTGGTTACCACCTTTTGCAACTGGTGGTCCAAGTTAACATGCAATGATTCCTCACTTACATAAACACACATGCACACACACACACTACTTTTATATCTACCAGTTCAGCTCTCCACGTTTGTGATACTTCGTGTCCCACGCACCACCGACTGAACAGATCCAAGTGTGGGTGTTATTTTAGAAAAATACTCAGCAACTTAGACCGCGAGGAACGCTGGCCACACAACGGGTCACGAAGTATCCCACTCCTGACACCAAATGTTGTAGCGTGGATGAAATCACTGGAGAGACAGAGTCACTGGTAGATACAAAGCAGCTTCTTTATTCCACACAACAAGGTACAGCAGGCATCATACGGACGGAGACGCTTTCAGTAGAAAGGTCTGCTAGCCCAGTGTGGGCTCGATATTTATATGCTAAACACAAAGGCAATCGCTACTTAAAAAGTTATAGACAATGCACAGACAATGCTTCCTTTTGAAACTACATACAAACATCACACCTTCTGAATTCATCCTTTCCTTCCAACGCCAACATGTCTGGGTTGGTATCCACAGCCTTTAGGAATGCAAGTTAAATCCACAATACATTTATTTGGCATTTTACGTGCTAACATAGAAGACAATTAATATTTATAAAGTATAGATAATACTGTCATCAAAACTGCAGCGTCTGGTCAAACTACGGCACCAGAAGCATCTGGTATTCACACCTTTTTAGGAAGCGCATTGTTGTGAACTCAATCCACAGTACTTTGTCAAATAGAAGTCTGGTGGCCAGTCATTTAAGTGTAAATGAATCATCTATCCAAAAAACTCACTCTAACAGCATAATGACATCACCGTCTCCCTTAAAGGCACAGACAACTATTCTAGCATTACCCAGATGGATGCCTAAGTACACTTTTAACGATACTGAATAAGATCCGACGGTCACCCGGTTACATTTTCCCCTGCATTCAAGTAATTGTCCTCGATTACTCGCTCACTACAAGGGTACTTTTAACCTCCTTAACTGCTTCTCTAAAGAGAACTGAACTGAGACTAGCCAGTCATGTTTCTGGTCCACCGTCTGTTCTTGCCCCAACAGAGCATCCACGGGAAAGTGGGGATCCATCCCAAACAACAGACAGTAAGGTGAATACCCGGTGGTTGCGTGAGGTGTCGCATTATATGCAAACACCAACTCGGGTAGATGTTCTGGCCATCTACACTTCTTTTCTGGAGGCTACGTACACAACAAATCATGCACCGTCCTGTTGAAACGCTCGCACTGCGTGTTTCCAGTAGGATGATGAGGTGTGGTACGGCTTTTCCTTACCCCGTATAGTTTGCAAAGCTCCGCAATGACCTCACTTTCAAAGTTACGGCCCTGGTCAGAATGCAATCCCTCAGGAACACCGTATTTCATGAACCATTCCCTCAAGAGCACCCTTGCTGTGGTATCCACCCTTTGATTCCCGAGTCGGAAATGCTTGGGTGAATTTAGTGAAAACGACCGTGACCACTAAGACATTCTCACGCCCGTCAGTTGCCGGTTCCAACAGAGTGAAATCTACCACCACAACTTCAAGCGGCCTAGAAGCTAGAAATGACTTCATGGTGGGGGGGGGGGGGGCGCAGATCCTAGGCTGCGGCATCTTAGTTAGTACACAACGTGGACAATTTTTGATCCACTGTGTCACATCCTCGTGTATGTCCACCCAAAAACATCGGCTTCTCAACAACTGCAGAATATATTCTATGCCTTGATGGCCCATAGAGTCACGTACATACTCTAGCACTTTGATCCTCATGCTGTTAGGTATCAGAAGCTGGTAATACTCCCCAAGCTTCTCATCCTCAACCACCCTATACAGTTGTGGTAAACCATATATATGTTGTAACTGGGTTAACTGTCTGGACACGCCCCTCTGCTGACTGCCCCTGTGGCTCCTCCCACAGACTCCTGTATAAAGGTGTTTCACCTTGCCCCTCCCCCTCAGTCCAGGGGCAGACACTCACCATGGAGGTCGTCTTGTAAAGCGAATAAAAGCCTTTCAGTATTTTACCCAACTTCAGTCCTTTGGAGTTACTGAAGGTGCGCTTCTATTCTATTCGCTGTAAATTTTAAAGCATGGAACATGCGCTGAGACCCGATAGGTTAGACCTCGATCCGCAAACGCCTGAAGCTGGGAACATTTTCAAACTCTGGCTAGCCTGCTTGGAAGTGTACCTAGAAGAGATTAAAGCGACTGACCTCGTAGCGAAGCGCACAGTTCTACTCTCTAGGGTCAGTCCACGGGTCTATTCGCTAATCAGAGACCAGCTGAGCTATGACGGCGCGATGAGCGCCCTCAAAGGACAATACCTGCAGCCGATAAACAGCGTCTATGCTCGGCACTGCTTAGTGACAAGGCAACGATGGCCTGGGGAATCAAGTGCTGAGTTCGTCCAGGCCCTACGGACGCTCGTGCGAGCCTGCAATTGCCAGGAACTGACGGCGGCGCAGCATGCAGAACTCCTAGTGAGAGACGCCTTCGTCACGGGGACCAGGTCAGTGTATGTGCGCCAGCAGCTGTTGGAAAAAACTGATCTTACCTTAAGTTCGGCGATTGAGCTGGCCGACTCACTGGAGGCTTCCCTGCATAACTCGGAGGCTCTCCAGGCACGCGATCCCCCGATGGCCTCGTGGGCGCCGCAGACCCCACAACCCGCCGGTGAATCGACCTCGGCTGCCGCCAGTCACAAGTCCCTGCAACCCGCCGGCAAATTGACCTCGGCTGCCGCCAGTCGCGAGTCCGCGAAGTGCTACTTCTGCGGACTGAAGAAGCACCCCCAGAAACGCTGCGCAGCCTGACAAGCTACCTGCTCCAGCTGCGGAAAGAAGGGCCACTTCGCGAAGGTCTGTAAGTTCAAACCACAAGCGGGATCGAGTAGCGCCGCGTGCAAGAAGTGGGGGTCGCCATCTTGCCTGCCGCCATCTTCCCTGCATGCCGCCACCACGTGCGAGACATGGGGGCAGCCATCTTGGGTTGGCGCCACCTCCCACCGCCTACAACCAACGGGTGCTCACAGGGCACCCCACCACACCGGACCAAGACAGCGACTCAACCCTGGCCTCCGTGACCCTCGACCAAAGCGTTCCCCACCAGCTCGCAAGGTCAATGATGGACATCCTGGTGGAGGGGCACAGGACAAGCTGCCTGTTTGACACAAGCAGCATGGAGAGTTTTATCCACCCGGACACGGTGCAGCATTGCGGACTCGTGATACGGCCGGTAAGTCAGAGGGTCACCATGGCTTCCGGGTCGCATACAGCAGACATCCAGGAGGGTTGTGTAGCGACACTAGTGGTGCAGGGCACAGAATATCGAGACTTTACGTTACTGGTTATGCCTCAACTGTGTGCCCCTGTGCTGTTGGGGTTGGACTTCCAGAGCCACCTGAAAAGCGTGACAATGAAGTATGATGGGCCCCTCCCGCCAATTACTGTCGTAAATCCCCAGTTTTGTAGAGATATGTCACGTACCCCGCTACTGACCACACACACACACCGACCCGCACATCACACCCAACATCATGCCAACAGCCGCACTACCGACGCCACTTGCAGCCTCTCCACCCTCAAGATCCCTCCCCCGCAGCCATTCGCCAACCTGACCCCCGACTGTAAACCTGTGGCAACTAAAAGCAGGAGGTACAGCGCGGGGGACAGAGCTTTCATTAAGTCAGAGGTGCAGCGGCTGCTCAGGGAGGGGGTCATTGAGGCAAGCACAAGTCCTTGGAGGGCGCAGGTGGTGGTTGTTCGGAATGGGGAGAAGAATAGGATGGTCGTGGACTATAGCCAAATCATCAATAGGTTCACGCAGCTCGACGCGTACCCTGTACCCCGCATCGCAGATATGGTCAATCAGATAGCACAGTACAAGGTGTACTCGACCATAGACTTAAAATCCGCTTACCATCAGCTCCTCATCCACTGGGAGGGCCGCCCTTACACCGCCTTCGAGGCGGACGGCAGGCTTTATCAATTCCTGCGCATCCCCTTCGGTATCATGAATTGTGTATCTGTCTTCCAGAGGGCAATGGACCGGATGGTGGACCAGTGCCAACTGAAGGCCACGTTCCCATATCTGGATAACAGCACCATCTGCGGTCAAGACCGGCAGGATCACGATAACAACCTCTGAAAATTTCTCCAAGCAACCAAAGCCTTCAACCTCGCCTATAACAAGGACAAGTGTATATTCGGGACCACCCGACTTGCTATCCTTGGGTGTGTTGTGGAGAATGGAGTCATTGGTCCTGACCCTGACCGTATGCGCCCTCTGTTGGAACTCCCTCTTCCCAACACCCTCAGAGCCCTCAAAAGGTGCCTGGGCTTCTTTTCATATTACGCCCAATGAGTCTCTAACTACGCAGACAAGGCCTGCCCCCTGGTCAAGTCCACCACATTCCCCCTCTCAGCCAAGGCCCGCACGGCCTTCAGCCACATAAAAGGGGACATTGCCAAAGCAGCAATGCATGCGGTGGATGAGACCATTCCCTTCCAAACAGAGAGTGACGCCTCCGACTTCGCACTGGCTGCTACCCTCAACCAGGCAGGAAAACCAGTGGCGTTCTTCTCCCGTACTCTTCAAGGCCCTGAACTTCGGCACTCCGCAGTGGAGAAAGAAGCCCAGGCCATAGTGGAAGCTATTAGGCTCTGGAGGCACTATCTCGCCAGCAAAAGGTTCACCCTGCTAACTGACCAGCGCTCAGTCACATTCATGTTTAATAACCAACAGCGGGCCAAAATCAAAAATGATAAAATTCTGAAGTGGAGAATCAAACTCTCCACCTACAACTATGACATCATGTACAGGCCTGGGAAGCTCAATGAGCCCTCCGATGCCCTATCCCGGGGAACGTGCGCCAGCGCGCAGATCAACCGGCTATACGTCCTACCTGTAGCTCTTTGCCACCCGGGGGTCACCCGGCTTATCCACTTAGTGAAAGCCCGGAATCTGCCTTACTCCCTTGAGGAGATCAGGACGATGACCAGGGACTGTCAAGTCTGCGCAGAGTGCAAACCGCACTTCTACCGACCCAAAAAGGCACAACTCATCAAGGCCACCCGCCCCTTTTGAGCAACTGAGTGTTGACTTTAAGGGCCCCCTTCCCTCCACCGACTGCAATGTGTACTTTCTTAACATTATCGACAAGTACTCGCGGTTCCCCTTCGCCATCCCCTGCCCTGAAACCACTATCACGTCAGTTATAAAAGCCCTGCACAAGCTCTTCACTCTGTTTGGATATCCATGCTATATCTACAGTGACAGAGGGTCCTCGTTTATGAGTGATGAGCTGTGCCAATACCTACTGGCTAGGGGAATTGCAACTAGTAGGACCACGAGCTATAATCCCCAGGGCAATGGACAGGTAGAGAAGGAGAATGGCACAGTGTGGAAAGCCACACTCTTAGCCCTCAGGTCAAAGGGACTGCCGGTCTCTTGCTGGCAGGAGGTCCTTCCCGAGGCACTCCACTCCATCCGCACGGCCACCAATGCCGCCCCTCATGAGCGGCTCTTTTCTTTTCCCAGAAAGTCGACCACTGGGACCACCCTAGCATCTTGGCTGACGTCCCCGGGGCCAGTGCTGCTCCGGAAACATGCGAGGAGCAATAAATACTCCCCGATGGTCAAAAGGGTTCACTTACTTCACGCGAACCCTCAGTATGCCTACATGGTTTTATCTGATGGGCGGGAGGACACGGTCTCCATCCGCGACCTGGCGCCCGCAGGAGCACCAGGCCCCTACCCTGAACACTCCATGGTGACTATTGACCCCGTACCCACCGCTGTATGTACCCGCACTCCAAACCCTACACAGACACCATACGACACTCCCATACCGGGCACGACGCACACGCACGAGGGATTACCGACGCCTGACGTGCTGGCACCTCAAGTCAGGCCGGAGCCAGCACAACCACCGTCGCCGGTGCAATCACCACTGGCGCTACGTAGATCACAGCGACAGACTCAACCGTCTGATAGACTTGACCTGTAAATATACTTGTTTTAAATATTGTCAGTCACTTCACCCCGCGGGACTCTCTTTTAAAAAAAAGGAGGGGTGAATGTGGTAAACCATATATACGTTGTAACTGGGTTAACTGTCTGGACACACCCCTCTGCTGACTGCCCCTGTGGCTCCTCCCACAGACTCCTATATAAAGGTGTTTCGCCTTGCCCCTCTCCCCCTCAGTCCGGGGGCAGACACTCACCATGGAGGTCGTATTGTACAGCGAATAAAAGCCTTTCAGTATTTTACCCAACCTCAGTCTTTTGGAGTTATTGAAGGTACGCTTCAACAGTAACCCTTTACGCTCCCTGATACTGTCCTAGTGCCTTAACAGAGACAAAACCGGTTTAGGCAGAGTTTTACGCTCCTGGTCACTCAGCTTTCTTTTCTGATCCCATAAGTCTCTTACGACACCTAACACAGGGTCTTGCTGCTGAATACTACGCAAGTCCCCATTAGAATAACCTGGGAGGGTTGGAGTGTTCCCTTGCATCGGACCACTTACAATGCCAGTACCAGCTTCCCAGGCTCGAATCTGCTTAACCTTACAGCCGTTAAGACCAGCGGTAACCAGTGCCAGGTCAAGGGCAGTGCTGCGATTGATCAAACTACAGATCGCCACAGCCCCATCAAACTCCGCATCCTCTGGGGCAGGCTCAGGCTCCTCTGCAAATGGTTGCCTAGAGAGTGCATCAGCCACGGTATTGCTCCAACCCGGACGATACTGGACATCGAAGTCAAACACTGCGTAGACAAGTTGCCTACACTGGCTGATAATGTTCATGCCTACAATATATGGGATAGGTGGTTCGGTGCTAACAGGATCCCTGACTACTAGAAAGCCACAATTTGGTATCTTCATGCCCATTGCTTGAACCTCTAGTTCTAGATACCCAAAGCAAGGAATATCAAGACCATTTGCAGCTGCTAGCCTAAGCCAGCCAGCAGTGGACAACATACCCTCATCCTCTCCATTCAAGTGTTCTCGAAAGAACTGTTCGGCCAGGGTGCTTACCTGACTACCTGTGTCCAACAGACAATGGACAGCGACACCTGATACTTCAAGCTCCACAACTGGACACGTCCCTATGGCACGTTGTGGCAACTGGTCACAGGGTAGCTGTACATTATCTGTATCTGTGAGGTTCCGCCGAATTGCCCGACTCCCAACTTCTTGAGGGCGGGAGGATGCAGACTCCACTTCCCTTGCACCCCGCTTCTGTGGGCAATTCTTAGCCAAATGCCCTCCCACCTGACACTTGAAACATGTTGGTTGCCCATCTTCCATGAACTGAGGCTGTAAATTACGTCTGCCACTAGTAGTGTGTGTAAAATCCCTCTGCACAGTGAGATCTTTCACTGCTCGAGTCAATTCACGAAGGGCTTTGCCCTGCTCTGTGACCACTTTAAGGACGTCATCTAGTGTGACAGACTCAGACTCCCGAGCTGTAAGAATCGAGCATTGTGCCTGGCCACTGCTACACTTTGACCTTCCAGACCTTGTATTTCCCAGGGACTCTTCTACGAGCCACAGACGAGCCTCCTCCCTCACTTCTATCATTGACTCAGAATGCTCCCGCATGAATCTGTGGAGCTCCCTTCTGAGGGAAGGATCCCTGATCCCCTCTATAAATTGATCTCTTAGCACCACCCTCTCATTGGTCACGGCATCGGGGAAGTGCTTCAGTATTAAGTTAAGAGCTTGGGCTAAGCATGTGAAAACTCTCTTACATCATCACCCTCACGCTGTTTGTGACTGTAGAAGATATGCCACAGCTGGGGTGCACTATGCTTGTCTCTAAAAGCTTCCCTGAGATAGGTGAACAAGTCATCAGCGCGGTCTTCCCCAGCATCACTGCGCATACATGCTTCCTCTAAGGCTGCACCCCTGAGCAGGGACATAACCAAGTCATACTGATCCTGGTCAGACTGATTTCTACTATGAAGTGCAAGTTGTACTTCTTCAATAAAGTCATCAACAGACCTCCCATCTTTCTCAACATCTCCCGTAAATGGAACAATGTGTCTTTCCCTTGGGACATATACATAGGACCTTTTGCTTAAATTATCCATGGTTGCCATGGCTTCATCATGCCTACTGTGCAATTCCCTAATTTGTTCATTAAAATCAAGTTCAACTGGTGTGTCCTCTGAGTGTGACATAGTAAAAGCTCAAGTCTTTAACGTTCACACAAGCCTGCAAAAAGGAGTTGCTGCCATCCTTTGCTGCAAACGTGATGGCTTCACAACCTGCAGTTCCCGGGGTCCACGTCACTGCTCTGCATCCTGATGTCAGTCGCTGACATCCCGGCCCGTTCCCAAGGCTCCACCGCGCTCTCCTCCGCCCGATAGGAACACGGTCCTGTCTGCACCACTACCGTATTAGGTACTGTATATTATACTGCATACAACAATCAGAGACCCTCTCAACTGGCTTGGAATTAGCCCCACTCCTGGTACCAGATTTTGTAGCCTGGGGAAAAGTACACACTCAGGACAACAAATACTTTTTTGGGTTTTAATTCCTTTATCTGTTTTAGATGTTTAAGTGCCAGAAGAGGGTCGCGAAACAAAACGAACGAATTTACAACCAGTTCTTGCCGTTACAATCTCAGTTTAACATTCGATCCACACCCTTGTGTATGGACCGAATTGCGTATGCAGTATAAAAATTACCAGAACTAATATGGTACTAGTACGGTAGTGGTAATCCTTAAGGAATACCATACAAACAACATTAGAATCCCAACCACCCTGCATCTTATACATAACAGTGAAAAATGTAAGCAAATACATCTCATCTAAAATGTACACACGTGCTGAACTTCCGAACAGAGACTAAACGTTTACGTTACGCGGTTACATGCACAATCAGTCCTGATACAATAAAGTTAGACAAAAGGTAGACTTGGGCACAACTTTTTCAAGGGATTGCCTGGCAGTTAAATTACAGGAAGATTGACCTACTTGGATGGTGAGGAACTTGGTATAAGCCACACTACCCAGTGTCAATTTCTTCACTCGTGGAAATCTAAAGCACCCACATGTAAAACATGTCAAATTACCGATATTCTCGATCTGCCAACAAGCATAAACGAATTCACATGGATATTGTCAGTTAATGCTCACCTTTCCTTGCCAAACCCAGTCTAGGGGAGGAACTCAATTCCAACGCTCCACCAGAGTCTTCAACAGAAACTAAAATGGTCTCCTCAATATTCCGCGCGTGCGTAATGACATCACCGTCTCCCTGAAAGGCACAGACAACTATTCTAGCATTACCTGGATGGCTGCCTAAGTACGCTTTTAACGATACTGAATAAGATCTGACAGTCACCCGGTTACACATATATTATAATGCATGTGGTACTTTCCAATTCACAATGAATTTGCAGATGGTGATTACACTGAGATTCACAAATACTTTTTTACATTATGCTACAGTGTATCTGTCAACAGTATACATATGTTTAACCATCAATGTCTAATGACAAATATTCTGCTTTAATTGACATTCACGTTATTTCTTTAAAATCCTCACCAGTTGCCAATTGTTCACTGTGACCAAGTAGAAGATAGTGAGATGAAAACAAATATAATTCCAAATCCTCTTGGAGCTGAGTGAACATAGGACAAAAATATCAGTGGCTCTTTCCTAACTTCCGCACAGATTCCGCAGATGCTGGAAATCGAAAGCAATATTCGCAAAATGTTCTGGGGGATTTCAACAAGTCTGGCAGCATCTATGCAGGCGATAAACTGTCAACATTTTGGCCAAAATCTTTCGTCAGGACCCTCCTGCAGCACTCTCTTCGTGTAACTTTGGTAGATTGTCCAACTGGAAGTGAAACATTATTGTTCATTAAACCACTTCTAATTCAGTGGTAGTGATACTCATCGATTAAGTCAGCAGCACAACAAAGTGTTCCTTTTTCCTTCCAATGAGTGCACAACTGTCCAGATCAATTTTAGAAGAGCAACTGAAGGAATAGGAAAAGTTTAAAATGCCACAAGCCGTATTCCTGAAGTTTTGATGTAATACAAGCAAAACAGCTGATGGCCACACAAGAACTACCAAGTTAAAAAGTGTGTGATTTTAATCTAACCAAGCCGATAGGAATGAGCCTTCTTTGAGCTGAAACCCACTTCAGTATGTATTATAATTATATATTCCCTCAGTCCATCCATTATCAAGGACCCCACCATGCAGGCCATGCTCTCCTCTCGCTACTACAGTGGCATGCAAAGGTTTGGGCACCCCAGTCAAAATTTCTGTTACTGTGAATAGTTAAGTGAGTAGAAGATGAACTGATCTCCAAAAGCCATAAAGATAAAGATGAAACATTCTTTTCAACACTTTAAGCAAGATTAGTGTATTACTTTTGTTATGTACAATTTTAAAGTGAAAAAAAGGAAAGGAGCACCATGCAAAAGTTTGGGCACCCCAAGAGATTTCTCAGATAACTGTTACCAAGGTCCCAGACCTTATATGGTTTGTTAGGGCTATGGCTTGTTCACAATGATCATTAGGAAAGGCCAGGTGATGCAAATTTCAAAGCTTTATAAATACCCTGACTCCTCAAACCTTGTCCCAACAATCAGCAGCCATGGGCTCCTCTAAGCAGCTGCCTATCACTCTGAAAATTAAAATAAATGAT
Source organism: Mobula birostris (assembly GCF_030028105.1). NCBI lineage: Eukaryota > Metazoa > Chordata > Chondrichthyes > Myliobatiformes > Myliobatidae > Mobula > Mobula birostris. Next base: position 123,019,633 of record NC_092373.1, on the reverse strand, counting down.
GCCCACAAAGCAGGAGAAGGCTATTAGAAGATAGCAAAGCATTTTCAGGTAGCCGTTTCCTCAGTTTGTAATGTAATTAAGAAATGGCAGTTAACAGGAACGGTGGAGGTCAAGTTGAGGTTTGGAAGACCAAGAAAACTTTCCGAGAGAACTGCTCGTCATACATTTCAAATTGTATGGTTTTTTTCACCCTATTTATTTGACCTTTTGTTCTATCAATTTGTTTTTTTCTTTTTTTTTATCCAATTTGATCTTTAATTATACTTTTCACCATTTTTAGTTTTGGCAAAATTTGCCGTTGTTTTATTGTGTCAAAAATCTGGATCCTCTGAACGTTACTATGAGCTCACTCAATATGCTTCAAAAAAACTGCTTTGCCTTAACTTACTCAATGACACTCAAAGAAGTTCAATCAACTCAAGAGATCATCGGAGAATTAAAAAGTTCTGAAAATCCTTTAATTCCATAGTTTAAGGAGCTACATTGATGGTCTCTCATTGATTGAGATCCCAAGATCAGGAATACATTCCCTTAAGTTGAGTAAGATCATAAGACCACAAAACATAAGAGCAGAATTAGGCCATTCAATCCATTGATTTGCTCCACCATTCCATCACACCTGATTATTATCCCACTCAACCCTATTCTCCTGTCTTCTCCCTGCGATTTTTGATGCCCTTACTAATCAAGAAACTATCAACGCCCACTTTAAATAGGTCCAATGACCTGGCCATCTGTGGCAAAGAATCCCACAGATTCACCACTCTCTGGCTAAAGAAATTCCACCTCTTCTCTGTTCTAAATACACGTCTCTCTAGTCGGAGGCTGTGCCCTCTAGTCCTAGACTCACCCACTATAATCAACATCCTTTCTGCGTCACTCTATCTAGGTCTTTCAATAACTGATGGATTATAATGTGATTCCCCCATCATTCCTCTGAGCTCCAGCAAGACCATTCAAGATAATTTAATATCATTTCCAGTACACAAGTGTAAAGGGGAACAAAATAATTGTTTCTCCAGGTCTGATGCAGCATAAAAAAACGCAGTAAGATAAAGAGAACAATAAAAAAAACTTAATAAATATAAATACATAAGATAGCTTACATAGGTGGATTGATTGATTGATTGATTGTATGTCCATACAGTGATGCTGGGCATAATGTGGCTGATAGGAAGTGATAAAGCAGTGGTGCTGGGGTGGACATGTTGTTCAGCCTTACTGCTTGGGGAAAGTAAATGTTTTTTGAGTCTGGTGATCCTAAAGTGAATGCTACGATGCCTCCTCCTTGATATGATTGGGACAAACAATCCATAGACTGGATCTATGCAACACTCCTCATAAGTTAACCCATTCATTCCTAGGATCATTCTCGTGAACCTCCTCTAGACCCTCTCCAACAAAAGCACATCCTTTCTTAAATAAGGCGCTCAAAACTGCTCACAATACTCCGAATGCAGTCTGTCCAATGCCTTATATACCTCAGCCTTACATCCTTCCTTTTATATTCTAGTTCTCTTGAAATGAATGCTAACGTTGCATTTGCCATTCTTACACCAAGTCAGCCTGCAAGATAAACTTTAGAGAATCCTACAAGAGGATTCCCTGGTCTTTTTGCACCCTATTTATGAAATATTCTATCTACACTGTTATTTCTTCTACCAAATTGCATGAATATACACCTCCCTCCACTATGTTCCATCTGCCCATTCTTTATCCATTTTCTAATCTGTCTATATCCTTCAGCAGACTCTCTGCTTCCTCAACACTACCTGCCCCTCCACCATATTTTGTATCGTTCACAAAATTGGCCACAAAATCATCAATGCCTTCATTCAAATTATTGATATACGAAATAAAAGAAGCAGGCTGTGGAACACCATTAGTCACTGGCAGCCAACCGGAAAAGGCCCTTTTCTTTCACCTTTTGCTTCCTGCCAATCTTCTGTCCATGCCAGCATCATTCCTGTAATACCATGGGCTCTTATTTTGTTTCTTGTGTGCACCTTGTCAAAGGCCTTCTGAAAATCTAAGTTAACAACACCCATTGACTCTCCTTTGTCTATCCTGCCTGTTACCTCCTCAAAGAATTCCAACAGATTTGTTAGGCAAGATTTCCCCTTAAGGAAACCATGCTAACTTGGGCTTATTTTATCATGTGCCTCAAGTATCCTGAAACGTCATCCTTAATAATGGACTCCAACATCATACCAACCACTGAAGTCAGGCTAGTTGGCCTATAATTTCCTTTGTTTTGCTTCTTTCCCTTCTTAAAGATGGAGTGGCACTTACAATTTTCCAGGGGAGAGCAGGAGGGGTGGGGGGTGGTCTTTGGGTTGTAACATTTGAAATGTCATTCATTTTTTGGGGTGCTCTTCTGTTTCCATGGATGTCTACGAAGAAAAAGAATTCCAGGATGTATATTGCATACATTTCTCTGATACTAAATGGAACTGTTGAACTATTGAATCTAGTGATTCTTGAAAGATCACTAGTAATGCCTAAACAACCTCTTTAGCCACCTCTTTCAGAACCCTGGCATGTAGTCCATCTGGTCCAGGTGATTTACCTACTTTCAGACCTTTCAACTTCCAAAGCATTTTCTTCTCAATAGTAACAACTACACTCACTTCTGTGCCCTGACACTTTTGAATTCCTGGCATACTGCTGGTGTCTTCCACAGTGAAAAATGCAAAATACTTATTGAGTACATCTGCCATTTCTTTGTCTTCTATACTACCTCTCCAATGTCATTTTCCAGTGGTCTAATATCTGCTTTCATCTCTCTTCTATTCTTTATGGATCTGAAAAAAAACCTCTGGTATCGTCTTTTATATTTTTAGTTAGCTTGCCTTTATATTTCATCCTTTCTCTCTTTATTGCATTTTTATTTGCCCTCTAAGCTCAACACACATGCCACTATCAGTTTCTCCCTGTGAAATATCATTCACATCCTGCAGTGTCAAAATCTACCCTATGAATTCAAACTAATCTGACCCTGTAATCTTCAGTCAGCAGCTCCCCATTCCAGGACGAAACATCGTTTAGCTTACCTCATACTTCATTTGAAATATTTCATTCATAATGGACGAAAGCCAAATGGCCAGAAATTGGTCAAAGTCTGTATAGTTCTTTTCTCAGTCTGTTCAAAGAGTTTTCAATGGTTTAATAGCTCCATTTAATATCAGAAAATGTATACAATATACAACCTGAAATTATTATTCTCCGCAGACATCCACGAAACAGAAAAGTTCAAAGAGTGAATGACAGGGAAAAATGTAAGAACCCCAAAACCCACCTCCCCCTTCCACACACAAGCAGCAGCAAGAGCATTAACCCTCCCTATTCCCCCTTCTATTCCAACAGAAAGCATCACCCCCCCCAACCACCACCTACCATGCAAGGATCAACAAAGCCCCCATTTCTGTAATTGTATTCACTAACTGACCAGCCCCACATTCAGTTTTGCTTCCCTGAGATGGCGAACATTGGGAAAGATTTAAAAGATATTGATGAGGTTGTATATCTTGTTTGAAAGTTATTGTTTGCCCACCTCCACAAGCAACTCTCTGCCACATTCTTTTCCAAGCTGCTCGTGAACATCAGGAACAAAGCTTTAAAAAGCTTTTTTTAAAAATTTAATATGAGCTGAACAAGACTCTCCTCAATGACAAAGACAGCTTAGCTTGTTCTGGATGGGTTTATGACTACTAATGCACTGTTTTGCAAACTTTTGCCTGAACAGCAGGATTAGTGAATTGGTAAGAAACTGACTCATCAAACTATATTGCTGTGAAATCGTAAAATGCTACAGTTTTTTGCATGAGAGCTACATATTAAATCATAATTAAAGACATCTTGCAACTCTCCCAAAACTATTTTGATGCAAATTATCATTCCTCCAAAAGAAGATCAACATCCTATGCATTTTAAAACATTTAATATTTTCAGAAATGTTTGAGAATTCAGATTCTGCCTTTGTCTTTTATTTATGTTCCAACCTAGGTTTTTCATTCCGCAATGATTAAATTTTTAATTTAAAAATTCTGCTTTTTACATCTTCCTTTACTTTGTAAATGATTTCATGCAATTCACTGCATAGACTGCTTGATGACACACGTTCCATGTTTATTGGAAAGCTGAGGTTCCTTACAACTTATTCCAGATCGTAGCTAATGCAAAGAAGGAGCAATTTTATGTCCCACTGTATTCATTGAATTATATGCCCAATATATTTTTCTTCAAGGACAGCAATACATGTTATTGCTTTGCCACCTATCTGTCACAAGAAGGTTTCAGGAGAATAGGATCCCGAGTAAGTCTCAAGCCTACCCCACCAGTCAATATGATAAAGGCTGATCTTCCCCAGAGTTCATTACCTGTCTGTGCCAGTTCCTGATACTTCAAAGATATCTATCTCTATCTTATCTTTAAATACCTTCCAGTAATCTGGTCACCACAACCCTCTTGGGTATAGAATTCCAGGGATTCACCAGCCTGTGTGGGGGAAAAAAATATTCCTATGCGCCTCAGTTTTAAATGACCAGCCCATTTCCTTGTATTTATTTTTTATTTAGTGACACAGTGCAGAGTAGGCTCTCCTGGCCCTTCAAACCATGCTGCCCCAGCAGTCCCGGACAAACTGTATTACCAGTTAACCCATTGGGTATGTCTTTGGACTGGGGAAGGAAACCAGAGCACTCAGAGAAGACCCACGCACTCCACGGGGAGGACGTGCAGACGCCTTACAGACGGAACCAGATTTGAACTCTGAACTACAGAAAGCCCCGAGCGGCAATAGTGTCAATTTAACCGCTGCACCACCATGCAGTCTCCGATTACATATCCTGTAAAGATCTTATAGATTTCAATAAGGCCACCCCTCTTTTTTTTAATCTCCAAAGTATACAGATCCAAATCTTCAGCTTCTCACAATAACACAACACTCTCTTCTAAGGAATTAACATCTTATGGACTGCCTCCAAGGCCAGTATATCTTTTCTTAAATAACTGTACACAATACTCCAGGTATGACCTCAACCCTTTACTGTACAATAGTAATAGACCATCTCTAATATCAAATCCCCAACCCCTTATAATAATAGAGGTGATGGGTTAAGGAGGAAAGGTGAAAAGTTTAAGGGGAACATGAGGGGAAATTTCTTCACGCAGAAGGTAGTGACAGTGTGAAACAAGCTGCCAGTGCAAGTGGTGCACATGAAGAAGTTTGGATAGGTACCTGGATGGTCAGGGTATGGAGGGCTACGGTCCAGTTGCAGGTCGATGGGAGGAGACAGTTTACATGGTTCAGCATGGACTAGATGGGCCAAAGAGCCTGTTTTTGCTGTACTCTTCTATGACTATGATTTCATAAACATTTGATAATCTACCTTCCAAAAAACTTGCTGCACCTGTCTGCTAATTTCTTGTGATTCATACACAAGAACCCGGAAATCCTTCTGTACTTCACTCATCTACAATTTACCCCCTGTTACTGTAGGTCATAGTCTGCCTTTATATTCTTCTTACTGAAATGCATGACTTACACTTCTCACAATAGACTCTATTTGCTGAGTTCCGTCCACACTATGCCGGATAATTTTGAAAACGCCGGTTTCGAGTAAAAACGACAGGCGTCCACACTAAGCGTTTTTCAAAATATCTCTATCCACATTAGGCGGATATTTGGGCGAATCTCCTCCTACTGGGCATGCGCAGGACACAAAACAAGCGAAGAGGAAACGATAGTTACAGAGTAGAAAAACTTCAAGGGAATTGCTCTTGGCTCTCGCGCAGGAGGACTTAAAACTTAAAAAAAAATACTGGAGCGTATGGAGGCAACCGACAGGGAGTTCACGGACAGTATGATCCAGCTGACGACGAACATTGAAAAACTGACTAACTCTGTTGCAATAATAAAGTACCTTGTTAAATGTATAAAACGTCTGCATCAGCGTTATCTTGTATTTCCATACAATGTTACATTAGGCTGTTTACACATCTATTGTCAGAGAGTACTTGCATAAATAGGTAAACCGCCTTCATACAAGCAAGGACAGAAAACAGGGCGAAGTGAGTATACTTATTCACTTCTTCACTTCGTTGTTAAAACAACGAACATCTGTTCCGGCACGTCATGACAGTGTTTTTAAATAGTCAAAAAAGCTCTCTTTACAATTTAACTCTCACACCGTTCACACCGACTACGCGTTATAACAGCAGTATGGCAGTTCTTGCGCAGTGCCAAGCAGAAACAGAAAAAAGCATTGTTGTTGTGTTGTCATGACAACGTTTTTAAATCTCTCCGTTTATCCCGTACACACCACGCCGGATATTAAGCTTTTTCAGATTTATTCACTCTGGAGAGTGTTTTCGAAAATCTCCGTTTTCGGGGGCTGAAAACGCCGGCTCAGTGTGGACGGGAGGGCAAAACGAAGAGAAAAAGCTTCGTTTTCAAAATTATCCGGCGTAGTGTGGACTCTTGGCTCTCGCGCAGGGGGACTGAAAACTAAAAAAACAAATACTGGAGCGTATGGAGGCAACCGGCAGGGAGTTCACGGACAGTATGACCCAGCTGACGACGAACATTAAAAAAAACTGACTAACTCTGTTGCATTAATAAAGCACCTTGTTAAATGTCTGCATCAGCGTTATCTTGTATTTCCATACAATGTTACATTAGGCTGTTACACATCTATTGTCAGAGAAGTACTTGCATAAATAGGTAAACCGCCTTCATACAAGCAAGGATAGAAAACAGGGCAAAGTGAGTATACTTATTTATTCAGTAAGCTATGGGTCAAAGTATTTGGTGAGTACATTTCTAACCCTTCTGGCTTCAGTCTCGTTGCCATCTGTTCTGAAATTGTTAGGTTATGTGGGGGGCTGCGTTCAAGAAAACAACGAAATGCCGCGCTGAGGCCGTCTGTTCCGGCACCTCATGACAGCGTTTTTAAATAGTCAAAAAAGCTCAGTTTACAATTTAACTCTCACGCCGTTCACACCGACTGTGCGTTATAACAGCAGTATGGCAGGACCAAGCAGAAGCAGAAAAAAACATTGTTGTTGTGGTGTTATCATGACAGCGTTTTTAAATCTCTCCGTTTACCCCGTACACACTACATCGGATATTCGGCGTTTTCAGATTTATTCACTCCGGAGAGTGTTTCTGAAAATCTCCGTTTTCGGGGGGGGGGGGTGAAAACGCCGGGTCAGTGTGGACGGGAGGGCAAAACGAAGAGAAAAAGCTTCGTTTTCAAAATTATCCGGCGTAGTGCGGACGTACCCTAAGGTAATTTTGAAAACGAAGCTTTTTCTCTTCGTTTTGCCTTCCCGTCCACACTGAGCCGGCGTTTTCAGCCCCGAAAACGGAGATTTTCAGAAACGGTCTCTGGAGTGAATAAATCTGAAAACGCTTAATATCCGGCGTAGTGTGTACGGGATAACCGGAGAGATTTAAAAACGTTGTCATGATAACACCACAACAACAATGTTTTTTTTTCTGCTTGGTCCTGCGCAAGCTGTTATAACGCACAGTCGGTGTGAACGGTGTGAGAGTTAAATTGTAAAGAGAGCTTTTTTGACTATTTAAAAACGCTGTCATGACGTGCCGGAACAGATGTTCGTTGTTTTCTTGAACGCCACCACCTAACACTTTCAGAACAGACGGACGAGACTGAAGCCAGAAGGGTTAGAAATGTACTCACCAAATACTTTGACCCGTAGCTTACTGAATACATAAGTATACTCACTTTGCCCTGTTTTCTGTCCTTGCTTGTATGAAAGTGGTTTACCTATTTATGCAAGTACTTCTCTGACAATAGATGTGTAACAGCCTAATGTAACATTGTATGGAAATACAAGATAACGCTGATGCAGATGTTTTATACATTTAACATGGTGCTTTATGAATGCAACAGAGTTAGTCAGTTTTTCAATGTTCGTCGTCAGCTGTGTAATACTGTCCGTGAACTCCCTGTCGGTTACCTCCATACGCTCCAGTATGTGTTTTTTTTAAGTTTTAAGTCCTCCTGCGCGAGAGCCAAGAACAATTCCTTCAAAGTTTTTCTACTGTATAACTGGACAAACGCGCACTAAATATATCGTTTCCTCTTCGCTAGTTTTCTGTGTCCTGCGCATGCCCAATAGGAGATTCGCCCAAATATCCGCTTAATGTGGACGGAGATATTTTGAGAAACGCTTAATGTGGACGCCTGTCGTTTTTACTCGAAACCGGCGTTTTCAAAATTATCCGGCATAGTGTGGACGTAGCCTTATTTGTAAAGTCCAGATAGCCTCATCTCTGCACGCTCTCCCACCTACTTTATACTATGCTCCATCCTCCAGGCCATAAACGTCAATAGTCTAAATGTAAATAAATTGCGGACCAAGGACTGATCTTTGAGGCATTCTATTAGTTACATCATTCCAGCTTCTAAAAGACTCATTTATTCAGATTCTGTGTTCTATTTAATAACCAGTTTTCAAAGCTGTCACAACTCAGTCGAGTACCATGAGCACTTGTGTGCTAAGATTTAATACTGTGCTCTATCAAAAATCTTCAACAAATTCAAATACTTTACAGCTACAGATTGTACAAGACTTCATGTGTATTCCAGCTTCCTTACCAAGTTACTGGGGCCTGCCACATCACCAGTCAGTCCAAGTTATTTTCCTGAAAATCCATTCTCTGCTAATTACTGCATCACTTAAGCACATGATTTCAATGTGGCTCAATTAGCATAATCACTCAAGTAGTTTAAACATTGACCCTAAAAAATAAGATACTAATTCCATTAATCTAGCTAGATTCATATAGAAATAGTTAGGTCTTTAAAAAGACATTTTTTTTTTTGTTTTTTTTTTGTTAGCAGGGTTAGTAGAAAATCTGCAGATGCTGGAAATCCAAGCAACACAACAGAAATCCAAGGAACTCTGCAGGCCAGGCAGCATTTATGGAAAAAAAGTACAGTCGACATTTTGGGACAAGACCCTTCGGTAGGACCCTTCAAAGGGTCTTGGCCTGAGATGTCAACTGTACTTCTTTCTATAGATGCTGCCTGGCCTACTGAGTTCCTCCAGCATTTTGTGTGTGTTAGTTAGGTCTTTATTTGTTTCCATAGCTATTTAATCTGTGTTTCATGTAGCTTAGTTTACCTAAAGCCACTTTTATTACTGCTCCTAGATATATCATTTGTTTTGCTGGTTGGTAAGCACACAGACAAGTAACTGCAACTCAATAATTTTCTGTTACATTAAGTAAATTTCTTGTTGGCAGCAATTTTTAGAGCATAAGCTAGAGGAGCAGAATTGGGCCATTTGGCCCATCGAGAATGCTCTTCCATTTCATTATAGCTGATCCATTTTCCCTCTCAGCCCCAATCTCCTGCCTTCTCCCCATATCCCTTCATGCCCTGACTAATTAAGGATCTATCAACCTCTGCCTTAAATCTACCCAATGACTTGGCCTCCACAGCCACCTGTGGCAATGAATTCCACAGATTCACCACTCCCTGGCTAAAGAAATGACGTCTCTCCACCATGAGAAACATCCTCTCCACATCCACTCTGTCGAGGCCTTTCAACATTCATAAGGTTTAAATGAACAACTCCCCCCCCCCCCCCCCGGCAGTTTCTCTGCATTCCAGTCTGCATTCTGTTTGCAATCCTTCCAATTCTGGAATCATTTCATGAACCCTTTCCAACGTCAGCGCATCCTTCGTTAGATAAGGGATCAAAAACTGCTCATAATACTCCACCTGAAGCCTCACCAGTGCCTTATAAAGCCTCAACATTATATGCTTGTTTTTATGTTCTAGTCCTCCCGAAATGAGTGCTAACATCTCATTTGCCTTCCTCCCCACCGACTCAACCTGAAAATTAACCTTCAAGGAATCCTGCATGAGGACTTCCAAGTCCCTTTCCACCTCAGACTTTTGAATTTTCTCTCAATTTAGAACATTGTCTATGCTTTTATTTCTTCTATAAAAGTGCATGACCATACTGTATTCCATCTGCCTCTTTTTTGCCCGTTCTCCTAATCTAAGTCCTTCCGTAGTCTTTGTCCTTCCTCTGATATTTCTAAAAAGCAACAAATTATCATTCAGATCAAGTCTTTGGATGAAAACTGCATTGCCCTGATTCTTGGTAGGAATTCACTTAAAAAGCTATGGAAGACCTGGGGCAGAAATGTATTGTCAGTCCTGAGTGCTGTGGGCACATTATGGTAGTATGCACATTCCGCTCTTGAAGTTCTGTTGCCATGGCTTCTATCTGGGCAGTAAAATAAATCATGCACATATCTCTATATTTCAGTCAGAATATAACAGAGATAATTTATCTGAAGCCATCAAGTGGTTGGAAAAATACTTTGATCATTTATTTTGGAATCTACGTCAGATGGATACATATATTTTTACTGTATTAAAGGGCATATAAATTTATAAATAACCTGAGGCTGTGTGATAACTTTGTCAAATGACTCAGAACAAGAGCCTGGTTCAAGGACCCAGGAGAAATCATTTGCTGTCTAAGATTAAAAACTTGAGATATAATTAAGTCAAGAGCTTGCAAATGCTCATTAGCTCTTCTATGCTTGATACAGTACCAGCCATAAGCTGAGCAGATAGCTTTGTGCCAAATGATTTGTTTGGATCTCTGTAAACCAGCTTTTCCATTGCCTCTGAGACATTTGATACAAAATTTTGAGGCACCCCTACAGGATCCAGATTCTCAGCGACCCCACCGCAGAGACCTGCAGAATTTGTGCTGTGCCAATTCATCCATCTTGAGTACAAACACCGCAGTTATCACCAAAATTATATTGTTGATGCTCTGAATCTAAAATAAAAACCAGATATTTACCAAGTCCTTCTGTACTGACTCTTTCAAAAAAATCTTCCACACACTTCCCTTTGCAATTTATATTTTTCAAATATTTGTTCAGTTTTCATTTAAAATCAATGTTCTTTTGAATTCAATGTCCACCACCTGAGTGTACAGCCCAATGCATAAAAGAAGAATTGCTGGGATTATCTTTTGTGTCCAGCACTCCTGATGCAGCCTCCTCTACATTGGTGAGTCCTGTTGCAAATGGGGGACTGCTTCATCAAGCACCTCCTCTCCTTCCACCAGAAGCATAACTTCCTGGTGGCCAAACATTTTTAATTCCAGTTCCTATTCCCACTCTGACATTTCAGTCCATGGACTCCTCTTGTGTCTGGGTAGCCTCCAATCTGATGACATGAATATGAATTTATCCTTCCAGTAATTTTTCTTCCCTGGTCCTCTCCTCTTCTTCCAATCCCCACTCTGACATTTTACCTCTTCTCACCTGCCTATTACATCCCCCTGGGTCCCCCTCTCCTTCCCTTTCTCTTATGGTCCACTCTCCTCTCCTATCAGATTCCTTCTTTCCCAGCCCTTTACCTTTCCCAACCACCTAGCTTCACCTATCACCTTCTAGCTGGTCTCCTTCCCCTTCCCACATCTTTTCATTCTGGTGTCTTCCTCCTTCCATTTCAGTTCTGTAAAAAGGTCTCGGCCCGAAACGTCAGCTGCTTATTCCTCTCCATAGATGCTGCTAGACGTGTTGAGTTCATCCAGCATTCTGTGTGTGATTTCCAGCATCTGCAGAATTTCTATGTTTATCCTTTCTCTCTTTTAGACCTAGACCCAGCTTGGGAGCGGGGTGGGGTATGAAATTATAATGGAGCAGTCAGTGCTGCTGCTTCACTATACTCCAGGTACTTGGGTTTAATTTGACACTAAGTTCAGTTGCATGTTCTTTATATGAAAACGTGTACTTTTGCTGGGTGTTCTGGTTTTCTTCTGTATTCTAAATATGTGGCAATTAAAGTTAGTTTGCTACTGTGAAGTATAGGTAACCAGCGAAGGGAAATGAGGGGATTACCTGAGGGTTATATGAGTGTAACAGTGGGATTAGTGCAGAGGGTGCTTTTTGTTTGATGCAAAGGCAGCAAGCTGAAGGGTCTGTTCTGAATTCCACACAAATATATGACTCTGAGTTGCAGAGGCAACAGGAGAAAAGAGGGATGTATTGTTGTGGTGGGAGCTACCATGGATGGTATGGAAAGAATGGCCACTGTACATAGGAAATAGTAAATGAATTCAACTTCAGCCACAATGCAAAAAAAACACTTCCTTGATCAACAATAAGCCTCACCTCATACACAAGAAACTCTGCACATGCTGGAAATCCAAAGCAACACACATAAAAATGCCGGAGGAACTCAGCAGGTCAGGCAGCATCTATGGAAATGACCAGATAGTTGATATTTTAGGCCAAGGATCTTCTTCAAGACTGAGAAGAAAAGTGGAGAATGCCAGAATAAGAAGGTGGGGGGAGGGGAAGGAGATGAGTTGGTAGGTGACAGGTGGGTGGGAAAGGTCATGGGCTGGAGAAGAAGGAATCTGATAGGAGAGGAGAGTGGACCATAGCAGAAAGAGAAAGAGGAGGGGACCCAGATGGAAGTAAACGGCAGGTGAGAAGAAGTAAAAGGTCAGAGTGGGGAATAGAAGAAGTGGTGGGAAATCTGTTTATATCTATTTTTCCATTGAAGAAATATGCAATTCTGAAGTTAAAGCGCTCACATTTTCACTACTGAGCACACCTAGACAGAGTGCTGTTGCAGGAAAGCAACATTCATCATCAGGGTCCACCTCTACCCAGGTTATCCTCTATTCTCACCTTTGCCATCAAGAAGAAGGTACAGAAGCCTCAGAACTCACACCATCAGGTTCAGGTAAAGTTATTACCCCTAAACCATTAGGTTCTTGAACCAGTGGGACAACTTCGCTCAACTTCACTTGCCCCATCACTGAACTGTCCTCACTACCTATAGACTCACTTTTAAGGACTCATCATCTCCTGTTCTCAATATTTATTGCTTATTTAGTAATTATTATCATTATTTCTTTTTTTCCTTTTGTACTTGCACAATTTGTTGTCGTTTGCACATTAGTTTCTTGTCCATCTGGTTGGATGCAGTCTTTCATTGATTCTATTATTGTTCTTTGATTTACTGTGTATGCCTGCAAGAAAACAAATCTTAGAGTCATATATGGTGACACACAGTACCTATAAAAAGTGCTCACCACCCCCCCCCAAGAAGTTTTCATGTTTTATTGTTTACAACATTGAATCACAGTGGATTTAATTTGGCTTTTTTTGACATGGATCAACAGAAAAGGACTCTTTTATGTCAAAGTGAAAACTGATCTCTCCAAAGTGATCTAAATTAATTACAGATATAAAATACAAAATTATTGATTGCTTAAGTATTCACCCCCTTCCATTATGACACACCAAATCATCATTGGAACAGCCAATAGGTTTCAGAAGTTACATAATCAGTTAAATAGAGATCTGTTTTTGGAGACCTGTGTGCAGTCAAGATGTTTCAATTGATTGTAGTAAAAATACACCTGTATCTGGAAAGTCTTAACTGCTCATGAGTCACTACCTTGGCAAAAACTACACCATGGACACAGAAAAACACTCCAAGCAACTCTATGTAAAGGTTATTGAAAAGCACATGTCAGGAAATGGATACAAGAATATTTTTAAGTCATTGAATATCCCTTGGAGTACAGTTAGTTCAATCAACAAGAATTGGAAAGTATATGACACAGCTGTAAATCTGCCGAGAGCAGGCCATCTTCAAAAACTGAATGAGCGTGCAAGAAGGGGACTAGTGAGGAAGGCCAGCTGGAGACCTATGACAACTCTGGAGGAGTTACAAGCTTCAGTGGCTGAGATGGGAGAGACTACACATGCAACAATTGTTGTCCGGGTGCTTCACCAGCCATATCTTTATAGGAGAGTAGCAAAGCAAAAGCCACTGTTAAAAAAATTTGCATGAAATCTCAGCTAGAGTTTGCCAGAAGGCATGTGGGAGACTCTGAAGTCAGCTGGAAGACTGTTCTATGGTTTGATGAAACCAAATTTGAGCTTTTTGGCCATCAGACTAAACGCTATGTTTGGCATAAGCCAACACTGCACATCGCCAAAATCACACCATCCCTACTGTGAAGCATGGTCGTGGCTCCCTCATGCTGTGGGATGCTTCACTGCAGAAGACCCTTGAAGGATTGTGAAGATAGAAGATAAAATTAATGCAGGGAAATCCTGGAGTAAAACCTAATGCAGTCTGCAAGAGAACTGCAACTTCGGAGAACATTTGTTTTCCAGTAAGACAATGACCCCAAGTATAAAGCCAAAGCTACACAGGAATGGTTTAAAAACAACAAAGTTAATGTTCTGGAGTGGCCAAGTCATAGTCCAGCCATCAATCCAATTGAGAATTTGTGGCTGGACTTGAAAAGGCTGCTCACTCACGGTCCCCTTGCAATCTGATAGAGCTTGAGCAGTTTTACAAAGGAAAATGGGGAAAAATTGCAGTGTCTGGATGTGCAAAGCTGATAGAGACCTATCCACACAGACTCAAGGCTGTAATTGCTGCCAAAGGTGCATCTACCAAATACAGACTTAAAGGGGGTGAATACTTATGCAATCAATAATTTTGTGTTTTATATTTGTAATTAATTTAGATCACTTTGTAGAGATCTGTTTTCACTTTGACACAAAGGAGTCTGTTTCTGTTGATTGATGTCAAAAAAAAGCCAAATTAAATCTATTGTGATTCAATGTTGTAAAACAATAACACATGAAAAGTTTTATTTTGTGATTTAGGGGGGGTGATTGCTTTTTTAGGGACTGCATATGTACATTGATAATAAATTTACTTTGATCTTTAAACTAACACCTGTGTCAAGCATGACCTCAATACAAGTTGCAGACAATTGCATAATTAGTTAAGTGCCATCTTAAAATGAATTCTTCATTTGAAGTTTCTTTATTTAAGTGAACTTTTGAAATATGAAGATTGAATATTTTCCTCAGTCACATGTGCAAAATGTAAACTATAACAGCACAACAAAGAGAGTGAATGCCTGCCAGAGTCTCAGTCCCATAATTTGCCAGAACGTTTGTTCTGGGAATTAATCTCCAGCCACTCCAGTCATTGGACCTAAAAGTATCCTTTTCCAATCAATGTCACTCCATTTTGCACAGGAGGTGGCCAATTCATAAATTGTCTTCAAGCTTATCTAGTTCCCTGCTTTAGCCAGGAATATCTTCGCCACTTACAACATTGTATGAAAGATTTTCAAGTAGAAAAATAGAAAGGAAGCCTTTATTATTTGTCATCCTGATTTTTTTTCCCAAGACTTGTCACATATTTTAAGTACAGCAATCTATGGATGGAGTTCAAATTGACCTCATTACTGTTCAGGGTGTGACTTGATTAGAGGAAGCTTCTCTAATTATCTTTTCAGTCTGATTAGCTGCAAATGAATCTGTTTAAACATTATCCCATATGTACATATCATTAGAATCTCAATTGGTGTCATAAACATTCAGCAATTTATGAAAGAATGAGACAGTTTGTAATTCTGACAGACTATATTGATCTTATATTTTGTAATAATACTGGAAGAAATGAATTGAAAATGCACTGTAACCTAATCCAATGAGCATGTAAAACGTAGACAGAAAATATTTGCTTATTCATTTTATCTGGAATGAATGTAATGAGATTTCCATATATTAGTCTAAACATTTACTTCTTGGGCCTTCACATAGTGGAACAGATCTCATTAAAGCAGTAAAGAAGAAAGTAGTTATATTTCTGCGATTGCTAGACACTGCAAAATCCTACTGGTTCCCAATATAATAATGATTTTATGTGTGGTTTGACTCCAAGTGATGGCTAGAAATTCCTATGTGCAATGCACAGGAAACAAATGATGCATAGACAAGCATCACTCTGAGGAACATTGACCAAATTCCTGCATGTTTTTGAGGTCATCAATAAGGATTTCACGTTGATGTGTGAAATTAATGTACCTAACACTGTGGTTCAACTATGAAATCAGTAACACTATGAATGTACACTCTGTTGCTACTCTATTAGGTACACCTGTACAACTGTTGGTTAATCTAATTATCTGATCAGTCTATCATGTAGTAGTAACTCAATGCATAAAAGCATGAAGACATGGTCAAGAGGTTCAGTTGTTGTTCAGACCAAACATCAGAATGGGGAAGAAATGTGATCTAAGTGACTTTGACAGTGGATTGGTGCCAGACAGGTTAGTCTTAGCATCTTAAAAACTGCTGATGTCCTGGGACTTTCACACACAGCAACCTCTAGAGTTTATAGAGAATGGTGCCAAAAACACAAAATTTTCAGCAAGCAGCAGTTCTCAGGGCAAAAATGCCTTGTTAATGAGAGAGGTCAGAGGATAATGGCAAGACTGGTTCAAGCTGAATGGAAGGTGAAAGTAATTCAAGTAGCCACACATTACAGCAGTGGTGTGCAGAAGAGCAGCTCTAAGTGCACAACACATCAAACCTTACGACTACAGCAGCAGACCATGACACACACTCAGTGGCTACTTTATTAGGCGCATGAAGCACCTAATAAGGAGGCCAACTGAGTGTATTTCTGGAGAGATCTTCAGAATCTGAATCAGATATATTATTACTGAGTTATATGAAGTGAAATTTGCTGTTGTGCAGCAACAGTACAGTGCAAAGACATGTAAACTATTATAGATTACAAGCAGATAAATAAAGCAAAAAAGGAATAATTCAGAAACATGAGAAAGTCTGCACGTGCTGATTCACCACTCTCTGGCTAAAGAAATTCCTCCTCATCTCCATTTAGCCCCTCTATTTTGAGGATGTGTCCTCTGGTCTTAGAGACGCCCACATAGGAAACAACCTCCCCACATCCTCACTATCAAGGCCTTTCAGCATTTGATAGGTTTCAATGAGGTCACCTCTCATTCTTCTGAATTCTGGTGAGTACAAGCCCAGAGCCATCAAACACTCTTCATCTGACAAGCAGTTTAATCCTGGATTCATTTCTGTGAACCTCCTTTGAACCCTCTCCAGTTTCAGCACATTCTTTTAAGATAAGGGGCACAAAACTGCGCATAATTCTCCAAGTGAAGCCTCACCGGTAGTTTATAAAATCTTAACATTACATCCTTTCTTTTATATTCTAGTCCTCTTGTAATGAATTCTAACTTTACATTTGCCTTCAACACCACAGACTCAACCTGCAAATTAACCGTTAGGAGATCCTGCACAAGGACCCCCAAATCCCTTTGCAACTCAATTTTTTGTATTTCTCTCCATTTAGAAAATCATCATCCCTTTCATTTCCTCTACTGAAGATCATGTCCATACACTTTCCAACACTGCATTCCATCTGCCACTTTTTTGTCCATTTTCCTTATCTGTCTAAGCCCTTCTCTAGCCTCCCTATTTCCTCAAAACAACCTACCCTTCCACTTATCTTCATATTGTCTGAAAGCTTTGCAACAAAGCCATCAATTCCATCATCCAAATCATTGACATATAACCTAACACCTTATTGTACAAAGGTCCATTCAAGGGTCTGATGACAGTGGTATAGAAGCAGTCCTTAAGCCTGATGGTATGTGCTTTCAGGCTTTTGTATCTTCTGCCTGATGATAGTGGGCAGAAGAGAGAATATCCAGGCTGGGTGGGGCCTTTGATCATGCTGGCTGCTCTACTGAGGCAGTAAGAAATATGGACAGAGTCCCATGAATAGAAGACTGGTTCCTGTGATGTCCTGAGCTGTGTCCACAACTCTCTGCAGCTTCTTGTGGTAACGTACAGAGCATCGCCATACCAAGCCGTTATGCATCTGTGCAGAATGCTTCAGTAAAAAACTGGTAAGAGTTGACAGGGATGTGCTGGATTTTTTCAGCCTCCTGAGGAAATAGGAGAGTTGGTGATATTTCTTGGCCATGACATCAACGTGGTTTGATCAGGACTGCTGTTGGTGATGTTTGCATCAAGCAACCTAAAGCTCTCAGCCCTCTCAATGTTAATACAGTGGATGTAGACAGGAGCATGTGCAGCACCCCACCACCACCTTTCTGAAATCAATGACCAACCCTTTTGTTTTGTTGACATTGTTGTCACGACACCACGTCACTAAGCTCTCTATCTCCTTCCCGTATGCCGACTCATCATTATTTGAGATGCAGCAGGCTACAGTGGCATCATTGCAAACTTGTAGAGTTAGAGCAGAATTTGGCCACGCAGTATTGAGTGTACAGGAAATACAGTAGGGGGCTGAGGACACAACTCCGTGGAGCAGTGAAGTTTAGAGTAATCATGGTGGAGAGTGGTAGCTGCTTATCCTCACCGATTATGGTCTGTTGGTCAGAGAGTCAAAGATCCATTTGCAGAGGGAGGCATTGACTTCCAGGCTCCAGAGTCTGGTGGTGAGATTGCATGGAATAATAGTATTGAAGCAGAATAAACATAGGTTTCTTTTCTGTCCAGATGTTCCAGTGATAAGTGGAGATGGTGTGCGTCATAGATCTGTTCAAGCAGTAGGCAAACTGCAGTGGGTTGACATTGTCTAGAAAGCTGGAACTGATGCGTGCCATGATCAGCCTCTTGAAGCACTTCACAGGAAGAGCTGTGGATGTTGTCCACATTGATCTTATCAAGGTCCTTCATAGGAGATGTATCAGATCCACAGTGAACTAACCATTTCAAAGGTTCAAAGGTACATTTAATGTCAGAGAAATGTATACAATATACATCCTGAAATGCTTTTTCTTCACAACCATATATGAAAACAGAGGAGTGCCCCAAAGAATCAATGACAGCTAAATGTTAGGACCCAGATTCCACCCCGCTCCCAGCTCCCCTCCCTCCTACACATAAGCACCAGTGAGCAACAATCCCCCTCCCCCCACCAGCAAAAATAAAGCGCACCCGCTACCAGCACTCAAGCGTGAGCACAGCAATAGCAAAGACACAGACAGGCAGTCACCTCAAAGACTACATTGTTCACCCGATAATTCAACATGCTGCAGGCTCTCTCTCTCCTAATAAGGGAGAAAAAGGTGACTCCATTCCATTTTCCAACGAGCGGGAGAGATAACAAACAACCAGCTGGTTTACGATGTTAGAAGTCCGTTACGTGGGTTAGTAAGTTTGCAAGTGATCTGAAGATTGCTGGTGTTATGGATAGTGTAGAAAATTGGCAAAGGATACGGTGGGTGTTTGTAGATCAGTTGCAGATATGGGCAGGGAAGTGATAAGTGGAGTTTAACCCAGACAGAATTTGTACCTTGTGAAGATCAAATGTAAATAGCCAGTACAGTGTTAATGTCATGAGTCATAACTGTGTTGAGCAGAGAGATCTTGGGGTTCCAGTCCGTAGCTGAAAGTGTTTAAACAGGGTAATAGAATGGTAAATGTGGTACGTGATGTATTTGCCTTTATTACTCAAGGAATTGAGTTCAAGGGTTGGAAGGGTATGCTGCAGTTTTATAAAACTCTAGTTCAGCCACATTTGTAGTAATGCATTCAGTTCTGGCAAAATCCATAGATGTCTGAGGAAGGTTACTGACTTCTAATTGGTACGATCAGCTAATTAACTGTTGTGCTAACTGGAGTCAGATGTCAAAGTCCAAGTCGGTGCGCTCTGCCATCCCCAAACATGGAAGTCAGGTTGGCAGGCACTGAGGATGAAGACGAGTAATCCCTGTGGTCAAGGGCTGGTGATCTCCCAGGCTGGTGAGTCCCATGACTGGAAAGTCCATGAGGGCAGGAGGCACAAGTGTCAGTGAATCCTCTGGTCAGTGAGTCCTGGGTTTGGAGGTCCATGAGAGTCCAGGGGTTGAGGCTTGGAGATCAAAGTCCTGTGATCAGCGAGTCAGGGATCAATACACAGAGGTCAGCAAAATCCAAAGGTCAAAGTCCAGAGGGTGGGATGTCCGGAGGTCAAAGGCCTAAAGTCAGATCCCCTGAGTCTGCTTGTCCAGAGATCTGTGGCCTGGAGGCAGCTGGTGCTGGGATCAGAGGTCTGTCTATGCGTGACAGTGGGTGCGAAAGGGCTCGTTTTACTTTTGTTGATTTGTTGGGTTGTGGCTGCTGTTGCTTGCATTGTTCCACTGAATATCTGGGCACCAGAATGTGTGACGACACTTCATGGGCTGACTCCTATACCTCCTTAGGTTGTCTCGATTTTAACACAAACAACATATTTCACTGTACCTGGACATGTGAAAAATAAATAAATCTGAATCTGGTCAACCTGTAGGAAGGATTCTGATGCTTTGCAGAAGGTGCAGAAGAGGTTTACTAGGATGCTGCCTGAATTACAGGAAGTGTACTATACTATAAGGAAGGTTGGACTAACTGGATTTTTTCTCTCTCTGTCACAGCAGAGGTTCAGGGGAGATCCAACAGATAATTATAATATTATGAGCAACATCATTAGAATAGATCAGCTTGTTGATGTTCCCAGAGTTCAAATGCTCAATAGTAGAAGACATGAATTTAAGGTGATAGGAGTAAGTTCAAAGGGGATGTGCAGAGCAAGTTGTTTATGTAGAGTGATGGGTGCCTGGAATAAGTTGCCTGGGGTGGTGCTAACTGGGCATATGGGGAGCAAGGACATGGCAGACCAATTGAATAACTACTTTGGTTCTGTCTTCACTAAGGAGGACATAAATAATCTTCCAGAAATAGTAGGGGACAGAGGGTCCAGTGAGATGGAGGAACTGAGGGAAATACATGTTAATAGGGAAGTGGTGTTAGGTAAATTGAAGGGATTAAAGGCAGATAAATCCCCAGGGCCAGATGGTCTGCATCCCAGAGTGCTTAAGGAAGTAGCCCAAGAAATAATGGATGCATTAGTGATAATTTTTCAAAACTCTTTAGATTCTGGACTAGTTCCTGAGGATGGGAGGGAGGCTAATGTAACCCCACCTTTTAAAAAAGGAGGGAGAGAGAAACTGGGGAATAATAGACCGGTTAGCCTAACATCGGTGGTGGGGAAAATGCTAGAGTCAGTTATCAAAGATGTGATAACAGCACATTTGGAAAGCGGTGAAATCATCGGACAAAGTCAGCATGGATTTGTGAAAGGAAAATCATGTCTGACGAATCTCATAGAATTTTTTGAGGATGTAACTAGTAGAGTGGATGGGGAGAACCAGTGGATGTGGTATATTTGGATTTTCATAAGGGTTTTGACAAGGTCCCACACAGGAGATTAGTGTGCAAACTTAAAGCACACGGTATTGGGGGTAAGGTATTGATGTGGACAGAGAATTGGTTGGCAGACAGGAAGCAAAGAGTGGGAATAAACGGGACCTTTTCAGAATGGCAGGCAGTGACTAGTGGGGTACCCCAGTTGTTTACAATATATATTAATGACTTAGGTGAGGGAATTAAATGCAGCATCTCCAAGTTTGCGGATGACACGAAGCTGGGCGGCAGTGTTAGCTGTGAGGAGGATGCTAAGAGGGTGCAGGGTGACTTGGATAGGTTAGGTGAGTGGGCAAATTCATGGCAGATGCAATTTAATGTGGATAAATGTGAGGTTATCCACTTTGGTGGCAAAAACAGGAAAACAGATTATTATTTGAATGGTGGCCGATTAGGAAAAGGGGAGGTGTAACGAGACCTGGGTGTCATTGTACACCAGTCATTGAAAGTGGGCAGGCAGGTACAGCAGGCGGTGAAAAAGGAGAATGGTATGCTGGCATTCATAGCAAGAGGATTCGAGTACAGGAGCAGGGAGGTTCTACTGCAGTTGTACAAGGCCTTGGTGAGACCACACCTGGAGTATTGTGTGCAGTTTTGGTCCCCTAATCTGAGGAAAGATATCCTTGCCATAGAAGGAGTACAAAGAAGGTTCACCAGATTGATTCCTGGGATGGCAGGACTTTCATATGATAAAAGACTGGATCGACTAGGCTTATACTCATTGGAATTTAGAAGATTGAGGGGGGGATCTTATTTAAACTTATAAAATCCTAAAGGGATTGGACAGGCTAGATGCAGGAAGATTGTTCCCAATGTTGGGGAAGTCCAGAATGAGGAGCCACAGTTTGAGGATAAAGGGGAAGCCTTTTAGGACCGAGATGAGGAAAAACTTCTTCACACAGAGAGTGGTGAATCTGTGGAATTCTCTGCCACAGGAAACAGTTGAGGCCAGTTCATTGGCTATATTTAAGAGGGAGTTAGATATGACCCTTGTGGCTAAAGGGATCAGGGGGTATGGAGAGAAGGCTGGTACAGGGTTCTGAGTTAGATGATCAGCCATGATCATACTGAATGGCGTTGCAGGCTTGAAGGGCCAAATGGCCTACTCCTGCACCTATTTTCTATGTTTCTATGTTTCTATGTGGTGGTGGAGACAAATATGACACGGGTGTTCAGGAGACTCTCAGGCAGGACATGAACGTGCAGGAAATTGAAGGATATGGACACTGTGTAGGCAGAATGGGTTAATTTGGTTGGGCACTTGATTACTAAATTATTTAGCTTGGCACACCATCATGGGCAGAAGGGCCTGTTCCGGTGTTGTACTGTTCCTTGTTCTATGTCTTCCTGCTCCCACATTAGAGACGAACTCACTGAGTGCCACCAAACCAAGGATTTGAGGGTCTTACAAAAATTGCTACACAATGCAAACTTCCTAGTAAAACACTTGGAAATGTTTTTTGGTTGTGTCTTACCCTGACATGAGAAAAAACCCTAATCCACATAAAGACACAGCTGAGAACACAAGGGTTTTCCTGCCAATCTAATGCTACAACTTTTTTTAATCACACATGAAATTCCTAAGATGAAGGAAATGCTTTGTACTCATAAAATGCAACATTATCTGCTCAACATGGGACCAAACTTCAGTACTGTATTCCTTCCTCAACCATTTCCACCCCGACCCCAAGCCGTCCTGACGAAGGGTCTCGGCCTGAAACGTCGACTGCACCTCTTCCTAGAGATGCTGCCTGGCCTGCTGCATTCACCAGCAACTTTGATGTGTGTCTCTTGTAGGGGGTTTCTTCTTTTATGTTACTGCATAGGCTAATCAAAATGGCTTCTTTGTTATGTTAACTGCTGAGAAAGTTCTCTTGCTAGCAGCTTGTTTGGGTTATAAAGAGAGTTGTATTCATTTTCTAACCAATTGGGATAGATGTATTCTTTCTGGTGTGTCTGTAAGCTATTGTGATGTGCGGGTCTTTGGGCAGAAGGCACGATGGGAGAGAGAGAGTGGACGCGATGCTGTGAGCTGGCGGATGGGACGGACCCCGAGCCGGAGTCCAAGGTCCAGGGTCTTCAGCGAGGAGAGGAGACGAAGGCAGACTCGTGTGGAGCATCTGGTCGACCACTGTGTTTGGTCCCAGGCGGCAGGTCGAGGGGGTCGGAGGGGATCGAATGGTGAAAAGAGGATCATTACTAGAGCTCCAACTGTTGTTCATGAAGAGGTTGAACTTTGATAAGTTCGCCGCCTTTTATAATTTATCTCTATTAATTACATAGTTCCAGTAATATCTGTAAATTGTAATTCATTTAATCGTATATGGTGTATTGTCTGTTATTGGGCAGGGCGGAGTACATCACACAGCATCCACACAAACTTAATTACCCAGTCTGGCGGGGCCGAGGGCTACTTCCCCTAGACGACAGCGAGTTGAGCGAGTCTGAGGCTTACCGTGGGGCTACACTCTGATCTCTTTTATCAGATCTTTGTTTAATTTCTAATCCTTAGGGTTCTTCCAGGAGTCAAGCATGAAGGGCAGTCATAATTCTTACAATTGTTTATTTTAGAGTACCGAAAAAAACAGAAATATGAAGCAAACTACATAAAGAGCTGAGGAATAATGCTAAGAATGCGAAGACAAAAAGTATAAAGATAGCACCTCTGAAAATCCATCACTTTTATAGATAATGAATTCCTTAGACAGGAATAAACTAATGGAAGCTCCTCGCATCCTAGACAATTCCTTTTAGAACCAAAGTCCACCCCAACTCCCCTCCACCCACCCCCTGGTTTCCAGACTGAGCTGCAGGCCATGTTCCTTTACTGCATCTCTCTCAGCAGTGGGCTGTCACTCAATCCAGGATCCCAGTTGGCAGGAGCCTAGATTATTGAAGAGGAAAACTGCCTACCAATGCACAGGTCAGGAGATTAAGGCCCCTTAACATAACGAGGGAACTGCTAATCAGATGATGAACTATCAATGAATGCAAAAGACGATTTTGCCAAACTGGCAAACACCTGCATGGCGATAAAGGTAATTCATTGAATTTAGGAAACTGCATAGATTCATGAAGACATTGTCTGATATGGATCATTTGATCAATGAGGAGGAGCTGGACAGACTGGGCTTGTTCCTTGCAGTGGAAAAGTCTGAGGAGGCGCTACATTGAGGTATTGAAAATTATGACTAGTACAGAGAGGGTAGATAGTGAAAAATCTTTCTCTTTAGCAGAAGTGTCTATAACTGGAAGGCATAGTTTTAATGTGAGGAGTGAGAGCTTAATGGTGGAATTAAAAGAAGAACTTTAGAGGGGATTTGAGTAGGATGGTTAAAGCCTGGAATACATTTGAAACTAGGCCAAATGCTGTGATGATGGGATGAGTATAGAAAGGCATTCATTGGTCAATATGGACACAGTTGGTCAAAAGGTCTATTTCTGTCCTGTATGTCAGTAATAATCCTGGTTGGCAGCTTAGAAACTCCAGCTCATCATCGTGCCTGCATGTTTGTCAAATTGCAGTTGAATGATCATCATGATTATATCAATACAACATTTGACATTATGCTATCTAAGGTAAATATGTAAAACCAAGGTTATTTTTCTCCTCCCCCTCCCTTTTCGCTAGTCGGCCCAGACAGACAGGAATAGCAGGTCTCACACGGCTAACGGTACCAGCTAATGGTTTAAAAAGTTCGTTTATTTGGCGGGGTAAGTGGATGAGTAGACTTATTTTTCCTGTTTCATTCCTGTAGAATTAGATAGCATGCCTGCAGGGTTAGTGCTTTGTTCAGGGTGTCAGATGTGGGAATCCTGGGAGACCTCCAGCCTCCCTGATGGCCACATCTACGCCAGGTGAACCGAGATGCAGCTCCTCAGAGACCGTGTTAGGGGTCTGGAGCTGCAGCTTGATGACCTACTGCTTATCAGGGAAAGTGAAGAGGTGATAGACAGGAGCTACAGGGAGGTAGTCATCCCTAGGCTACAGGGGTCAGAAAACTGGGTCACTGTCAAGAGGGGGAAGGGGAATGCCCGGATAGTGGAGAGCACACCTGTGGCTGTCCCCCTCAGCAACAAATATCTTGCTCTGGACACTGTTTAGGGGGATGACCTGACAGGGGATGCCCACGGTGACCGGGTCTCTGGCACTGAGCCTGGCGCTGTTGTGCAGGAGAGAAGGAAGGAGAAGAGGAATGCGGTAGTCGTAGTGGATTCCATAGTCAGGGGAACGGACAGGAGATTCTGTGAGCCTGATAGAGATAGTCGCATGGTGTGTTGCCTCCCAGGTGCCAGGGTACAGGATGTCTCGGGTCAGGTCCTGAATATTCTGAAGGGGGAGGGTGAGCAGCCAGTTGTCTTGGTACATGTTGGTACCAATGACATAGATAGGACAAAGGAGGAGGTCCTGAAGAGAGATTTCCAGGACTTAGGAAGAAAGCTGAGAAGCAGGACCTCCAGGGTAGTAATCTCGGGATTGCTACCCGTGCCACGTGCTAGCGAGGGCAAGAATAGTAGGATCAGCAGATGAATGTGTGGCTGAGAGACTGGTGTAGGGGGCAGGGCTTCAGATTCCTGGATAATTGGGATCACCTCTGGGGGAAGTATGACCTGTTCAAAAAGGATAGGTTACACCTGAACCCGAAGGGGACCAATATCCTGGTGGGAAAGTTTAATAGAGCTGTTAGGGAGGGTTTAAACTAATTTGGCAGGGGGAAAGGAACCGGAATGACAGAGCGGAGGAAGGGGAAAACAGAAATAAATCTAACATAGTGAGCAGTAAAGATGTCAGGAAAGACAGGCAGGTGATGGGGCAAGTTTGTAGCCATTGGGATGAATTGCAGTGCAATAAAGTTACAGTGAAATCAAAGCGAAAAGTATCAAATACTGGTCTTAGGGTCTTATACTTAAATGCACACAGCATAAGGAATAAAGTGGATGATCTTGTCATACAGCTATAGATTGGCAGGTATGACATTGTGGCCATCACTGAGACCTGGCTAAAGGATGCATGTCTCTGGGAGCTGAACGTCCAAGGATACACGGTGTATCAGAAGGATAGGAAGGTAGGCAGAGAGGGAGGCGTGGCTTTATTGGTAAGAAATCATATTAAATCATTAAAAAGATGTTATATAGGATCGGAAGGTGCAGAATCTTTATGGGTTGAGCTAAGAAATAGCAGGGGTAAAAGGACCCTGATGGCAGTTATTTATAGGCCTCCAAACAGCTGCAGGGATGTGGACTACAAATTACAACAGGAAACAGAAAAGGCTTGTCAGGGCAGTGTTATGATAAGTGTGGGGGATTTTAACATGCGAGTGGATTGGGAAAATCAGGTCGGTACTGGATCTCAAGAGAGCGAATTTGTAGAATGTCTGCAAGATGGCTTTTTAGAACAACTTGTTGTTGAGCCCACTAGGGGATCGGCTGTACTGTATTGGGTATTGTGTAGTGAACCGGAGGTGATTAGAGAGATTGAGGTGAAGGAACCCCTAGGAGGTAGTGATCATAACATGATTGAGTTCACTGTGAAATTTGAGAATGAGAAACTGAAATCTGATGTGTCGGTATTTCAGTGGAGTAAAGGAAATTACAGTCGTATGAGAGAGGAACTGGCCAAAGTTGACTGGAAAGGGACACTGACGGGAAAAACGGCAGAGCAGCTGTGGCTGGAGTTTATGCGAGAAGTGAGGAAGGTGCGAGACAGGTATATTCCAAAAAAGAAGAAATTTTCGAATTGAAAAAGGATGCAACTGTGGTTGACAAGCAAAGGAGGGGGCATACAAGGAAGCAAAAATTAGTGGGAAGACAGAGGATTGGGAAGGTTTTAAAACCTTACAAAAGGAAACCAAGAAGGTCATTAAGAGGGAAATGTTTTAACTATGAAAGGAAGCTAGCAAATAATATCAAAGAGGATACTAAAAGCTTTTTCAAGTATATAAAGAGTAAAAGACAGGTGAGAGTAGATATAGGACCAATAGAAAATGATGCTGGAGAAATGGTAATGGGAGATAAGGAGATGGCAGAGGAACTGAATGAGTATTTTGCATCAGTCTTCACTGAGGAAGACATCAGCAGTATACCGGACACTCAAGGGTGGCAGGGAAGAGAAGTGTGCGCAGTCACAATTACAACAGAGAAAGTACTCAGGAAGCTGAATAGTCTAAAGGTAGATAAATCTCCCAGATCAGATGGAATGCACCGCGTGTTCTGAAGGAAGTAGCTATGGAGATTGTGGAGGCATTAGCAATGATCTTTCAAAAGTCGATAGATTCTGGCATGGTTCCGGAGGACTGGAAGATTGCAAATGTCACTCTGCTATTTAAGAAGGGGGCAAGGAAGCAAAAAGGAAATTATAGACCTGTTAGCTTGACATCGGTGGTTGGGAAGTTGTTGGAGTCGATTGTCAAGGATGAGGTTACAGAGTACCTGGAGGCATATGACAAGATAGGCAGAACTCAGCATGGATTCCTTAAAGGAAAATCCTGCCTGACAAACATATTACAATTTTTTGAGGAAATTACCAGTAGGCTAGATAATGGAGATGCAGTGGATGTTGTATATTCGGATTTTCAGAAGGCCTTTGACAAGGTGCCACATATGAGGCTACTTAACAAGATAAGAGCCCATGGAATTATGGGAAAGTTACATACGTGGATAGAGCATTGGCTGATTGGCAGGAAACAGAGAGTGGGAATAAAGGGATCCTATTCTGGTTGGCTGCTGGTTACCAGTGGTGTTCCACAGGGGTCCGTGTTGGGGCCGCTTCTTTTTACATTGTACATCAACGATTTGGATTATGGAATAGATGGCTTTGTGGCTAAGTTTGCTGACGATACGAAGATAGGTGGAGGGGCCGGTAGTGCTGAGGAAACGGAGAGTCTGCAGGGAGACTTGGATAGAATGGAAGAATGGGCAGAGAAGTGGCAAATGAAGTACAATGTTGGAAAGTGTATGGTTATGCACTTTGGCAGAAAAAATAAATGGGCAGACTATTATTTAAATGGGGAAAGAATTCAAAGCTTGGAGATGCAACGGGACTTGGGAGTCCTCGTACAGGATACCCTTAAAGTTAACCTCCAGGTTGAGTCAGTAGTGAAGAAGGCGAATGCAATGTTGGCATTCATTTCTAGAGGAATAGAGTATAGGAGCAGGGATGTGATATTGAGGCTCTAT
Source organism: Mobula birostris (assembly GCF_030028105.1). Taxonomy (NCBI): domain Eukaryota; kingdom Metazoa; phylum Chordata; class Chondrichthyes; order Myliobatiformes; family Myliobatidae; genus Mobula; species Mobula birostris. The sequence goes on along the minus strand of NC_092373.1, from coordinate 122,991,321 downwards.
AAGGCGCTGGTGAGACCTCACTTCGAGCACTGTGGGCAGTTTTGGTCTCCTTATTTAAGAAAGGATGTGCTGATGTTGGAGAGGGTACAGAGAGGATTCACTAGAATGATTCCGGGAATGAGAAGGTTAACATATGAGGAACGTTTGTCCGCTCTTGGACTGTATTCCTTGGAGTTTAGAAGAATGAGGGGAGACCTCATAGAAACATTTCGAATGTTGAAAGGCACAGACAGAGTGGATGTGGCAAAGTTGTTTCCCATGATGGGGGAGTCTAGTACAAGAGGGCATGACTTAAGGATTGAAGGGCGCCCATTCAGAACAGAAATGCGAAGAATTTTTTTTAGTCAGAGGGTGGTGAATCTATGGAATTTGTTGCCACGGGCAGCAGTGGAGGCCAAGTCATTGGGTGTATTTAAGGCAGAGTTTGATAGGTATCTGAGTAGCCAGGGCATCAAAGGTTATGGTGAGAAGGCAGGGGAGTGGGACTAAATGGGAGAATGGATCAGCTCATGATAAAATGGTGGAGCAGACATGATGGGCCGAATGGCTGACTTCTGCTCCTTTGCCTTATGGTGTTATGGTCTTATTATAGGTATCTAGTAAAGTCATTAATGATATATCTGTCATTTAATGATAAAGGGCAATAATGCCAGGAAGTTATAATTTTTATTTTTAAAAACTTTGGCAAATTTAGTTGTTAATTCTGTATTAAAATGAATTTCAAAGATCTAATAGCAATGTACAAGTGAAATATCCCACATCAATGAGGAATGTTATAAACCACACCGTTTCTCAGAGAAAGATCAGAGGATTTGTGTTTATTCATTGTCTTTCAAGATCTTATGCTCATGAAAGAACTGGTTAGGAAAATCAAAAGCGAGACGTGATTTTTTTATTTGCGTTATGAAGATTTCTTCATAATCAAGTTTTGAGGATTTGCAAGCTGATGCATAAAGAACAATGTCCAATGAGGGGTAGAAAACTGCAGTCTTTTCCAATAGATGTTGAATACTCATATCTTAAAATATGCTGCACCTTCAGGTAATAACAACTCATTTGCTTGCTCACATTTCAATATGCGTCTTTCAATGCATCATCTACAGTCCCAAGACTGATAATAAAAGGTCAGGCATTCACTATTGTGATGAAAAAAGCCCCTTAGATTAGAGTGCTGTAAATTTTTAGAATTTCCTCCTTTAGAGACTACCAATGTGTAGACATCAAACATACGCATGGCTGAGTAAGGGAAATCAGAGAACATGGAGACTGTAAAGCAAAGTGAACATATGAAAGAGGCTGTTTGCCAACAAGTCTCTCCTATAAGCTACTCCCTTTCTCCCGCACTCTCCCTGTGGTCTGGCAAGAACTTTCAGAAACATAACCAGCTCACATCTGAATGCTATAGATTGATTTGTTTCCACTACTACTCTTGCAATTACATCCTGAATTTAACCATTTTCCACAGTAGCAGATGGTAATTTTGTTTTTCTCCTAAAACTTTTCATTCTATATCACTTAGTTCTTGATACAACCTCTGATAAAGACCAGCTTCTATCTGTTTACACTGTCTATAATATTCTTGATTTTGTAAGTTCTGATAGATCGCTTGTAATTTCCTCTGTTCCAAAGAAAGTACACCAGATTCTCCAATCCATACACACAAGAGAGGTCTATTATTCTGGAATCATTTGAGCAAATTTCACCCAGCACTGGTCACAATACTCCGGAGTTTTACAGAACTTCCTTGCTCATCTTCTCAGTGATTCTATTTATAACAACCCAGGTTTATTTGAGAAACAATTTCTCAGAAAAACACTTCACTTTTCATGAACTATGCATGCTCCCCAGCTCCCTTCTATTTCTGGGTACTACTTTTAGAATTGTTTATACTGGCTCTTCTCATATTTCTGATCAGCATGAGCAGCATTTCTTAGCAATACATTTCATCTATCAGCCTTATGTACCAGCTTGCCTTTATCAACTTGCAGTCTATACCTATCCTCGTAGTTCAACATTCCTCCTAGTTTTGTGTATTCCGCGAATCTGAAAATTGTACTCTCTGTATTCAACTCAAACACGAGGAAATTTGAACATTGACTTCTCAAACTTCCGCTAGTGCCCCACTTCCCCCTCGTACCCCATCCGTTATTTATTTATATATACACATTCTTTTTCTTTCTCTCCTTTTTCTCCCTCTATCCCTCCCACTATACCCCTTGTCCTTCCTCTGGGTTTTTCTCCCACTCCCCCTTTTCTTTCTCCCTGGGCCTCCTATCCCATGATCCTCTCATATCCCTTTTGCCAATCACCTGTCCAACTCTTGGCTCCATGCCTCCCCCTCCTGTCTTCTCCTATCATTTTGGATCTCCCCCTCCCCCTCCCACTTTCAAATCTCTTACTAGCTCTTCTTTCAGTTAGTCCTGACGAAGGGTCTCGGCCCGAAACATCGACTGTACCTCTTCCTAGAGATGCTGCCTGGCCTGCTGCGTTCACCAGCAATTTTTATGTGTATTCAAGTCATTTATATGGTACATTAAGAAAATCAGTCTGAAAAACAACCTTCTGCTGATACTCTTTGTTTCCAATTACCAATCCACATTTTAACCATGCTGTTACAGTCCCTTTTATTCCACAGGCTTCAGCCCTGACAACCCACGTGTGATACTTTATCAAATCTGAAGCAAAATGATAGCCATAATATACTGAATGGTGCAGCCTCTCAGAAACTAAATCTGTCTGTGCGAAGCATGCAGCAAGTTCTAAATAATGTTTAGGCATGGGCTAGTAAGAGGTAATAACATTAAAACCACTAATGGTAACTGTAGAGTTTACTCCCTCACTGAGACCTTATCGTCACACCTCTTGCGGTCACCATTGATCAGAAACTCAAATGGAATAACCACATAAATACCTTTGCTACAGGAGTCAGTCAGAGTCTGTCATGTGGGCTGGTTAGATTAGTAGTCAGGGGTGAGGTTTGTGATTAGGGTTGGGTGCAGTCATGGATGGGTAATTAAGTTCAAAATTAAAGGTCAGTATTTGGATTGTTAATTGTGAAGAGAGGCTGAACTCAGGTTACACTCCAGCTTCTTGACCTCTTCCAGGATGACAGATGATGCTTCCACCACCGGCTGACGCTGATTGTGATCCGTGCCATTTGTAAGGAATACTGCAGCATTTGGCAAGGCTTTTCTAAAGACTCCTCTCAAACTCACATGCTCAACCATATAGAAGACCAAGAGAACCAGATGCATGGGAAGCTATCTCAACGTGATGTTCTGTTAATATATTCACCACTACAAGGTCCTAGAAGCATTTCCTTTGATACAGTAGGAGTATTTTACGCACAGATAGAGGAAGTTCAAGAAGGCTATTTTTGACTACCTACAATATCACTGGAACAGAAAGGGCAATCAATACATTTTACTGTGCCCTAGGTCCAGCGTATTCAACATCAGCAGAACAAAGAAGACCAGAAAAGTGTTGCACTGTGATAAGGCTCTGGAATCCAGCAAGCCAGTTTCAAAACCAATGCACTCTCATCACTTACGGTCTTATGGACAATGACAGTCATACCTTGTGCAGGAATGAAATACAATCTATTCCAGAAATGTGGCTGCCTTTTGGATTTGTCTTGCTACAATAAATACTAAGATTGTGGTCTTGACTGTGGATGCTCATGGACTAATCAAGGATTTCTACTCAATTCATCATCAGTTGGTCACCTGCCTCCCCTTTCACTGAGGGCAATGAATTAATTACATGTTTCATGTTTTTCATCCTCAGTACTGCTTTTGGAGCAGCAGAGTTTCTGAGCTGATTTGTGCTGATACGCCCATGCTGGATATAGGTGCATATCTTTCATATTTAATCATTATAATTTAAGAGGTATGGATATTTTCAGTAAAATTAGTTTAATTTTGCTACTTTTTTTGATTTCGGAATTACCACTGCAGAGTTAAACAGGAGCGTGCCTTGCCTACAGCAGTGATCCAGTGGAACCCCAGGGCTTCCTGCTGATGGAATCTGCCACGCTCGTGCCTGATAAGCATTGTCAGTTCTCAGCAGGGTCACCAACTCGAGCAGCTCGAAGAAACAGCATGTCATATCACTGGAGTAGAAAAGGCGATACGTTCTACTGTGCCTCAGGGTCTTACACATTTAATGTTAACAGACAAAAAAAAGAGGATGAGTGAAAAGTATGCTGAAAAGGCTCTGAAATCCAACAGGTCTGTTTCAAAATCAATATGTTCTAGTCACTCACTATGTCAAATAATAGTCCAAGTGATTTCAATATTTACTGAGTGATTGCTACCTTTGTTCAGTGTAGGTTAGGACCATTAATAAGAGAGTAAATAGACAAAACTGGGTAGAATTTGAGAACTGCACAACACAGAAGGAGTCTTAATGTCTCCCTGTTCCTCTGCCAGCTTACGACAGAGCTGTACATGTCAGCTCTGCCCAGTCCATGTCAGCTTTCCTTCTTCAAATATTTGTCGGATTCTCCTTTGAAAGTGAGCATCAAATATCTCCTGCCAGCCCTTCAAAAAGCATCCTCCATGCCTCAGTGCATTTTCTCCCTTACCTCACCTCCAGTTTTCATGAACTTAAAATACTTTCTAGTTAGCTACTTTGCTGCAGTTAGAAGTGATTTTTCTTTATTCATGCTTTCAAACTATTAGATGATTTTGAACATTACTATTAAGTATCTCCTTAAGTATTTGCTGTAAAAAGAACAGCTTCTTCAGTCTGTTCAATAAACAAATGCTTTCATCAATGGTATCATTTTGATACATTTTTTTCTGCACCCTGTCAGTAACTTCAATATCCTTCCTGAAGTGTCATAACTTGAAAAAAAACTCAGTCCAATCAATATTTTACTTGAAACAAATATCCCCTTTACTTCCTTTAACAGCCTTCTCCATTTGCTCGGCAAGCATTAAAGATCTGTATATGTAAAGCAGATATATATCTCTGCTCCTGCATCATCATTAAATTGGTTCAGTTTGTTTATTTGTTTCCCTCATTCTTCCTCCCAAAATGCATAATTTCAAGTTTTGCTCTGTTGCATTTTATCTGCCATATATCGTTCTCATTTTAATCTTCTGTTTACACCAGCAGAGGATTTGGTGTTACTGCCAGGCCCTGTATTTATTGTCTATCCCCAGTTTCTCACGATGAAGTGTAGTGATTCATCTTCTTGAACTACTGTGGCTCCTTGAATATCAAACCATTTGCCTCTGTCTTGTTGGAGATAATTATTGGCTGCCCTTGCCAGTTAGTAAAATGAACCTGAATGTTGGCTGCCTCTTGCTGCAGCAGGAAAAGACTGTTACCTTTTCCAAGGAACTGCAAACATAATTTAACAATATACAGTCATTAATGGTCATCCCCTTTTATGACAATGGTGCAAGAAAGGTCATTTACTATGGGGGTGGAATATTGTTGGGCCCAGTGGTCTGCACTGAGGACCTGCCACACTGATGTGCTGGGGATGAAACTATTGAGCTTCCTTTGGGAAGGTTATAACTTCAACCATTAGAGTGTTTTTTTTCACTGATTGATCAATTTTACCAGAGCTTTTTGACAATACAACAAACAGGTTATTGGCAATGATAATATTGTTGGGATCCCTTCCATATTTTAACTGATGATTGAGAGTAGTCTGATTAGGTGCTAATTGATCAAAGCAAATTTATCCTGCTTCTTTGCACACAAGATATACCTGGCTAATTTTATGTAACTGTATAAAATTAAATATGTAAGCATGCAAAAAGACAGCAAAACAAATAGTGAGGTAGTATTCATGGGTTGAGAATTCTCGTTCAGAAATCTGATGGCAGAGGGGATAGATGCTGTTCCTAAAGCATTGAGCATGTGTTTCAGGCTCCCGTACATCCTCCCTGATGGTAGTAATGAGAAGAGGACAAATCCTGGGTGATGGGACCCTTAATGAGACATTGCCTTTTGAAGATATCCTCAACACCAGGAGGCTAGTGCCCATGGCTGAGCTGGCTGAGTTTGCAACCTGTATTTTTTCTGAATCCGTGCGGAGGCCCCCCCATACCGGAAGATGACGCAACCAGTTAGAATGCTTTCCATGGTACATCCACAGAAATTTGACAGGATACCTCTCCTCAAACTCCGAATGAAATACAGCTGCTGTCATGCCTTCTTTGTCATTGCTTCAATATGTTGGACCCAGGACAGATCTTCAGGATGTTGACATCCAGGAATTTTAAACTTTCCACCCTTTCTTCTGCTAATCCCTTAATGAGGACCGATGTGTGTTCCCTCGACTTCCCCTTCCTGAAGTCCTCAATCAATTCTTTGGTCTTACTGACACTAAGTGCAAGGTTGTTGCTGCGATACCACTCAATCGGCTGATCTATCTCACTCCTGTACTCCTCCTCATCACCATCTGAAGTTCTGCCAACAATTGTGTATTCAGTAAATTTGTAGATTTTGTTTGAGGTGTGGCTAGCCACACAGTCGTGGGTGTAGAGACAGGGCTAAACAAGCATCGCTGCGGTACACCGGTGTCGATGGTCATGGATGGCGTCGATCTTTGAAGGTAGATGTTGCCTTCTTGAGGCAGAACCTCCTGTAATTACTACCAATGGTGAGGAGCAATGTGCCCATGATATATGGATGCTGAGTTCACTACTCTCTAATGTTGCTGCACAATTAAACTGTCAGAGCAGATAATGATTTCAGAAGTACATCTGTAGAAGATTATTATGGTGTTCTTTCACTCTCAACATGTAGCCCACCTGCATCCTTTGCAGCATGCCCAAGGCTTTTTCATTCTGTACTATTCCTCATACATCTTGTACCTTTGTTCCTCCCATGTTACCTCTATTCAAAAGACTAAAGACAGGATCCAATCTAACTAATTGACAGCAGTGACAGCACAGTCGCAAGAAAACATAATCGTCAAACCATGGTAAGATGTCCTCTAAATGGACAGAGGCGATCCAGGGAGCAATTGGTTGCAAAACCATCACAGTAACTAATATACTGTGAAGGCTCTGAAGGCAAAAATCAACAGTTAATTCATTCAGATGTGATAGAAAAGCACAATGTAAAATCTGGAGCAAGATAAATTTAGCCTTACTTTGTAGGGTACATGACATTCATTGCTAATATTTAGCACAATTCGCCTTCAGCTGTCACCTTGTTTTCACAGTTACTGAGAAGTAGTTAACATATATTTGTTTCTCTCTCTTTACTTTCCTGTCACAGATTTTGGAACCTGATCTGCTTCTGGAATTACTAACAGTAGAAGTGACATCCATTGGGCCAGCTGGTGGCAGAATGACATCGGCGCCAGACCTGGGAGCGGAGGTTCCCAGGTTCGAAACCAGTCAGGTCCACTCCCAAGTATGCTTTCCATCCGTGCTGGGTTGAGTGTCGAGATCGCAACTCGACCTCGTAAAATAAAGGGAAAAATACTGCGAAAATGTCTGTGTGAGGAGTGGCGCGCCACACAGTCTCTCTCTCTCTCACTCCGCGCCTTGTAAAAGCCATGAAAAAGACATCATCACGGATGCACACACGCACGCACACACTGCCGCACACGCACAGATGCGCATGCACACTCGCACAGACTCGCACACATGCAGACGCACGCCAAAAAAAAGTGACGTCCACTAACTTTTTTAAATGTTTCTGTCAATAAAGTCTGCAAGCTCACTAAGCAAGTTTTTAACATAGCCGCTTAATATAATATGACCTCAAATTTTGTTTATGACTCCCTTATAAAAAGGAAAAGTGCATCATACAGTCTCCGCTCTTGTGTATCTCTGGTGTAGTGGCTGTTCTAACAAACCAATTGCCGCTGCTGGTGACCCAGCACAGATTGTTATCCTTGTATGACGCGCCTTCCAATCAATCCAATAATAATGTTCCAAAAGTCGATAAAATATATTCAATCCTTTATTAGCAACTAGCAAAACATACAATCTTGAGCCATGAAACTCAAGCGATATTAAGCATGATTAACCATAATATGCAGTCAATAAAAGATACGACATCCATTGGTCCCCAGCTCTAAAACTGCCCAGAATAAAGCATGAATTAGTAACTAAAGTCTTCACTATACCATGCCCCCACCCACATAATATGTTACTATAATAAACATGCAATACAAAATACAATGCAGATAGAAAACAGATGCATGGCTCCTATATCTAGAGTGTGATTTCTAGACTAGAAGTCAGACTGCCATATTAAAAGGTGTAATTTCAAAAGCATATACTATACTGTATATTCATGTAAATAGTAGCTTCTTGTTAGTTATGATTTAATACTACTTCTGATTGGTTGGTATCCATCTGTCTCAAAGGACAATGAGTGATGATGATCATCATCCCAAGCCTGGGCGGACGGTATGGAGATCCTGAGATGCCCAGCTGTCAAGATTGCCCCCTTGGCCTCACCAGTGTAGTCCAATGGAAAGCTATGAAGCACCAGCTTGGCTACAGGAGCTGCAAGAAGGATGTTCAATAATATCCAGCCGCCTTAGGGGCTCCACTCCAGATTTCTTGTCTGGGTTTACTCCTGTAGCTTTTGTCTCTCCTGAGGCTGCCCACAAGGAAGTGGGGCTATTTACCCACAGCTGGGGCTCTGGTCCATGAGCACCAGGGTGTGTCCACACACTGGTGGACCTGTATGCTACTTGTGCAGGAACCAGACCTCCTCCCCGTCCTCTGTAGTTCAGCCTGAGTCGGAAAAGATTTCAGTTTCCCTGTGTCGCCAGCGAGGAGGCACCACATGCGACTTGCTGTTAGAGAGGCTGCGTATTGGCAGGGAGAGTCTTGCACATTCAGCTCTCCTTTTTGCAAGACTGCTAGCCAGCGGTGGAAGCTGAAAGTGAGAGCGACAAGCGACCACAGTCCGACTCTGAGTCATCCGGAAACCTCGAGCCTCCGATCTGCCCACCAACACCAAGTACCGCGCACCATCTCTGCCGAATGCTTCGACCCCAGCCTCGATCACCAGCAGCAGGCAAAGCCGGGGATTCTGGGGCCTTCCCTCCGGAGATTCTCGATCGCACAGTAACAGCGGCAGCGAACCGGGCATTTCAGAAGTTTTCTCCAGATGTTCCTCTGCTTCTCAAATCAGAATTGTGCATGGTGTCCTACTTACAAATACAATATCATTTCACCGGAGAGCTGCACGCATTGTGTTGTGCGGCCATCTTCTCCTCCCGCCGAGAAGTAATACAACAATTAAACATGAGTATTGTGACATGAGAATGATCAGTCAAAGGGGGATTTCTATATTGCTATGGTGAGTTTCCTGACCTAATAAAGTAAAAAAGAATGTTATATTTTTTCCTTACTGCATATTCTTCACCAGAAAATGTCTAATGCATATAAAAATATTGATGAAAGAAGACAGTTGTACTCTGCATTGAAGCTTTAGATGTACTTTTCAGCTTACAGAACCTTTGATTATGGCATGATAATATGAGTTGCAAGAAATATTTGCATCATGAATGCTTTTGATAGTTTAGCTACTATAGTATCAGAAAATCTCAGAAGTTATATAAGCAATTAACTGAATTTAAAAAGGATTTTCCACTATTCCTCTATGTAAGACCAAAGCTGATGGATAAGAATGATTACCACAGTAATGAGATGAACAAAGGGGTTCAATTCTTACCTAAAATAGATGATACTCTCTAGTTTAATCATCCTTAAGGACTGTCTACCACAAGGGAAATAACTTACCTGTAATGTGTGCCTTTTGTGAGTCAAGAAAAATGTGAGGAGAATAAAATTGTGTAGAATAACTGTGAATGAATGCTTGGTGGTTGGCACAATGAAGGGATAGTTTCTGTGCTGTATGACATTATGCATTATCTACAAACTCTTTGTTCCTCACTCATACTTGTCTAAAAGAAATTTTGTCATATCTGTTAGTGAGTTCTGAGGCCCTATACAAAGGGTATTGGTATTGGTACTTCATTTTTTGTATCTTTCTCTTTTTCTTCTTGGGCATTACCTTATGATCAAAGCAGAGTTGTTTCCACTCTCATTTTAAGGATGCTGAACTGGCTTAAGACCCCAATGTGGAAATGACAACTCTTCCACAGATGAGGCAGGAGCATCTAACAGGCAGAATACGTGGGTAGTTTGTGAAGTGCTGTGGTCCTTATGCATTGGTTTTGTGCGCTCTGGTGCATACAATCAAGATCTCAAAGTCATTTTGAATGTTCTTTCTCTATTGAGCCATCACAGGCTAGAATTGATTCCTAGGAGTCTATGGTGACTTCGTAGTTCTAAGGAAACTTTGAGCATATTCGTGAACCCTTTGTTCTAACTACTTGATAATCTCTTCACATGACAGAGATCAGAATAGGACATTGTTTCAGTTTTAGCATGTGAACAAAGTGGCCTACCCAACATGGCCTACTGTGAGTGACCAGGACTTCAATATAAGAGATGTTGGCCTGGATAAGTACATTGACTTTGATGCACTTGGCCTGTGATTGAATTCGGCAGTAACAATGATGGTGGTATCTTTGCAGTGTTTTGAAGTATCTGTCACAGTCCCGACCGTTAATTCCCCATTTTCTCCCAATTTCCTTTGATGGCGGCACACCTGGAGCATAAGAACCCCAGCTTTGCACCCACTAGTTGCCAAATGGTTAGTTCTGACAGTGTGGTAATTAATGTTTCCCGGCTGCTTAGGATTATGTGTTCTAAGTTTTGCTTCAGTACTGAGATATACCTGTGAAAATCTGTCTCTCTGTGTCAAGAAAAGTTTTCTAAGTTCTACTCCAATTTCGAGATTTACCTGTGTGATCATGTCTCCTCGTATGGTGACAAAATATTTGTAAATGGATTGCCAAGATCGGAGAGCAACTCAACCCAACCAGATATTCAATTGTTGGAAGAGCTCAATGAGTCAAGCAGCATCTGTGGAGACCAAAGGGATGTGTCAGTATTTCAGATTGAGATCATTCTTAGGGTTTATGTGTAGGGAGGGGAGCTAAGGAAAGTTGACCAATATGCAGTACTGTGTGGAGGGGATAGGTGGAAAGAGGCGGAAGGGAGAAAGTTGGGCACCTGAAACCTGATGAGGGAGAAAGGAGAGATAGAAAAGGTAAGCAAAAAAAGAGAGAAGTTGGTGGACTGGTGGGATTGGGGTACCTGAAATTAGAAAATTCAGTTTTCTTATCATTGGGTTGTAAGTTACCCAATTGGAATATAAGGTCTTTTTCATCTAATCTACATTTGTCCTCATCGTAGCAGTGCAGGGGTCCAGTGACAGACAGGTTGGTGTGGGAATAGGAAGGGGAGTTGAAATGACATGTAACCGAGAGTTCAAGGTGGCCTTTGTGGACAGAGTGCAGGAGCTCTGTAAAATGGTTGTCTTGACTACACTTGGTCTTGTTGACATCAAGGAGGCCAGATAAATAGTACTAAATGCAATAGACTACATTGGAGGAGGTCTAAGTGAAAGTTTTTCTCACCAGGAAAGACTGCTTAGGTTCTTGGATGGTAGTGAGGGAGGAGAAGAAGGGACAAATATTCAGTTCATACAGTTTCAGTGAAAAGTACTGGTGGTGAGAAGGGATTTGTGGACCAGGAAGTCATTAGAGAAGGTGATCCCTGTGGACAGCAGAGAAGTAAGTGGGATCCTGTTGGAACTGATGGAAATAATAAAGGGTGATGTGCTGGATGTGCTCAATAAGTTCCCAAAATAAATGTTACTTCGAAATATTCAAGAGTTCAGAGTGATGTTAAATTAAACCACTTTATTATACAACCTCCAATTACTATGAGGTTACAAATATTCTTTGACTTTTGTACTGTTGAACATGTAGGCAGGCCCAATATCTATTCCTCTCGCTCTATCTCTCTTTGTGATTTTTATTAATTACTTGGTTGAAGAAACGAAAGGGTGGGAGTAAGTTTGCAGATGACACAAAGGTAGGTGGAGATGTGGACAGTGTGGAGGGTTGTTCAAAGTACATATATGTCACCAATTACAACTCTGAGAATCGTTTTCTTGCAGGCATATACAGTAAATACAAGAAACATAATAGAATCAATAAAAGACTATACCCAACAGGATGGACAAACAAGTAATATGCAAAAGACAACAAATAGTGCAATTAAAATAAATAGGTAAACAACAAATATTGAGGACATGAGAGGAAGAGTCCTTGAAAGTGAGTCCATAGGTTGTGGGATGAGGCAGCTGAAGTTGAGTGAGGTTATTCTCAGTGGTTGAGGGGTAATAACTGTTCCTGATTCTGTCGGTGTGGGTCCTCAGGCTCCAGTACTTTCTTCCTGATGGCGGCAGCAAGAAGAGAGCATGACCTGGGTGTTGGAGGTCATTGATAATGGATGCTGCTTTCCTGCAACAGTGCAATGTGTAGATGTAATCAACAGTGGGGAGGGCTTTACTCGTGATGGACTGGGCCATACCTACTAGTTTTTTTGTAGAATTTTCCAGTCAAGGGTATTGGCATTTTCATATCAAACCATAATGCAAGCAAGCAATAAACCTTCCACCACACGTCTTTGGAAGTTCATCAAAGTTTTAGGTGTCATGCTGAATCTTTGCAAACTTCTAAAGAAGTAGATGCTTTCTTCATTATTGCTCATATGTGCTGAGCCCAGGATAAATCTTCTGAAATGATATTGTCCAAGAACTTAAAGTTACTGACTATCTCCACCTCTAATCTCCCAATGAAGACAGGCTCATGGACCTCTGGTTTCCTCCTCCTGAAGTCAATAATCAACTCCTTTCTCTTGCTGACATTGAGTGAGAGGTTTTTGCTCTGGCACCTCTCAACCATATTTTCAATCTCCCCTCCTATATGCTGATTCATCACCACTTTTGATTTGGCCAATGATAGTGGCGTCATCAGCAAACTTAAATATGGTTTTGGAGCTGTGCTTAGCCTCACAGTCATAAGTGCAAAGTGGATAGAACAGGGAGCTAAGCACACAGTCTTGTGGCGCGCCTGTGTTGATGGAGTTTGTGGAGGAGATGTTGATGTCAATCTGAACCAGCTGGGGTCTGTAAGTGAAGAAATTGAGGATCCAATTGCACAAGGAGGTACAGTGGGCAAGGTTTTGAAGCTTTTTGATAAGCTTTGAGGAAAATAATAGTATTGAATCCCAAGCAGTAGTCGACAAAGAGCATCCTGATGTATGCAACCTTGCTGTCCAAATATTCCAGAGTTGAGCCAATGAAATTGCAGCTGCTCTAGACCTGTTGTGCTGGTAGGCAAATTGGAGTGGATCCAAGTTGCTTCTCAGGCAGGAGTTAACATGTTTCATCACCAACCTCTCAAAGTAATTAATCACAGAGGATGTAAGTGCTACTGGACAATAGTGATTAAGACAGGTTATCAGTTTCTTCAGAAGCACCAGTATAATTGTTACAGGTTGTAGATTGTAAACATTGCAGGGTGCAGAGCCGGGCTAAAAAGTGGCAGTCGGAGTTCAACCCAGAAAAGTGTGAGGTAATTAATTTTGGAAGGTTGAATTGGAAGGCAGTATATAGGGTTAATAGTAGGATTCCTAGAAGTGTGGAGGAACAGAGGGATCTTGGGGTCCAGGTCCACAGACCCCTCAAAGTTGCCACTCAAGTTGATATGGTTTTTTAAGAAGGCATATGATGTATTGGGAGACTGAGTTAAAGAGCCACAAGGTAATACTGCAGATCTGATTAGATCATACTTGGAATATTGTGCTCTGTTCTGGTGGCCTCATTATAGGAAGCTTTAGGGAGTGTCCAGAAGAGATTTACCAGGATACTGCCTGGACTTAAGGGTGTATCTTATGAAGATATGTTGAGCAAGTTAGGGAGAAAAGGAGGATGAGGTGACTTGATAAAGATGTACAAGATGATAAGAGGCATAGATTGATAAAGCCAGAGGCTTTTTCCAGGGCAAAAATGGCTAATACAAGGGTGCATGATTTAAAAGTGATAGGAGGGAAGTATGATGGATATTCACATTCCAGGGCCCAAGAGACTTAATAATAATCTCAGCTTTCTAGCACAGCAGCATGACTTTTTCAAAGGATCAGAGTTGTCTGAGACAAAGTCAAAGCTCTAAAAAATATCCCTTGATCAAGTTCTTATTGTAAACAAGAACTAATCTTCAGTTCTTAATGTAAAATGCAAGCAGCAATCAGTTTAAAGTTAAAAGCACAGCTTTGAAAAAAACATTGTTATTAGAGCACAGGCTGCTGGCCCACTCGCTGCAGGCTGGATTGTTCAAGAGATAAGTTTTGCAAATGAAGTAACCGTAAGGCCTCTTATCTGCATTAGTCAAATGCAAGACAATGGGGTTATATCACTTAGCACATCAAACTTAAGATATCTTCAAAACCTATTTCATAAGATATGCTCTTTAGTCCTGGCAGCATCTCAGTAAATCTCCATTACACCCTCTATAAAAGCTTCTACACCTTCCAATGAGTCAACCAGAACTGAACATAATATTCCAAGTATTGTCTAACTAGGGCTTTACAGAGCTGTGCTCACTTTGTGGCTCTGGAACTCAATCTCCCAACGGGCATAGCCGAACTATCAATGGCTGGGGTATTTCAGTTCTCAAGGAGCCAGCCCTGACTGCATTAATTTTAGGCATCTGGGATCTCTGTTCCCAGAAGCCTTTAGACCATCTGTGTGAACTACTTTATCACAGCAAAGGTACCTGAAAACATTATACTGTATGCAAATAAATGTCAACTAGTACCAAAACAGCATAAATGTTTGAAAGCTTTGGGAATTGTTAGGAATGACAAGGAGAATGGCATATAAGCAAGGCAACAGAAAGAAGAACCAGAATTCATTCTTCAACCATCAGTTTCTGTGATGGATAACTCGTTCAGCAGTGCTTCAGATTTCTTGATCATTGGGATCTCCTCTGGGGAAGGTTAGACCTGATGTCACAACCACGGATTCGGCAGCGCAGCAGATTCGGCAATTGCACTCGTGTATATGCACGTGTCAGCTAATTATTATTCTATTGTGATAATATTTAACTCCATTCTTTCCGTCGTATTTGTCGAGAGACTTGGACATAGCTACGCTTTGTTATCTGCATTCCGCCTTGCCTGAGAAACTGGACTGTCGAGTCAACCGACTCTGAAGACCAGCGGTATTCGTTTTATTCTTAGTTGCTCTTTTCAGCCACAGTGTAGGCCTCATTTTCCATTTAACCGTTTTAGTCAATGGCCCTGTTTGGCCTAGCACTTATTGTTTTCTTTTTCCCTTTAACATTGCTCACATTAAAGTCTGTGAAATATCGACCCGCCTCAGTGTCTCTCAATCTGCACTTGGGCCATGTCTGAACCCAGTGACACCTGAACCTGAGGGGGAGCAATATCCTTGCCTCAGGTTGCTAGAGCTGTTCGGGAAGGTTTAACCTAATTTGGCAGAGAAATGGGAAACAGGTTGGTAGGGCTGAGGATGGGGCACTTGGAACGCAATTACTATAGATGCAATGTGTAGCGAGGCTGTGAAGGAGGACAAGCAGATGATAGGGCAAAATTGCAGTCAGTGGGATGAGTTAAAGTGTAACAGGGCCCAAAATCAAAAAGGGTGATGTGATGAATACAGGACTGAAGGTTTTATATTTGATTGCACACTGTATATGGAATAAGGTAGATGATCTTGCAGTGTAGATACAGATTGGTAGGTATGTCGTTGTAGCTATCTCTGAGTCATGGCCGAAAGAAGGTCATAGTGAGGAGATTAACATGGAAGGATACACTTTGAATCAAAAGGACAGGCAGGGAGGCAGAGGGGGTGGTGTGGCTCTGTTGGTAAAAAACAAAATCAAATCCTTAGAACGAGGTGACAGAGGATCATAAGATTTAGAATCCTTGTAAGTAGAGCTAAGAAATTGCAAGGGTGAAAAGACCTTGATGGGAGTTATAAACAGGGCTCCAGACAGTAACTGGAATATGGAATACAAATTACAACGGGCGTTAGTAAAAGGCATTTAAATAAGTGCAATGTTACGACAATCATGGGAGGATTTTGGTATGCAGGTAGATTGGAAACACAGGTTGTTGCTGGATCTCAAGAGAGGGAATTTGTAGAGTGCCTACAAGATGACTTTTTAGAGCTGCTTGTGGTTGAGCCCAATAGAGGAAAGACAATTCTAGATGGAGTGTTGTGTAATGAACCAGAATTAATTAGGGAACTTAAGGTGAAGGAACCCTTAGGAAGCAATGATCATAATATGATAGAATTCACCCTGCAGTTTAAGAGGGAGAAGATGAGGTCAGAAGTGTCAGTATTACGGTGGAGTAAAGGGAATTACAGAGGCATGAGAGAGGAGTTGATTGGAAGGGGACATTATCAGGGATGAAGGCTGAACACAAAGAAGTAGCAGATGGAATATCGTGTAGGGGACTGTATGACCATGCACTTTGTAGAAGGAATAAAGGCATCCACAATTTTATAAATGGGGAGAAAATACAACAGTCAGAGGTGCAAAGGGACTTGGGAGTCCTTCTGCAGGATTCCCTAAAGGTTCATTCAAAGGATGAGTCAGTGATAAGGAAGGAAGGAAACCAAAAGTTTTTTTTTGTTTTGAAGATACCAGAAGTTTTTTCAGATACATAAAGCGTAAATGAGAACCAAGAGCGGATATCGAACCACTGGAAAAACTTTGCTGGAGAGGTCCTAATGGGGGACAAGGAAATGGTGAATGAACTGAAGAAGTATTTTGCATCAGTCTTCACCGTGGAAGACACTAGCAGTATGGTGGAAGTTCCAGGTGTCAAGGGTCACGAAGTGTTTGAAATTCCCATTGCTAGAGAGAAGGTTTTTGGGAAATTGAAAGGTCTGAAGATAAATAAGTCACCTGGACAGGATAGTTTACACCCCAGGGTTCTGAAAGATGTGGCTGAAGAGATTGTTGAGGCATTAGTAATGATCCTTCAAGAATCACTAGATTCTGGAATGGTTCCAGAAGACTGGAAAATTACAAACATCACTCCACTGTTCAAGAAAGGAGAGAGGCAGATGAAAAAAACTATAGGCCAGGTAGTTTGACCTCAGTGGTTGGGAAGATGCTGGAGTTGATTATCAAGGATGAGGTCTCAGGGTACTTGGAGGTGTATGATAAAATAGGCCGTAGTCAGC
Organism: Mobula birostris; assembly: GCF_030028105.1. Classification (NCBI taxonomy): domain Eukaryota; kingdom Metazoa; phylum Chordata; class Chondrichthyes; order Myliobatiformes; family Myliobatidae; genus Mobula; species Mobula birostris. The sequence continues at coordinate 122,974,185 of NC_092373.1, read as the reverse complement.
ATGGTTACCTCAAGGGAAAATCTTGCCTGACAACTCTGTTGGAATTCTTTGAAGAAATAACAAGCAGGATAGACAAAGAGAAATTGGTTGATGTTGTGTAGTTGGATTTTCAGAAGGCCTTTGACAAGGTGCCACACATGAGGCTGCTTAACAAGCTACGAGCCCATGGTTTAATAGGAAAGATATTAGCATGGAAAAAGCAGTGGCTGTTTGGCAGGAGGCAAAGAGTGGGAATAAAGGGAACCTTATCTGGTTGGCTGCAGATGACTAGAGGTGTTCCACAGAGGTCTGCGTTGGGACCAATTCTTCTTACATTGTATGTTAATGATTTGAATGATGGAATTGATGGCTTTGTTGTAAAGTTTGAAAATGATATGAAAATAGGTGGAGGGGCAGGTAGTTCTAAGGAAATGGAAAGGCTACAGAGAGACAGACAGATTAGGAGAAATGGAAAAGATATAGCATTTGGAATCCAGTGCTGGGAATTGTATGGTCATACACTTTGGTAGAAGAAAAGGTTGACTATTTTCCAAAATGGAGAGAAAATGCAAAAAAACTGAGGAGCAAAGGGACTTGGGAGTTCTCGTGCAAGATTCCCTGAAGGTTCATTTGCAGGTTGAGTTTGTGGTGAGGAAGGCAAATGTGATGTTAGCATTCATTTCGAGAGAACTTGAATATAAAAGCAATGATGTAATGTTGAGACTTTATAAAGCACTGGTAAGGCCTCACTTGGAGTATTGTGAGCAGCTTTGGGCCCCTAGTCTTAGAAAGGATGTGCTGAAACTGGAGAGGGTTCAAAGGAGTTTCACAAAAATGGTTCCAGGATTGAATGGTTTGTCATATGAAGAAAATGTGATGGCTCTGGGCCTGTATTCACTAGAATTCAGATAGATGAGGAATGATCTCGTTGAAACCTTTAGATTCGTCCATCATCATCGATGAAGACCTCGACACCATTAGTACTTTTTTATGAGGTCAGGTTGCCAGCACGGACAGAGAGCATGCAAGGGATCCGGCCAGATTCAAATTCGGTTCCTCTCGCCCCGAAGTCCAGCGCTGATGCTACTACGCCACCAGCCGGCTATTGATGGTGTTGAGACTAGCGCTTGATTTGGATTGAAGTGAGGGAGAATTGCGCAGCATCAGCCTCACTCTCTCTTCCCAATTCTCATCCAGTAGCAAGACAAGAGTCAAGACGGCTGGAGATGGGACTAGGCGCAGTGGATGACCAGGACAACTTCTGTGTCTTGTCGTGCTCTACACATTCCACGACGCTTGCAGAGACCGTCTTCTTGACCACTGGACCTTCCATTGGTCTCGTCCACTCAATCTGCCAGAGTCTGTCTTCACATGCCGGGATAGACAACTCCCTATCTCACCGAGGGTTTGAGACCCGTCGGCTAGCCTCACCTGGTTTAGCCGGCTTGTCGAAGCCGTTGCCTGGTGTGTGGTCATTGTCGCATGCAAACAGCTACGAGGAGCCACAGGTGAGAGCTGAGTGCCAGGTGGGGACCAAAGGTGGACTAAATGCCTTGAAAAGGACATGACATGTTCACCCACCAGAGGTGCTACCCCTCCCTGACACCCCATACGCCCCATTGAATAGTGAAATGCCTTGATAGAGTGAATGTGGAGAGGATGTTTCCTATGGTGGGAGAGTCTAAGACCAAAGGACCACAGAATAGAGAAGTATCCTTTTAGAACAGAGATGAGGAGGAATTTCATTAACCATAGTGAATCTGTGGAATTCTTTGCCAAGACAGCTGTGGAGGCCAAGTCTTTATGTATATTTAAGGCAGAGGTTGATAGGTTCTTGATTGGTCAGGACATGAAGGGATACAGGGAGAAGGCAGGAGACTGGGGCTGAGAGGAAAATTGGATCAGTCATGATGAAATGGTGCAGCAGACTCGATGGACCAAATGGCCTAATTCTGCTCCTATATCTTATGGTCTTATGGGAAAGGCAGTGTTAGGATTCATTTCGAGAGAACTAGAACATAAGAACAAGGAAGTAATGCTAAGGCTTTATAAGGCATTGATCAAACCACACTTGGAGTATGCTGAGCCTCTTATCTAAGAAAAGATATGCTGCTATTATTGAGGGTCCAGAAGAGGTTCACAAGAATTATTCCTGGAATGACAGGGTTAACATATGAGGAGCTTTTGATGGCTCTGGGCCTGTACTCACTAGAGTTTAGAAGAATGAGGGGGATCTCATTGAAAGCTATTGAATATTGAAAGGCCTAGAGAGAGTGGAGATGGAGTGGATGTTTCCTCTAATGGGTGAGTCTTGGACAAGGGCACAGACTCAGGGTGCAGGGAAATCCATTTAGAATAAAGGTGAAGAGGAATTTATTTAACCAGAAAGAGGTAAATCTGTGGAATTCATTTCCACAGGTGACTGTAGAGGCCATGTCATTGAGTATATTTAAAGTAGAGGTTGATAGGTTCTTGATTAGTCAGGGCATCAAAGGTTACAGGGAGAAGTCAGGAGATTGAGGGTTGAGAGGGATAATAAATCAGCCATGATGAAATGGCAGAGCAGACTCGACGGGCCAAATGGCCTAATTCTGCTCCTGTGTCTTATGGTCTTCAACTCAGTGATATGTCCTTTAAATTCATAAGAATTGCATCTTTGTTTGGAAATCCTTTGTAGTCTATAAATCTTCTGTAATTCAGAAATATTTTATAAATCAGAAATCCTCTGTGAGTTTTAAATGTTTGTTAAGAAGTACATGTCTAAATTTAAGGGTTATCATTAAAAATGTAATAAATTGTGTTTAAACTACTTCATTAGCTGGAGGTATCGCTTCCTTGGTAAGCAATGAGTATTGGCAGCTAGACCTCGCTGCAGGAACTAAACAGGGAAACAAGTTAGTCCTTGAAGAGTAGGTGGATACAGTATATCTTCCTTGTAGTGAGGGGTCCCAGAGACACTGTACCTATATCGGATAGGGCTTGAACTATTCTTTTACGTTTAGGGCTTTATGTACAGTGAACCGTATACCATCACAAAAGTAGAGGGCGGATGTTGGAGGTAAGTTCCTTACACAGAGGTGGTGGATGTGTGGAAAGCCCTGCCAGGGGTGGTGGTAGAGGCAGGTCCATTAGGGGCATTTAAGAAATTCCTAGATAGGCACATAGATGATAGAAGAATGGAGGGTTATGGAGGAGGGAAAGATTTGATTGATCTTAAGGTAGGTTAAAAGGTTAGCACAACATTGTAGGTCTAAGGACCTGTATTGTGCTGTAATGTTTTATGTTCTATGTTCTTTGTTCTTTGTTCATACCAGTGCAGAAAGTAGTACTGATGTAGTCATCGATGTAAGGAGATAAATTTCAAGGTTGTATATAATATACATACTTTGATAATAAATGTACTTTGAACTTAGATGTAGTAGAGAACAAGTCGAGGAGGGTTGACAAAGTAGATTTGGAATAAGGACTGTTTCACATAGCGAGCAAACTGTCAGATGTCACTGGGGTCCATGCAAGTGCTCATAGCAACACATCTGATCTTCTGAAAGTAGGAGGTATTGTTGTGGACAAGATCAAGTTCTTTCTGGTGGGTGAGATTTGTTAGTAGAAGACAACTGATTGTGTCCTTGCTCCAGACATGGAGGGTTTAAATTCTCATTGATTGGAGATGAAGATATCTAGAGTCATCAGTGGTAAACATGGGTCAGATGGGACCAGGGAATTAAAGTATCAAAATGGTAGAGGACTTTAGAGTAGGTGCAAAGGGACAAATTACCGATTATGATGGATATTGAGAATTAGGCCAATGTCATCATATGCATCAGTTAATATGTTAATAATCCTCATAGAGGGATCAGAAGTGGAGAGAGTGAGCAACTTTGGGTTCCTCGGTGTCGAGATCTCTGAGGATCTAATCTGGTCCCAACATATCGATGTAGCCATAGAGAAGGTGGGACAGCAGCTATGCCTTATTGGGAATTTGGCATGTCAACAAATACACTCATTAACTTCTATAGTTGTACTGTGGAGAGCATTCTGACAGGCTGCATCACTGTCAGGTGTGGAGGGGGTGGGGGGCTACTGCACAGGACCAAAAGAAGCTGCAGAAGGTTGTAAATCTGGTCGGCTCCATCTTGGGCACTAACTTGCCAAGTGCCCAGGACGTCTTCAGGGAGCGGTATCTCAGAGGGGCAGCATCCATTATTGGGGACTTCCAGCGCCCAGGGCATGCCCTTTCCTCACTGTTGCCGTCGGGTGGGAGATGCAGAGGCCTGAAGGCACACACTCAGCGATTCAGGGGCAGCTTCTTCCCCTCTGCCATTCGATTCCTAAATGGATATTGAAGCGTTGGACACTACTTCACTTTTTTTTAATATACAGTATTTCTGTATTTGCACATTTTTAAAATCTATTCAATATACATAATTGATTTACTTGTTTATTATTATGTCTTTTTTTTCTCTCTCTCTGCTGGATTATGTATTGCATTAAACTGCTGCTGCTAAGTTAACAAATTTCACTTCACATGCCGGTGATAATAAACCTGATTCTGATTCTGTTGACAAGACTTCGAGCTTGGCCTCCAACCTCACCCAAACAAACAAGTTACATACACTGCAACTCAGTTACTAGGATCACAAAATATATTGGAGTGTAACTACCATAGCTTGAAATGTTTCCCTAGAATTCTGAAGATTAGGTACTGTGCACCCTCTTCTGGATATGCAAAATATGAACATGTTCTGGTGAAATCATTTAGTGTTGCCATTGGATAAACGACAAACTATACTCCCTTTCATTATTCCGCTGCACAGAAAGAAAGGCAGTTGCTTGAAAGTAATAGGAATGCAATGTGAAAACTTCTCAAAACAAATAGTTGTAGTAAACCAATGAAGGTTCAGCTCAGTGTAAGTTAATGCCCACTGAAATGAAATTGTTGAACCAGTGTTGGAGTTTTTAGTTTCATCAGTTCCAGTGATGAATATCTTCACTCTAGCACTGCACCTGAGGAATGCTTAACCACACCAAAACCTCCATAACAAAAAAAAGTCAGACATATTCATCCAAGAGCTGTGCCTGCTGAGATAAATGACCCTATTGAGAGCGAATTATTTTTTGCCTCAACCAGCTTTAAAGGGTATACATAGATATCAAGATACAATTGTTCAATCTTTCAGGGTCCAGATTGTGTTCAACACTGGGAACCCTTTTCACTTGTGATTAGGAAAGTAAGTAAAGCCTGACCCATTCTATCTTCATTGGCACTACTTTCAAGCCCACTGAGAGTCCAAGAATGGGAACTTTAAATACAGGTAAAGTATAAACCATCTTAACCCTTGTTCTCCACAAAGAACATTCTATACAAGAGGATCTAAAGAAGAAGTTCCCAACCTTTTTTATGCCACAGAACCTTACCATTAACCCAGGGATCCGCAGACCCCAGGTTGGGAACCCCTGATCTAAAGTAAAATATTCACCCTCAAATATGTATTTTTGGGAACATAAATCAGCCTTTCAATTCATCTCAAAACTTAGACTCTCCTCACCTGAAACAATAATTTTGCTACTTTCTTTCCTCTCTTTCTACCTAATTCATTAATTTTTTGTTACTTCCTTCTTTTAAGTCATTTCATTTTTCTTTCTCTTCCTTCTCTCTCTCCACACCCTCATTCTTTTCGATCTCCTTCCCCATCATCTTCATCTTTAATAAGAATTGTTCACCCTTTCCTTCCTAAGGCACCTTGCTCACCTTCCATTCCGCCCAACCAAGAGTGGTCAAATTGAAATGTATTATGAATATCTGGTTCTGATGGACAATTGCCTAAAAGATCCTGAGAAATGAATAACATTTCAAGGCATTCTCTCAAAATTTAAGTGTTCACTGTCCTTTTAGAATTTTCAGATCAGAAGTAGCTTTAAGAAAACAGTTCCTTTGCCTGTGAATGGTGACATGGGCTTCCTTTACTGCCAAGGTACAGGAGGTATCACTTTGGGTATCATTTTACTTCCTACCCTTCTGGCCAAATTGCAGTTAGATTTGATGACACCATTTAGCCCAATCCCTTTGTCTTACCAAGGACCAGAACAATTTTGAATTCTTTTGCACCTGTACTTTAAAAATGTAGCAAGTAGATGCACTAGTAGTTAAGTGGGCTGTATCTTACTCTTCCATGACAGTGAGGCCAGAATCCTGTTTTCTTTCAGTAGATTGACAAGATGAGATCAACTTTGTTGTTGTTAAAGTTAAGATCACGTTGTGATTTGGAAGCTGGGCTGAACTAGTATGAAGTGATTTCAGTTTGCTCTTAATGCCATTAAAGTAGAAAAGTATCTTATGGAACCAGGGTTCACAAATGAAGAACAATATTCCAGTAAAGTGTACCACTCATTGTTTGGTGACAAATTTAGCCTTCCCAGAGCAACTTACATTGAGTGTTTCTTGTTTATATTTTACTTCTTTTTCAAAGTCCATTGCATTATTAAATAGATTACTGACATCAAATAGTTGATTTTGTCTTTTCATATCAATGCATATTTGTTGTGTTGAACACATTCATACATATCTATAAAAGTGATAGATTTTTCAGAAGCAGAATCTTTTTTTTTACTTTATCTTACATCTTTCAGCATTAATTCCCCTCTTAACATTGTTTCTCTGCTCTTTATTTAGTTTGCATACTATTTGTATGTTTGTACTTTAAATAAACTGAAATCTTGGAATTAAGATGTTCGCCATTTTGGACTCCTGGAAGAATCGTAACAGTCAAAAAATAAACAGACATCCAATAATGCTGAGCCTTGCTAAGTTCTTAAAGACTGGAAGCTTGAGTGAATCTATCAAGGAGCAGTAAAGTGTGTAGATACAGGGAATTAATAATCATTTTTTTGCCTTTGCCCAATAAATAAGATTTCACTGGCATCAAAGGACCAAGAGGGCAAAGGCTTCATTTTCGTAAGTTAAAAAATGATTCAAGGTCAAATACAGGAAATCATGGACCACAGACTGAATTATGGCAGTTATTAATTGGGGAAGTATATGGCTTAAACACATTTGAACCTTGTTTGTGTGTGTGTGTGTGTGTGTGTGTGTGTGTGTTAGGTCAAACATTATGATATTGTGATTGGGAAAGGTGATTGCTGGTGCATTGTTGGGAATGATTCTCCTAAGGTAACCAGTGATTTGCCTTAGGAGATTGTGAAAATATGCAGTCTAACATTTTGCTGTGGAGTAGAGGAAGGTCTTCAGATTGCCTGGGAGAATGGGAAGACACCAACCTGTTGAAAGAAAGTTAGGACCAGATAGCAAATAGCCACAGAGTAATTTGGAATGGCAGCAAATGGAGAGGGGATTGAAGGGGCAGAGAAATGTGATTAGGCACCTCTTTCTCAGGCAATTACAGTGGGCATCTTTAAGACTGGAAGGCATTGCTGGGGGAAGTGTTCTTTATATTTGAGATAAGGAGTATCCAGGGTTATAAGTTTTCCCAGTACAACCCTGGGACCAGAGCACAAGAGACGAATTCAAACCATACATTCCTGATGCAGGACTCTTTACTACTGGAGAGGGGAGAAAACATTCAGCCTAATATTAACAGCAAGGACAGCTCTAGGGTTTATTGTAAGAAATAATAGGATTGATCAGAGTTAGTAAAGATTTATGAAAAGGAACTCATGTTTTACAGATTAGTCAATACAGAAATTAATTAATAAGCACAAAATTTTTCATTTTGGGACACCAGTTGGATGGAAATGGGGCCTTATCTATTCACAACCTTGACTAATGATTTGAATGAGAGGACCGGTGATAATATATATCTAAGATTTCAGATGATACCAAGCTTTATGGCAGCAGTAGTCATGAGGAGAATGCTAGAAGGTTTTGTGGGCATATAGGCATTGAGGAGATGTGTGAAAATGTGACTTTATCCACTACAGCAGAAGCATATAAACTTGAGAGTATTTTTACATGGTGACAGACTGAGAAACGATAGTGTTCAGAGAGACCTAGGTGTTCTTGCTATCAGATGCACTCAGAAAGGATTGATTCATTGTGAGGCCTGTATCTAGCCAGTCAAGATTTTAAAGATTTTAAATGTTTAAATGAGATCTCTTCTCATCCTTCCAAACTCCAGAGAATGCAATCCATTCTCACTCTGTTTAAATTCTACTCAACCAGTGAACTTACTGTTCTGACATAAATCCAACCAATTTTTCCTGTACTTCCTCTATGGCAAGTGCATCCATTCTTGTACAAGGAGACCAAAACTATGCACTGTACTCCAATAAGGAGCTATGTAATTATAAAGACTTCATTACTCCAGTTTACAAACCCTCCCACTCTGAAGGCGAACACACAATTTTGTTGCATGTTTATGTTGACCTTTATCGATTTGTGTACAGTCCCTATGGGTATCAATATTATCCAACCTATCACCATTTAACAAATATTTCTCTTTTATGTTAAGTGCACCAAAACGGATTACCTCATTATCTTCCATATCATTCTTCCATCTGCTACATCATCACCAATTTACCTAGATTTTCCATATCCCCTGGACACTTCTTTACATCCTCTTCACTATTCACAAACTCATTAATTTTAGTATCATGAGCACTTTTGGAAACTGACATTTGATCCTTTCAGTCAAATCACTGATAATAGACAGTGCATAGCTGGAGAAAAAGCATCAGTTATTGCAGTACCAAGTCAGTCAGGTCTGCTAAGCAGAGAAGGATCCATTTCACATCACTCTTCACTTTCTGTCAGAAAATGAATTCTCACTCCACATTAACATATTACCTCCCATTCCTTGTTGATCATTTTTCTGTGGCAGATCTTATCAAGTGCCTTCTAAATCTCAGATTCCGCTTTGCCTATTCTTCTCATCATATCCTCAGAGACTGCCAGCAGATTACTAAAAGTTGACATTCCCTACATAAGTCTATGTTGGCTCTGCCCAAACACACTTTCTTTTCCAAAGTGTTCCTCATTTTCATTCTCAATTTCATCGCCCATTATTTCACTCTGGCATTTTCCCTAACATTAGGCTGACACTTTGGTAATTCCAGGTTTTCTCTCTCCCACCTTTTGTAAATACTGGGTTTGTATTTGCTATCCCCCAATTCCAGATTATGTAGCACTTTGGAAGGTGACAACCAAAGCATCCAGCAAATGTAAATCCACCTCTATTTAAAAGTTGGAGTGTAAATTATCAGATTCTTTGGATTTGTCAGTTTTCAAGATAACCATCCCATTGATTTCAGTTTCTTATTCTTCCTTGTGGCATGTTTTTTTTTGATACATCAGCCAAGCTTTTCGTTAGTTTTGTACATGAGTACCTTGCTATTCTCCTAATGCAAAATAAGATGGTACCTTTCGGAATTAGCCCTTCTTCCTGAACAGTGGGATATTGCAAGAAAGTAGAATATCCTTTTGGATATGCAGAGATATAGCAAGTATGAACAGATCAGTATACAACAGGAGCTGACATTTGAGATCCATGAACATTTACCCTTTCTGCGGGGGGGGGGGATCTGCACTGATTGTTGAGACACCTCTCCGATGAGAGAAGAGGCCTGGTCCAGTTGCAGAGCTGACCCCAGGAACAAGACTGAGCAGGGTAAGGAAAACATCGCTATGAGGTGGGGATCTGCTCCTGCCACTGCTTGAAGTCCGGATGCTGATGCATGGTAGTGAATAATGAATCACAGCAGATCGGAGCACTTTCCTCTCACTGGTCCTGTGCGAGGTCACCAGATTTCACTCTGTACTCCACAGGCTCAGTACCGCATCATCAGTAACATGCTCACCCCAGTTTCTCAGCAAGCCACGCAGAAATATCTGTCTCCTTTAAAAATTCATTTTGAAGCATCCACGGTTCTGCTACACCTTCCATGTAATTCTGCCAATGAATGAGCATAACATCTGAAGGATATGACTACATTTTGAATATATAGTATGCATCACACCTTTGACAGTAAAATCAGTCAGTTTTATTATGTGTATTTGTATTTTAAATTACATGCATTAATTTTTAGTATTTATTATCTGGTGTGAGTATTTTATATTGTGCTTAACTATATGTAGTGTGATGTTGTGTATCTTAAGTTCTGTGATGTTGACCACTGCACAAACGAAGTTCTTCATGGAAGGTAAATTGAATTGAATTGAAGTCTAAATATCACTGAATGTCTGAAACTTCCAACAAATTTTATAGCTGTGCATGATGCCTAAATTCATTCTTTAACATTTTGGGTGTAAGGCTTCCTGGATTAAGTGAAAAGAAATATTTATGAAGCAAGTTTACTAAGATTAAGGCTTTCCGTGGATATGTAAATTAAATAAATATATCTACTTTAAAAATTCATTTTGAAGGATTCACTGTTCTGCTATACCTTCCATGAAATTCTTCCAATGAACGAGCAGAGCATAATGCCTGAAGGATATGACTAAATCAGCAGGATCAGGTGATTCAATGCAGAGCACTCTCCGTAATGGATATTCTCTGTCCTCTGTTCAAATCTGAATGAATAGAACAGCATCTAATAGTCTACAACGATTCTCTGGACAGGGAGAATATTCTTAGCACAAAATTGCATTTGATTGCTGTTGAGTGATCAGGAGCTTGCATCATTAGTTGCCCATTGCGTTTCTCAGATGGTTCAATTGGTTCTGGGACCTCAGCTGATCTCATGACTCAAAGTAAGTTCAGGTGGGTTCTCTCTTGATGACTCAGACAGGAATTCAATGACCTGGAACAATGCAGCTCTTTAAAGTTAGCAAGAGATTCTGGAAATTGTACTGTAATATCCTTCAGTCTCTTACTACCATTGATGTAGATCAGTTGAATGAAACAGTGAGTTACTTGAGCAATGGTAGCAACAGTGCGACTTCCTCCCAAAGAAGGTGAAATATAGATAAAAATCAAAGGGCTTTAAGCAATGTGACATCCAGTCAGGGTGATGAATATTCTCACAATAAATGGTAACTTAACTTTCTTTAATTGCTGATCAATCCAGCATAAGGTTCCAGCACTCTCTGTTTAAACGGCAGTAAGTCCAGCAAGGTTCTCACAAGTTCAGAAGACCCAGGCTGACAGGTAGATACGGAGCACCATATCTTTCATTTTGTTCTGCTACTGGTCTTATTGGCACGACAGCGGTGGGGCTCATCACCAGCAACAATGAGACACCCTACAGCGGGGAGGTGGAGGTGCCGGACAAATGACTTCTTCCATTCTGTCAACAAGACAAAGGAGAAAGTTATCAACTTCAGGAGAACTCACACCCTCACACTCCCCCTAATATCGGCGGTACTGTGAGCAGTTTCAAACTCCTGGGAGTGCACATCTCGCACAACCTCTCATGGTCCTAGAACACATCCCACACAATCAAGAAAGCATGGTATGGAAACATGCACCGCAGCAGACTGCAAGGCTCTATAATGGGTAGACAAAGCTGCCCAACATATCACCAGCATCATGGTAACCACCATCAAGAACACATATACAGAAAGGTGCCAGAAAAGAACAACCGACATCATGAAAGATCCCACCCACTCTGCTCATGGACTGTTTGTCTCACTCCCATCAGAGAAGAGGCTACATAGCATCTATGCTAGGACCACAAGAGTCAGAAAAACTTTCCCCAAGCAGTAGGACTGCTCAACATCACCTCCCGCTACCCCAGCCACCCCACCCCTAACCACCACTGCCTTATCAACTTCTGTCAGTCACCTGATGTACAAACACTACTCCTGTGCTTAGGTTACTTTATGGATGTACAATCAATCTATTTATGTAATCTAACTTATGTACTTATTGCGTTCTTTATCTTACTGTACTTTTTTTGTGCTCCTTCGGATCTGGAGTAACAATTATTTCATTCTGCTTCACATTTGTGTCCAGGAAACGATGTTAAACAATCTTGCATCTTCAATCTATAGGAGGAATCTATTTCTTGTTGAGTAACCCCAGCACCACGCAAGGAAATTGTCTCCTAGGTCTTGTGTCATTTGACAAGGAACAGGATCCGAATCTCCAAAATCTGGTACTATAAGGCAAAGATCAGACGGTAAAACTGATTTTGCTTCAATGGTTTAATAATATATGTACTTATTTTATTCAATTTAAAATTGTTGGCATTTTTATTTTGTTAATTTATTTACTTCAGCTTTATTTTTAAATGCTTCTGAATGTCTGAAACTATTCAAAATCCTCCACAGCTTTTACGATTGACAGAGCTGTGAACGAGGCTTCACCAGCTGTCAAATTCTTTCATTGGCATTGTGGAGTGTTCAGCTTCCTGACCGAAGGAAATGGGAAATATTCACCCTGAGAAGGAAAGTGAGTTCTTGCTCCAGGAGCTTATGATACCCAGAGCAGTGAGTGTCAGTAAGTTAGTCACTTTGATCAACCTGGTGGCGTGTGAATTAGCTGGGAAAGTCGTGTGTTCAAATCTTCTGCTTTTCCATAACAAGAATAAACTCAGGAAGGGAGGTCAGGTCAGGAATTAACAGTCCATCACACACACAATTGCTTTTTTTTCCAACTTGTGATGCTAACAAGGACTACGCCTACCAGTGTAATTTTACTCAGTTGTACAACCATCACCCATTGTACAACCGCTTTTACTACAAATCTTTACACATATGTGTTTACCCGTCCATTACACATGGACAAAAACTGTCATCACCAGCACTGTGCCAGAACATTACACAGTGATAAATCTGAAATCCCACCACCGTTACACCTCTGTGTTACACAATGGCAGACCTGTGCACAGTACCACTGCACCCCAGAGTTATACCACAGTGTTGTGCCCACCAACACTACACGTATGTTACACAGGAACAGTGTTGTGCCCACCAACACTACACGTATGTTACACAGGAACAGTGTTGTGCCTGCCAATGTGCCAATCAAGAGTACACCCAGCATTAACATTGATAAATGTGTTCTCCAGCACTGCACCCCAGTGTTGCACAATGGTAGATATTAGTCTAGTAAACCTTCTGTTAATTTTCATAAGTACTTGATATACCAGGATATTAGTATTCTGTAAATCAGTTTACAAGGAAATCCAAACTGCTTAGACAATATGCTTCTGTTTAATTTTTGCTGCAAGGATGGAAAATGTTACAAGGCTGGGTCTGTTATAGGAGTCAAAATGGACACACTAGAGGCTGTGGTAGAACAAAGGACACTACAGAAAATCCTGGCAATACTGGACAATGTTTCTCATCCTCTACGTGCCACCTTAACTGAACAGAGGAACACTTTTAATAATAGACTAAGACAACTGCACTGCTTAGTACGATATAAAGTCATTCTTACCCTCGGCCATGAATCAACCTGTAGCCGGGGAAGTGATGACCCTCTCCTGTTAGGCTATTTGAAGTCATTTTTTTTTTATTCTTTCTTACTTGTCTTCTAATGTTTGTATATTTCAATATCTGTGCACTTGTAATGCTACTGTGACACTGTAATTTCCTTTGGGATCAATACAGTATCTATCTGTCTATATAGTTGTTCTTGCTAAGTCTTTTCAAAATAATTTACTTAAGCCCCTTTGTAGACTACTCACATCCTTTTCTCAACTTGCATTCCTATCTCTCTGTAGGAGCCATGTATTCTGTGCTGTTGGTTTCTTCTGTTTATTATGGTAACTAGTCACATTAGTGGGGTCATGGTAAAAGAAAAGGGAATAAATTTCGTATTCTTATTTTTTTTTGTGGCAGTTTGTCGCTTGGGACCGTCGAAGGTCATATCTTCGCAGACCACTTAATATCACTTTAAGATTGTATGCCTGCTAATTGCTAATAAAGGATTTGACTCTTTGGAACAATCGTTTCATCAGAGTTGAGGGTGAGGTCACACAAGTATAACAACTCTGAGGTCACAATCTGACAGCAATTGTTTTGTTTTGATTTTGGATTAGTTTTTGCAGCTAGGCACTCTTTGTATCATCAGCAAAACATGCAACCGTATTTTCAGTCCTTTCATCCAGGTCGTTTGCATAAATTGTAAAACGCTGAGGTGCCAGCACCTGTTTCCATGGCACACTAGTCGTTACGTAGTCCTTGCCAATTCATTATATCTTAATAGAGTCAGACTCATACGGTCAATATTTCCATCAACCAAGATGCTCATCTAAGCTAGACCTGTTTGTTAACAGTTGCCCATGTCTCTCTGAACTTTTCACATCCAAGTACCTGCTTAAGTGCCTTTTAAATGTTGTTATTGAACCTGCTTCAACCACTTGGGTTTCTTTTCTGTTGGGGGGGTGGGAGCTAGCCTTTCTCAGTCCAAGTCTCTGTTCCAATCTTGGCAGCAGCCTCTGTGCTGGTAGTGGGCTTGTCAGAGTTTCTCTGGTCGTTATTGGTGCCAGGTCCCCCTCTTATTGCTTGAGTATAGGTACCAGCACATTGTGAGAAAGCCTTGTGGAGGTGGCCTGCCACTCCAAACAGATTACAGCACTTGCTTTCCCTGCAGTCATTTGTCTGGTGACCTTGCTGTATGCAGTTCTTGCAGATCACTGCACTGCAATGGGCTGCCACGCAAGCAGACATGTTGCAGTTATGGCATAGCCTGGGCTGACAGCATATACCGTGTAACTGTGGTTCCCACTCCGCTGTCAGCATATCCTTTCTTAGATAAGGGTCCCAAAACTGCTCACAATACTTCAAGTTCCCTCAATAACTTTCAATGCAACTTGCATTGTAATGATAGTGGTGAAGCTAGGTTGGGGGAAGGGACAAGGAGGGCATAGGCAACTCCCTTCTCTGCTCTGGGGTCCTTATAGCACTTCTCCCACTCCCCCCCCCCCCCACACATGCTTCTGTCTGATTAATTCATGGTCTTCTTTTTTTGTGACCCTGGTCCCTTACCTATGACCCTCATCAGAAGCAGACCACGTGGGCTGCATGTGTTGTATTGTGTTATTGACTAAAAAGGAGTACATCTATTAAGGTCAAAGCCACATATAAATTCTTAGGGAGCTGCAGATTTCCTACATCGACTTTATTTATCTCCACACCAATGTGCATGTACAGTACCTATTAAAAAGTACTCCCCCCCATAAAAGTTTTCATGTTTTACTGTTTTACAACATTGAATCACAGTGGATTTAATTTGTTTTTTTTTTCCACACTGATCAACAGGAAAAGATTATTTTGTTCAGAATGAAAACAGATTTCTACAAAGTGATCTAAATTAACTACAGATATAAAACACAAAATTATTGATTGCATAAGTATTCACCCCCTTTAATATGACACACCAAATCATCACTGGTGCAGCCAGTAGGTTTTAGAAGTCACATGATTAGTTAAATGGAGATCACCTGTGTTCAGTTGATTGTAGTAAAAATACACCTGTATCTGGAAGATCAAACTGCTGGTGAATCAGTATCTTAGCAAAAACTACACCATGAAGACAAAAGAACAATCCAAACAGCTCTGTGAAAAGATTATTGAAAGGCACTAGTCAGGAGATGGATACAAGAAGATTTCCAAGTCACTGAATATCCCTTTGAATACAGTTAAGTCAATCATCAAGAAATGGAAAGAATATGGCACGGTTGTAAACCTGCCTGGAGCAGGCCATCCTCAAAATTGGAGTGGTCATGCCAGAAGGGAACTAGTGAGGGAGACTATTAAGAGACGTATGACAACTTGGAGCAGTTACAAGCTCCGGTGGCTGAGATGGGAGTGATTGCGCATACAACAATTGTTGCACGGATGCTTCACCAGTCACAGCTTTATGAGAGAGTGACAAAGAGAAACCTACTGTTGAAAAACACTCCCATGAAATCTTTGCTAGAGTTTGCTAAATGGCATGTGAGAGACTACAAAGTCAGCTGGAAGAAGGTTCCATGATCTGATGAAAGCAAAATTCAGGCTGTCAGACTAAACCCTATGTTTAGCAGAGGCCAAACACCACACATCATCAAAAACACACCATCCCTACTGTGAAGCATGGTGGTGGCTGCATCATGCTGTGGGGATGTTTCACTGCAGCAGGTCCTGGAAGGCTTGTGAAGGTAGAGGGTGAAATTAATGCAGCAAAATACAGGGAATTCCTGGAGGAAACCCTGATGCAGTCTACAAGAGAAGTGCAACTTGGGAAAACATTTGCTTTCCAGCAATTCAATGACCCCAAGCATAAAAACATAGCTACACAGGAATGACTTAAAAGCAACAAAGTTAATATCCTGGAATGGCCAAGTCAGAGTCCAGACCTCAATCCAAAGGAGAATTTGTGGCTGGACTCGAAAAGAGCTGTTCACACATGATCCCCATGCCATCTGACAGAGCTGGAGCAGACTTGTAAAGAAAAATGGGGAAAAAATACAGTGTCCAGATGTGCAAAGCTGATAGAGACCTATTCACACAGACTCAAGGCTGTAATTGCTGCCAAACATGTATCTACTAAATACTGACTTGAATACTTATGCAATCAATTATTTTGTGTTTTATATTTGTAATTAATTCAGATCACTTTGTAGAGATCTGTTTACACTTTGACATGAAAGAGTCTTTTTCTGTTGATCAGTGGCAAAGAAAGCCAACTAAATCCTTTGTGATTCAATGCTGTAAAACAATAAAACATGAAAACTTCCTTGGGGGGTGGGGGAGAGAAATACTTTTTATAGGCACTGCAGCTTAGTTAATATTCCAAAGATAACAAAAGATCTTTGACTTGAAATGTAGACTCTGTTTCTCTTTCCACAACTCTGCCAGAGCTGTTCAAAATTCAAAGTACATTTATCATCAAAGTATATATACATTATACAACCTTGAGATTCGTCTCCTTACAGGCAGCCACCAAATAAGAAACCCAGAAGAACCCATTTTTTAAAAAAAACTGTCAAATCCCCAATGTACAGTGAAAAAAAACAGAACATGCAAACAATAAAAGCAAGCAAATATCATTCAGAACTGAAGTTCACAAAAGAAAGGAAATAGTTTTCAGAACAGAAGTTCACGAATGAGAGTTTGTCCATGGACACAAAGCCACATGTTCAATGCAGAGCCGAGTAAACGTCACAGAGCAGCAAGCTGAACCGGCCTGTTCCTTGTCTCGGGTCCCGACACCCTAACCTTTTCAATCTGGCTCGGCACTTAAATTGTCATCCAAATATCAGCTTCTGTCACTCAAATATGCTCTGAGGCCTGAACACCGCTGCCTTGATTCAGCCTGTATAGAAACATGGAAACATAGAAAACCTACAGAACAATACAGGCCCTTCGGCTCACAAAGCTGTGCCGAACATGTCCTTACCTTAGAAATTACCTAAGCTTACCCATAGCCCTCTATTTTTCTAAGCTCCGTGTACCTATCCAGGAGTCCCTTAAAAGACCCCATCATATCCACCTCCACCACCGTCACCGGCAGCCTATTCCATGCACTCACCACTCTCTGCATAAAAAACTTACCTCTGACATCTCTGTACCTATTTCCAAGCACTTTAAACCTGTGTCCTCTTGTGCTAGCCATTTCAGCCCTGGAAAAAAGCCTCTGGCGATCCACACGATCAATGCCTCTCATCATCTTGTACACCTCTATCAGGTCACCTCTCATCCTCTGTCACTCCAAGGAGAAAAGGCCAAGTTCACTCAACCTATTCCCATAAGGCATGCTCCCCAATCTTTGTATCCAACTTCCAATCTACCCTGGTGCTTAAATCGTCGTCCAGACATCGGGTTCTATTGCTTCAATACACTCTGGGGCTGGACTCCAACGCCTCAATTCGGCCTGTACTCGATCTTTCTAATTCAGCCCGCACATAAAGTGTTAATCTAAACATTAGGTCCTGGCATTTCAACACACTCTGGGGCTGGACTCCAATGCCTTAATTCGGCCTGTACTTGATCTTTCTAATTCAGCCCGCGCTTAAAATGTTAACCTAAACATTAAGTTCTGTCACTTCAATAAACTGTGGGCCTGGACTCCAACGCCTCGATTCAGCCGGTACTCAGCCGATCTGATGAATGTTTCTAGTATATTCTCCAGCATTTACTGTGTTTTGATTTTCAGTAGTATGTAATTCCTGGATCCTGGTATTTTCTGTTCAGAACTTCTTGGCTATTCTCTTCTGTACCTCATTTCAAAATGGATATGTTTTGTTAATCCATACCCTTTCATGCTTGTTAGAGGTGTTCTTCATCCTGGAAACCAATATGCAAAATATCTTGTAGAATTCCCAGTACTGCAAATTATTGAACAAGTGAGAACAAGGTTATAGATAATGAGTTGTTGCCTTGTGTTGGAATTGTATTCTTGATTTGTAATTTCTTCGTTTACAATATCTTTAAGCCTCTGTAGGGATAACAACTGTGAGGCATTGATCTCTCCCAAGCCCAACTTAATAAATATTAAGTAAATGTCAATAAATAAGTTACTTTACAGGATTTCCAGGATTGATTCTTTTGATTCAATTCATATACTATCTTCCCCAATACTTCTACATGACATATGAGAGGGTTTCTCAGCTTTCAAGCTTTGTGAAATTAGCAATGTAAATGAGAGACGTGCATTTCAGGTGATTAACTGAGTACTGTCCTCATTTTGCTCAAACTGGTACCCCAGGTTCCTCGTGTAATCAAGGCAATGAAAATAGTGTACTCCTGATAAAATTTATGTAACATAATTCTTGCTCAGGCTTTTGTCATGTTTGAAGTAAAATAAAGGTGATGTACAAGGTCATGCAATCTGGTAGGTGTCAATGAAAATATGAACTATAACCGGTGGAGATGGTGTTACAATGTTAATGAGCAAGAGCAGAGCTGGGGGTTAATCTGAGAGCATCACTATCTCTCTACTGTCCACGACGCTGCTGTTGCTGAGGGCAGCAATGAAGCTCCTCTGTCTCTGGCAGTGTCCAGGTTTCCTTCATCTTGTCAGTAACTCAGTTTTCACTACTGTCAGTCATGCAAGTCCCAGGTGCAGGCTCAGGGATACTGTCACACTCAAATGTAAAAGGATTCTTCATTGCTGTTTCCATAATAATTTTAATTTATCAGTCAGGGCTATCAGCCCTGAGCTTAACCCCCAAATCTGGAATAATGCTGGACCACTCTTAGTCTGTCCTCTACCCTTTGACCTGTTTGGCATGGGTGACCCTACCAAGAACCAAAGCATAAAGCCCTGACTCCAGCCCACATAGCTCTCCGGGTCATTGAGGCACGCAAGCCTCCAGTCCACAACGAGGTTGGGGTCCTGTTGGAGGATACTGCATCACTATGTGGTATGGAAACTGCTCTGCGGCAGGCAGGAGATTTCTGCAATGGGTAGTTATAACTGCCCGACAAATCACCAACAGCCCACCAGCCATCAAGAACATATACTCAGGAATGTGCCGGAAAAGGACCAGGAACATCAGAAAGGATCCCACCCACCCTGCTCATGGACTGTTTGTCCCACTCCCATCAGGAAAAAGGCTACACAACATCCATGCCAGGACTACCAGACCCAGAAAGAGTTACTTCCCCCAAACCATCATACTGATCAACAACCCTCACCATCACTACTTTATCATTTCTTGTCAGAGTTACCTAATGTACAGATACTCCTGTACCTAAGGTCAATTTATGTACATATAATAGACAATAGACAATAGGTGCAGGAGTAGGCGATTCAGCCCTTCAAGCCAGCACCGCCATTCACTGTGATCATGGCTGATCATCCACAATCAGTACCCATTTCCTGCCTTCTCCCCATATCCCTTCGCTATCTTTAAGAGTTCTATCTCTTTCTTCAAAGAATCCAGAAAATTGGCCTCCACTGTCTTCTGAGGCAGAGCATTCCACAGAACCACAACCCTCTGTGTGAAAAAGTTTTTCCTCAACTCCATTCTAAATGGTCTACTCCTTATTCATAAACTGTGGCCTCTGGTTCTGGACTCCCCCAACATCGGGAACATGTTTCCTGCCTCTAGCGTGTCCAATCCCTTAATAATCTTATATGTTTCAATCAGATCCCCTCTCATCCTTCTAAATTCCAGTGTATACAAGCCCAGTCGCTCCAATCTTTCAACATATGACAGTCCCGCCATCCCAGGAAATAACCTCATGAACATACGCTGCACTCCCTCAATAGCTAGAATGTCCTTCTTCAAATTTGAAGACCAAAACTATACATAATACTCCAGGTGTGGTCTCACCAGGGACCTGTACAACTGCAGAAGGACTCTTTGCTCCTATACTCAACTCCCCTTGTTATGAACGCCAACATGTCATTAGCTTTCTTCACTGCCTGCTGTACCTGCATGCTTACTTTCAGTGACTGATGAACAAGGACACCTAAATCTCGTTGTACTTCCCCTTTTCCTAACTTGACACCATTCAGATAGTAATCTGCCTTCCTCTTCTTGCCACCAAAGTGGATAACCTCACATTTATCCACATTAAACTGCATCTGCCATGCATTTGCCCACTCACCCAACCTGTCCAAGTCACCCTGCATTCTCATAACATCCTCCTCACATTTCACACTGCCACCCAGCTTTGTGTCATCTGCAAATTTGCATTGTTACTTTCAATCCCTTCATCTAAATCATTAATGTATATTGTAAATAGCTGCGGTCCCAGCACCGAGCCTTGCGGTACCCCACTAGTCACTGCCTGCCATTCTGAAAAGGACCCATTAATCCCTACTCTTTGTTTCCTGCCTGCCACCCAATTTTCTATCCATGTCAGTACCCTACCCCCAATACCATATGCTCTCATTTTGCCCACTAACCTCCTATATGGGACCTTATCAAAGGCTCTCTGAAAGTCCAGGTACACTACATCCACTGGCTTTCCCATGTCCATTTTCATAGTTACATTCTCAAAAAATTCCAGAAGATTTGTCAAGTATGATTTTCCCTTCGTAAATCCATGCTGACTTGGGCCTATCCCGCTACTGCTATCCAAATATTCCACTATTTCATCTTTTATAATTGATTCCAGCATCTTTCCCA
This sequence comes from Mobula birostris, assembly GCF_030028105.1. NCBI lineage: Eukaryota > Metazoa > Chordata > Chondrichthyes > Myliobatiformes > Myliobatidae > Mobula > Mobula birostris. The sequence continues at coordinate 122,953,242 of NC_092373.1, read as the reverse complement.
CCACTGATGTCAGACTAACTGGTCTATAATTGCCTGTTTTCTCTCTCTCTCCTTTCTTAAAAAGTGGGATAACATTAGCTACCCTCCAATCCGCAGGAACTGATCCTGAATCTATAGAACATTGGAAAATGATTACCAATGCGTCCACGATTCCTAGAGCCACCTCCTTAAGTACCCTGGGATGCAGACCATCAGGCCCTGGGGATTTATCAATCTTCAGTCTCATCAGTTTACCCAACACCATTTTCTGCCTGATGCAAATTTCCTTCAGTTCCTCCGTTACCCTAGGTAATAGAATAATAATATTAATTTTAATATTAATAATATTATTAATAATCATCATCATCATCATTTCCCAGCCCTGGTCTCTGTTATTCCCACAACATCATACTTTCCAATTTCCAACTGAGCCTCCTCATCCACTTTATTTCTTATACTCCGCATTCACATGTAATATAATAATAATAAGAATAATAATCAGTCAATGTAATCTATAATCATGTGTTTAAATTTATTGTGCTCTCTTATTCTGTTATTTATGCTTATTTGAGCTGTTTCATAATAATAAATCAAAAAGTAATAATATTGAGAACATGAGTTGAAGAGTCCTTGAAAGTGAGTCCATAGGTTGTGGGGACATTTCAGTGACAGGACGTGAAATTGAGAGAAGTTATCACCTTTGGTTCAAGAGCCTGATGGGTGAGGGATAATAATTGTTCCTGAACCTGTTGGTGAGTCCCGAAGCTCCTGTACGTACCTCTTCCCTCAAGGCAGCATTGAGAAGAGAGCATGGTGGGGGCCCTTGATGATGGATGCTGTCTTCCTGCAACAGTGTTTCTTGTAGATGTATTCAATAGTGGGGAAGGCTTTACCCATGACGCACTGGGACACATTCTTCGCCGTCTGTAATGGACCTGCCCGTTATTTCATCCTCCTTCAGATCCATGCCAGCAATCGCAGTTTTTTTGACTTCGTCATGTTAGGCAAGGATCGCAAGATCTTCCATCTGCAGACCCCAAAGCCTGCCGGCCCTGACGCTAGCAGGCATGAACTTCAGATTGCGGCCTCTGCCACTGATCTCACCGGCTCCAGCACCCCAGGGCATATTCAAAACCTGGACTCCAGCAACAACCATGGACACCTTCAAAGCAATTGCACAACCACCAACTGCGACTCCAGCCTTGAACCCCAGCCCGGATTTTTATGTGCTGCTATTGTGACTCCCGGCTCCCCTTCCCACACCACCACTCTGCAACCCCGTCTCCCTCAGATGCCACCGTCAGCTCCTGGGCCCTCAGAGGCTCCATCTTCCTCTCACCCCAACCATCCCCTCTCCACTGACACCACTAGCCTCCCTCCTCCCCCCTCTGATCCTAGCTGTCAAGAGTCCAGCCTTGAACTCCAGGCCGGGTCTTCACGGGCTGCTATTGTGACTCCCGTCTCCCCTTCCCCCACCACCACTCTGCAACCTCACCTCCCTCACATTCCATCAGCTACTCCTGGGACCTCGGAGGCTCTTTCTTCCTCTCACCCCAACCCTCCCCTTTCCACTGACACTACCAGCCTCCCTCCTCCCTCTGATCCCAGCTCTCATCCGTGCTGGGTCTTTACCATCCCCTCCAACCTTCAATTGTCTGAGGAAGAGCGCTTTGCCCTCAGTAAGGGCCTCACCTTTGTCCCCCTTCACCCACAGTTCAGCGAGTTCCACGTTTGCCATGACGCTGAACTCTTCTTCTGCCGGCTCCGTCTTCGAGCCTACTTCTTCAGCAAGCACTCTCCCACCTCCACCGATGACCCCTTCTCCTGTCTTCAACCCTCCTCCTCTTCATGGACACCCCGCTCTGGTCTTCTGCCTGCTCTGGATCTCTTTATTGCTAACTGCTGATGGGACATCAACCATCTCGACTTCACCACGCCTTGTTCCCATTCCAAATTCACTCCTTCCAAACACTCTGTTCTCCACTCCCTCCATGCTAATCCCAACCTTACTATAAAACCCGCCGATAAGTGGGGTGCTGTTGTAGTCTGGTGTACTGACCTCTACCTTCCCGAGGCACAGCAACAACTCGCTGATACCTCCTCTTATTTACCCCTCGATCATGACCCCACTAAGGAGAACCAGGCCATTGTCTCCCACACCATCACCAACTTTATCCGCTCAGGGAATCTCCCATCCACTGCTACCAACCTGATAGTTCCCACACCCCGCACTTCCCATTTCTACCTCCTACCCAAGATCCACAAACTTGCCTGTCCAGGTAGACCCATTGTCTCAGCTTGCTCCTGCCCCACCAAACTCATTTCTGCATACCTCAACACTGTTTTATCCCCCCCTTGTTCAATCCCTTCCTACCTGTTCGTGATACTTGTCATGCTCTGAATTTTTTCAATGATTTTAAGTTCCCTGGCCCCCACCACTTTATTTTCACCATGGATGTCCAGTCCTTATATACTTACATCCCCCACCAGGAAGGTCTCAAAGCTCTCCGCTTCTTTTTGGATTCCAGACCTAACCAGTTCCCCTCTACCACCACTCTGGCCGTCTAGTGGAATTATTCCTTACTCTTAATAATTTCTCCTTTGGCTCCTCCCACTTCCTCCAAACTAATGGTGTAGCCATGGGCCCCCTTATTTGTCCCAGCTATGCCTGCCTTTTTGTTGGCTTTGTGGAACAATCTATGTTCCAAGCCTTTTCCTTCGCTACTTCAACAACTGCATTGGCGCTGCTTCCTGCACACATGCTGAACTCGTTGACTTCATTAACTTTGCCTCCAACTTTCACCCTGCCCTTAAGTTTACCTGGTCCATTTCCGACACATCCCTCCCCTTTCTAGATCTTTCTGTCTCTATCTCTGGAGACAGCTTATCCACTGGTGTCTACTATAAGCCTACGGACTCTCACAACTATCTGGACTATTCCTCTTCTCACCCTGTCTCTTGCAAAAATGCCATCCCCTTCTCGCAATTCCTCCGTCTCTGCCGCATCTGCTCTCAGGATGAGGCTTTTCATTCCAGGACGAAGGAGGTGTCCTCCTCTTTTTAAAAAAAGGACTTCCCTTCTTCCACCATCAACTCTGCTCTCAAACGTATCTCTCCCATTTCACACACATCTGCTCTCACCCCATCCTCCCGCCACCCCACTAGGAATACAGTTCCCCTGGTCCTCACCTACCACCCCACCAGCCTCCGGGTCCAACATATTATTCTCCGTAACTTCCGCCACCTCCAACAGGATGCCACCACTAAGCACATCTTTCCCTCCTCACCCCCCCACTTTCTGCAGGGATCGCTCCCTACACAACTCCCTTGTCCATTCATCCCCCCCATCCCTTCCCACCGATCTCCCGGCACTTATCCTTGTAAGCGGAACAAGTGCTACACATGCCCTTACACTTCTCCCTCACCATCATTTAGGGCCCCAGACAGTCCTTCCAGGTGAGGCAACACTTCACCTGTGAGTCGACTGGGGTGATATACTGCGTCCGGTGCTCCCGATGTGGCCTTCTATATATTGGCGAGACCCAACGCAGACTGGGAGACCGCTTTGCTGAACATCTACGCTCTGTCCACCAGAGAAAGCAGGATCTCCCAGTGGCCACACATTTTAATTCCACGTCCCATTCCCATTCTGATATGTCTATCCATGGCCTCCTCTACTGTAAAGATGAAGCCACACTCAGGTTCAGGTCGGAGGAACAACGCCTTATATTCCATCTCGGTAGCCTCCAACCTGATGGCATGAATATTGACTTCTCTAACGTCCGTTAATGCCCCACCTCCCCCTCGTATCCCATCCGTTATTTATTTATTTATTATTAATTTTTTTTTCTCTCTCCCTCCCCTTTTTCTCCCTCTGTCCCTCTCACTATACCCCTTGCCCATCCTCTGGGCTTCCCCCTCCCCCTTTTCTTTCTCCCTAGGCCTCCTGTCCCATGATCCTCTCATATCCCTTTTGCCAATCAACTGTCCAGCTCTTGGCTCCATCCCTCTCCCTCCTGTCTTCTCCTATCATTTTGGATCTCCCCCTCCCCCTCCCACCTTTTAATCTCTTACTCTGTCTTCTTTTAGTTAGTCCTGACGAAGGGTCTCGGCCCGAAACGTCGACTGTACCTCTTCCTATAGATGCTGCCTGGCCTACTGCGTTACCTGCAGTTTTTACGTGTGTTGCTTGAATTTCCAACATCTGCAGAATTCCTCGTGTTTGGGCTGTTTTCACTACTTTTTGTAGGCTTTTCTGTTCGAGGGGATTGGTGTTTCCATACCAGGCTGTGATGCAATGGATCAATATTCTTTCCACTGCCAACGACAGTGTGATTGTCATCGACAGACAACGCAATAGCCACAGCACTATACACCATCCTTATACACCTGGAGAAGAGGGATGCTTATGTGAGAATGCTGTTCTTGGACGACGTTCAGCATTCAACACCATAATTCCCTCCAGGCTCGACAAGAAGCTCAGAGACCTCGGCCTTCACCCTGCCTTGTGTAGCTGGATCCTGGACTTACTGTCAGATCGCCGGCAGGTGGTAAGAGTGGGCTCCCTCACCTCTGGCCCTCTGACCCTCAACACAGGTGCCCCTCAGGGCTGTGTACTAAGCCACCTCCTTTACTCTCTGTATACCCATGACTGTCGCCACCCACAGCTCCAATCTGCTAATTAAATTTGCTGACAACACTACATCACCAAGGCTCTCACGTGATCTGTACACACCAGCTGTGTGGTGAAAAAGAGACAACAGCGCCTCTTTCACTAAAAGTCTTTTTTTTAAGAACTAAGATTCCTAAGAACTTTTTGTAGGAGCACAATTGAGAGCATCCTAACTGGCTGCATCACTGCCTGGTATGGGAACTGTACTCCCTTAATCACAGCATTCTGCAGAGAGTGGTGCGGACAGCCCAGCGCATCTGTAGATGTAAACTTCCCACTATTCAGGACATTTACAAAGACCGGTGTGTAAAAAGAGCCCGAGGGATCATTGAGGACCCTAGTAACCCCAACCACAAACTGTTCCAGCTGCTACCATCCAGGAAACTGTACCACAGCATAAAAGCCAGGAGCAACAGGCTCTGGGACAGCTTCTTCCACCAGGCCATCAGACTGATTAATTCATGCTGAAGCAATTGTATTTCTATATTATATTGACTATCCTGTTGTACATAATATTTATTATAAATTAATATAAATTGCTCATTGCACCTTTAGACAGAGACATAACGTAAAGATTTTTACTCTTTATGTATATGAAGGATATAAGTAATAAAGTCAATGCAATTCAATCTATAGAAGCTTTTCTAAGTTTTAGGTGACGTCCCAAATCTTGGCAAACTTCAAGGAAAGCAGAGGCACTGTCTTGTCTTCTTTGTAGTGGCTGGACCCAGGACTGTTCCTCTGAAATGGGGTCTGCAAGTGAGGAAATCGAGGATCTAGTGTCATATGGAGGTGTTGAGGGTTAGCTCATGGAGTTTATTGATTAGTTTTGAGAAGAAGATAGCATTGAATGCAGAGCTCTAGTCAATGAAGAGCATTCTGATGTATACATTTTCACTGTCTAGATGTTCCAGTGTTGAGTGAAAAACTATTGAAATGGATTCTTCTGAAGACCTGTTGTGACGGTAGTCAAATTGGAGGAGATCCAAGTCGCTCCTCAGGAAGGAGTTGATATGTTATAAGTGCGAAGGGCATCATTTGTTGAGTGAATAAAATGAGTGAAATAGAGCAGGATTATTATAAAAAATAACAGAGTCTGGGAAGACCTGAATTGCGGCTTCCACTGGAGCTCAGAGAGTGAAGAGGACACTAGGTTGGTTTGGCAACAGCTCTGCTATTGAAATCCTAGTTACACTCTGCTGGTTCTATTGTTTGGATCATGTTGTTCACATTCCTGACACCAGACTGATGAAACACATTCTATTCTGAGCTCCATCACAGCAAGGGATGACCAGGCAACAAGAGAAAAGGATTTTAAGAATGTTCATGATCTCACATTTATTTCTCTTTCGACAAAGAAGGAGGCTATTTGGCCCATCGATTTTTCCCAGTTCACCGAGCAAGCCTATCATTCCATTTCCACGTTAAATTACTCATTTTCCATCTAGGAAAGAGTCTGCAGTTGCATTTGCCTCATCAATTTCCTTGGAACTCATAGATCCAGAAAGACAACAGACCAGCCTTTATCCCAAGTGATTACATGAAGATGCAAACATATATAATGATAACTTGATTAACTGTACATACGATACACCTTTAATGCTTTAGCCATGTTCACGAAGATTGTATTAAATTGTCCAGAAACAATTACAGAAATGTTCAAGGTAGATAAAAAGAAATAGCAAGTTTTAGAGCAACAGAGTTTTACAAAGAAGCTATAATCCACGCAGATTAAGTCTGAAATATAACACGTTTGATCTGATAATGTAAAAGCAAAGTAATGCAGATGCTGCAAAGCGAAACCAAAAATAGAAATGTTGGATTGTTAATAGGTGAGGAACCATCTGTGGTGATAGAGCGTTCATGTTACAGGTCAAAGACCATTCTTTGAAACTTTAATCATCTGATTATTTATCAGTTAAAGAGCTTCTAATCGTCAGATGTCACACCTCCCATTTAGCAGTCCAATCCATGCTACTGAAACTGAGAAGTAATTGGAATTAATTGAAGCCACATTTCTGCAACTTGGAATACCACATCTCATTGTGGTCTAGATAGTGGTTTAAAAATACATATTGAAATTTGTACCTGCTTTGAAGAATTCAGGACAAAATCAATCTGGATAATCTTAGCCCAAGGTGTTGAAGATGGATAAAGCTTAAAAAAATATGAGCACAAAGAAAATGAAGGAAATCAACTGTAAGATGATAGAATTGATGGTAATAAGTTCTTTCCACTCTGTGAATCTTAAAAGACGCTGGAGAGGAGAGGTTAAAAAAAAGCAATTATGAAAAATATTGATGTAAGTTCTTCCTTGAGGGGAAACAATTGCCTGCATTATACGGCACCTTTCATATAGAAAAAAATAATCTTAAAGCTCTTCTCAATAAGTGGAACTCACACATAGTTAGGAACAGAGGTTTGGAGAGATGGTCAAGAGCTTGATTATATAATGTTTTTCAAGAATGGACTTGAAAGAGAGGGAAGTTAAGCTGAAAGGAGTTTTGGAAGGTACGTGTGTAGAGCAGTGATGTAGGTGAATGAAGCCTCTAAAGGTCACTGAAGGTGACTGGAAGTTAAAAAAATATGGAGATTCTGTATTAGAAAAGGCAGAAACTGTATAAACAAGACTGCCAGGTGAGTTTATAGGGCAAAAGGAGGAAAGAGATGAGATGAGATTGTGGAAAAAAAGGTGGAGAGTCAAAGGTTTGGAATCTTATTACAGAATATGGAGTGAAACCATGGTCATGATAGCAAACTACTTCCACCATATCTTGAAATCAAGGTCCCAAGTCCAGTGGAAATCCTTTGAGATTACTTGCTGTTCTCTGAAAGAGGACTGGGTTCAAACTTATACCATTTGCTTAGCTTCATTCAAATACGGAATGCTGCATCTGTACTGATAGTTGACAAGATCCAAAACTGGCAAAGTGACATCTCTGAGAGCACCAGAGCTGCCGCTGAATGGTGACATTACGAAAAGTGTTTTGCCAGCCAGTAATAATCAAAACTTACTCATCAATGAACAGAAACTAACACTCAGCACATTGGCAAATCTGAAGTAGATGCAAAGTCCACAGAGCAGCCCTGGTGGAGCTCAGGTAGACAAGGGAGAGGCAGGAGACGTTTGGAACTATGGGAGGCTATCATGACGACAGAGGAGGTTAGGTAACAGAGGGGCAGAAACAACCAACGGGAAGCCCTGTGATAGGGTAGAGACCAGGAGAGACTGAATGACGCAAGAAGTGGTGGCACTAACTGCAAAGGATATTGAAGGCACGTGGCACAAGACTAATTTTTAGCCAATCTTACAAAATAAAAAACAATTCAAAACCCTCCCTGAGTCAGGTACATAAATCTGGGCCTTGTTAAGTGACAAATAACTGACAGCTCTGGGATTTATTTTTGGCAGTGCACATTAAACTCAGCGCTAGTCTGCCTGTGACGAGGAGTCAGAGTTCCATGATAAAATTTATCTGCTTCTTGACTCCTACTTCGCCTCACCAACAGTAGTGAACCCTCTTTTACCACTTGAAAATAGAAAGAGTTTTACTTCTATATATTGTTCTAGGTCATCTATCAGAGATGAGGATGACTTGCTTCCATGCAACTTTGTGGGCTCTGAGGTAGTTGATCAGGTCAGTATAGAAACTGTGGACCCAACTGCAGGTAAGGCAAGTGGTGACTGACAGGGCAGTCAAGTGTGTAGTTTTGTATGTGGCCTGCTCCTTCCACTCTTCTGTGTGCCACCAGCAAAGAGACTTGACTTTTAGCTTCAGGCCCGAATGCTCCTTCTCCACACTGAGCAATCGTGGGCCAGGAATTTACTCAAACTGGTCAGGATGCTGGACTTGTTCAAGGCTTTGAGAACACCTACTTCCTCAGAAAGCTAAGGAAGGTCCTGGCCAATTTTTTATAGAGGCATTATGTAAAGCATCCTATACAGAAACATTGCAGCCTGGTATAGCAACCGCTCAGAATCAGAATCAGAATCAGGTTTATTATCACCGGCATGTAACATGAAATTTGCTAATTTAGCCGCAGCAGTTCAAGGCAATACATAATCTAGCAGAGAGAAAATAATAATAATAATAATAATAATAAACAAAATAAAACATAGTAATAAATAAACAAGTAAAACAATTACGTATATTGAATAGATTTTTAAAAATGTGCAAAAACAGAAATACTGTATATTAAAAAAGTGAGGTAATGTTCAAAGCGTCAAAGTCCATTTAGGAATCAGATGGCAGACGGGAAGAAGTTGTTCCTGAATCGCTGAGTGTGTGCCTTCAGGCTTCTGTATCTCCTACCTGATGGTAACAGTAAGAAAAGGACATTCTGTCCAATACTGCAAAAAAAATTGCAGGAAGTTGTTAATACAGCCTAGTTTATTATGAAAATCAGCTCCGCTTCATTGACAATGACTACCCATCCCACCTCCTCGGGGAAGTAGAGAACATCATCAGAGATCCCGCCTGTGTGCTCAGGTCTGATCACCAGGTGGCGCCAGAGTTCAGCAGGCTCTGATGCTTCTCCTCCCCTAATTACTGATCATTTTCCCCTGTGTCTCATTTCAGTTTTCAGTGCACCTGTTTTGCTTCTCTATTTAAGTACCCCCTGTTCTGTTTATGTTTGATCAGTCTTGAATTTACCTACTCTGTGTTTAGTGATTCTTGAATCCTTGCCTGTGTTCTCTACTAACCAATCCTCACATAAACTTTCTTCATTCAATTCCTTCCTCGTCGCTCCTCTCTTCTGCACTTGGGTCCACCTGGTCTACATCTTTCCCGATGGTCCGTGGATTAAGAGTTGCCATGACAACCCCAGTTCAACCCAGCCTAGCAACCATCTCAGTTACAGCAAGACTGAGCACGTCGTGGACCCAGCAGTGTATGAGCATCTCCGATCAGTGCTGGCCAGCTAGGGAGTCTCCATGAGTGGACATGAACATGTTCCAGCGGATCCAGACTGTCCTGCAGATGCTCACTGAGATTATCTGGTTGAGCCAGCAAATCCCTTCTGCCTCCCAACTTCTGCGTCTCTGAGCTTGCTGGTGCCTGAGTGTTTTGATGGCAACTGAAGGATCTGTAGAAGGTTCTTACTTAATGTCAAACTACAACACACCAAGTTCTCCTCCAACTGTGGTAAAAGAGCCTATATCATCTTCTCTCTGGCCACTAGAGTACACTTAGCACAAGAGGTGTCCTTGATTATGTTGACTGCTTTCCCAAGGCAGTGGAAAGTGTAGACATTGTTAATGAGGAGGAGCTGATTTTCATAATAATCTAGGCTGTGTTAGCAACTGATGATTTTCTCTTAACCGAGCCTTCTGCCTCTCCTGAGTTATCCTGTATTCCTCCCAAGTATGCAGACCTGCTGGAGGATTTTAGTAAGAAAAGGGCCACAACACTCCTTCCTCATTGAACCTATAACTGTGCAATTTAATTGCTGACTGAAACCTGTCCACCTCGAGGATGATTCTGCTTCCTATCAGCTCCAGAAAGGGTGGCCAGGGAGTACACCCATCATGCCCTCACATCTGGTTTCACCTACCCCTCCACATCTCCTGCTGGTGTGGGCTTCTCCTTCATGGCTAAAAAGGATGGTGGACTCTAACCATGTGTATGGATTATAGAGGCCTCAATAAGGTCACAGTGAAGAACCAGTACCCTTTGCCATTGATGACCACAGCTTTTGAGTTGCTGCAAGGAGAAACCATCTTTACTGAACTGGACCTCCAAAATCTATACCACCCAGTCCTCGTTCGGGAGGGTGAAAGCTTTTAACACCCCTACTGGCCACTACAAATATCTCATGGTGGCATTTGATTTAGTCAATGTTCCAGCAGTCTTCCAGGCCCTTATCAACAACAGTCTCCAAGAGTTGCTAAATCACCTTGTCTTCATGTATCTACTGCTATACTCATCTTCTCCAATACCTACCACAAGCATATCCAACATGTCTGACAGGTCCTTCAATGTCTACTCCAGAACCAACTATTTGTCAAACTGGAGAACAGTGAGTCTCTACAGTCTTTTTCCTAGGGTTTATTGTCTCTAAGGGGATTCTGTAGTGGACCCTAGCAAGACCCAAGCCAGCAGTGCATGGCCACAACCCAACATGATCAATCAGCTCCAGCAGTTTCTAGAGCTAATTTTGCTGGAGGTTCATCACAATTTCAGTTCCTTCACAGCACCCCTTTCCGTTCTGACTAAGGGAACCTCAGACCCATTTCACCGGAACCCAGAAGCCGAAGTAGCTTTCCAGAAATTTTAGCATTCTTTCACAATGGCTTCTTACTCATGACCCAGAGCTGTCAGACACCATTGAGGTGGACACCTCAGACATCGGCTTTGGAGCCGTTGTTTCGCAATGACCTCTGGCGGACCAGGAGCTCTGTCCCTGTGCTTTCTTCTTTCTTGGAACACCTAGGGCACAAAGGCACCTGTGTCAGGACGCTTGTCACTGATTACAGCTCAGCTTGTTTGGTACACCATTGTACCGAACAAGCTGACTGTAAAATTCGACAATCTAGGTCTTGGCACATCAAACTGTAATTGGATCTTGGACTTCCTCACTAATCGTACCCAGGCAGTGAAGCTAGGCAAGTGCACATCAACCACACTTCCTGCACCCCCCCCACCCACAACCCTGAACTCCAGTACCCCACAGGGGTGGGTACTGAGCCCAGTTCTCGACCTCCTCTTCACCTGTGACTGCACTCCCGCTCGTGCTACACTCTCAGTCATCAAATTTGCAGATGGCACAACTGTGACTGGCCTAATCACAGACAAAAATCTGCACATAGACAGGAGCTGCTGAAATTGTCCAATTGATGCAGGAACCATAACCTATCTCTCAACCACATGAAGACAAAAGAAATGATCATTGATTTCAGGAAAGCGAGAGTTCTCAAACAAACCCCACGTTTCATAAATGGTAAAGTCATGGAAAAGGTCTCCAGTTTCAAGTTTTTGGGGATGAACATCACTGAGGAGCTTTCTTGATTCGTCAGCACAACCTCAATAGTAGGGAAGGCACAACTGTGACAATACTACCCAAGGTGCTTAAGGAGAGCTAATCTACCCCAACTTTTGCTGGCCAACTTTTATCGATGTGCGATAGAGGGCGTGCTGACATGCAGAATGACAGTGTGTCTCTAGCTGCAGCGAGACAGATCACAAAGCACTCCAACGGGTGATAAGGATGGCTCAGCACATCACTGGGACTCAACTACCGGGCGTGGAGACAATCTACAACTCTCAATGCCTCAGGCGCATTCCTAACGTCATTAAAGATCCATCCCATCCCAGACATCGTCTGTTTAATCTCTTGCCATCTGGTAGGAGACAGAGACATACTCTGGCCACGACAGTAAGACTGAAAAACAGCTTCTTACCAAGGGCTGTTATGCAGCAACACCTCAGCTTGCCAATGGCCTATTGTTATGGATTATTGAATGTAGATATGGGATTTTTTAAATGTATCCGTACCACATGCATCGTAAACATCTGTTTTAGCACTGCCATCTCATTGTCTAGAGCTGTGACAATAAAGTTCCATTCTGATCTATTCTATTCTATTGTCCCAGCAGCTCTCTCCTGTGAGGAAGGATTATGACATAAAGAATATAGAGCTGTTTGTAGTCAAATTGCCCCTGGAGGAATGGAGACATTGTCTGGAGGGCGTCAAACGTCAATTTGTGGTCCAGACAGACCACAAGAATCTGGCTGTATTCAAGAGGTGAAGCAGTTAAATTTGTCCCAGACTCGGTGGTCTCTCTTTTTTTAACCGCTTTGATTTTACCTACTGTCCATGTTCAAAGAATCAGAAGCTGGGCACCCACTCCAGGGGGTTTGAATAGCCATCCCAGAACCCTTGAGGTCCAGGCAGTTGGCACCGATCCAGGGAGTTTGAGGCCATCGTCAGGAGAGCACAGCAGCAGGGCGCAGACTCAGGAGATGACCATGGGGTTACCTTTTAGTCCCTAACTCTGTCTGCTCAGATGTCTTACAGTGGGGGCATGCATTACATATCGGGGCACCTGGGACGGCTCAAATGGCAGAGTTCATCAAGAGGAGATTCTGGTGGCCGGGCATGGATGGGGATGTTAAATCATATGTGGCAATCTGTCACATCCACAGTCATAACAAGGAACCCATATCACGTCCACAGGGTCTCCATTACCGATCAGCCACCATTGCAAGGTACCACCATGATTATGGTGGTGGTGGTGGACCAGTTCTCCAAGGCCTGCCATTTTGTGTAGCTTCCCTGAGCTCAGGAGACAGCCACCCTGATGCTGCAACGTGCTTTTAGAGTGCACAGCTTTCCCCGTGATGTTGTTTCTGACTGAGGCCCTCAGTTTACCTCCCGATTCTGGAAGGCCTTGTGTCAGCTCATGTGCTAAACAACCGGCCCATCATTTCCAGTAGAAGTGAAAGAAAGCTCAGGCAGCCATGTTAAAAGCCTTTCTGTAGCAACAGCGACATGCTAACCATCAAAGGCAACTGGAGCCATCATTCCATCCTGGTCAAAGGGTATGCCTCTTCAAAGACCTTCCTCTGCAGGTTGAGTGGCAGAAACTGCTGCCACACTACACTGGACCTTTCAAGGTTCTCCATTGGACCAACCCAGTCACTTACCAACTCCAGTTGCTATACATCATCTGTGTCAACCCCATCTTCCATGTCTTCCATCTACAACCCCTTCTGTGCAGTCTGCCGGTGTAAGTCCCAAGAATGTCCCCAGCTCCACACATCCTCGGCGGTCATCCAGCAACACTGTTCATCGACTTCTGAATCCCTGCCTGGTTCATGGCCAGCTCCAGTACTTGCTGAATTGGGATGCTTACTGCCCAGAAGGAAGTTTTTGGGTTCCTCCCGTGACTTCCTGGATCCGACCTGATCAAAAACTTCCACTGTTGCCTCCCATGGGCTGTCAGGTTCTAGCTGTGGGAAGGGATTGTCTTATCATGCTTTTGTCCGATCACCAGGGGACACCAGAGTTCTACGGGCTCCGACACTGCCGCTCCCCTGATTACTAGTTGATCATTTTCACTTGTGTCTCATTGTGGTTATCAGTGCACCTGCACCTTATTTTCTTTCTCTGTTTAAGATCCCTCTGTTTTGTCTGTCCCCCTGGTTTCTGTCTCTACTGGTAGTCCACAATTCACCATATCAACCTAGCTTGGCAACCAACACTGTTGCACCTCCTATCCCGATCGTTCTTTCATTCTCCTCCTTCAATACAAATGTTTAAGTACACATGCCAATGTGCTCAGGAACAGCTTCCATCCCACTATTTCAAGACACTTCAAGAAGTCTCTTATAAAATAAAGATGAATTCTTGATCTCTCAGCCTACCTCGTCACCTTACGCTGGACTTCTTGGTAACTGTAACACTATATTCTGCATTGTGCTATTTCTTTTCCTTTTGTACTACCTCAATGTACTAATGCAGGAATGAGCTCTTTGGATGGTGTGCCAACAAAACAATAATAAGCCACTTACATCCTTGAACCATTACTAATATCTTTTTGGAAATGTCTTTAAGTTCAAGTTTATTGTCACCTGACCATACATACATACAACCAAACAAAAAATCCTTCCTGTAGATCACAGTTTATCCATAAAACATAAATCACACACAGCACATAAAACAAAATATTACCACAACTAAGTTAATGAAATATAAATTCAAAGTGCATGTAGTGTACAGTAAATTGCTCACTGTCTAATGTCTAGATGGTAGTGGTTGCAAGGTATTCATTCGTCTCACACTCTGAAGGAAGAAGCTGCGGCAAATGGATCTTGGAATGAATGTCCTTAATTCAGAGCCTGGTACTGGGTATGCAGAAGGCATAACCTACCGTAACATTTGAAGCAGTGCTATTGGAGCATTGATGGTGCCCTGTTGGAGGATGCCAATACTGGTTTGCTTATACAGTGAGTAGATTGGGAGGATTTTATACAGTTGGCATTGGCGCTGTTCTCCAGTGGCTTCATACCACTTGCTGTTGTCAGTCCAAACCTAAGGGTCACTGCTGTTTCAAAGGTTTCAAAGGTAAACTTAATGTCAGAGAAATGTATACAATATACGTCCTGAAATGCTTTTTCTTCACAACTATCCATGAAAACAGAGGAGTGCCCCAAATAATGAATGACAGTTAAATGTTAGAATCCCAAAGTCCCCTGTCCCAGCTCCCCTCCCTTTGCCGACATAAGCGGCAGCAAGCAACAATCCCCCCTCCCCCCACCAGCAAAAAAAAGCATCAGCACCTGCCACCAAGCACCCAAGCATGAGCAAAGCAGCAGCAAAGACACAGACTTGCAGTACTCCAAAGACTACTTGTTCACCCGGTATTCAACATACCACAGGCTCTCTCTCTCCCTAATAAGGGAGAGAGAGGTGTCTCCGTTTCACAGTGAGAGGGGAGACATAACAAACAACTCACTAGTTTATGATGTTAAAAGTCCGTTGTGTCACTTTTTTCGAGCTCTATGCCCAAAGATCTCGGGTCTCTGGGCACACAGCCGTAGATCTTCCAACTCTCCCGATGACACACAGATCTCCTGCCATGACACTAACTTTCAATCCACCCATCTCCAGAGCCCCGAGATCCGAGGCCTCCAAAGGCGAGCCTAGCTCTTGGGCTGAGCCCTTGGCATGCCGAACAACAGGCAGTTATGAAATCCCGAGAGCGAGTCCCATTCCCGCAAAGAACCATAGTCAGTGTGTATCTCCAGGTCAGGGTTGAGAAGATTATAAATGTTGCAGATTTGCAGGTACTGATGTACAAACACCCTCTTTCTCATGTGACCAACAGCTACTCAGGTATACTCTGAAAGGGATCATGGATTTTAGGATTAATGTCTGCCTTTGTTGAGAGGTGGCTCCCAAGATACAGAAAGTAATCCACATTTCTACTGCTTCATCATAGACCTTTATTACCAGGGAAGGGGTTGACTGATTTCCTCTCCTTTGTTGCCATATAGTGGAAGTCCCATTCTTTGTTGCACTTCAGTGACTTGGAGCTTCACCTCTAGATGCGCATTTAAGGAAGTAAGGGGGTTTCGACTTTTATGTTACTGCGGAGGCTAATTAAAATGGCGTTTTTGTTATGTTAATCTGGGGAATGCGGCTTTGTTGTGCTTTAATGCTGAGAAAGTTTGCGCTAGCAGCTTATTGTGGTTTAGAGGGTGATAAGAGGGTGCTATTAACCAATTGGGATAGTTGTTATGGTTTTGGTGTATTTGAAGATACTGTTTGCGAGGGGGTTTGGGGGCAGAAGGCGGGAGAGCGAGACAGAGGATGGACCAGGTGCTGTGAGTCCGCTAACGAGGTCGGACCCCGAGTGGGACGTTCGGCGAGGAGACGGAGACGGACACGTGTGGAGCGTCTGGTCGACCACCATTGTTGGTCCCAGGCGGCCGGTCGAGGTGGTCCGAGGGGGTCGCAGGGTGAAGAAGAAGGTCCTTGAGCTCCAACGGTTTTTGTGCACGAAGAGATTGAACTTTGATAGGTGTTGGCGCCTTTTTTTTCCCATTACTTTCCTCTCTGTATCAAATGCATATTAATGTCATAGAATTAGTAATATCTATAAACTGTAAATCGTTTAATTGCATCTGGTGTATTGTCTGTTATTTGGGCGGGGTGGGGTACCTCACACAGCATCCACACAAACGAATTACCCAGTTTGGCGGGGCCGAGGCTGTCTCTCTAGACGACAGCAAGCCGAGCGACCCTGAGGGTGGCCAGGGGGCTACAACTGAGGTTAGGAGACCTTGATTCTGGAGTGAAAGTGATAGAGTTTAACATTTATCTTGTAAATTATCTTCCCTGCAACAAGAAGATATTTGAATATGTGGAGCAAGATTTCATCAAGAAAGAGCAGTGGAGAATGAGAGGTGACCTGATAGAGGTGGATAAGATGACGAGAGGCGTTGATTGTGTGGACAGTCAGAGGCTTTTTCCCAGGGCTGAAATGGCTAGCACGAGAGGGCACAGCTTTAAGGTGCTTGGAAGAAGGTACAGAGGAGATGTCAGGGGTAAGTTTTTTACACAGAGATTGGTGAGAGCGTGGAATAGGTTGCCGGTGACGGTGGTGGAGGCGGATACGATAGGGTCTTTTAAGAGACTCCTGGTACATGGAGCTTAGAAAAATAGAGAGCTATGGGTAAGCCCAGGTAATTTCTAAGGTAAGATCACAAGAGAAAGGAGCAGAAGTAAGCCATTCAGCCTATCGAGCCTGCTCCGCCACTCCACCATGAGCTAAACTATTCTGCCATCTAGTTCCAATTTCAGGCTTGTAAGGACATGTTCAGCACAGCTTTGTGGGCCGAAGGGCAGGTCTTGTGCTATAGGCTTTCTAGGTTTCTATGTTTCTATAAAAGTGTTGTTGCAATATGCAGCTTTAATTGACAACAATCTGCCCTGAAATTTGTTGTTGTGTTTAAAATTTCTTGTAGCAAACCTAAGATGAAGATAGATTTCTGAAGGCAGCCAAGTTTGCGAAGGGTTTATCATAATCTCACTTGAATAACGGGCTCTGTTGCGATCAGATGAAATCCTGGATGGTGTCCGACACCATCCTCAGCATTTTCTTGTGCCAGTAATGAAAATTATGTCCATTGGTCCATTACATTGGATAGAATCCACACAGCAGCTCAGGGAGACACATTTACACCACTAGAACTGGACAGACAAGGGAAGCTATACAATGACTATGTCTGTGGTAGACACTAGTTACATCTGGCATGTTTCTCTCTTTAAAATGATCACAATGAGAGCACCTTTGGGATCACGCAAACACGAGGAATTCTGCAGACGCTGGAAATTCAAGCAACACACATCAAAGTTGCTGGTGAACGCAGCAGGCCAGGCAGCATCTTTAGGAAGAGGTACAGTCGACGTTTCAGGCCCAGACCCTTCGTCAGGACTAACTGAAGGAAGAGCTAGTAAGAGATTTGAAAGTGGGAGGGGGAGGGGAAGATCCAAAATGATAGGAGAAGACAGGAGGGGGAGGGATGGAGCCAAGAGCTGGACAGGTGATTGGCAAAGGGGATATGAGAGGATCATGGGACAGGAGGCCTAGGGAGAAGCAAAAGGGGGAGGTGGGGGAAAAGCCCAGAGGATGGGCAAGGGGTATAGTCAGAGGGACAGAGGGAGAAAAAGGAGAGTGAGAGAAAGAATGTGTGTATATAAATAAATAACAGATGGGGTACGAGGGGGAGGTGGGGCATTAGCAGAAGTTAGAGAAGTCAATGTTCATGCCATCAGGTCAGAGGCTACCCAGACGGAATATAAGGTGTTGCTCCTCCAACCTGAGTGTGGCCTCATTTTTACAGTAGAGGAGGCCACAGATAGACATATCAGAATAGGAATGGGATGCGGAATTAAAATGTGTGGCCACTGGGAGATCCTGCTTTCTCTGGCGGACAGAGCGTAGGGGTTCAGCGAAACGATCTCCCAGTCTGCGTCGGGTCTCGCCAATATATAGAAGGCCACATCGGGAGCACCGGACGCAGTATATCACCCCAGCCGACTCACAGGTGAAGTGTCGCCTCACCTGGAAGGACTGTCTGGGGCCCTGAATGGTGGTGAGGGAGGAAGTGTAAGGGCATGTGTAGCACTTGTTCCTCTTACAAGGATAAGTACCAGGAGGGAGATCAGTGGGGAGGGATGGGGGGTACGAATGGACAAGGGAGTCAGAATGGGAATGGGATGTGGAATTAAAATGTGTGGCCACTGGGAGATCCTGCTTTCTCTGGCGGACAGAGAGTATGTGTTCATCCCTCCCCACTGATCTCCCTCCTGGCACTTAACCTTGTAAGAGGAACAAGTGCTACACATGCCCTTACAGTTCCTCCCTCACCACCATTCAGGGCCCCAGACAGTCCTTCCAGGTGAGGTGACACTTCACCTGTGAGTCGGCTGGGGTGATATACTGCGTCCGGTGCTCCCGATGTGGCCTTCTATATATTGGCGAGATCCGACGCAGACTGGGAGATCGTTTCGCTGAGCACCTACGCTCTGTCCGCCAGAGAAAGCAGGATCTCCCAGTGGCCACACATTTTAATTTCGCATCCCATTCCTATTCTGATATGTCTATCCACGGCCTCCTCTACTGTAAAGATGAAGCCACACTCAGGTTGGAGGAACAACACCTTATATTCCGTCTGGGTAGCCTCCAACCTGATGGCATGAACATCGACTTCTCTAACTTCCGCTAATGCCCCACCTCCCCCTCGTACCCCATCTGTTACTTATTTTTATACACACATTCTTTCTCTCACTCTCCTTTTTCTCCCTCTGTCCCTCTGACTATACCCCTTGCCCATCCTCTGGGTTTTTCCCCCACTCCCCCTTTTCCTTCTCCCTAGGCCTCCTGTCCCATGATCCTCTCATATCCCTTTTGCCAATCAACTGTCCAGCTCTTGGCTCCATCCCTCCCCCTCCTGTCTTCTCCTATCATCTTGGATCTCCCCCTCCCCCTCCCACTTTCAAATCTCTCACTATCTCTTCTTTCAGTTAGTCCTGACAAAGGGTCTCAGCCCGAAACGTCGACTGTACCTCTTCCTAGCCTGACCTGCTGCGTTCACCAGCAACTTTGATCTTTGAGATCAATTTAGTACATCCTTATTTTCCTTGATGTGGGCAACGAAATTGTGATTTTGAAACTGAAGCTCCATTCTGCCAGTTTGGAGTAACAGCAGATTTGTCTGACACGCTCACAGTGATCACTGGTATCCACTTTTGTAGAAATTAGTGATCGTTGAAAGGTGTTACTGTTCAGAGCGATCTGAGCGTTATTGTACATGAATCATGGAAAGTTAACAGGCAGGTTCAGCAAGCAATTAGAAAGGCATCGGGTATGCTGGCCTTTATTGCAAGTGGGTTTGAGCATTAAAGTAGAGATGGATTGGTACAGTTACATGTAGCCCTCATGAGAAGGAATCTGTAACATTATGCAACAGATCTAGTCTTCCACCTCAGGAAAGATACCACTCGGGTTATGGGAGAAAAGTGAAGCTTCACCTAACTAATTACAGAACAGTGGTTTCATTGTCCAAGTAATGGGCATATACTTTCTGAAGCTTAGATTTCTGAGGTGATCTCATCAAAATGTATACAATTCCTGTGCAGTGTGACAGAGTAGATGCTGAGTTGATACTTTTATTGGCTGGGGAGTCCTGAATATCCTCAAGAAAGGCCTTAGCTGTTTAAGACATGGTTAGGGAAACGCTCCTTCACTTGAGCGGGGGTTGCCAACCTGGGTTCCATGGACCCTCAGTTAATGGTGGGATCCATGGCGTAAAAAAGGTTGCGAACCCCTGTCCTAGAGGGTAGTGAACCTTTGGGATTCTTTCCCCAAAGAGCTTATGAAGGCATATATTCAAGGCCGATATTGATTTTTTTAGATACTCAGCAAATCAATAGAAATGCAGTTAGTACAAGGAAGTGGGGCCAAGGTAAAAGAACAGCCATGATCTCACCAAATGGTAGAACTGGCATAATGAGGGGGAACAGGTGAAAATGAACTTCTCCTATTTTTATTTCTTGTATGCATTAATATGGCCACTTAGGATGGAGAAATATTGGGAGGCAGAAGGCCATGTACAAAACTGAAGGTATATGTGTAAATGCAATATGAAAGAATAGCACTTTGAACTTTGTATGTTCACAGAGGGTAATTTGTAGGGCTGAAGAAGGTTAGAAAAGGTTATGATATAAGTCAATTAAGTCATTTAAGCCAGAGAAATTCAAGTTTTCCTTTTGAGACAAGAAATCAAAGGAGGTTTGAAGGAATCACCGTATTTGTTGGGTAACATAAAGACAGAAGTAAGAGTTTACGGAGAGTAAAGAGCAGACAGTGTAAAGGAATCAAAGCATAGTTTTAGACGAGGTGGGCAAACGCATGGGTGTCAGTCTCTGCAGCACATCACCCGAGGCATGAGCAGAGGCCGTTATGTAGATGATCTGTGTAAAAACAGATGCAGCTTCTGTTACACTTGGTGAAAAGTTTGCTGAACAGCACGTCATTATTGACATTAATTCAGAATATAAAATAAATCAGGAAGTGCTGTAAATATTCAGATAGCACCTATGGAGAGATGAAAAAAATAAAATGTTAGTTCAATCAACAGAACAGAAAAACATTAGGTTAGAACGAAACAGGTCTGAAGAAAAACTAAAAATTTAATAGTTCTGAAAAAGTCATCAAAAGGCTGATAGAATGTTGAGTAAGGAAATAAAGGAGTAAAAAGGGTTGTATGGTGTGTTGGCCTTTATTAGTCGGGGATTGGGTTCAAGTGCTGTGAGGTAATAGTGCAGCTCTATAAGACCCGAGTTAGACAGCACTTGGAATATTGTGTTCATTTCTTGTGTTCTATATATGAATTTAGAAAAGGTATTTTGGCAAAGTACCACGCATGATATGCAGGTAAGTGGGAATTAAACAGGAAATTAATAGAACGGCAATATCATGTATGCAGTATATTCTATGCAGAGAATAATGAAGAATAGAGGGAGGTATATAATGTTAAACACAAGAAAGCATGCACACACTGGAAATCCTGAACAACACACACAGAATGCTGGAGGAATTCAGCAGGTCGGGCAGCATCTATGGAAATGAATAATCAGTCAATGATTTGGGCCAAGGCCCTTCTTCAGGATTGAAGCATCCTGAAGAAAGGTCTCAGCCCAAAACGTTGACTGTTTATTAATTTCCATAGATGCTGCCTGGCCTGCTGAGTTCCTCCAGCAGTTTGAGGTATATAATGGGTTTCTTTAGGACGATTGCTATTTTTGATACTTATTAATGCACAACTATAATTTCAAATCATGCAAATACAGAAGTATAATTAATAATACAGTTAAATTGCAGATTAAAATTAATGCAGAAGTTCAAGGAATTAAAAGGTTTCATATGAACTTGTAGAAAAGAAGGGAGGGGAGAAATGGTAGGTAAACACATCTTCCGGAAGGCGCACAACTTGAAATAGAGTTCAGAAGTAAGGAAGCTGTGTTAACACTGGCTAGCTCAAAACCAGAGCATGGTGTTCCATTCTGAGTTCAGCACCTTTGGAAGAATGTCAGGTTACTTAGACAGAGCTGATTTATTAGAATTTTACCAGGGATGAGAAATTTTAGTTATGTTATGGAACTCTAGGCAGTTCACCTTAAAGCAGAGAAAAATAAGGGGAAGTTTGACAGAGGTGACCAAAATGATTAATAGTTTTGATATAGTACAGAGAAATGACTTTCTGTAGCAGAAATATCATTAACCAGAGGGGCAGGTTTAAGAGGAATGACAAAGGAACCAGTGGCAACATAGAGAAACGGTCTATGTTTTATTTGACCTGAAACTCATTTCCTGAAAGAGTAGCAGAAGCAGAATTTATTAAAAAATATTTTCAAGAAAATTAGACAAAGGAAAGAGCAGGAGAGAGGAGCAAATTAATGAGACTACCTAACAACCAACACAAGAATAAGAGAATAAATTTCATACTCACCTGCGACCCTGTTTCAAAGTCAATGCAACCGCATCAGTTCCCTTCCCCACCTTATATCCTTGCAGCATATTCTCCTCCATATGCCTATGAACTTCCCTTGATTTTTTTATCACTTACAGATGTCCCAAAATGGGATCCACAACCATAATTCCAAAGCATCCGCAAACACAGAAATATTGCTAATATAAGGTTAAATTGCAGGTTAAAATTAATGCAGAAGTTCATGAAATAAGGAGGTTTCATATGAATCGGTAAAAAAGGCGGGGGGGAGAGATGGTAGGTAAATGAATATTCGGAAAGACGCACATCTTGAAATAGAGTTCAGAAGTAAGGAAGCAGGACAGCACTAGCGTAATGGTTAGCACCATGTTTTATTGTACAGGCAACTTGAGTTTAATCCCCACTGCTGTCTATAAGGAGTTTGTACGTTATTCGCGTGAGTTTACTCCAGGTGCTCCGCTTTCCTCCCACAGTCCAAAGACATACTGGTTAGTAGGTTAATTGGTCACCGTAAATTGTGCCATGATTAGGATTAAACTGGGGGATTGCTGGGTGGCAAGGCTCAAAGTCCGTTCCATGTGTGGCTCAAAAAATAAATAAATAAACAAACAAACAAACAAACAAGTGAGGTACAGTAGGCAATTGCATGTAAAGGGATGCTGAAGCATCAAACTATTAATCTGTGGTTCAGCTCTGCCTCTCTTGCTAGAGGTCCCCGGTATTAGTATGGTTTGCAAACCTGATTGTGTCTTTGTTGTACCAATGCTTAGGTTGATACCAGCTGGTCTGTCTGTTATAATTTTATTACTGTATTAATGGCATTTTGGAATAAGGCCACTGTCATTTCAGCAAGCAATTATGAATCAATCATATTGCAGTGACACACACATTATAGACAGGACAGGTAAGAGCAGCCTAGAACATGTTGGAACAACAGTTCAATAGAGTTGTTACCACCATTACTGATGTAAGCTTTTTTTTATTTTCTGATTAATGATTTCAAAATTGTTTGAAGTGAACATTCAAATTCCTTTGATGTATTTCTGTCTAGTAAAGGCTCCCCATCTGGACCCAGCATTCTAAACTAAAGTTCAAGAATGAGAAAAAGCTATTAGGTGAGTTGCCAGAGGCTGAAACATGAGTTTTTTGTCCTATTCATTGCCGCCTTTGTGACAGACAGAAGTACAATGCTTTCCATTGGCCATCGAAATGGCAACAACACACCAGGACTTGACTTAACTGGGTCACAATCTAGCTTCTAAATGCTCCAGGATATACCATTGATATCGGGACACGAGGATAAAGGAGATCTTAATTTTTCCCTCATAGTTCTCTTCCACAATAAGTTTTCTGTGCTTTGGAGCTTTTGATAGCAAAGGGGATGATCCTGCTACTGTTGAAAAATAGAAAATATTATGATTTTGATGGGATGATACTTTAACAAAGGAACTCGAGAATGACAGATTATTAGAATATAGAATTTTTTAACAAAACTTTTCAGCTGATTTTAATTATTATTGTTCGGTGGTTTGCTCAAACTTAGTGCAAATTTGGATGCATATCTTCAAAGTTCACTTTGCTCCCTACACACATATTTAAGCAAAGTTATCAGAATTTTATGTTTTGAGTTGTTTGTCATCATGTAAAATGTATGAATTTCTGGTAGGATGGTGGCGCGTTTGGATGCAGCAGTCTCTAAGGGGCCAACCAAAGGTGATTTTTATATATTTTACAATCACAGGACAATGCTGGATAGCAGGAACTTCAGGTACTGCAGGTTACCGCATTAGTGAGCTGCTCGTTGGTGGAGGAGATGGACTTGGTGTGGACCATGTTATTGCTTGCTACAGAAAGGCATTGGAGTCGATGCGCAAAGGTGGCGTGCAGTCCAACAGTGAATGATTGCTTTGATTGTTTCTCTTGCAATTGCAAAACCCTGTTAGACATTGAAAACGTAAAATGCTGCAAGTCTTTTTCACTGTTTCCCTTGATGAGAAAGAAAAATGAGCTGTGAGAAAAATGGCGACAGTTATGACAAGGAGCAGGCCTCAAGCCGTGAGCTTGCCTGTTGCAGCATTCCAGGAGAGGAGATGCCGCAGGCAGTGTAGCACGGCTTCCATGCTGGGTTGGGGGCTTGCCCCTCCCTTCAATGCTGCCCTCCAGTGTTCAACTGGTGGAATGGCAGGTTCAATTGTATGTACAAGTTCATCTGTGGATTGCTGAGAACTGCTTGTTCTTTCCAGTAATCCCAATGCACCTTTACAGGTCCTGGGCCATATATTTTAATTTTCTTTCTGTGACACATGTTTATTTGCAATCTTATACGCACCTTGTACTATGTATGACTACTGGAAATATATTTCACTCCTTGTCTCTGAAGGAATGCTGTTTTGTTTGGCTGTATTCATGTATGATTGAATGATAATTAAACTTGCAATTGAATTTGATTTAACTGCTTTGAAAGGGAAATGCATTAATTGCCTAATACAAGTGTCAAAAGTTTAAAACTTGGGGGAGGTTTGCTGACAACTGAAACGCATTGATCACCCATATTTGCAGACCACACCATGTGCTGCTTTGAAACTCTATGAAATGGTTTATAGGGAGTACGACATTGAAGAGTATCTGAAAGAAATCTGAAGTAATTTGATGCAGTGATGAATGTGAAGGATTACATATACTGTACAGTCTGTATTCAGAATTAGAATCAGGTTTGATAACATAGGCATGTAAGACCAAAACATCATAAGATATAGGAGCAGAATTAGGCCATTTGATCCATCGCGTCTGCTCCACCATTCCATCATAACTGATCCTTTTTTTCCCTTCCTCAGCCTCACTCCCAAGCCTTCTCCCCGTAACCTTTAATGCCGTGTCCAATCAAGAACCTATCAAGCTCTGCCTTAAATACACCCAACGACCTATCCTGTGGTAATAAATTCCACAAATTCACCACCCTTTGGCTAAAGAAATTTCTATGCTTCTTTGTTTTAAATGGATGCCCCTCTATCCTGAGGCTGTGCCCTCTTGTGCTGGACTCCCCTACCATAGGAAACATCCTTTTCACATCTGTTCTGTCTAGGCCTATCAACATACAAAAGGTTTCAATGAGATCCCCCTCCCATCCTAAATTCCAGCAAGAACAGACACAGAACTATCAAATGTTCCCTGTACAATAGCCCTTTCATTCCCAGAGTCATCCTTGTGAACCTCCTCTGAACCCTTTCCAATGCCCACACATCTTTTCTTAGATGAGGAGCCCAAAACTGTACACAATACTCAAGATGAGGCCTCACCAGTGGCTTATAAAGCCTCAGCATCACATCTCTGTCTTGTATTCTAGACCTCTTGAAAGGAATGCTAACATTGCATTGGTTTTCCTCACCACTGATTCAACCCACAAGTTAACTTTTAGGGTGTTCTGCACAAGGACTCCCAAGTCCCTTCGCATCTCAGATTTCTGGATTTTCTCCCCATTTAGAAAATAGTCTGCACATTTATTTTTACTACCAAAGTGCATGACCAAGCATTTTCCAACACTGTATTTCATTTGCTGCTTTCTTGCCCATTTTCCTAAGTCCTTCTGCAGCCTTCCTTGTTCTTCAACACTGCCAGTCTTCGTATCATCTGCAAACTTGGCAACAAAGCCATCTATTCCATCATCTAGATCATTGATATACAGCAGAAAAAGAAGTAGTCCCAACACCGACTCCTGCCGAACACTATCAGTCACTGGCAGCCAATCAGAAAAGGATCCTTTTGTTCCCATTCGCTGCCTCCTACCAATCAACCAATGCTGTAAATATGCCAGTAGCTTTCCTGTAATACCATGGGCTCTTAATCTGATAAGTAACTTCATGCGTGGCACCTTGTCAAAGGTCTTCTGAAAGTCCAAATATACAACATCCACTGCATCCTCTTTACCTATCCTACTTGCAATCTTCTCAAAGAATTCCAACAGGTTCATCAGGCAAGATTTTCCCTTTAAAAAACCATGCTGACTTTGTCCTACCTTGTCCTGTATAACCAAGTACTCCATAACCTCATCCTTATCAATTGACTCCAACATTTTCCCAACCACTGAGGTTAAGCTAACTGGTCAATAATTTCATTTCTGCTGTCTTCCTCCATTCTTAAAGAGTGGAGTGACATTTGCGATTTTCCAGTCCTTGGCACCATGCCAAAATGCAATGATTTTTTTTTCAAAGATCATTACTAATGCCTCCACAATCTCTACTGCTATCTCTTTCAGAACCCTAGAATGCAATTCATCTGGTCTGGGTGACTTATGTACCCTGAGGTCTTTCAGCTTTTTGAGCACCTTGTAATAGTAACTGCACTCACTTTTCTTCCCTCGCACTCTTCGACATCTGACACACCACTAGAGTCTTCCGCAGTGAAGACTGAAGCAAAATATGTATTTAGTCATCTCTTTGTCCCCCGCTATTATTTCTCCGGCCTCATTTTCTAGTGGTCCTATATCCACTCTTATCTCTTTTTGTTTACATACTTGAAAAAGTGTTTACTATCCACTTAGATATTGTTTGCTAGCTTGCTTTCATATTTCATCTTTTCCCTCCTAATGATTCTTTTAGTTGTTCTCTGCAGGTTTTTAAAAGCTTCCCAATCCACTGTCTTACCACTAATTTTTTGCTTTGTTGGATGCCCTCTCTTTTGCTTTTACATTAGTTTTGATTAGTTTTGACTTCCCAGGTCAGCCAAGGTTGTACTATTTTGCCAGTGGAGTATTTCTTTGTTTTTGGAATACATCTATCCTGCACCTTCCACATTTTTCCCAGAAACTCAAGCCATTTCTGCTCTGCAATCATCCTTATCAGCATCTCTTTCCAATTTACTTTGGCCAACTCCCCTCTCATACCACTGTAATTTCCTTTATTCCACTGAAATACTGTTACATCAGACTTTACTTTCTCCCTATCAAATTTCAAGTTGAACTTCATCATATTGTGATCAATGCCTCCTAAGGGTTCTTTTACCTTAAGCTCCCTAATCACCTCCAGTTCATGACATTATACCTAATCCAGTATAACTAATCCCCTACTAGCCTCAACAACAAACTACTCTAAAAAGCCATCTCATAGGCATTCAACAAACTAACTCTCTTGAGATCCATTACCAACCTAATTTTCCCAATTGACTTGCATGTTGAAATCTCCCATGATTATTATAACATTGCCCTTTTGATAAACCTTTTCTATTTCCCATTGTCATCTGTGGTTCACATCCCAGCTACTGTTGGAAGGCCTGTATATAACTGCTATCAGGGTCCTTTTACCCTTGCAGTTTCTTAACTCAAACCACGAGGATTCAACCTCTTCCAATCCTATATCACTTCTTTCTACTGATTAGATACCATTTGTTATGAGCAGAACCATGCTACTCCTCTGCTTACCTTCCGATACAATGTTCAGCTCCCAACGACAACCATCCTACAGCCAAGATTCAGTGATGTCCACAACATCATTCCTCACAATCTGTAATGGTGCAACAAGATCATCCACCTAACAACGCACCTAAAAAATGCTGGTGAACGCGGCAGGCCAGGTAGCATCTATAGGAAGAGGTACAGTAAACGTTTCGGGCTGGGATCCTTCGTCAGGACTAACTGAAAGAAGAGATAGTAAGAGATTTGAAAGTGGGGGGAGGAGGGGGAGATCCGAAATGATAGAAGAAGACAGGAGGGGGAGGGGTGGAGCTGAGAGTTGGAGAAGGGAGAGGATCATGGGATGGGAGGTCTGGGTGGGGAGAAAGAGAAAGGGGGAGGGGGGATCATCCACCTTATTTTTTTATACTCCATGTATTGGAAGATAACACCTTGAGTACTATATTTGCTACCCTTTTTGATTCTGCATCCCTAATGCACTGATACTCACCCTGCTGACTGTAATTTTGTCCTATCATCTGCCTGCCCTTCCTGACAGTCTGACTGTCGTGAAATTTGTTGTTATGTGGCAGTAGTACTTTTCAATACCTAACAATAACAACAGTGAATAACAGTAAATATATAGTTTAAAAGTTAAATTAAATAATTAATGCCAAAATAAACATTAAAAAAGTAGTGAGGTAGTGTTCATGGGTTCAATGCCAAATCAGATGGCAGAGGAGAAGAAACTGTTCCTGAATTGTTGATTGTCTGCCTTCAGGCTCCTGTACCTCCTCACTGATGGAAGCAATGAGATGAGGACATGTCCTGGCTGATGGGAATCCTTAATGACGAATGCGGCCTTTATGAGGCATCGCTCCTTGAAGCTGTACAGGATGCTGGGGAGGTTAGTGTCCATGATGGAGCTGAGTGAGTTTACAGATTCCTGCAGAGTTTGACCCTGGGCAGGGTCCCCACCACCACCCCCACACCAGATGGTGTTGCAGCCAGTTAGAATGCTCTCTGTGGAACATCTGTAGAAATTTACGAGTGTCTCTAATGCAATATCAAATTTCCTCAAGCTCCTAATGAGATATGGCTGCTGTTGTGCCTTCTTTGTAGGTGCATCAATATGTTGGGTCCAAGATAAGTCCTCAGAGATGTTGACAACCAGGAACTTGAAATTGCTCACTCTTTCCATTGGATGGGTATGGCATTCCGCAAGTCATGTTTATTTCATTTTCAAAGATGACAAATAGAGGCAGACACCCAAGAGTTTTCAGCTTTCCAATTTCAGTAAACCAATATAAACAAACAAAAATTCAAACTACAACAATAAGGCAAAAGCATCATAAAATAGATTTTTGACACCAATTAAAAGCCAGTTTTAAAAGAAAATGTTGAAAATGTTCACCTGTTTCATGAACCAGAGCTTATCATCTACCAAGCTATTGTTCTAAGTACATTTCAGAATATGAAAATACCACATCATATCTCAGAATATCTGGGAACCATACTTGTATTCTTAAATTTAGTTTTCATTGTCTCCATTTGGTACTTACACAACAGTAATAGCTTCAAAGTGGGCTCATTGACTATAGCCTTTCAGTAATAAAGACAATTCGTGATTTCAATTTGAAGAATGTGTGCCCAGAGTGTACATTAGTTTCAGGCAATAGCCCATAATTTAGTATGGAATTTGTAATCTTATGAATAAGTGATTTTCATTTACGGTCAGACTTGGCAGGAGTCTATTTGACGTCTTGGGTATTGAAACCAATGGCTCATTAAATCTAATTATCGTACTTTTTGTAAGTTGTTACCACTGCAGGACCACTGCACTTCACAATTTCAGACACCTTCTTACATGCCAATCTCAGTACTACCGCCAAGATGCCAATAAACCCATCAGCAAATAAACTCCAAATGGGACAGTCCCTGAGTGGAGTTTTTAATACATTGTTATGCTCGGCAGAGTGGGGTATTCATGGGATATTTGTATTTGTCAAAACCCTTCATAAATT
The DNA here is from genome assembly GCF_030028105.1 of Mobula birostris. Classification (NCBI taxonomy): domain Eukaryota; kingdom Metazoa; phylum Chordata; class Chondrichthyes; order Myliobatiformes; family Myliobatidae; genus Mobula; species Mobula birostris. The sequence goes on along the minus strand of NC_092373.1, from coordinate 122,923,662 downwards.
CAAAAGCACATTGAAAACTTCTACAGGTTTCCCAGTTCTCTCTCTCTTTTCCCGCCTCTTATTGCCACATACCGGAAAACTGCTCAAGTATCAGAGTATCTTTAAGGAGTGTTAGTAAGTCCCAGATTAGAAGCTGTCTGTGAGTGGGTAGAAGAAAAAAGTGATTACATTACAAAATGAAGGGAGAAAGGCATTTGGGAAACTAGCAGTGGGTAGCAGGTGTAAACAACAACAGCAAGATCATGACCTGTACCCACTATCTGAAAACACGGGGGCAAGGGTAACATTCTAATGTCATTGAAGCCAATACTGAATCCAAAATGTTACAAAGCATTTTGTGAAAGGAGAAGTTGAATGCTCCAAATAAGTGCAGAATATAGTTTTTAAGAAGTGCAGTTCCTGGAAATCGAAAATAAAATTCAGCAGGTTAGGCCTCATCTGTGGGAAGAGAAGGAAAGCTCATCTTTCAGTTCAACGATCCTTCATCAGAACAAGGAAGAATATAAAGGAAGTGAGGATGGGGAAGAAACAGTGCCTGTGATAGAGTAAAACCAGAGTGACCATGGAGATGGGCTCTAAACATGGTTACCTGGTCAGTAAGTGAACGGGAACAGTCTGAACAAAATAATGTAGGATTTGTGAAATGCAGAGCAGGAAGATATACCTGCCAGGTTAGTCTGAGCACATCCTCCAATCCCAGAGGAAATGAAGAAAGAAAAAGTGGAGAACATCAAACAAGCTGGGCTAATGTCATAGATGGATGACTGATATAGCCCTGTTTCTTCATCAGAGTAACAACACACACAAAATGCTAGAGGAACTCAGCAGGTCAGGCAGCATCTATCTTCCTCTGCCTGTTAAGCCTCTGGTGTTTAGGGCAGCAAAGAAGGTCCTCCATCTCTGGCGGTGTTCAGAGCTTCCTTCATCGTGTCAGTTAGCTTCATCTCGGTTTTCACTGTTGTCAGTCATGCAAGTCCCAGGTGGAGACCCAGGAATATCATCACCCTCAGATGTAGAAGGATTCTTCATTGCTGATCGTAACACTGTTTGACCAGTCAGGGTTGTTAGTCCTGAGCTGAACCCTGAACCTGGAGGACCAATCAACCACTCTTATTGATCCTGGAGGACCAATGGACCACTATTAGTCTGTCCTCTATTCTTGACCTTTTTGGCATGGGTGACCCTACCAAGAGCCAAAACATAAAGCCCTGACTCCAGCCAACTTAGCTTTCCAGGTTATTGAGGCATACATTGTCCTTGAAGCCACAAGGTTGTGATCCACTTGGAGGAGGCAGCATTTATGGAGAGGAATAAACAGTTGATATTTCAAGACTCATTCTCCAAAGCAGTTGACATTTCAAGACCAAACAGCAGAGACCATTCATCAATACCCCATGGGTGTCATAAGGTGAGCGCTAGAGGCGGACCCAAATACAAGGCACAGACACTGAAGTACTAGGAACAGGACAAGGTTTATCAAGAAAGTAAGGGGAGTCAGGAAGAAACAATGCTGGACATGGACACAGGCCCTGGATGAGACAAGGACACCGGGCCTGGGCTAGGACTAAGACTAGGAAAGCAGGACCAGGACAAGGAACTTGGAACTAGGAGCCTGGGCTAGGACTCCAAGCCAGAGACTGGATAGGGACACGTAATCTGGGTCTTGACTCGGGCTCGGACCCCAGATCTAGGCGAGGACAAGACATGGCTACAGGACTGGACATGGAACTCCTGCACAGGACGAGGCACAAGGACAGGACGGGGCACAAGGACAGGACGAGAACACAAAGCCTTGACTTGGTCTGGACGAGGTGCTTGGACTAGGCTTAGACAAGATGAGGCACTTGGACGTGGCTTGGACTAGATGATGTACTTGGACATGGCTACAGGACTGGACGTGGAACTCCTGCACAGGACAAGGCACACGGACAGGACAAGAACATAAAGCCTTGGCTTGGACTGAACAAGGCTCTTGGATGTGGCTTGGACCGGATGTGGTTCATGGATGTGGCTTGGACTGGACAAGGGAACTCCAGCACCAGGCTGGGTGAGGTACTGCTGGGCTGGGCAAGGGATCTCCAGCACAGGACGTGGCTCCTGGACTAGGTTTGGCTCAGTTCTTGGACTCGACTTGATTAGGCTCTTGGGTACGGAGCCAGGACACTTTTAGGACGCAGGGCCGGAACCCTCCTAGGACGCAGGGCCAAGACCCTTTCTTGGATGCAGGGCCGGGACCCTGCCCAGGACACAGGGCCAGGATGACTGCCGAGGATACTTGCCCAGGAAACTGTCAGGGATTCAGATGGGGAGGGAAAGGGAACAGTCAAGCAGGGAATCTTTGGTTTGCAGAGGTATTTATGTGCCAGCCCAAAATGAGAATCAGGTGCCTCAATTAAGGCACCCAATGGAACAAGGGAAAACAGGAAAACTCGGAATAAGGATCAATGAACCAGACGGTGAACAGAAATGCAGATTGCACAGACCGGACCATGACAATGAGATACCTAAATGCAAATATTGAGGCAACGTCAGTGTATTGCATGCCATTGAATATCACTGAACATCACTCTGCTCCTCTGTGCATGAATGATTCAGGTATACTGAGGAACCAAAAGTAGAACTGCATGTTCATCTATCACACAAAATGATTTACCTTTAACTTTTCAGTTAAACTGAATTGCAGTTGGCACAAAGTCATGGTGCAATGTAATGTGATTCCTAGCTATTGATACTATTCTTCCCTGGATCTGTATTTCTGGATAAAAGCTACTGTTGTAATACATATGAAAAACATTTTGAATTCCTTCAGGTAAATTTTCACACAATAATTCTACAATCTTAGAATATGTAAGTTACCTCAAATTTACATTTCTTATGAGTTTCATTACTCTGCCATCATGGCACATGTAATCATTAAAAGGTAGATTCTCTATTTTCTGAAAATGAGCTGCTTATACATTGCACGATTCTAGCTTTTGCTGACAGACTAATATTTTCTGCTTCCATATAACATGTCAGATAGCCCTTTGTGACAGATGTAGCACTGAGCCCAAGCACCAGAGCAGTCAAATTGGACAACAACTTGGAAAGATGACTACAACATCAAACTTCGATTTTAAAACTTGAGAATGCTCCTTTAACCTTTCAATGCCACTGGAGATTTTACTCACCAATTATAGAGAAAAATTTCACCTTCATTCGTAACAAAAGATCAGTCTGGATCGTTCTTAAGAACATTTTCATTCTTCCAACAAAAGATATTCCAGGGAATACTTTTCATATGCCATGCAGTTTTAACTGAGTTGACACTGCTTTTCATTGCCATGCTGGTAGCGATGAAGGAAAATGAGTTCAGCAGGGCTTGAAACCAGTCAGGGTGACTGGTTGCATCTGTTGATTTGATACTTATAATAGCTTTGGAGAGATGCAGTGGAATAAAGCTACACTACCCTGTCAACTTGCCCTGATTTTTAATCAAAGTTAATTGTGAAACTTTTTTTCTAACCTGGCATTAATAATGTGGGTGCAGATTTTGAGCAGCATGGGGGGGGGGAGCTAGATAGGTGCAACTGTAGACATGAACGTGGAGATAGTAGATTCCCTGAGGATATCTGATTCAAACCTCAATAACAAAAAATATTCCAAATTTTATCCAGCAAACTTGATTTATTTTACTTTTCACATACAATAACATTAGCTGGCCATTGGTGTAATGGCATCCAGACCGGACTTCGAGGCAAGTGGTCCTGGGTTCAAATCAATTGACTCCTTGCACGGTTTCCACCCATATTGGGTTGAGCATCAAGCTAGTAACTCAGCCTCATTAAAAAAAAGGTAACTTCCCACTGCCCCCGTTATTCAGTTTCTCATCTTTTCTTTAACGGCTACTGAAAATTATCCTGATTCTTCTGAGATCCCATTGGAAGTATCCATCAGAAAAATTGCAAATAGCTGATGCAGACTTTTGTGGAGATGACGTCCATGAGTAAGCTGACCTCTTTTATGATATCATTCTCAGTCCACACAGGATCTGAATATGACCATCCGAATTATGGACATTAACATTTCTGCCACCGTTTAAAGGATAGTAGATGTGTTGAACTTGATCCTGCAAGATATCTGATCCACTCCCTAGTGAGGAAATGATGTGCCAATGTGCTGGGAGAAGGGCAGTAGTGAAAACCAACATGGAAGTGGAAACCCCACCCAACCTACTCCAACTTTTCATTTGCTTCTGATCCCCTCCCCCCACATCTTTCAGCCAGTACCCAACATGGACATTCCACTCTCACTGAGCAAAGGTCCCTCCAAATATATCAGTGACATTTGATCGAGGCACGACTGTACAAGTGTGTGGACATCAGTGAGTAAGACCAGCGGGAAGAGTTTAAAAGGAAGACACCTTTATAGAGCATTCTTTCTCTCTCTCTCTCTCCTTTTTCTCCCTATGTCCCTCTCACTATACCCCTTGCCCATCCTCTGGGTTTTTCGCCCCCTCCCCCTTTTCCTTCTCCCTGGGCCACCTGTCCCATGATCCTCTCCTATCCCTTTTGCCAATCACCTGTCCAGCTCTTGGCTCCATCCCTCCCCCTCCTGTCTTCTCCTATCATTTTGGATCACCCCTTCCCCCTCCCACTTTCAAATCTTTTACTAACTCTTCCTTCAGTTAGTCCTGACGAAGGATCTCGGCCCAAAACGTGGACTGTACCTCTTCCAATAGATGCTGCCTGGCCTGCTGCGTTCACCAGCAACTTTGATGTGTGTTGCTTTATAGAGCGGACATTGCAGTGGACGGCTTTGGCTCAACAGGGCTTCAGCGATAACAGGTCGGAGTGAGAGAAGTTACTTGTGAAGAATAGGAAGTATGTCTGTGAGGCCAGTGTTCTATACTGGGTGTCAGATGTGGGATGTCTAGGAGACTCCCAGTCTCCCGGATGGCCACATGTGCGCCAGGTGTGTCAAGCTGCAGCTACTTAGAGACCAGGTTAGGGAACTGGAGATGCAGCTTGATAACTTCATCTGGTCAGGGAGAGTGAGGAGGTGATAGATAGGAGCTATAGGCAAGTTGTCACTCCAGGGCCTCGGGAGACGGATAAGTTGGTAATAGTCAGGAGAGGGAAGGGCGAGAGGCAGGTGCTAGAGAGTACCCCAGTGGCTGTCCCCCTGAACAATTAGTACTCCTGTTTGAGTACTGTTGGTGGGGGGGGGGGGCAGATGGCCTACCTGGGGGAAGCAACAGTGGCCACGCCTCTGGCACAGAGTTTGGCCTTGTGGCTCAGAAGGGTAGGGAAAGGAAGAGGATGGCAGTAGTAATAGGGAACTCCATACTTAGGGGGTCAGATAGGCGATTCTGTGGATGCAGGAAAGAAACACAGATGGCAGTTTACCTCCCAGGTGCCAGGGTCCGGGATGTTTCTGATCACATCCACGATATCCTGCAGTGTGAGGGAGAACAGCCAGAGGTCGTGCTACATATTGGTACCAACAACATAGGTAGGAAAAGGGAAGAGGTCCTGAAAACAGACTACAGGGAGTTAGGAAGGAAGTTGAGAAGCAGGACCTCAAAGGTAGTAATCACGGGATTACTGCCTGTGCCTCGTGACAGTGAGTATAGGAATAGAATGAGGTGGAGGATAAATGCATGGCTGAGGGATTGGAGCAGGAGGCAGGGATTCAAATTTCTGGATCATTGGGACCTCTTTTGGAGCAGGCATGACCTGTACAAAAAGGATGGGTTGCACTTGAATCCCATGGAGTCCAATATCCTAGTGGGGTGGTTTGCTAAGGTTATTGGACAGAGTTTAAACTAGAATTGCTGGGGGGGGGGGGTGGGAACAGAACTGAAGAGATGGGAAAAGGGGCAGTTGGCTCACAAATAGACCTTGTAGACAGTGTGAGAGGGAGGATAGGCAGGTGATAAAGGAGGGATGTACTCAGACTGATGGTTTGAGGGCTGTCTATTTTAATGCAAGAAGCATCCTGAACAAAGCGGATGAGCTTAGAGCCTGGATCAGTACTTGGAGCCATAATGTTGTGGCCATTACAGAGACTTGGATGGTTCAAGGGCAGGAATGGTTACTTAGTGCCAGGCTTTAGATGTTTCGGAAAGGACAGGGAGGGAGGGAAAAGAGGTGGGGCGTGGCACTGCTGATCAGAGACAGTGTCACGGCTGCAGAAAAGGAGGAAGTCATGGAGGGATTGTGTACTGAGTCTCTGTGGTGGAAGTTAGGAACACAAAGGGGTCAAAAACTCTACTGGGTGTTTTTTATAGACCACCCAATAGTAACAGGGACATTGAGGAGCAGACAAGGAGACAGATTCTGGAAAGGTGTAATAATTACAGGGTTGTCATGGTGGGAGATTTTAATTTCCCAAATATTGATTGGCATCTTCCTGGAGCGAGGGATTTAGATGAGGTGTTACGTGTGTTCAGGAAGGTTTCCTGGCACAATATGTAGATAAGCCTACACGAGGAAAAGCTGTACTTGATCTGGTATTGGGAAATGAACCTAGTCAGGTGTCAGATCTCTCAGTAGGAGAGCATTTTGGAGATAGTGATCACAATTCTATATCCCTTACCATAGCATTGGAGAGGGATAGGAATAGACAAGTTAGGAAAGTGTTTATTTGGGGTTGGGGGAAATATGAGGCTATCAGGCAAGAACTTGGAAGCATAAACTGGGAACAGATGTTCTTGTGGAAATGTACAGCAGAAATGTGGCAAATGTTCAGGGGTTATTAGCGTGGCGTTCTGCATAGGTATGTTCCAATGAAACAAGGAAAGGATAGTAGGGTACAGGAACCGTGGTGTAGAAAGACTGCTGTAAATCCAGACAAGAAGAAAAGAAAAGCTGACGAAAGGTTCAAAAAAATAGGTAATGATAGAGATTTAGAAGATTATAAGGCTAGCAGGAAGGAGCTTAAGAATGAAATTAGGAGACCCTTGGCAAGCAGGATTAAGGAAAACTCCAAAGCATTCTACAGGTATGTGAAGAGCAAGAGGATAAGACATGAGAGAATAGGACCAATCAAGTGCAACAGTGGAAAAGTGTGTATGGAACTGGAGGAGATAGCAAAGGCACTTAATGAATACTTTGCTTCACTATTCACTATGGAAAAGGATCTTGGTGATAGAAAGGAAGATTTACATGCTGACTGAAAAGCTTGAGCATGTCGAAAGAGGATGTGCTGGAACTTTTGGAAAGCATCAAGTTGGATAAGTCACCGGGACCAGATGAGATGTACCCTAGACTACTGTGGGGGAGATTGCTGAGCCTCTGGCAATGATCTTTGCATCATCAATGGGGACGGAAGAGGTTCTGGAGGATTGGAGGGTTGCTGATGTTGTTCTCTTATTCAAAAAAGGGAATAGAGATAGCCCAGGAAATTATAGACCAGTGAGTCTTACTTCAGTGGTTGGTAAGTTAATGGAAAAGATCCTGAGAGGCAGGATTTATGAACATTTGGAGAGGCATTATATGATTAGGAATAGTCAACATGGCTTTGTCAAAGGCAGGTTGTGCATAATGAGCCTGATTGAATTTTTTGAGGATATGACTAAACACATTGATGAAGGTAGAGCAGTAGATGTAGTGTATATGGATTTCAGCAAGGCATTTGATAAGGTACCCAATGCAAGGCTTATTGAGAAACTAAGAAGGCATGGGATCCAAGGGGACATAGCTTTGTAGATCCAGAACTGGTTTGCGCACAGAAGGCAAAGAGTGGTTGTAGATGGGTCATATTCTGCATGGAGGTTGGTGACCAGTGGTGTGCCTCAGGGATCTGTTCTGGAACCCCTTCTTTTCATGATTTTTATAAATGACCTGGATGAAGAAGTGGGGGGATGGGTGAGTAAATTTGCTGATGACACAAAGGTTGGGGAATTGTAGATAGTATAGAGGGCTGTCAGAGGTTAGAGCGGGACATCGATAGTTTGCAAAACTGGGCAGAGAAGTGGCAGATGGAGTTCAGCCCAGTTAAGTGTGAGGTGTTTCATTTTGGTAAGTCAAATATGATGGCAGAATATAGTATTAATGGTAAGATTCTTAGCAGTGTAGAGGATCAGAGGGATTTTGGGGTCCAAGTCCATAGACACTCAAAGCTGCTGCGCAGGTTAACTCTATGGTTAAGAAGGCATACGGCGCATTGGCCTTCATCAACCATGGGATTGAGTTTAAGACCTGAGAGGTAGTGTTACAGCTACATAGGACCCTGGTCAGACCCCACTTGGAGTACTGTGCTCAGTTCTGGTCACCTCACTACAGGAAGGATGTGGAAACTATAGAAAGGGTGCAGAGGAGATTTACAAGGATGTTGCCTAGATTGGGGAATATGCCTTATGAGAATAGGTTGAGTGAACTCAGCCTTTTCTCCATGGGTTGACAGAGGATGAGAGGTGACCTGATAGAGGTGTACAAGATAATGAGAGGCATTGATCGTGTGGATAGTCAGAGGCTTTTTCCCCAGGGCTAAAATGGCTAGCAGGAGAGGGCATATTTTTAAGGTGCTTGGAAGTAGGTACAGAGGAGATGTCGAATAAGTTTTTTACGCAGAGAGTAGTGAGTGCGTGGAATGGGCTGCCGGCGGCAGTGTTGGAGCCAAATATGATAGGGTCTTTTAAGAGACTCCTGGATAGGTACACGGAGCTTAGAAAAGTAGAGGGCTATGGTACTATAGGTCATTTATAAAGTAAGTACATGTTTGGCACAGCTTTGTGGGCCGAAAGGCCTGAATTGTGCTGTAGATTTTTCTGTGTTTTTATATTTATCTATGTCAAGGTCTTGAGACAAAAAAAGCCAAAGCTCAACAGTTACAATCCTCTTCAAAGTCAAAGTAGGGACCTGAGCCCCTTGTTTCCAGGGTATCTGTTGTGGAGGAACTCTTATAAATGAAACAACAAAATGTGATTGGCCAACTGCAAAGCTAATTTTTTTTATTATGATGTTGCTACATTTATTTATTCACATAAATAAACAGTATTAAACTAATTTCTAATCTTTATTGTTCTTAGTTAATTGGCAACTCGGGTTTCCAGTACTTGTTGATGAATGAATGGACCTGAGCTGTCAGAAGCCAGTTGGAATGTGTACAGCGGATTCTGTTCCATCTTTTATTGGGGGTAGGGAATATGACTTTCGCCCCATTGGTAGTGAGTAGTCGATGAATGGGTGAAGTATCCATTGTATCTAGAGCAATGATCTGATTAACTATTCTTGTGTTTCATCTTCTTCCTTCTCTTCCTCCTCCTCTTCATTTTCTCCCCTCTTACCTCCGCTCCATCCACTGGAGTCCACTTTTCATGAGACACACCGCTCAGCAACCCACCTATTTAACCCTAGGCCTAACCACAGGACAATTTACAAAGACCAATTAACCTACTAACTAGTATGTCTTTGGAGTGTAGGATGAAACCGGAACACCCAGATACGGGGAGAATGTGCAAACTCCAGACGGTTGCAGAACTGAGCTCCAATCTCCTTCACGCTGTGCTGTAATAGTGTTGCTACCGAGGCACCCTAATTCCGTTTATTCTCATATTTTTACATTATTCTCCTAGATTATATAATATATAATATACCGTATAATTTATACTGAAATATGCCTTTTGACTTTCCTTTTTATATCCTGTGTTTTTGCTCATTTGTTTTTTGTTGCCGTATGCGTGGTTGTTTTTGCTTGTGCATGGGGGAGGGGGGATGATGGTTTTTATTGTGACCAGGTTCCATAGTTCTTCTTTGATTCGTGGCTGTCTGTGGGAAGAAGAATCAGAGTTGTACACTGCAGAGATATTTTGATAATAAATGTATTCTGAATCCTTTGAATACATAATAAAATTCTCATATATCAAATCTGAAATGGCTCTCAGAGCAAAACCGTCAATCCCATACCCGATTCTTCATCCCGCATCCATCTACTCCATCTGATTCTCCTAGCATCAATCTACCTTTGGGTTAACCTATCACCATCATGTCTTTGGGATGTGGGTGGAAATTGCAGCACCTGGGGATGCCCACATTTTCACAAGGAGAATGTGCAAACTCCAGACAGCCACCACTAGGGGTCAGGATAGAATCCATGCCTCTGAAGCTGTGCGAGAGAACTGAGGTTCAGATAATTAGCCTGATCAAAATACATATATGTCACCATATGCGACCGTAAAAATGAATCTCGGGGTTGTATATGGTGACATATAAGTACTTTGATAATAAATTAACTTTGAACTTTGATTTATTACATGTACATGGAAGCCAACAGTGAAATGCATCATTTGTGTTAGCAACCAACACACCTGAGGATATGTTGTGGGCAGCCCACATGCATTGCCGCACATTCCAGTACCAACAAAGCACACCTACAATGCTCAGCAGAACAACACAGCATGCAACAAGCAACTGAACAACAACAGCAAAACCAGCTCCTTTTCTCCCTCCTATCCTCTCTCCCACCTACCCAAGCACATGAGCAGTCCCCCAAGCCCATTCCAGGCTCCCAGGCCACCAGTCTCCAGGCTTCAGTTTTCAGTCTCCAGATCAAACTTCAGGCTTTGACCTTAGGTATCGACCCCAGACTAGCCAATTTGAGGACCCTGAACTCCAAGCTCAAACTCCGAGCTCGCTGAATGACTGGCACGGACAACTGATCCCAGAACCCACTGACCTGGGACAGCCTAACACCCACAGATGTCCTTCATCACCCATCCACATCACTGGCCTTTGATCGCAGAGCGGAGGTACAGACTCCAGATGTCATTTGTCCCCATGTCTAAATCACTAGACTTCAGGTGCAGAGCAGAGGCCTGGACTCCCCATATCTTCGTCACACATCTACTTCGCTAGACTTGAAATGTGGAGTCGGGAGTAGAGTCCTGCCTTCTAATTCCTCCACATCACTGTCCCTAAAACCTTAATCTGACCTCTAACTCCTTCTTCTGTCCCCCAAATCATCCCTACAAACTTTTAAAATGGCTAAGTCTTAGTCATGGTCTCAGCAGACCGTATCTTGACACCATTTTGACCAGAAGCTCTACCTGTTGCATCAACATGCCTTCCTGATCAGAAAAGTGCAAGTTGGCTGCTATCCTGAAATGGAGATACCTACTTCCATTTTTTTCTTGCTGTCCTCCTGGACCCTTTCTTATAACTTGGTACTTCCTTGCATAAGCCTTTAATTTTTTTTCCTTATCTCTTTGCTATCCACCAAACGATCACTAGGTTTATTGCTGTTACCACCTTATGAGCAGCAATCCCAAATGCCCTATTCTATTGAGGCATTCTTTCATCATCGAAGAGTAGCAAGTTGTTGAACTGATGTTCAAAGGTGTCGAAACTTTGGAATATAAGCTGTAGTTGAATGCACTTTCACTTGTGGAACAAGCGATCGTTGTGTGTTTAATGTCCTATTATTTCTCAAATAAATTGCAGTCAGCTGACTTGATTAGAGCTTGGGAATAGTGCTTAACAAATTTATGAAATGACCAATTTAGTCTCATGAGTGTATTAAGTGACCCATTTCCAAATGCCTTATTAAAGATCTTAACATAAAGATGACCACATGTGTATTGTGTCTGTATTATCAATGATGCCTTCCTTTGCCCTTACCCTAATGTTCAGCTTACACCCATTTGCAATTTTCTTAAGATCTTGATATTTACTTGGCTTGTCATCTTTCACCCCCAAATTTCACCTATTATAATTGTCTCAGAAATAAACAGGAAAACTTCAAAGGCTAATCTGACCTGCAGACACATACTTGATAATACTTTAAGATATTCTTTTACAATATATTTGCATGTAAGTATCAATTTAGGGTGTATTTTGTCTCCCCAGATATTTAGGTCAACATTTCTAATAATAAACTATTTAAGAAATTCTCCATGCATGACCTTAGCATGAAGGGCAAGTAACAGACAGTGGAAGTTTTCAGCCATCAAGTACTCATTGATGAATCAGTTATAGGTAACCATTGATCCATTCCACTGGATTGAGACCGAATCAACAATAGATATTGAAAACAGATGTTTCTAATTTACAATTTGGGTATGAAGCACTATTTTTTGATTAGAGTCAAGTATAGATCCAATTGATGAAGAGTAGTGGGTGCAGATGGAGAGAGAATGAAGGTGATATTCCCATCAACCCAGTGTAGAATACAGCATAAGTATTCTTCTGTACGCTCTCAATGTATTCATCTTATCCATGAGACTGATCTTATATTTCCTATTGTTACCAAATTGCTCATCTCTCAAGTACTTTTTTTTAGGTTCTTTAAGGTTGTTCTAGCCGGAGAAGTTTCTGTGGATAAGCTCACACTACCTATTAAATGCTCCCAAAGGCATGCGACTCAGATAGCCTCCGATAACCAAGTCCAGCTCCTGGCCTTTATGTCTGGATTAGCTACTAATCCTTGTGGAATCATTTCTACTGACAGGAGAAGGGGCAAAGGAGGGTTACTAATGCCTTCAAACCATTCGCTTTGGGCAGATGGGGCTCATCAGCCTCGGTTGGCAGCTCATCTCAGAGAAGGAAAGCTCTGATCTCAAACCTCCCAGCTGTACCCATTCATGGGGAAGGCTTCGGGAGTAAACCCCATGGGAAAACCTAGAGCTGGAGTCCCTAAGGCAGTCCTACATTGAGTTCAACACTGACTGACAACCCCTGCGATTCTGCTGGTGCCAAACAGTATGGTCTCTGCCATTCCTTTGGGTTCATCGGTTGCATGGAGTGGGGAGCTTACCACATGGCAATAGTTTGCTCTCTGTATTGCACTATTCTGGGTTGCATATCTAGATAATTAGGATGTAACATTCATGGTCGACCCTGGCCAGTGGGGGTCTCAAGTTCTTTTTATTGAATGCCATATTAGTTGATTTTATCATCATTTCTTTTCTCCAATTCATCTCCCTTTCCTTAAACATTCATCATTACCATTCCCCTGAAGGTTATTACAACTGGCCATGCCACCCTATCTCTAAACTTCTTTCCCTTCTTAGAGTGCTTGGATGTGTTGCAGAAATGTTATTTTTCCTGAAGCTCTATGCTTAAATCTCTCCTGGTAGGCTGCACCCTGCCACAGTACCAAAATAATACTTAGCAGATTTTCCATTGATATCATATATGATTCTGAAAAAAGTTATCTATTTTGCACTATGTTAGTTGACCCATCCACAACCTTCTGTTCACAGTGATTGATCACATTGTCCTCTCAATTTTTTTTTAGGTGGTTTGGTAGGGTTGTCTTGCCTAGTCATACTCATAAAACTACCTGGAATATTTTTTTCATTCTGTACTCAAGCTATTATCTAGGGTGTGTCCCAATGTTTACTCTTGGCTCTCTCCCATTCCTCATGCCTAAGATCCTTTGGCAATCAGATTCAAGTTCATGTTCAAGTTTATCGTCATCTGACTGTACATATATACAACCAATCGAAACAATTCTCCTCCAGACCACAGTGCACCAACAAAACATTTGTCACACACAGCACATAAAATAAAATATTACCACTGCAAAGTTAATAAAATTATAATATAAATTGCATGTAGTGCAAAGCACAGGTAAACAGTACAGTAAACATCTCACTGTTGTAGTGATGAGTGGTCAGGGTATTCATTAGTCTCACAGCCTGGGGGAAGAAGCTGTTACCCAGTCTGGCAGTCCTAGTTCTGCTGTTCCTGTACCTCCTTCCTGTCGGTAGAGGGTCAAAGAAATTGTGGGATGGGTGGTAGGGGTCCTCAACAGTGCTTTGGGCCCTTCACATGCAACACTCCTGGTAAATGTCACAAATAGGGGGGAGAGAGACCCCGGTGATCCTTTCGGCGTAGAGGCGCGCAGAAGTGTGATGTCAATTTCCATGACACACTGATGACACCAGCTATCTTGTATCACTGCTTTTAACCCCTCCACTGTCCAAAGAAACCCCTGCAATGATATCCTAGAGTTGGGATGATGATTTCCAAGATCCACAGTGATAAAGTTTATGCGTTTCTCGAGCAGGGCATCTGGAAAGTCAGTTTGGATTGGCAACAACATCTCCTCCACAATCACCATCAACACTGATGCACCACAAGGCTGTGTGCTTGGCCCTCCTGCTCTTCTGCTTTATACTGACTACAGTGAGGCTAAGTACGGTTCCAATGCCATATTTAAGTTTTCTGAGAACACCACCTTTGTTGGCCAAATCAAAGGAGGTGATGGATCACCGTATAGGAGGAAATTTGAAAACCTTACTGATCGGTGCCACAACAACAACCTCTCACTCAACATCAACAAAACCAAAGAGCTGATTATGAACTGCAGGAGGAGAAACTGGAGTTCCACAACCCAGTCTTCATCAGGACATCAGAGGTAGAGAGGGTCACTAACTTTAATTTCAAAGGTTCGAAGATTAATTTTATTGTCAAAGCATACATATACAATACAACTCTGATATTTGCCTTCTCCAGATAGCCATGAAATACAGAAAAAACATGGAAGTCATTGATAGAAAAGACATCAACCCCCTCCCCACATGAAAAGGAAAAAGACACATAACTCACAAACCTCAAACCCCAATCCTCTCCCTCACATAAAAACTAACTGACCCCCCAACTACCTCCCTTGCAATAAAAAACAGCGACAATCACATCAAACTCCCAACTCCTTCCTGCTCAAAAAGTGACAACAATCTCAAACCTTCAACGCCCTCCCTCACAAATGTAACAATGCAATAACATCAAACCTTCAACCCCCCTCCCTCGCAGAAAAAAACACTGACAATAGCATCAAACTCCCAACCCCCTCTCCCACACACAAAAACTAACAGATCACCCACACAGAAAAAACAGCAAGAACATCGGACCCCAAATCCCCAAACCCTCCCCTCTCAAAAATCTAGCACATCACCCACCCAGAACCCCAACCCGCCAATCGGCAACAAAGAAGAAAACACAAAAGCTGTCGGAATGCAATTTGAACTACATTCCAATAGTCACAAAAATCGTAGAATTTCAGAGACATCCTCCCATTTGAATCAAACTCAGTTCTTCCATAAAGAGCAAATGCTGCACTACCATCCTGTGGCCTTCTTATTACCATGCCGCTAACCTGTGACCTTTCAAACACTGCTGGGCTGACTAGCAACCTGTCGACCCATGGCCTCCATGGAGAGTGACCACTGACCTCCTCCGCATTCACCTCAACTTTTCAATCTTCGTCAAAGCTTGAAATGGGGACATCCCTGGTCTTCTCCACAAGGCAGCTCTCAATCCTCTCCGGGGACAGAGAACACCAGGTCACTCGATCGAAATCCAAACTGCACGTTACAGGCTCCAATAGTTTCCAAAACACAATCAAGACAAGAAGAACAAGCAGAAGGCACAAAAAAAGTGAAATATCAAAGGGATTGGCTATCCCTAAGACACTGCCCGAGAAATTGTCGTTCACTGGTACCATCTTGATGCCAACATCATCATTTCAGAGGATCTACCCTGGGCCCAGCATGTAAACAAGGCTGGGCATCTATCTTCATAGAAATTTGTGAAGGTTCAGCATGTCATCTAAAACTTTGACAAACTTCTGTAGATGCACGGTGGAGTATAGTGACTGGGTGCATCATGGCCTGGTATGGAAACACCAATATCCTTGTATGGAGAACCCTACAAAAAATACAATACAGTCTATCACAGGTAAAGGCCTCCCCACCATTGAGCACATCTATAAGAACCACTGTAAGAAGAAAGCAGCATCCATCATCAAGGACCCCCACCATCCAGGCCACGCTCTCTTCTTGCTGACGCCATCAGGAAGTAGGTACAGAAACCTTAGGTCCCACATCACTAGGTTCAGGAATATTTAGTACCTCTCAGTCGTCAGGCTCCTGAACCAGAGTGGATAACTTCACTCATCCCAAAACTGAACTGATTCCATAACCTATGGGCATACTGTCAAAAACTCTACAACTCATGATCTCAATACTTATTAATTATTTATTTACTATTATTATTTTGGGATTTTTTTCTCTTGTACTTGCATAGTATGTTGTCATTTGCACGTTGGAGGTTTGTCCATCTTTCTTTGTGTGCAGCTTTTCATTGATTCTATTGTGTTTCTTTGTTTTACTCTGTATGCCCAGAAAAAATGAATCTCAGGGTAGTATATGGTGACATACATGTACTTCAATAAACTTACTTCGAACTTTGAGATCTTTGAAACAGCAATATTTAATTCTCTCACACAACTTAAATAGCATTCTATTATTCTATTCCCCATATTAAAGTGATTAATCATACATTCCTCCACATAACCAGTTTATATCCATTTGCAGATGTTAGAACCCCCCCCACCTACTGCCTCATTATCTTTGTTCAGAGAAGATGCTGATACAATATTCTTTGTCTTTTTGTTAAAGTCACTGCGATTGTTATAAATTGCAGAAGCTCTAGCACTGTTCCCCAAGGCATTCGAAAGTTATCGTTTGCCAAAATAAAAATGACGTTTATCACTTTTCTCAAATTTCTCAAATCATAACCCTGATGATATATTACCATCAATACCATAAGTTCTCATCTTGTGCAGTAACCTTCTATGTGGCACCTTATTGAAGTCATACTGGCAATCCAAAACACTGCATCTATTAGTTGTCTTGTTTCCGCTCAGCATCCTCAAAGGACTCCAATAAATTTCTACAATATTTCTAACCTTTGAAAAAACATGTTTGCTCTGCCTAGTCATATTATAATTTTTAAACTACCTATTACTGCTTTATTAATAACATTCTGTTGCTTTCACAGTTACAATTGATGTGATAATTGGTCTACTGCTTTCTGTTTTCTCTCTCCCTCCTTTCTTGAATGCTGACAATATATTTGTATTTTTCAAATCTAGTATCTGGGACACCTCCAAAATCTAGGAAGCTTTGAAAGATCACAATTATTGCCTCTATTTTCACAGCAGCCATTTCCTTTAGAAACTCTGAGGGCAGGCCAACACACCCAAAAGGCCTAGTCCTATTACTTTCCTGACAGCTTCTTTCCCATGATAGTGATTGTTTTACATCTTCCTTCCTTTTTGCCCAGAATTTCCAATTATTTTGGTAAGTTTTCATACATCCTCTCCTGTAAAAGGTAAGTATATTTTTTTATTGCCATTTCCTTTTTTTCCATTATAAATTTCCCCATTTCAACTTCTAAAGGAGTAATGTTTGCATTTGTTACTCTTATAAGACTACAGAATATCTTGCAACCTTTTCTCTTATTCTTTCAAGTTAATTGTCACATCTCATGTAAACCTCCATTATCAATTTTTTTGTTAACCATGGCTGTTCTTCATGATTTTTCTTACTTTTAGGCCTACCACAACTCATTGCAGTATTTTATGCCTTTTCTTTTGATCAAAAAACCATCACTGATCTCTTTAGTTACCACAGACCTATTTTCCTGCACTGTCCTTACATTCACAATATATCCTCAATGATAATTGTAAATCATTTATTTAAATGTCTGCTCCTGCTCATCTGCCATCAAACACCCGAGTTCAATTTCCTTGTCCACAGTAGGTAATCTCTCTTCATATCTTGATTTAAGTTTAAGACTGTGATTTGGAACATAAATTTGTTAATGTTGAACTGAAATTATATCATGTTCTGATCACTCTTCTCCTTACAGCATTTATTCAGATTTTGTTTATTAATTCCACCTCATGAATGTACAGTTATGCTACCTCAGATATCTGGCAACCTGGGATTTATCACAATGTTCAGTGTAGTCTGTCATGTTCTTCCTGTGGGTTTCTAATAGCTGTTTCAGTATTGTCCCACTTTTCAAAGATTTGCTACTTGTTAGGTAACTGTAATTTACACTTAGTGTTGATGGGTAGTGGAATAAAATCATGATGGTATGGTAGACAACAGATTCAAGGGAATTTGGTGAGGAAATGCTACTGATGGGATTGCTATGAGAGTTTTCATAGACTCAGAGAGCTGAATGCCTTTTCTCTACGTTGTAAGCTTATATGAGAATCATACATAACTAGATATAAAATGATCTTTTTATTGGAATTATATTGTTCCAGAAAAACATTTCAAAATCATTCCATAAACTCATGTACAAGATTATCTTTGCCAATTTGATTATCCAGTTTAAATACAGATCAAAATCATTGATGTGAATCATATTATTTTTGTCAGCAATCCCAGTTTATATTGTGATCAGTATGTTGTCTAACTTCAGAGCTAATATCTGTTGATTCTTCCCTCGGATAATTTTCTTCCTTTATTATTTGTTATTTCTTGTCCCACCTACTGATTTACTAAGCTAATGCCATTGTCAGCACTGTACCAAAGTCGGCCTTATTATCTGAGCCACCATCACTTCTCCATTCGATCTATCCTGCCAAAATGCTAAGTATTCTGGCTTATACCCAGCCTTGGTCACTTTGCAAGTGTGGCTCTGTGATAGCTATTGGATCACACCCAGTTTCACCTGTCTTTAGCACTTAATCCATTAACTTGGTACAAATACTTTATGCGTTCAGGTAAAGGGTCTTTAATTTTGACTTTTTGACCATTAGTCCAGCTTCAACTTTCTTTGCTGCTATACTCTGCAAGTGCTGTCTCTATCATACAAAGGCTGTAATTCTTTAGATCACTATAATACACTCTAACCTCCTTAATACTTTTTAATTTTCTCCATCACTCTAATTTGTGTTATACTCATCAACCCTTGTTTTTATGTTCATATTGATCCTACCTCGGGTTTTCTTTTTACTTAAAAGAACCTTTTATCTCCATTTTGCATTCATTGGTCTTTGACTCTGCTGTGATTTTCTAATGCAGCTGATCACATCTTATGCAAGCCCAAAATCAAGCTTCTACTCACATCATTGCTGTGCAATAATGTGCAAATGGTAATTGTGCCTCGGCAAGTGTGTACTAAAAACACTTTACCCATTGCTTCTGCTGCTAAATTACTCATACAGAGCATCCCCAGATTATCAACACCCAATTTATGGACACCTTTACATATGAACAAGTTTGTATAAATATTATTAATTTTAAATGAGAACATCATCATTATCATTATGTGCTGGATGATCGTGATATTCCATCAGTCTTTAATCTGTATTTCCATCTGTTCTTATTCTTTTCTCTTTCCATGACCATGATTGTTCTTGGAAAATTTTTCTGCAGAAGTGGTTTGCCATTGCCTTCTTTACAGAACTGGTGACCCAGCCATTATCAATACTCATCAGAGATTGTCTGCCTGTCATCAGTGGTTGCATAACCAGGATTTGTGATGTGCACCAGCTGCTCATAGGATCATCCACCACCTGCTCCCATGGCTTCATGTGACCCTGATCGGTGGGGGCTAAGCAGGTGTCACACTTGTCCAAAGATGACCTGCAGGCGAGCAGAGGGAAGGAGTGCCTTGCACCTCCTTTGGTAGAAATGTATATTCACCCTACCACCCAAATGAGCAAAGCACTTAATCACACATTGCTCTGCGACGACACTGGTGCCAAGCTGTATGGGTCCTAATGCCCTTCCCTTGGACAACATTGGTGTCATGGAGAGGGGAGACTTGCAGCATGGGAAACTGCTGGTCTTCCATACAACCCTGCCCAGGCCTGCACCCTGGAGAGTGAAGACTTTCCAGGCGCAGATCCATGGTCTCGCAAGACTAACGGATGCCTTTACTTTTTACCCAAGTGAGAACATGTCTTGAAAAAAGACTTGCTTACGTGTAACCTCCCTGCAGTAATAAGTCATCTTTGTCTCCTAAGAACACAAGCTGTCAGTTTTGCTAGAGGAGTCTGTCTCAGATCAGGGCTCATGTTTTTCTTTTTTCGAGTGCCCAAGACACGATTTCTTAAAGTTTTTGATTAAACAACTTTATTTAACTCTTAACTAAAAGAATGAAAGAATTAGTAACTGAAGTAATTTTGTTTAACTTTTATCTAAGCCAGCGGTCCCCTGTGCCGCGGACCGCTACCGGGCCGTGAGGAAATGATATGAGTCAGCTGCACCTTTCCTCGTTCCCTGTCATGCACTGTTGAACTTGAACATAGGGTTGCCAACTGTCCCGTATTTGCCCGGACATCCCGTATATTGGGCTAAATTGGTTTGTCCCAAAACGGACCGCCCTTGTCCCGTGTTTCCCCCGCTACGGTAGAGCGTTCCTATGAAACCTTTTGTGCCGAAATAGCGTGAAGTGAAGAAGCAATTACCATTAATTTATATGGGAAAATTTTTTGAGCGTTCCCAGACCCAAAAAATAACCTAACAAATCATACCAAATAACACATAAAACAGAAAATAAATAACACTAACATATAGTAAAAGCAGGAATGATATGATAAATACACAGCCTTTATCAAGTAGAAATAATGTATGTACAGTATAGTTGGGAAGATGAAGGCAAAACCAATGTGTGGGGGAAAAAATTCGGCACGTACGCGCATACGCACATCACATCGCATGTGCACACGGGTGCCCGCGCAAGGCTTCATGGTCATGGTAGTCCTTCCTGGGGTAAAGTGTCCCGGGATTTGACTGCTACTTTTGTCCCTTATTTGAGAGTGAGAGAGTTGGTAACCCTAACTGTAAAAGACAAGTTGAGGTGAGTTTAACCCTACTTGAACAGCACCCCCACCCCACTGCCGGTCGGCCGGTCCGCAAGAATATTGTCAATATTAAACCGGTCCGTGGTGCAAGAAAGGTTGGGGACCCCTGATCTAAGCCATAATCCAACTTCTAACTGGAGCTAAAAATTTTGTCTGATTCAACTAAGAAAACAAAACTCGAAGTTATTTACTTGATTCTTCACTAATAAGTCAAGCTCAAGGTTACTTGCAATTCATAGCATTACTTATTAACAATCGGTAGCCCTGCTCATGTATTCTTAACTGCTCAGTCTTCAGTCTCCAATGAGCCCCAGCACTTCACTGAGATATGAAGAGGTTTCAAAGTTGCCTAGCACTGGTCACGATGCAGCCCATAGAAAACCTCCAAAAATCCCTTGAAACAATCCTACTAGTATACTGTTTAGAGTCTCCCTTACCTCCACTACAAACAAATAACTACTCCATATAAGGCAAGATTCCTAATACAGTACACAAGTTACTGGAAACCAATGTTCTCTCTAATTTGTAATGTCCAGTGTCTGCAAAAATCTTGTGCTGTGCAATTTTCTTTTGCCCAGTGACAACAACATGTGAGCACTGAATTTTTAAATGGAAGTAAACCTGAAGCTATTCTAAGGATAATAAACTACCAAGTTCAGTTTGTTTTTCATTGCTTAAAAGAATAAAATAATATACATCAATCCTAAGCACTACCTACCCCTGCACCTATCTTCATATCATCTGCAAGCTTTACCACAAAGCCATCAATTCCAAAATCTAAATCATGAACAAACAATGTGAAAAGTAGTGGTCCCAATACTGACCCCTGAGGAACACCACTAGTGACTGGCAACCAACCAGAAAAGGCCTCCTTCATTCCCACTTGCTACCTTCTGCCTGTCAGCCATTCCTCTATCCATGCCAGTATTTTTCCTGTAATGCCATGGTATTTTATCTTGTTAAGCAGCCTCATGTGTGGCACCTTATCAGACGCTTTCTGAAGATTCAAGTAAATGACATATACGGACTCTCCTTGGTCCACCCTGCTTGTTAAATCCATCTGGTAACACTTTCAGTACGCTGGATGAACTCTGCAGGTCGGGCAGCATCAGTTAGAAACGATGAGTCGACGTTTTGGGCCGGAACCTTTCGTCAGGACTGAAGAATGAAAGATGGGGAAGGATTTGAAGAATGCTTGTAGCTTCAGTTGAAAGACCAGTAATAGTGTTGCTTTGATCACAGCATCTGCAGATTATTTTGTGTTTAAATCCATCTGGTCCAGGTGACTTATCCACCTTAAGACTTTTTCCATTGTAATGGAAATGGCACTCACTCCTGCCACCTGACACTGATGGACCTCTGGCACACTGCTAGTGTCTTCCACGGTGAATACTAATGCAAAGCACCCATTAAGTTCATCCACCATTTCTTTGTCCCCCATTACTACCAGCATAATTTTCCAATATCAACTCTCACTTCCCTTTCACTCTTTATATAACTGAAAAAAAATGTTAGTATCTTACTTTATTTGATTGGCTAGTTTGTACTTATATTTCATCGATTCCCTTCTTATGGCCTTTGTGTTGCAATTTGTTGGATGAACAATATAGAATGAGGTAGCAGAAGAGTGCTGAAAAATTGGAGCGGGGGCAGAGATTCAGATTTCTGGATCATTGGGACGTCTTCCGGGGCAGGTGTGACTTGTACAAAAGGGATAGGTTGCACTTGAGTCCAAGGGGGACCAATATCCTGTACACAAACATTTCTTGTACCTACACATTCCTGACCTCATGAACTTTCAGTGTAGCTGTTTCTACTGTTTCATTAAGCCATTCTATTTTAAATGAACTAGCAGTTCTTTTGCGTTTCATGCCCTTTGCTTCTTTGGAATTCGACATAGTGAATCAATAATTTCTTCAATAAAAACAATATAAATAAGCTAGTTCTAAAATTTGCAGGCAAATCATCATAAACTCCACATTGTCAACACCGTCCACATCAGAAATCGGAAAAGGAAATGACATTGTGTACGATCATGAAATACACTTAACATGCCAAAGAGGTAGAGGGTGACAGCCTTTTGTGCACAGTTTAAATTCCTCTGTGCGCTAGTAGCAAAAGATGTGCGCACACGCCTTAGAGGGAACACTTTTGGAAACTACCACATGATTTTCAGTAAATCGCCTGAGATACGTATATCTGGGTAACGAAAGCCTAAAATTAAGTTAGCTATCTTGTCAGCATATTCAACCATTTTATAGCTGTTGTAACATGGAAATCACTAATTCTATTTCATCTCACTGCAGAGACCACATTTGGAAACTGACGAGCAATTGTTTCTATTGATACTTGTGCAACAATACCCTAGTAATCAATAACTGATACTTCAAGCCTATTGAAGTCAGAAAATGAGCGTGGATCAACTGATTCTGTATCATTGTAACCAGGTAGGGGACAGTAACGAATAAATGTTCTTGTTAATTGGCCCTCATCAGCACCATTCATTACAGTACTGTGGAGGTAGGCCAACTGCTTCACACAATCTTGTGTATTTTCCAACATATGGACACAATTAACTTCTGGGCATTCATAAGCTGAGGACAGCCTGTTCTCAAAAGCAATGCTAAATAGAATAACTTTCTGGGCAATAGGGGCTGGCAGGACATCGATAATTTCTAAAATTCTTATTTTTTTAACATCACAACCAAGCAATAATTGACTGCACTGTGTTGGTTGCAGTAAGAACTAACATGGTACATTTAAGGGTCAGATCAATCGGTTTTCCCCACATGTAGACCCTGATGATGGGCCACAGTCTTGCTTGCATTCCTCATCGCAATTTTAAGGGCAATCCTGTACCAAGTCTGACTGCATTGAGAATTTTACACCTGCAAGGGGCATCTAAGTTTTTGTTTAACTATTTTTGTTTACATGAATTTTCATGAGAATGTCTTTTTAGAAGTTTTTAAAAGTTATTCAGTTCAGTTTTAATTGATATTATCTGAATGTAAAGACATCTGCCAAAATTATAATGGGATTTCCAAGTCGTGTTTCTCTCCATTTCATCCTCTGCGACTTGTTGCCTTAAAAACTTTGTTTCTGCATTCAGTTGTACAGATTTCAAGCAAGATCAATCAACTTTGATAAGTCTGGAGTCACATAGAAAACAGACCCTGTGTGGATGGCAGATTTTCTTTCCTGAAGGAAATTAGAGAAGCAGATGGAACTTTAGTTTGAAAACCTGGGGTTTTGTGATCACCATTACTGAAATAGGCATTTCTTTATGTATTTCAAACTTATTATCTTCATCCAGTTTAATTTCACCAATTTATAAAATGGGATTCAAATTTGTGTCTCTGGATCTACCATCCATGCAACTGGTCCAATAATTTCATAGTGCTTTTTTCTCCTCATATTAATTCAGTCTGAGTAATTCTGGACGTACCTTTCCTGTTAAACCACAAATTGGCTGTCATGTTTTTTCTACAGCATTTGAGTTACCACTCTTCAAAACTACTTCCTTCATCTGGTAAAAAGGAATCAGGCTTGTTCTGAAAGAGATTTGACAGGAACTCCACAATTGCAAGCATTTGTTTTATTCATGATGATATTCAGATCTAAAGTGAAATGGTATGTTACAGTTATGCAAGAAAGTCTTCAACTTCAAGCCATTGTGATGGAAGTTCATGTTTTCTGAACACAAAATACTCTGCAGGTGCTGGGGAAGATCATGTTTTCCAATCTTCCTTCAAGCCATGTAGTCCTTTCACCTCCCAAATCTCTTTAAATGTCAATTTTTCAATAATATCAGAAGAACCTGGACCCTTGTAGCACTTTGCATCCAGGGACTAATGAAGTCCCATTGCACGTTGCTTATGACAATCTAACCTAGAAATGCACGAGAGTTTATTAAGAGCTGTATCTTATGCCAATCAGGAAAATTTTCATAATGAAGTCCACAGCTCATTCTGTATGCGTAGACTGAGTGCCCACATAAAACGGTCCGGCGATTGATATCTGGTCCTTGCAGTTGGGTTTTTATTATTTAAACTATGTTGTCATCCTTGGTGAAAGAAAGCTATGTTTTATCTCCTATTAGTGACCGTGCAGTTGAATTATGTGCAGCTATGAACATCTCTCTGAGGATAAGTCTTTGTTTTTTTGGAAGAGATTTAGTGGAGGAGTGCCAAACTACTGCATTTACATATTTAATGCCACGTTTGAAACTGTCTGTATGTTGATATATGCAGAAAAGATCCAGGCTCCTGTATTTGAGCATTTTCAAAGACATCTGCTTCCACAGGGTAACATTTGCCAAGGGTGCACAATGAGAGTTTGCCCTAGGTGTTGTGTGGTGCAGTCGGGTCAGTCACACCAGTAGAACTCTCCCATTCATCCAGAGATACGCCAACACTGACACCGTAATGAATCTTTGAGACAGATTCAAACAGCCCTCTGGGCCAGAGTGAGGGCACGGTAGAGGTAGATATTGTGGCAAATTTAAGGAATATTTAAGTGAGCATCTAGGATGACTTGCCATGGAAGTCTGGTATCCAGTCTGGAAAATGGAACTAGTATTAACAGATGTTTGATGGCCAGCATGGATAAGATAGACTGAAGAGGGCTGCTTCTTGGTAGTGTGACTTTATGACTCTCAAAGTGAAGCCATGTTCCCAGGCAAATGGTTTGACTATTACTTAGCTTCCTTCACCATGAGGTAAAGTTACGGTGCTGTGAATCAAGATTTGTAATTTTTCAGAGAAAAAACTAAACAAAAAACAGTGTACTTAAAGGAATGCACAAATGAAAACAAAACTAACAGCCTATTATAAAAAATGTATGAAAATTAAATTTCTGATGATCAAATATTCATCTATATTGGAGTTTTGTTGAATACAAAGAAAAGCTTTTGATTTGACAGGGAGAATGATAAATTCTAGATAGAGATGTTAATCTTGAACTCCTGTGACTAAAACTTCTTGCCTATCAGAACAAAGTCAAATATAAGCAGACCCCAAGAGGATCCAATTTTGCACCATTGAGAAATGGCTGAGTACATTACAAGGTGAAGCAGAGATTGTTTCAAAGTTCAAAGTAAATTTTATTATCAAAGTACATACATGTCACCATATATTGCCTCTGTCAGAACCGTGGATTCGGCAGCGCAGCAGATATGAAAAATGCACTCGTCCATATGCATGTGTCAGCTAATTACTATTTCATTGTGCTGATATTTAACCCGATTCTTTTCATTTTAGTGGGTGTCGATACTTGAGCAAAGTACAGCAACATTTTGCTGCCTCTTTGCATTTGGCCTTGCTTAAGAAATTGGACTGTCAAGTCAACCAACTCTGAAGACTAGCGGTATTTGTTTTATATTTAGTTATTCATTTCATCCTCAGTGTTGGCTTCATTTTTCATCCGTTCTCCCATGCCCGGACCAGAACTGACTCCCACCTTCCGAGCCCCACAGACACCCGCATTCATATAGGAGCTGAGTATTCCACCACCAGGCAGATATTCTGGTGATCCCAATGGTTGCAGGAATTCTGTTACCCAATGCAAGCTGACATTCCAAGCCCAGCCTGGTCATTTTGATGATGATGCATGAAAACTGGTGTACATGGTCAATCTTCTTGATGGACCTCCACTCAGCCTGTTCAACAGTTTACAGGAGCAAGGATACCCCGCAGCCCAGTCATTCCAACATTTCATGGCGGAGTTAAGGAGGGTTTTTGACCTTCCAGTACAGGGTCAGGAGGCTGCCCACTGACTCTTGGACCTGCGCCAAGGCAGAGGAGTGGTGAGAGCCTATGCAGTCAAATTCTGTACGCTTGCAGTAGAGATGGGTTGGAATTAGAGATCTCTCATCACTGCCTTCCAGCGTGGACTGAACACAGGGGTCTGGCATGAGATCGCTGTCCGGGATGAGCAGGATAGTCCGGATGACCTGATTAATCTGGCTATTGAAGTTGACGAGCAGGTGACTGAGTGGCGCAAGGAAAGAATGTTTCAAACTTCCTACATGCCGTCTGATCACCGTCTTTCCTTGCCCTCTGCCCCTCCCTCACCAAGCAGCACCCAGCCCACAGAGGAGCTATGCAAGTGGGATGCATGTGCCTGTCCCAGGAGGAACAAGAGTGGCGCAGCAGAACAGATTCCTGCCTTTAGTGTGGTGATATAGGACACTTTCGGGTAGCATGCCCCAAACGTCCAATAAGAGAGAATACCCATCAGCTAGGAGAGGAATCCTGAAGGGTTGGTTCTCTCTTCAGTCAGCTTCCCCTAATTGTGTAATGCTCCCAGCTTCCTTGTCATGGAGGTCTCAGGCCCATGAACTTAAGGCGTTTATCGACTCTGGTGTAGCCGGAAATCTTATGGATATATCTCTCGCTCAAAGATGGGGAGTTATGACTCAGGATTTTAAAAAAATATATCAGCATCAAGGCGCTGGACAGTCGACCTCTAGGCAACGGCCAGATCCACCTTTCCACCCAACCCCTCCAACTGGTGCTCAAAGGCAACCATCATGAAGAAATATTTTTCTATCTGGTTATTTCACCTGAACTGCTACTGGTACTTGGTCTCCCCTGATTATCCTGACATAACCCATGGATCAATTGGTCTCTGAAGGTACTCCAAGAGTGGGGACTGCCATGCCTGGCTACCCGTCTGGGTCCAGCTCAAGCCCTGTTCCATGAATCCTCTCCTATGTCAGCTAAGGATGTGGACCTTTCCGGGATTCAGGCTGAATATGTGGATCCCCTTGAGGTTTTCAGTAAAGGAAAGGCCACCACCCTGCCCCCACATCAGCCATACGACTGCACCATAGACCTCCTACCGGGCACCAACCTTCACCGGGGCTAGCTCTTTTCCCTCCCTCATCCTGAAATGGTGGCCATGAAGGTATGCATCAAGAAGGCATTGGCCATGGGGTTTATCCATTGGTAAACCTTGCTGGCAAGAGCAGGCTTCTTTCTTGTTGAGCAAGAAAGTTGGCAAGCTCCATCTCTGCATTGATTATCGACCCCTGAACAACATCACTGTGAAGAACCGTTAACCTCTTCTCCTGCTCATGTCTGCATTTAAACATCTCCGGGGAGCAACCACGTTTTCCAAAATTGAACTGCGCAATGCTTTGGTTTTGCTGATGTTGAGTGAGAGATTTCCAGTCTCCCTCACTTCCACCGATTAGTCACCACATTTGGTTAAGCCAAGGACAGTGGTGTCATCAGCATATTTAATATGGCATTGGGACTGTACTTAGCTACAGAGTCATAAGTGTAAAGCGAGTACAGCAGGGGACTAAGCACACAGCCTTGTGGTGCACCTGTGCTGGGAGATTTTAGAGGAGATGTTGTTGCTAATCTGATGTCTGCAAATGAGAAAATTGAGGATCCAGCTGCACAAGGACATATGAAGGACTATGTCTTGAGCTTAGTGATTAGTTCCGAGGGAAGGTAGTGTTGAATGCTGAGCTGTAGTCAATGAAGAACATCCTGATGTATCTTCATTGTCCAGTTGTTTCAGAGCTGAGTGAAGAGTCAATGAATTGGCATTTCCTGTCAATAGATCAATAGGAACCTGCTCATCAGTTGAGATGTTCTAGGTGCTGCTATAAGTGATACAACTCTGGCCTGTACTCTGCACCAGCCATTACTGAGCTGTAGAGACACAGGGCCTTGACTAATGTTTTCATTTCCCAGGATGTATGCTGAATACTACTATGAGAGCAGCATTTCTTTATTATTTATTTATTTATTGTCATACAGTGCAGAGTAAACCTTCTCTGGTCCTGCGAGCCACACCACCCAGCTATCCCTCAATTTAATCCTAGCCTAATCATGGGACAATTTACAATAACCAATTAACCTACCAACTGGTGTGTCTTTGGACTGTGGGAAGAAACCTATGCAGTCATGGTGAGAACATACAAACTCCTTACAGGCAGTGGCAGGAATTGAACCCGAGTCCCTAGTATAACCAAGCATTGTGCTAATCACTATGCTACCGTGCCTTCCCCAGCCCAAAACATATTTGTCTTCAACCAAGCATTGCAGAACAGCACTTTCCAAGATCTCATAACCAATGCATACACTTGTAACTGCCACAACAATTTCTTAGGTTAAGGCCACAATTTTATTTCACACCAATGTGATAGAACTAGCTTAAGGGACATTTAAGCTTATATATGACAAAGTATTTAATATGGAGGCACAAGAAACTTCAGGTGCTGGAATCTGGAGCAAAAAGTAGCAAATGGCTGGAGGAACTCAGTGAGTTTAGATGGAAGGAATTTCCCTGATGCAGGGTTTCAAGTCAAAACATCTGCAATTTCTGCACCGCTTCTTCTCCCACCCCCAGTGCTCAACTCACAGAGTTCCTCCAGCAGTTTGCTTTTGCTACAGAATATTTAATAAAAGAAACATGAACTGAAAACTTACTGAGGCATTCTAGGTTGTTATAAATGTATTAAATTAAATTGATCAATATTATGCTCTGAGAACTGCAATATTTTTATTATACTATATTGTATTTTTACAATTTATTAATGAAATGCATTTTGAAAAGTCCCACGTGATCATCTGAACATGGCGTAACGTGAGGAAGTTCTTTTTTGAGCGCCAAATGGGCATGACATCAGCCATGCACCCACAGTGCCACCCACTGGGACATTTGGGAAGCCCAGACCATTTTAAGCCTGCTAGTTATTAGAATTTAGTCAGTGAGCCAAGGGCTTGTGTTTGGTTGCCAGTTAGGCTATTGGTTATGATGCTGCGCTGCTCAGAAACCAAGATCAATGAGTTGGTAGAAATGAGTTCCAATCCCACTTTCTCAAGCGGGGAAATTAAATCCAAGAAGAACTTCTACAAAAAGAAACCATGAACTATGATAATGATGGATTTTAAAAGGATCAATGTGGATCACTAATGTCCTTCAGAGAAGGAAATTTGCCTTCTTTATCCAGCAGAATTATATGGGTCCAGATCCAACAATGTGACCCATAACTGCTACCTCAGTGCAGGTATCAGTCGGATATGGACAACAAATGCTGTGGCATTCAGATCCAATGACTGAAAACAAACAAAACAAATCATAGTATCCAACAAACCTAATCCTCCATATTGTGTGAGAGATGTGAAGGCACTAGAGAGAGAGCAGAGAAGAGTGACAAGATGCATTCCAGGTCTGCAGGGTATAAGCTATGAAGAAAGATTGAAAGAATTAAATCTTTTAGTTTAAGTAGTTGTAGAATGAGAGAAGACATGATAGGAGTGTTCAAAGTCATTAAGGGTATAAGGAAGGTGAATGCCAGCTGCTGCTTCAAAATTAATCCGTTACCAGGGACACTGGGCCATAGGTGGAGACTGATTTCAGAAGCATTTCCTTACACAGTGAGCTGAGGACACATGGAACAAACTACCTAGTTGTGTAGTTGAGAGTAGCACCTTCGTGACTTTCAAATCTAAACTCAATGGTTATTTCAACACACTATGTGAACAGGAATTTGTCAAGCTATGTTCGGCTGAATAGCCTGCTCTTGTCAAAAATGTTCTTATGTTCTAATATTCTAATGTCTTCTTCATAGTTCCTTTAAAGACTGCCCATTCAGACATCTATAGAGAACTAAGTTTAGCATGGGTATATGTGTTTCATTGTAACTATATGTCTCATTGCTACTAGCAGGAAGGAGGTACAGAGGCCTGAAGGCACACACTCGACAATTCAGGAATAGTTTCTTCCCCTCTGCCATCCGGTTTCTGAATAGTCATTGACCACATGAACACTACCTCACTACATTTTTTTCATTTATATTTTTGCACAACTGATGTAATTTAACCATTATAATATCCATATACAATATACTGACTGTAATTCAGTCTTTTTTCTCTGTTATTATGTATTGCATTGTACTGCTGTTGCAAAGTTAGCAAATTTCACGACATATGCCAGTGATACTAAACAAGATTCCAGTTCTGATTCTGATTCTCTCGTTTGCCTTTGAAGTTTGAAGTTATTCATTGGCTTACAACAAGGCAAAGTACTATTATTTGCAAGCGTAAGAAATCATGTTTGATATTGAGAGATGGATGCACTTAAAGGACTGAGGTAAAGTGACTCAGTTGGGAAAATGGTGTATAAGATCCCAGTTGGACTTTTAAATGCCACTCACCATTTATTAGGATGAAAATCAAATTCAGATGGCCCAAACATGCGTGTTTCTTTAATAAGTTCGGAGACAGACAGAGAAAACACCCAGTGAGACAAGCTTGAATGCAAACCATTAAGCGTTTTATTTCACATATATGGAGCTGCAGTTATGATCAGAGTCACTTAATTCAATCAGCACAACTGGAAGTGAAATTGGTTTTAGATGGGAATACAGAATGAGTGATTGAGTAATGACAGCTTGTTTCACACCCGAGCAATTTTCTTGTCATTTAAGTCAATCAAGTGAAGTGTTAGATGTGCTTCTAATTTGCAGTTGTGTATTTTTCACAGCAGCCCTACAACAAATATTTCACTTCCACTTGACCTGACGTAATAATACATAAACAATCCTTACGTTTTACCATGCAGCAGCCATTCATGTGCACATGACCCATTCTAATCTCATGACAAGTTCAGTTTTCTTGATGATCAAAAAATAAAACCTACATGACACACAAAGTTATCTTGCTCGGTAACACACATTTTACCAGATTTACTTTGAAGCAACAAGCCAACAGAGATAGTGTATTCTGCGGTGATATGCAAGTGCACAGGGATTGTCTGGCTAAACGTGTCCTGTGTTGTGAACCATGTGTTCTGAGGAATCTTCTCACCAGTAAATGTTTTGAGCTCTGCCAATAATGCCTCTTCGGTGGAGTGACAATGGTGTTACCACCCACAGATATTTTGAGCTATATGCAAATTCACCTAGCCAGACACTTCAAAAGGAGTGAAGTCTGAGCTTAGTGTGTAAAACATGATAATTTTCCACTTGAAATAAAGTTAATCTGTAATAGCAAATAGATTTCTTGACCTAACATAACTTTTCTTCTTAGCTACAGGAAGTCATTGTGAGATCAGCCTAGAACTGCAAAACACTGTGTGGAGTGGATACCACAGTAGCACATTGCCAGATGTCATTATCCAGGTTCGTAAATGCAGATTGTGAAACAATGAGGAGGAAAATTATCAGTATGGAATTAGTGCACTCTGTAACACTGTAATTACTGCAGCCACATCTCACGTAATTTCACTTGATGTCACCATGAACTTTGATTTAACAGAGTTAACAGTACTTACTGAATGAATTCCTGTCGAGGAATATCTCACAATGTAAAAGCAAAAGAAAAATCCTTGTTGTAAAATGCTATAAAGCTTTATTTATCTTGTAAAAATAAATTAGGACTTCCAGAGAGTTGTTGCATATTTTCCTAAAATATCTTCTGTAGAAAATCATTTGTAATTTTGGTAAATCAGCAAAAATAGCATGTCTGAGGTTTTGGCAGAAGTCATGATGAGAGATCAAGCCAACATTTCAGATCTTTGAAGCAACACACATAAAAGTTGCTGGTGAACGTGGCAGGCCAGACAGCACCTCTAGGAAGAGGTACAGTCGACGTTTTGGGCCGAGACCGAATTCAGATCTTTATCTACTGCAAATCTAATATCAACTATTCCAAGTCCAGGGTCGGACATTCATCTAGCGAAGGTATTTCCCTCAAAAGGGACCCACCCAACAGAAGAATGTCAAATTTAGCATGTGATATTTTAACTTATTTTGTAAGCCTCTTTTCAGCACTCTACACCCTAAGTTCTAGACTTCAGTAACTTCTAATGAGCTGCAAGATATTATCCATCTGTTGCAATAAGTGTTCATCTTACCTGTCCATTGAAAGTCACTCCCCCATGCTAGCTAGGGATTGGCCCACGTAAGGAGTATTGCAGTTCCTCTCACTACCTGCCATTTAGATGATGATGTCACAGTGCTGGTGGAGTTTAAATCTAGTGTGCAGAAACCATGCACTCTCTTTTCGCTCTCTGGGCTGCCACAGGCTGAGGTTAGTGCCATGGAAATCTTGAACAGTGGAGATGTGCTGCAGTAAAGGGGGCCTGGGTGCAGATTTACAGTTAGCAAAGGGCTTGGTTCTGGTCCGTAGTGCTCTGTGACTCTAAGACT
Source organism: Mobula birostris (assembly GCF_030028105.1). Lineage (NCBI taxonomy): Eukaryota > Metazoa > Chordata > Chondrichthyes > Myliobatiformes > Myliobatidae > Mobula > Mobula birostris. The sequence continues at coordinate 122,890,898 of NC_092373.1, read as the reverse complement.
CTAATGCGCTATACTCGTGGAATCCTTTACGCATACGATATGAGGAAATTTGACCTTAATATTACATAAAATATTTTTCTACTTACCCATAAAATTATTCATATCCTGTTGGAAATCCATCCAGGTAACTTCTGCATATTCTTACACAGCTTTTTTTCTGACATACATTGGGATTATCTGCTAAATAATAATTTTGCATTGTTTGCTATCTCAGTTAATTAGAAGAACTTCATTTCTCTGGTATATGCATGTAAAGCAACAGACTATTGATATCACTTTTAAAACATGAGGGTATATTGGAATAAGTTATATAGAATTAGTCATCCGGATTCCCACTGAATGGGGAGGAGGTCTCTCCTTAAACTTTTAGCAAAAGCAGCAACCTCTTCACAGAAAAACTCTAAGTTATCAAAAGCACAAATTGTTCATGATTTCCTCCAATTTTCTATTTGCTACAGCGAGAGATTATGGCAACTTTGTGAAATGTCTCCCTTTTTGTGTCTTAAGCGTAAGTAAATTATCACGTTTATAAAGTATTGGGCCAGTAAGATGCCTTATCATTCCTCAGCCAACTCTACCTACTGTTTCGTAAAACAACCAGCTGGCCTGAACAATATCAGCATCTATTATGGTGGGGATGGCTCCATATATGTGAGTATATATTACTGGGATACAGTCAGCTGAACAAACATGACAAGTGGCAAATCCATGCATCAGAACAGCGTCAGAAGCACTATGCCTCAATGTCCTGGGAATCGAGGTAGAGAAATGAAGTAAAGGCATATGGACAGTCAGATTTTGAACAAGTCTGAAACTCAAATTCTGGTACAGGAGGTCCATTTCTGCAAGTCGTAGTTGTGCTGAAAGTACGGTTATATATGTTGTTATTTATGTGCTCATGTATAAAGACCATTTTACAACTCCCCTAATTATTTCTGTTGACTAAAACTATCATCAGATATAATTCAAAAATTATAGTTAGATTTCACACTGTTTTGTAATTAATTTTCTTTTCAGTATTGTTACTCATCTTACGAGTAGTTCCTGATTAGTGACCATGTGTGCTGTTCATTGTTCTTTCACCTTTTGAATTCTTGATATGTAGTTCTCACTGAGAGATGGCCTGATTGTTTAAGCTTGAGGAACAGCAGGTATAATTGCCAAGTTAACTAATTTTTGGCAGCCTTCTTTTGGAATTGTTTTGCAAGACTTTATTTCATTTGTCCTTGAGATCACTAACTCAAGCCGAAGGAAAGGAACTTTCTAGACTGGATTAGTTTGATTCAGATTTTGTCTATATTAAACCGTACCAAACAACAAACCTATTACATTAAAAATGTGAGGTTAATGTCACAATAAGACCCTCCGGAATACTCATGAGAATTGTAAGAACATCAATGTCCTTTTATTTTGACAATGAGAACCTCTTGTTATCTACACATAACAAATCACCTTTAATGTAAATGACATTAAACAAAATTACTGGAGTGCAAGATGACACTTTGTAAATGCTGTAAGGTTTATATCATTTGTTCCTGCAAATGACTATCTCTAATTATCTGGCAAATGGAGTAATAACTAACGTTAGCAATCATGCATTTTTAATAAGCTCACAGCTTGTTTTGTTTTAGATTTTCATTTGTTCTCATAGAAATAAGCAGCAAAAAAATCATTATAAAAGGAAAAAGTAATGAATGTGTTGAACATGTTTAGTTGTTGACACGTTCCATTGCAATATATGTAGGAAATATGCTACATAGGGTAAATCAAGATGTAGAACATTATTTTGTAACTAGAGAATATAATATCTGGAACCTTATTATTTCTGTGGAAGTGAACAAAATATCCTGTGTTTCAGTGGGAGATTGAATGGCACAAGTGTCTCCCTTCATCTGTTTACAGCTTTATCTGAAATTCCACTAACTGTTCACCAAAATTATGTTGGTGTGTATTTATTGGACCTGGACTGGAGCAGAAAGTCTTTGGAGATTTCATGGACTAGCTGCAAATCAGATTTTCTGCTTTGATTCCATGAATATTATGCCAGGAACACTAATGAAGAATGCTATCACTGTTCTGTATTTGCTCCACAGGTATTGGAGGGGATCCGAGGCCCATTTAACAAAACTACTTATATTAGTTTGCAATTAATCATATTTGAAACCAGGCTAGGCAATAAGCAACTGAAAAGTGTAAAAAGACAGCAGAAATCTGAAATAACAACAGAAAGCCTTAGAAGTAACAAACAGCTTTTATGGAGTTATGTTCCAGGTTGATGATATCAGAACTGAGAAAGGTTATGATGTGTTCAGTTGCAGTGAAGGGAGCGAGTGCAGAGTACAAAGCGCTGTGATACAGTGGGTACGCAGGGGTATGAATGGTACAACTGAAGTAAGTGCTGGCTGAGAGGGGTCAGTGAAGTTGTGTTTGTGTCACGTTTTAACTGGATCCAGGAAATGTAAGAAGAAGGAGGTGAATGAAAACAGGAAAAGGAAAGAGAAAGACAAAAAAAAATATGAAATCCAAGAAGTCTCAAATTATTAAAAAAAAGATAGAATGCTGGAAAGACCATCAAGATCAGATAGCACCTGAGGGGATAGGAAAGCAGAATTAACATCAAACATACTGATGATCTTTCAACAGAAGTGCTCACTTCTGATACAAATTGGAAAGGCTCTTTGTCTGAAATTCTCAGATAAAATTGTTAAGTCCAGTTTCTCCATTGCAGAGGCACCTGTTTTCACGCTAGTCCTTCCAACATGATTTTCCTTTCCATCATCCATAACTTCCCCTCCAACACATAGGGTTCTCAACTGCATCTTTTTCATTTCCTGTACTTTTGCTCCCGTCCCTCTCTCCAGCCACCCAGAACGTTGCAAAGGATTCCCATTGTGCTCACAAACTACACACACATTCTTTACATTTATTGGACCTTTCTCCATAATTTCCCCCACTTTCAACATGATGCCACCTTCAAACACGTCATTCCCTTCCCTCCCTCCCCTCTGCATTCAGAATGTTTCCTGAATCACTCTTCCTTCTCTATCATCACCCATTCCTCTTCTCACAGCACTTCCCCATGTAACCATGGGATGCCCAAACTTTTTCCCTTCCTGCTACCGGGAGATCCAGAATCTCTATCCCAATGCAGCAGGAGTTGACATGTACCTATTCCAATTGATTGTTCACAATGTGTTCTCTTCGACAACAGAGTAACCAAATATAGAAAGGGTGAACATATTGCAGAGCAACCCCATTCAGTACACTAAGCTTACTATTGCCTTTCACTTTAAATTCTACTCTGACCTTAACATCTTTTGTCTTTTACACTGCTCCAAAAACTCATGACTGCACATGGTATGATTGAGGGACAGTGTACAAACTTAACATGAGTCTTCAGACTTAGATTCTGAACGGGCTGAAATTTGATCAAGGTAGTACTCAATACTTGAAAGCATTGATGCACAGTAAGTGGATAAATCACCCAGCGCAGATGAGATGGAGCCAAAGCTCCCCAATGCACATCAACAGATCATCTCACCTGGTCCTCAACGTCACCTCCCTAGCCAAGAAAGCACAGCAGCACCTCCACTTCTTGAAGAGATTGAGGTGACCGAGGCTTCAAACCCCCATCCTAATCACATTCGAATAGTGAAGGGCCTAGATAGAGTGGATGTGGAGAGGATGTTTCCTATAGGGGAGAGTTTAGGACCAGAAGGCACGGCCTCAGAAGAGAGGAACATCCTTTAGAATAGAGATAAGGAAAAGTTTCTTTAGCCCGAGGTTTGTGAATATGTGGAATTCATTGCCACAGATGACTGTAGAGGCCAAGTTATTGGGTACTTTTAAGGTGGAAGTTGATAGGTTCTTGATTAACCAGGGTGTCAAAGGTTACAGAGAGAAGGCAGAAAAATGGTATTGAGGGATAATAAATTAGCCATGATGGAATAGTGGAGCAGATTCAAAAGGCCAAATGGGCTAATTCTGCTCCTATGTCTCATGGTCTACCTGAGCAATGTCAAGAGTGTCCTGGCCAGCTGTATCAACAGCTGGTTTGAAAACTGCAAGGTATCAGACCGCAATACCCTGCAACGGATTGCGAGCAATGCTGGAGAAACACTGGGGTTCACTCCCTCCCCACCCCATCCAGGACATACAATGCACCAAAAGCGTTGCATTTGCAGAGCTTTTAGTATTGTCAAGGACCCCTCCATCTGTCCCACAATCTCTCTGACCTCCTACAGTCAGGCAGAAGGTACTACAGTATAAGAACAAGCACTGTTAGGCTGGGTAACAGCTTCTTCCCCCAGGCTGTGAGTCTTCTGAACACCTGCTACCACCTAGTACACATCATTTCTGACAGGGTCAGTAGCAGTAATCCTGATGTATATTTAACGACACATCATATATGCACTTTATGTCAACTTGTATAGTACATCTACAGGATTATTTTATGTGCCATATATGATATATGCACTGTGTATTTTTCTTTATTTATTGAGTGAAACAGACCCTTCCAGCCCTTTGAGCAATCCCCCGATTTAGCCACAGTCTAATCACGGGACTGTTTACAATGATTTACCAATCGGTAGGTCTCTGGTCCATGGGAGGAAACCAGGGCACCCTGAGGAAATCCACACAGTCACAGGGAGAGCGCAGCAGCAGGAAACTGAACCCGGGTGGCCTGTACCGCAAAGTGTCATGCTGACTACACATCAGTACTATCAGTCTCACGTCTCTGTCTGTGTTCACTAGAACTCCTAGGCAAGACTCGCCTCTGATAAAGATACTGCAGCAGCACTGAACAATTAATACCCCTGGGTGTAATCTGCTTTCTGTAAAGTGCATTATCATAACACACTCATTTGTCTTTTCCTTTTCCAGTTGGTACTAACATCACAGAATATCCTAGGCTAATGCTACAACCATCTGGTTGTAATCTATAAATGTCACACCATGTTCCTATGACATTGCAGAGAATAAGTTCCCATTTATAATTGAGCAGAATGTGCAGTGCTTCAATATTTCTTTATAATTGTGAAACTCAGAGTAACAAATCAGCTCCCGATCCAGATGCTGAACTCGGGTGGTGTTTGCACGGTCTCCCTCAGGCCATGTGCTTTTCTCCTTTGCTCTGTTTCTCTCTCACATTCTCAGCTCATCTGGGTTGGTAGGCTAATTGGCCACTGCAATTTGCCTCGAGTTGTGTAGGTGACTGGTCGTATCTTGGCTTGCTTCCAAAGCTGTTCAATGGAACAGGACCCCATCTTGTCACAGTACAACTTCAGGACACGGCACTGGAACACACCACCCGAGAAGGGGGTGAAGGCAGGGTGAAAAAGCATTGAGGTAAGTAAGCATTTAAGGGTATAGTAGGCTCTGGACCAAGCACTGGGGATTAGTGTGTAAAATAATGCAATGGTCAACATGCATGTGACAAGCTAAAACACCTGATTCTGAGCTGCAAGGCTTTATGATTAGATTCAGTATTTTCAGTTAATCAACTGTTCCAGTCTACCTAGCGAATGTTGACAGGCCTCAACAGACAGGATGTGGAGATGATGTTTCCTGTGGTAAGGGAGTCCAAGACCAGAGGGCACAGCTTCAGAATAGAGGAGCGTCCTTTTAGAATGGAGATGAGGAGGAATTTCTTTAGCCAGAGAGCGGTGAATCTGTGGAATTCCTTATGACAGGTGGCTGTGGAGGTCAAGTCATTGAGTATATTTAAGGTAGAGGGTGATAGATCCTTGATTTGTCACTGCAAGAAGGAATGCAGGAAGAAGGCAGAAGTTGGGGGCTGAATGGATCAGCCATGAAATGGCCTAATTTTGCTCCTATATCTTATGGTCTTATAGTCTTATATTTCATATTTCTAGCATTCCTTTCCTTTCCTTTTCTTTTATTTCAGATTTTGTCATTTCTTTCTATTTGTCCATCCTTTCTATCCTGTTTTTCTGTTTGCCCTGTTCAGTCAGACAGCATCACAACCATTTGGTCTTCATCAGTCTCCACACTGTCATGGACAATCCACCTAATTCCCTTCATGTCCTTTAACTGCCAACACCACTAAGCTCCACTCCATCCACACACGCACACACACACAACTGTCCTTCTACTGAATATTAGAGCATAAGAATATAAAAAATAGGAGCAGGAGTCCACCATCTGGCCCATCGAGCCTGCCCCGCCATTCAATAAGATCATGGCTGATCTGTCCGTAAAACTCAGCTCCATCTACCCACCTTTTCCCCTTAACCCTTAATTACCCTACTATGCAAAAATCTATCCAACCTTGTCTTAAGTATATTTACTGAGGTAGCCTCCACTGCATCATTGGGCAGAGAATTCCACAGATTCACCACTCTTTGGGAAAAGCAATTCCTCCTCATCTCCATCCTAAATCTACTCCCCCAAATCTTGAGGCTATGTCTCCTAGTTCTGACTTTGTTTCATTTCTAAAGATTCCCAATTCCCTGTAATGTTAACTTAGTTTTTCACTCTGGGTGTGAACATCTCTGAAAATCTATCCTAGGCCCAAATTATGGATGGGATTACGAAGAAGGCATGCCAGCGGCCATATTTCATTAGGAGTTTAAGGAGATTTGGTATGCCACCAAATCACTACAGATTTCCACAGGTGTATCGTGGAGAGCATTCTAACTGGTTGCATCACCATCTGGTATAAAGGGGGCCACTGCACAGAACTGGAAAAGCCGCAGTGATTTGCAAACTCAGTCAGCTCCATCACGGGCCCTAGTCTCCCCAGCACCTAGACATCTTCAAAAGGGGATGTCTCAAAGAGGCAGCATCCATCAATAAGGACCCCCAGTAACCAGAACATACTGTCTTAATGCTGCCCTCAGAGCCCAAAAATACACACTCAACATTTTACAAACAGCTTCTTGCACCCTGCCATCAGATTTCTGAACGGACAATGAACCATCCAACCCTGTTTTTGCACTACTTATTTAATTTAATTTTCTTACATACAAGTATATATTTCTTAATGCAATTTTTAGTATTGCACTGCACAGCTGTTGCAAAACAAGTTTCATGACATACATTATATCAGTGATACTAAACCTAGTTCTGATTCTCTCTCTTCAGATGCTGCCTGACTTGTTCTATCCAGAATGTTCTGTTTCAGTTCTGTTTTAGTATGGTGCATTTCTTAACCTTTCCCAACCTTTCCCTTAGCTTTAGCCAATTTAAACATGGAAAGTTTTTGTGAGCCCAAAATGATGCTGGCAATATATCAGATCCCCTGCCAAATTTTAAAATATCTGAATAAATTATAAATACAAGAGATTCTGCAGATTCTGGAAATCTCAAGCAACACACACAAAATGCTTGAAGAACTCAGCATGTCAGGTAGCATCTACAAAGGAAAATAAACAGTCTATGTGTTTCAAACCTTCATCGGGACTGGAAAGGAAGAATCCAGAAATCAGAATAAATTAGCCTGGCGAGAATCTTTGTGACTATATTTTTACCTTTGCAACATTGAACAGGATATGAAGGCTTCTGTAATCCCTTTATAAAACAGTTTATTAACCTTATGACTCCCATTAGGCACTCTCCACTGGGCTTAAGAAAACTGATGGATTGCTGCGGTTGGACATGTCAGGAGCCACAGACAGAGAACTCAAAATGGTAAAGACAAAAGGCTGAAGCTGCTGAGCTGTGGTTGGGCCAGTCAGGCCAAGCTAATCTTCCAGTACTATGGTGGCAAAGAAGAAACGTCTGGTTACATTCACAGAGAGTAGCACATGCATTGTCACGCTGGGGGTAACACATTGAGGGTAACACATGCATTGTCACATTGAGGGTAACACATTGAGGGTAACACATGCATTGTCACGTGTCTTTGCTGCTCTCACAGGGCTATGGCTCTCCACTGCAGCTGATGTGTAAGAACAATAGCTGGAATTGAAAAGCTCTGTGAAAATGCAGTGATGGAGCCAGGGAATGGATGGTGCAGTTTATGTGTTCATCAACACGACAGGTTTTTTTTTAACGCAGCATCACTGAAGTGAATCGTAAAGCTTACAGGGATAAGTGCCAGGTGGGAGATCAGTGGGGATGGACGTGCAGATAAGAGAGTCGCGGAGGGACCGATCCCTGTGGAAAGCGGAGAGGGGTGGGGAGGGAAAGATGTGCTTTGTGGTGGGGTCCTGTTGAAGGTGGCGGAGGATAATGTGCTGGATCCGGAGGCTGGTGGGATGGTAGGTGAGGACAAGGGGAACTCTGTTCCTGTTATGGTGGCGGGAGGATGAAGTGAGAGCCGATGTGCGGGAAATGGAGGAGATGCGGGTGAGGGCATCATTGATGACGGTAGAAGGGAAACCACGATCCTTAAGGAAAGAGGACATTTGAGATGTCCTGGAATGGAAAACCTCATCCTCGGAGCAGATGCAGCAGCGACGCAGGAACTGGGAATAGGGAATGGCATTTTTGCATGTGGCGGGGTGGGAAGAGGTACAGTTGAGGTAGTTATGAGAGTCAGTGGGCTTGCTACACCTGTCTCTACACCTCCTCTCTTGCCACCATTCAGAGCCCCAAATAGTCCTTCCAAGTGAGGCAACACTTCACTTGTCAGTCTGTTGGGGTCATCTATTGCATCTGGTGCTCCCGGTGTGGCCTCCTCTACATTGGTGAAACCCGACGCAGATTGGAAGACCGCTTCGTCGAGCACCTCCGCTCCATCCGCCACAACAGACAGGATCTCCCGGTAGCCACCCACTTCAACTCTGCTTCCCACTCCCATTCAGATATGTCCATACATGGCCTCCTCTACTGCCATGATGAGGCTAAACTCAGGTTGGAGGAGCAACACCTCATATACCATCTAGGTAGTCTCCAGCCCCTTGGTATGAACATAGAATTCTCCAACATCCGGTAATTCCCTCCCCCTCCCTTCCCCTATCCCTATGTCACTCTGTCCCCTCCCCCAGCTGCCTATCACCTCCCTCATGGTTCCGCCTCCTTCTACTACCCATTGTGTTTTCCCCTATTCCTTCTTCACCTTTCCTGCCTATCACCTCCCTGCCTCCCCTCCCCCACCCCTTTATCTTTCCCCTTACCGGTTTTTCACCTGGAACCTACCAGCCTTCTCCTTCCCACCCTCCCCCCACCTTCTTTATAGGGCCTCTGCCCCTTCCCTCTTCATCCTGATGAGGGGTTCCAGCCCGAAACGTCAACCGATCTTTTCCACGGATGCTGTCCAACTGTTGAGTTCCTCCAGCGTGTTGTGACTGAAGTGAAGTGAACAACAAAAACTCATGAAGCACTGTAGAAGTCTGTTGCCAAGTGAGAAGTAAGATGCAAGTGGGCTCTCCTTCTGATGCGTAAGAGGATAAGAAACGGAATCGTTTGATTTAGCACTTGGTGTCTGCTTTGCATCTACCCTCCCCCACCACCTCCCTTCCAGTAACTACATATCCCTTGAATACCCCTACAACTAAACATCCATGAACCTTTGTCCTGAATACACTCAGTGGATGAACCTCGTCAGCCCTCTGTGGGAGAGATTTGAACTACTTCCTCACTGGATTGAATAAGCAATCCCAGTTTTAGAACAGTGACCCCAGGTTTCAGGCTGCTTCGACAGCAAAATCATCAAATCAACACTTACCCTGTGAATATTGAGCATTACGATGAAATCATCTCTCAGTCTTTTCTCACCTTCTCTGCGCAATTTCTTCTCTGATGAGAAACATACCATTCCAGGTGAAATTCTTGAACTAATGTCCATCCCACTTCTCTTACCAATCTCCACCTCCATGATCTTCGTACCTTCAGGTTAGGTCAGGGGTTCTCAACCATTTTTATGCCATGGACCAGCACCATTAAGCAAGGGGTCCGTGGACCCCAGTTTGGGAACTTCTGGGTTAGATCTTTGGGTAGAGAACCAGAGCAGAAACTTGCAACTCTGTCCGAGATTATCCAGGTTTCCACCATTCCGCCAAACTGCAGTAGATGAAACCTCACATGAACAGGCGCATGGATACATTAGCAGGCTGCAGAAATTCCACTTGGAAGTTGGGGACATGTTCCCCATATTCCATATGATTTTGTGGGAAGACTACCAATCAATTATTACAAGGCAAAGAACATGAAACACAGTTGATGTTGATGGTGGTGAGGAGTCTGATGCTCGCGCTGGCCACCTGAATCTCGCTCCTAGTTACATATCATCCCTTGCTGTCGGAGCACTAACCTTCAAGCAGAATGATATGGAAGTCATGGAGGTAAGGAAATATTTCTAGGTCTATGAATTTTAAATCACTTATTTTCAAGGAAAGATTAACAAAACATAATTTACACTGAAACAGGGTAAGGATATGTAAGGAATGGATACTATGAGTATAGGGAAGTCTTTTCTCAGAACCAGTAAGTAGCAGGTTTGTGAACTGAGGGTGCCAGATTCATGCTGTGTTATTAGCTTTTCCTGAGCGCAAGAGTTAATGTTCTCATTTATTTGCTGCTCAGTACGCTGTCAGTATGGATAACCTGCCTATTATTAAACACAATGATCCTGGTTTCCAAAAATGATTATCAAGCAAGTTTATAATTAACTGGCAATCCATCTCCAGGGATGGGGAAATGAAAATGGCCTTCACTGTCATAGCATGTAATGATAGGAAGTCAATAGAGCTGTGATAGAAATGAAAATCAGGCAGAGTGTAAAGCAGACTGCCAATTTAAGGTGAAAATTATCTTCATATTACTAAACTAAAGAAAAGTATTAACATTATGAGTTAAGAAGATAAAGTTAGACTGTAAAGATGTATTAATCTTACCTCAAGACATACTTTGAATTAAAAAGAGATCTCAAAATATTTAAACTAATCACTTGTGAGGTTTTTGATAATATAGTAGATCACTGGCCTCTCAAAGTCCAACCCTGTGACCCCATCATGAGAGGTGGAAACAGGTAAGGCCGGCCAACAGGGCTCTAGTGAAGTTGTACAGGCCAATCCCTTGTACAGTGGATACAATGGATGACAGAAACATTGATGAACTCCAACCATACCATCGACCTTGTGAGGTCATCGATGGCTTATGCTCCACTGGCAGCTAAGGGCCAAAGAAGAAGTGGATCACGGGGGTGTAAACTGCTTTGGGTAATTAAATTTAAAAAACACTAATTCGGCATTACAGTACAAGTGTAATTTATATCACGTGTAATTCTTTAGTTCTTCTGAATGGGAAGAAACCTGGTGTCTCTGTGGGGAAAGCTAATGGCAGAGGGAAGTTCTAAAACTACATTGCTGAAGAACAACAGAGAATGAGGCATTGATCATGTGGATAGTCAGAGGTTTTTTCCCAGGGCTGAAATAACTAGCACAAGAGGGCACAGGGTTAAGGTGCTTGGAAGCAGGTACAGAGGAGATATCAGGGGTAAGTTTTTCACACAGGGAGTGATGAGTGCATGGAATGGGTTGCCGGCGACAGTGGTGGAAGTGGATACGATAGGGTCTTTTAAGAGACTCCTGGATAGGTACATGGAGCTTAGCAAAATAGAGGGCTATGGGTAACCCTAGGTAATTTCTAAAGTAGGGACACGTTCAGCACAGCTTTGTGTAGGCTTTCTATGTTTCTATGTGTCTAACTGTTCTCAGTCGCCCAGTTGTAGCTTAAACACTGACACCAGTTTAAACTGCGTGATTAATGGCTGCAGTAACAATTCTAATTGGAAAGTTCATTTTGGTTGGGCTTCATCTCTTCAACTATGGACATTTTACTGAAACGATTTTACTGATGCATTATTAGTCTGTGATCCATTTAAAGTAATAAGTGGAACACGTGCTGCTGACTTACCATAAAATATCCCATGTGGATGGAATATGGGATCCTGTGTGGTGGCTGTAGATAACATCAGTTAAAAGCTTAATGAACCCACCCTCTATTGTTCATGACATCTTCATTCTTCATTGTCCTCAGCACACAATGATAGAGATTTTCTGTTCTTGTGCTAATTATCCAGATTTATTCTTTCTGGAAGACAAATGAGTATTTCAGTAGATGTAAAATAGTAATATAAATTATAATAGCTATATTCTTTCGTTACAGAGTAATGACTTCCATTTATATTACATTAAAATCCAGAATAACGCTTTGAACAATTTCACTCATGAATTCTTAACACATTTGAAACTTAATGGGTTAACAGCTCTTAAGATGGTTAATGAAGGAGTTTTAGGCGTTAATGCTAAACATTCACAATGCATTTTCCAAAGATGTAAACATATTGTAACCTAACAACCAACATTCTGCAGCCATCAAACTAAATACCTTGCAAAACATTTTAACTTACTTTAATTTGGTTATTGGAAGAGATGATAATTTATAAATTCTGCTACAACGATGCTGCATGCACATTTTCTTTTGCTTGTCAAATATAATTCAATGATCTGAAGCTGCAGTAGCCTGTGTATTCTGGCAAGGTTGGAGAGCTGGAATCAGTAAAAATCCGATTATGCCAGGAAGTCAATGCCAAGTCATTCACATTCTTGTTGCATTATATTACACATATTCCCCTCATTTTCCCTCACCAGGTAAAGAATGTTAATCACAAACACAAGGAAGTCCGCAGATGCTGGAAATCTAAAGCAATACACAGAAAATTCTGGAGGAACTCAGCTGGTCTGGAAACGAGTAAACAGTCAACGTTTCAGGCCAAGACTCTTCTTCAGAACTGAAAAGGAAGGGGGAAGATGCCAGAATAAAAAGTTGGGGGAGGGGAAGGTGGATAGCTGGGAGGTGATAGATGAAGCCAGGTGGGTGGCAAAGGTCAAGGGCTGGCGAAGAAAAAATCTGATAGGAGGGGAGAGTGGGCAAAAGGAGAAAGAGAAAGAGGAGGGGACACATCAGAAAGTAATAGGCAGATGGGATGAAGTGAAAGGTCAGAGTGGGGAATGGGGGAGGGATTTGATCACCGGAAGGAGAAATCATTATTCATGCTATCAGGTTGGAGGTGGAATATAAAGTGTTGCTCCCCCACCCTGAGGTTGGCCTCATTTTAGCACCAGAGGATGTAATGGATCAACACGTCAGAACAGGAATGGGAATCAGAATTAAAATGTTTGTGCTACCGCGGTGTCCCACTCGCGGCAGATAATGCGGAGGTGCTCGACATTTAATTGGCATAATTTTTCAAATCATTTTCAATTTTAATGGGTTAACTTTAGTTTCTTAGAAGAGTTCAACAACATCAAGTTGAGAACACAATGTCAGTTTAAGAGGCAGAGTTGTATTAATGGAATTACGGCAACGTATTCATTCTTGATACCACCGCCTTCTAGCTTGTTTTGAGAAAATGATTGTCCACAGTAATTTTGTTGGAAGCTTACTTTCTACGCAAAGCAATGTTCACCTGATGGACTGTATATTTTGAAAGAAGTAATGAGGGAGTGAGGGGTTATTGCATGACAATAGTGAGAATGATAGATGGATAGGAATGAGGCAAGTTGTATTGAATATAAAAGTAAGTGTTACTGCAAGATATGTGAGTGTGAGACATGATGTGATGGAGCAAAAAAAAAGTGAGGTTGTGGTTTTAAATAAGGCGTAAAACTTTGAACAGGAACAGGCACATTGGCCTGTGAACCTGTGGTGAACGTGATGCCAATTTAAACTAATCTCATCTGCCTGCACATTGTCTATATCTCTCCCTCCATTCCCTCTGTGTGCATGTCTATGTCTTAATCCCTTTTATACAATGCTATTGTATCTGTTTCGACCACTTCTCCTGCAGCTCATTCTAGGAACTTACCAATCTCTGTATAAAAAAAATTTTCAAAGCTTTCCCTCTCTTGCCTCAAAATACATTCTCTAGTATTTAATGTTTCCAGTCTGGGAACAGACTCCAACACAGGGCTTGCCAACCTTTATTATATCATGGAACCCCTGATCTAAAATCTACAGTGTGCTTTCAATGCTTTTCGTAGAATTCTAATAGAGACCCTCAGCTTCCAATGTTCCAGAGAAACCAACCCAGAATTGCCCAACTTCTTTCAGCTGTTACTCTCTAACCCGGACCATATCCTGGGTGAACCCTTCGGCTCCATATCCTTCCTGTAACATAACAGCTAGAACTGCACACAATACACATTATGGTCTACCCAAATATCTATACAGCTGCAGCATGTCTTCCCAATGTTTATACTCATCTGACCGAGGAAGGCAGGTATGCCATATGTCTTACATTTTTGTATCGCCACTTGCATGAAGCTGGGATCTTGGACCCCAAGATCTCTTTGTATATGTTAAGAATGCTACTGTTATCTGTATATAATCCCCATATATTTGACCTCTGAAAGTGCAACACCTCACTCTTGGATAAGTGAAACTTCAGCTGCCATATCTATGCCCATATTTCCAACTAGTCTTTATCCTGCTGAATCCTTTGACTGGCTTCTTCACTATCACAACTCTGCAAGTTTTATGTGTCTTATGCAAACTTACTAATCAAGCCTCCTGCATTTTTGTCCAAGTCATTATTCAATCACAGACAATAGAGGTCCCAGCAGGGATCCTTGAACAAGACCACGATGGCATGCATCCAGTCAGAGTAACACTTATCCACCAGTACCCTTTGCCAAGCCTGGTTTGAATCCAATCTATCAGGTCTCTTGGATCTGTTGTGCTTTAATCTTCTGAATCAGCCAACCACGATGGATCATGCTGAAAGCTTTACTAAAGTCCATGTACACAATATCTACTTCCCTGCCTTCATCAATCATTTTCATTATCTCCACAAAAAACTTAAATCAAGTTTGTAAGAGATGACCCACCCTGAACAAAGACATGACGACTATTCCTAATAAGTCGATATTTTTTCAGATGTATCTTGCCATTCTCGAGTCCTTTGCAACCTCACCTATGACTAAAGAGGAAACAAAGATTTCTGTCAGGGCTCCAGCATTCTCCTTTCACAATAACCTGGGATGGATCTTTTCAGGCCTTGGGGACATCTGTCTTAATATTTTTCAAGAACCCAAAGACTTTTTCCTTCTTGGTAGCAACATGCTCTAGAATACTAGCTTACCCCTCCATAATCTCACTGTCATCAATTTCTTCTCTTCAGTGAAGTACTAGTTTAGTACCTCACCCACTTCTTCTGGCTCTGGAGGATCTTTATGCCTGGAGCCAGATCTCGTCAGAGGATGAAATCCTCTGGAGCCGTTATTTGGCTCCATTTTGATGATTATAGCTCCCACTGTTCTCCAATAAAAGTGATGAGGGAGATTGAAGCATCAAAGTGAGTGCTGAGGGTGAGCACCAGCTGCTTGCCTTTTGATTGGTTGCTCTGTACCAGAGAGGGGAGAGTCTGCTGCAGTGCCTGAAGAGTTTTTCCCAAATTTTTTCTGCATTTTTGGATGTGGACATAGACTATGGACTCTTTTTTTCAGTCTTATAGTTTTTGCATTTGATGTTTTTTCACCTGATCCCATTTTTTGTGTGGGGAGGGGGATTTGGGGGTTGATGTGCCTGACCATTTTGTTCAGTCTTTTTTGTGCGGGAGGAGGAATTTGAGGATTTCTTACTTGTTTTCATGGCTACCGGGAGAATGGAAGAATTTCAGAATTGTATACTTTGATAATAAATGAACCTTTTAACCTTTGAACATGCCAAAGATGATAACATTCCTGTTTCTCCCCCACAAATTTCAATTAGGTGATGTGGTCCCATCCACTTCCACTGTCCTGTATTCTTTGGAATTCACAGACTGTAGTTCTTTCTGGCCAACAGACTCTTCAACTCATGTTCTTGATTTTTTTTGTAGTTGCACAATATATTGTTGTTTACATATTGGCTGCTTGTCCATCCTGTGTTTCTTGGATTTACTGTGATTTACTACTACCACCCACTCTACCTTTGAAATATTATTTCGTAGACCCATCCACGTGCATTTCCATATCTAGGTTTGCTTTGGGCTTTTCCCAGACTCCCTCATGGTTTTCTAACTCTGTCCGCTCAGTGCATTCATGTGTTCCTCCAGCTTAATTATTTATTCTAGCTTTTATAAGTCTAAACATGGAAGGTAAGAAAGTGAGGAAGGGAAGGAGAAGATGGCGGCGTGACGCAGCACGCGCGGCCACTCCGAAATGATATCGGTATTTGTAAGTAGGTAACATGCACTATCCTGATTTGATGGAGACAGACGTGAGAAGCACGGAGGAACATCTGGAGATACTTCTGAAATGCCTGCTTCGCTGCCGCTGCTACTGTGCGATCGAGAATCTCCGGAGGGGAAGGCCCAAATCCTCGGCTTTGCCTATTGCCTGTTGCCGGGGTCAGGGTTGAAGCGCTCGGCAGAGGTGGTACCGAATGCTCGGTGTCGGAGGGCTGGTCGGAGGCTCGAAGTTTTCGGACGGGCTCTAGAGTCGGCTGTGGTCGGGTGCTTCCAGGGTGCTGCATTGGCAAGTTTGTAGTGCTGGAGGTTCATGGCAGGGAGAGTTTCTCCCTTCTACCGTCTGCGTGAGCTGATGGGAATTTCGAGAGACTTGGAGACTTTTTTTTTACCATGCCCATGGTCTGTTCTTTATCAAATTACGGTATTGCTTTGCACTGTTGTAACCATATGCAACCTGAGATTCGTTTTCTTGAGGGCATACACAGTAAATCCAAGAAACACAGGATGGACAAGCAGCCAATATGTAAACAACAATATATTGTGCAACTACAAAAAAAATCAAGAACATGAGTTGAAGAGTCTGTTGGCCAGAAAGAACTACAGTCTGTGAATTCCAAAGAATACAGGACAGTGGAAGTGGATGGGACCACATCACCTAATTGAAATTTGTGGGGGAGAAACAGGAATGTTATCATCTTTGGCATGATGCAGGGTGACTTGGATAGGTTGGGTGAGTGGGCAGATTCATGGCAGATGCAATTTAATGTGGATAAATGTGAAGTTATCCACTTTGGTGGCAAAAATAGGAAAACAGATTATTATCTGAATGGTGGCCGATTAGGAAAAGGGGAGGTGCAACGTGACCTGGGTGTCATTATACACCAGTCATTGAAAGTGGGCATGCAGGTACAGCAGGCGGTGAAAAAGGCGAATGGTATGCTGGCATTTATAGTGAGAGGATTTGAGTACAGGAGCAGGGAGGTACTACTGCAGTTGTACAAGGCCTTGGTGAGACCGCACCTGGAGTATTGTGTGCAGTTTTGGTCCCCTAATCTGAGGAAAGACATCCTTGCCATAGAGCAAGTACAGAGAAGGTTCACCAGATTGATTCCTGGGATGGCAGGACTTTCATATGAAGAAAGAATGGATGAACTGGGCTTGTACTCGTTGGAATTTAGAAGATTGAGGGCGGATCTGATTGAAACGTATAAGATCCTAAAGGGATTGGACAGGCTAGATGCAGGAAGATTGTTCCCGATGTTGGGGTTGTCCAGAACGAGGGGTCACAGTTTGAGGATAGAGGGGAAGCCTTTTAGGACCGAGATTAGGAAAAACTTCTTCACACAGAGAGTGGTGAATCTGTGGAATTCTCTGCCACAGGAAACAGTTGAGGCCAGTTCATTGGCTATATTTAAGAGGGAGTTAGATATGGCCCTTGTGGCTACGGGGGTCAGGGGGTATGGAGGGAAGGCTGGGGCGGTGTTCTGAGTTGGATGATCAGCCATGATCATAATAAATGGCGGTGCAGGCTCGAAGGGCCGAATGGCCTACTCCTGCACCTATTTTCTATGTTTCTATGTTTCTATATGTTATAATTATGTGGTTTTTGTCAGTTTTTTAGTCTTGGCTTGTCCTGTGTTTCTGTGATATCATACTGGAGGAACATTGTATGATTTCTTAATGCATGCATTACTAAATGACAATAAAAGAGGGCTGCGTGTCCTCATAATCTAACCTAATCTAAATATACATATCTTATGGTAATATCCCAATCCTGAGAGATGGGGCTGACTAACCAAAGTGCTCTGTTAAAATGATGAGGAAGAAGGACTGAAATGTAAGTAAAATGTTAAACTACTATTGGCCCAACCATAATTTTAATTGAATTCTTACCTGCATTTTATGAGACACTCTGTGATTACACCAAAGCCTGTCTTTCAAATGAGCATTCAAATCCAAATCAGTATGTTGGAAGTCTTGAAGTTTGGTTAACTTTCTGGAAAATTATTCTTGTTAGGAAATGCAACATTTAAGATTACTCACAAAAATGTGTTCCAGCTTACCTCCCTAAGTACCAATCTTGAAGTTTCCCATTTAAATTATCCAAATGCTAACTTTTGTCCAAAAAGTGGAAAAGTCAAATCCAGACTAAAGACACATTTCTTGCCCCTTTATTTGGATGCCACATCGTCATTGTGGAATCTTGGTCTTTCTTCTATCCCAAATCAATTCCAAAGGAAAGAAAATAAAAGATGCACAGGTAAAACAAATGTGTTTAGACTTACAAAACCTAGGATAGACACAGTGAAAAGCTTTAGTGCACAATTTAAAGAAAAGAGGATATGAAATGGAAGCCCATGCACATACACATCCACATAGCTTCTTAAAAGATCATCACCTCATGAAAAATAAGAATAAATTTATAAAATAATGGAATCTTTCACTTGGTTCTAATGTTCATTCAGAACATTATTTGTCTTTTGGACCTTTGGACTTCCATTTGCCATTTTTATCTGTGTCATCTGTCCCACCCACTCTACTCACACTCCTACCCTACAGGTAAGTCCATACAATGCAGTCTCACTGGTTTGTTCTTCCTGGTTCCGGCATGCCAGTTCTCCTGGATCTGAATCACACAGAAACTTGCCATTACTTTTGCTCGTGGCTCATTGTATACCTCCATTTGTTCCTTGGGCTGTCCAGACTCCTCTCTATCAATCTGTCAGGTTCTTGGCGGTCCCCTGTTTGCATTTCAATGGATTCTCAGAGTGGTGGTGCTCCATTGATACGAGGTTGCAGTGAATCCTGTTCGCAGCACCAAATGTAGACAGAAGGAGTTCACACAAAGTCCAAGGATTACCTTCAGAACAAACATTCTCTTTATTAATAACTGACATCACCAGGGGCTTTGATATCCAAAGTTTCCATTTTTTTTTCACCCTTAACTCCGAGTGGAGTCATCGGGACGCCGTCATGACGGCGTTTTTTTTAGCAGGCTTTCTTATTTTTACGAGGCCGAGTTGCTAGCTTGACGCTCAATCCAGCATGGGTGGAAAGTGTGCAAGGGAGCCAGCTAGCTTCGAACTCAGGAGCCTTCGCTGATGCCACTACGCCACCAGACGGCTAAAACGTTTCCATTAGTCTTATATTATTCCTTATCTACATTCATCTCCCCCCCCCCCAACATTATTTCAACCCCATATGCTAAGGAAAGCCTTTTGCATTATTAAGATGCAGTGCCTATGCATTATGTAAGCTGTCAGGCTTCAGCACTGGTTTTCTACATGAACCATGTGCACCCCCATCTTTACGTTGCATGTAAAATGGCAAGCTTCAGTTCTGGAGTTTAGGGGATTATTGATAGAGTAATATTCAATATAAATTTACTATAGTTCACTTCAGCTTGCAGATTGTGATTTGTATTAGTTTGCTCTGGAACTGCATGACACCAGTATTTTGCATCAGTCTTCACTGTGGAAAGCATTAGCATCAAGTCTCAGTGGTCATGAAGTGTGTGAAGTTACCACTACTAGAGAGAAGGTTCTTGGGAAACTGAAAGGTCTGAAGGTTGATAAGTCACCTGGACCAGTTGGTGTACACCCCAGGATTCTAAAAGAGATGGCTGAAGAGATCGTGGAGGCATTAGTAATGATCTTTCAAGAATCACTAGATTCTGGAATAGTTCCTGAAGACTGGAACATTGCAAATGTCACTCCACCCTTCAAGGAGGGAGAGAGGCAGAAGAAAGGAAACTATAGGCCAGTTAGTCTGACCTCAGTGATTGGGAAGATATTGGAGTCGATTACAAAGGATGAAGTTTCAGGGTACTTGAAGGCGGATGATAAAATAGGCATGGTTTCCTCAAGGGAAAATTTTGCCTGACAAATCTGTTCCAATTCTTTGAAGAAGTAACAAGCAGGATAGACAAAGGAGAATTGGTTGATATTGTGTACTTGGATTTTCAGAAGGTCTTTGACAAGATGCCACACATGAGGCTGTTTAACAAGCTACCAGCCCATTGTTTTACAGCAGAGATTCTAACATAGATAAAGCATTGGCTGATTGGCAGGAGGTAAAGAGTGGGAATAAAGGGAGTCTTTTCTGAATGGCTGCTAGTGACCAGTGGTTTTCTACAGAGGGCTGTGTTGGGACCAATTCTTTTTATGTTATATGTCAATGATTTTGATGATGAAATTGATGGCTTTGTTGCAAAATTTACAGATGATATGAAGATAGATGGCAGGACAGGTAGTTTCGAAGAAGTAGAGAAGCTACAGAAGGACTTAGACAGATTAGGAGAATGGGAAAAGAAATGGCAGATGACATACAGTGTCGGGAAGTGTATGGTCATGCACTTTGGTAGAAGAAATGAAAGGGTTGATGATTTTCTAAATGGAGAGAAAATACAAAAAGCTGCGGTGCAAAGAGATTTGGAAGTCCTTGTGCAGGATTCCCTAAAGGTTAATTTGCAGGTTGAGTCTGTAGTGAAGAAGGCAAATGCAATGTTAGCATTCATTAGCATTCATTTCAAGAGGACTAGAGTATAAAAGTAAGGATAACTGTATAACGTTGAAACCTTATAAAGCACTAGGGAGGCCTCAGTTGGAGTATTGTGAGCATTTTTATGTCCCTAATCTCAAAAAAAATGTGCTGAAATTGGCAAGGGTTCAAAGGAGGTTTATGAAAATGATTCCAGGATTAAATGGCTTGTCATTTGAAGTGTGTTTGATGACTCTAGGCCAGTACTCACTAGAATTCAGAAGAATGAGGGGTGACCTCATTGGAACCTATCAAATGGTGAAAGGCCTTGATAGAGTGGATGTGGAGAGGATGTTTCCTATGGTGGGAGAGTCTAAGATCAGAGGACACAACCTCAGAAGAGAGGGGCACCATTTTACAACAGAGATGAGGAGGTATTTCTTTTGTCAGGGGGTGGTGGATCAGTGGAATTCTTTGCCAAAGGCAGCTATGAAGGTCAAGTCTTTATGCATAGTTAAGGCAGAGATTGATAGATACGTGATTGGCCAAGGCATGTAGAGCTACAGGGAGAAAGTAAGAGATTGGGGCTGAGAGGAAAATTCTATCAGCCATGATGAAATGGTGGAGCAGACTCGGTGGGCCAGATGGCCCAATTCTTCTTCAATATCTTATGGACTTATGGCATTAAAACTGTGGAGGCCTAATTTATCTCCCTATTGAGTGACCATCCTCCTTTCCTCTACCACAGTGCTGAAGAATCATTTCGCTATTCCCTACTTTTAGGTTAGCAGTGAATGCTAGTGATTTTCCAGTGACCACAACCTCTAAACCATTGTATATCAATTGCCTTGGAATCATTTTAAAACACTTCAAAAGCCAGTGGATGTTGTCTATATGGACTTTAGCAAGGCATTTGAAAAGGTCCCACATAGGAGGTTGGTCAAGAAAGTTCAGTTGCTCGGTATTCAGGATGAGGTAGTAAATTGGATTAGACATTGACTTTGTGGGAGAAGTTAGACAGTGGTAGTAGATTGTTTCCACTGTGACTGGTGGAGTGCCACTGGGATTGGTGCTGGGTCTGTTGTTGTTTGTCATCTATATCAATAATTTGGATGATAATGTGATTAAGTGATCAGCCAATTTGTGGATGACACTAAGATTAGGAGTAGTGGACAGCAAGGAAGACTATCAGAACTTGCAGCAGGACCTGGACCAGCTGGAAAAATGGCAGATGAAATTGAATGCAGACAGGTGTGAGGTGTTGCACTTCAGTAGGACAAACCAGAGTAGGTCTTACACTACGAAATGCAGGGCACTGAGGAGTGTGGTAGAACAAAGGGATCTGAGAATACAGGTCCATAATTCATTGAAAGTGATGTCCCAGGTTGATAGGGTCATAATCAAAGCTTTTGGCACATTGGCCTTCATTGAGTACAGGAGATGGGATGTTATGCTGAAGTTGCATAATACATTGGTGAGGCCAAATCTGGAGTTTTGTGTGTAGTTTTCCTCACCTAGCTACAGGAAAGATGTAAATAAGTTTGAAAGAGTATAAGGAAATTTTACAAGGACGTTGCCAGGACTGAAGGACCTGAGTTATAAGGGAAGTCTGAATAAGCTGGGACTTTATTCCATGAAATATAGAAGATTGAGAGGAGATTTGACAGAGGTATACGAAATTATGAGACCTATAGATAGGGTAAATGCAAATAGGTTTTCCCACTGAGATTGGGTGGGGCTACAACTCTTTAAGTGAAGTTTACCCTCATGTTCCCCTTAAACTTTTCACCTTTTACCCTTTCTTTTTTCTCCAAACATACCTTTGCTCATTGTGGCCAAAAAGTTCTGTTTTAACTTCATCAGTCCACAGGACTTGTTTCCAAAATGCATCAGGCTTGCTTAGATGTTCCTTTGAACTTTTTGAATAGAACCTTTTGGCCGCAATGAGTAAAGGTATGTTTGGAGAAAAAAGGGTGCAGAATTTCATGAAAAGAACCCCTCTCCAACTGTTAAGCACGAGGGTGGATCGATCATGTTTTGAGCTTGTGTTGCTGCCAGTGGTATGGGGAACATTTACTGGTAGAGGGAAGAATGAATATGCAGTATATACAGTATACAACCCTGACAGTCGTCTTCCCATAGACAGCCATGAAACAAAGAAAACCAGGGAACCCCTTCAAAGAAAAACCTCAAACCTCACCCCCATGTGCAAAAAAAAAATGAGTGAAAAACACAGAATATAAAACCACAACCCACAAAGGCATCGAAAGAGTCCAGGCATGTTCAGCTCAGGTTCGGTTCAGTTCAATCTAGGGCTGTGTTGTTTATTATCTGCTGGCCACCCCGGACAAATTTGCATGAAATATAAACAAAACAGGAGCAACCAGAAACCAGAAACATATTGTAACGTGAACTATAGAATCCAGTCCACAAACTGTGTCCGTTAAACCTTGTCCAAGTCCCAGGACTCAGGTACCAGTCTTTGATAGTGTGTGGGAAAGAGAGAACATCACATGCAGACACCTACCTCCAGCAACAGCACGAGAGAGGCTGATAGTCAGTGCTGAACACCCGCTCACCTTCCGCTCTCGCCTCGATATTTCGATCTTCCCCAATGCTTTAATCGGTGAGAAATGGAGTTGAACACGGGCTCGCACCCCATCTCCAGGCTTCTTGGCCTCGAGCCTACACACTTCACTCGAAACCTCAGCAAACACCCTCGGAGACAGCAAATTGCCAGATCACTCAAACAGCCCAAAAACACACCACCAAAGTGTCAATCAAAGGCTCCAATAGTGGAAGAACCACATTTGAAAGAAAAAGGAGACTTAAAAGAAGTGAAAGAAGTAACTTTGTGAACCATCCAGAGGATGTCGTCCATGGTCACATTGTTCGCAGGTGCCATCTTCTTCTGGAGTTAGAGAACTCTGGCAGGATCTGATTCAAATTGTCTCCTCCAGAGTGAGAATCCCTGTAGCTTGCAGCTATGGCAGGAAAACTTTGATGATCTTACACAAAATATCAAACTGCACTACACATATTTACTTGGAGACGCGTTTCCAGGCACACATTTACTCG
This sequence comes from Mobula birostris, assembly GCF_030028105.1. Lineage (NCBI taxonomy): Eukaryota > Metazoa > Chordata > Chondrichthyes > Myliobatiformes > Myliobatidae > Mobula > Mobula birostris. Next base: position 122,867,200 of record NC_092373.1, on the reverse strand, counting down.
TACATTCATTATCTCCAACAAGCCGTTAATTACACAAATCCTAACTCCATCCACCTCTCAGCCGCTCACACACCTGCCCCCAGCCTCTCCTCACTAAACATCCAAAAGCAGGTTTCATCTCCTCATTCAGGAAAAGGGGAGAAAAGAAGAGCATGGCAGCCACCAGTAGGACAAGGGAAGGTCACCGGTTTGGATGAGACAATCCTCCTCCTCACAGATAGGGTTATTCATGAATAGAGGCTGTTAGTAATACACTAGCTGTGTTCAAAAAACAACATTTCATTATGATTACTTCATCTCCCTTGATATAATCCTCACTTCCACAACCACACAAAAGTACTCTGGACATCTATTTATCTTTACAGGACATGAGAAGAGTTGTTCTGTTTTCCCCTTCCCTAGAAGAGCATAATTATGAGCAGAATGGCAGATTGTGATGAAATGAGGAAGAAAATGATGATTATAATGATGATTGATTCAGATTCTTAATTGGAATCAGGTTTTTTATTATTGACATATGTCATGAAGTTCGTTGTTCTGTGGCAGCAGGACAATGTAATACATAATAAATAGCTCACAAAAAGAGCAAGATACTGAGGTAGTGTTCATGGATTCATGGACCATTTGGAAATCTGATGGCAGAGGGAAAGAAGCTGTTCCTAAAACATTGAGCGTGGGTCTTCAGGCTCCAGTACTTCCTTCCTGATGGCAGCAATGAGAAGAGGGCATGTCATGATGGTATGGCTCCTTGGTGATGGATGCTGCCCTATTGAGACATCACCTATTGAAGATGTCCTTGTTGGTGGAGGGGCTGGTTCCTATGATTAATAAATATTTCCATTGTGCCTGCCTCTCCTCAGAGAAGAGCATTGCCTGGGATTAGTAAAATGGGTTGAAGTTGGAGTGACATGTGTCACAGGATGGTACATTGGACACCAATGGTCTGTGGTATGGCACAGGTCATAAGGGATTTGCTGGTGACATGTTCCTCTTCCTTTTGAGCTTCCATCTGTGGCAGAGTCCCAACATTAACCAACAAAATGACATTATAAAGAAAATTGCATGAAAGAGTGAAAAAAATTCGAGATCTCATGGTCTTCATCCCTAGGTTTAAAGCATATTAGTAAGCAGGGAACAGATGCAAAAATTATAATTTTTCAAAAATACAAGAGATTCTGTAGACATTGGAAATACAAAGTAACACACACAAATACTGAAGGAACTCAGCAGGTCAAGCAGCATCTATGGAGAGGAATAAAGAGTCAATGTTTTAGGCCAAACCCCTTCATCAGGGTCTCAGCCTGAAACAATGATACTTTATTCCTCTACGTAGATGCTGCCTGACCTGTTGAATTCCACCAGCATTTGTGTGTGTTACTCTATAATCTTTCAAAGTTACTTCAGCTTGAGAATATAGCTTTAGACTGAAATACTTTACACTTCACTCTGCAAGTTAAGAGAGAAAAGGATCAAGGACTATAGACATGTATAGTACTAACATCTTCTGTCTACATTAATTTTGAGAAGACTAGAATATAAAAGCAAGGATTGTCATAAGAGGGCGATGGAAGTGGACCCAAATGCAAGACACAGACACTGAAGTAGTAGGAACTGGACTATGTTTATTAAGAATGCTAGGGAAGCCAAGGAGCGAGGACAAAGTGATAACACGAAGGTAGACGTAGAGTGACAAATCGGAAAACCTGGACTTGGACTTGGGACTAGAAATCTACAGGAAACTCAGGTCATGACTTGGGACTCGGGTCTTGGCAGGGACTCGGTACCTGGGTCTAGACTTGGCTCTTCACTAGGACTCGGACATGGCTTGGACGTGACCCAGGCTAGACTTGGACTAGACTCGGACTTGGCTGGGACTTGATTCTCGACTAGGACTTGGAACTTGGCTCTTGACTTGGACTTGGAACTTGATTCTCGACTTGGACTTGGAACACTCTTGACTCTTGACTTGGACTAGGCTCAGACTTGACTTAGACACAGGACACAGAACACTGAGCCGGGACTCCTCCTTGGACACAGGACATGAAGAGACAGTTCCTAACTCAGAGTAGCGGCAAAATGGCTGGACCTACTCAGCGGAGACGAGAACATGAAGAGACAATTCCCCGCTCAGGGTAGTGGTAAAATGGCTGGACCTACCCAGCGGAGACAAGGTTATTGCCGAGGTTGCTGACAAGGACGGTCCTGCAAGGAACCACTCAACCCCAGAGCTATTTATGTTGCCAGCCTGAAACGAGAATCAGATGCCTCAATTAAGGCACCCAATGAAACAAGGGAAAAATGGAATAACCAGAGTATGGAATCCACGGACCGGACCGTGAACCGGAATGTGGACTTCGCGGACCCAACCGTGACAAGGATAAAATGATGAGGCTTTATAAGGCAGTGCTGAGGCCTTAAATGGAGTATTGTGAGCAGTTTTGGGTTCCATATCTAAGAAAGGAAGTGTTAACATTGGAGAGGGTTCAAAGGAAGTTCACAAAAAAGATTCCAGGATTGAAAGGCTTATCATATGAGGAGCATTTGATGGCTCAGAGACTGTACTCACTGTAACTCAGAAGAATGAGGAGATATCTCATTGAAACCTATCAAATGTTGAAAAGCTTCAATAGAGTAGATATGGAAAGGATGTTTCCTCTGGTGGGGGAGTCTAGGACCAGAGGGCAAAGAAGTGGGATGACTAGTTAAAATAGAGATGAGGAAGAATTTCTTTAGCCAGAGAGTGGTGAATCAGTGCAATTGATTGCTACCGGTGGCTAAGAGGCCAGGTCATTGGTTATATTTAAGGCAGAGGTTGGTAGATTCTTGATTAGTCAAAGTATGAAGGTAGGAGATTGGGGCTGAGAGGGAAATGGATCAGGAATGATGAAAGGACAGAGCAGACTCTATGGGCTAAATGGCCTAGTTCTATTCCTGTATATTATGGTCTTATGATCTTATGAGATTTATGATTTGTGTTTGAGAAATATGTGCAAATTTCTAAATATGGAACAGTTTAATGCAGTGGTGATCCTAAGAAAATTAGGGTTCACCTCCACAGATCAAAAGTTGCTACCAATGAGAAAGAGCCAATCTCCTTGAACTGCAGAAATCCTTTGAGTAACTGCAGTCTCACATTAACATTGGAGAAGGGGTTTCCAAACTTAGACACAGAAATAATGAAGAAATGACATTTCCAAATCAGGATGATGTGATTCTTAGAATGGAACCTGCAAATAGAGATGTTCCAAAAGTCTACTGCCTATATCCCCCTTAATAATTAAGTGTATACGTTTGAGAGATGCTGTCAGTGCAGCCTAACCAATTAACTGCAGTGCCATTTGAAAATTCACTTCAGCATAATTATTGTACACCTATGAAGAAATCAAATATCTAGGTGGTGAATGAGATAATTTGGCCTGGATGGACTGAGTCTTCTGGAGATGAATTACCCAGACAAGTGCAACCAAGCTCTTGATGTGTGACTGGTAGATAATGGAAAGTTTTTGGATTGTTGAGAGGTGGTCCAGTGTTTATGTGGTTGGTCTAGTCGTGATTCAGATCAATAGTGATTCTCCCAGGATGCTGATAGTGGAGGACTCAAAATTTAGTAATGTCAGAAATATCAAGGCTGAGTGGTTAGATTCTCTCCCTTGTTGGAAGCACTTTTTGTCTGACATTCCTGTCTCACAAATGTTTCTTCAAGCGCAGTTTGATATGTGGCATGTACACAATAGAGCAGACAGTTTGAATGTAACAAGATTCAACAAACATCAACGTAATGAATGATCTTGTGAAACAATAAAGATGGAGAAAGAAAAAGGGACACAGAATTTGAAAAGAATCTGTTAACCAACGTTTTATTCACTTGCTTGAAGAATTTACAGGCTATCCTGCCCAGCAAAATTATCAGGAGCACAAACAATACCAAGCTAGCTGTAGGATAGCTGTGCCACCCTCTACAAATCATCCACAACTGAGATCTGGGCAACTTTGCCTGCAGATATAAAAATCATCACTTTCTTCTTCCATTGGCTCATTTTAAATAGCCTCCTAGTTGTTTTGAAGAGAATTATAAAGATTTACTTTGTTTTGGAAAAATGCAAAATATATATATTCGAAGTATAGTGTTAAAGAGCTCTTTAACCAAACAGCAGTGTAAAGCTGATTTCGGTAGTTGTCGTCTTCACAGTTTGATCAGAATCCGTGATTCTCAAAAAGAATAGGGACAAAGAGTTTTGCTTTCATCAGATCATGGGGATTTTTTTTTCTAGCACTGAGCCACAGTACTTAATCTCAATTTCAATAAACATTGAGTTCTTCTTCTCATGGTTATTTTTGGTGCTGGTGTCCGCTTCTTTGATTTCATTCAATCTTTAAATGTGTCACAAAACATTGCCACACCATCAGTTACATTACCTCTGTCATCCAAATACCTGTGTTCCCTGTTGTGCTATAGAAAACTCTTTGCTCTTTGCCACCTACACCTTAATATTGAGCCCAATCAATGCCCCCAGATGCTGAGAAGAGCTAATTCGAAGCCAAGTTCAGTTCACTGTGGCCCATTACTGCAAAATGTCCCAGTCATCTGTCTGTTATGGAAGAGTTCTTCCAAGTAAATACATTTGATCACAAGTCCATCAGGCAGTGGTCAGCACAGAACATCCTCAAGATACTGTAGAATAGGAACATTGTGGATACAGTGGGGTGGTTTCCATTGTAAACTGTCCAAAGCATCTGGCAGAATGCTTTATTGCCAGATCTCATCAACAAGCACTAAGAGCTTGCTTGGTTGGTGACGGGATGGGGGGGGGGCCCCTCTCGGTCAGAGCCTTTCTATACAGGGGGGATATCAAACCCAATATAAATTTCCCTCAGTAAAGTTGTGATGAGGTGATCACACACTTTTTTTGTGCTTTGTGGATTTGCATAAGGGTGAGAATGATGCATGCAAAGTTCTGTGTAAGGATCAGACTCTGATCAAATTAAATTTATTTTCCAAATATATATATGTCGCCATATACAACCCTGAAATTCATTGTCTTGCAGGCATACTCAGCAAATCTATAGAATAACAACTATAAAAGGATCAGTGGAAGATTACCCAGAGTGCAGAAAGCAACAAACTGTGCAAATGCAAATATAAATAAACACTAATAACTAACACGAATATGAAATAACAAAATGAAGAGTCCTTAAAATGAGATCATTGGTTGCGGGAACACCTCAGTGGATGGGCAAGTGAGTGTATTTGTTCAAGAGCCTGTTGGCTGAGGTGTAGTAACTGTACTTGAACCTGGTGGTGTGTGTCCTGAGGCTCTTGTACCTTCTACATGATGGGAGCAGCAAGTAAAGAGTATGGCTGGGTGGTGGGACCCTCTGACGATGAATGCTGCTTTCCCTCTGCAGTGTTTCATGTAGGTGTACTCAATGGTTGGTAGGGCTTTACACGTGATGTACTGGGCCAAATCCACTACATTTTGTAGGACATCAAGTGCTGTCGAAAGGACATCATCTTACTGAAGGATTCTCTTTGGCCAGCCTAAAACTTGGCAAAGCAGGATGTCTGCAAGGCAATGCTGCATCCCTGCACACCCCAGGTTGCAGGATTAAGTGCTGAGGGATGCACTGAAAATTGGTGCAGCTAATGCTGAGTTTCTGTGTGCAAACAACCACAGCATAGGCTCCTTCTGCTGCCACGTATGGAGGGACACAGTTGAGTGAGAAAGCTTTTCAAACAATGAAAAGAGTATATCACTATACTCTTAGGAGGCCACATGAGTGGCATAGTGTCATACTGGTTGTTTTCCTTCGACCATAAATCAAGCTTTTGCACAGTTTCTTTCTCTGTATTTATATTTTTATTATGAATAAAGTGTATTTTTGAAATAAAAATATTATCTTGGGGCCAAATTGCAGTTGACAGATATGAATCACATTCGAAGGACCAAAGGCATTTTCTGCCCTACAACCCTGTCTCCAGCATGATGCCAGTGCAAACTGTCACATAGTCATCACCGAAAAGAAAACCTCCTAATTTCAGGTATTTGGGTATTCAATTATCCATACCTATTTTGTGAGACCTGATTCCACCCCTGCCCCATCCATAATTTGTCTTTAATAGAAAAATCTTTAGAGGAAAGATTAAGATTTTAAAAATATCTATTTTGGCAGATGTAAATAATTAAATTTGCATTAACAAGCATCGGGAATTGAAGAGGCATCAAAGAAAGCATTAAAATGCTAAATATCAATATCATGAACATTATCTGACATAAATAAACTTGTTCAGTTTCTTCCTAATCATACTTTAAAAAAATAGAGCTAAAATGCACAAAAGCTGAATTCTGAATGATTACCAGGTCTCTATTCGACAGAAGTGTGCTAAATCATATGAACTGATTAAGGTTTATTCTTAATCATTTTGAAGGAAAAAATGTTGATCATTCATTATAAAGAAGCTGAGTGCACCCCTAAATAAAGCACTTGAAATTGCTACTGAATTAGTCATTTGTGAAATAGGCATCTGGCTGAAAACGACAACTCAGTGTGAAAAATCAGGCACCATTACCCACTTAATTTTGAATGATTTCTCACAGAAAGTGCAACTTTCTTCTGTGCTTTCTACTGATTAAATATCATAATTTTTCTCTTTTCTGGGGTCCAAATGCACTTCATTTCAGTTATTCAAAATTGTCTCTAATGAAGCTCATACTAAATGCCAGTGTAATCATTACTTGGAGCTTTGTGAGAAGTTCAGTTCCAATACATTTACATTTATGCTCTGAAAGACATGATTAATGCTGATTTTTACACTTTTTAAAGTCTAATTTTTCAGCATAATGAAACCATAAATATTAACCCCTCTTGCCAGTTTGCTCCCTCTCATTAAACATACGATGCAAATGAGGATGTCTTAAATGAAATAGATAACAGAATCAAAATTAATTTTATATTTAGACAGCAAATTGGAAATATATGCTTACAATTCTATGATGCAAAGCTCTAGCTATGTGAATAGTTGTTGTTGTTGTTCCTTTCCATGCCTTGTGGCACATCGGGTGGCAACTTGCCGTTTCTTTAGCATTTGCCTGTTTTTTTAAGAGGCCGATTTGCTAGCTCAACAGTCAACACAGCATGGATGGAAAGCATGCAAGGAGCTGGCTGGATTCGAACCTGGGACCATTTGTCTCAAAGTCCGATGCAGATGCCACTACACCATTGCCCCCATATATGTGAATAGCAGAAACTATATTCAGCATTATTATATTAATCTAACATCCAAAATGCTCTTCTGCACACCACTGTTGTAACATGTTGTCTTCCTGTCAGCCTGAACCACTCTGGTCATTCTCCTCTGACCCCTCTCATTAACAAGGTGTTTTCACCCACAGAACTGCCACTCACTGGATTTTTAAAAATATTTTTCATTCCATTCTCTGTAAACACTAGAGACTATTGAGCGTGAAAATGCCAGGAAATCAGCCGTTTCTGAGATGGTCAAACCACCACATCTGGCACCAACACTCATTCCACAGTCAAAGTCACTTAGATCATAATTCTTCCCCATTCTGATATTTAGTCTGAACAACTGAACCTTTTGACCAGGTCTGCATGCTTTTATGCATTGAGTTGCTGCCACATGATTGGCTGATTAGATTAATGAGCAGATGTACAGGTGATCCTAATAAAGTGGTCACTGAGTGAATTTCAAGACTGGATAGTGTGTGACTTGGAGGAAGATGAGTAGAAATGGATTTTACGTGTGTCTTCTGCCCAGGCTCTTCTAGGTAGCAGAGACAATAGGTTGGGGAATGCATCTTGCAGTTGATACATTGACAGATAGGTTAAGGTGAAGGATGGGACAAATGCTTTCTCCTGATTGGTGATAATCTACAAGATTCATCCAGGCTAGTAGAGAGCTTTCTATAACACAGCTACCTTGTGTTTTGTTGATGATAGAATAACAATAGTGATTGAGGAAGTTTGTCAACCAGAACGGGTACCCAGTTACCGATTTGACCCGGCCATTTCACCATATACATGAGTGGTTTAGCACCAATGAATAATGTGCTATGGGTCAATCTGCATGCACTTCCCCATTCCTCAGAGTACTGATAATGTTCAAAATTCAAAGTAAATTTATCATTGAAGTACGTATATGTCACTATATACCACCCTGAGACTGATTTTCTTACAGGCATTCACAGTAGAACAAAGAGATACAATTCAAATAAGTGAAAAATGACACACTTGACACCATCCAGTACAAGGCAGCCCACCTGATTAGTACCCCTTCCAATCCCTCCACCATCAAAGAACAGTTGCAGCAGTGTGTACTATCCACAAAATGCACTGCAACGACACACCAAAGTTCCTAAGGCAGCACCTTCCAGACCCACCACCACTACCATCTAGAAGGACGAGAACAGCAGATACCTGGGAACACCACCACTTGGAAACCCCCCTCCAAGTCACTCACCATCCTGACTTGGAAACATATCACCATTCCTTCATTGTCACTGGGTCAAAATCATGGAATTCCCTCCCCAACAGCACTGTGGGTGTACCTACACCTCAGGGACTGCAGCGGTTCAAGAAGGCAGCTCATCACCACCTTCTCAAGGGCAACTAGGGATGGGCAATAAATGCTGGCTTAGCTGACGACACTCACGTCCTGTAAATGAATAAATAAATAAAAAGACTGACAAGCAACCTACGTGTGAAAGAAGACAAAATGTGCACATACAAAAAAAATGGATAGATAGATAAATAAGTAAATAGATAACACCGAGAACATGAGTTGTAGAGCGCTGGAAGGTGAGTCCATAGGTTGTGTTTGGTGATCAGTTCAGTGATGAGGTGAGTGAGGTTATCCATGTTGGCTCAGAAGCCAGGTGGGTAATAACTGTTCTTGAACCTGGCTGTGTGGGTCCTAAGGCTCCTGTATCTCCTTCCCGATGGCAGCAGCAAGAAGAGAGCATGACCTGGATGGTGGGGGTCCTTAACAGTGGAGGCTGCTTTCTTGTGACAGCACGCCTTGTAGATGTTGTACTCCTGTGATGGGCTGGGCTGTATCCAACAGTCACTTTTTAATGGGCTTTTCCATTCACCATTCAACGAGATTTTCAATCTCCCTCCTATGTGCCAACTCGTCACCCACATTGATTTGGACAATAACAGTAGTGCAGTCAGCAAACTTAAATATGGCAATGGAGTTTTACTCAGCTGCATAGTCATAAGTATAAAATACATAGAACACACATCTTTACGATGCACATATGCTGATGGTGACTGGGGAGGAAATGTTCCTAATCCGTACTGACTAGCGTCTGCAAGTGAGGAAACTGATGAACCAGTTGCACAAGGAGGTATCAAGGCCTCTGTCTTGGAGCTTATTGATTAGTCTCAAGACGATAATACTGTTGACTGCTGAGCTGTAGTCAATGAAGAGCATTCCAATGTATGCACCTTCACTGTCACTGTTCACTAGTGGAGGTTCTGATGATATGAATGACTTTGAATATCAAGGCAATTGTGAGTAAACATTGGCGACAAAGCTTACTCTTGTTCAGATGATGGCCATTGTCTAATGCTTGAATGTCTCAGCTAGCTTAATTGGTTAAGGAATTGTAAATAGAATTAAATATTTTGTTTTGAAAAGATCAGTTTGGAGAGAGCTAGTGAAGTAACTCCAGTTGAAGTATTTGGATGGAAACATTTCTGGAGGACAGATTGATATTAATATTGCATGATTTGTATGCCCAAGTTTTTTGATTGGCAGCAACCCAGAGGCTCGGAGTAGAGATCAGTATTTTCAGTACAGAAACAGTGCACTGCTAATAATGACTCTGCTGTGAGAAGTATAATATCTTTTATTGAAATGTTGTGTGCAACATACTTTATTCATAACAAACTTTCAGCTCCTCCATAATAATGGTGAAGTTACTGAGGGACTATGCAATATAGCAAATGAAAAATTACTGAATGTTGCTTATTGAGTCAAAGAAAACAGCTGGCATTAACTTTGTAACAAATAAATTACTTATTAATTTGGAAACAATCCTTTTCACCAATCAAGCTCAAAAACAATATCCTTCCTACCTAAGTTAAATTAAGGCATCCGTTAATCTTGCGAGACCATGGATCTGCGCCTGGAAAGTTTTCACTCTCCAGGGCACAGGCCTGGGCAGGGTTGTATGGAAGACCGGCAGTTGCCCATGCCGCAAGTCTCCCCTCTCCACAACACCGATGTTGTCCAAGGGACGGGCAAGAGCCGATACAGCTTGGCACCACTGTCGTCGCAGAGCAATGTGTGATTAAGTGCCTTGTTCAAGGGGACAACACACTGCCTCGGCTGAGGCTTGAACTCACGACCTTCAGATCGCTAGTCCAATACCTTAACCACTTAGCCATGTGCCCACGTACCTACCTAAGTAGATTATCAATATGATCTTTGAATTACTAAAATGCAGATGATAATAATATTGTCTAGAAATTGCATTACATGTTACAATATCTTTGTAAAAAATTGGATATAGCATAGAATTGTGCAAAATTCACATTTTAGACCATAAGACATAGGAGCAGAATTAAGCCATTCAGCCTATTGAGTCTGTTTTTATTCCAATTCTTTTATGTGACTGACAGATGAATGCATTCCTGGGTATGCTTAGTGCATCCAATATGTAGTTCAAATCACAAAATCAGGTTTTCACTGTTCCCATGCAAACTTCTTCAGCTTGCCTTACAGCTCTCTGACCAGTGCTAGGATTCTAACTCAGCTAGACCTCAATTATGGTACTTGCTCCTCTTTGGACTACTATCTTCATCCTTATAACAATCACCAAGATCAAAGTCTCATTCCAACCACCGATCTGCTGACCCAGTGCTCTCCCAGCAGTCTCATCTGACAATAACCCACCCACTTATAGGAAACATAGAACACAGAACATAGAACAGTACAGCACAGTACAGGCCCTTCGGCCCATAATGTTGTGCCAACCCTCAAACCCTGCCTCCCATATAACCCCCCCACCTTAATTTCCTCCATATACCTGTCTAGTAGTCTCTCAAATTTCACTAGTGTATCTGCCTCCACCACTGACTCAGGCAGTGTATTCCACGCACCAACCACTCTCTGAGTAAAAAACCTTCCTCTAATATACCCCTTGAACTTCCCGCCCCTTACCTTAAAGCCATGTCCTCTTGTATTGAGCAGTGGTGCTCTGGGGAACAGGCGCTGGCTATCCACTCAATCTATTCCTCTTATTATCTTGTATACCTTTATCATGTCTCCTCTCATCCTTCTTCTCTCCAAAGAGTAAAGTCCTAGCTCCCTTAATCTCTGATCATAATGCATACCCTCTAAACCAGTCAGAATCCTGGTAAATCTCCTCTGTACCCTTTCCAATGCTTCCACATCCTTCCTATAGTGAGGCGACCAGAACTGGACACAGTACTCTGAGTGTGGCCTAACCAGAGTTTTATAGAGCTGCATTATTACATCGCGACTCTTAAACTCTATCCCTCAACTTATGAAAGCTAACACCCCATAAGCTTTCTTAACTACCCTATCTGTGAGGCAACTTTCAGGGATCTGTGGACATGTACCCCGAGATCCCCCTGCTCTTCCACACTACCAAGTATCCTGCCATTTACTTTGTACTCTGCCTTGGAGTTTGTCCTTCCAAAGTGTACCACCTCACACTTCTCTGGGTTGAACTCCATCTGCCACTTCTCAGCCCACTTCTGCATCCTATCAATGTCTCTCTGCAATCTTTGACAATCCTCTACACTACCTACAACACCTTCAACCTTTGTGTCATCTGCAAACTTGCCAACCCAGCCTTCTACCCCCACATCCAAGTCATTAATAAAAATCACGAAAAGTAGAGGTCCCAGAACAGATCCTTGTGGGACACCACTAGTCACAATCCTCCAATCTGAATGTACTCCCTCCACCACGACCCTCTGCCTTCTGCAGGCAAGCCAATTCTGAATCCACCTGGACAAATTTCCCCGGATCTCATGCCTTCTGACTTTCTGAATAAGCCTACCATGTGGAACCTTGTCAAATGCCTTACTAAAATCCATATAGTTCACATCCACTGCACTACCCTCATCTATATGCCTGGTCACCTCCTCAAAGAACTCTATCAGGCTTGTTAGACATGATCTGCCCTTCACAAAGCCATGCTGACTGTCCCTGATCAGACCATGATTCTCTAAATGCTCATAGATCCTATCCCTAAGAATCTTTTCCAACAGCTTTGCCACCACAGACGTAAGGCTCACTGGTCTATAATTACCCGAACTATCCCTACTACCTTTTTTGAACAAGGGGATAACATTCGCCTCCCTCCAATCCTCTGGTACCATTCCCATGGACAACAAGGACATAAAGATCCTAGCCAGAGGCTCAGCGATCTTCCCCCTCACCTCGTGGAGCAGCCTGAGGAATATTCCGTCAGGCCCCGGGGACTTATCCGTCCTAATGTATTTTAACAACTCCATCACCTCCTCTCCCTTAATATCAGCATGCTCCAGAACATCAACCTCACTCATATTGTCCTCACTATCAAGTTCTCTCTCATTGGTGAATACCGAAGAGAAGTATTCATTGAGGACCTCGCTCACTTCTGCAGCCTCCAGGCACATCTTCCCACCTTTATCTCTAATTGGTCCTACCTTCACTCCTGTCATCCTTTTGTTCTTCACATAATTGAAGAATGCCTTGAGGTTTTCCTTTACCCTACTTGCCAAGGCCTTCTCATGCCCCTTTCTTGCTCTTCTCAGCCCCTTCTTTAGCTCCTTTCTTGCTACCCGATATTCCTCAATACACCCATCTGATCTTTGCTTCCTAAACCTCATGTATGCTGCCTTCTTCCACCTGACTAGATTTTCTACCTCACTTGTCACCCATGGTTCCTTCACCCTACCATTCTTTATCTTCCTCACCGGGACAAATTTATCCCTAACATCCTGCAAGAGATCCCTAGACATCGACCACATGTCCATAGTACATTTCCCTGCAAAAACATCATCCCAATTCACACCCACAAGTTCTAGCCTTATAGCCTCATAATTTGCCCTTCCCTAATTAAAAATTTTCCTGTCCTCTCTGATTCTATCCTTTTCCATGATAATGCTAAAGGCCAGGGAGTGGTGGTCACTGTCCCCCAGATGCTCACCCACTGAGAGATCTGTGACCTGACCCGGTTCATTACCTAGTACTAGATCTAGTATGGCACTCCTTCTAGTCGGCCTGTCCACATACTGTGACAGGAATCTGTCCTGGACACACTTAACAAACTCTGCCCCATCTAAACCCTTGGAACTAATCAGATGCCAATCAATATTAGGGAAGTTAAAGTCACCCATGATAACAACCCTGTTATTTTTGCGCCTTTCCAAAATCTGCCTCCCAATCTGCTCCTCTGTATCTCTGCTGCTACCAGGGGGCCTATAGAATACCCCCAATAGAGTAACTGCTCCCTTCCTGTTCCTGACTTCCACCCATACTGACTCAAAAGAGGATCCTGCTACGTTACTCACCCTTTCTGTAGCTGTAATAGTATCCCTGACCAGTAACGCCATCCCTCCTCCCCTTCCACGCCCCCCATCCCTTTTAAAGCACTGAAATTCAGGAATATTGAGAATCCATTCCTGCCCTGGTGCCAGCCAAGTCTCTGTAATGGCCACTACATCATAATTCCATGTATGTATCTAAGCTCTCAGTTCATCACCTTTGTTCCTGATGCTTCCTGCATTGAGGCACACACATTTTAGTCCTTCTACCTTACCTTTACACCATCATCACTAACCACCAACACTTGCTCCCATTTCTGATCATAACCACCATTCATAGCCTCTAACCTCCAATCTCAAACGCTGACAAGCAATCCTGTCTGCATGTTCCAAAAGTCAACCTTAGTGCCTAACCTTAAATCCAGGAGGACATCTGTCACTCTGATCCCTCTACCAATTGATAAACCCTGAGAACTACAGTTGTCTGGTCTACATCTCCACTTTCTTGCTTTCTCCAACTACAGCAGTCCAGGTCCCACCCAGGCATTGGGCCTCATGTGACACTGTAAATGTCATACCCGCAAACAATGTCCACCAGGAGCTGAGGAAAGCACCTTCACAGATGTTGGCCAACTTCTAAGCACGTAGATTGTAGAAAAGGGACTTTTTGACACACTTTTTGACCTGGAGATAATGGGTTGCAGATTACTTCACAAATATTAGTGGCTTCAAGTAATGTTGCAAGTCACCACTTTTGGTGAAAATCACATAAAGGTCAAGGTCTTCATTAAAAAGTTCTCAGAAATGAAAAACAATGCAGAGAGAATGCTGGAGGAACTCAGCAGGCCAGGCAGCATCTGAATTCTGAAAATGGATGCTGAGTCCCGCCAAAGGGTTTCGGCTTGAAGTATCGACTGTACTCTTTTCCATAGATGCTGCCTGGCCTACTGAGTTCCTCCAGCATTTTGTGTGTGTTGCTTTGGATTTCCAGTATTTGCAGACTTTCTTGTGTTTGCCACAGAAATTAATGCCAGGCTTCCTTGGCTTCATTGGGTCGTTTTCAGTATGAAATTGCCCAGTGGGCCATTCCAAGATCCTGCAGCTGCTGACATTAAACCTGCCAGGGTTTGATCTTCATAGACAGCTTAAGAAGGATAAGTAATAAAGCAAACAACACTCTTCCTGTGACAGAAACATGGTGGGCCCCAGGACTCATATCATGTGAAACACCTTGGTTTCCTTGGCTACGTAAGTCTATGGAAGACAACCTCCGGCCCCGCCAAACTTGTGAGATTGAGCTGCGCTCGATCCCACTCCAAACCCTGGTTTGTGTGGATGCTGTGTCATTTGCTACCCTGTTACCAATTAATGCCACCAAATAACAGACAGTACACAGAATATGATTAAAGGAATTATATTTATGGATCTTTAAAGGATTAGTAAAGAATAACAAAAAGAAAAGGGCCCATTCTAATTAAACAACCAAATGTGCACAAGTTGGAGCTCATCTTGAACTTCTCTGTCACCCACGCTCTGGGCCCTTGGTCAACGTGAAAGCACACATCACCTTCCGAACGTCCCTCACAATCCATCTCGAACAAACGGGTCCCCCACCAGATAGTATGCAACAACTGGTCCTCCCTCGCATCTTCTCTCTTGATTTCCTTTCAAACAAAAGCTCCAAGCCCAACTTTAGTGTCCCTCACCAGTGAAACCTCTCCTTAATCCGACCGCCCTAATTGGACACATTTCTCATCATCTTATCTTCAACAGTAACCCAAACAAGCATGAAAACAGAACAGACTGTTCCAACAGAACTGCCAGAATGAAGTACATACAGCATAACAGTAAAAATATGAACGAGGGCATCACACACGTGATTGTGATCTTGAACGTGCTTACTGTGTGTGACTGTTGGTACTATGTTTTGCACCTTGACCCTGTAGTATAGCTGTCTCGTTTGCCTCTATTCATGTATGGTTAAATTACAATTAAACTTGAATTGATACTGATTGACTGGATATTCCAGTGATGGGACAGAGACTGGAATGCTCCCATGGAACAATGGAAGTTCAACAGTTTGATAAAGAACCTGAGGCCTGTTTTTGTGTGCATGGTAGCCATGGAGATGTCCAGTTAGGCATCCCTTACAGTACATTGACAGGAAGTCTCCATTAAACACAACAAATGCCATGCCTACTCGCCTGCTCCAATGAACAGCTATATCCAAAGCTGTAGGAGGCCTGCCAATCATAACGATCACAAAGAATGACAAATTGTTGATGCTTTTATGAGCAGAGGAAATCTGAGGCATATAACAAGGTTGTATGAAACCTAAGGGTATATGAAACCTTTTTTTTAATTTAGCCAGAAAGAAACTAGACTTGTTAAAAATTTCACCATCGAAATGAGCTCTGTGTGTTGCATTGCTTTTGAGATCTAATTAGGGAACTTGAGAGAATTTGCTCTAAGTCAGGGATTGTCAACCGTTTTTATGCCATGAACCCTTGCCGTGAACCAAAGGATCCATGAACACCAGTTCGGGAACCCTTGCTGTACACGTATTAGGTTGATTTTAACATCAACATTTTACTTTGAAGTTGTGCGAATACCTATGCCAATACACAATAATGGTTTGCAGAGAGTATTTTTGTTACAGAATGCAGTAACAGCAAGACAGCTTCTGCGCCCCTTGTGGTTCTAATGCATCTTCTGCTATGTGACAAACAATACCAATCCTGCCATATTGACTGAGAATGGTTCACAGGGTCTTCTTTTGACTCTTTTTCAAAGTTCCAGTTGCTTCTAATTTGTTTGAGAATCATGAGATCAGATTGTTAACATGAAGTGCAACCCAGTAGTTAGAATGTCATTGTACTATGAGTGATGTGACATACGTGCACACTGGAAAGGTGCAGAGTAGGACTCCTTGTGCAATTCTAATTTGATAGCAGTAGTTGTATTAATCTAATTAACTTAATATGTTAGCCATGCATTGAATCCTGACAGAAAGAAATCACACATGCCATCCTCATATATCCCTCCCTATTTAACTGATTTTTGCTATTTAATTTAATACTAAATGTCCTGACTATTTGTTGGGTTTTATTTGAAGGTGACCAATTCCAAGAAAGGTGTATTGCTTAAGGACCTCACAGAGAGTAAGAGAAGTATGCCTGACAAGGTGTGTAAGCAAATAATTTTTAGAGAAGAGCAAGTGCCAACTAAATCTGGCGTTTTAAGCCTTCATATCATTCTGGGTAACAGCAGGTGAATCAGAATAAGAACCACATTTAATATCACTGCTATATGTTGTGAAATGTGTTGGCTTTGCAGCAGCAATACAACACAATGCATAATAGAGAAAGAAACGAGAATTACAGTTAGTATATATGGATTAAATAGTTAAATTGTATAAGCTATGCAAAAATAAAAATAGAAATAAGAAAGTAGTGAGGTAGTGTTCAAGGGTTCAATACCCATTCTGAAATCAGATGGCAGAGGGGACGATGCTGTTTCTGAATTATTGAGTATGTGCTTTCCGGCTCTTGTACCTCCTTCCTGATGGCCGCAATGAGAAGAGGGCATGTCCTGAGTGATGGGGGTCCTTAATGGTGGATACCACTTTCTGAGGTATCGCTCCTTGAAGATGTCCTGGATAGTACAGAGGCTAGTGTCCATGATGGAGCTGAGTAAGTCTGGAACTCTCTGCAGCTCTCTCTCCATAAGATGAGTCAGTTGACCTTCTATCTGGCGTAAGTTTCAATAATTCACAGAATTAGAAAAATCACTGATGATCTTTGCTCAAAAATAAGAATTCTTTCCTTCTGCAGAGAACATCTCAATAAACAGCATGTGAACTTTTGTGAAAGAGTTGTGAACTTTCAGGGAAGTGCAAAAGCTTCTCATGCAGTGCTTCACACTTACCTTCACCACACAATCATCTTTTTTTATACTACAAGGGCTATCAGTCCTTGGAAGTACATCTCAATTCAAAACCACGAGATTGTGGAGTACGTGCAACTCTTATATTCATGGACAACCTCCTGAGGAATTCACCATGAAGTCTGTACCAAGGCAGGGAACTGAAATCACAGCCTGCCCTCAAACCACCAGCTTTGATCTTCAATTATTAACACTTCATGCTGTGAGGTAGCTGCCTGATCTTACATCTTAAACACATAAGGGCATTCACTATCAGTTGCTTCTGAAAGTTTTCACCATTGTTTACAGCGTAAGCTGCTTCCACTGAAGAGCAGAGCATTTCTCAGGCACTATGCAGCAGAAACAAAGCCATGGGGAACGAATGATCACTTTCTTATCTTGAAAAGTATTTCTTGCCCGAAACACAATAGTTCAGGGGTAAAAGAAAATCAGTCACTGATTCTTGAGAATTTGGATAAAACAGGTTTTAATTTTGAAAAGAGAAAAACTTAAATGTTAAAAAATCTAAACATATATGTTTATAGAACAAGGTCTCAGCAATCAAGTAATATTTCGGTGCAACCTTCTGATTTTGTAATTTTTTCATAAAATATGTGTTTTTCCTGTCATTACTTGTTTTTGTCAACAGTCAGACACAATGAACAGCTAATTATTCCTATTTGTTTAGTCTTATATAGATTTAGAGCTTTTAAATCATTGTGTCTACACCATAGGTACACATATATGCTGTTAAATGTTGAATATTCACTTTTGTTCATTTTTTATACTATTTCACATGTACTCCTTTAAAAACTCTTACATCCCACAGAGACTAGTGGAGAAACTGTCGCTGCTTGGCTTTAGCACTGCCATGTGTCACTGGATTCTGGATTTCTTGACAGAGAGACCACAGTCAGTCGATGTTGGCAGGAACATCTCTGACTCCATCACACTGAGCACTGGATCCCCACAAGGCTGTGTGCTTAGCCCATTGCTGTTTACACTGCTAACACATGACTGTGCAGCCAGATTCAAGGAGAACCTGATCATTAAATTTGCAGATGATACCACAGTGGTGGGGCTCATCAGCAAAAATGATGAAACAATGTACAGGGAGAAGGTCAAACACCTAGAGCGCCGGTGCAGGGATAACAACTTAATGCTTAATATCATCAAAACCAAGGAGATGATGGTCGATTTCAGACGGTCTCAGCCTGAGCACACACCCCTTAGCATCAGCAGCTCTACAGTGGAGAGTGGAAAACATCAAGTTCCTTGGAGTGCAGATCTCGGGCAATCTCACCTGGTCCAGGAACACCACTGGGATTGTGAAATGGGTCCAGCAGAGATTGCACTTTCTGAGGAAGCTTAAACAAGCATCACTCCCCACTAGCATCTTAACTACATTCTGCAGAGGCGTGGTTGAGAGTGTGCTGACCTTTTGCATCACAACCTGGTACCCCAGCTGCAGTGCTGTTGACAAAAAAGCCTTGCAGAGGGTGGTTAGGGGAGCAGAGAAGGTTATTGGAGTCTCTCTACCTTCTGTCCAAGACCTCTTTCAGAGTTGATACCTCCAGAAGACACGGTACATCATTAAAGACCCCTTACACCCTCTCCATGAACTGTTTGTTCTTCTGCCATCAGGCAAACGTTACAGGAGCATCAAAGCTAAAACCACAAGGCTACTAAACAGCTTCCTCCCACAGGCAGTCAGACTGCTAAATAGCTGCTCTACCGGACTCTGCTTTGGACACTTTTAACTTGCATTGGACACTTGTAACTTGATTTTAACTGACATGTGGCTGTTCTGTTTTACTATTTATGTTATGTTTATTATTTAGTGTTGTGTTTGTTCTGTTATGATTGCACTGCTCCTGGGAAACACTGTCTCATTCTGCCCTGCAGAACTGATGAACGGTTAGAATGACAATGAAGTTTTTTGAATCTTGAATCTTGAATCATACAACTTTTATCATTAGCATTAAATATACAAAATAACAATTTTGGACATAAAAAACACATTTTTAATTTTAAAGAGCCAATTGCTTTAATAAATCAACTGTTTTGCAGGAACAGATTGTAAGCATATTAATTTAAAACAAAGAAAGTGCCATCTGACAGTGGTGACTGGGACCTGACGGTGGTGGCAGTGGCCTAATTACAACAAACAATTCCAACCTTTTCACCACTCAACTCAATGCTTCCTTGCTTAACAATTTTATTTAACAATTTGGTACAACAAATAACAATTTGTCATGTACATTTTATCCTTCTGAAAATATTAACAACGGTAAACAGCAAAATAAAAACTACAGTACAACTGTAATGCTTAAGCATAAATATCAGAAAACACACCAGGAGCTAAAAAAAAAATTCCATCCATTTCTGGGCTTGAAAATCTTCAAAAACATTCAGTCAACTTTATCAGGAAGTAGACGATTAATGTTCTCCTCCTCTATGAAGCCCATGACTTCAGCAGACAGGTGGTAGATCTCCCTCGTCCTGCTTGCATGACCTGGTGATGATGGCTCCATCAGTTTGACCAGAATATCTTCAACTGGTACAAAGCACATATCCTTTCCACCTGATTTTGGATGGAAGCGCGTGTTGGGCCCATGAGGGTGGAAAGACTCCACTTGAACATCTTGATGATGAGCATCCACAGTGACAGCCTTTGCTAACCACCAATTTTGGTCATAAATGACTGCAAGCCAATCTCCACAATTAATGACCCCAGCAGATATATCTGTCGTAGTCCCGTCAGGACCACTCTGGGGTTCCTGCTCCATTTCTTCCATCAGCATTGCCAAAGTCCCTCCCATTATGGTAGGGCCATCATTTTCCTCAGCCTGTACCCTGGCATGTGTATTTTCAGTCAACTGAAATGTTGTTGGGCTGAAACACTGGCACATCTGTGGCTCACTGCAGAAACATGACAATGATCTGCAATGGATGCTGTTTCCGTAAGGTGTGACCTGATGGATTTTCCTTGTTGCTAGTACAGGTTTTAGTGGTTGAGAAAGGAGTGCATCATATGTCTGCATGTCACGTTCAGCAATATGATAGAGCTGAGTACTGCAAAGGCTTCTCCCAACCATCTCATGGAAGATCTTGCCATCCACAATGTCATTCCCCATAGTACAAGGCTGTCTGCAGTCCTTTTCACAGTTTCCCCAATGCCATCTGGAGCTCCCTTCCCACGTGAAGTGGCGAAGAAGTTCCAGGTTGTTCTCTGAAAACCCAATGTTTCCAGAGGACATTGCAGAAGAGAGAGAAGTTCTTTTTCTTTTTGTACTGCTTGCTGAGCCCATCTGACCAAAACTCAATGGTATCAACTTTTGGAAATTTAAAAAACGGATATCTCTGAGGGCTGATTCTATGTGAGTCCAAATGGCAGAAGCATCCTGTCATTTGGATTCTGATATTGTACAAAATCCTGCTTTCTCTCTTTTTGTGTAGTACATGCCAGTGTGCAGATTGAGCTGTGGGAGGTTCTGACCAAAATAGCATGACTGTACCCCAGAACTACATTTGTATTTCCATGCCTCAGAAAAGTCCACATGCACAATTACAGTGCTTTCATTGCAGTTCTGTATCATGCTCCTGTATTCCCTGGACTGGTTCTGAACCAAGCACACATGCGTTTTTGTTTCACTCTTTAGTTTGTCTTCATGCAATTTGATGAGCTTTGCCTGTGTGTCATTGTGCTTCACAAGTCTTGTATTGTAGTGAATTCCATCTGCTCTTTGGTCCTGAACTTACTCCCATTGCTGCCACTCAACATTGGTCAACTCTTGCTGTGGGGTGGGAAGTGTGTGCTTGTGGAGACAACGGGTGCAGCAGTGCAGAAGACATGCCTCGCTTGTCTGAGAACAACACACAAGTTCAGAAATATCCTCCAATTTGCTAGACTTGTCAACACCATATGCTCTTAGGACCCCAAACATCAGCTTTGCATTTCCATGGTATTGGCATTGGCATGTCTTTCGATCTGATGGTTCTGGTGCTGTGACGTAGAATGGACGTAAAGCACAGAAGGATGAATAACTGAGTTTTACAGTTGGCTCCTTTTTGATGAACTCCCTGTGGAGGTTGAATATTGTGTCCGTCAGAATCATTCTCTGATGCTTTATTTTCTTCCATGTTATCGTGTCCTGTTTGTCAGTCGTCATTCGTGCAGCATTATGGTAGAAATCCTGAACCATCTGGGTTATTGTTTGAATGTAAGTGGGCTTTCTGTCAGTAGTCCTTCTCTTTCACAGTGTGTTGTATGTCAGCCCGAACTGCTTTGTCTGGTGTATTAGGCGATATTTCTTTAGAACCCTGCCTGACAGAGTCAAGCTCTTTGATTTTTGAGCAGATTTGCAGGACGACTGTAAATTATTTTTGTGTTTGATTAAATTCTTGAATGAGACAGTTGTGAAAGAGCAGGGTTTTCTTGATGGAGGGGTTTTGACTTTGCTTCCCTGTAGTATCTGCTCTGTTTTTTTTTCCTTGGTGATTCTTGTGTTTTTTAATTTCTAGTTTGCTCTCATCACCAACGCTTTTTCAGTTTGTTCCTATCTTTATTATCTCTTGAAGTTTATTTTTCAAAGCTCTCATCTCTCTCAAGTATCTTGCTCTTGTTTTCTTTCTTTCCCTTTTCCCTGCTATAGACTGCCTACTGCAAGCTGGCTCCTGTATAGTCTGATTCAATGGATTATCTGGGGGAGTTTCTGGGTGTTCTGGGCCCTTTCTCTTACGCTTTCTTGACTCTTGCTGTCGACGTTTCCACGCCTTTCTCTTACTCCTCTTTTCCCTTTTATTCAAGTCACTGATAGTTTTTATCTTCCCATCCTCGACTCTCTTCTTCCATCTTTGCTTTTGCTTTCTCAGGTATTCCTCCTTTAACTCTGGCTCACTATATATTTCCTCTCTCCACTTTTTTTGGTATTCCCTGTTTCTTCTCCTTCACTCTGCCACTGATAGCTGCTGCCTAGCCATAACTTCCTAAAATACATAAAAAGGTCAGAATTTAATGGAATTACTATGAAATTGCGCAAAATTACTGTGAATTTAATTATGTTTAATTTGGTGAAATTTTATAAAATGATTATGAAATGGTGCAACTAAATTCATTTATGGTTTTAGTCATTGGGGATACATATAGTAAGGAAATATTGTATGCCTGTGTGTGGAAGAAATAAAGGGGAAATTACGTATATTATAAATAAAGAGGTTAATGAAACATTACAAGCCATATTACTATTTATTGTGATCATAAATTTGGATGTTTTGGTCAACACCGGCAAACTGTGTGTCACCACCGTCAGACAGAAAACCTGAGGGTGTTGACATCTGACAGTGGTGACAAAAACACACTTTTTTACATGACATGCATGAGTTGTATACAGGAGCCAACTTGTTTTCTCTCTCTTGCTAGCTAGCTCTGGCCTCTACTTAAAATGCATAAATTTATGTCATAATTTAAAATAATTCTTTCTATACAAAAGAGACAGTGTTGACATGTCATGGTTGTGACAGTAACAACATCAATAAATATGTAAAAATTATTGAAAAAATAGCAAACTTACAGGAGCTTGTTTGACCTTATTGCATTTAGCAGATGTGGAGAGTGGAAAGGAGGTCCTCAGGTATATAGTTGACCATGTGGTTGCCCGATTTTATTGCTTTTTTTTTTATAAATATATGACGGTGTTGACAAAAACTTCGGACACATGTTGAGCAAACACAAAATAAGAGTAAATATTTTTGAAAATTCAGTGCTTTTAGTTTTAAAGAGGTTTTTCACTCTACTCTTTCATCTGGCATATATTTTATACATTTTAAATGATTTTTTCACACCTTTTTTATCAAATTGAAATGACAATCTCTTGTCTGAGGACAACTGATTTTGTGGGTACTGGGCTATCATATAATCACATAGTTTATAAAATTAAAAACAAACATATGAAAAAATGTTGTATTTGTGCAAAAGACCCTCAGATGATCAACCCTGATTATTTTAAATGAGAAAATGTTATTCATTTTCAACGGATTAAGCACTTTTCTTAGTGGGACATGTTTTCGCCGACGTCTCAAGAATCAGTGCTCTACAGAGCTGGCCTCACCAGCAACAGCCATGCTCCTGAGGGTTACACAGCACAACCTGCTGACTCATCTTATCCAATCAAGTGATTTCACTGATGATACTTACAGATAATCATTATGATTAAAGTCTTCACACCCAAAACAAAAACAGGATCCACCATGCAGCCATTCTCAATACTGGTCAAATCTCAAAATCTCAAGTGACACTTCCTGCTAAACCACAGCAGATTCAGACAATGCATTGATATGATCTGATATTTTGGTGAAAAGTTAGCTTGCTAGAAACCTCTTACTGGAGGATGCAGTAGGTTAGAAGAATGTATGATGATCCTTGACCTTGTGCACTTTGAGCACAATGACAAAGCACAGTGGTCTGTAAATTGAGGTCATTCTCACCTTTCCTCGCAATTGATTTTTGAAATACAAAGTAGCAATTGGTGGCATTACATACTAAAGATGGAACTAATGAAGATGGCTATCCATTCCAAGTTGAAGAACCACGTTTTTCTGAAATAACAATTGAACTTTACTGCTGTAGAAAGATTAGAAAATGTAAGCTCAACTTAATGCAATTGATTAGATTGCCCTAAGCATTGGCTTTGATTCAGTGCTATAGTTATGGCTGATGACATGAGAATGACATCATCTCCATATCTCTGTAGTATTATATCTTTCTGGAGAAGTCTCACTGATAGCTCAAGCACCAAAGGAGATCTAGCAGCATATGCCTCCTCTGAATGAAACAAAAGAATCTATCCCTGAAAGAATAAATGGGAAAAAGAAATTGAACAGACACAAAGAACAGCAGAAAATGAGCTAATGCCAATGTTACAGCTTCCTGATACTGACTGCTTTTGCAAGTCATAAGACCATAAGATATAGGAGTAGAATTAGGCCATCTGGCTCATCTAGTCTGTTCTCCCATTTCATCATAGCTGATCCATTTTCATCTCAGCCTCAATATCCTGCATTCTTCTTGAAACCCTTCGTGCCCAGGCTAATCAAGAACCTATCAACCTCTGCCTTAAATATATCCAATGACCGTGGTAGCAAATTCCACAGATTCACCATGCTCTGGCTAAAGAAACTCCCCCCCATCTCTATTCTAAATGGACATCCCTCTATTCTGAGACTAGGTCAACTGGTCCTAGATTCCCCCACCATCGGAAGCATCCTCTCCACATCCACTCTATAGAGGCCTTTCAACATTCCATAGGTTTCAATGAGATCTCCCTTCATTCTTCTGAATTCCAGTGAGTACAGGCCCAGGGCCATCAAACAATTCTCATATAATAAGCATTTCTATCCCAGAATCATTTTCGTGAACCCCCTATGAACCCTTTCCAATGTCAGCACATCCTTTCATAGATAAGGGGCCGAAAACTGCTCAATACTCTGTGAGGCCTCACCAGTGCCTTATAAAGCCCTAATATTACATTCTAGCTTTCATATTCTAGTCCTCTCGAAATGAATTTGTCTTTCTCACCATGGACTCAACCTGCAAACCCTGCACAAAGACTCCCAAGTTCTTTTGTACCTCAGATTTTTGAATTTTCTCTCCATTTAGATAATGGTCTATGCATTCATTTCTTATATCAAAGTTCATGACCGTACACTTCCCAATACTGTATTTTATCTGCCACTTCTTTGCCGATTTTCCTAATCTGTCCAAGTCCTTCCGAAGTCTCCCTGCTTCTTCAACACTACCTGCTCTTCCACCTGTCTTTGTTCCATTCACAAACTTGGGCTACAAACCCATCAATTCCATCATCCAAATCATTGACATATAATGTAAAAAGAAACAGTCCCAACACAGACCCCTGTGGAACACTGGCAGCTTACTAGAAAGCAGCCCCTTTGTTCCCATTCAGTACCTCCTACTGAATGTCAGCTAATCTTCTGTACATGCTAGCATCTTTCCTGTAATTCTTTTTTTTCATATTCTTTTTCTCATTACAAAAAAAAAGCACATCTACAAAAACTATGACCTTAACAAAATCTAATAAAATATTGAGCAGCAAAAGGGAGAAAAATATAAAGGCAAGAGTAAGCATACACGGCAGAGGTTCACCGCACCAAAAAACCTCAGTCCTCATCCCGTAAGAAAGTCCAATACAGGGCCCCATATCCTTTCAAAGGTGTCCCCTCTGTCCTCATTACATAGTCTCAGTCTCTCCAAATGTAAAGTATTTGCCAGTTCGCTCGGCCACAGATCATACGTAGACACAGAGTCCTTTTTCCACATTTGCAGGATTAACTTCTTAGCAATCACCATGCCAAACAATACAGCCTTTTTTTCATACCTCTTGGCTGAAGATAGGGAGCTTGTTGCTCCAAGGATGGCTATGAGCGGGTCTGGTTCCCATCACTTCCCAAAAGCCTCAGAGAAACAATGAAAATACTTTTCCAGTATGCATAAAGCTTACAACATGACCAGAATGAATGTGATAAGTTACTGTTCACAGATTTACATCTATTACAAACTGGTGAAACATCAGGGTAGAAACTGTGCAACTTTTCTTTGGAAAAATGGAGTCTATGTATTGTTTTAAACTGTATAAGTCTGTGTCTGATGTTGACCGAACAATCATGTATACTCTTTAAACCCTCATCCCAGACCTCCTCTGTCAATTCTATACCCCATTCATCCACCCATGCTTGTTTAAAACCTGCGTATTCACTCGAGCTCCATTATGTAGGATCTGATAAAAATAGGATACTGCACTATGAGTAACAGGATCAAATTTATTTATTGTCTCCAAGGACTCGTGTTTGTCTAAAACTTCAAAGTTAGATATATATTTCCTAACATAATCTCGAATTTGTAAATATCTGAAAAAACTAGATGCAGGGATATTGTAAACTGCTTGTAACTGCGCAAATGAGGCAAAGTTTCCATTAATATATAGGTCACCTACACTACAGATGCCTCTCTGTTTCCAGGTAGAAAAAACAGTATCATTCAGGCCAGGCAAAAAGGAATTATTCTCACAAATCGGAGTGTTAATATAAGTTTTTGGGGCCTTAATCTATAGTTAAATCTGCTTCTTATAGTGCTGCCAACCATGAAGCTGTTACTAAAATGTGACTTATTAACTACAGTGAGGCTATTAAGGAGAGCTGGTAAGGAAGTCTTCTTCCAAAGCATTCGCTCTATGAGTAACCATGCTGGACACGAGTCTGAGGGAGAGGGTGGGCCTTTTTTCCACCATGCAAGAATGGATAGGTGGGCAGCCCAGTAATACATTTTAACGTCCGGTAGGGCAAAACCACCTGCTTCCTTTGGCTTTGACAAGTGTTTTTCAGTAATTCTAATGACTTTATAATTCCAAATGAAGGGTATAATAATTGAATCTAATTGCTTAAAATATGACAGAAGAATAAAACATGGAATTGACTAGAAAAGATGAAGAAATCGTGGCAGTACAATCATCTTGATTGTGTTAACCCTCCCCACCAAAGAAATTGGAAAGGTTTTCCAAAAGTCAATATCACGTTTAACCTGCTCAACTTTGTTTCGCCAATTCACTTGCAAAAGGTCATCTGGGTTTTTTGTAATAGTCACACTTAGATAGGAAAAATTATCATAAGTTATTTTAAAGGGAATGGACTGTAAATACGCTGTATTAACCATTGCAGTGACTGGCATTACTTCACTCTTATCCCAATTAATAGAGAAACCGGAGAAACTACCAAAATTATTAATTAGTGTCAGAAGGGCGGGTATTGATGTTTGTGGACTGGAGATATATAAAAGGACATCGTCAGCGTATAACGAAAGGTGATGTTTATGTCCATGCATATCAATGGGAGATATCAAAGGGTCCAGTCTGATGCTAACAGCCAGTGGCTCAGTGATAACTGCGAACAAAAACAGAGGAAGGGGACAGCCTTGATGAGTCCCCCGATGAATTGCAAAAGGGGAGGAAATATTCTGATTAGTGATAATAGAAGCAGATGGGTGTGAATAAATTATCTCAGTCCATTTAATGAAAGTTGGTCCAAATCCAAATTTTTTTAGTGCAAACATCATACATGGCCATTCCACTTGGTCAAATGCATGTTGCACATCTAATGAAATGACTACAGCCTCTTCTGCATGTTTTGTATTTACTGAAAAGACGACACAAATTAAAATGCATATGTCTACCTGGCATAAAGTCAGTTTGATCTGGATGAATAATAGAACAAATGCATTCTTTTAATCTATTGGCCAGGACTTTCCCAAGAAATTTGGTTTCAATGGGCAGCAGTGAAATGGGGCAATATGACGAAACCACCTCGGGATCACGGCCTGGTTTTGGAATCAGAGAAACATTGGCTTCACATAAAGTGGGTGGCAATCTGGAAGCTGTCCTAGAGTTATTAAACATTTGTAAGGGCAGAGGTGACAATTTTGAACCAAATACTTAGAAGAATTCCATGCTAAAACCATCAGGACCTCCTGCCTTATTATTGGGGAGGGAAGAGATGACCTTCTTGATCTCATCTAGGCTTATCAGCATCAAGTGTATTTACTGAATCTGTTGACAGTGTGGGCAGATTCAGATTATCAAAAAATGCATCCATAGCTTCAACGTCTGGACCGCCTTGTGATTGGTAAACAGTAGCATAGAACTCCGCAAAACACTTATTAATTTTTTCCAGGTCCATCCATAAAAAGCCACCTTTCGCCTTTATACGATGTATGGCCCTGGAGGCATCTGTCTTAACTGATGGGCTGATAACTTATGGGGCTTTTCACCAAGCTCAAAATACCTCTGTCTGAACTGTGTCAGTAGTTTTGAAACACTCTTGGACATTATAGAATTATACTCATACCGTAAGGCAGTAATCTTATTAAGTAATTCTGCTTCCTGGTTTATTTTGCACGAAGCTTCCAGATTTGCCAACTGATCATCTATTTCAGTTAACCTTTTCTTGAATCTTCTTTTTTCTGCTGTCTCATATGCTATTATGCAACCTCTAATAACCACCTTCATGGCCTCCCAAAGAGTGGAATCATCAACACCGCCCATATCATTAGTGCTTAAGTATAGATCTATCTTATCCGAAAGATAAGAGCAAAAATCCTTATCCTTTAGCAAAACATTATTTAAACACCAACAATATCCACCTCTTTTGTGGTTCAATTTGAGTACAGGTTTCCCCCGCCATCCGAAGGTAGAGCGTTCTTATGAAACGGTTCGTAAGCCGAAATGTCGTAAAGCAAAGAAGCAATTACCATTTATTTATATGGGAAAATTTTGTGAGCGTTCACAGACCCAAAAATAACCTACCAAATCATGCCAAATAACACATGAAACTTAAAACAACAGTAACATATAGTAAAAGCAGGAATGATATGATAAATACACAGCCTATATAAAGTAGAAATACTTTTCCACAATCATTACTGCACTGTTCTCCGTAGCGAAAATCTCACGCAAGCACCGTCGGCAGAAAATCTCACACAAGCACTGTTGGCAAATACACGGTGCAAATGCTCTCCAGTAACCTTTAAGCTATGAAGCTGCCAAATCTTACCAAATAACACATAAAAATACACAGCCAATATAAAGTAGAAATAATGTATGTACACTGTAGTATCACTTACGGGAAGTTGGAAGACATCGAGCACACTGATGATGGTGTGTTAGACTGAGTAGTCACAGGCTGGGGTGGTGTAGTGGCCTCCACCCTCCAGGCCACCAACTGATACTGATCCCCGAAGCATGCAGGGGTCCAGTGGTGGCCGGGAGGCACACAGCACATCTTTAAGAAAAAAGCAGAAACAAACATGCTGATTAATTAGGTGCCGTCCGACACATAATTGTCGGCCCAGATCAGTGCCAATTTCGGATTGCGTTGTCTCTAATCTGGGCCAACAATTACGTGCCGAGCGGCACCTAATTAATTAGCATGTTTATTTCGGCTTTTTTCTTAAAGATGTGCTGGGTGCGCCCCAGCTGCCGCTGCATTCTCCGCTAATCGGTATCTGTCCGTGGCCTGGAGGTTGGGGTGGTGGGACACTGGGGTGTCATCTCGTCATCATCTGTTTCCATTAGGGCAGGCAGCTCATCTTCTATCTCTGCCCGCCTCGATGTTGAAGGTCGAGGTTCGTCGTCTGCTGTGGCTGATGTGGAAGGCTTGCTTGACAGCTGAGCCTCGCGCATTTTTCTATCACACAGTTCTTTGTAAGCACTCAAACCATCCTGCAAATATCCCCTAAATCTATGTACACTTTCAAAATTAAAGTCGTACTTTATCATTGCAGCGAAAATCTCACACAGTTGCTTCACGTTCAGTTCCTGGACAACTTC
Source organism: Mobula birostris (assembly GCF_030028105.1). Taxonomy (NCBI): domain Eukaryota; kingdom Metazoa; phylum Chordata; class Chondrichthyes; order Myliobatiformes; family Myliobatidae; genus Mobula; species Mobula birostris. Next base: position 122,837,357 of record NC_092373.1, on the reverse strand, counting down.
ACTTTCGGTCTGTTCGCTACTGCATTCGGTTTCAATTGTTATCCTTTCCTCTTCCAATTGCATCAGCTCTTCATCTATCAGTTCTTGGTCATGGGATGCCAAAACCTCTTCAACATCATCTTCGTCAACTTCCACAAGCCAAGCTCACTTTGTCCTTACTTCATTCATCACAATCGAAACACTTAATTATGTCTAGTTTTACGCTAAGTGTAACACCCTTACGAGCTCTTTCAGGCTTTTCCAATACCTCAGAATTCATCATGCCTGAACGCTCACAGGCACGTGTTTAAGCAATGCCGTTCCGAATCCAGGGAGAGCGGCTGCTCAGGGCGCTCTGCCTTTTATCGCGCGCTGATTTTTTCGTAACAGTGAAAGCACCTTCTGAAAACGAAAACAGGGTACTAATGTAGGTCTTTCGTAACAGTGAGGTTTTGTAAAGCGAATGTTCAAAAAGCGGGGACCACCTGTATAAGGGAGACAGGAGCATGATCCGATATAAGTATATTTATGGTAAGTGCAACCGACTACTGACAAGACCAATTTCGAATCTGGCAGAAAATAATCAATCCTAGAGTAGGATTTATATACTTCGGAGAAATATGAAAATTCCTTCTTCGTGGGATTAAGAAGTCTCCAAATATTCACTATGTTATACGATTGCATGACATTATTAAGTGCTTCACCATTTTTAAGTGAAGAAACTTGGGGACGTTGTCTATCTAGGAGGGAGTTTAAGATGCAATTAAAGTCTCCACCTACAATTATGTTAGAGTCAGACTGATTAGGCATGGCCTTAAAGAGGTTCTGGAAAAAAATTGGATCATCACAGTTGGGCCCATACACATTCATTAGTGTCAACTGTATAGAATTTAATATTCCACTTACTATTACATACCTGCCCCTCTGGTCAGCGATAGTTTGAGTGTGAATAAACTGTATGGGTTTTTTTTAAATTGGGATTGCCACATCTCTAATTTTAGTACTAAGATTCGACTGGTAGACCTGAGATGCCCAGGAGGGACAAAGCACTTTCACTACTGTTTTCTTAAAGTGCGTTTTTTGGAGAAAACAAATATCAGCTTTGAGTGTATGAAGATGTGCATACACCTTCCCTCTCTTCAGTGAACTACTCATCCCCCGTACATTCCAGTTGACAAGTTTAGTCTCACCAATGCTGTGCATATGCGAATTAGATGTCATATCTGCTGCTTAACAGAAAAAATATGCTGTATGATCATGGCATAACACAAACTGTAACTCGAGCAAATTAGATGTGCTGTAACAACCGGTTGAGAAACACAAAATACCCTCCCAAAAATAAAAACACACCAGGAGTAGTACTTCCATACCCCTAACCTAGAGTCAAAGCTATATCCAAGAGCCAACACATGGCCCGGAATAGTGAGATAAATACCCATTACTCACTAAACACGGGAGAATCACCTCTTCACAAATACACTATGAAATATAAAAATAAGCAATAACAATCAGTCCTCACCCACATCTTAGAGTGAGCTTATTTTTCAGTTCCTCATGCGCTGAACTAACAAACAGTCTCCAGATGAAGCCCCTATCGATCAACGACGAATCCAGTAACCCAGCATTAATCTGTTTTTAGGTTGATACGGTGTCCGAATGCCAATCTTTAACTTCTCAGCTGAGGAACTCCTCCACTACAGCTGCGGTGCTGAATGCACGGGTGCTGTTGTTAACTGTAACCACAAACCTCACTGTATACCGGAATCCACACCTAATTTTCCTGGCTTTGTATTTCTCCTCAATGTGCTGAAAATCCTGACGTTTCCTCATGGTAGCCGAGGTTAAGTCTGGGTAAATGAACATCGGACGCCCGTCATATAGCAGTGGAGCTCTCTCTCTGGTCAACCGTAGTACCAGCTCTTTAACCTGGTAGTGGTGTAGCCTCGCAATAATAGCTCTTGGCCTACCATTTTCAGCAGGTGCTAGGCTCCAGTAGGTATGGTCCATTTCAATCAGCTGGTGGAAATGTTCTTCTCCCAGCAACTTTGGAAGCAATGTGACTACAAATTCCGTCAGCTTATTGTTTTCGGCTTTCTCCTGGACCCCGATAATGCAAATGTTTTAACAGTGAGACCGAGCTTCAAGGTCATCCACCTTAGTCTGTAGCTGTGTGTTTCAGGATATTAGGCTTTCAAGCCATCTCTCCAACTCTTCGATTCGCCTCTCATATGATTCGGCGGCATCCTCCTTTAAAGAAACACGCTTACTGGCTTCGGTTAGAGCCGCCGTTAGGTTCATGATTGACTTATTATCCTCTGCATGTCTCCTGTCTACCAAACTGTACATTTTGTTTACCACCACAAGGACTTCTTCAAGGGTATTTGGGACCAGGGCCCCAGCAGCATTGGCTTTAGCTTCTCCTGGGTCCGCCAGCTTCGCGGAACCCTCGCCAGAATTTTCTACTCCTATGTCCTTTTCTTGTTTCTTCCTTTACCTGGCTTCGTCACTTCGTTCAGCCCGTTACAACTCACTTCAGTCACTTAAAAAATAAGAATTAACTGCTATTTGGGTGAGGCAAAAGGTGAAGGTAGGCGCAGCTCCCGGGACACATGTCTACTCCATACCAAGACCCCACGTGACCTATGTAGGTACCTTTGACATAGGTAGGAAGAGTGATAGGGTTCTGCAAAGTGAGATCAGGGAGTTAAATGCTAAGTTAAAGGGCAGGACTTCCAGGGTTGTGATCTCAAGATTGCTACCTGTATCATGTACTAGTGAGACCAGAAATAGGAAGGTTATACCAGTTTAACATGTAGCTAAGGATTTGCTGTGCGAAGAAGGGCATAAGGTTTTTGGATCATTGGGCTCTCTTCCAGGGAAGGTGGGACCTGTACAGAAGGATGTGCTGGGACTGGAGGACCTGAGTTAGAAGGAAAGATTGAATAGGTTAGAGTTTTATTCCATAGAAAGTAGAAGATGGAGGGGAGATTTGATTGAGGTATACAAAATTATGAGGGGATATAGGTAGGGTAAATGCATCGGGCTTTTTCCACTGAGGTTGGGTGAGACTACAACTAGAAGTCATGGGCTAAGAGCGAAATACGAAAAATTTAAGAACATGAGGAGAATCTTCCTCACTCAAAACGTGGTAAGAGTGTGGAACAAGCTGTCAAAGGAAGTGGTGGATATAATTTCGATGTCAATGTTTAAGAGAAGTTTGGATATGTACATGGATAGGAGAGTAATGGTCAATGGGACTAGGCAATTTAAATGGCTAGGCACGGACTAGATGGGCCAAAAGGCTTGTTTCTGTGCTGTAGTGTTCTATGACTCTATAAGTGTCCTTATTTTCTAGGTGTGTCAGGCCAGGTGCATGACAGATGCTAAGGCATCTTTTGTAGAGCGTTTCTGTCAGTAAGCATATTGGTGAGTGTTCAGTGTGGCAGAAATAGATATTTTGATGTGTGCCATTTCCAGCCATTCAAAGCACCATGCTGATTGGTGTCAGTGTCATCAGACGGTAGTCATTGAGTACCGAAGGGTAGGGTTCTTTGACACAGGGATGCTGCTAAAGAAGCAGAACGGCATGCTTGCCTTTATTTGTTGAGGAAATGAGTCAAGAGACAGGAAGTTATATTGCTGCTTTATAAAACTCAAGTTAAGGTGCATCTGAAGTGTTGCGTTGAGTTCTGGTCACCCATTATGAGAAGCTTTTAGACAGGGTGCAGGGAAGCTGTATCAGGATCAGGATGCTCTCTGGATCAAAGGGCATCTGCTATAATGAGAGGTTAGACAAACTTGGGCTGTTTTCGCTGGAATGGCAAAGGCTGAGGGGAATCAGATAGAGGTTTATAAGATTATATCAACTATGACACAGATCACCTCACTGTCATTAAATGTGGCCAGACAACACCTTCACAACAGTTGACTGCTCCATAATGACGCTAGCTGACAGCTCCTTTCTGTTACACCACAGCACCTTGCTCCTTAGTAGCATCTTTCATCTCTTGGAGAGCAACATTTTCTTCCTTCAGCTCCCAGAAAAAAAAGCATAAGGAAAGCTTTGATGGGAATGTTCTGCAACTCCGAAAGAGCTACAAAGACTTCGGATGGCCCCTGCCTGCCTTGTTGTGATTGTCAATGTTGCCTCTTGCTGAGGTGTGCATCACTTCCACACAGAACCGATCCCTTGTCATGGATCAAATGCTGCAACCATTTGGAAGTGAATCCTCCATGAACTTTCACAGCCATTGAACTAGTCAGGCTGGTGGAACTAAACACTAAGCATTTTCATGGCATCCATGGCAGCCTTTGCACTCCTGCTTTCTGATCGTGGTCAGGTTAGCCCATAAGACCATAAGACCGTAAGATATAGGAGCAAAAGTAGGCCATTCGGCCCATCAAGTCTTCTCTGCCATTCAATCATGGGTTGATCGAACTCTTCCAGTCATCCCCACTCCCCTGCTTTTACCTCATACCCTTTGATGCTCTGGCTAATCAAGAACCTATCTATCTCTGCCTTAAATACACCCAGTGACTTGGTCTCCACAGCCACTTGTGGCAACAAATTCCACAGATTTACCACCATCTGACTAAAGTAATTTTTCTTCAGCTCAGTTCTAAAAGGACGTCCTTCAATCCTGAAGTCGTGCCCTCTTGTCCTAGAATCCCCAACCATGGGAAGTAACTTTGCCATATCTAATCTGTTCGGACCTTTTAATATTTGGAATGTTTCTATGAGATCCCCCTCATTCTCCTGAACTCCAGGGAGTACAGCCCAAGAGCTGCCAAACATTCCTCATACGGTAACCTTTTCATTCCTGGAATCATTCTCATGAATTTTCTCTGAACCCTCTCCAATGTCAGCATATCCTTTCTAAAATAAGGAGCCTGAAACTGCACACAATATTCCAAGGTTAGTGCTCATGTATGAGAGCTGCCATACCAGCTTCCCCTTCCTCACTGAAGGTCAGAAATCTCTTCACATTACATGAAGACCTCTTTCTATCAGGTTGATTTCCTCAGTGCCTACAGAGGGCTAGTGCTGTGTCATGTTTGACACAATCTCATGTATTCTTTCCCATCCACTTCCTCTGTGGAATGTTGTTCCCATGAGATGCAATTATAAAGAAGCAGATGGTGAGAGATAGAGATAGGTGGTGAGAGTATTAGGCAAATGGTCCTTCGGAAAATATGAGCAGTAATAATGAACCCATGGAGCCTTTGGGCAGAGTGGCCAGCACATACAATACACTTAAGTGTGTAGACAGAACATTTACTGCTGTAAGTGAACTAGCATTTTAAGTGCCCAATGGATACTTGAAAACCTCATATACCCCTTGAACATCCTCAGACCAACAGGAATTATTGCCCTTGTGACAAAATTTCCTAAAAAGCAGACAATTTTCTTTGTAGTTGGTTTTGAAAGAAAACTAGAAAATAAAGAAGAATATTAATTTCAAGACAGTGTAATGGCACTGGTGCCATTGATAATTGCTTAACTCTATGTATGTGCCATGTACTTGAACTGTGTGAATTGCGGAAAAGGATAAGGAATTTTTACCAAGATTAATAAACTACACTGAAAACAAGCAGATTAACTGTGCAGCATGGGTTTAATGTATCTACATAGTAACCTAATTTCTAAGCAAAGAAGTTCAACTAATTTCGAAGCAAAGAAGTTTCAAGTACAAGTTACATCCGGTGCAGGTAAGTTTAATTTCTTTCTACAATAGTCATTAATCAACTTGTGGAGCCTTAATCTTTTGTTATAACCTTGAATGCCAATTTTTGGCCCATCTGCTGACTTATTCTGTGAGAGAACAAAGGTCAGAATGGTACATATAGCATACTACTAACATAGTATGAATCACCTAATTTGTGTAATTACAGTTGCTTTCATATATTCTTATTATTTTTCATCTACATGCGTTAATGGATAGTTAAGCCAGTCAGTCCGTGAGAGTCTTTCTCTATTTGAGTTTCCTCTATTTGTTCCAACAAGATAGACATTGGTTTTGCACTGTCCAAAAAGAGAAATCTGTCCCAAGTGTTCCATTACTTACATCAGAAGCAGGGAAAGATAATTAACACAGACCCCTTTTAATCAGTTGCCACTTTCCTGTTGCCACTTACTAATTTCTCAAAACAAGAATTTCAAGGCAAACAAATATAAATATTTTATACCATCTTTCAGAGAAGTTTGCCATATGGCTGAACATCAACTCATCATCCAAGTCATCGTGTGTCAGATTGAAACTTCCAGTGACTCCGACTTATTCAAATGTGTGGCAATTGTTTCTTCCTTCCATTCATTGCTGTTGTTTACCAGCTGCAGGAACAGATTGCCGTTCCAACTGAGGGTATCTTGTTATTTACTAAAAGTAGCTGTCCTGTGAGCATCGCCATATAACTTAATGGGTCAGACCTTGCTGGAGAAAAAAATGTGCTAACGAGACAGCTTATTATTAATGTGCAAATTAGCCAGAAAATTGAGATTATGGCTTACAGTGGGAGTTGCAATTTTCAAGAACTTGCTGCTAGATCTATGCCTCTTGTCTGTTTGCTTTTCACATAAAATCTCATTTTTAACCTCCCCATTATTTTTATGAATGCATTGAACTTGCACATTCAATACAAATTAACTTTGCAGTAGAAAGCTAATAGTGAAATATATTTTTACCATCATTTTAATTCTTGTTGCAATGGCAATCAGCCTCTCTGGTACATTATTAAGTCCATTCCTATATGTAATCAAGATTAAGATCTCTTGATTTATCTTATTCTTTCTCAGTTATTAAATATGATACAGTAAATAATGAATCTTGTTTTCCAACAGCCCTGGAGACCTCATTGCTCATGACATTGATTTGTGTGGAATGGAAATCCTCTGTCTACTGAAGTCTAGGACTGTGGCATTCTAATCAAATGACCCTGACCTTTACAAGGAATCAAGATATGACCCTTGTAAAGCTATCAAGGATACCAAGAGACATCACCAGTCCAAAATAAAGTCCCAAACCAGCTGTCATTTCAGGCAGAACTTACATGCCATATTGGATGACAAAAATCCCAGACCAGCTGTCAGTTGTGGCAGAGCTTACATGCTATAACAGGCGACAGAACAAAATCAGGCAGTGTTGCCAACAACAGCACAACCCTTCCTAATGAGCTTAACCTATTCCATGCATGTTGTGAAGAGAAGGCAATTGGAATATCGACACCTACCATACAGCTTCAAAATGTTGATGTAAGGTCAACCTTCCAGAGTATGAACCCACAGAAAGCAACTGGCCTGGGTGGCATCCTCAGCCAAGTCTTAGATCCTGCACAGATCAGCTGGCTGGGGTATTTGCTAACATTTTTACCTTCTCCATGCTTCAATCTGACATTCCCACCCGTTTTAAGAACACCATTATTATCCCAGTGCCTAAAAAAAACAAGGTAACGTACCTTAATGACCACTGCCATCCTTCACTTCACATCCACCACCATGAAGCGCTTCAAGAGGCTGGTCATGGTGTACATTAACCCCAGCTTCCTAGACAACCTCAATCTGCTTAAGTTTGCCTACTGCTGAAATAGGTCTAGGGTAGATGCCACTTTCCTAGCGCCATACTCAGCCCTCGCGCATCTGGTCAGTAAAGGCAACTGTGCTGGAATATTTATCGACTACAGCTCCACCTTCAAGACTATAATTTCAAGCAGACAGGTCTTAAAATTCCTAAACCAGGGACTCAACACCTCCGCTTGCAGATGGATCCCTGAACATCCATACTTATGTCATTCTACAGATGCGCAGTAGAAAGCATCCTAACAAACTGCATCATTGCACGGTCTGGGAGCTGCACTGCAGCAGACAAGGAGGCTCTACAACAGGTGGTCAAAACTGCAACCCATCCACCGGCACCAGCCTACATATATGCATCAATATAAACATATAAACATCAATAACATATATGCAGAAAGCTGCCAGAAGAGGGGCAGTAACAACATGAAGGACCCCACCCACCCTGTTCATGGGCAGTTTGTCCCACTCCCATCAGGGAGGAGGCGATATAGCATCGCCGCCTGGCCCACCAGACTCAGAAGCAGTAACTTTCTCCAAGCAGTAAGGCTGATCAACACCTTCACCAACTAACTCACCCACCCGCACTCCCCCCAACCAACACTACTTCATCATTTCCTGTCAGTCACCTAATGTACAGACACTCCTGTGCCTAATATCGCTTTATAGGCATACAATCAATGTATGTAAGTTATCTTATGTATTTATATTTATTGTGTTTTTATTATTGTTTTGTGCTTTATCTTATTGTGTTTTTCTTGTGCTGCACTGGAGCCAGAATAACAATTATTCCATTCTTCTTTGAACTTGCGTGCTGGAAATAACATTAAACAATTTGGATCTTAAATTCCTGACCAGTCAGTAAGGATAGACAGCAACACCTTCATCACAGATATTCTCAATGCAGGCACCCTACAAGGTTACATTCTCAGCCCCCTACTCTATTCCCTATACACTCACAACTGCATGACCAGATTCTGCTTTAACTCTATCTGAAGAAGCATCCATCGCAGCTAGCCGTTTCTCACATAACGATGAGTCAGAGTACATTATGGAAGTAGAGAGTCTAGTGGCATGGTATCATGGTAACATTTCCCTCAATATCATCAAAACAAAAGAAAGGGTGGCAACGCATATTCTCCTGGTTACATTAACAGTGCGGAGGCCGCGAGGACTGAGAGTTTCAGGTTCCTAGGAATGAACATCACCAACAGCTAACCCTAGTCCAGCCGTGTTGATGCCGAGGCAAAGAAGGCTTACCAGTGCCTGTGCTTCTTCAGGAAGCTGAAGAAATGTGGCAGGTCCCCTTTGACGATCACTAACTTTCATTGAAGCACCATCGAAAGCATCCTGTCTGGTGCATCATGGCTTGGTATGGCAACTGCTCTGCATGTGACTATGAGAGATTACAGAGAGGTATGGTTGCAGCTCAGTGTATCATAGAGACCAGCCTCACCTCCATGGGCTTTGTCTATGCCTCTCACTGCCTCAGTAAAGAAGCCAGTATAATGAAAGTCCCCACCCACCCTTGACATTCTGTCTTCTCACCCTTCCCATTGCGCAGAAAATACAAAAGCCTGAAAGCACATACCACCAGGATCAAGGATAGTTTATCTCCCAATGTAATAAGACTATTAAACAGTTCCTTAGTATGATAAGATGGACTCTTGATCTCAAAATCTACCTTGGTGTGACCTTACACCTTACTGTCCAGCTCCTCTGCATTTTCTCTGTGCTGTAACACTTTATTCTGCACTGTTATTGTTCTACCTTGTTCTACATCCATGCACTGTCATAATGCAATGATCTGTATGGACACCCCAAGCTTTTCACTGCACCTTGGTACAGGTGACAATAATAAACCAATTTACCAGCTTAGTTCCACCAAATAATTTTGTCAACATACCCCGGTTATGCTCCCTGACTCTTCCTCCACTACATTGACAACTGTATCGGTGCTGCCTCATGCACCTTTGCTGAGCTCGTCAATTTTATCAACTTTGCCTCCAACTTACACCCTACCTGTAAATTCACTTGGTCCATCTCTGACATCTCCCTCTCCTTTCTCAATCTCTCTGTCTCCGCCTCTGGAGACAACACTATCGACCAACATCTTCTAACCATTCCAACCTCACTCCTTCCGAACGCTCTGCTCTCCACTCCCTCCGCACTAATTCTAAACTTACTATTAAACCCACCGACAAGGGGGGTGCTGTTGTAGTCTGGCGTACTGACCTCTACCTTGCCAAGGGACAGCGACAACTCGCTGATACCTCCTCTTATTTACCCCTCGATCGTGACCCCACTAATGAGCACCAGGCCATTGTCTCCCACACCATCACCGACTTTATCCGCTCGGGAGATCTCCCATCCACTGCTACGAACTTTATAGTTCCAACACCTCGCACTTCCCGTTTCTACCTCCTACCCAAGATCCACAAACCTGCCTGTCCTGGCCGACCTATTGTCTCAGCGTGCTCCTGCCCCACCGAACTCGTTTCTGCATACCTCGACACGGTTTTATCCCCCCTTGTTCAATCCCTTCCTATCTATGTTCATGACACTTCTCACACTCTTAAACTTTTCGATGATTTTAAGTTCCCTGGCCCCCACTGCTTTATTTTCACCATGGGTGTCCAGTCCTTATATAATTCCATCCCCCATCAGTAAGGTCTCAAAGCTCTCTGCTTCTTTTTGGATTCCAGACCTAATCAGTTCCCCTCTACCACCACTCTGCTCCGTCTAGCGGAATTAGTCCTTACTCTTAATAATTTCTCCTTTGGCTCCTCCCACTTCCTCCAAACTAAAGGTGTAGCTATGGGCACCCGTATGGGTCCTAGCTATGCCAGCCTTTTTGTTGGCTTTGTGGAACAATCTATGTTCTGTACCTATTGTGGTATCTGCCCCCCACTTTTCCTTCGCTACATCGACGACTGCATTGGCGCTGCTTCCTGCACGCATGCTGAGCTCGTTGACTTTATTAACTTTGCCTCCAACTTTCACTCTGCCCTCAAGTTTACTTTGTCCATTTCCGACACCTCCCTCCCCTTTCTAGATCTTTCTGTCTCTATCTCTGGAAACAACTTATCCACTGATGTCTACTATAAGCCTACTGACTCTCACAGCTGTCTGGACTATTCCTCTTCTCACCCTGTCTCCTGCAAAAATGCCATCTCCTTCTTGCAATTCCTCCGTCTCCACCGCATCTGCTCTCAGGATGAGGCTTTTCATTCCAGGACGAGGGAGGTGTCCTCCTTTTTTAAAGAAAGGGGCTTCCCTTCTTCCACCATCAACTCTGCTCTCAAACGCATCTCCCCCATTTCACGCACATCTGCTCTCACTCCATCCTCCCGCCACCCCACTAGGAATAGGGTTCCCCTGGTCCTCACCTATCAGCCCACCAACCTCCAGGTTCAACATATTATTCTCCGTAACTTCCGCCACCTCTAACGGGATCCCACAACTAAGCACATCTTTCCCTCCTCCCCTCTCTCTGCTTTCCGCAGGGATCTCTCCCTACGCGACTCCCTTGTCCATTCCTTCCCCCCCCCCATCCCTCCCCACTGATCTCCCTCCTGGCACTTATCCGTGTAAGCGGAACAAGTGCTACACATGCCTTTACACTTCCTCCCTTACCACCATTCAGGGCCCCAGACAGTCCTTCCAGGTGAGGCAACACTTCACCTGTGAGTCAGCTGGGGTGATACACTGCGTTCGGTGCTCCCAATGTGGCCTTCTATATATTGGCGAGACTCGACGCAGACTGGGAGACCGCTTTGCTGAACACCTACGCTCTGTCTGCCAGAGAAAGCAGGATCTCCCAGTGGCCACACATTTTAAGTCCACAAACCATTCCCATTCTGACATGTCTATCCACGGCCTCCTCTACTGTAAAGATGAAGCCACACTCAGGTTGGAGGAACAACACCTTATATTCCGTCTGGGTAGCCTCCAACCTGATGGCATGAACATCGACTTCTCTAACTTCCACTAATGCCCCACCTCCCCCTCGTACCCCATCTGTTACTTATTTTTATACACACATTCTTTCTCTCACTCTCCTTTTTCTCCCTCTGTCCCTCTGAATATACCTCTTGCCCATCCTCTGGGTCCCCCCCCCCCCTTGTCTTTCTTCTCGGACTCCTGTTCCATGATCCTCTCATATCCCCTTTGCCAATCACCTGTCCAGCTCTTGGCTCCATCCCTCCCCCTCCTGTCTTCTCCTATCATTTTGGATCTCCCCCTCCCCCTCCCACTTTCAAATCTCTTACTAACTCTTCTTTCAGTTAGTCCTGACGAAGGGTCTCGGCCTGAAACGTCAACTGTACCTCTTCCTAGAGATGCTGCCTGGCCTGCTGTGTTCACCAGCAACTTTGATGTGTGTTGCTTGAACTTCCAGCATCTGCAGAATTCCTGTTGTTTGCGTCTTTTATAAACTGATTAGAGTTCCTCTTGTCTTTACGTACCATCCCATGAGCATGTGCATCCCACATATCATTCTCGGCAACTTCCACCATCTCCAAACAGATCCTACCACCAAACACATCTTTATGTTTCCCCCACTCCCAACCCCCACTTCACACAGAGATCTGTCCCTCCATGATTCTCTTGTCCAGTCATCCCTCCCAACTAACCTCCCTCCCAGCACTGATCCCCGCAAGCGGACAAAATGCTACACCTGCTCATTCACCTCCTCCTTCACCTTCATTCAGGAGCCTAAGCAGTCCTTCCAATACTGGAATGGATAATTCTGCAGGGGTCAAATTTGTATCCTCCTCTACATTGGTGAGACCTGTCATAAACTGGGGGACCACTTCATCCAGCATCTCTGCTCCATCTGCCAAAAGCAGAACTTCCCAGTGGCCAAACATCTTAATTCCAATTCCCATTCCCATTCTGACATGTCAGTCCATGGCCTCCTCTTGTGTCACCGTGAGGCCACACTCAGCGTGAAGGGGTAACACCTTATATTCTGTCTGGGTAGCCTCCAACCTGATGGTATGAATAGCAATTTGTCCTTCCAGTAAAAAAAATTCCCTCCCCCTCTCCTCTTCTTCTATTCCCTGTTCCAGGTTCTTACCTCTTCTCACCTGCCAATCACCTCCCCCTGATGCCTCTCCACCTTCCCTTTCTCCTATGGTCCACTCTCTTCTCCTATCAGATTCCTTCCTCTTACCTTTCCCACCCACTTGGCTTCACCTATCATCTTCCCACTAGCCTCCTTCCCTCCCCCCACCTTTTTATTCTAGCATCTTCCCCCTTCCTTTCCAGGTCTGATGAAGCACCTTGGCCTGAAACTTCGGCTGTGTGTTCATTTCCATGGATGCTGCCTGGCTGCTGGGTTCTTCCAGCATTTTGTATGTGTTGCTCTGGATTTCCAGCATCTGCAGAATTTGTCCTGTTTAACATATCGAAAGTGTCCGACAACGGCATGTGCCGCAAGGTATCTCACTTCAACATGATTGGGCCCAGTATATTTACCTCTGAGAAGTACATTATCTCACAGAATTTGCTTTCCCAATTTCCCTACGTTATTTATGATGTGGTTGTACAATGCAGTGGCATAGTGGTTATGGTATTTCTTTAGCAACCCAAGTGGTAGAGAGTCATAGCATTGTCCAGCACAGGAATGAACCCTTCAGCCTTAATTTTGCCTATCTATGCTAATCTTATTTGCCCTCTTGCTTCTATCCTTGCCTATTTAAATGTCTGTCTAAATGTCTCCTAAATATAGTAATTTTATTGGATTCCACAGTGGGATTTCTACTAGATCTTACTGGGATCCCAGTTGCAATGTATTACAGTTATAGTGAGATACACCAGGAATATAGACCATTTGGGCCATTGAGTTTGTGTTATCTGTCAGATATTTATCTGGTTATTTTTGAACCCTGGGTTCTTTTAGGAGTTTGGAAATAAACGAGAAACTTTGATTCTTCACGATAGTTTGTTTTAAAGTTTAAACAAGGATACAGAACACTTGAAACTGAGCGTGAAGCTGAGAAGCAGAGCAGAGATTAAAGAGATTCAATAGATTCAATATAAAAATGGCGCCTTTTAAAAATATATCACATTTATACTCAAGTTAACAGAAATTCCTTAGATAAGAATAAACAAATTAATGATTATGCAATCATAGCATGTGGGTAATATGCTAATATTTAACCATTGAAAAATGAAAAAGATATATGCAACTGCTTAACTGTCTTCTGCCAGTAAGTGAAAATGCACTGGAACATACTCTGAAAAATACATGAGTTTGTTACAGATACAAATTGTTAAAAATAAAAATTATGTCAGTAAAAACTATGATTAAAACTATGATTTTAGTCTTGCGTTAATTCAACTAATATCTTATAAAAAATATTTTTTTTAAAAAGTAGCTGATACCAATATATCCATCAGCCACCCAATTACACTACTCCTACGTTAATCTCCATGCCTTTATTCTCCTCACATTGTCATTAACCACCCCCCGCCCCAGATTTTACCGCTCACCTCCACCTAGGGCCTAGGGCTCACAAACAACATCTAATTAATCTACCAGCCCACTCGGCTTTGGGACTTGAGAGCTTACTCACGCAGTCAGATGAAGAATGTGCAAATCCTTCATTGACATCTTTAAGTGCAACGTTATTCTTCAAAATAACTTGAATGTGCATCTAAACTCTTAAGTTCTTACAAATTACTGTTTTAAATTCTTGATTCTGCATTGTTACTGTTGAACCTTATTCTACCACATTGCACTGTGTAATGATTTAATCTGCATAAACAGTTTGGAAGACTAACTTTTCACTGTATCCTGGTACATGGGACAACAATAAATCAAAAGCAAAGCCAAAATTCAGGAACTATTTCACAGGAAACTCAATGGTTATGGAACTTCTCTAGCAACCTCAAGAAATCAATTTTCCTTATACTCAACATTCAAGCCAAAGGTATCTGTTGGTATGTTGACTTCTACAAACCCTATTGATTCAATAACATCCTTCAAGGAAATTATTCAGACTTCAAACAAATATTTCTGACTTAATATTGTTTAGGAATGTAAGAATAAACAATACATATGGTCAGTATCAATTTGAAAATAAGCTATGAAAGATACCCCTGAGAAAGCAATTAAGTTGTACGTATTTTACTGCTTGGAAACAAAAGAATTTCAAAGCTTACTGAAGCATAAAGAATATACCTTGAAAGTGTCACTGTGGAAAAAACACACAATTAGATTTTGAGTGTCATTCTTAGTAATTTGCACCCCCACAGATGTTCTAAGAGACTGAAGCAAGGCCTGTGTAATATTTAATGTCACAGTAAGAGTAATTGGGTATGGGATTCAGGACAGTGGTTTTTACATGGAATAATATGGTATCTGAAATAACTAAAGGCATATTGATGTTAAACACCTACTCTCTTCTGAAAGGTCATCAAAAAGAGTTAGACTGTAAATGTTTTTATCTTTATCCTTGTCTACCTCACATAACTTGTCTAACTCATTTGATTGTGAACTTCAGGTCCCATATAGATCACAAGTGCTGCAGCTAAACCAACAGTAAAATATATGGAACTAGTAAAGGGATACCAACTCAGGCTCTATGAAACTTTCATCTAAGTAAAAATATTTGAAACTATGCTTCCTTTACAAGGGGTAAACCAGAAGACTCTTGATTATATTGGAAATGATGCAAAAGGATGTGTGAAACCATTATTCACTTCGTCAAAGGAAGGATACAATTATCCTAACCTCAGACAGAAATAGCATTTAGCACAATGCTATGACAGCTCATGACGCCAGAGTTCAGAGTTCAATTCCAGAGCCCTCTGTAAGAAAGTTTGTACATTCTTCCCATGAGCGTCTGGGTTTTCTCCGGGTGCTCCAGATTCCTCCCACAGTCGAAAGACGTAGTGGTAAGTAGGATTATTTGGTCATTGTGATTAGGCTAGGATTAAATTGGTCGTTTGCTGGGCGGTGTGGCTCAGTGCGCCAGAAAGGCCTGTTCCATGCTGTTTATCTAAACTAAATTAAATAATGCATAAAATATTTAAATATCCTTGCATATAGAAGGAGGCCAAGGAGGCCTGTCTGTGTGTGGGTGGGGGGCAGGGAGTAAAGGGACATGTTTTAGACCATAATAGGACCATAAGATATGGGAGAAAAACTAGGCCATTTGGCCTATCAAGTCTGCTCGGCTATTTCATCATGGCTGATCCATTTCCCTGTCAGGCCCAATCTCTTACGTTCTCCCTGTATCCCTTCACGTCCTGACTAATCAAGAATCTATCAACCTCTACTTTAAATATACATAAAGACTAACTGTGACAAAGCCAGCAAATCCATCATCGAAATCATTGACATACAACGTAAAAAGAATCGATTCCAACACAGACCTCTGTGGAACACCACTAGTCACCAGCAACCAACCAGAAAAGGTTCCCTTTATTCCTACTCTTTGCCTCCTGCCAATCAGCCAATGCTCTATCCATGCTAGAATTTTTTCTGGAATACCTTGGGCTCATAGCTGAGTTAAGCACCATAGTGTGTGGCACATTGCCAAAGGCCTTCTGAAAATCCAAGTACACAACATCAACTGATTCTCCATTGTCTATCCTGCTTGTTATTTCTTCAAAGAATTCCAACATATTTGTCAGGCAAGATTTTCCTTTGAGGGAACCATGCAGACTATAACCTATTTTATCATGTGCCTCCAGGTACCCTGAGACCTCATTCTTTATAATCAACTCCAACATCTTCCAAACCTCTGAGGTCAGACATCTGGCCTATAATTTCCTTTCTCCTGCACCTCTACTTTTTTGAAGAGTGTAGTGATATTTGCAATTTTTCAGTCTTCTGGAACCATTCCAGAATCTAGTGATCATTGAAAGATCATTATTGATGCCTCCACAATCTCTTTAGCCACTTCTTTCAGAGCTCTGGAGTGTACACCATCTGGTCCAGGTGACTTATCTACCTTCAGACCTTTCAGCTTCCTAAGAACCTTCTCTCTAGAAATGGTAACTTCACATACTTTATGACCCCTGACACCTGGAACTTCCACCATACTGCTAGTGTCTTCCACAGTGAAGACTGATGCAAAATACTCAGTTCATCTGCCATTTCCATGTCCCCCATTATTACCTCTCCAGCATCATTTTCCAGTGGTCTGATACCCACTCTCGCCTCATCTTTTACACTTTATGTACCTGAAGAAATTTTTGGTATCCTGTTTAATATGACTGGCTAGCATACTTTCATTCTTCCATCTTTACCTTCTTAATGACTTTTTTAGTTGCTTTCTGTTCATTTTTAAAAGATTCCCAATCCTCTAACATCCTACTCGTTTTTTTCTTCTATATGCCCTCTCTTTGGCTTTTACGTTGGCATTGACTTCTCTTGTTAGCCACAGTTGTGTCATCTTGCCTTCAAAATACTTTTTCTTAAGGATGGATATATCCTACATCTTCCGAATTTCTTCCAGAATTTCCGGCCATTGCTGCTCTGCCGTCAACCCCACCAGCGTTCTTTTCCATCTATTCTGGCCAATTCTCGTGCCTCTGAATTTCCCTTTACTCCACTGTAATACTGATACACCTGACTTTAGCTTCTCCTTCTCAAATTTCAGAGTGAACTCTATCATATTATGATCACTTTCCCCTAGGAGTTCTTTTACTTTAAGCTCTCCAATCACTTTGGATTCATTGCACAACACCCAATCAAGAATAGCTGATCCCCTAGTCTGCTCAATCATGAGCTGCTCTAAAAAGCCATTTCATAAGCATTCTAGAAACTCCCCCTCTTGGAAACCATTGTAATTTGTAGACCTCATCCTTACTACTGTCCAGGGGTCAGTATACATCTCCCATCAGGGTCTTTTTACTCTTGCAGTTTCTTAGCTCTATCCACAATGATTTTACACCTTCCGACCCTATGTCACCTCTTTCTAATGATCTGGTTTTATTTTTTGCCAACAGAGCAATACCAGCCCCTCTGCATTCCTGCCTGCCTTTTCAATACATTGTGTATCCTTGGACATTAAGCTCCCAGTTATAACCTTCTTTCAGCCATGATTCGGTGATGCCTACAGTATCATACCTGCCAATCTGCAACTGTGCTATAAGTTCATCTACCTATTCCGTATACTGCGTGCATTCAAATAGAACAGTTTCATTCCTGTATTCACCCTTTTCAATTTTGTATGCTTTTTACATTGCAACTCATCCTGTTGACTGCAGTATTGCTCTATCAACAGCTTCTCCTCACTACACATTGTCTCTGTTTGTAAACCTGCTACCTCATCTTCAGCACTATCATCGCCCTTTCTGACGGTACTTTGAAATATACGCAGCTCAGGACACTAGTCTCCACTTGTTCAACCTCTCCACTAACTGTTTTGGCACTTTGGTTCCCATCCCCCTGCAACCCTAGTTGAAACCCTAATACCCCCCGCAGCATTAAGAAACCTTCGCACTAGGATATTAGTCTTCCTCCAGTTCAGATGCAAAGCATCCCTTCTGCACAGGTTCAAACCTTCCCTGGAAGAGAGCTCAATGATCCAAAAATCTGATGCCCTCGCTCCTACACCAACACAGAGACTTTTGATCCCCTCCTCTCAATCTTCTGATATCCAGATTGGTTGCTGGTCAATGCTCTATTATGCTGCCGTGACTCACTTGCTGCTGTCTTTTTCTACTCGGGTTTAGCTGTTGTTGTTTTATTGCTTTTTGTGTTCTGTTTTGTTGTGTTTTGTGTTATTCTGCTGAGCATTGTGGGTATGTTATGTTAGAGATGGAATGTGTAACAACACTTGACGGTTGACCCCAACTTAACTTTAGGTGTATTGGTTGTTAATACAAAACAACACATTTCATTGTATGTTTCAATGTACATGTGATAAATAAATCTGAATCAGAATTTGATTCTAAATCTGAACCAGTTAACCTATAAACCAAAACATCTTGAAAGGTAGGAATGAACCCAGGTTATTGATGCATCACCAGCGCTATCTGCGTGCTACTGTCATATTGCTTACAGGTGTCTGGGAGGTTAACTTTATCTAACAAGGAGAAGAGGGGCATGGAAGGCTATGGTCCTGTGATGGACCTGGATCTGGGCCGTACCCTCCAAATATCCGGACCTGCCACTCGGTTTTTTTGCACCACCTTACTTTCCATTTTTCTATTTTCTATTTATGATCTATAATTAAATTTTTTAATATTTACTCATTTTTACTATTTTTTATATTTTTAATATTTAATATTTGTAATCCGGGGGCGGGAAGCGCATAATCAAATATCACTGTGATTATTGTACGTTCTAGTATCAATTGTTTGGCGACAATAAAGTATAAAGTATAAAGTACATTCACTGTCCTGGGCAAGGGGGCCTTGTTTTTTGCAAAGATCAGCTTTTTAAAAACAGCAGCTGCGACTTCTAAAGATCAATGTATTGCTTTGAATAACTTAAACTTCTAACTAATATTCTTTGTTTAGCTTCTGGTCATAAATGGGAGCCAGTCTTCAGTTCTCAATGTATATTACAAGCAGTAATCAATTTGAAGTTGAAAGGACATTTTTGCAAACAGAAGTACTGCTTTTTGCAGACTCATTGACCATACAGCACCTGTGCTAACTGTTCAAGAGGAGCAGCGTAAGACGATAAGTTACTTAATTAGGCTTGTTTCAAAACAAACAATGATGGCTAAAATGTTTAGTTCCAGGAAGCTTTCAGACTAGATAGATAGCATATTGATAGTTGACCTGTTAATAGTTGGAAAATTTGTGTACTTAAGGAGTCAGATTCATAACATTAGTTGTGGGAATCAGGGATCTCTATCCCCAGAAGCTTTCAGACCACTTGTGTTTAAAGGTATCTGAAAAAAATTATCATGTGTATAAAGATACCCAAGTGACAAAGAAATAGTATAAATGTAGAAAGTTGTTCAGGTTTTTTAGGAATGGTCCAAGAACATCAAGAAGCATGACAACACAGGGTAAACTAGAATCCAGTTCTCCGCCTTCAATTTCTGCAATGGATGACTGGTTTGTCTGTGGCTCATTGGTATATCTTTTTAGATTACAAGAACTTTACCTGTGTTTTGGAAATCCTTTCCATTTCAGAAATGGCTTGTAATTTGGAAGCCTTTCACAAGATAGAAATCTTCTGAGAGTTTTAAATTTTAATTTAAGAATGTTATTTGAATTTAAACATGAATCACTGAAAATAAATGAACTATATTTAAACTACTTTCATATTACTTAAACTGAAAGTATCTCCTCCTTAGAATGGAGATGCAACCCACTGCTCAAATAGTGGGTAGTGACAGCTAAACTTGCCATAAAGGATAAACAGAGAAGTGAACTAGTCTTTGAAGATTGGGTAGATACAGTATAACTCCCCTTTAGTGAGGATACATAGCTACAGAATTTAATTGGACAGGGCTTAAGGTCTTCGTTTGTGTTTAGAATTTTTCCATCAGCAAACCCAACACCATTACAATTGGCACCCAATGTGGTCATGCTATACTAAAAGAATTATTTTAGAAAGAATTATTATTTAGCAGTCATCCAACTCAGAGCGTGCTCAATAGGTGCCATCGCGATCGATCTAGTACTACAAGATAGTTGACATCCTTGTTTCCAGTCATTGCACAGGCAAATGCTGGTTGCTATGAATATGTTAATAGTATAATAGAAATATGAGATACTACCCCAACTGCTCCTGAAATAAAATGTGATGAATATTTTATTCTTTGAGTCAGGGATTGGAATGATGAAGGGATTGAACATACTGTAGAATGCAGATTTAACATCCCAAACCCCTTGTGCAACCTTGCTGTTTTTGACCCAGGTGAACATTTCAATGCTAAATTCTGGTATTATTCAAGGCCATTAACTAGGGGAGCCAACAGAAAAAATTTAAATTGTAGGCATACATGGAAATGAGGTAGTGTCCAATGTTTAGGTTTCCATACAGATATACATGATAAAACAAACAATAGAAGTAGCCATGAAGGTTTTACCCCAGCTTGCCTCAGATCGCAATAAACTAGCACTCTAACAGGAACACTGGATGCCTCCTGTTGGATTCCTATTATAATCAAACCAACAACCGATGCAACTGCACTGGATGAAGAAGACGTACATATTCAAAAACTGCTAGACAACCATCAGGATAAAACAACCATAGCAAAATCGAAACATATTTTGTACAAATATTATAACCATCTACAACAACCTCCTGAATACTGTGAGATGGTTGATACTGAACCGACTAAATTACGATGCAATCCTTTCCCATGCCAGAAACAGTAGGAAAGCAATCCCTTCAGGAAATTGCAGATTCGCTCTATAAACAAGGTGATTTGATAAAATAATCTTCTCCATTTAACTCACCCGTGTTTGGCATAGGAAAGCCTGATGGATGATGGTGATTGGTCATCGATTACATCATCCTGAGTAAACACACAGAACCTAATTCAGCCCAGCAACAGTCATGACAACAAAAGCTTCAAGGATTGACTCATAAAATGTATAAATCTTGCATAGATCTGGCCAGTGGCTTCTGGTCACACCCATTTCTTGAAAGTGACAGACATTACTCAGCCTTTACAGCAACTGATAGCTCACAATATCAGTGGACCAGACTCCAATCAAGGTTTTCAGGAATGCCCACAGATATTTTTTGCAGGAGTATTGAGACTCTTTAGAGAATACCAGACATTTGAATGCATATTGAGGGAATATACTGCACAGCCGACGCACTGAGTGAGCAGTAAACAGAGACAGGGATTGTCATTAAAAGGTTGACAGAGGCTACGTAAATAACCTTTAAAAACATCGACTTGGTCGTACAGAAGTCAATTTCCTAGCCATAACAAGTGACATGCTTTAACCTCTAAATTTAGACAAAAAGTCACTTAATATAAAAGGTCACTCAAGGCAATAAGTCAAATTTCCAAATGCATGCAGCAGTTCACTGGTAGCTAAAATGTTAAGAAAGTTGACTAAAAACATCAGTAGAAACAATTTTGCTGAAGTAAATAGTGAGGGGGCGGTCTTGGGGGATGAGCCGAGATGGTGTTTTGCAGAAGCAAAGCTGATACAGTGAGTCACTTGGAGAGGAGAGGTCAGGGCAGAGGAGTTCTGATGCCCGTACAACTGGCCCAGGTGTGAGGTTGGATCACTTTAGGTGCCAAGAGGGAAAGTCGGGGCAAAGCAGGTTTGATGCCCATACAACTGAACCGGATGTGGAGCTGGATTTTTCTGGGCACCGAGCTGATTTGAAGAGCTTGAGAGCAACTTCAGGCTGGGCGACTCACTGGATGGCATGGTCTAGACCTGGGGCCTTTTGCAGCAGTGGTGCCCGGATCCTAGAGCGAGGTATAATAATACTGTTTAGACAATTTAAACACCAGCCCAGATTGGAGACGAGAGCCAATTTCGCTCGCTCCCTGGGATCCTCACTCCCCTCTCCAGGGCGTTGGGCGATTGGCTGGACAGCATAGTCAGGCCCTGAGCCCTTGGCAGTTGCTGGGCCCTACTGCAAGGTATGATTCGCTGTTTAGACAATTTAAAGGCCAGCCCAGATAGGACGCGAGAGCCGATTTCGCTCGTTCTCCCTGATGTTCACTGCTCTCTCCAGGGTGCTAGGGTTTTTCACTGTTCCATTGTTTGGTCAATATAAACACCAACCCAGATTGACTGAAAAGACAGGGTGTCAAGATCAGAGATGAAAGCAAATTTCACTTGAAATGAACTTCAATGTTTTAAAACACATTCAAATCACAGATTTAACCATTTCTAACTTCAGAGGTTGTTTTCTAAACCTTTGAAGTCCCTCTTTGCTTTCAATGTATGGTAATGGTTTTTGCTCTCTGTGAACTTGAAAGTAACTGCCCATCATATTGTCCTCCTGTCCCCGTACCTCATTGTAAGATCCTTGAATTTCTTCCTGTTTGTCAAAATTCTCTCTTGTGTTGAACACTTTACATGTGTGGTGTTCTTTGCATACTGCACTCCAGTTGGAGATTCAACTACCACTTGATTTCCTGTTTTTCTCACCACTCTGTGTGGTGTTGTGTTGAAAGGTGTGGTGAATTTGTCCTCTTCTTCTTGCTGTATAAGCACAGTGTCACCAACTTTTACAGTCAACTCTTGTGCTCCTCTGTGATCATCTGGTACTTTCCTTTTTGCTCTGCGTCCAAATCCCGTACTTCCAGTTCTCCTGTGTGTACCTCCTTGATGTCTGGTAACTTCCCCCTCATTTTGCAGTTGCAGAGAAGTTCAGCAGGACTCTTGCCTGTAGTGGCATGTTCCGCATGTCTGTACACAGTCACATACTTTCTCAATTCACATTTCCAGTCAAGTCCTTCTGCTTGAGCAATCCTAATGTTTTTCATCAGTAATGCTTTTTGGCGCTCCACTTCGCCATTTTCCTGAGCCCACACTGCCATTGTTTTTGGGCGTTTGATTACATTGCTCTCACAATATTCCTTGAACTGTTCAGATCTGAATTGAGGTCCATTATCTGATTTGATAGATACAAGCCGTCGAGAAAATGCTCTGCAGACTGTCAATAACTCTCTCTATAGTTGTCGAGGTCAAAACACCATATTCATAAAATAGGCTGTCGTATTCAACTACTACTAGGATGGAATGGTTGGTTGGTAATGGTCCAAGCATATCAACAGACACCTCTTGCCAAGGACCATCTAGTAACAATGTCAGCTTTAGCTGGTTCTGGAGGGTTGGGACTAGATGCAGTTTGACAGCCACGACAAGTTTTGCAGTGTTTCTCAGCTGCCTTATCCATACCAAGCCTCCAAACCTTGATTCTAAGATGCTGTTTTGTACCAACTATTCCCACTAGCCTCAACAGTGGGTCTACAATGTTCTGTTTTCCTGGCATGTGTATGACTCTGTAGTCATATGGATGCAGTCTCAAGACCCACCACTCTATACGTATGCATGGTTTAGATCTTGTGCTGTAAATCATCTCCAAAGGTTTGTGATCTGTGATATCAGGTCAAATTTTCTCCCATACAAATCATTCACAGGTCCATACTAGTGCTAACGCTTCTGACTCTGTTTGTGCTTGTTTTCATTCACAGTCTGTGAGACTACGACTCACATAGTAGACAGAGACCATTTCTTCATTTTGTTTTTGTTTGAGTACTGCCCCCAGTCTACTGAGCTGGCATCTGCTATTACTTTAGTTGGCGCATCTTTATCAGAATAGGCCAACGTCGCTAACAGTATTCCCACTAGCACCAAGAGCAGCTTCATCCGTGTTCTCTTCCGAATCCCGCTCCATTTCTTGTTCCTCTACTTCGCCCTCACACTCCTTCGATGAACTGCTCTCGTCCTCATTCCCACTTACTCCTTTCTGCATGTCACTTTCAAATAAGACAGGCTCAGGCTGAGACACCACTGATTCCTCTGGATGAGGTTGTTTCCTCACTAAAAATCGATCCATTTTTCACTCCGGTCAAAATAATGTACGTGCCAGGCCCACGCTAGCTTGTAAAAGCACAATGTGTGTGTGTGTGGGGGGGGGGGGCATCTGATAGTCTCGCGAGACCATGGATCTGAGCCTGGATGTATACTATCAATCTCTCGCTTGAGTGAGAATGAGTGACATCACCACTTTAAGTGATCTTAGGTCAGCTTAACTGATCTGAGGACAGCAATGGCAAGACATTGACAACGGACGAATAAGCAGAAGTGAACAGTGGATCTGACGTTAGACCAGCACAGAGTTTTTAACATTATTGCTGCATGGGTGCTATGGTAATTGGGGGCGCTGTTTCACTAGATCAACTGGAGAAACAAGCTGTATTCAAAACTATACAGAGGAAGCAAAGCAGCTGCAATTTGTATGTGAAATTTCAGTTAATTTCTTGGTGGTGCTAAGGTGGTGCTATTGTAATTTCTGCTGGGGCTATAGCACCAGCTAACACCACCTTAGCGCCGCCCCTGGCAGTATCTCATCTACAGTCGGAATGGGACATCCCTCCCTCACAATTGCCTCATTTGCCCTTTTCATTTGCACATTCTGATGTCCTAACCCAAGGAGTTGGGCCTTCAACTTTCTCAATAATGTCCATTTTCATTAGCTGTTCAATTTGTTGCTCAACAGCCTCCCTTAAGTTGTAAGGTATGCGTCTGAGTGGCTGGGCCACATGTTTTACCTTTGGATCTGCTTAGTGTTCAGCTTTCCCATCCCTTCATACACTTCTGTGTACGGCAGCTCAAGTGACTCTTTAATGTCTGTCACTACTGACACATTTTCTGCAATCTTTAACACACCCAATTTTGTAGCTGTTTCTCTACCTGGGAGTGGTTCACCATTGCCTTTTATCATGATGAACTCTGTCTGGTCTGTTCTGTTTCCAATACTTATTTTGCATTCAAACACCCCCTCAACCTCCACTGATGTGCTAGATGCATATGGGTACAGCTTTCTCTCCTGCTTAGGAGTACACGAATGGTGTTTTATCTTTCCTGACTTAAGATTTTTCCACACAGTTTCACCCAGTATATTACTTCTAGCTCCTGAATCTACTGACATGCACAGATCTACATAGAGTTGCCAACTTCCTCACTCCCAAATAAGGGACAAAAGTAGCAGTCAAATACGGGACACTTGTGTTCACCCCGAGAAAGACTACCATGACCATGAAACCTTGCGCGGGCACCTGTGTACACATGCGTGTACGTGCCAATTTTTTTCGTACAAATCGGTTTTGGCGACTCTGTTCGGTGAAACTACTCTGTACATACATTATTTCTATTTTATATAGGCTGTGTATTTATCATATCATTCCTGCTTTTACTATATGTTCGTGTTATTTTAGGTTTTATTTGTTATTTGGTATGATTTGTTAGGTTTTTTTGGGTCTGGGAATGCACAAAAATTTTTCCCATATAAATTAATGGTAATTGCTTCTTCACTTTATGACATTTGGGCACGAATGGTTTCATAGGAACGCTTTACCTTAGCGAGGGAAATACGGGACAAGGGCAGTCCCATATGGGACAAACCAATTTAGCCCAATATACAGGATGTCCCGACTAATACAGGACAGTTGGCAACCCTAAATTTACACCCCCTACACAAGAAGTTTTTTTCAAATGGCTCTAGTCTCATTAACAACAAATGCAAATTCCTTCTGTTCACCCTCAACCTATCTTAGTACTTAATTAGATAATGCATCTATCAGGACTCAATGCTTCATGGACTGAATGTGTCTTTATTTTTCATTCCCGCTTCCATTCTCCCTCACATCACGTGTTGTTCTGTCCCAGGCTGATGACATCATCACCGTAGCTGACAAGTTTCAAACTACATTAACTGACTTAATCATTTCAATACACGACAACCACTCCTCTCTCCATGGTGCTGAGGCTATGAAGACTGCCCCAGCTGCTGTGCTCTATGCCCATTAATATGATGAACTGATAAGCCAGGCTTTGGGCCTACTCTGACACTCCTGGGTTCGGATCTAAGGACTCAATTTGGTCTAGAATGTTACTGTTCACTTCAATTGTTTGTATGATCTGTATTTTTTTTTCTTTTCTCTTGCGCATCGGGAGTTGGTCTTTTATTTGTTTTCTTTAATTGGGTTCTTTCGGGTTTCTTGCTTTCTGGCTACTTGTATGCGAACAAATCTCAAGGATGTACTGTATAATTCAAACATTCTTTAATAATAAATGTACTTTGAAGCTTTGAAAGTAGGATATCCAAATAACCTAAAAGCCTTGCAATCAATCCTAGACCTATTGAATTATGCTAGAGCTTTCATACCTGACTATGCTCAATTGTCAAAACCGTCACCGTATATGATTCATGTACAGTGAAAAATGAAATACCTTCTGTTCTTGCCAAAGAAGATTATAAAGCACTAGAGAAATTGATGACTGCAGTTCGGTAAGCAATGAACCTCTCAACAAGAGACCTAACGCAGTCTCTTGCTCTGCAAATTTGTGTTTCTCTAAAAAGCCTTGAAGCCATCTGCTATAACAAGGAAGGAGAAACACAAGCTGCCTCCCCCATACACCACATCTTCTATCATTTCACCCCAACAGAACAGTAATTTACTGCCTTTGAACAATGTCTTACTATGGTATTCCATACGTTTATTACAATAAGTGTCATGGGAGATGGAGAAGTATCTTCTCCATGACCCAATGCAGCAAGTTATCCTTCAGATACAGTACTATTCTCAAATATGGCACTGTGATGGATGGATCCACTCAATTATAATCCCTGATTCTAATTATAAAAGGAAACATTTTTCTCAGAAACTGAACTTGAACCACCTGAGTTACAAGTGCATCCTTTAGAGAATCATGCAACCCAACTTAAAGAGGCTAAAGCCCTAGAATTATGTCTAAAATCAGTAAATACAACAGAACAGAATTGATATGTATTGACTTGAATTATATTAGGCATGCGGTAGAACGAGATCTTCTCATCTGGTCAACTACCAGTCAGAGAACACAAAGAGGTAAACTGCTTCCACATTTGTCCACGTGGAAGAATATTTATGAGTTATGAGTGACCAAACCATTAGTACAGTTGTTACACATCCTGCACAGCTATGGTAACAAACAAATAAAACAAGGAAGGACCATACTATGGTCAGGGAGGCTGCGGTTTTGGTAGTAACTACCAATAAAGAAAAAATAACCAGGATGATGTTTTAAGAATTCTCCTAGATGTTACTGCACCCAATTCTAAAGCAATTCTAACACGGTACAAGTATGAAGCTGATGGTGAGCTGAAGTTTGGGTATGCTGCCCTAAAAAGGATAAGAAGCAAATACCTCCTGCCTACGAGCAGGAAGCACTGATTTAAGAAGCCCACCAAGGATTTAGACATAACCATGGTAGCGGACAAGCCACTCATGAATGTTATACTGGTGACCTTGCATGCTGAGCGGATGTAAGTGATTCACTGCAAATTGTAAAGATCGTCTGGCCTATAATAAAGGTGCAGTCACAAGATCACCTCCTATAAGACAAATAAAACCAACAGCACCGATGCAAACCAATTATATAGGCCCATTTCCAACATTCCAAGGAAATCTACCTTCTCGGAAAGATAAAAAATTGTGATAACTGTAATTAATTTTTGTACAGGATATACCTGGTTATTCTCCACAGCGTCTGGTAGCAAGACCCCAACTATCACAGTACTCCATGTTTTCATATGTTGGCGTCCCCAGCTGCATTTATGCCAAATGAGGGACTTCCTTCATTGCTAAAGGCTTTCAGGCCATGTATGAACAAAGAGGCACACAAGTAGAGGACAACAATCCATTCTACCCACAATCAAGTGGCAGGATGGAGCAAAGGAATCGAGAGATTAAATAGGCCCGGCAAAACTGGTCAATGAGGTCCATAAGACCATAAGACCATAAGACAAAGGAGCAGAAGTAGGCCATTCAGCCCATCGAGTCTACTCCGCCATTTTATCATGAGCTGATCCATTTTATCCTATTTAGTCCCACTGCCCCGCCTTCTCACCATAACCTTTGATGCCCTGGCTACGCAGATACCTATCAATCCCTGCTTTAAATACACCCAATGACTTGGCCTCCACTGCTGCCCGTGGCAACAAATTCCATAGATTCACCACCCTCTGACTAAAAAAATTTCTTCGCATTTCTGTTCTGAAAGGGTGCCCTTCAATCCTGAAGTCATGCCCTCTCATACTAGACTCCCCCATCGTGGGAAACAACTTTGCCACATCCACTCTGTCCATGCCTTTTAACATTCGAAATGTTTCTATGAGGTCTCCCCTCATTCTTCTAAACGCCAAGGAATACAGTCCAAGAGCGGACAAACGTTCCTCATATGTTAACCCTCTCATTCCCGGAATCATTCTAGTGAATCTTCTCTGTACCCTCTCCAATGTCAGCACATCCTTTCCTAAATAAGGAGGCCGAAACTGCCCACAGTACTCCAAGTGAGGTCTCACCAGCGCCTTATAGAGCCTCAACATCACATCCCTGCTCCTATACTCTATTTCTTTAGAATTGAATGCCAACATTGCATTCGCCTCCTTCACTACTGACTCAACCTGGAGGTTAACTTTAAGGGAATCCTGTACGAGGACTCCCAAGTCCCGTTGCATCTCAGAACTTTGAATTCTTTCCCCATTTAAATAATAGTCTACCCGTTTATTTTTTCTGCCAAAGTGCATAATCATACACTTTCCAACATTGTACTTCATTTGCCACTTCTCTGCTCATTCTTCCAATCTATCCAAGTCTCTCTGCAGACTCTCCGTTTCCTCAGCACTACCGGCCCCTCCACCTATCTTCGTATCATCAGCAAACTTAGCCACAAAGCCATCTATTCCATAATCCAAATCGTTGATGTGCAATGTAAAAAGAAGCGGCCCCAACACTGATCCCTGTGGAACACCACTGGTAACCGGCAGCCCACCAGAATAGGATCCCTTTATTCCCACTCTCTGTTTCCTGCCAATCAGCCAACGCTCTATCCACGTATGTAACTTTCCTGTAATTCCATGGGCTCTTACCTTGTTAAGTAGCCTCATGTGTGGCACTTTGTCAAAGGCCTTCTGAAAATCCAAATATACAACATCCACTGCATCTCCCTTGTCTAGCCTACTGGTAATTTCCTCAAAAAACTGTAATAGGTTTGTCAGGCAGGATTTTCCTTTAAGGAATCCATGCTGAGTTCTGCCTATCTTGTCATATGCCTCCAGGTAGTCTGTAACCTCATCCTTGACAATCGACTCCAACAACTTCCCAACCACCGATGTCAAGCTAACAGGTCTATAATTTCCTTTTTGCTTCCTTGCCCCCTTCTTAAATAGCGGAGTGACATTTGCAATCTTCCAGTCTTCCGGAACCATGCCAGAATCTATCGACTTTTGAAAGATCATCACTAATGCCTCCGCAATCTCCACAGCTACTTCCTTCAGAACACGAGGGTGCATTCCATCTGGTCCAGGAGATTTATCGACCTTTAGCCTATTCAGCTTCCTGAGTACTTTCTCTGTCGTAATTGTGACTGCACACACTTCTCTTCCCTGCCACCCTTGAGTGTCCGGTATCCTGCTGTCTTCTTCAGTGAAGACTGATGCAAAATACTTGTTCAGTTCCTCTGCCAGCTCCTCATCTCCCATTACATTTTCTCCAGTACCATTTTCTATCGAGAGGTCAAAAGTAGGTTACACTGCCCGGTCCACTAGAGGTGCAACTGTCCTTAAACAAAATGCCAGTTGCAAAAATAAGAGTACACAGCAATATCGCACCTTATTTCTTAATGTCCCTGATCACTAACTCAAGCCAACCATCGCCTGCACCCGATACCACTCTCCTCAAGCAACTGAGATAATTTGTGGAAATTCAAGAGAAAGCAAAAGAACCTGACAAGACAGTTTGGAGACTACAAAAGGGGACTGGATCCAAGAAAAGAAATTCCATGAAATTATTCCGACCTTAGATTCTGTGCTAGGTGGAAACCTCCTCGTCTCGTTACCTAGATTATCAATGATGGGGTTGTAATAGGAGGGGAAACAAGTCTATGAGTCAGACTGTCTCCATAGATAACTGCAAACTTGCCCCAACAGAATTTATCCCCCCAGAATTAATGGAAACCTTATATTAGACCAGTACATAAGTCTATCACAGAACACGATGGGAAGAAGTCATGTCATGTATTGAATAGATAAAACTTGCTTAGAGCTAAAAAGAAAATTAAACATTTCAATTTACTGGAGGAAGATCTCACAGATACATTGCCCAGGAAGAATGCACATGAAATGCATGTTGTTCTCAGAGTAAGGGAAACTCTTAACTCCAGGAAGAAATGTTGCTCTTGTTATTCTTTACTTTTAATATTTGTGCTGAAACAATATTATTCAGTACTACCTCACTTACCATTTGTTTTTTGCAGACAAGGTCACACTTACTATGGAGATTGTCTCATTTGGCTCGGACACTCCTAACTTAATAACTCAGAGAGTATTAGGTTAAGAAACTCTGTAAGCTATGATGACCCTAACTTAAGTATCACCAAATGGTCCTTACCCTTTAGTCATATGTGAATAATACACTGGAACATCCTTGCATCTGGAAAAGTAATTATTCCTGTCCCCTTAAACGTTGACTCTGACCGCATTGCAGATGATATTAACATATATACATGGGGAGGAAAAGACTCACTTGTGGCAGTGATTAATGACACCCTGACAAAACTGAAAGATTCGAGCTCCGATATTGAAGGTAAACGAATAGAGCAGTAATTCCTAATGGGGGCAGTTACACGCCCCAACGGGGCGTAGAGGAAATAGAAGTCATCAGCAGCCAGTAAGCGGCATGAGACCTGACCGACTGTGTCAACTCGCTGGTGTCGCTACTTGATAGGTACTCCCAGTTTGTGTTAATTTTTTATTTCAATGTAGCCCTGTTAATGATGGATAAATGCATACGGCGTGATCTCTATGAGTCTGAAGGTGGTGAAGCCTTGAATTCTAATCCTCCTAAGAAAGAGAAACTACAGAAAGTGCGAAAAATACAATGTTACATACCTGGAGTGCGGTTTTATTTCATTCCTGTCAGATCAGTGACACCCCATGAGTCTTATTTGTAATATTGTACTGTTTAATGAAACTATGAAACCATCAAGATTGCAGGAACACTTCCATAAAAGACAGCCTGAAAAGGCTATTATGGTATTACTCAGTCCCAGAAGATGAAAGGAGCGTTTGAAAAGCTTTGCATACTTGAGTCATTTGCCAAGGAAGCTAAAAATGACCCTGATAGTGGTCTCAGTGCTTCTTACAACATTTCCAAATGATAGCAAAGTGTGGAAAATCTCATACAAAGGGTGAAAAATTAATAATGCCTGCTGTATCAGAAGTGCTCACCCCTGTTCTCAAAATGGATACCAGTATTTTAAAATCAATTCCTCTGAGTAATAACTCTGTAGCTCATCGTGTTGATGAAATGAGTGAAGACATTGAATACCAATGATGCACAGAGCTACAAAAAACAGAATTTGGGGTACAACTGGATTAGTCAACTGTGCGAGACAACGAAGCATTGCTAATGGCATATGTACTGTTTATCAAAAATAGAAAGTTTATGAAGAGATTCTCTTTTTCAAAAAGTTTTTAAAAATATCAACAGAATCAATCTACAATGAACTCAAAATGTATATTGAAGATAAAAATATTCCAATTAGGACCATGATTTCTTGTGCAACAGATGGAGGACCATATATGACAGGTCACCATGCTGGTTTAGTGGCATTTATGAAAAAATAAATTCCAAGTCTGTTTGCAATCCATTGTGTAATTCATCATCAACATCTCACAGCCAAAAGCCTCATCAGCGACTTTTTTCAAGTATGATCCTTGTAATATCTGCTATCAACAAAATTAAAGCTCATCTATTCAGTAGCAGAGTACTTCACCAAGAAAATGATGAAAATTTAGAATGCTTGTTTCTTCACACTGAAGTGCATTGGCTGTCAAAAGGCTGCTGCTTAAAATGTTTCTTTGATCTTTTCGACACTGGTTGAATTTTTGCTCAAAGTTGACAAGAGATTGGGAAACAAGATTGAATTTTTACGTGGAGGTGTGGCATACCTAGCCTATCTGTATGACAAAATGAACATTCTAAATATAAAACTGTAGGGAGGGAATTTCAATATAATCCAGGCAAAAAGTGCAGTGTCTGTTTTTATTGGAAAATTGGAAATATATAAGCAAAACATTGAAAGAATAACGTTCTTACAGTTTCCCTGCATGTAAAGCATGGCACTCTTTTCCACAGACAGTGATTTGCAAAAATACTGCTTACACCTGCAGACACAGAAGAAGGATTTTCAGAATCGATTCAAAGATTTGAATGATTTGGAAATTCCAAGCTGGGTAATCAACCCATTTTCCTTGCAAGCTGGAAGAACAGGAAGAGAGTTTGCAAGAAGAAATTATCGAAATTCAGAATGATGAAGCAAACACGAGGAAATTTGCAGATGCTGGAATTTCAAGCAGCACACATAAAAGTTGCTGGTGAATGCAGCAGGCCAGGCAGCATCTATTGAAAGAGGTACAGTGGACATTTCGGGCCGAGACCATTCGTCAGGACTAACTGAAAGAGCTAGTAAGAGATTAGAAAGTAGGAGGGGGAGGGGAATATCCAAAATGATTGGAGAAGACAGGAGGAGGGAGGATGGAGCTAAGAGCTGGACAGTTGATTGGCAAAAGGGATATGAGAGGATCATGGGACAGGAGGCCTAGGGAGAAAGAAAAGGGGGAGGGGGGAAAAACCCAGAGGATGGGCAAGGGGTATAGTGAGAGGGACAGAGGGAGAAAAAGGAGAGAGAGAAAAAGAATGTGTGTATATAAACCTCCTCTACTGTACCATTCAGGGCCCCAGACAGTCCTTCCAGGTGAGGCGACACTTCACCTGTGAGTCGACTGGGGTGATGTACTGCGTCCGGTGCTCCCAATGTGGCCTTCTATATATTGGCGAGACCCGACGCAGACTGAGAGATCATTTCGCTGAACACCTACGCTCTGTCCACCAGAGAAAGCAGGATCTCCCAGTGGCCACACATTTCAATTCCACATCCCATTCCCATTCTGATATGTCTATCCACGGCCTTCTCTATTGTAAAGGTGAAGCCACACTCAGGTTGGAGGAACAACACCTTATATTCCATCTGGGTAGCCTCCAACCTGATGGCATGAACATTGACTTCTCAAACTTCCGCTAATGTCCCACCTCCCCCTCGTACCCCATCTGCTTTTTATTTATATACACACATTCTTTTTCTCTCCATCCTTTTTCTCCATCTGTCCCTCTCTCTATACCCCTTGCCCATCCTCTGGGTTTTTCTCCCCCTCCCCCTTTTCTTTCTCCCTAGGCCTCCTGTCCCATGATCCTCTCATATCCTTTTTTGCCTATCACCTGTCCAGCTCTTGGCTCCATCCCTCCCCCTCCTGTCTTCTCCTATCATTTTGTATCTCCCCCTCCCCCTCCAACTTTCAAATCTCTCACTGGCTCTCCCTTCAGTTAGTCCTGACGAAGGGTCTCAGCCTGAAACATCAACTGTACCTCTTCCTATAGATGCTGCCTGGCCTGCTGCGTTCACCAGCAACTTTTATGTGTGTTGATGAAGCAAAAATGCTTTTCAAAAACATCACCTTTTCACTGTCATATGAAATTTCCTGGTCTTTGGAGAAGAGCCTAACTGCTCTTGATCGCATTTCCATACTCTTACCTTGTTGAAAGAGGTTTCAGTGCAGTTAACCGCAAACTCACAAAAAAAAAACAGAAACTGCTTGGACATTGTTACACTTCGAGTCTTAAGGTTTTTGCTGTCACAACCTGAACCAGATATTCCAACTCTTGCTAGAAACCATCAAGCTCAGGCATCACATTGATATGGAAACTGCCGCACAGCACACAGGTACTGTGTAAGCTAAGTTTAAAGAGAAATAAAAATTTAAAGCAGAATCATTTTTCTCATGTTAACATATGGTAGACATTTTTTTACACTATAGGGGTGCCAGAAGGTATATTGTGCCTATGTGGGGTGTTGGCAAGTATGAAGGTGCCTTAGGAGGCCACTTGGCTAAAAAAGATTAGGAAATACTGTAATAGAGGAATCCCTTGACATCAAAGTTCAAATTTAAAGTTAATTTATTATCAAAGTGCATGTCACCATATACAACCCTGCGATTAATTTTCTCTATACTCATTAAATCCAATAACCATGATAAACTAATAGAATCACTGAAAGACCACACCAACAAAGTGGACAACTGGTGCGCAGAAGACAAAAAACTGTGCAAATATAAAAAGAAAGAAAGAAAAAATAATAGTAATAAATAAGCAATAAATATCAAGAACATGAGATGAAAGATCCTCACGTGTGAGTCCATAGGTTGTAGGAACAGCTTGGTGATGGGGCAAGTGAAACTGAGTGAGGTTATCCCCTCTGCTTCAAGAGGGGTAATAACTGTTCCTGAATCTAATAGTGTGACTCCTGAGGGCCTGTATCTTCTTCCTGATGGCAGCAGTAAGAAGAATGTATAAACATGAGAAAGTCTGCAGATGCTAGCAATCCAAAGTGACACACACAAAACGCTGGAGGAACTCAGCAGGTCAGGCAGCATCTATCGAAATAAATAAAAAGCATCAACTGGGAGGTGCTTTCTTCTCACTGGATATTTCCACACTTGAGAAAATATAAACACTGTTCTATCATTGAACAGCCCATGACATTGAAACTGTTAGACTAGAACACTGTGAAAAAATATTTTTAATGAAGACTCTTCCATATTAGACAGATACCTCATTGCACTTGCCCTTATTGGCACCAAGTCTATGAATATACTTACTACAAAGATTTGACGTTTCCATTTATCCAATTATGGTCACTATTCCACTCCATTGTTAAATGTCAAGGTAACATGACAATTTTCGACATTACTGGTTTATATTTTAAATGGTTCAATGAAGCCCATGATCTGGAGTTTGTATGGGAAGATAAGATGGAAAGATTCACTGAAGCAGCAGGTTAGAGAAATGAAAATGTTTTCCTCTCTGGTAAACTGAAACTGTTAGTCCTATAAACCTTTCAGCAATTTTAATCTCAAATACTATTGTAACTACCCAGATTTCTTATTTGCTCTTAAAAGTTTGTGCTGTGGTGCGAATAATACCTTACAACGAAAATTAATTCCAAACTATTGGTGTCCTTACTTAACCAATAATATTTTTGATAGATTTCGATTTCAAGTTGAAACATGTGGAAACAGGTCTATAATAAATTTTACTTTTGGAGGTTAATTGATAATGATAAGTTTTAGGGTTGCTCTGAAAACTTTACTCCCCAAATAAACAATGTTACTTTCACAGACAAGCCTTCAATTATTTCTGTGTATTCAGTTGGAGAGCATTACCACCATGGCGTAACATGAACAAAGTCACCAGAGAGACATTGAAGCTAGTGGATATGGAAGTGTTTTGCTCAACAAAAACAAGCAGCAGGCATCATATTGAGGCGCTCTTCAAGGAAGAAGCCTCCCAATCCACTATTACAAGACATTTTTATATGCTGAAGATCAAAGGTAACAGCAGGATAATTCTATCATTACCATGTATCTACAATGCTTCCTTCAAATTACATATAGTTTTTAGTCACCTCTTTCTTCACACCCACACTTCCAGACACCCAAAATGAATGTTAATCAGCATTGTCTGGTTTACAGTCAACTCCAGTCTACAGCCCCAGGAAAACTATTGTTCGGGGCTGAATTTTAATTTCAATCTACAATCCACATTCATGGCTGAAGATTAGTTGCTGGTGAAATTAATATTTGCTATATACTGTAACTCCAGACTACATTCTAACAATCAACAAGAGAAGAAGCACTATTTGGCTCTTGATAAATGTTATGATACATATATTTTTTTAATATTAGAGTAAAATCTGCCTGTACAGCCATGCCTTGACAGTGCTCATTCTCATAATAGCATTGATATGATCCTTCAGTTCACTTGAAAGGTAGAAATTTCTGATGACAAAGGTTGTTCAGACATACTGCTACCAGACGATCACCTACTTTTTAAGGTTTATAGAGAAATGACTCATGAAGTAATTTGATTATTTAATCTGTGTTGCATATCTCATGTCCAGTTTTAAGGAAAGATTTATGATAGATGCAACAAAGACTATTCTAGAAAGACTTGAAATTCGTCAACAACGTCTGGACGAAACTCTGTCAAATCAAAAGAATTGTTCTCAGTACACTACTAGAGTAACTGAACTGACACAATCAGATGAGCGAGGCACCTCTTTTCATAAGTTTCCTTTGCAGGTCTATACTAAACCCCCAACTAGCTTAAAGCTCTAGCTGAAACAATAGCCAAAACCTTTCTAACCTTTGCATATTTAACTTCTGTAGTAACGAAAACGGGTTCTGAGTGGATTGGCACTACTTTAAATTGGGTTAAAGAATTTTTTTGTGGCGGGTTGCTATCAATGTGAGAACTCTTCCTTTTTGTTGGCTCAGTGCCGATTTCAGCCCACTAAAAAGAACTAAAGTCACCAGAGCTCTTTGTAAACCTCCTGCTGTGTCACTAGTGATTGACATGTTGCTGGTGTTTTGGTTCTTTTCAGTAGGCTGAAATCAGCACAGGGCCAGCAAAAAGGTGTAAGCAGAGTGGCCATTGTTGGAGTGGGGTAGTGGTAGAGTGGCCAGACATTGGCTCAACGGACCTAGGTGGAGAACAGGCGTGGACAAACATATGTGAAGGTTTTAGGTAAACGAGTAAGTAGGATTCCAGTTAGTTTTTTTTGTTGGTACATAGCTAGTGTGCTAAGAATGGGACAAGCGTTAGTGGTATGTACTTTGTGTGAGATGCAGGAAATCTGAGAGACCTCCAGTCTCCCTGACAACTACATCTGCATGAAGCTCACCAAGATGCAGCTCCTTAGAGCCCATGTTAAGGAAATGGAGCTGCAACTGGATGATCTTCATCTCACACAGGAAAAGAGGAAGCTGATCGATAGGGGCCACAGGGCGGTAGTCACCTCTAAGTTACAGGAGGTAGGTATCTGGGTGACTGTCAGAAGAGGGGAAGGGAATAGGCAGCCAGTACAGAGTATCCCTGTGGCCATTCCCCTCAATAGTAAATAGACCACTTTGGATACTGCTGGGGAGGGACGACTTATCAGGGGGGGAGACACAGCAACCAGGTCTCTGGCACTGAGTCTGGCTCTGGGGCTCAGAAGGGAAGGACAGAGAGAGGAGTGCAGTAGTGATAGGGGATTCCATTAGTAAAGGAGCAGAAAGCAGATTCTGTGGTCGTGAAAGAAACATTCAGATGGTATGTTACCTCCCAGATGCCAGGGTCAGGGATGTCTCAGATTTGGTCCACAGCATTCTAAAGGAGGAGGATAAACAGCTGGAAGTCATGGCACATATTGGTACCAACAACATAGGTAGGAAAAAGCCCTCCTTGGTTTTTCTTTAAGCGTGTCGCACCAGACAGTCTGCCATTCTTGTCTGGCGTGTGGTGTCAAGATTGGTCTCCTTTTGGATTAACGGGGTCATGATATGAACGTTCCTGACTCGACCCTTTTTTTTAATGAGGCCGAGTGGCGAGCTCGACGCTCAACCCGGCATGGATGGAAAGCGTGTTCGGGGGTGGCCCAACCTGGATTCGAACTCGGGAGCCTTTGCTCCGGAGTCCAGCGCTGATCCCATTGCGCCACCATCCTTGGTCCTGAAGATAGAATATAGGGAATTAGGCAGAAAGCTGAAAAGTGGGACCTCCAGGCTAGTATACAGGACTAAAGGTGTTATATTTGAATGCATACAGTGTATGGAATAAAGTAGATGGTCTTGTAGCACAGTTAGAGATTGGCAGGTATGAAGTTCTGGGCATCTCTGAGTCATGGCAGAAAGAAGATCATAATTGGCAGCTTAACATCCAAGGATACTGGCTGGTAGGCAGAGGGGTTGAGGTGGCTACACTGGTAAAAAAAAAATGAAATCAACTCCTTAGAAATAAGTGACATAAGAATCGAAAATATAGAATCCTTGGTGGTAGAGTTAAGAAACTGCAAGGGTAAAAAGACCTTGATGGGAGTTATATGCAGGCCTCTGAAGAGTAGCCAGATGTGGGGTACAAAAATTACAATGGGAGATAGGAAAGACATAAAGAAAGGGCAATGTTGTGATGATCATGCTGGATTTTAATATGCAGGTATATTGGGAAAATCAGGTGTGCGTGGGATCCCAAGAGAGAGAATTTATTAAAGGCCTCCAAAATGGCTTTTTAGAGCAGCTTGTGGTTGAGCCCACAAAGGGGAAAGGCAATTCTGGTTTGGGTATTATGTAATGACCCAGATTTTGATTTGGGATCTGAAGGTCAAGGAACCCTTAGGAGAGAGTGATCATAATATGATAGAATTGATCCTGCACTTTGAGAAGGAGAAGCTAAAATCAGATGCATCAGTATTGCAGTGGAGTAAAGGGAGTGACAAAGGCATGAGCGAGGAGCTGGCCAAAGTTGATTGGAAGGGGACACTAGCAGGAAAGACAGCAGACTAGCAATTGCTGGTGTTTCTGGGGGAAGTTTGGAAGATGCAGGAAAGATACACCCCAAATGAAGGATAAGGCAACTGTGGCTGACAAGGGAAGTCAAAGACAGCATGAATGCAAAAGAGAGGGCATATAATATTGCAAAAAATAATGAGAAGTTAGAAGATTGGGAAGCTTTTAAAAACCAACAGAGGCAACTAAAAAGTCATAAACAGAGGAAAAAACAAATATGAAGTTAAGTTAGACAATAATATGGATGAGGATGCAAAATGTTTTTCAGATATATAAAGAGTAAAAGAGAGATGAGAGTAGATATTGGACTGCTGGAAAATTATGCTGGAGCGTTAGTAATGGCGGACAAACTTAAGTATTTTGTATCATTCTTCACTGTGGAAGATGTAAGCAGAATGAAAGTAGTGTGAGAGTGTCAGTGTTCTTTCAGTTACTAAGGAGAAGGTGCTTGGGAAACTGAAAAATCTGAAGTTAGTTAAATCACCCGGACCAGATAGACTACACCGCAGGGTTTGGTAAGAGGTAGCCAAAGAGATTTTGGGAGACATTAGTAGTGATCTTCCAAGAATCAAAAATTCTGGAATGGTTCTGGAGGACTGGAAAATTGCAAATGTCACTCCACTCTTTAAGACCACAAGACCTCAAGACCATAAGATATAGGAGCAGAAGTAGGCCATTTGGCCCATCGAGTCCGCTCCACCATTCAATCATGGGCTGATCCAATTCTTCCAATCATTCCCACTCCCCTGCCCTTTGATGCCCTGGCATATCAAGAATCTATCTATCCCTGCCTTAAATGCACCCAATGATTTGGCCTCCATAGCCGCTCATGGCAACAAATTCCACAGATTTACCACCCTCTGACTAAAGTAATTTCTCTGCATCTCTGTTCCAAATGGACATCCTTCAAT
Organism: Mobula birostris; assembly: GCF_030028105.1. Classification (NCBI taxonomy): domain Eukaryota; kingdom Metazoa; phylum Chordata; class Chondrichthyes; order Myliobatiformes; family Myliobatidae; genus Mobula; species Mobula birostris. Next base: position 122,797,786 of record NC_092373.1, on the reverse strand, counting down.
CCTGAAGATGTGCCCTCTTGTCCTACACGACCCTACCATGGGAAATAACTTTGCCATATCTAATCTGTTCAGGCCTTTTAACATTCGGAATGTTTCTATGAGATCCCCCCTCATTCTCCTAAACTCCAGGGAATACAGCCGAAGAGTTGCCAGACATTCCTCATATGGTAACCCTTTCATTCCTGGAATCATTCTCATGGATCTTTTCAGAACCCTCTCCAATGTCAGTATATCCTTTCTAAAATAAGGAGCCCAAAGCTGCACACAATACTCCAAATGTGGTCTCACAAGTGCCTTATAGAGCCTCAACATCACATCCCTGCTCTTATATTCTATACCTCTAGAAATGAATGCCAATATTGCATTTGCCTTCTTCATCACCAACCCAACCTGGAGGTTAGCCTTTAGGGTATCCTGCACAAAGACTCCCAAGTCCCTTTGCATCTCTGCATTTTGAATTCTTTCCCCATCTAAATAATAGTCTGCCCACTTATTTCTTCCACCAAGGTGCATGACCATACATTTTCCAACTTTGTATTTCATTTGCCACTTCTTTGCCCATTCCCCTAAACTATCTAAGTCTCTCTGCAGGCTCTCTGTTTCCTTCTCAACATATCTTTGTATCATCGGCAAATTTAGCCTCAAATCCATTAGTCCCACATTCCAAATCATTGACATACATTGTAAAAAGCAGCAGTCCCAACACCGGCTCCTGTGGAACTCCATTGGTAACCGGCAGCCAGCACGAATAGGATCCCTTTATTCCCACTCTCTGTTTTCTGCCGATCAGCCAATGCTCCACCCATGCTAGTAACTTCCCTGTAATTCCATGGGCTCTTATCTTGCTAAGCAGCCTCATGTGCGGTACCTTGTCAAGGGCCTTCTGAAAATCCAAGTACACCACATCTACCACATCTCCTTTGTCTACCCTGCTTGTAATTTCCTCAAAAAATTGCAGTAGGTTAGTCTGGCAGGATTTTCCTTCCAGGAAACCATGCCGGCTTTGGCCTATCTTGTCATGTGCCTCCAGGTACTCCATAATCTCATCCCTACCAATCGATTCCAACAACTTCCCAACCACTGATGTCAGGTTAACAGGTCTATAGTTTCTTTTTTGCTGCCTCCCACCCTTCTTAAATAGCAGAGTAACATTTGCAATTTTCCAGTCATCCAGTACAATGCCAGAATCTATCGATTCTTGAAAGGTCATTGTTAATGCCTCCGCAGTCTCCCCAGCTACTTCCTTCAAAACCTAAGGGTGTATTTCATCAGGTCCAGGAGCTTTATCTACCCTCAGACCATTAAGCTTCCTGAGCACCTTCTCAGTTGTAATTTTCACTGCACCTACTTCACTTCCCCAACACGCTTGAAAGTCCCATATACTTCAGGTGTATTCCACTGTGACTGATGCAAAATAAAATTTCAGTTCCTCTGCTGTCTCTGCGTCTCTCATTACAATATCTCCAGCATCATTTTCTACTGGTCCTATATCCATGCTCAACTTTCTTTTACCCTTTACATTAGTGGTCACCAACATTTTTAAGCCCAAGATCCCCTACCCCGACCTCAGTGAAAGGCAAGATATACCTTCTAAATCGTTTAGAGAAAAAACAGCTCAGATTGTACTTCCAATTTGAGGCCTTTTATTTGGGCAAATTGTATTTGAGTTACACAAAATACTTTTGTCAAACTTTCAAATTAATTCAAACAAGAAAACACTGTAACTAGCATATCAAACAGGCCATAGCTGTCTTTCTTTAAGAATATTACAATACTTCACACCTTTAATTCTAAGTTTCATTATTTAATTTTATTTCAACACAAAAAATAAATGAATAAAAATTGACTGTTGCATTCAATCTGCTAGTTCCCTGAAATTTGGCTCATAACTACAGACAGCCAGCCTGAGACAGTCTGTGAGGTGTAGGGTTGCCAACTGTCCGTATTTCCCCCCGCTAAGGTAGAGCGTTCCTATGAAACCTTTCTTGCCGAAATGCTTTATGCCAAAGAAGCAATTACTATTAATTTATACGGAAAAAAATTTTGAGCATTCCCAGACGCAAAAAAATAACCTACCAAATCATACCAAATAACACATAAAACCTAAAATAACACGAACATACAGTAAAAGCAGGAATGATATGATAAATACACAGCCTATATAAAGTAGAAATAATGAAGATTAAGCCAAAACCGATTCATGGGGTAAAAAAAATCGGCACGTATGCGCATGTGTACACAGGTGCCCGTGCAAGGCTTCATGGTCATGGTAGTCTTTCTCAGGGTAAACACAAATGTCCCAGGATTTGACTGCTACTTTTGTCTGTTATTTGGGAGTGAGAAAGTTGGCAACCCTAGTGAGGTGGCTGTCAGTAAGTCAGCTCCTGTACTTAGATTTAATAATTTTCATCTGTGAAAATGCAATTTCACACAGATAAGTTGACCCGAAGTAGGCACTGATTTTTAGTGCTATAAGACTAACGCACACACCACGCATTGCTGGGGCCCCATCAGTAGTAATTGCCACCAGTTTATGAATGGGGATGTCATTTTCACGGACAAATTTTTTTAAACTCATTGTAAATATCCTCACCTCTCGTTCTTTCCTTTAATTGCAAAAGAGTGAGGAAGTCCTCCTCTGCTGTAAAATCCTGGAAAGCCATTCTCACAAATACAACAAGCTGAGCTGTTTGCATTACATCCAGGGATTCATCGAACTGTAGTGAAAAATATTCACGTCCTCTGACAGTGACTCTACCCTCCTTGTCACTGTTGCAGGGCCAAGCAGTATATTACGTATTGCGGTTGTGATACCGTTGTTGTTTTTAAAGTCATTAAAACAATCTCTGCGGTAATGACCATTGCTTCCTTGAATAAATCGCCATCTGTAAAAGGCTTCTTGTGTTTAGCCAAAAGGTGACTTACATGAAATGATGCTTCAATATTAGAATATTTTGTGAAAAACGATTGCTGGGCGTTCAACCCCGATTTCAGCTCAACTTTCCAGGCATGAATTGCGCTCTTTGGGGCGTAGGTGTCTTTAAATTCCTGGTGGTTGGTGTTGCGGTACCGCTCCAGATTCCCTCTTTCAGTCAGTGCTTGTGTTTGGTGGCACAACATACATGCACACTTGTCTTTCACCAAGGTAAATAGAAATTCCTCTTCCCATTCTGGATAGAATTTGTACGTTTTCGCCTTCTTTCGTGGAGCCTCCACTATGCTATCAGGATATTACGAGCGATTGCCGATTGCATCACCCCTCATCCTGGCCGATGCTTACATGCCAGGCGGCACCTAATTAATTAGCTTGTTTATTTCGGCTTTTTTTCTTAAAGATGTGCTGTGTGCATCCCGACTACCACTGCACCACTGCATGCTTCGTGGCCCGGAGGTTGGGGACCACTGCCGTATATTGATGTTTGCGACAGTCTGTACTCTTATCTAATCTGATTGGTCACTTTGATGCAGCACAGGCTACGCTGAAAATGCGGTGCATGGTGGGAGAACTACACACATGCGCATTGGGCAGAAAGAACGGAACTAAACCCTCGCAACCCAGAAAAAGTCTCTCTTTACAAACAGCCTTTTAGCAAAAATGTTGCTATATTACCATTATCCTAATTAGTATTACTTACTTTTATAATGCTCACATTACAACAGTATTTGAGTATTTATTTTTGACTTTTCTTCAGGATCTACTGGGAAAGTCTCAAAGATCGACCGGTCGATCACGATCGACGGGTTGGCGACCTCTACTTTAGATACTTAAAAAAGCTTTCAGTATCTTCTATGATATTAGTCGCCAACTTACTTTCGTAATTCATTTTTTCCTTCCTAATGACCTTCTTAGTTTGTTGTGCAAGTTTTTAAAAGGGACGGAGGCAGAAGGAAAGAAATTAAAGGTCAGTTAGCCTGACTTCATTGGTTGGGAAGATGCTGAAGGATGAAGTTGCCAAGTTTGCTGACAATATAAAGATAGGTGAAGTGGCAGATTGTGGTGAGGAGGCAGACCGTCTGCAGAAGAACTTAGATAGATTGGTGAAACAGACAAAGAAATGGCAGATGGAATTTTGTGAAGGGAAATGTATGGTCATGCACTTTGGCAGAGGAATAAAGTGTGGACTGTTTTCTGAATGAGGAGAACATTCAGAAATCAGAGGTACAAAGTGACTTGAGAGTTCTCGTGCAGGGTTACTAAAGGTTAACTCAGAGATTGTGTGATGGTAAGGAAGGCAAATGCAATGTTAACTTTCACTTCAAGAGTAGAATATAAAAGCAAGGATGTAATGCTGAGGCTATTAAATGCATCGATTAGACCGCACTTGGAGTATTGTGAGCAGTTTTGGGCCCCTTATCTAAGAAAAAATGTACTGGCATTGGAAAGGGGCCAGAGGAGCTTCAAGAGAATGACCCCAGGAATGAAGGTGTTAACATATGTGGAGCATTTGATAAGAGCAGTGAGTCTGAACACACTGGATTTCAAAAGGATGAGGGGGGATCTCATTGAAACCTATCGAACATTAAAAGGCCTAGATAGAGTGTTCGTGGTCATTGTGGGGGAGTCTCGGGCCAGAGGGCACAGCCTCAGAACTGAAGGACATCAATTTAGAACAGAGATGAGGAATAATTTCTTTAGCCAGAGGAATTGAATTGAATTGAATTGAATTGCCTTTATTTCTTATATTCTTCACATACATGAAGAGTAAAAATCTTTTTGTTACGTCTCCATCTAAATGTGCAATGTGCAACATTCTAATTTATAATAATTTGTAATAAATAGAACAGTCAATGTAACACAGAAATACACTCAAATCAGTGTGAGTTAATCAGTCTGATGCCCTTCTGGAAGAAGCTGTCCTGAAGCCTGTTGGTCCTGGCTTTTATGCTGTGGCACCGTTTCCCGGATGGTAGCAGCTGGAATAGACTGTGATTGGGGTGACTCAGGTCTCCAATGATCCTTCGGGCCCTTTTCACAATCCTGTCTTTGTAAATGTCCTGAATCATGGGAAGTTCACAACTACAGATGCGCTGGGCTATCCACACCAGTCTCTGCAAAGTCCTGCGGTTGAGGGAAGTACAGTCCCATACCAGACAATGATGCAGCCAGTCAGGATGCTCTCAATTGTGCCCCTGTAGAAAGTTCGTGGGATTTGGAGGCCCATACCAAACTTCCTCAACTGTCTGAGGTGTAAGAGGCGCTGCTGTGTTCTTTTTCACCACACAGCTGGTGTATACAGACCATGTGAAGTCCTCAGTGATGTGGTGTCGAGGAACTTAAAACTGTTTACCCTTATTTCTCAGATCCACCCCTAAAGGAGGGAGGAGAAGATGGCGGTGCAACACAGCGCGCGAGGCCGTTCCGAATGATATCGTAATGTGTTAACTAGGGGCCGTGCACAATCCTGATTTGATGGAGACAGCCGTGAGAAGCACGGAGGAACATCTGGTGAAACTTCTGAAATGCCTGCTTCGCTGCCGCTGCTACTGTGCGATCAAGAATCTCCAGAGGGGAAGGCCCCAAATCCTTGGCTTTGCCTATTGCCTGCTGCCAGGGCAGGGGTCGAAGCACTCGGCAGAGATGGTGCTCGGTGCTCGGTGCTCTGTGTCAGAGAACTGGTCGGAGGCTCGGAGTTTTCAGACAGACTCAGAGTCGGACCATGGTCGGATGCTTCCAGGATGCTGCATCGGCAAGTTTGCGGTGCTGGAGGTTTACCGTCTGCGTGAGATGATAGGACTTTCGAGAGACTTTGAGATTTTTTACCGTGCCCATGGTTTGCCCACTGTTCCGTATAAAAATGACATAGCCTCAACTTCTCTTCTGTGCCAGTTCCCCATAACCCTCAATTCTTCAATGTTTAGTAACATATCTATCTCCACCGTAAATATATTTAATGACCTGGCCTTCACCACTCTCAGGGACAGAGAGGAATTACAGGAATTTACTACCTGCTGAGGGAAGAAGTCTCTATACTTCTCAGTTCTAAATGACCATTCCCTCATGCTGTTGCTAGATCCTCTTGTTAGTGATTCTCCCACTAAATGAAACATCTTAGTTTCTACCCTTTCAAACCCCATAGGATCCTATATGTTTAAAATAGGTCACTCCTCATTCTTAAAACTCCAAGCAATACAAACACAAACCATCCAGCCTTCCTTGGTAAGCTACAAGAGCTACGCAAGTGATAGGAATGCAAAGGAAAGTACCAATTGTCTCTTCAGGATGAGAATTAGTTGCCTGCAGTATGCAACAAGTACATGCAATGATTTCATTGTGATAAGCAAACCAAAACCACTTGTCATGCCAGAAAATGAGTGACAATGGGATGTGAAATCTGAGAAGCATGAATAGGAGCTTAGCGAGCAACAGGGGCAAGTAGAACAGAAAGAGAATGGTCATCAGAGGGCTCTCCCAGTTTGGCATCCGCAGCCACAACTCCAGAATTGCAAAGTTATTTGAATGGACTATAAGACACCACCACCCCCCCTCCCACCCGATGGAATTATGCTTCCCTGAAGGAGTCCGAAAGTATTGAGTTACGTAACTCTCCCCGCAGTTGAACTATTACGACCAACAAAATGTATCAATAGATTGGGAAGCCTAAACAACCTTCCACTTTACATGTCTGCTGACAACACTGATTATAACATATGGGTTCAATCCCTGCTCCAATTATTTCAGTGGTTGCCAGCAGCATCCCCATATTTCTTAACAAGTAGTAGGTCACTAGAAACTCAGACTTTGAGATAAAATATAATTTGTTAATGATGATCTCCAGTCTGCAGATGTAAATAACAGTTTGTGGATCAACTGTTTGGTGAAGACATGGCATCTCTTTTCACATTAATCCATTGTGCGAAGGTTCCTACTACCAGAGGAGACAGTGGCAGCCAACCCCAGCTAAGGTCTTCTTATGATAGACGTAGCCAGTGTCCTGGCCTCTCCGGTGAACACGACCACCCTCCTGGCATGTCTTTTATTTGTAACTCCTTTTAGAAAGAGAGAGAGCAGTGACGTGCAGGCTAGTTGTACATATACCTAACGGAAAGTATTAGAAGCTATTATCAGAGATGTTATCGCTCAGCATTTAGAAAAATCCTAATTAATTGGGCAAGGTCAGTATGTCTTTCTTAAGTAAATCTTGTTTAATCAATTTATCAGAGTTTCTGGAAGAAGTACTATATGCTGTGGATGAAGGGGAGCCTCCTTAGATAAGGAAGGATTTACTAAGAAGTTAGATCAGTATGCAGTATGGAAAACAAAATCTGTGGTGAGGGAAGTATTATATTGACAGAAACTTGGCTGGCCAATAGGGAACAGAGTACGGGCATAAATGGGTCTTGCTGTGGTTGGCAAGATACACTGAGTTGTGTCCTACACAGATAGATCAGTGCTGGGACCTAAATATTGTACAGTTTACAAAAGATGATTTGACACAGGCACATAAGATAATAACTGTTAAATTTGCTGAAGGCAGAAAGAAAAGTAGAAGAACACAAGGCCACAAAAAGTCTAAACTAAAATATAGCTTTTACTCTCAATTACCCACTTTGATCTCTGCCAATGACTGGTAAATTCACACCAATTTAACGGTACAGATTATTTGGTGTCCTCGATATTTGGCTCGTAACTGTTTTACTCTGCTGCTGAAGGAACGGATCCAGACCCTGCAGAACACATCAAGGCAAGCGTACAACAAGCAATCAGCAGCTCCAAAGCCTCAGGCGCCATTGAATTTTGCTGCAACAGGCCCGTTCAGGACTCTTATATTTTGTAGCTTCAAAAGGAAAACAAGAGAGCTGAGAGATGCAAGTCTTAAGTTTGTTCTTTTACTTTAAGTGAGGCACGCACGCATCAGGTGGTTGCGTGATGATGTATGCAATTCACGTCTCTATAGATAAAACCCATAATGAATTATTTAAATGAACAAGAGTGCTTAAATCAACCAACAAGATTACTCAAATATTACTGAAATATTAAATACACAACTCTCTTCCCTGGTTTGCTATAAACTGCAACTCAATATGGAATGCATCTCAGGCCTGAAGATAAAATCACTGTGGAAGCTTTCTTATTCTTATGGAATAACATCTTTCCTGACAAGAGGGATCACTCTGCTTGGCAGGTGAGACTTGTGGCTGTGAAACAATCTCAGGTTTCTAGGGCCTCCTCTGAGGTGGTTGTAGGAGTTGAAACTGAGACTGTCTGGTGTGGTTCTGACAGCTCTGGACAGCTTTCCTCGTCATTTTAATTCTTCTAGCTTCTGCATCTTAATCTTGGAAAGATCCATTGAGTACACTGGAGTATTCTCTTATTAATCCCTCCTTGATCTGATCTCTCCTCTTCTTTTCTTCATTCGCAACATCATCTGACAAATACTCTGTTTTCGGAACTCCAGTGACTTCTTTCTTTTTGGTCTTCTATTTATCCAGCTGGGCTCTGGTCTTCGCAGCTACTTTTACAAGCAGTGTTTTGTCTCCCACTCGAAGTTCATGCCATAAACTCAGAGTAGGTTCACTCTGTTCACTCTATTACAGGAGATGTGGCACGCAAATTGCAGTTGTCTTAGCCAATTGCACTCCCACAATGCTGGCCCTCCTGTTTTTACGAATGAGACTTGTTGAGGGTTGTATTTCACTATCATGAATGTGATTCCCACATGAGTTACCTTTTCTCCCAGTATAAGTTTTTAGTTGGGTATCTGCAGGCTTCAGTTTAGTAACTTTGAAATGCCATTCAAAGTCATTTTCTGGAATTATTAGAACAGTCGAACTAGTGTCAAATTAGACTTTAATTAATTTGCTGTTTATATCTGGTGTAAGCCATATTGCTTGTCTATTATTATTATAATATGCTTGTCAACATATTATTCTCTGTAACTTCCGCCACCTCCAACGGGATCCCACCACTAAGCACATCTTTCCCTCCCCGCCCCCCCCGCATTCCGCAGGGATCGCTCCCTACACAACTCCCTTGTCCATTCGTCCCCCCCATCCCTCCCCACTGATCTCCCTCCTGGCACTTATCCGTGTAAGCGGAACAAGTGCTACACATGCCCTTACACTCCCTCCCTTACCACCATTCAGGGCCCCAAACAGTCCTTCCAGGTGAGGCAACACTTCACCTGTGAGTCGACTGGGATGATATACTGTGTCCAGTGCTCCCGATGTGGCCTTTTATATATTGGCGAGACCCGACGCAGACTGGGAGATCATTTCGCTGAACACCTACACTCTGTCCGCCAGAGAAAGCAGGATCTCCCAGTGGCCACACATTTTAATTCCACATCCCATTCCCATTCTGACATGTCTATCCACGGCCTCCTCTACTGTAAAGATGAAACCACACTCAGGTTGGAGGAACAACACCTTATATTCCGTCTGGGTAGACTCCAACCTGATGGCATGAACACCGACTTCTCTAACTTCCGCTAAGGCCCCACCTCCCCCTCGTACCCCATCTGTTACTTATTTTTATACACACATTCTTTCTCTCACTCTCCTTTTTCTCCCTCTGTCCCCCTGAATATACCTCTTGCCCATCCTCTGGGTCTCCCCTCCTCCTTGTCTTTCTTCCCGGACCTCCTGTCCCATGATCCTCTCGTATCCCCTTTTGCCTATCACCTGTCCAGCTCTTGGCTCCATCCCTCCCCCTCCTGTCTCCTCCTATCATTTTGGATCTCTCCCTCCCCCTCCATCTTTCAAATCCCTTACTCACTCTTCCTTCAGTTAGTCCTGACGAAGGGTCTCGGCCTGAAACGTCGACTGTACCTCTTCCTAGAGATGCTGCCTGGCCTGCTGCGTTCACCAGCAACTTTGATGTGTGTTGCTTGAATTTCCAGCATCTGCAGAATTCCTGTTGTTTGCTTGTCTATTGTTAGTTTTCACAGTGTAATTCTCAAGGATACCTGTTCCTGTGTCACTCTCAGATGGTCCATCAAGAGCTACGATGAATCTAAGAGAAAGATACCCCCAGGGGTGCCCGAGAGGGGGGAAGGATGAGCACCCCAGTTGGATGGACATAATGGCATCAGACCCAGGCAATGAACAAACAACGATGAGGAAGCAGTGTGCATGTGACAAAATCTGCATGAATGATCGCGGCTTGAAGATCCACCAAGCGAGGATGAAATGTCTGGCGGGAGCAGGAGCAGCACAACGCGTAGGTGTCCAACCTGGTGAGACGAAGGAGGGGCTGGGCCCGGAGTCACCCCATAGTGCCCGGAACCTCCAAGTGTTGCAAACTAATTCCTCTAACATCAAGTCCAACAGGAGGCAGATCAAATAGCCTGCAGCTAGCTTCACTGTGGAAGCAGTTTGGTGAAGATGTCAACCAAATTCTGGAGGCAACAGCAAAGGGAGGGGTTGATAGGAAGCTACAAGCCATGACAACAATTATTGTCAGAATCACAGCTAAACGGTTCGGAGAAGAGGAGAAGGAAGGCTCCAGAACACCTTACTTGAAGAACCAAAGAGCATTGAGGATCCACGACATCAGGCAGGAGATGAAAGTGCTGAAGTCCCAATACAAGGAGGCAGGAGAAGAGGAGCGCATTGGCTTGGCCCAGCTGATGTGTGTACTACGAAAGAAGATCAGGGTCCTCCGCCGGGCAGAGTGGCATCCGAGGCGGCGTCGTGAAAGGGCTCCAAAACGTGCTGCCTTTATTGCCAACCCCTTCATGTTCACCGAGGAGTTGCTGGGGGAGAAGCACAGTGGGAAACTGGCCTGTTCGCAGGAAGACATAGACCAACATCTGAAGAAGATATATAATGATCCTGAAAGAGAGCAGGAGTTGGGAGAGTGCAACACCCTAATAGACCCACCTGAACCGGACGTGAAGTTTGACATGTCAGAGCTGCAGCTAAAGGAAGTCAGAGAGGTCGTCCACAAAGTAAGGGCAAGCTTGGCTCCAGGACCAAGCAACACCTCGTACAAAGTGTACAAGAACTGCCCCAAACTCCTGCTGTGTCTGTGGAAGATCCTGAGAATCTTCTGGAGAAGGGGGAAGATCCCAGAACAGTGGAGAGTGGCTGAAGGGGTGTGGATCCCGAAGGAGGAAAATGCCACCCAGATAGATCAGTTTCGCATCATCTCCCTGCTGTGTGTCGAGGCGAAGATCTTCTTCAGTGCAGTTTCTAACCAGCCATGCACCTACCGCAAAGAGTACCTATATTGATACATCAGTCCAGAAGGGTGGCAATTCAGGGACGCCGGGCTGTCTGGAGCACATCGGTGTGGTGACACAGCTCATCAGGGAGGCCAGAGAGAACATAGGCAAGCTGTCAGTGTTGTGGCTTGACCTGGCAAATGTATATGGTTCCATTCCGCACAAGCTGGTGCATCTCACACTGACCAAATATCACGTCCCCAGCAGAATCAGAGACCTTAGCGCTGATTATTACAGCAACTTCAGGATGAGGGTCTCTTCAGGAGCAATTACATCAACCTGGCACAAGGTGGAGGTCGGCATCATCACAGGGTGCACTATCTCAGTGACACTGATCTCCTTAGCCATGAACATGCTCACTAAGTCTGCTGAACCAGCGTGCAGAGGGCCCAGAATGAATTCCGCTCAACGGCAACCACCTATCAGGGCATTCATGGATGACCTCACAGTTACCACAGGATCAGTCCCAGGCTGCCGGAGGATTCTGCAAAGGCTCGAAAAGCTGGTGGAGTGGGCCCGGATGCGTTTCAAACCAGCCAAATCAAGATCGATGGTGCTGAGGAAAGGGAAGGTGGAGAACAAGTTCTGGTTCAGCATCGCAGGCACAGCCATCCCAACCATCACAGAAAAGCCAGTCAAGAGCTTAGGCAAGGTTTTTGACAGCTCTTTAAGGGACACGACATCCATTCAGGCGACCTGCTTTGAGTTGGATGTCTGGCTGAAATCTGTGGACAAGTCTGGCCTACCTGGGAAGTTTAAAGCCTGGGTGTATCAGCATGGCATTCTTCCCAGAATCCTGTGGCCCCTCCTCGTCTATGCAGTTCTGATCTCGACAGTCGAAACCTTAGAGAGGAGGGTTAGCAACCACCTCAGGAGATGGCTGGGGCTGCCAGAGAGCCTGAGCAGCATCGCACTCTATGGACACCACAACAAACTGCAACTGCCCTTCAAATCCTTGGAGGAAGAATTCAAGGTAACAAGAACCGGAGAAGTGTACAGTATAGGGATCAAGTGATCCGAAGGAGTCTAGAGCAGGGATCCAAGTGAGGACTGGCAGGAAGTGAAGGGCAGAGGAAGCTGTTCAGGAGGCAGAGGCGAGGCTGCATCACAGGAGGCTGGTGGGAGTGGTCACACGAGGCCGAGCTGGGCTAGGATCCTTTCCATCCCCCCAAATGGACACCAGAGGGAAGGAAAGGTGTCGTCTAGTTCAGGAGGAGGTGAGAGCAGTAGTGGAGGAGATGAGAGCCTGCAAACTGGTGGGAATGAAGCAACAGGGAGCTTGGACAAGATGGGAGAATGCGGTTGAGAGGAAAGTGACCTGGGCTGAGCTTTGGAAAGCTGAACCACACCGCATCCAATTTCTCATCCAGGCAGTGTACGATGTGCTTCCAAGCCCATCAAACCTGCACAGATGGGGCAAGGCAGAGTCATCTGCATGCCCACTGTGCTCCAAGTGAGGAACACTGGAGCACATCCTCATCAGCTGTGCAAGGGCACTTGGTGAGGGACGGAACCAATGGAGGCATGATCAGGTCCTGAAGACCATCGCTGAAGCCATCAGCGCAGGAGTTGAGTGGGCGAAGTGGTCCCGGCCCTCCAAGCAGGCTATTGCCTTTGTCAGAGCTGGGGAGCAGCCAATACCTGCCAACAGAACATCTGCAGGCATCCTGACCTCTGCAAGGGACTGGCAGCTGTTGGTGGACATCAAACGGCAGCTGAAGTTCCCCAACCATATCGCAGCCACCACCCTGTGACCAGACATTGTCCTAGTGTCTGAGTCTACTAAGCAAGTGGTGCTGCTGGAGCTGACAGTCCCATGGGATGATCGCTTGGAAGAGGCCTTTGAAAGGAAGCTCTCCAAGTACGCAGGACTGGTCAGCAACTGTCAGCAGGCTGGATGGAGAGTGAGGGGTCTCCCAGTGAAGGTTGGTTGTAGGGGATTCGTAGCCCATTCTTTAGTTAGAGCCTTCAGCAATTTGGGCATCGAGGGAGAGAGGAAGAGGAGAGCCATCCGCAGTACCACCGATGCGGCAGAGAGGGCCTCAAGATGGCTGTGGCTCAAAAGAGGGGAGCCATGGAGTCATAAGTAGCTAGCCATCTGGACAAAAGCCAGAGTCTAATCAGCCCCGGCTGGGTCACCTGGAGGAGGGTGTATGATGTTGAAAGACCCAAAACACCGGATGATTCCAGGAACATCACTGAAGATGTGTCTAGATGCATCAGTAGATGTATGTACACAGCTATTTTTGATACTGCAACTTAATTTTTTCCTCTTCTCTCTTCTTTGTGCAATTCATTTATTTTTGTTTGCCTCAACATGCTCTTTGTATGCGTCCTACTTTATTGCATTTTCTGCAAATTTTGCCTTTAAACCTACATTTGTCGCAATGGGGGCGTTGGGAACAGACCCAAATGCAAGACACAGACACTGAAGTACAAGGAACAGGACTTGAGACTTGGTCCTGCCAGGGCCAGGACTTGGTTCTTGAGGCTTGAGGCTGGGGTCTTGGCTCTTGAGCTTGGCTGCAGGCTGGGGTCTTGGATCTTGAGCTTGGCTGCAGGTTGGGCTAGGACATGGACTAGACACAGGGAACCCGGACAAGGAACTATGAACTAGGAGCCTGGGCTTGGAGTCCAAGCCAGAGACTGGACAAGGACCCAGGACCTAGGTCTTGCCTCGGGCTCGGACCCCAGAACCAGGCAAGGACATGACATGGCTACCGGACAGGACGAGGCTGCAGAACTGGACATGGCTTTGGTGTGGAACTCCTGGGTAGGGTGAGACACAAGGACAGGTAAAGGTGCATGGACAGGACTCAGATAGGACTGGACTAGACACGGACTAGACGAGGACCTTCAGGAGCACGGAGCCTTGGACTAGAAGAGACAGGAGCATGGAACACAGAGCCGGGACCCCTCCTTGGGAACAGGACGTAGGGCCGGGACTCATACACATAACACTGAACATGAAGAGATGGATCCCAACACTAGGCGGCGGCAATCGGCCAGACCCACCTAGCGAAGGCGTGGACAGAGACAGATCCCAACACTAGGTAGTGGCAAACGGCCGGACCTACCTAGCAAAGGTGTGGGCACAGAGAGACAATTTCACACAACGAAAGACAGTTCCTTATCTTGACCTAACAAGGCTCCGGTCTTGCTCCGGTGGTAAGATTTCAGTGATACAGGCGGGGTATCCAGGCTAGGTGAGCAGGCAGAGAGTCAGGAGAGGTATCCAGGCAGAGAGTCAGGCAAGGGGTGAAGACAAGGAGGGGAACAGAACAGTCCAGCAGGGAATCCCTGGTTTGCAGAGGTATTTATGTCTCAGCCCCAAAACAAGAAGCATGTGCCCACAAAAGAAACTGGGGAAAACCAGAAACCCCGGAACAAGGAACCATGGACTAGGCTGCAAACCAGAACACGGACTCCACGGACCGGACCATGACAACATTGGTCTGGTGTATGTGAGACCCTGCCTCAATGGTAACACAATTTGTTCAGCAAGGCCAGTTTCTGTTTAGACCCTGCAATTTTGTTCACCCTCACTTTCAGTCCTGACTGCAACTCAACTGCATCTCGGTCTGCTGTTTCCATTGATACAGCAATTTAAACTGCTCTTTTAAATGTAAGTTGTGCTTCAGTTAGGAGCCATTTTTGAATGTTTTCTTGTAAGATTCCACAAACTAATTGATCTCTTAGCGCATCATTAAGCCAATCACCGAACGGACAATGCTCAGACAATCCCTTCAATTCAGCCACATACACTGAAGGACACTCCTTCTTTTGATTCCACTTATATAACCTAAACAGTTCTGCAATCAATAATGGTTTCAGTTTTAATGGTTCCTGTCTTACTTTCGCAATATCATGAAAGCTCATTTTGGCCTGTTAGGTTGGAGCAGTTAAACTTCGAAGTGAACTATCTGCCTTTGAACTCAATGCACTCAGAAAAATGTGTACCTTTCTCATTGGCTATTTCATTTGCTTCAAACTACTGTTCAATTAGTTCAGTATATATCAGACAGTTACCAATTGAGCAATCAAAAGCGTCTAACTTTCTGATGTAACATGCCATTTCTGCTCTTTTTTCTGATTATTATCACCCAGAACTCACAATTTATGAATCTGTGACTTCTTCCATTTTCTGGCTTTTTTTTCATTTGGACTATCTCTGCACATGCTGTGTAGTTTTTTACATGCTGTTCCTCATTGCGCTTTTTTACTAGAACGTTTTCTGTGCTTCAACAGGTCCGTAGCCAGCTCAGGTTTGTTCTAAAAATATCCCCAACACCACTGTAATGTTTTGTAATTCCATAACATTAAACTACTTCAAAGGAAAACAAGACAGCCACGAGATGCGAGTCTTAAGTTTGTTTCTTACTTTAAGCAAGGCGCGCACATATCACGTGGTAGGGTGATGATGTATACAATTCAAGTATTTATACATACAACCCATAATGAATTATTTAAATGAACAAGCATGCTTAAATTAACCAATATATATACAAGATTACTCAAATATTATGAAATATTAAATGTACAGCAATAACATCTTGGTTTTAATTATGCAAATAAACTATAGGACTACTGTCTTTTCACCTCATAAAATCAAGTTCAGTCCAGTTGAGTGGGATATCTGACCAGACTTTAGCAAAGACTCTGAAATGGGAAGGTTTCAGTTCTTTACTTTGAACAAAACTAATCATGAAAATATTTGGGATACCTTTGTTTATATGGGATATTATGACACTTCATTGAGCAGGAGACTTGCCAAACAGTTTCTAATTAGCATCAGATGCGTCCACTTGTGTAGCTGTTAGACACTATACTGTGCTTAGAGTTAGCAGTTTTTAAATAGCCTCAGCTGCATTTGATTGTGTTCCAAAAGCAGTGATTTTTGTCACTGGTTGTTGACGAGAAATAAAACAATTCAGAACCGTTTTGCTCACTGTGGTTTCAAGTATTCTAGCTCGGAGATGCCAGAATTGATTGGGAGTGAAAATGAAACAATTTCATGACTTCAAGTTAGGAACCATAAAGAAATTGAAGGTATCAACATCATCTTGAAATTAAGATTTGGAGGATGCAATTATCAAAACTTCTATTAAGGCAGTCTGACCCAGGGGTCTTCACTGGTCTTGTTCATTTACAGGCAATCAAAAGAACACAGCAGCATACATACTGTATGAATTCCTCTGTCAATAACTATAAGGAGCTAATAAACAGCTTAGTACTGTAGTAATATTGATAGTTTTAATCTGTTCTGCATTTAATTTAAATAGGTAATTTGTTATTCAGTTAAATGGTATTTTGTCTTTTTTTAATATTTTCTTCGCAATTTCCACGAAGCTTTGGCTACTGGGGCAGTCGTTTAATTGGGCCAAAATGTTTACTTACTTAGCTGAACAGATTGTTCAAGACAATATAACATCTAAGAGTCTACTTGAATAAATTGTTGGCTGAAATCTTTACCATCTGTTCAAGAAGAATCATCTGCACAGGCAGGATGGTTGAATTCCAAACAATTAGACAATAAGTTTGCCATTTGCCAAATTATTTTGTCTCAACAAAAATTATTTTTAAATAAAGCAACTCCCTTGAAAACAGAGACCTGAATTAAGATGGGTGAAGTAAATGTAAATTTAAAAGACATCAGGAAACTAGGTTCATGAGAGATGCATAACAGATGGACAGGTCCATTACAAATGTCAAAATTATCCTTAAATTCCTAGCCTTACTTTAAGATGAGATCTTAAATCAAGGGAAGTTCTTCCTCTTTTAATCGTATCTGTTCTTTCAGATGGATATACAGTAATCAATTGATGGCACAATTTGAAGAAAACACAAAATCTGCTCCGTGTTCTGGTCAACATTTTTCTGATCATTATTTTAATGCTGTTTATGAATCATGTGTGTTTTGGCTGCTAATATTATAATAGTGACTGTAATTCAAAAGTAATTCATTGCCTGTGAAGCCTTTAGTGTGTGTTAATTCGCCTATTCCTTTTCTTAATGTATTTTTGTTTCTTTTCTAATGGTTTTTATTTTTCTTTTTTTACCTCTTTGTTCAGTTATTAGTTTTTTTTCCTTCTGCACAGGGTTCTGTAACCTTCTTTTAACTGAGAATAAAACAAATGCTTGCGTGGGGAGGTGGTGAGGGGAGCAGGCTAGTTTAAAATAATGACGTGAAATAATGGAGAGACCTTGGTTCTGAAGTGTAAGGAACACAGATTCAATCATTGCCAGGGATATGTTGGTGTTGAGAACCAGCACAGTCCCAAGAGAGAATGAAGGAACTGCCAGGACATTGAGACAGCCTGGTCTCTCTGAGATTGGCTGTCTCATGAAAGCATTGTTTAGGGCACAGCTTTAAAGTCATCATGAAGGAAAAGTATGTAGGAAACAAATCTCTACGGTCATCCAAATTTGAGGAGAGTGTTCCAGAGTCCTACTCAATTGCATGTCACCTGAAAACTCCTACAAAATTTTACAGATGCATGGGGGTGAGCATTGTAGTTTGGTGTGGATGCTCTAATGCATGGAATTACAAGAGGTTGTAGAGGCTCCAAAATGGACATAACCCTCTCTGCCACTGAGGCCATCTTCAAGAGGCAGTACCTCAAGAAGGCAGCAACCATCATTAATGGCCCACACCATCCAGGGCATACCCACTTCTTGTTACTACCATCAGGGAAGTGGTACAGGAGCCTGAAGACCTACGCTCAACAAATTAAGAACAGGTTTTTTCCCTCTGCCATCATATTTCTGAAAGGTACACAGATCCATGAATGCTACTTCATCATTTCTTTTTATTTATTTTTGTAATTCATTAGATTTTCATGTCTTTACATGGGACTGCTGCCACAAAACAATAGATTTCAAGTCATATGTCAGTGGTAATAAATCTGATTCTGATTCTGTATACATGTGTTTTATCTCAATTTCCTGACATTGATCATTGCTGCATACCATAAACACTTACAGACCCATTTCCAATAGGAATATCCCTGCTTGCATGCTTCCAGCTCATTGCACAAGTTAGAAATGCTGCACTGGAGGTTAACCAAAACAATAAGCATGAGAATTTGTTCAGAATTCACTCAAGTGAACCGTATAAAAATAGAAAGCCCAGTGCCCTCAGGGCATGAGGTACAAATTGCTAATTTAACACCAGCGGAACACTCCACTAAGCAGATGCCAACAACGTTTACAGAATAATTGCATGTTGAATGTGGTCTCTTTGTAAAAGCAACCCTATGGACACAACTAGGTAAATACTCTTTTTATTCTCAGCCTGCCTTTGGGTACAGAGAAAGAACAACCTCATATCTCCCCTCATATTGTCAAAGACATAAAAAAAGCAATTAGCAATATAGGAATGTTATAAATTCATAATAGAATCAAAATGGTTCACAGCACTTGTAAATTCTTTCAATATTCTGGCACTGCGTGAACCTGTCCTGCAAAATTTCATGGCAGTAATACAGTTGCTAAACTATTTATTTATATATTCCATGAAGAATTTGTCTTTCTGATATTTGCATTGCACTATTATGTCTTGTTGCATAAAAGGAAATTGGCTGTCAGTGGAATAAATATTTCTAAACATCTGTATCCCTGTGTATGAAATGAATAGTGCAATGTTGTGGAGAATTACTAGTTGGTCAAAGTTAATCAAAAGGAGAACAATTCAATGCTAAACGCTTTTGGGTTGTACCAGCACAATGGCTGTGAAAAAGAAAGAGATCATTGTGACGAAAATACACATAGATGTTAGCTGTCCTGTCTGATCAGCAGTTGGTCTGCCACCTGTCCTCAGGGGGGAAGGAGAGATAAGGAACAATGAAGCAGCATGTGGAGATGTTAATGAAGGAGCCATCAGTCTGGGTATTGCCAAGATCGGCTCCCCCTTTGAACCCTGAACTATTTGAAGTGATGGACAGGCGATACCCCAGCAGGGGAATAAAAAGGGACAGGTTCGCTAAGGCAGGACACACGACACCCGAGGTAACGAGACCCTGGAAGCGGTGCACCTCTCACAAGTCGGTGAGAAGCTCTTGGACGGCTGATCGGGGGATCAGCCTTAAACGCACAGGGTGGAAAGGTACGATCAGCGGGAACCCGGTGTGTGTCCACCCTCGCTTGGGTGCCGGGTTCACTGCAGAGGATCGACCGCATCTGGAGGAGGGGTCACAGTCGGTGACCCCAGGTGACATCACAAAGGACTCGCCCGGAAGCTGTTTATGAGCAATATCGCCGGTCTGTGAGTGGAAGCCGTGTCTGAATGATCAGTCGTTCCGTTCTATCTCTCTCTCTCCCCACGTTGTCCATCGCCATGGCAATGATTACTGCGAACTGCACTACTAAATTGGACTGAACTTTGTGTCACTTTGAAATTGGTCATTTACCCCGATACAACGATAGAGCTTGATTGATGCTGTTATCTTAATTCTGTGCACATGTGTGTTTATCATTGCTGAACTGTTGCATTTATTATCCTTTCGATTACTGTTTTGCTTGTTTCTTTAATAAAACTTTTTTAGTTCTAGTATTCCAGACTCCAACTGAGTGATCCATTTCTGCTGGTTTGGCAATCCAGTTACGGGGTACGTAACATAAGTGAGGTTCTCGTCCGGGATTTTGAACGCTAAATTTGGGACGGAGTAAATTGGTTGGGTTAAAATTCCCGAAAGAAAGAAAAGACAAACAGCAGAAATGGAGGCTGAGGAATTTATAAAGGCGCCGACCTTGGAAGCACTAGAGGATGCCAGGAAATCGGAATTGGTAGCTGTGGCCAAACGGTTGAATCTTGCTAAGGTGAAGTCGACAATGAGGAGAGAGGAGATACACAGAGCTATCGTAGAGCACTATGTATCTAAAGGTGTATTTCCCCAAGGCGAGCTGGGGGTGGTGTCTATTGAAAAACCTACTGGAGACGCGGTACAGGTACAGCTTGAAAAACTGAGACTCGAGCACGAGTTCCGGGTACGACAGTTGGAGCGAGAAGAGAAGGAGAGAGAGGTAGAAAGACAAGAGAGAGAAAGACAGTTGGAGAGAGAAGAGAAAGAGAGGGACAGACAGTGGAGAGAGAGGAGAAACAGAGGGAAAGGGAATTCGAATTGGAGAAGTTAAGGTTAAGGGCCGAGCAGGGGCTCGTGCCGAACCAAGGTGGAGGGTTCCGGGCGACCCAGGAGGTTAGGCTGGTTCCCCCATTTGACGATACCGACGTGCATCGGTACTTTCTCCACTTCGAAAAAGTGGCTATAAGTCAGGACTGGCCGAGGGATAAGTGGGTTGTCTTACTTCAGAGTGTACTGAAAGGGAAAGCCCAAGAAGCTTACTCCGCTTTGTCCGCGGAAGATGCCCAGAGGTATGAGGTGGTGAAAGAGGCCATCTTCAGGATTTATGAGTTGGTCCCGGAGGCATACCGGCAGAGGTTCCGGAATGCGAGGAAGCAGTGGGACCGCACGTATTTGGAGTTTGCCCGTGAGATGCAGACATATTGTGAGCGTTGGTGCGCCTCGAAGGGGGTAGAGGGGGATTATGACAGACTGCTACAGCTGATCCTGATTGAGCAGTTTAAAGGTTGTGTCCCTGAGGGTATGAGACCCTACCTCGATGAGAAAGAGACAGCCACGTTAGCCACAACTGCTAAGTTAGCGGATGAGTATGCGTTGACGCATAAAATGAAGGTTGCCCCGAGTAAAGGCTACCAGCAGGGTAGTCAGGACGGCAGGGAGAGTCCGCCGGAAAAAGTCAGAAAGTAAGCCAGGGACGAGTGAGAAGGATAAGGTAGACCGGGAGCAGTCTGGTAGGAAGTCTCCTGGGATCGTCTGTTATAATTGCGGGAAAGTCGGACATTTTGCGTCCAGGTGCTTTGCCCCAAAGAAGGAGACGGGAAAAGGAAAAACAGCGATTTTGAATGGCTGTATCGAGCTGTTAAGCGAACCGCTAGGGAAGGACAGGTCTGAAAAAGTTCAGGAAGGGCGCAAGAGGTTTATCTCGGCCGGATTGGTGTCAGTTAAGGAGGGGTTAAAACCAGTTCCAGTGCGGATCTGGAGAGACACGGGAGCGTGTCAGTCACTAATACTGAAGAGTGTATTAGAGTTTAGCTCAGAGACCCAGACTGGGGAGGTAGAGGTTAAAGGTATTGGGGAAGGGACAGAGTCAGTCCCTTTGCACCAGATACAGTTACAAAGCAACCTGGTCTCTGGACTAGTCACGATCGGGGTGAGTTCTGAATTACCGATGAAAGGCGTGGAAGTGGTTCTCGGTAATGACGTCGCCGGGGGAATCGTGTTCCCAGTCGTGAGATTGACAGGTCAGCCTGCCAGCAGTGAGGCCCCGCCCATGGACTCACAGGTTCATTATGGGGCTGCAGTAGTGAATTTAGCTGCGGTGGTAAATTTAGCTGAAACGTTTCTGCCAACCTTGTACGAGAAGAGGGTAGAAAATGGAAAGAAAGAGTGTAGTGAGACAAGAGGCAGTGAGGGAGCTGGGACAGATGTAGCAGTAGCCAGGAAAGAATTTGTGCAGACGCAGGAGCGAGAGGAGGGGCTGATGGTTTTGGCAGAGACAGCTCTCTGACACAGCTTTAACAAGGGAACTAGTAGGCTATTGTGTGGAGGAGGAAGTGCTAAGGAAGAAAGGGAGACCAAGTACCGTGCCCTGGGGGGTGGTGCAAAAGAGTTATGGGGATGAGGTTTTTAACATGGCCCACGAGGTACCCCCCGGTGGACATTTTGCGGTGCTGGAGGAAACAGTTGGTGGAATCATGAAAGAGGTTTACCGGCTGCCCAGGGGGAAGGATGTTATTGATCATGACCGACGCGAACTGAGACGGTCACAGGCTTTTGATATGCTAACAAACCTAGTCGGTGTTAGCGTGGAAATCAATGAAGCTAGGGGCCCCCTGATAAGAGGAAAAACCATTTTGAAAAGATTAGTATGGCATCGATCAGATGGAAGAAGGCTATTGTTTTGGCCAGGTCTACTGATAAGGTCTCTCCCTTAATCCCCGAACAAAGCGATTCTTTAGGAGTAATTAAACGACTCGCACCCGTGTGGTTGATTGTCCCGAGGCAATGCAAAGAACTGGGACGTTGGGTGATGTCTGTTATAATAGGGCAGCCTAGCAAACAACATCCATATATAATGAGTAATTCAGTGACTAAAGGGCTGATGAACACAGAGGTGTGTATTGGCAATTTAATACGGCTGTCTGAAGCCAGTTTGATAGTGAACCTTGAAAAAAATGAATTCGGCCACACGAGGGTCACTTACCTGGGAATTGTGGTGACACAGGGGCAGCTGGCAGCGATGCAAGCTACAGTGCAGGCTATCGCTGACCTCCCAACCCCGACAGACAAGAGGGCCCTCAGAAGGCTCTTGGAGATGGTGGGGTACTGTAGGAAGTTTTGCAATAACTCTGCGGTCACTACCCCTCCCCCTCCTACTAAGCCCTTGCGAGAGAAAACCGAGTCGGAATGGGACGACCCTTGTTATTGTGGTCCAGGACAAAACCAAATGAGAGGTTACATTGATCGAAATTCATCAGTGTTTTTGGCCACTATGAAGTTTGCTGAGTTGGAGCCTGGTCTAAGGGATTATTAATACCAGACGTAAAAGGAACAGAAAACGTGATGACTGTCTGTCAAAGTGCTGACAACTTCAAACTCGCTGTGTTAGCCAAATAGCTGATAAAGATGTATATTTGTGCGTGTATCAAATAATGTATTCATGTTTGTAATTTTTACCTCCCGGTAAAAATCCTTAAGGGGGGGAAGTGTGACAAGAATACACATAGATAAGATGTTAGCTGTCCTGTGTGATCAGCAGTTGGTCTGCCACCTGTCCTCAGGGGAGGGAGAGATAAGGAACAATGAAGCAGCATGTGGAGATGTGTAATGAAGGAGCCATCAGTCTGGGTATTGCCAAGATCGGCTCCCCCTTTGAACTCTGAACTGTTTGAAGTGATGGACAGGCGATACCCCAGCAGAGGGATAAAAAGGGACAGGTTCGCTAAGGCAGGAGACACACGACACCCGAGGTAACGAGACCCTGGAAGCGGTGCACCTCTCACAAGTCGGTGGGAAGCTCTTGAACGGCTGATCGGGGGATCAGCCTTAAACGCATAGGGTGGAAAGGTACGATCAGCGGGAACCCGGTGTGTGTCCACCCTCGCTTGGGTGCTGGGTTCACTGCAGAGGATCGACCGCATCTGGAGGAGGGGTCACAATCGGTGACCTCAGGTGACATCACAAAGGACTCGCCCGGAAGCTGTTTGTGAGCAATATCGCCGGTCTGTGTGTGGAAGCCGTGTCTGAATGATCAGTCGTTCCGTTCTATCTCTCTCTCTCCCCACGTTGTCCATCGCCATGGCAATGATTACTGCGAACTGCACTACTAAATTGGACTGAACTTTGTGTCACTTTGAAATTGGTCATTTATCCCTAGACAACGATAGAGCTTGATTGATGCTGTTATCTTAATTCTGTGTACATGTATGTTTATCATTGCTGAACTGTTGCATTTATTATCCTTTTTTGATTAGAGTACTGTGTTGCTTGTTTCTTTAATAAAACTTTCTTAGTTCTAGTAATCCAGACTCCAACTGAGTGATCCATTTCTGCTGGTTTGGCAACCCAGTTACGGGGTACCTAACATCATTTAACACGCAACAGCTGCCCCCAGGCAAAATAATGAATTATTTTATGAGGTTCTATTCAGAAGCATTTCAGGTAATGAAATGTAAGTCTAACTATTTAGCCAATATCTTCACTCAGTAATATTTGGGTCTTTGCTGGACAGCAATTTAAGTGTCATGTTCATCAGGATAATTTTCTCAATTTATTGAGAAATTAAATCCCTTTTTTCTTCATCATTCAATACCTTATTTTAATATTTCCTACTCAAAAGGAATGAGCTTGGGTGATGGCTCAAGTTGCTTCAAAAAGGGCAACAATTATACTAGTGCCCAAGGAGAAGAGTGTGAGCTGCCTTAATGACTATTGGCCAGTAGCACTCACATCTACAGTGGTGAAACGCTTTGAGAGGTTGGTCATGGCTGGAATCAACTCCAGCTTCAGCAAGGACCTGGATCCATTGCAATTTGCCTATCACCACAATAAGTCTTCAACAAATACAATCTTAATGACTCCTCACATGGCTTTAGGCTACTTGAACAATACAAACACCTCTGTCAGGATGCTGATGGTTGACTATACAAGGGGTGATTGATAGGTTCGTGAACTAAGGTAAAAGCAGTCAATTTTAGAAAACTTAGCACATTTATTTTTCAACATAATCCCCTCCTACACTTACACACTTAGTCCAGCGGTTGTGGAGCATACGGATCCCTTCTTTGTAGAAGTCGGCATCTTGGACCGCCAGAAAGTGGTCCACAGCAGGGGTGATTGATAAGTTCGTGGCCTAAGGTAGAAGATGAGTTATTAACTTCAAACTTTCTGCATTATCACGCAAAGAGTTAAACTGCACGTGCATGTAACGAGAGCTATATAACGCATCTGTCACTAGCAGAGTGGTGTCGCAGCAACAACCTGGGACTCAGCATCAGTAAGATGAAAGAGCTGGTTGTGGACTTCAGGAAGGGTAAGACAAGCATACACATACCAATCCTCATAGAGAGATCAGAAGTGGAGAGAGTGAGCAACTTCATGTTTCTGGGTGTCAACATCTCTGATATTCTAACCTGGTCCCAACACATCAATGCAGATATAAAGGTGGCAAGACAGTGACTCTATTTCATTAGGCATTTGAAGAGATTTGGTTTGTTACCTAAAACATTCAAACTTCTATAGAGGTACCATGGAAAGCAGTCTGACAAGCAATATCTCTGTCTAGTATGGTGGGATGGGATGTGTGGAGGGGTGTCTACTGCTAAGGACCAAAAGAAGTGCAGAAAGTTGTAAAATCAGTCAGCTCCATCTTGGGAACTAGCCTCCGTAGTATCCAAGACACCTTCAAGGAGCGGCATCTCAAAAAGGCGGCGTCCATTATTAAGGACCTCCATCACCAAGGCATGCCCTCTTCTCATTGTTACCTTCAGGAAGGAGGTACAGAGGCCTGAAGGCAGACACTCAGTGATTCAGGAACAGCTTCTTCCCCTCTGTCATATGATTCCTAAATGGATATTGAACCCATGAACACTACCTCACTTTTTTAATATACATTATTTCTGCTTTGCACTATTTTTAATCTATTCAAATGTACTGACTGCAATTGATTTACTCTTTTCTATATTATCAGGTATTGCATTGTACTGCTGCTGCTAAGTTAACAAATTTCACAGCACATGTCGGTGATAATAAATCTGATTCTGAGAGTGATGTGTAGAAGGTGGAACACCAGCAACAATCTCGTGGGATAGGCAAACATCTTGTAACATCGGGCTCGCTGAAACATAATTTAAGTGTGTTACTGTCATCAATACATAATGTTCTACCCTGGAAGGCACAGACATAGCCAGAGAGGATATCTACAATGACCCTTGGGAAAAATTATGCTCACGTCCCAGAGTGTGGCCAACTGATAGCCCTAGGCAAATTTAATTTCATGATCAGACATCTGGCAAGGACTTTTTAGCAAGGGAAGAGACAAGAATGTTAACTCAAATAGAGTCCTTCTCTGACAATGCGTGGAGAACAACTTTACTCTGTCCGCCAGAGAGCCGAGCACTGAGATTTCATGGTCACAACCCAATCCTGACTCTGGTACCTGTTAGATCAGGGGTCCCCAACCTTTTTCGCACTGCTGACCGTTTTCGTGTTGACAATATTCTTGCGGACCGGCCGACCTGGGGGTGGGGGTGTAAGGTTGCCAACAAACAAGAGTAGCAGTCAAATACATTGGGTTTACCCCGAGAAAGACTACAATGACCATGAAGCCTTGCGCGGGCACCAGTGCGCATGCGTGTACGTGTCGATTTTTTTCTACAAATCGTTTTTGGCAATCGGTTCAGGGGTGGGGGTGTGGGTGTTAATCACTGTGACAAGAATATATATAGATTAAGATGTAGCTGTCCTGTGCTGGCACCAGTGGGGTCAACAGTTGGTCTGCCACCTGTCTTCAGGAGAGAGAGATAAGGAAAATAATGGAGCAGCATTTGGAGATGTTAATGAAGGGACGGGAGAGAGAACTGTCAAGATCGGCTCCCCCTTTGAACCCTGAACTGTTTGAAGTGATGGACAGGCGATACCCCAGCAGGGGGATAAAAAGGGACAGGTTCGCTAAGACACACACACGACACCCGAAGTAACGAGACCCTGGAAGCGGTGCGTCTCTCACAAGTCGGTGGGAAGTTTTGAAGGGCCGGTTGCGGGACCAGGCCATAGACGCACAGGGTGGAAAGGCACGATCGGCGGGAACCTGGTGTGTGTCCACCCTTGCCTGGGTGCCGGGTTCACCGCAGAGAAACGATCGTATCTGGAAACGGAGGGGTCACGGTCGATGACCTCAGATGACATCACAAAGGACTCGCCCGAAAGCTGACTGCAAAGGTCTGTGTGTGGAAGCCGTTTTTGAATATTCATTCGTTTTGCTCTCTCTCTCCTTCCCCCCACTGTCCATCGCCACGGCAGCGATTACTGCGAACTGAACTGAACTAAATTGAACTGAACTTTGCGTCACTTTGAAACTGGTCATTTACCCCTAGACAACGATAGAGCTTGATTGATCCTGTTATCTTAATTCTGTGTACATGTGTGTTTATCATTGCTGAACTGTTGCATTCATTATCCTTTTGATTAGAGTACTGTGTTGCTTGTTTCTTTAATAAAACTTTCTTAGTTCTAGTAATCCAGACTCCAACTGAGTGATCCATTTCTTCTGGTTTGGCAACCCAGTTACGGGGTACGTAACATAAGTGGGGTTCTCGTCCGCGATTTTGAACGCTAAATTTGGGACGGAGTAAATTGATTGGGTCAAAATTCCCGAAAGAAAGAAAAGACAAACAGCAGAAATGGAAGCTGAGGAAATTATAAAGGCGCCGACCTTGGAGGCATTAGAGGATGCCAGGATATCGGAATTGGTAGCTGTGGCCAAACGGTTGAATCTTGCTAAGGGGAAGTCAACAATGAGGAGAGAGGAGATACACAGAGCTATCGTAGAGCACTATGTATCTAAAGGTGTGTTTCCCCAAGGCGAGCTGGAGGTAGTGTCTATTGAAAAACCTGCTGGAGACACGGTACAGGTGCAGCTTGAAAAACTGAGACTCGAGCACGAGTTCCGGGTACGACAGTTGGAGCGAGAAGAGAAAGAGAGGGACAGACAGTTGGAGTGAGAAGAGGGAGAGAGAGAGAGACAGTTGGAGCGAGAGGAGAAACAGAGGGAAAGGGAATTCGAGCTGGAGAAGTTAAAGATAAGGGCAGAGCAGGGGCCCTTGCCGAACCAAGGTGGAGGGTTCCGGGCGACCCAGGAAGTTAGGCTGCTTCCCCCATTTGACGATACCGATGTGGATCGG
The DNA here is from genome assembly GCF_030028105.1 of Mobula birostris. Lineage (NCBI taxonomy): Eukaryota > Metazoa > Chordata > Chondrichthyes > Myliobatiformes > Myliobatidae > Mobula > Mobula birostris. The sequence goes on along the minus strand of NC_092373.1, from coordinate 122,770,141 downwards.
TACTTTCTCCATTTCAAAAATGTTGATACAAGGCAGGACTGGCCGAGGGATAAGTGGGCTGTTTTGCTTCAGAGTGTACTGAGAGGGAAAGCCCAACAAGCTTACTCAGCTTTGTCCGTGGAAGATGCCCAGAGGTATGAGGTGGTGAAAGAGGCCATCCTCAGGATTTATGAGTTGGTCCCGGAGGCATACCAGCAGAGGTTCCAGAATGCGAGGAAGCAGTGGGACCGCACGTATTTAGAGTTTGCTCGTGAGATGCAGACATATTGTGAGCATTGGTGCGCCTCGAAGGGGGTAGAGGGGGATTATGACAGACTGCTACAGCTGATCCTGATTGAGCAGTTTAAAGGTTGTGTCCTTGAGGGTATGAGACCCTACCTCGATGAGAAAGAGGCAGCCACGTTAGCCGCAACTGCTAAGTTAGCGGATGAGTATCCGTTGATGCATAAAATGAAGTTTGCCCCGAGCAAAGGCTACCAGAAGGGACGTCAGGACAGCGGGGAGAGTCCGCCAGAAAAGTCAGAAAGTAAGCCGGGGACTAGTGAGAAGGATAAGGTAGACCGGGAGCAGTCTGGTAGGAAGTCTCCTGGGGTCGTCTGTTATAATTGCGGGAAAGTCGGACACTTTGCGTCCAGGTGCTTTGCCCCAAAGAAGGAGACGGGAAAAGGAAAAACGGCGATTTTGACTGGCTGTATCGAGCTGGTAAACGAACTGCTAGGATAGGAAAGGTCTGCCAAAGTTAAGGAAGGGCGCGAGAGGTTTATCTCGGCCGGATTGGTGTCGGTGAAGGAGGGGTTAAACCCAGTTCCAGTGCGGATCTGGAGAGACACGGGAGCGTGTCAGTCATTGATATTGAAGAGTGTATTAGAGTTTAGCTCAGAGACCCAGACTGGGGAGGTCAAGGTGAAAGGTATTGGGGAAGGGACAGAGTCAGTCCCTTTGCACCAGATACAGTTACAAAGCAACCTGGTCTCTGGACTAGTCACGATCGGGGTGAGGTCCGAATTACCGATGAAAGGCGTGGAAGTCTTGCTCGGTAATGACCTCGCCGGGGGAATCGTGTTCCCAGTCGTGAGATTGACAGGTCAGCCTGCCAGCATTGAGGCCCCGCCCATGGACTCACAGGTTCATCACGGGACTGCGGTAGTAAATTTAGCTGAGACGTTTCTGCCAACCTTGTACGAGAAGGGGGTAGAAAGTGAAAAGAAGGAGTGTAGTGAAACAAGAGGTAGTGAGGGAGCTGAGACAGACTTAGCGTTAGCCAGGAAAGAATTTGTGCAGGCGCAGGAGCGAGACGAGGAGCTGATGGTTTTGGCAGAGACAGCTCTCTCTGACACCGAATTAACAAGGGAACTAGTAGGCTATTGTGTAGAGGAGGAAGTGCTAAGGAAGAAAGGGAGACCAAGTACCGTACCCGCAGATAAGGAATGGGGGGTGGTGCAAAAGAGTTATGGGGATGAGATTTTTAACCTGGCCCACAAGGTACCCCCCGGTGGATATTTTGCAGTGCTGGAGGAAACAGTTGGTGGAATCATGAAAGAGGTTTACCGGCTGCCCAGGAGGAAGGATGTTATTGACTATGACCGACGCGAACTGAGACAGTCACAGGCTTTTGATATGCTAACAAACCTAGTCGGTGTTAGCACGGAAATCAATGAAGCTAGGGTCCCCCTGATAAGAGAAAAAAAACATTTTGAAAAGATGAGTACAGTATCGACCAGATGGGAGAAAGCTATTGTTTTGGCCAGCTCTGCTGATAAGGTCTCTCCCTTAATCCCTGAACAAAGCGACTCTTTAGGAGAAGTAATTAAACGACTCGCACACATGTGTTTGATTGTCCCGAGGCGATGCAAAGAACTGGGACGTTGGGTGGTGTTTGTTACACTAGGTCAGCCTAGCGAGCAACAGTCATATAGAATGAGTAATTTAGTGACAAAAGGGCTGACGAACACAGAGGTGTGAATTGGCAATGTAATACGGCTGTCTGAAGCCAGCTTGATAGTGAACCTTGAAAAAAATGAGTTTGGCCACACGAAGGTCACTTACCTGGGAATTGTGGTGACACAGGGGCAGCTGGCAGTGATGCAAGCTACAGTGCAGGCTATCGCTGATCTCCCAACCCCGACAGACAAGAGGGCCGTCAGAAGGCTCTTGGAGATGGTGGGGTACTGTAGGAAGTTTTGCAATAACTTTGCGGTTACTACCCCTCCCCCTCCTATTAAGCCCTTGCGAGAGAAAACTAAGTCAGAATGGGACGACCCTTGTTATTGTGGTCCGGGACGAAACTCAATGAGAGGTTACATTGATCGAAATTCATCAGTGTTTTTGGCCACTATGAAGTTTGCTAAGTTGGAGCCTGGTATAAGGGATTATTAATAACACATATAAAAGGAACAGAAAATGTGATGGCTGACTGTCTGCCAGGTGTTGACAACTTCAAATTCGCTGTATTAGCCAAATAGCTGATAAAGATGTGTATTTGTGTGTATCAAATAATGTATTCACGTTTGTAATTTTTACCCCGGTAAAAATCCTTAAAGGGGGGAAGTGTGACAAGAATACACATAGATTAAGATGTAGCTGTCCTGTGCTGGCACCAGTGGGATCAACAGTTGGTCTGCCATCTGTCTTCAGGAGAGAGAGAGAGAGATAAGGAAAACAATGGAGCAGCATTTGGAGATGTGTAATGAAGGGACGGGAGAGAGAGTAACAGAAAGAGAGCTGTCAAGATCGGCTCCCCCTTTGAACCCTGAACTGTTTGAAGTAATGGACAGGCGATACCCCAGCAGGGGGATAAAAAGGGACAGGTTCACTAAGGTAAGACACACGACACCCCAGGTAACGAGACCCTGGAAGCAGTGCGTCTCTCACAAGTCGGTGGGAATTTTTGGAGGGCCGGTTGCGGGACCAGGCCATAGACGCACAGGGTGGAAAGGCACGATCGGCAGGAACCTGGTGTGTGTCCACCCTTGCCTGGGTGCCGGGTTCACCGCAGAGAAACGATCGTATCTGGAAACGGAGGGGTCACAGTCGGTGACCTCAGATGACATCACAAAGGACTCGCCCGAAAGCTGACTGCGAAGGTCTGTGTGTGGAAGCCGTTTTTGAATATTCATTCGTTTTGCTCTCTCTCTCCTTCCCCCCACTGTCCATCGCCACGGCAGCGATTACTGCGAACTGAACTGAACTAAATTGAACTGAACTTTGCGTCACTTTGAAACTGGTCATTTACCGCTAGACAACGATAGAGCTTGATTGATCCTGTTATCTTAATTCTGTGTACATGTGTGTTTATCATTGCTGAACTGTTGCATTCATTATCCTTTTGATTAGAGTACTGTGTTGCTTGTTTCTTTAATAAAACTTTCTTAGTTCTAGTAATCCAGACTCCAACTGAGTGATCCATTTCTTCTGGTTTGGCAACCCAGTTACGGGGTACGTAACATCACGAACGCAATATAGGTGATAAGTGGGTAGTACACTCAATTTCGTTTCTAAAAGGGTTTATTTAATGAATTTAATATTAAACACACAGCGCATATTTTCCTTGCATGAATATAGCGATAAGTCAATTATCAGGAGAGCTTGAAGTAAGTGTTGAACGAACTTCCAGTAGAAGTGGTAGAGGCAGGTTCGATATTATTATTTAAAGAAAAATTGGATAGGTATATCGACAGAAAAGGAATGGAGGGTTATGGGCTGAGTGCAGATCGGTGGGACTAGGTGAGAGTAGTGTTTGGCATGGACTAGAAGGGCAGAGATGGCCTGTTTCCATGCTGTAATTGTTATATGGTTATACAAGTCAATAGCATCATAATATTTTAAGTAACGTTTGAATATTAAACACACAGCACATATTTTCCCTGTATGAACATATAAAATCATTGCAACACACCAATATCGCTGAATCAGTGGGAGCCCTGGGCTTGTTTCCCTGCAACAAGATGGTCCTATCGAGGGGTGATGGGAGACAGTGAGACTCAGAGGGGATTCCTTGTGTCCAGTCTGTTCTGCAATTTAGTTTTCGTTGCATTCATTGCAGAAATATGTTGGAAATGGAAGCAACGTTTTCAGTGCTTTCGTGGCTATCTCAGGATACTTAGCCTTGACTTTGATCCAGAATACCAGCAGAGATGTTATGTCAAACATACTTTTCAGCCCGCCGTCATTTGCAAGCTCGAGGAGTTGATCTCCTTCCCGTGCGGACATGGATGACGCGCGGGTAATGACCTAGCATGCATTTAAGCTCAACAGTGGGTGTGACAGCGAATGTCATTGTCATAGTCATAGTCATACTTCATTGATCCCGGGGGAAATTGGTTTTCGTTACAGTTGCACCATAAATAATTAAATTGTAATAAAACCATAAATAATTAAATAGTGATACGTAAATTATGCCAGGAAATAAGTCCAGGAATGAGGAAAGGTGCAGCTGACTCCTATCGCCAAATCATATCGTTTCCTCGCGGCCCGGTAGCGCATGCTTCGCGGCCCGGTGGTTGGGGACCGCCGTGTTGGATTGTATCATTGTCTGAAAGCAAGATTATTGTAGGGGAAAGAATTGTGAGGGCCAATAGTTAGTAAATAGGGGTGTGGCTAGTGCTGGTGTGGTAACAGGGAACAGCAGACAAAAATAGACATGAAATGCAGAGACAACATCCAGGTTTCAGGAACTTCACTAATTGTGTTACAGCGTGCACCCATTGTTTTAACAGAAAACTGGATTTACTTTTAGACCTGTGGATAACCATTTTATTCTGTAATCAGGACCTAGTCTGTTACTTAATTAAACCTCTCTGCTCTCACCATTCTGTTATCAAAATGTAGTTGTACTGGTAATCTCATCAGGTCAGAATGTAAGAGCTCTACCAAATCGATGCTCTGATAGAGCAGCTTTGGCTGCTCTCTGGGTGTGCACCGGTTTTTAATAACTCACCCATTATTTTGAATAACAACTCCGTGTGATCTTTCAGTCTGCTCCCAGACACATGCATGGATGTCAGGTTGGCAAGTGCTGTGCAGGATGACCAGCGATCCCCAGGGTCAATGATTGAGGTCAGCAGGTTCCAGGCATTAGGGCCGGTGACAGCCCTTGTTGGTGAGTCCTCCCCCCACCCCCCAGGGCAGCAGGTTCCCGGATCAGAGGTCTATGCAAGTCCAGAGTTTGAGGTTTGGAGTTCAGGGTCCCTCGACCAGTGAACCCGGATGCTTGAGGCCTGATGGTTGAAACTCAAGGTCAGCGCGTCCAGAAGTCAGGCACCTGATGTCTGTGAATCTGCGAGTCCACAACTCCACTGAAAGCTGGGTGCCTGTTTGTGTGTGTGTGAGTGGCTGAGAGGGTGTTTGGGAGGAAAGAAGTTTGTTTTGCTGCTGTCGTTTTGTCTTGTTAACATGAGAAAGTCCGCGGGTGCTGGAAATCCACAGCAACACATGCAAAACGCTGCAGGAGCTCAGCAGATCAGTCAGCATCTATGCAGTGGAATAAACAGTTGACGTTTCAGGCCAAGGCCCTTCTGTCGTTGTTTTGCTGCTTGCGTTGTCCTGCTGAGCATTGTGGGCATCTCTGTTGGCACTGGAATGTGAGGCAACACTTGCGGGCTGCCCCAGCACATCTTTTGGTTGTGTTGGTTGTTAATGCAAATGACGCATTTCACTGTACGTTTCGATGTACATGTGGTAAATAGATGAATCTGAAATTGCATGTATGAACAGAGAAAGGTGCTGAGATGCCTTTCTCCACCTGGAATGCACCTCTTTGTGAAAATAAGGTACACTGCAATTCTACTTAAATTATCCGTCCATTTGAAGCTTCACTAAAGCAACAAATGTAACACCATTATAACTTTTGAAATATATTTGATCACAAGAATAGAATTCAGAAACTACACGTAACCCTCAGGCTCGCCCAGCTCATGTTCGTCTAGCGCAAAACAGCCTCTGACCCCGCCAAACTGAGAAATCACGTTTGTGTGGATGCTGTGTAATGCACTGCCCAGTTACAAACCCACAATGCAAAATAACAGACAGTACTCCATATGCAATTAAATGATTGAACTTTATGAATCTTAATCTGAACATAGGTTTAGTAATGAAAATTTTAAAAAGAGCCCATTTCAACGAAAGGTCAAAAGTGTGCGTTGAGCTCACGAATTCGCCATCCCTCCACCATCAATCTCCTCCAAGCATCGCTGACCTTCGGGCCCTCAGATCCCAGTCCACTCCGTCCGGTTGTCTGCCAGCTCTCTCAACATGTGTCTAACCTCTCCATCTCTCCTCGACCAAAGTCCACGAAAAGTCTTCTTCCAGATTCACAAGACAGAGCAATAATCTCCTGATTGGCTAATATGCATAACCACAGACCTGTTATCTCCAGTCATAACCCAAACATTGCTGCTACAGAGAAACCGTTACTTCAGCAGTGAACATTACAGAGAAGCCATTTCATTAGCCTTAACAGTGAAACATTACAGAGAAGCCATTACATTAGCAGTGAATCCTTACAGCGCGTTACGTACATAACATTAACAAATTGTGTCAAAGAACTGATATTGGTGTGGGGAAAGAGCTGAATCTGATTTTGCTCAGGGTTGAGTAGAATGAGAAACTAAGCTTTAGGTCGAAGGGCAAGAGTCAATTACATTCTAGATTCATGTTTATTTGTCATGTGTATACATTGAAAGCATCATTTGCATTAGCAACCATTACTATTATTTACAGCCTGTTGGCAAGTTGCCTTAAAAGTAAAATGTCAAAGCTACCTCATTGAATCAAAGTTCTAAGTTTAAAGTAAATTTATTATAATATATGTCACCAAATATTAAATTGAGATTCATTTTCTTGCAGGTAATTCACAGTTGAACAAAGAAGTACAATAGAATCAATGAAAACTGTACACAAGCAAAAACTGACAAATATACAGTACCTGCAAAGATCGACAAGTATCAGGGGATTCATCCCACAGGACAACTTAAACAAAGGGTTCAGCTCATGACCTGGGGGAGGGTTGTATCCTAGTGCCAGTTGTTAATTCAGAGTGGGGTGACATGCTGATGCAGCATGTGGTGCTTGCTGTTACATCAGAAAGTCGGGGTTTCAGGTTCGTTCCTGACTTCAGATGTTCAGGTGAAGTTTAACAGCACCTGACCTCAGGTCACTGATCTCTCCAGCTTTCTCCATATTCTCCAATTTCTCCACACACTACAAGGATAATTGGCAACTGTCAGTTGCCCCCTCACTCTAGGTTAACAATAAGTAGTCAAAGACCATAAGACATAGGAACAAATTAGGCCATTCAGCCCATCGCGTCTACTCCGCCATTCCATCCTGGTTGAACCTAGATCCCACTCAACCCCATACACCTGCCTTCTTGCCATACCCTTTGGTGCCCTGACCAATCAGGAAACAATCACTTTCTGCTTTAAATGTACCCACGAACTTGGCCTCTACCGCAGTCTGTGGCAGAGCATTCCACAGATCCACTACATTCTGGCTAAAAAAAAATTCTTCCTTACCTCTATTCTAAAAGGCCACCCCTCAATTCTGAGACTTTTCGCTCTAGTTCTGGACACCCCCACCAAAGGAAACATCTTCTCCACATCCATCTTATCTAGTCCATTTAACATCCAGAAGATTTCAATGAGATCCTCCCGACATTCTTCTAAATGCCAGTGAGCCCAGGTCCAGAGCTGCCAAACGTTCCTCATATGTTCACCCCTTCATTCCCGGAATCATCCTTGTGAACCTCCTCCGAACTCTCTCCGATGGCAACACATCCTTTCTGAGAACTGTTGACAGTACTCCAAAGGAGAGCTGATGGGCACATGTGAGAGAAAATAACTTGCAGGGGTAAGGAGAGGACTGACAGGGCTGTTCTTCCTCTCCGAGCTAGCATGGGTTGGTGGGCCCAAGTAACCTCCTTCTGTGCTATAATACATATAAATGACAGTTATCTCCCAAACTCAAGTAAAGATATTTCTCTCACAGAATAAGGAATTCTGGGGTTTGTTGGGTGCTACACATCCCTCATCAGGATTTCTGCATAGCCAAAGGTACATCCATTACTGGCCTGCTATATACATTTGTAGGCAAGGGCGGACACCAGTCCTGCAACATATTGCTATAAGTTACTTATGTCTCTGGATCAATTACATATATAGCCCCCTAAATATCCCACTCTTTTCTGTAAGCTTTGGATGAGATACCCATTCTAAGTGTTGTCCCACAGCCAGCTCATTGAATGAGTTATCTACTTGGCCTGATTACCCAGTACTTTCTAATAGCTTCTAAAGTTTTCTTTTACAAATGTTTATCTACTGCCCATTTAGAAAGACCTTCAACCACTATTAATGGTCCTTGTCCTAACAATCCTCTGCAAGAAAAACATATTATTACTTCACTCTTTATTCCTGCAATGAATAATGGCCTCTGGTCAACTAAGAACTGTACAGTGCAGATTAATTTTCCTTACTTGCCTTTCAATGTCTCGTATAATTTTGAATGTTGCTATCCTTTTAACCTTTGCTCTTCTGAAGCTCACTTGTCAATTTAATCTAGTTGTTTCTGATGATATCATTTTCTCAGTGAATATCTGCCCATGAACGCTGGGCTTTCCTAGTGGCCTTAAAGAGTAAATTATTCTTTTCCTGCTCTGACAGAAGTTGTAGGCTTGTCAGATCAATTTGACAAGTGGCTGGGAACATTTCTTTAGGTCCTGACACTTTCTATAGGTTGCATTTTAGCTGGGGTAGAGAATGGCACGGCAAACTCCACAGGGACTTTGTTGAACAGGGGGTCTTCCTGCACAGACTGCACTTCAAAAATAATTAAATTCAAGGACAATTTCTTATTGAGAGACCGTAGGTCAAAATATCAACATTATATGGGCACCACTGATCTTTATTATAACCAATGAGAAAGAGAGAATTCTGGGAGAGACACTGTAAGGATAACAGCAGCAGACTAGCAGAAACCTGTGAAATTTGTGAATAAAGCTTATATCATCAAGTTGTGGGTAAATGCTATAGAAGTTCAATCCTAAACTTAATGACATACTTACATTAGAATTCCTCTGGGGTCCCTAATTGAATTATGGTACTTTCAAACCATATCATGTTCTTAGAATGTATAAGTCTCAATCTTTCATACCAAGGACTGTCAAGTCCATTTTTTACTCTGCCACTTCAACCATAATTAACTGGACTCCTGTTGCATTAAGTAGTTTGGGAACCCACTTTCTATTTGCCAGCATTTCTGACAAGTATGTATCTCCATTATATTACTTACTAGTGACAGAGCAGCTGAGCCAAGTTTCAATGGATGAAGAATTATTATCATCACAGGATATTCATGGCCATGAGTAAACAAAATGTGGAGGCAGATGATCAATGAGGACAATGCAAATTTTCTTATTGCCATTACTATTTAAATGATGAATTATTCCAAGAAATTACGTGTAATGCCTGGAGACAATTTGACTCAAGAGTGAATTCAGTCACCTTATGCTAATCTGAAGTTTATGATGAAGCTCAGAAATAATCTGTGGAAATCATGTTATGTTAAAAACCAAATAGACTATTGCCAAAGTAATTGAGAAAAAGATATATTTTAATTCAAAGGCATTGCTATAACCTTGACAAGTATTGTGAGAGATTTTGAATGAAACTATTGTCTATGCTGGTAGTTGCTAGCTACCATTATTTTGAAAATAAATGAGCAAATGTAACTTACCTAGGAAGATACTATAGATTTTAGATAAGTACAAGATTGTCACATTTGACATCGCTTCCACATCACCAACCTTTTTCTCACACACCAAACCATTTGAAGATTATTGCACATTAGTGCACAGCACTCATCATGAAAGCCATCTAGAAAATAGCAGATTGAAACATCACTGCCCCACACTACAACTGGATTCAATAAGTCTCATTAGTTACCTCTTTTCTTTCGGTTTATTGCCCTCATCTGCACAGCCCCTTTGGTTGTACTGGGGCCAATTTTTCAGCTGCAACATTCTAACTCTGCAATATTAATAGGCCAACTTTCAGTATCTCCACATCTGTTTCTGTCACACAAGCCTCATGAGTAATCATCCTGAGCTGGAGTGCATTCCTCTGATAATAAAGACCCTCCTCCATTATGGCCACAGTGTTTGTTGTGTGGTGAGTCAGCACCACCTTCTTTACTGTCTGGTATCAGTCTGACTGGACTTCAGCTTATAGCATTTCCAGCTCTCAGTGGTGGCAGTTCTGATGCACCATCAATAACTCCAAAAGACTGGAAGTAGAGTAAATACTGAAAGGTTTTTAATAGCAGTAAAATGTGACCTCCACCATGCTGAGTATCTGCCCCTGGACTGAGAGGAGGAGCAATGGCACAATCGCCTTTATTCAGGGGTCGTGGAAGGAACCACAGGAGCAGTCAGCAGAGGGGCGTGTCCAGACAGGTAACCCAGTTACAACATATATATATGGTTTACCACAAGTTCTATGGTGCTGCTGTATTTGTAATGTACCCTTCTCCTCTTGGCTGCCTTCAGTTGTTTTCCTAGATATTACTGCACCTCTCAATTTCTTGTACAGATTTAATTACGAGTTGTACAGCTGAAGTGGTTACTTGCACTGAACCAAGATTCACAATCCTATTATGATGTAGATTTAAGAGTCTCATCTGCTGGACATTTTTCTGAAAAAGAAGCTTTCAATATAATCTTATACAACAGGTCATTATTTATTGGTTTCAAACACATCTCATTGATTTTACTTTGGGACACTGATTGCGTACTGTTCCAGGATCAAGTTAAAACAACACTGGTTGCTCTTTCGCCTACATCTTGACATAGAGTGGATACACGGATGGCCAATGGTGCAGCTAGCAGAGTCACCGCCCATGACTCTATTGCCCGGGGTTTGAACCTAACTTGGATGCAGTATGTGGAGTTTGCTCGTTCTCTTTGTAGCTGCCTAGGTTTCCTCTGGGTCCATAAGACCATAAGATATAGGAGCAGAATTAGACCATTCAGCCCATCTAGTATGCTCCTCTATTCCATCATGGCTGATCCAGGATCCCACTCAACTCCATACACCTACCTTCTCGCCATATCCCTTGATGCCCTGACCAAGTAATGTAAACAGTAATGTAAGGGAAATGCAGACAGTTAAAGAAATTACATGTAGCAGTCAATGGAAGGGAAAGTTAGGCAGTTAATAGAAGGGAGGTGTAAAACGTAGGCAGTTAAATGAACTAAGATGTCGACTGTCAGGGGAAGGGAAATGAAGGCAGGCAGAGGAAGGGGAAATCAGAAAGTCAGTGGAAGTGAAATGTAGACAGTCCATGGTAGGGAAAGACAAACAGAGTCAATGGAAGCGAACTGTAAACAGTCTGCCTAACAGAACTGTAGACCGTGTCAATTGAAGAGAAATAGAGACAGTCCACTAAAACGATCAACTTCTGCTATAAATATAACAAAAGACTTGGCCTCCACCACAGTTTTTGGCAGAGTATTCCACAGACTTACTACTCTCTGGCTAAAAAAATTCTTCCTTACCTCTGTTCTAAAAGGTTGCCTCTCAATTTTGAGGCTCTTCCCCCTAGCTCTGGATACTCCCACTACAGGAAACGTTCTCTCCACATCCACCTTATCCAGTCCTTTCAACATTTGGTAGGTTTCAATGAGACCCTCCTGCATTCTTCTGAATTTCAGTGAGTATAGGCCCAAAGCTGCCAAATGCTCCTCATATGTTAGTCCCTTCATTCCAGAAATCATCCTTGTGAACCTCCTCTGGACTCTGTCTAATGACAACACATCTTTTCTGAGATATGGGTCCCAAAACTGTTGACAACACTCCAAGTACAGCCTGACTAGTGTCTTATAAAGGCCTAGTATTATCTCCTTGCTTTTATGTTCTATTCCCCTTGATATAAATGCCAACATTGCACTTACCTTCTTTACCACAGACTCAAATTATTTGCCATGGCAATTCAATTGCATATCTATATGTTAAACTCTTGTGAGTATCAAACCACACAACCTCCTCAGCAGTGTGTTTCAGTTTCCAGCCTTCCTTTGTGTGAAGAAAATCCTCCTCAGATCCCCACTAAACCTCTGACCTCTCAGCTTATCATGGCCTCTTGATTTAGACACCCCCAACATGCGAAGATCCACCCCCTTCTGTTAGATCATACCTCAGCCTCCTTGGTTGCAGCAGAAATATCTGAGGGAGGTTGATGGGAATGTTGCAAGAATAAAATGAGTTAGGGTCAAAACAGGTGATAGATGGTTGGCATGGGCTCAGGGGATTAAAGGTTTTGCTTCCCCGCAGAATCTCCCTCTGACTATGATTTCATGGATATTCCTTCCACACCATTGATACACCCTGGCATCAGGTATATTGTTTTCAACTGGTACTCTGAATAGAACCCCACCTATATCCCTTTCATCTACTCCATGTCATTTGATGCCCTCTTTGTAGAAGTTATCTACCAATCCATATTGCACATTTTTTCATACTGTTACAAGGTTTACCCTTAGTAATAATGAATAATTAGGTACAGAGAGAATCTGTACTTTTCTGATAAGTTCCTTTATTGTCTCGATGGAAGAGCGGGTGAATTTACACAACTGAGTACTTGTGTGCATACCTACTGAGTTTTCCTGACCCTCTATGAACAGTCAAAGAATACAAAAAGTAATACCCAGAAAATGTGTCTATGCTGACCATATGTTCCTTGTGGTCCTGATCTAATCTCCACGTGTCCGTGGGGTACTCCACACCCGTAATGGTTGGTTTCTGGATAGTTATGCTACTTTGCATTCAAAGCCTCTGCTCTTATAATCATTTTTTACCGGTCCCAAATGTTGCATTTCTGTGTTACTGGCTATGGGTCATCTGACTGACCTATAAGACCTTCTTATTAGTCTGGTCCAAGGGCTACACAACTTCATGCCTTGGGTGACTTATTTTGCTCCCTTCGACTTTAGTTCAAACTAGTCAAACCAGGTCAAATACTGGACAAAGATAATGAGATTACTTCTGTAAACCTGCCACTGTACACAGTACACAGCTCATCTGAGAATGATCTCATGTGTAGCACAACAATAGCAGAAACTCCCAGTTTCCATGCTCAATTGCTCTGATTAGATTATCCCAGAGAAAGAATCAGTTCTCAAACAGTTCACAAGAAGGAGGTTACAGAGCTGCTTCAGAAAATGTCAGCCTCCATTCCTTTGTCCTCATGACAAGAACAAAGAGAATGGTCTGTGTGATTCCACTGTCCTTGATTCATTCCAATTCACTTATTTATAGACTGTAGTTCTTTCTGGCCAACAATACTTAGGGCACAATCTTTTCAGCCACACCTGTTGTATCCACAAAATTTATATTTTCATGCTTCATGATTTAATATGACGTGGAACATGGTCGCTCAGCCTACTGAATTTGTCAGCTCTCAGCTTTATCCCATTCCCCCATTTATCTCCTTCAAGCCCATTCTTTCACATATGCTCATTAACATCCCACTCAACAACATTAGGGGCAATTTACAGCTGCCAATTATCCCAACAACCGTGCACCTTTGGAATACAGCAGAAACAAAAGAATCAGAAAAGAACTTCCTTACTCATAGGGAGAGCATGCAAGCTTTAGACAGACCAGACTAGAGATCAGAATTGAATCTGTTACCACAACTTGGCTGTCGTATCATAAAATAGTACAGCACAGAAGCAGGTTCTTTAGCCTGCCTAGTCTGTACTGACCATCAAACCCCAATTGGATACGGAGCAGGAAACAATTTGCTGGGAGAACTCATTGGGTCGAGTAGCATCAATAGGAACAAAGGACCTGTCACTGTTTCAGGTGGAAACTCTGAATCGAAACCCATTTCTACTCATTTATTTCTGCTTTTCCCCTTTCCCTTTTCCTTTTCCTTACATTTCACTGTTTGTACCTCCTCTGTGTCATCCGACACCTGATACTCACCTGGCCATGGATAGCTCTGCAATTCTGCATGTCTGCATTCACTTGTTGAGAGATATATAACCCTATCTCACACGACTGCCATTGCCTTAGGCTAAATTCCCAGTTTACACAAATAATCTGATCTTTGATGAGCAAGTTTGTGAAATAACAATTTTCTGCTACAATTATCTGTGAGCAGTTTGAGGTCAAGCAAAAAAAAAGTCAAACGATTTTCCCTTCTCATGGGTGCATGCAATGAATTGGTAACAGCAAAGTGTTTCATTTCTAGACAATTGAAATGTGCTTGTGGTGTATTGAATGCATTCTCAAAAGTTTTGTTTGAGGGCTTTAAAGCATGGCACAAGACTCTCCTCTGATGACCAGTCAGACACAATAGCATCTGGGCTTTCACTGCTCTGTTTGTCTGATGTAGACAACTCAATATAGAGTGTTAATTCTTCTCTTACTATGTCTATTCTGCGAACTACTTGCTGGGAAGTCCACTGGCTAATAATGCCGAGTTCTTTCATTTACTGCATCTGTTGTCTCACTGTTTCTAAATGCAAACCCACCATAGGAAAAGTTTGGAATATAGTGGGACTAGGATTAGTTATGCTGAATATTTCTTGTTTTTCTCCTTCTTGTATTAACTTTAGTAGAGTTAGCTATGTGCATTTATCAACTGCAACTTCTACTTTCTAATGGAAGTCCTGCTACAAGTTGATACTATCAGTATCAGAAACAGAATTAGGTTCACTGTCGCTGACATTTGTCATGAAATCTGTGCTTTTGCAGCAGCAGTACAGTGAAATACAAAATTACTAAAGTCAAAATAAGAACTATAAGCTGTGTACATACATCTACTGATGCCTCTGGACACATCTTAAGTGATGTTCCTGGAATCATCGGGTGTTTCGGGTCTTTCAACATCATACACCCTCCTCCAGGTGACCCAGCCGGGGCTGATCAGACCCCAGCTTGTGTCCAGATGGCTAGCTACTTATGACTCCATGGCTCCCCTCTTTTGAGCCACAGCCATCTTGAGGCCCTCCTTGGTACTGCGGATGGCTCTCCTCTTCCTCTCTCCCTCGATGCCCAAAATGCTGAAGGCTCTAACTAAGGAACGGGCTGCGAGTAGCTTCCTATCGACCCCTCCCTTTGCCGTTGCCTCCAGAATTTGGTTGACATCTTCATCAAACTGCTTCCACAGTGAGGTCATGTTAGCTGCAGGCCATTTGATTCGCCTCTGCATATAGAAATTTTCTTCCTTGATCACCAATCAAAACGCAGATCAGTGCAAAGTGGAGAGAGCACAGCAGTGACAGGAAAGGATATATTAATATAAAATTGTTTAAAGGACTTATCAAATTATTAATAGCTTTTACCTAGACTAAACAGTTGTGATTTCATGGTTTGCCAGTAGATCTAGCCAAGCAAATGTCAGTTGTGACCATCAGACACGAAGTATGCAGTCGGAGAAATCAGTTATTAAGCAAATCAGCATTCTATTCATGGCCTTCATGTGGAAATCACACAGCTTCCAGAACCTTTCATCTATGGCTATGCCCAGACTGTTGAATCTGGTTTTCACAAATAACAACAATCTTCACCGTGCTAATGGTGCTGGCCATGTGTACAGGTGTGAATGGGAGAGGAGATGGACCTTGGAGTGGGAGAGGAAATACAACCAGCAGTGGGCATCTGGACTGAGCTGGGAGTATCCCTAATGATACACCAGCTCATCTCTTTTCAGATAAGGGAATTTTCTTCTCCTTTGAACTGCACTGACAGATTCAATAGTTTGAAGATTTAATTTTCAGTCCCCAATAAATAAAACCTCTTGAATCAGCCACATGCTGTACGTAAGCCATGGTTTCATCCACAATAGAGTCAACCTCACTGTAAGTTTAAGTACTATTGTAAGAGATGTATCATGAATGTTTAAATCTTTCCTTTAATATTTGCTTCAGTCTAATAAGTGACCACCTACTGTTGATTTTGGGGTGTATGGGGTATCCAGGGAGGGATAGCACCTCTGGTGAAGGGGTCTGTCATGTCTATTCCTGGACAGCTTGCTCACCTTCGGTCCCCATCAGACACTCAACTCTCGCCTATGTCTCCAAGTAGCTGTTTGCATGCTACAATGGCCACACCCCGGTACACCAGTTTAACTGGAACCAGGTGAGGGTAACCGGAGGGCTTCAGACCCCAGTGAGATAGGGGCATGCCTGCCTAGCTCCTGTGAACCGTGCGGATGAGACCTACAGTCAGATCCAGTGGCCAAGAAGACGGTGCTGCAACGCTCTGTGACGAGGCTCAGGAGAAGCCATGGTCATCCTCTGCAAGCAAGGAAGACCCCAGTTGTGATGCTTGTTCATACCACTGGACTCAGACTTCCAAGATCAAGAGAGTGGAATTGCCCCAGTACAATGGCTTTTCCACTTTAAAATCTCTTCCACAGAGGATTCCTGTCATCGTTGGACACAACAGAAGGGCACTGTTCACAATGCACTGCTGTCAAGTAAAGCCTAAAAATTTTCTCTATCTTTTCACCACATTACCATACCTCACTTCCAACAAGGTTCACTCTGCAGTGGAGTTAATTTTCAAGGCAAATGGGAAACTTTCTTCCGTTTACTTCTCCTCTCCAGAACCAAACGGCCCAACTTTGATTATCGAGTTAGAGATAGGAAGGTGACACGTGCATGTTTTTTTAACCCAAACGCAACATGTTCAGTAAAGTGCATGAGAGAATGGGCCACAAAACGAAGTTCCCCAACAGACTGGCCCCACAGCAAAACCCTGCTCTCCGACGATAAACGACCATGGCAAGACTCTGCTAAATGTGGACTCATTCTCATATGACAGGAGACAACTTTCATTGCAGGTAAGCATCAGTGAGGAAATTCCCCATCACCTCTAATCTCACAGCACAGCTTTTAGACACCAAAAGAAAAAAGATCAGGACTTCAAAATTGACAGAAAAATCGTTGGGCGCCTGTGAACATGATTGTTGTCCTCTTGTATATTTTAAAAGCATGGACTAAGAAGAGCAAAACAAACAAAAATCTGGAAGAAGTCAGCAAGTCAGGCAGCATCTATGGAGGGGATTAAAGAGCTGAAATTTAATCCGAAACCCTTCATCAGGACTGGAAATGAAGTGGGGGGGCAAAGCTGGAATAAGAATGTAGAGCGAGGGGAAGGAGTACAAGTTAGTTGGTGATAAGTGAGACCAGGTGAGGGGAAGGTAGGTGGGTGGCGGAGGAGGGGATCTCAGCATCTTGCAGAGGAGATTTACAGGGATGTTACCTGGATTGGGGAGCATGCCTTATGAGAATACGTTGAGTGAACTCGGCCTTTTCTCCTTGGAGTGAAGGAGGATGAGAGTGATCTGATAGAGGTATACAAGATAATGAGAGACATTGATTGTGTGGCTAGTCAGAGGCTTTTTCCCAGGGCTGAAATGGCTAGCACGAGAGGTCATATTTTTAACGTGCTTGGAAGGAGGTACAGAGGAGATGTCAGGGGTAAGTTTTTTACGCAGAGAGTGGTGAGTGCGTGGAATGGGCTGCTGGCAGTGATGGTGGAGGCGGAAACAATAGGGTCTTTTAAGAGACTCCTGGATAAGTACATGGAGCATAGAAAAATAGAGGGCTACGGGTAAGCCTAGGTAGTTCTAAGGTAAGGACATGTTCGGCACAGCTTTGTGGGCTGAAGGGCCTGTATTATGCCCTAGCTTTTCTATGTTTCTATGTTTCTTGTGTGTGTTGCTCAAGACTTCAGCATCATCAGAATCTCTTGTGTTTATGACTAAGGAGAACAGACACCTCAAAACATTGTGGGGATATCACAAATGCTGCTTTCAATAAGTCCTCCAAATCCATTGGTGAATAAGCAAGCTAACATCAATCTTCTCCCTCAAGCTAAAATCCCCAGCATAGAGCTACTAATTACACTCAGTCAGTACCAATGAGAAGGCCACGTTGTTCACATACTCCACTTGCCAAATAGAAACTCTATCCTAAGCCCAATCACACAATGACATTACTAGATGAAGAAAACCATTCAAGGTGTTTTTAATGCGTACATAAAACAGTGTAATATCCCCAGCAATTCATGGCAATTTCTAGCCCATGACTATGGAATTGGGAAAGAACATTCAGAATGGTATTAAGAACCTCAAATCCAGTTTCTAGTAGTATGCATGAGCCCATTATAAATGGTTGGAAAAGTCTACACCCTCCCAAAATACCCATCTATCAAACTACTGCCCGCCACATCAAGTACCTTATATCCTAGCAGTAGGTCCCACATTAATTTCCTCATCCATCTCAGATACAATGAACTAAATCACCATGCTCAAGAAGAGATGTGCAGAGGAGGGGTTGAGATGAGGTTTGATATGAAAGCTCAGAAAAGAATATCCTGTAGCCCCATCTCTGGGGTCCAGCTGCTCAACAGTCCTGGATCCTGATCCTAGAAATGATTTCTGGCTTCTTCTCCATTATTAACTTTCTAAAACTTGGCACCTCCACCTTTCAACCAGAGCATGTGGGGCTCAACAGCATGACTCATGTAATTAAATGCACCAGACTGCAATAGGATGTCAAGTGAAAACAAACTTTCCTATTAAGATCTAATCCCAGGTGACTGACACTCCACTCCTTTTAACATGGCTGATCTTTTCAAAGGTCTCTTATAAAGCAAAAGAAAAGAGATTTCCAACTAAGATTGCAATAACGTGTACGTCAATTCCAGACTTGTTTGAGAAATTCCACCATATCAAATAAAATATCAAAGTTCATTTTGAGAGGATTATAATATAAAAGCAAGGATGTAATACTGAGGCTTTGCAAGGCATTGGTCAAACTTCACTTGGAGTATTATGAGCAGCTTTGGGCCCTTGTCTAAGAAAAGGATGTGTTGGCATTGGAGAGGGTCCAGAGGAGTTTGACAAGAATGATACCTGGAAAGAAAGGGTTAATGCATGAGAAGCATTTGATAGCTCTGGGCTTGTACTTCCTGTTTAGAAGAATGAGGAGAATTTCATTGAAACCCATCAAATATTGAAAGGTCTAGATATGGTGGATGTGGAGAGGATATTTGTGGAAGACAAGTAATTTTGTATACTTAAAGTGGAGGCTGATAGTTCCTTGATTTGTAAGGGTGTCAAAGATTAAGGGAAGAAGGCAAGTGAATGGGATTGAGACAGAAAATAAATGAGCTGATGCAGGGGGCAGGGCTTCAGGTGGAATGACAGAGCAGACTCAATGGACTGTATGGTCTGATCTTGTCCCTATGTCTTATGGTCTTGGTAACTCCAGTCCTATCATTTTACTACTCTCCTCATTTATTATTCATGATTCCTACTCCAAATTTACTGATACCAGTTTAGTTAAGTTTTTGATATTCTTAGTGCTGCTCAAATTATTGGAAGGACCTGTCTTTGCTAAGTCCATACTCTGACCACTCCTTCCCAGAAAATCATGCATATTCACCATTTTCTTTGAAGCAACGTTTATATCAGACCCAGAATCATATTTATTGTCATTGACATAAGTCTTGAAATTTGCTGCTTTGCCTCAGCAGTACAATGCAGGCAAAACAAATTACTATAAGTTAAAATCCCCCAAGGGGACCACAACCTTGCCGTGGTTTGGAGGTTTGTATGCTTCAATGACCCAGAGAGCAATATTGGCTGGAGTCTGGGCCTTATGCTTTGGCTTGTGGTAGAGTCAGCCATGCCAGACTAAGAGTGGTCCAGCAGTCCTCCAGGTTCGGAGGTTCAGCTCAGGGTTAACTGGTAAAACAATTTTTTTTACAGAAATAGCAATGAAGAATCCTTCCACATCTGAATGCAATGGTATCCCTGAGTCTCCACCCGAGACTTGCATGACTGACTAGTGAAAACTAAGAGGAAGCTACTGACATGGTTAAGGATGCCCTGAACACTGGCAGAGATGGAGGACCTTCATTGCTGGCCTAAACACCAGTCGCATAACAGGCAATGTCTCTGATCACATCCGCAGCATTTTGGAGGGAGAGGGAGAGCAGCCAGATGTCTTGGTACATATTGATACCAATGACATAGGAAGGAAAAGCAAAGAGGTCATGGAGAGAAAATTTCGAGAGCTAGGCAGAAAGTTGAGAAGCAGGACCTCCAGGGTAGTATTTTTGCATTGCTACCTGTGCCATGCACCAGTGAGGGTAGAAACAGAATGATTTGGCAGATAAATATGTAGCTGAGAAGCCGGTGTAGGGGGCAGGGCTTCAGGTTCTTGGATCATTGGGATCTCTTCTGGGGGAGGCTGACCTGTATAAAAGTGATGAGTTCCATTTGAACCTGAGGGGGACCAATATTTTCATGGGCCTGTTTGTTAGAGCTGTTGGGG
The DNA here is from genome assembly GCF_030028105.1 of Mobula birostris. NCBI lineage: Eukaryota > Metazoa > Chordata > Chondrichthyes > Myliobatiformes > Myliobatidae > Mobula > Mobula birostris. Next base: position 122,749,794 of record NC_092373.1, on the reverse strand, counting down.
AGGGTTTAAACTAATTTGGCAGGGGGTTGGGAACTGGAGTGATAGGACTCAGAGTAGGACAGATGGTAAAAAAGCAAAGATAGTATGCAGTCAGACTGTCAGGAAGGGCAAGCAGATGATAGGACAAAATTGCAGCCAGCAGATGAGTATTAGTGCATTAGGGATGCAGAATCAAAAAGGATAGCAAATACAGTACTCAAAGTGTTATATCTCAATGCACGGAATATAAAAAATGAGGTGGATGAACTTTTTGCACTATTACAAATTGTAGGGTATGATGTTGTGGCCATCACTGAATCATGGCTAAAGGATGGTTGTAGTTGGGAGCTGAACGTCCGAAGTTACACATTGTATTGGAGGGATAGGAACGTGGGTAGAAGGGGGTGGCATGGCTCTGCTGATAAAGAATGGCATCTAGTCATTACAAAGATGTGACAGAAGATGCTGAATCCTTGTTAGTTGAGTAAAGAAACTGCAAGAGTAAAAGGACCCTGATAACAGTTATATACAGGACTCCCGACAGTAGCTGGGATGTGGACCACAGATTACAACTAGAAAAAGAAAATGCATGTCAAATAGTCATTGTTCTGATAGTCATTGGGGAGTCTAACATGCAGGTCGATTGGGAAAATCAGGTTGGTAATGGATCTCAAGAGAGTGAGTTTGTGGAATATCTATGAGATAGATTGTCAGAGCAGTTTGTTGTTGAGCCTACTAGGGGATCAACTGTATTGGATTGGATGTTATGTAATGAACTGGAGGCAATTAAGGAGCTTAAGGTATGGGTTCATTAGGAGGCAGTGATCACAATATGATTGAGTTCAACTTGAAATTTGATAGGGAGTAAGTAAAGTCTGACAGCAGTATTTCAGAGGAGTAAAGGAAATTGCAGTGCTATGAGAGAGTAAAACGGATGGAAATGCTGGCAGGGATGACAGCAGAGCAGCAATGGCATCAGTTTCTGAGAAAAATTAGGAACTTATTAATAATTAGGAAATTATTCTAAAAACAAAATGGCAAATAGTACAACTGTGGCTGTCAAGGGAAATCAAAGCTAATGTAAAAGCAAAAGAGAGGGCTTACAACAGAGCAAAACTTAGCAGGAAGATAGAGGATTAGGAAGCTTTAAAAAACTACAGAGAGTAACTATAAGAATCTTTAGGAGGGAAAACATAAAATATGAAAGCAAGCTAGCAAAGAATATCCAAGTGAAAAATAAATGCTTTTTCAAGTATGTAAAAAGTTAAAGAGAGATGAGCATGGATTCTGGAAAATCGGTCCAGAGAAGTAATAACGGGGGATAACGAAATGGTAGATAAACTAAATGAGTAGTTTGCCTCAGTCTTCACTGTGGAAGACACTAACAGTGTGCCAGATGTTGAGAGGTGTGAGGGAAGAGAAGTGAATACAGTTACAATTACACAGGAGAAGGTACTCAAAAAGCTAAAAGACCTCAGGGTACATAAGTCACCTGGACCAGATGAACTGCACCCAAGGGTTCTGAAAGATGTAACGGTAGAGATTGTGGAGGCATTAGTAATGATCTCTCAAAAATCATTTGACTCTGGCATGGTGCCAGAGGTCTGGAAAGTTGCAAATGTCACTCTGCTCTTTAAGAAAGGAGGAAGGCAGCAGAAAGGAAATTATAGACCAGTTAGCCTGATCTCAGTGGTTGGGAAGATGTTAGAGTCAATTGTTAATGATGAGGTTATGGAGTACTTGGTGACACAGGATAAGATAGGACAAAGTTAGAATGGTTTCCTTAAGGAAAATTCTTGCCTGATAAACCTGTTGGAATTCCTTGAGGAGATTACAAGTAGGATAGATAAAGGGAATGCAGTGGATGTTATATATTTGGACTTTCAGAAGGCCTTTGACAAGGTGCCACACATGAGGCTGCTTACCAAGTTAAGAGCCCATGGCATTACAGGAAAGTTACTGGCATAGTTAGAGCATTGGCTGATTCGTAGGAGGCAGCAAGTTGGAATTAAAGGATTCTTTTCTGATTGGTTGCCAGTCGCTGGTGGTATTCCACAGGGGTCAGTGTTGGGACAGTTTCTTTTTATGCTGAATATCAATGGTTTAGATGCTGGAACAGATGACTTTGTTGCCAAGTTTGCAGATAATACAAAGATTGGTGGAGGGGCAGGTGGTGTTGAGGAACCAGGTAGGTAGCAGAAGGAATTAGACAGATTAGGAGAATGGGCGAGAAAATGGCAAATGAAACACAATGTTGGAAAATGCATGGTCATTCACTTTGGTAATAGAAATAAATGTGCAGACTATTTTCTAAATGGGGAGAAAATCCAAAAATCTGAGCTGCAAAGGGACTTAGGATTCCTTGTGCAGAACACCCTAAAGGTTGACTTGCAGGTAGAGTCGGTGGTGAAGAAGGCAAATGCAATGTTAGCATTCATTTCAAGAGGTCTAGTATACAAAAGCAGGGATGTGATGCTGAAGCTTTATAAGGCACTGGTGAGGCCTCAGCTTGAATATTGTGAACAATTTTGGGCTCCTCATCTTAGAAAAGAGGTGCTGGCATTGGAGAGGGTTCAGAGGAGGTTCATAAGGATGATTCCAGAAATGAAAGGGTTATCATATAAGAAACATTTGATGGCACCGAGTCTGTACTCGCAGGAATTCAGAAGGATGAGGGGGGATCTCATTGAAATCTTTCGAATGTTGAAAGGCCTATACAGAGTAAATGTGGAAGAATGTTTCCCATGGTGGGAGACTCTAGGAAAGAGGGTACAGCCTCAGGATAGAGGGGTGTCCATTTAAACAGAGATGGGGAGAAATTTCTTTAGCCAAAGGGTGGTGAATTTGTGCAATTTGTTACTATAGGCAGCTGTGGAGGCCAGGTTGCTGGGTGTTTTTAAGGCAGAGCTTGCTAGGTCCTTGACTGAACACAGCATCAAAGGTTATGGGGATGTCCGGGAAGTGGCGTTGAGGAGGGAAAAATGGATCAGCCACGATTGAATGGTGGAGTAGACTTGATGGGCCAAATGGCCTAATTCTGCTCCTATGTCTTATGGTCTAAACGTTGAAATAAAGCTCACATAGAAACATAGAAAATAGGTGCAGGAGTAGGCCATTCGGCCCTTCAAGCCTGCACCGCCATTTATTATGATCATGGCTGATCATTCAACTCAGAACCCCGCCCCAGCCTTCCCTCCATACCCCCTGACCCCCATAGCCACAAGGGCCATATCTAACTCCCTCTTAAATATAGCCAATGAACTGGCCTCAACTGTTTCCTGTGGCAGAGAATTCCACAGATTCACCACTCTGTGTGAAGAAGTTTTTCCTAATCTCGGTCCTAAAAGGCTTCCCCTCTATCCTCAAACTGTGGCCCCTCGTTCTGGACTTCCCCAACATCGGGAACAATCTTCCTGCATCTAGCCTGTCCAATCCCTTTAGGATCTTATACGTTTCAATCAGATCCCCCCTCAATCTTCTAAATTCCAACGAGTACAAGCCCAGTTCATCCAGTCTTTCTTCATATGAAAGTCCTGCCATCCCAGGAATCAATCTGGTGAACCTTCTTTGTACTCCCTCTATGGCAAGGATGTCTTTCCTCAGATTAGGGGACCAAAACTGCACACAGTACTCCAGGTGTGGTCTCACCAAGGCCTTGTACAACTGCAGTAGTACCTCCCTGCTCCTGTACTCGAATCTTCTCGCTATAAATGCCAGCATACCATTCGCCCTTTTCACCGCCTGCTGTACCTGCATGCCCACTTTCAATGACTGGTGTATAATGACACCCAGGTCTCGTTGCACCTCCCCTTTTCCTAATCGGCCACCATTCAGATAATAATCTGTTTTCCTATTTTTGCCACCAAAGTGGATAACTTCACATTTATCCACATTAAATTGCATCTGCCATGAATTTGCCCACTCACCCAACCTATCCAAGTCACCCTGCATCCTCTTAGCATCCTCTTCACAGCTAACACTGCCACCCAGCTTCGTGTCATCCGCAAACTTGGAGATGCTGCATTTAATTCCCTCATCCAAGTCATTAATATATATTGTAAACAACTGGGGTCCCAGCACTGAGCCTTGCGGTACCCACTAGTCACTGCCTGCCATTCTGAAAAGGTCCCGTTTATTCCCACTCTTTGCTTCCTGTCTGCTAACCAATTCTCCACCCACACCAATACCTTACCCCCAATACCGTGTGCTTTAAGTTTGCACACTAATCTCCTGTGTGGGACCTTGTCAAAAGCCTTTTGAAAATCCAAATATACCACATCCACTGGTTCTCCCCTATCCACTCTACTAGTTACATCCTCAAAAAATTCTATGAGATTCGTCAGACATGATTTTCCTTTCACAAATCCATGCTGACTTTGTCCGATCATTTCACCGCTTTCCAAATGTGCTGTTATCACATCCTTGATAACTGACTCCAGCAGTTTCCCCACCACCGACGTTAGGCTAACCGGTCTATAATTCCCCGGTTTCTCTCTCCCTCCTTTTTTAAAAAGTGGAGTTATATTAGCCACCCTCCAATCCTCAGGAACTAGTCCAGAATCTAACGAGTTTTGAAAAATTATCACTAATGCATCCACTATTTCTTGGGCTACTTCCTTAAGCACTCTAGGATGCAGACCATCTGGCCCTGGGGATTTATCTGCCTTCAATCCCTTCAATTTACCTAACACCACTTCCCTACTAACATGTATTTCGCTCAGTTCCTCCATCTCACTGGACCCTCTGTCCCCTACTATTTCTGGAAGATTATTTATGTCCTCCTTAGTGAAGACAGAACCAAAGTAATTATTCAATTGGTCTGCCATGTCCTTGCTCCCCATAATCAATTCACCTGTTTCTGTCTGCAGGGGACCTACATTTGTCTTTACCAGTCTTTTCCTTTTTACATACATATAAAAGCTTTTACAGTCCGTTTTTATGTTCCCTGCCAGTTTTCTCTCATAATCTTTTTTCCCCTTCCTAATCAAGCCCTTTGTCCTCCTCTGCTGAACTCTGAATTTCTCCCAGTCCTCAGGTGAGCCACTTTCTCTGGCTAATTTGTATGCTTCTTCTTTGGAATTGATACTATCCCTAATTTCTCTTGTCAGCCATGGGTGCACTACCTTCCTTGATTTATTCTTTTGCCAAACTGGGATGAACAATTGTTGTAGTTCATCCATGCAACCTTTAAATGCTTGCCATTGCATATCCACCGTCAATCCTTTAAGTGTCATTTGCCAGTCTATCTTAGCTAATTCACGTCTCATACCTTCAAAGTTACCCCTCTTTAAGTTCAGAACCTTTGTTTCTGAATTAACTATGTCACTCTCCATTTTAATGAAGAATTCCACCATAGTATGGTCACTCTTACCCAAGGGGCCTCTCACGACAAGATTGCTAATTAACCCTTCCTCATTGCTCAAAACCCAGTCCAGAATAGCCTGCTCTCTAGTTGGTTCCTCGACATGTTGGTTCAAAAAACCATCCCACATACATTCCAAGAAATCCTCTTCCTCAGCACCTTTACCAATTTGGTTCACCCAATCTACATGTAGATTGAAGTCACCCATTATGACTGCTGTTCCTTTATTGCACACATTTCTAATTTCCTGTTTAATACCATCTCCGACCTCACTACTACTGTTAGATGGCCTGTACACAACTCCCACCGGCGTCTTCTGCCCCTTAGTGTTACGCAGCTCTACCTATATCGATTCCACATCTTCCCGGCTTATGTCCTTCCTTTCTATTGCGTTAATCTCTTCTGTAACCAGCAACGCCACCCCACCTCCCCTTCCTTCATGTCTATCCCTCCTGAATATTGAATATCCCTGAACGTTGAGCTCCCATCCCTGGTCACCCTGGAGCCATGTCTCTGTGATCCCAACTATATCATAATCATTAATAACAATCTGCACTTTCAATTCATCCACAAATCCATCCATCCAATTCATGCTCCACTTGTGCTGACAGCTCATTCCACACTCTCACAACCCTCTGAGTGGTGACTACAGAGTGCTACTAACATGAAAACAATCTGTTCTTCATACTGCGTTTTATACCTGCATGCATTTTTGAAAGAAAATGTAATATCCTTCAAGCAGCTTTCTGAGATAAGCCTTATCAGGCATCAGCAATCAATAAATAAACAAAGAAAGTCATAGCTCTTGACATGTTAAACCTATTAATTGGCAGTTTACAGTCACAGGATTAATGTTGTATTATTTTGCTATCACATTTAAGTAATATTACTTTTACTTACGTGCGTCACTATACAGGCAACAAGAACCAAAGTAAATTCATCAAGTAAATAAGTTACGTTCATATTTGTGTACAATGTCTGACTACAAGAGTTATCTCAAACTCCAAACTCAAGTATTGACAGGCTATCTGCAGCAGATTTTGATGGTTTGGGAGGGTGAACAGCATTTCTTACTTGCTTATGTTTTGTCAATATAAGCATTCACTAAGGCTTGGAGCCCCCTTCTGGTGACTCGAGATTACTAAAGCACACTGCCTTTGAAAACCACAGGACAATAAGGCAGAGACCATTACACCTGGGTCATCACCCTCTTGATTTTACCCAATGACTTCCTGAGTTATTGGGTTGGTGGTCAGTGGGGTGAGAAGGAACTTGGGTGTAAAGTGATGAAGGAATGAAGCAATTTCAATCCAAGAATCTATCGTTGTACTCGAATATAGAGAGGGAAGAACTATTCCTCCAAAACCATTTCTCATTTCCAACTGACAAACATCTCTCAACCCCAGTCTGGGTAATGGACTTATCACAAAGAGAATTTCATGTTACGATGATAGAACACTTCTTTATTTACCCCTAAATATGTTTATTTTAAAATTGTGTCCCCTTTACCTAGATTCTCTGTGCAGAGGAAATGTTCCTTAATAGCATTTCTTAATACTTCGTTGAACACTTTTGCACTTAAAGGAGTAAATTCCAGAGAGTAAAAGCTGGTTTATGCAGCTTGTTTATATGTAACCTTTTAAGTATTGGAATTGCTTATGTGAATACAAATAATGTATTTGTATTGCTTGAACAAAAAGGTGAAGAGATAGAGAGCTCAAATGTAAATACTTTCCCTCTATAGCAGATATCTTCAGGGATTTTTGTTCTTTTTCTGGGTAACAACCAGACGGTACCTTGCATTCAGTGGTAATTTTTGTTGCTATTAAGATTTTTTACACATGTGCAAATCTGGTGCAAATGCCAGGCAGCCATTTGGTAAAGGAGGTTTGCTAAGGGTTATGAGCAAAAAGAGGTAAGAGTTGGGATCACAGAGAGAATGCTGGGCATTAGTCAGGCAACTGAGGGGACATCAGCGCAACAGGAAAATAAGAGAACCTGTCGGATGTAGTTTCCCAGTGATGGATTTCACAGCATATAACCTGTTGAACTTTTAAATAATGAGAAAGAAATGTAAATGCCTGTTGCTTCAAAGGAATTGTCCACAGGCCATGCATGCACAATTCAAACTCATGGAGACATTATTCAGGTGATGCTGCATATTACTGGAAGTCTCTGTACATCAGGTTGCCTTCAAACTTATCAGTTTATAGTAGAGAAATCAGACTTCAGGGGACTTGCAGAAAGTCCTCAATTCTTCTTTGCAATGAACTTCTTGGTAAATTGGCTTATTAAGGTCACATGTACCGGGAAACAGTGAAAAACATTTTGTATGCCATCCATAGAAATTATTTCCTTGCAACAGTACAGTGAGGTAGTAGAAAGAAAAGCAGAATGAAGTGTTACAGTTGCAGAAAAGAAACACTGCAGGCAGACAGTGCAGTGCAAGACCACACCGAGATAGATTGTAGATTCAAGAATCCAGTTTATTGTACTTGGGGACTATTCAATAGTCTTATAATGTGGGATAGAAGAGTCTGGTAGAACATGCTCTCAGGGTTTTGTATCCAGCAACTCTAGCCTAATCACAGGACAATTTACAATGACCAATTAAGCTATCAACTGGACTGTGGGAGGAAACCAGAGCACCCAGAGGAACCTCATACGGTCACAGGGAGAATGAACAAACTCTTACAGGGAGCAGAAGGAATTGAACCCAGCTCACTGTAAAACATTGCGCTAACTACTGCAATACTGTGCTGCCCTGAGGAACTTGAAACTCTCAACTCTCTCAACCTGACAGCATAGTTCATGTAACTTTCTGTGTGTGCACCACCAACTTTTCCTGAAGTCAACGACTAGTTCTTTCTTTTGGTGACAATGAGGGAAATCTTGTTGTCATAGCACCATGCAACTAGACTCTCTATCTCCTTCTGTTAGTCCAACTCATTGTTATTTGAGGTTCATCCATTTATGGTGGTGTGATCTAAAACTTGCAGAATCTGGCCACCTAGTCGTGAATGTATAGAGAGTAGAGTAAGGGACTGAGAATGCAGCCTTGTGGGGCACTAGTGTGATGCTTCTAGATATAAATTCACATAGCATGTAAAAACTTGTTTTTGTAATAGTGCCTGAGTTTCTTTTAAGCTCCTGAAATAAAAGATGCATTCACCCTGAGGTAGAGCTTAATCGATACATCCCTTATTCAAGGCATCAGCTAAGCAGGACAATGTGTCAGAGTTATAACATGTAAATCACACAAGCTGTTAAAGGCACCATAAGCACACCATCCTTCAATGCAGAAAACAACCTGCTAGACGAACTGCATTTGTGGGAGGGAGGCAAGGATTTTTCAGCATTTCAGATTGAAGCCCTATATCAGGATTAAGAGTGAAGAGGTGAGATGGCCAGTATAAAGAGGAGCAGGGCAGTGGTAAGAAAGGAGTCCAAAGTAATTGGTAGACTGAGGAGGGATATAAGAAGACAGATAGGGAAGGGAGCATGAGTGGAGTTGGAAGACAGAGGTTATTGTTAGATGGAGGCAGACAAAGAGGAAAAGGAAACAAAGTATGTGGAGAGGCAGATGGATCAAAGTGGTTGGAGTGGGGAGAAAGTAAAAATGGGAGATAGTTGCTAGAGGGAGAATGACAGTCATTAATCATTTAGGGTCCCTCGCATTTTTCTGGTGCAGTTTTCTGATGTGGTCTCCTGGTGCTTGTTAAGTTTATTTTGATAGGCTCTGGGATTCCATGTACTTGTATTATTTAAGTGGACACCCGATTAGCACTAATTGCTGGGTCCAAGTTCTGAGAATGTTACTTCTCGTGGTCTCACTTGGCCAATTTTGGAATGATTATGAATAAACTCTCATTGCTGTCTCTACATTGGAGTCTGGCTTTCCTCCGCACTTGAGTTCCAATATTGCCAGCTTGCACTGTGACAGAAATGGCATGATTCTAGGTGCTAGGGATGGCTATGTTCTTCCAGCATTTTAGGTGTTGCTCCAGATTCCAACACCTGCAGGGTCCTGTTCTCTAACACCTCATATTTCCCCTTTTTATTATTGATTTCTATCTGGAGACCGCTGCTGTAAATGATGAGCATTTTGCCATTAAGAATGGTAACAGAAATATCTGGATTGTGAAATACAACAGAGTCAAAGAGACAGACAACACCCATTGTCCAGATTCATTCTCAATGATTGAACTATAACTCAGAGGGTTGTTCATTTCTGAGAAAGTATCAGCCACTCTACAAAACAAGAAAACATGAGAATGGGAAACAAAAAATGGCATTTTGTACATCGCCATTTTGACAAATTCAAGGAAATCATGTTATTTCTACACTTTAATGATATTCTTCTTCGCATCAGAAATGACTGAATTGTAAATCTTGATTGGGTTTTTGCAACTTAATGTGCAAAGATTTCTCTCACAGGTGGAATGTGAGGTTGGTCGGTGTGGCTGTGGCTGTTGTGTCCTCATTGTGAAAGTTGATGTGCAAGCCATATGGACAGCAAACCCATGCCAGCTAAAGTAAGATGAGAAAATCCTGTTGGAAAGTTGCAGCAGCCAGAGCAGTAGAGAGGAGGAACTAGCAGCTCGTTTTTAGTGTGTGGTTGGGTAAGTCTGTGGCAGCTCAGCCAATTGTGTGAGTGGGCCAATGTAGGAATGGGAATCTGAGGCTTGTCTTGAGAAGCTTCGGCAGAGAAGCACAGGGAGTAGTAGGTGAGAACAGCTAAGACATTTTGTTTAATACAATATACTTGTTAAATAAAAAGACACCAAATTACATCTAATTAAATAAAATAAGGATGCAGGACCAGGTAGCTACATGATGTGGGAGCTGGTAGATTCCTTTATGTGGGATGCATAAGCTGTGATCCTGAAGAAATACTGAATTAATACCATCCACAAACCCGTAAGGAAGCTCAAATCACAGCTTATGCAGGTCAAAGATGAGCTGGGACTCAGGATGGCTAGCATTTACAGGATTTCCTGTGAATGCGGATCAGCATACGTTGGCGAGATGGGACACATGATGGAAATTTGCATCAAGGAGATATATCCACTTGGGTTACCCGGAGAAATCAGGGTTAGCAGAACATTGCACTCACAATGGCAATCGGATTGACTTCAACTGGACAAAACTACTGTGCCATGCCAATGACTTTTAAGACCGCCTGGTAAAGGAAGCCATTGAAATAAAACTAGAGGAAAATAATTTTAACAACGACAAAGATCTCACTCTAAGTAAGAACTGGAATTCAATTGTAAACAAGGTAGAAGAGCAAAAACCCAATTGGATGAGGACTAACCAGTCAGTGGGGACAGACAACGGGGGTATAATTACCACCAGACTAGACATACCCAAGCATCATCCCTGATGAGGATGGCAGTCTATCATCAAAACATCGGTTAAAATCAATCCTTGGACCCGGCTGGAAGCCCAAGAAGAGTTTATTTGCCATTCACGCTGGAAAAGCACTAGATCCTTTTTCACATATATATCTTTCCATCTGTGCTGGGCTGAGCATCGAGCTAGCAACTCGGCCTCATAAAACTAATGCTAAGGAAACAGCAAGGTTGCCACCCGATGCACCAAACAGGGTACAGGGAGGAACAGAGGTATAAACAATAACTTTTCCACAGGCTTTGCTCCCTCCGTGGTTCCTTTGTCCATTCATCCACCCCCCACTACTCTACTTCCCAGCACTTATCTCTGCAAATGACAGAAATCCTGCACCTACCCATTCACCTCCCCCCTCACCTCTATTCAGAGCCCAAACCAGTCCTTCCAGCTGAGTCAACACTTCACCTGTGATTCTTTTGAGGTCGACTTCTGTATCCTGTGGTCCTGATTGGGGCCTCCTCTATATTGGTGAGCTCCAGTATAGATTCGACCACTATTTCCAGTAACTTTTCCCTTTCCCCTTCCCTCTTCTTTCATTTCCCACTCTGGTTCCCCTCTCCTTTTCCTCTCACCCCTCCCCCTGGTGCTCCTCCTTCTTTCCTTTCTCCCACGGCCTACTTTCCTATCGTATCAGACTCTTCCTTCTCCAGCCCTTTAGCTTTTCTACCTGTCAGCTTCCTGCTCTTTACTTCCTCTCCTACTCACCTGGCTTCACCTGCAACTCTCTAGCTTGTACTGTACGCTTTCCCCTTCCCCTCCCCCACCACCTTTTTATTCTAGCTTCTTCTCCCTTCCTCTCCAGTCCTGACAAAGTGTCTCGACTTGAAATATTGATTGTTTACTCATTTCCATAGGTGATCTGCTGAGTTCCTCCAGCACTTGGCGTGTGTCAAACAGCAAATAAAACAAGCCCCTTTCGTCCCTCTCATCCACCCACCCACCCACCCACTCCAACCTCCAATGGATTTGTGGACTTTCCCAGAGGACTCAGATTTCCAGACCCTAGGCTCGAGCCATCGGACCTTGACTTCTCGACTTACGTTCGACCTTTGGGCTTCGATCTTCATTATTGACCTCAGAATTCACCAATGATGGGACCTCGAACTCCAGTCTCACCGTAACTCTGAACTACAGCCTTCAAACTCCAGGTTCACCAGCTTGCATACCTAAGACCTAGGGATGGAATTCATTGAGGAAATAACAGGCAGGATAAATAAAGAAGAGTCAGTGAATGTTATTTACTTGGATTTTCAGCAGGCCTTTGACAAGGTACTGCAAATGAGGCTGCTTAACAAAATTAGAGAAGATGGTATTACAGGAAAGGTATTAACATGGATAGAAGATTGGCTGACTGGCAGGAGGCAAAGAGTGAGGATAAAGGGGCCCTCTTCTGGTTGGCTGCTGGTGACTAGTGGTGTTCCACAGGGCTCTGTGTTGGGACTGCTTCTTTTTATGTTATATGTCAATGATTTGGATGATGGAAATGAAGGCCTTGTGGCAAGGTTTGGGGATGATACAGAGATAGATGGAGGGGCTGGTCATGTTAAGGAAACAAGGAGTCTGCAGAAGGACTTAAGACAGTTTAGGGGAATGGGAAAAGAAGTGGCATATGGAATATAGTGTAGGGAAGTGCATGGTCATGCATTTTGGTAGAAGGAATAAAGGCGAAGACTATTTTCTCTATAGGGAGATAATTCAGAATCTTAGGTGCAAAGGGACTTGAGAGTCCTCGTCCTTGAGAGCCCTAAAGATTAACTTACAGGTTGAGTTGGTGGTGAGGAAGGCAAATGCAATATTGGCATTCATTTCAAGAGGACTAGAATTTAAAAGCAAGGATGTAATGTTGAGGCCTTATAAGGCGTTGGGTCAGACAGTACTTGGATTATTGTGAGTAGCTTTGGGCTGCTTATCAAAGAAAAGATGTGTCAGCATTGAGGAGGGTCCAGTGGAGATTCATGAGAATGATCCCAGCAATGACAGGGTTAATGTATGAGGAGTGTTTGATGGTTCTGGGCCTGTATTTGCTGGAGTTTAGAAGAATGAGAAGGGATTTCATTGAAACCCATTAGAACAGAAATAAGGAGGAATTTCTGTAGCCAAAGGTTGGTGAATGTGTGAAATTCATTGCCTCAAACAACTCTGGAGACCAAGTGATTGGGTATATTTAAAATGGATGTTGATAGGTTCTTAATTACTAAGGGTGTCAAAGGTTATGGGGAAAAACCAGGAGAATAGGTATGAGAGAGTTAATAAATCAGCCATGATGGAATTGGAGCAGACTTGATGTAATAAGTGGCCTAGTTCTGCTCCATGGTCTTATGACCTTATGTAACCTTATTGAAGTTGCCACATAGCAGGAGTCTAGAGGAAAAAAATGTGCATGGGGAAATAAATATTTCTTGGGTTTTCTTTGCTGCTTCCAGAATGTTTGACAATTTCATTACTGACACAATATCTTCGGAAAGGAAATACGGTCAATATTGGCTTACCATAAATCGTGCATTCCTATGAAGGCACCACTGGAACAATTACCCGTTGACTGCACTGATTCATTAAACAGCTGAAGGACAGTTAGGTTTGCACAATAAGTCCTGCCTTTGGCACTGATGCCTACACCATATGAATTAACTCATAAAAATATCTGTTATCTTCACGGCATTAAGTCTGTGATAAAAATAAGTCATCTACAAATGCATCATAAGGTAAGACCCACACATTTGTGACAGTCCATTAAGAAACATTACAAAAGCAGTGAAATTGAACGGTACATGCATTGAACTAGGGAAGAAAATGATCGAGGTAAATTTCTACTCTAGAGTCCATCGATCATCTTACAGCAGATTAATAAAGTGCCAAAACTAAACATTCAGAATACCTTAACTCGTCTTCACATATTGGAAGCAAAGGACATCTGCAAGGTTTTTTTTTGTAAAATGATGAGCGAATTCTAAATTTTGATGTTTTTTATGGTAGAAATGTAAGAGATTTCCTCATAGAAATTCAGCTCCACAGAGTAACAGAAGGGCTTATATTTTTTTGCACAATGTAGAAAAAGAAAAAAATGAAAAGGTCCCATGTTAATGAAACAATCTAATGTGCAAAGTTCGAGCTCACGGTTTCCCCTTCGCCGATCCTCTATCGAATTCCTCGGGCTTCATCGACTCCTGACCCACTCCAAGTCCATCCTACGATCTCTCCTCTCTGGCATCTTCTCTCCCCATCTCCCGCCGAGCAAAAGACCCAGATCACCCCAATGTCGGGCACACAGCATGAAAGCACACTCCCTTCATTGGACAGCTCACATTCCAAAGCACTGGTTATCTCTAACCATAACCCAAACACTGCTTCTACAGAAAGACCATTACGTTAGCAGTGAAACCTTTCCCCGGGTGTTACACTAGGGACAGTGAAAATTCACAATTCAGATACAAATAGAGTACAGTAGTTTCTTGAACACAGTTTGTACTACAGAGAAAATGCATTTGTTGCATTTTAAGCAACACACACAAATGCTGAAGGAACTCAGCAGGCCAGGCAGCATCTATGGAAAAACGTATAGTCAATGTTTTGAGCCTAGACCCTTTGGCAGAACTGGAGAAAAAAAGTGAGGAGTAGATCAGAATTTTCTGTGCGTTGCTTAGATTTCCAGCAACTGCAGATTTTCTCTTGTTTGTTGCTGCATTTTAGTTCAGAGATGGGGAGCGGATCTACAATGTTGGCAGGTGAAGAAAGGTGATTAGGAATAAGAAAAAGGAACAAGAAGAAAACTCTTGGTCATCCTAGTCATGAACACCAAATCTCCAGCAAATAATTAACAATTTCGGATCAATGACACCCAGTCACCAACCCCTACTTCATCAAACATCAAGATTCAAGATTGTTTGTTGTCATTCTTCAGTACGCGAGCATAAAGAAGAATAAAATTATTGGTACTTCAGATCCAAAGCAGCCTGAAAAAAACATAAAAAGTATAAAGAACACAATAAAATGCAATAAATATAAATATTAAAGCAATCCTATAAAAACAATGTACAATTAACTGTTTGAGAGTGTGTGTGTATATATATATATATATATATATATATATATACACACACTTTGATTTTCAGCATCTGCAGATTTTCTCTTGTTTGTACCTACATCAGATTAGCTGATATTTATAGTCTGATTCTTTATACAAAAAGTGATGTGAAGTCCAAGGTTATCTGTACATAAGGTGATTCTCAGGGGTGCAGTGCTAGCCGGAGCGCACTGGGCACATCCTTAAGAGAAAAGCTGAAATAAACAACCTAATTAATTAGGTGCCACCCAGCATGTAAATGTCAGCCCAGATGAGAGCCGATTGCTGATTTCACTTGCTCTACGCGATGTTCATACCTCTTTCCAGGGTGCTGGAGCCTTTAGCTGTTCCATTGTTTGGTCAATTTAAATGCCAGCCCAGACAGACTGAAAAGACAGGGCTGTCAGGATTGAGGTGACATGTTGAATCTACACAAACTTCTAATAAAGTATAGGCGCTGCTTTGCTTTCTTTGTAATGACAGTTACGTGCTGGTCCCAGGACAGATCCTCTGACACTTTTCAGAGGGAGAAACGTCGATCCTTAATGCCAAAGAATTTAAAGTTATTGATCCTCTCCACCTCAGTTCCTCTAATGAAGACTGGCTTCTGGGCCGCACCTAATTAATTAGCTCGTTTATTTTGGCTTTTTTCTTAAAGATGTGCCCGGTGCGCTACGGCTAGCACTGCACCCTTGGCGATTCTGACAGGAAAAGATAAAGAGACAAAATGGCTCTTGGCAAGAGGAGTTCTTCTCGGTAGCAGCAGGACATATGAAAACACGGTAGGACAGTGACTGTGTCAGCGTAGGTTTGAGGTATGGAGTGTAAGTGTAACGTGGCAGAGCATGGAAGGGGATGAAGGTTGCTGAGGGGCTGTGGAGAGGAGTGGCTGATGTGACTGTAGTAGTGGATGGGGTGGAGGGGTAGTGGTTATCTTAAACCAATCTTCTGTCCTCTTCACTATCTATGCTGTAGCTTAACCTTTAGTTCTGATCTTCCCAGAGCTCTGTCATTTCTTATAATATTCCTGCTCCCTTTCACTCAACATATGATGCCATTCACCCTTTTGTTGATGATTTTATCATCTCATATTTTCACTTAAAGGACTTCAGATTTCCAAATGTTGCACTTCCCAATCAGCAGACAGATCCTCATTGTCTGAGCGATGAAATAATTGGAATGTGTCACAAATTAAGATTCAAATTTTTTGTTCTTTCTTTCTTTACTTTTAAGTTCTTTTATTCTTGTCATTCATCAGTGAACAATTATAAAGGACAGCAAAATAATTGCTACTCTGGATCCGATGCAGCATGAGAAAACAGAAAAAACATAAAGAAAACAATAGAAAAAAACACAGTAAATATAAATACATCAGATTAGCTTACATACATAGACAGACTGTACATACATAAAATGACACTAGGTACTGGGGTGTCTGTACATCAGGTGACTCTGACAGGAAATAATAAAGTAGTGCTGGTGGAGGGTGGTGGGGTGGGTTAATGGGAGGGGGTGTTGATCAGCCTGACATCTTCAGGGAAGTAACCGTTTTTGAGCCTGGTTGTCCTGGCATGGATGCTGCCTAGCATCTTCCCTGATGGGAGTGAGGCAAGCCA
The DNA here is from genome assembly GCF_030028105.1 of Mobula birostris. Taxonomy (NCBI): domain Eukaryota; kingdom Metazoa; phylum Chordata; class Chondrichthyes; order Myliobatiformes; family Myliobatidae; genus Mobula; species Mobula birostris. The sequence continues at coordinate 122,733,365 of NC_092373.1, read as the reverse complement.
TCCATAAGCAGATTGGGCGTTGATATTACTGGCCTTTTTCTGCAACCTTTCTGTATAGATATCCTTTATGGTGGGTAGGTTGGTGCCGGTGATGTGTTGGCCAGTTCTAACTTCCCATTGTAGGGTCTTCCTGTCCACTCCAGACCAGTTCCCTTACCACACAGTGATGCATCATGTTAGGATGCTCTCAACTGCACATCTGTAGAATGAGGTGAGTATGGATTTGTAAAGTACAGCTCTCTTCAGCCTCCTCAGAAAGTGGGGGCATTGTTCAGCGTTCTTCACTGTGGAGATGTGTTCAACATGAGAGCTTGTGCGAGATTTGCATTCCCAAGAGTTTGAAGTTGCTTGCCACTGATGTAAAGAGAGGTGTGAGCGGTGCAGGCGTTCCTGAAGTCGATAACCATCTCCTTCGGCTTGATGACATTGAGCAATAGGTTACTTTCCTGGCACCAGGCTTCAAGATCTTCCACCTCCTCTCTGTAGGCCATCTCATCATTGTAGGTAATGCCCCACCACTGTCATGTCATCAACAAATTTAATAATGTGATTTCTCGGGTGCTTGGCTGTGCAGTCACGTGTGAGCACAGTGGGTTCAGCAAGTAGCCCTGCGGGGCACCTGTGTCGAGGATCATGGGGAGGGAAGAGCATCCTGGCTGTCTGATTCTTCAACACCCAGTTGCACAGTGGTGTATTTAGACCAAGGAGCAGGAAAGTGTTCAAGGTCTGTGGGGCTGTATGCCAAAATGAAATCTAGAAACAACATTCTGAAATAAGCGTCCTTGTTTTCTAGGTGTGTCAGGGTCAGGTGCATGATAGTTTACTGAGCTTCAATTAATAATCATTGAAGACCCTGACACAGTGGTGTCAAGAAAACAACCTCTCCCTTAATGTCGCAAAAACAAAGGAGCTGGTTGTGGATTACAGGAGGAATGGAAACAGGCTAACCCCTATTGAAATCAGTGGATCTGGGGTTGAGAGGGTGAACAGCTTTAAGTTCCTCAGCATACACATCACCGAGGATCTCACGTGATCTGTACATACCAACTGTGTGGTGAAAAAAGCTCAACAGTGCTTCTTTCATCTCAGACTGTTGAAGAAGTTTGGTATGGGCCCCCAAATCCTAAGAGCTTTGTACAGGGGCACAATTGCGAGCATCCCAACTGGCTGCACCACTGCCTGGTATGAGAATTGTACTTCCCTCAATCACAGGACTCTGCAGAGAGTGGTGCAGACAGCCAGCACATCTGTAGATGTGAACTTTCCACTATTCAGGATATTTACAAAGACTGATGTGTAAAAAGTGCCCGAAGGATCACTGGGGACCCAAGTCACCCCAACCACAAACTGTTCCAGTTGCTACCATCTGGGAAACTGTACGGCAGCATAAAAGCCAGGACCAACAGGCTCCAGGAAATCTTCTTCCACCAGGCCATTAGATTGATTATTTATGCTGATACAATTGTACTTTTATGCTATATTGACTGTCCTGTTTATTACAAATTACTATAAATTGAACATTTCACATTTAGACAGAGATGTAAAGATTTTTACTCCTCATGTATATGAAGGATGTAAGTAATAAAGTCAATTCAATTTAATCTTGAGAACTCCTCACCAATCTTAAATTCCCTATCTCCCATTATTAATGATTGACAAACTCTGATCTCCAAAGCTACTGACACCCATTCCACAAACATTGATCTAATTTTGACCACAGAACCTGAATTATTAAACTTTGATCTTCAACTTCTGATCTCATACATGTTCATCTGTAAGGACAATTGATCTCTTTTGATCACCAACCCTCAACTTCTGATCATCTATTGATCTCTAAACACTGACCTGCAATTTGTGACCCAACATCAAGCCCACAGTATTTACCCTTATGCTATCACCAATCCACAATAATTAATCTCTGATATACAAACCCAAAATCTGACGTATCTGGTTCGAGTCACTGCCCTCGGATCAGATAAGTCAGATTTTGGGTTCAAGTCGATGTTCTTGGACACGTTATCAAAATTTTTGGATTTATGGATTGAACTATGGTTCAAACTAACTGTAGTTCATGTTGGCCTCTTCCAGTTCTGTTTTTTATGGTGTTCTTGCCCATTCTTTCTTGTTGCAGATTGGCGGGCTGGAGGTTTGTGGTTTGATATTCTTGTGATTTCTCCATGTGGGCAATCTGTTAGTTTTTGTGCAAGGGAGTAGTTAACTTTTGCGAATTTTTGTCTCCTTTTTTCTCATGGGGGGGGGGGAGACTGATGCCTTTCATTCAACTACTTCTATGGTTTTCTGTATTTTGTGACTATCTGGAGAAGGCAGATCTCAGAGTTGTATTCAAAGGTTAATTTATTATCAAAGCATGTATCCCTATCCGACTCTGAAATTTTTATTTCTCCAGATAACCACGAAACAAAGTACATGACAGTTAGTCAGAGAGAAACATCAACACCCACTCCCTCCCCATACAAAAAAGAACAGCATCCCAATCATCGAACCCCTCAAACCCCTCTCCCCCCACACAAACAGAACAACAACTCCCAGAAAGCAACACCTCCCCGCACAAAAAAACTAACAGAACATCAACCCCCAAACACCCTCCCCTCACACAACAAAACAGAAAGGAACGGGTGATTTAAAAAAAAATAGAGAATATAAAACCACAAGTCTGAAAAAGTCCACAGTCCATAAACACAATAGTCCAATCCATAAACAAAGAACCACAATACCATTCTCTGATATCACTGATATTCATCGAAAGAGATGGACACTACACAAGTGCAGAGAAGCCTACTCGCTTGCCACAGTGAGTCACACAGCAATGGGCCGTTCACCGACTCCTTCTCCAGCACCAAAGACAGGCAGTCAGCACTGAGATTCTCGCTCACCTTCTGCGCTCATCTCAATGTATCAATCTTCCTTGATGCTTTAATCGGCAATTAATAGAAGATTTAGACAGTGAAAATGGAGTGGAACATCAGCTCACACCCCGTCTCATAGTTTCTTTGCATCGAGGCCATCCGAGTAAAGCGCTGGATCACTCAAACCAACTCCAAACTATAAAGCGCAGGCTCTAGCAGTCCCAGAAACACATTTAAGGTGAAAAACAGACATAAGAGAAGTAAAAAAGCTATTTTCATTTGCCATCTGGAAGATGTCGACTGAGGGAGCATTGTATGCTGGCACCATCTTGACTAACTCTGCATACATACTTGGATAATAAAATTAACCTTTGAACCTTTGACCCTTGGCCACTAATTTTTAACTGCTGATTTCAAACCCTGGTCACTTAAGTCAATCACGGGCCCGATATTGCATACAGTTCTGGTCATCCCATTATAAGAAGGCTTTGGAGAGCATGCAGAAGAGGTTTACCAAGATGCCGCCTGGATTAAAGGACATCTGCTAAAATGAGAAGTCAGACAAACTTAGGCTGCGTTTCCTAGAGCTCCAGAGGCTGAGAAGAAATCTGATAGAGGTGTGTAAGATTATGAGAGGCATAGATAGAATAGACAGACAGTATATTTTCCCCAAGGTTGAAATGTCTAATAACAGAGGGCATGCATTTAAAGTGAGGGTGGAAAATTCAAAGGAGACGTAAGGGACAAGATTTTAGCTCTGCAAGTAGTGGGTGCCTGGGGTGCAGGTAGAGGTAGATAGATTAAGGATGTTTAAGAGCTGTTTAGATAGGCACATGAATGCGAGGGAAACGTAAGGATATGGAATTTTTGTAGGTAGAAGTTGGCCTTTAATTACTAATTTATTTGGTTTGACACAACATCATGAACCAAAGGGACTGTTCCTGTGTTACACTGTTTGATGTTCTACAAGCCAGCTTTTAACTACTGACTCCTAATCACTGTCCACCAGGCTCTAACCATGTGTGATCTTTCACCCACGCCTGTTGCACTTAAAAATAATACCCCATTTCGGAACATCTGCAAGCAACTCCAGGAAAATGTTAACTGGTATTGAACTCGGCGATAAGCTGCTTGTGTTTCATTCTGATGTCTATGTCGTGACTGACTAAAATTGAGCCACAGAGAAGCAGGAATGGAGAAATATAAATGCCTTCATTCACATGGCAAGCCTTCAGAAGAGAGGGAGAGTCCAGGAGGATCCAGAGAATCTCACTCTCTTGACACAATGTTTTATACTTCATCAACACAAAGATACCAATAAACTATTAACTATAGTTTCAATTCTGATATTGATCCATTTAATTGTTTACATTTGGGCTACAGTCAGGTAACTTTACAGAATTACATACAGTATTTACAATGATAGCACATCCCAACTACCCCTTTGAGTATTCAATTCTGAGATCAGTTCCAAAAACCAGACACCCAAAATATACCCTTTTTGTTACAGCGTTAAGAGATGGCTCCATGAATATACAACTAACCAGAGGGTTAAGTTACAAGATAGATCTCCCATGACTTGTGCATTAAGTGGCAGGGATATGCCTTTAGCAATGTGCTAACAGCAGGAATATTCATCTATTTTTTTGCCCTATGTAGCTTCAAAGAGACAGAATCAGAATGATTTGCTTCACTGACCACAAGGTATCAGATGGATGTACTGTAAATCCATCTTCACTGTAAAGTCTTCAGGCTTCATTTCCTGAAGACTGGTTCTAATTTTCATTAGTCATTAATTATGCTATCCAAACACTACTCACCCTTCAAATAATGATCACTAACATCAAGACTAGGTTGAATCTCTTGTGGGAATTTCCAGGATGAAGCCAGAATCATTCACATTAACAAAGTCCTGTGCTTTATAGCAGGTTCTTCTACTGCATAAATACTAATACCATTATATTGAAGGTCCTGAATTAGCACTATCTATAAAATTGCCAACAAAATGTTGATAGGTATCAATATCATGCATCCTGACTGAGCTGTGTGTCACAACAAGCTATTCTTGAAGGGAGTTGGTAAAGCAGCAGCTGCCCGACCTGCTGAGCTCCTCCAGCTGCTGCCACCTCTGCAGCATCATGTCAATTAAATCTCCCCTGTCACCCTATCCGACTGTGGCCCCCTGTGCTGACACGAGGTTGAGTAAGAGACCCTCATCCTTCCGGGAACGCCGCAGTTGCTGGCCTCCATATTGAACTGTACACCAGCACTGTGTGTGTGCCACTGGCTCAGGGCTGGAAACAGCTGGAGCATGAAGTGTTTTTCAATGGCTGTGTGGTGATATAAGGGCCCACAGGAGGGTTCCGGGCTGTGACCAAGGAAGGAGGCGCTGGTGGCCTGCGGACCCGTGAATGATGAGAGCAGTTGGCCACTTCTCCACCACTGAGGAAATATACTTGTAACAAAATGGAATCTGTATTGTACCAGAGTGTTTTGCTAATACTGTTTGTGCGACATTATGCCGATGGAACCAGAGTCCTTGACAAACTGCAGACCAGCAGCTGTATTACTGGAAGAATACCAAATACACTGATTAAGACCATAAGACATAGGAGCAGAATTAGGCCATTTGGCCCATTGAGTCTACTATACCATTTCATTATTTCCCTCTCAGCCCCAATCTCCTGCCTTCTTCCTGTATCCCCTCCTGCCCTGATAAATCAAGAATCTATCAACCTTTGCCTTAAATGTGCCCAATGACTTGATCTCCACAGCCACTGTGGCAATGAAATCCACAGGTGGCTGTGGAATTCACCACTCTCTGGCTAAAGAAATTTCTCCTCATCTCCATTCTAATAGGATGACCCTCTATTCTGAGGTTGTGTCCTCTGGTCTTTGAGTACCCCACCATAGGAAGCATTAGCCCCACATCCACTCTATCGAAGCCTTTCACCGTTCGATAGATTTCAATGAGGTCAACTCTCATTCTTCTGAAGGTACAGAGCCATCCAATGCTCCTCAAATGACAGATCTTTCAATCATGGTTTCATTTTCGTGAACCTCCTTTGAACCCACTCTAGCGTCAGCACATCCTTTCTAAGATAAGGGGCCCAAAACTGCTCACAATACTCTGAGTGAGCCCTCACCAGTGCTTTATAAAGCTTCTCCATTACATCCTGTTGCACTCACCTCAATAATAAGGAAAAGCTTTGAGAGGCTGGTCAAGGATTACATCTGCAGCTTGCTTCAACCCAAACTGAACCCCCTACAATTCGCTTACCGACACAACCGATCAACAGATGATGTAATAGCCCCTGTTCTACGTGCTGTCCTTACACATCTGGAGAAGAAGGATGCTGTATGTGAGAATGCTGTTCTTGGACTACAGTTCAGCATTCAACATCATAGTTCCATCCAAGCTCAACAAGAAGCTCAGAAACTTCGGCCTTGACCCTGCCTGTGCAGCTGGATCTTGGACTTGCTGTCAGTTCGGCAGCAGGTTGTAAGAGTGGGCTCCCTCATCTCCAACCCTCTGACTCTCAATACAGGAGCCCCTTAGGGCTGTGTACTGAGTCCCCTCCTTTACTCCCTGTATACCCACGACTGTATCGCCACCTACAACTCCAATCTGCTAACTAAATTTGCCAATGATACTACATTGATTGGCCTTATCTCAAACAATAACGAGGTGGCCTACAGGGAAGAAATCATCTCTCTGACACAGTAGTGTCAAGAAAACAACCTCTCCCTCAATGTCGCAAAAACAAAGGAGCTGGTTGTGGATTACAGGAGGAATGGAGACAGGCTAACCCCTATTGACATCAATGGATCTGGGGCTGAGAGGGTAAACATCTTCAAGTTCCTCGGCATCCACATCACCGAGGACCTCACATGGTCTGTACACACCAGCTGTGTGGTGAAAAAGGCACAACAGCACCTCTTTCACCTCAGATGGTTGAGGAAGTTTGGTATGGGCCCCCAGATCCTTTCTACAGGGGCACAATTAAGAGCATCCTGCCTGGCTGCATCACTGCCTTGTGTGGGAACTGTACCTCCCTTAATCGCAGGACTCTGCAGAGAGTGTTCCGGACAAACCAGCACATCTGTAGTTGCAAACTTCCCATGATTCAAGACATTTACAAGGACAGATGCATAAAAAGGGCCTGTAGGGTCATTGGGGACCCAAGCCATCCCAACCACAATCTACTTCAGCTGTTTCCATCTGGGAAGTGGTACCGCAGCATAAAAGCCAGGACCAACAGGCTCCGGGACAGCTTCTTCCACCAGGCCATCAGTCTGCTGAACTCAGGTTGACTTGAGTGTACTCTATATTACATTGACTGTTCTAGTTATTATAAATTACTGGGGGGTATGGGGTGTCAGGGAGAGGTAGCACCTCTGGTGGGGAACATGTCGCGTCCTTTTCAGGGCGGTTAGTCCATCTTTGGTCCCCACCTGGCACTCAGCTCTTACCTGTGGCTCCCTGTAGCTGTTTAGATATGACAGCAGCCACACCCCAGGCAACAGCTTCGACAAGCCGGCTAAACCAGGTGAGGGTAGCCGACGGGTCTCAAACCCTCGGTGAGATAGGGAGTTGTCTATCCCAGCATGTGAAGACAGACTCCGGCGGATTGAGCGGATGAGACCAATGGAAGGTCCAATGGTCAAGAAGGCGGTCTCTGCAAGCGTCATGGAACGTGTAGAGCACGACAAGACACAGAAGTTGTCCTGGTCATCCACTGCACCGAGTCCCATCTCCAGTCGTCTCGACTCTTGTCCTGCCACTGTATCCAGATGGGAATTGGGAAGAGAGAGTGAGGCTGACGTTGCGCAACTCTCCCTCACTTAAATCTAAATCAAGCGCTAGTCTCAACACCATCATCATCATCATCACCCTCAACCTTTGAAGTCCTGTGGCGATGGGGGAGAAATGAAGCAGCAGGTGTGGATACACTGGGAGCTGTAGTCACAGACCTGCACCACAGGCAGCTGGTCTAATGGTCGCTTTTCACTGACCGAAGCAGCAGTGAAACTCAGCGTCTACCTGGGTGACTGAGCAGCCCTCTTTAGGAATGCACTGTTCACCTCCGTAGTATGCGGAAGGGGCTAGAAAAGGTGCCCTAAACATTGCCTGCCTCATTACACCCTGGCCAGTTTACCGCGGCTGGCAGGGATCCTATTTGGCGGTCGAACAAACACAACAGAACGCAAGGCGACACCGCTCACCATTGGCACTTGGAACATGCGCACGCTATTGAACAACCCTACAGCAAACAGACCAGAGAGAAGAACAGCCTTAGTTGCCAGAGAGCTTGCAAGATACAACATTGACATTGCAGCCCTGAGTGAGCCTCGTCTTGCCAACACAGGTCAGCTGACTGAAACTGGAGGCGGATACACTTTTTTCTGGAGCGGTCGCGGCAGCGATGAGCGTCGTGATGCTGGAGTTGGATTTGCCATCAGGAGTCATCTTGTTCGGAAATCTGCCAGTCTCCCCAAGGGTGTGAACAATCGGCTCATGACACTACAGCTTCCGCTACAGAACAGAAGTCAAGCCTATGCCCCCACAATGACCAACCCCGACGAGACGAAAGACAGGTTCTATGAAGAACTAGATGCCCTACTATCAGCAGTGAGCAGCACCGACAAACTGATCTTGCTCGGCCGCTTCAATGCAAGAGTAGGGCGCGACTCTGCAGCCTGGCAGGGAGTCGTTGGGAGTCACGGAGTGGGCAAATGTAACAGTAATGGCCTACTCTTACTAAAGACTTGTGCAGCACATGACCTCCTTATCACCAACACAACTTTCCGCCTACCTACCCAAAACAAGACCTACTGGATGCAACCCCGCTCTAAGCATTGGCATCTTATCGACTATGTCATTGTCAGGACAAAAGACAGGCAGGATGTCAGAGTGACCAAGGCCATGTCTGGTGCTGACTGCTAGACAGATCACAGGCTCATTGTCTCCAAACTGAAGCTCCGTATCAGACTCAAGAGGCAACCACAAGGAAGCAAGGCAATGAAAAGAATCAATGTGGCCAGGCTGAAGAACACCAGCATTGCTTCAGCACTGGCTGAAGATTTAGAAACCAAGCTTGCTGACCTACACCTTGCAGGCAGCGCTGTGGACGACTGGGATCACTTCAGGGATGCTGTCCATTCATCTGCACTGAAGATGCTAGGGCTCTCTACCCGCAAGCAGCATGACTGGTTCGATGAGAACAATGAGGAGAGACAGGCTCTACTTGTTGAAAAGCACCGCCTTCATCGTGCCCATCAGAACGACCCATCATCAGCTGCCAAGAAAAACGCCTTTACCCGTGCTCGCAGGACAGTCCAGAATAAACTGCGTAAGATGCAAGATGCCTGGCTGAGCGCTAAGGCAGATGAAATACAGGGATACACTGACAGAAACGACTTGAAACGATTCTATGAAGCCCTCAACACTCTCTACAGGCCTCAGTCTCTCAGAAGTTCCCCCTCCTGAGTACAGATGGTACAACTCTCATTACAGAGAAGGCTCAGACCCTGCAGAGATGGGCTGAACACTTTGAAGCCGTCCTCAACCAACCGTCATCTATTAACGATGAGGCGATAGACAAGATTCCCCAGGTCAACATCAACAGCGCCATGGATGACCAACCGATAGTAGCTGAGGTTACAAAAGCTGTCAGCCAGCTATCCAGTGGCAAAGCCCCAGGGGCAGACACCATATCTGCAGAGATCTACAAAGCCGGTGGTCCTGTACTTATAGAGAAGCTCATCGAGCTTTTCCAGTCTTTTTGAAAGCAAGGATCCATTCCTCAGGAACTCAAAGATGCAACCATCGTACACCTCTACAAGAGGAAGGGCAATCGACAAGTACGCGACAACCACCGAGGAATCTCGCTGCTCTCCATCACAGGAAAAACCCTTGCAAGAGCCCTGCTAAGTTGCCTGGTCACTCATCTGGAGCTGGGCCTGCTACCAGAATCACAGTGTGGCTTTCGCAAAAGTTGTGGAACTATTGACATGATTTTGGCCGCACGCCAACTTCAGGAGACGTGTTGGGAGCAGAATCGTGAACTCTACACAACTTTTGTTGACCTCACGAAAGCCTTTGACACTGTCTGCCGACAAAGCCTGTGGAGGATCATGTCAAAGTTCGGCTGCCCCGCCAAATTCATTCAGATGGTACGCCAGTTCCATGACGGCATGATGGCCAGAGTGCTGGATGGTGGAGAATCCTCTGAGGCGTTCCCAGTCACCAATGGCGTCAAACAGGGCTGTGTGCTCGCACCCACACTGTTCAGCATGATGTTTACTGCCATGCTTAATAATGCCTTCCAGGAGAGTGATGCTGGAATCAGCCTCAAGTACAGAGTGGATGGGAAGCTCTTCAACCTGAGGTAACTTCAAGCTATTACCAAAGTGAAGGATACTGTTCTGAGAGACTTCCTCTTTGCCGATGACTGCGGTCTGCATGCTGGCTCGGAGCCAGAGATGCAAGTCAATATGGACAAATTCTTCACGGCTTGTGACAACTTTGGACTCACCATCAACATCAAAAAGACTAAAGTCATGCACCAGCCTGCTCCTCATGCACCGTACACAGAACCCAAAATCACAGTCAAAGGACAGAAACTACAGGCAGTGGGTTAGTTTACTTACCTTGGCAGCACCGTCTCTCAAGCAGTGACTATTGATACAGAAGTTAACTGCAGAACAGCGAAGGCAAGTTCTGCTTTCGGTAGACTGCGCTCCACTGTATGGGAACGCCGAGGAATCAGTCTAGCAACAAATCTGAAGGTCTATAGAGCTGTGGTACTCACGACCCTCCTGTATGCCTGTGAAACATGGACTGTGTATCGAAGGCATGTAAGACAGCTCAACCATTTCCACATGACTTGCCTTTGCAGAATATTAGGCATCAGATGGCAAAGTAACAGACACTGAAGTTCTCTCTAGAACAAGTCTACCATCAGTCCACACACTGCTGATGAGAGCACAGACCCGGTGGGCAGGTCATGTCATCCGCATGCCGAACGAGCGCATACCCAAGCAGCTCCTTTTTGGGGAACTCTCTGCTGGAAGGTGTTCACATGGAGGGCAGAAGAAACGTTAGAAAGACACACTAAAGGCCTCCCTGAAGTCACTTGACATAGACACAACCACCTGGGAAACACTGGCACAAAACCGCTCTACCTGGCGCGGCCTTATCCACAAGGGCTGTCAAGCTTACGAAGCAAAGCGCACTGCTGAAGAACATAAGCATGAGCTGGGCAAGTCCAGACCCACCAGCGCAACAACTGCAGTGCCTACACATGTCTGCCCAACATGTGCCAGGACATTCCATGCCCGAATTGGCCTGACCAATCATCTTTGGACACATCACTTCGAACCTCAAAGTTACTAATGGTGTTGAGGTCTTCATCGATGTCAACAATGGACAAACAAACAACATAAATTACTATGATTGCACATTGCACATTTAGATGGAGACGTAACGTAAAGATTTTTACTCCTCATGTATGCGAAGGACATAAGAAATAAAGTCAACTCAATTCGATTCAATTCAATTCCTTGCTTTTATATTCTAGTTCTCTCAAGATTAATGCTAGCATTGCATTTGCCTTCCTCACCACTGCTTCAACCCGCAAATTAACCTTTAGGGAATGCTGTTTGAGGGCTCCCAAGTCACTTTGCACATCAGATTTTTGAATTTGCTCTGCATTTAGAAAATGGTCTATACTTTTGAAAAAGGATCTAGTGCTTTCCCAGTGTATCTGACGCATAAACTCCATCCCTGATGAAGATGATGGAATTTGTCATTGAAATATTGGTTAAAATTTACACCTGTACCCAGTTGGAATCTCGAGAAGAGTTGACGATGGTGTCTGTCAGCAGCACGAGGCTGTCAAAGATCTCTCTGCCAGGTTCAGCATAGGTTTGTTCCAAGTGGATCAAAGATTCAAAGTACGTCTATTATCAAAGTATGTATACAGAATACAACTCTGATATTCCTTCTTTTGCAGGCAGCCACGATAAAAGAAACACCATGGAACACGTTCAAAGAAAACATCAAACATCCAACACCCGGGTAAAAGAACGAGTTGCGAAAACGGCAAAAAGCGAGCGAATAATACATAGAATATCAAACACCCAACCCGGAGTCCAGGAGTATTTAGTTTACTTCAGTTCTGCGCCTGCCACGGGCCGACTACAGGCTGCAGAGCCTGTCTTCATCAAGGCATCCTAATCCGTACCGATCACCCCAATCAAACCACTCAAAAACAGCAACCAAAATCCAGAAATCTAACATGAACCTCAACATCTCCCAAAATGAGTCCATAGTCCTGAGCCTCGCTGATCAATTCTTGCAATGTGGAACCAATGGCACCTGCACTTTCCTCAGACGAGAGAGAGACAAAAGACAGTCAAAGACAGGCAATTCCTCCAAACATCTTCCCATGCTCTGCTCTCGTCCTTCTCGACTTCAACCTTGCTTGATGCCTCAGTCAGGGAGAGGCAATGGAGTCGATCAATGATCATGCCCAGTCTCCAGGCTTCCAGCCTGCACACTCTGCTTTCAACCTCACCAAACTCCCTGGGAGTCAGCCAGATCGCTCAATCAGCCCAAAAACACGCCATCAAAACATAAATCACAGGTTCCAATCACACCCAGTTTAGTATTTAAAAGAAGAGGTAAAAGAAGTAGTTTTGTGAACTATCCGTAGGATGTCGTCACTGATCAGAATTGTTCACTAGCACGATCTTGAACAGATCACCTCTCCCAGAATAGATTCGACCCTGTTGATGATGGCCTTGGGCAGGACCATAAGGTCTACATTCAAGAGCGATATGGGTCTCCAATTTTTAATGTCATCCCCCTTCCGTTTGTAGATGAGAGTAATGATGCCCTTCCTCATGGCGTCTGACATTTTGCCAGCTAGATGCACATCATTGTTCAATTCCAGCAGGTCTGAGCCCATCCAGTCCCACAAAGCCAAATACAACTCAACTGATAAGCTATCATTTCCAGGGGTTTTATTCGAGTCAAAGGAACAGATGGAGCCAGTCGGCTCCTCCAAAGTCAGTGGCTAGTTCTGCTGTCATCTAACACCGCCGTGATATATGACAGGAAGTTCTGAGAAGCTGTGGTGCCTGTGACCTTTCTGTCATCCAGACTGGCATAAAAGGATCTCAATATGTCTTTCTGTGAGGATGCTACCGAGCCGTCCTCTTCCTTAAAGCTAGGGATCACAGCCAGATGTGAACCTTTTGGAAAAAGGAATGTGAGCATGTTTCATCCATTTCCATGGTGTAGGCTCTGAGGCAGGAGATGAACTTGGAGGATTCAGCGATGAAGCGCTGGGCTTATTGGCTTTTCACCTCTCATAACTCCTCCCTCACATCCAACCCCTTCGACTGTAGAAGGAGATGTTCCTGTAACTCCATCTGGCGTTTACGCTATTCCCTATGATCCTGTCTTGCTTCCTGAACACCTTTGCAAATGAAGAATCTCCTGATGTCCTCCTTGGTCACTTCCCACCAGTGAACAGTGGAATCAAAGAATGGTTTCAATTTCCTCCAAACTGCATATACAGATGTATCAGATTAACAGCAGAGCAAAGGGAATTACAGAGGCATGAGAGAGGAGCTGGCCAAAATTGATTCGAAGGGAACACTAGAAGTGATGAAGGCATACCATCAATGGTTGGAATTTCTGGGAGAAATTCAGGAGACACAGGATAGGAAGTATTCTAAAGGCAGAATGATACAATCGTGGCTGACAAGATAAGTCAAAGCCAAAGAGAGGACATATAATACAGCAAAAATCAGTGGGAAGTTCGAAGATTGGGAAGCTTTTAAAAACCAACTAAAAAAGTCATTAGGAAGGAAAAGATGAAGTACGAAGGTAAGCTAGCCAATAATATTAAAAATGATACCAAAAGTTTCTTCAGTTACATAAAGTGTAAAAGAGAGGAGCGCTGGAAGATGATGCTGGAGAGGTAGTAATGGGGGATAACGAAATAGCGGATGAACTAAATAAGTATTTTGCATCAGTCTTCACAGCGTAAGGTACTAGCAGTATGCCATATGTGTCAGGGTGCAGAAGTGTGTGAAATTGTCATTACTAGGGGGAAGGTTCTTGGGAAACTGAAAGGTCTGAAGGTAGATATGTCACTTGGATGAAATGGCCTACACCCCAGCATCCTGAAGGAGGTGGTTGAAGAGATTGTGGAGGCAAGATTAATGATCTTTCAAGAATCAATGGCTTCTGGAATGATTCCAGAGGACAGGAAAATTTTAAATGTCATGCCACTCTTCAAGAAGATAGAGGGGCAGAAGAAAGGAAATTATACGCCAGTTAGTCTGACTACAGTGGTTGGGAAGATATTGGAGTAGATTATTCACAATGTGGTTTCAGAGTACTTGGAGGTACAAGATAAAATAGGCCATTGTCAACATGGTTTGCTTTAGGGAAAATCATACCTGACAAATCTATTAGGATTCTTTGAAGAAATAACCAACAGGATAGACAAAGGAGAATCAGTGGATGTTGTGTACTTGGATTTTCAGAAGGCCTTTGACAAGGTGCTTAACAAGTTAAGACCCATAGTCTTACAGGAAAGATACTAACATGGATAGAGCATTGGCTAACGGGCAGGAGGCAAAGCGTGGGAATAAAGGGAGCCTTTTCAGGTTGGCTGTCAGTGACTAGTTGTGTTCCACTGGGGTCGATGGTGGGACTGATTCTTTTCATGTTATATGTCAATGATTTGGATGATGGAGTTGATGGGTTTGTGACTAAATTTTCAGATGATACAAAGACAGGTGGTGTGGTAGGTAGTTTTGAGGAAACAGAGAGGCTACAGAAGGTGTTAGATTAGGAGAATGGGCAAAGAAGTGGTAAAGTAGTGTCAGAAAGTGTATGGTCATGCACTTTGGTAGGATAAATAAAAGCATGTACCATTTTCTAAACGGAGAGAAAATTTAAAAATCTCGGGTACAAAGGATCTTGGGAGTCCTTGTGCAGGTTAATTTGCAGGTTGAGTCGGTGGCGAGGAAGGTAAATGCTTTATTAACAATCATTTTGAGAGGACTAGAATATAAAAGCAAGAGTGTACTGTCAAGGCCTTATAGTGAGCCTCACTTGGTGTATTATGAGCACTTTTGGGCCCCTTAGAAAGGATGTGCTGGCATTGGAGAGGATCCAAACAAGTTTCTCAAAAATTATTCTGGGATTGAAAGGCTTATCATATGAGGAACATTTGATAACCCTGGCCCTGAAATTGCGTGAATTCAAAAAAATGATAGGACATCTCATTAAAACCTATCATGTATTGAAAGGTCTCGATAGAGTGGATGTAGAGGGTATGTTTCCAACGGTGGGAGAGACTAAGACAAATGACACAGCCTCAGAATAGAGGGATATCCATTTAGAATGGAGTTGAGGAAGTTGCACATGTGGCTGTAGAGGTCAAGCCATTGGGTAAATTTAAGACAGAGTTTGATAGGTTCTTGATTAGTCAGAGCATCCTGAGATACGGGAAGAGGCAGGAGGTGTGACTGAGAGGGAAACGGGACTGATGTGGCAGAGCAGGCTCTTGGGAAGTAAGACAGGGCAGGTGACAAAAGTGTGCAGGTGGAACATTTTGGGATCTAATGATCAAAATTCCATTGAGGCCCTCCATTGTTCAGGGTCAACCATGGCTAGTCCGTCCTAACTGTCTATGTGATACGTAAGCCAGTGCACAAGCCTGGGCTGTAGGATATGGAGACCAAGCTGTTGCTGATATAGCAGACTCTCCCTCTCCACAAAGCTGATGAATCTAAAGAAACGGCAGAGACTGATAAAGTTCGGCACCAGTGACATCGCAGGAGTTACCAGTCAGCGTAGAATTCAACATAGGACTGCCTTAGGGACTCCAGATCCGGATTTTTCTGTTTCCTCCCTGTCATCCCCATGATTGGTTATAGCTGCAAGGCAGTGGAGGTTTGACATCAGAGATTTCCCATTCGTAGATGAGCTGCAAGCCATGGCTCATGAGCCCTGTCTGCCTGAAACAGTTGCTTTTAAGGTGGCAGTAACCTAGCTTTGGCCCTTCTATTGTCAGTAAAAGTGCTTCTGCCCAGCTTAGTAGATAAGCTGCACTTGAAGGCCAGGAGCTGGACTTGGTTGTCCATGACTATTTGAGATGCAGGCCATTAATAGGTAGTGGGAGGATATCCCCATTACCATCTCCCCTTCCCCAGCTTTGACAACCTTAGGGAGCCATTAGTTTTAAAATAATTATGGAGAAGGATAGGACTGGTCCTTGGATTGTGATGCTAAATTGGAGAAAGTCCAGTTTTGGTGGCATCTGAAGGGATCTGGCAGGCATAGTTGTTTACTGACAAAGAGGTGCTTGGCAAGAGGGAGGTTTTCAAAAGTGAAATATTAAGAGCACAGAGTTTGTATGTTCCTTTTGGAGTAAAAGGCAAGGCTAACAGGTTTAGGAAACATTGTTATCAAGAGATATTGAGGCCCTCGTTATGAAAAGGAAGAATGGTTAGGATCAAATGATGCACTTAAGGAGAATAAGAAATGCGAGAGACCTCTTAAGAGAGAGATTAGGAGGGTAAAAGAGGACATGAGGTTGCAGTGCCATAGAAGGTGAAAGAAAATCCCAAGGGTTTCTGCCACTAACTTAACAGCAAAAGAATAGCAAAAGACAAAGCAATACACACTGGAAGAAAATCGGCAGGTCAGGCAGCATCTATAGAAATGAATAAACAGTTGATGTTTCGGGCTGAGGCCCTTGTTCAGGACTGAGGAGAGAGGGGGAAGACGCCAGAATAAAAGGGTGGTGACAGGGGAAGGAGGCTGACTGGAAGGTCATAGGTGAAGCTGGGTGGGTGGGAAAGGTCAAGGGCTGGAGAAGAAAAAATCAGATAGAAGAGAAGAGGAGAGGAACCAGGGGGATGCGATATGCAGGTGAGAAGAGGCAAAAGGCCAGAGTGGAGAATGGAGGAAGAGGGGAGGGGGAGGGAATTTTCTTTTACTAGAAGAAGAAATTGATATTCATGCTAGAGGCTACACAGAAGGAATAGCAGATGTTGTTCCTCCACCTTGAGTGTGTCAAGATATCAGGCAACCCTGAGGGTGTTTGAGCTGTGCCAAACTAAGGACATAGATCGACATGTTGAAACAGACATAGGAATTGGATGGAGTAGAGGTACTCGACGAAGTGGTCCATCAATTTACAACGGGTCTCACCAATGTAGAGGGGGCCACATCAGAAGCAGCAGACACATTAGAAAACCTCTTATTTAACCTCTTCAGCACGTAGGATGATTGCATTTCTTATTCTAATGGCTAGAAGATCCATTTTGCTGAATTGGAAAGAGATTAACCCTCCTACTGTATTTCATTGGTTTTCACAAACTAAGGTATGATTGAATTTGGAAAAAATTAGAAGTGCGGTTTATGACCCTTCTATTAGATTTGAAAAAACTTGGAGGCCATTCATTCAGCATTTTCATTTGATGTAATTTGACTATTTCCAAACTTGTTTTATTTCTCTGTACTGTTGGTTGAGAGGAATGGAGTCGTCGACACTAAGGTTTTCTTTTTTCCCATTTTCAAGTCGTTAGTATTGCCCAAGTCTTTTGGTTTAGTTGACTAATTCTGTTTAGTTTAGTTTTTTTTGGGGATGGGGTTTGTTTTTTTTTCTATTTTTTTTCTTTTTCATGATTTTTCTTCAGTTTTTTTTTGCTTTGTATTATTCATAGTTATTCTACACGATTGGGAGCTTCGTTAATTTATACTATATGGTTTTACAATTACTCATTTTAACTGTAACAATGTATCTCCTATTACTTGTATTTTTGCTTTGTTATGTTTTCATTTTATGAAATTAATAAAAAGATTGAAAAAGAAAGAAAACCCCATCAGATTCACAGGAGAAGTGTTCCCTCACTTGGAAGGACTATTTGGAGCCCTGAATGGATGTGAGGGAGGAGGTGTATGGGCAGGTGTAGCACTGAGGCCGCTTGCTGGAATAAATGCCATGAGGGAGGTTAATGGGGAGAGACAAATGGAAAAGGGAATTGTGGAGGAAGTGAACCCTGCAGAAAGTGGGGTGGGGTGGGGTGGAGATAAAGTTATGTTTAGTGGTAGGATCCTTTTGGAGATGGCAGAAGTTGTGGAGGATGATGTGTTGGATGCAGAGGCAGATGGGATGATAGGCAAGAGACAAAATCGGTCTTCTTGAAGATCAGTGTGGTCATCTATTCTTGGAATCTAAGGAGAGAGGGGAGAAATGGATTACTTATATCAACATTTACTTGGGAGACATACATAGATTGTAGAACCAAGGCAAAAGGACAGTGAAGTCATAGACCACGTCTGGATTAAGTGAGAGAAGGTGTTGGCTGTCTTCAGGCAAATTAAGGTGATAAATTGCCAGGGTCTCACAAGGTATGCCCTTGGGCCTTGTGAGATGTTAGTACACAAAATCCAATTGCCAAACTGGAATAGTTAAAATATTCTTAGTCATGGGTAAGGTGCCAGAGGACTGGAAGATAACTAAAGTTGTTCCATTGTTCAAGAAAAGTTCTAAGAAATAGCTGGGAAATTTATGAAATTTATTTTATTTATTTATTGACATACAGCACAGAGTAGGATCTTCCGGCCCTTTGAGTTGTGCCACCCAGCAATCCCCAATTTAATCCTCGCCTAATCACAGAACAATTTACAATGACCAATTAACCTACCAACTGGACTGTGGGAGGAAAGCGGAGTACCCAGAGGAAACCCACATGGTCGTGGGGAGAACATACAAACTCCTTCCAGACAGAGCCCAGAGCCTGATGTCAGTCATGGGTAAGTTATTGGAAGGCATTCTAAAGTGCAGGATAAGTAAATACAATGGATTCCAGTTAATTGGGGCAGCTGGGACAACTCTTAAAGAACAAAACATAATCAAGAAAATAGCAGGGATTCCCTTTGCTTATCTGGGCTACTAGGACACTTAGGCTGTTGCCAAACAGTTTCTAACTAGTGCCAGTCTCGTTCCCTTATGTGGCCCATAGAAACGACACCTTGAGATGAACGTGATATGTCTGAACTTGAACTAGTGACAGCACAGGATGCCAGGAAATTTGTTGTTGGGATTACGAGATTACTGCATGCAGGAATGCAATGAAGGCAGTCCAATATATATATATATACTAGGTGCCTGTGCTGATTTTGTTCAATTACAGTTAATCAAAGGAACATGGCAGCGTACACTGTATAAATCCTCTGTTGATAACTATTAGGCACTAATACACAGTTTTATCATATTGTAGAAGTATTGGTAGTGTTCTAATTTGTTCTGTATCTCATTTATATACATAACTTGTAACTCAGTAACATGGTAGCTTGTCTTTTTTAAACTATTTCCATGAAACGTCAGCTAATTGGGGCAGCCACTCAATTGGGCCAAAGTGTACTAGTCCCGATGTGTCCTAGTTAACTAGAATCTACTCCATTTGGATAAGCAGGCCCTGATTAGGGATATGGTCGGTCATGTCTAACCAATCCTAAAGCTTTATGAAGAGTTACAAAGTTATTTGCCTCTGACTAAAAGGTTATGACATGGTGTACTGCAGGATCAGTGGTAGATCTGTTGTTGGTCGTCATCTGTATCAACAATCATGTTCTAATCTGGATTGGGGGCAGAGTGAAGTGCAAGGAAGGATATCAAAGTTTGCATCTCAGGAGTTGGGATGTTGGTGAGGCCAAATCTAGAGTATTGGGTGCAGTTTTGATCATATACCTATGGGAAAGATGTCTATAAGATTGAAAGAGTGCAGGGAAAATTAACATGGATATTGCCAGGACTTGAGAACCTAAGTTATACGGAAAGTTTGAAAAGAGTCATAGGGCAACACAGCATGGAAACAGGCATTTTGGTCCAACTGGACCATGTGAGCCACAGGATTGTTGCAGTTGCCCATGTTTGAACAATAGCCCTCCAAGACCCTTCATTCCTGTATCAGTCAAAATGTCTCTGAAATGTTGCAATTGTACCATCTTGACAACCTTCTCCAGCAGCTCATTCCAAGTACTCAGTGGCCACTGTATAAAGAAGTTACCTCTCAGGTCTCTTTTAAATCTCTGCCCTCTTTTCTTGTATCCTATGGCCTCTAGTTTTGGACTCCCTAGTCCTGGGAAAAAGAGTTCAAGTTCAGGTTTAATTATCATTCCACAACACATCAATACATTTAAATGAAACAGTGTTCTTCCAGGGCTAAGGTGCGAAACATACACAACACAACACAGCACATTCGAGATAGCAAGCAAATATGCAGTTACACAAAAAAATTATATATATAACTTAATTCCCTCGGTGACGTCCCGCAAATTGATGGTGCAGTTCTTGGCACTCCGCAGACAAACATAGACCATATAATGACTGTCCACCTTATCCATATTCCACGTGACTTTATAAACTTCTGCGAGGCCACCTCACATTAGCGTGCGCTCCAGGCAATAAAGATCCAGTGTAGCCAACCTCTCCAGCATTCAGGTCCTCTCGTCCAGGCAACACCTCTTCTGCAGGCTCTCCAGATCGACAATGTTTTTCCTACTACATGGTGACCAAAACTGTACACAATACTCCAAATGCAACCTTATTATGTGATCAGGGCATTATACTCTGGAGCACAGGAGAATGAGGCCAGATCTTATAGAGCTATACAAAATTTTGAGGGATATAGATAGGTTAAATACAAGTAAGCAGTTATTAAGTAAGCAGAAGCTTTTTTCCCTCAGGTTGGGTGAAACCAGAACCCGTGATCATGGGTATAGGGTGAAAGGTGAAATATTTAAGGGAAATCTGAGAGCATGTTCTGGATGGTGGGGATCCCTGATGATGCAACAGTGTTCCATGTAGATGTGCTCAACAATGGGAAGGGCTTAACCCATGATGGATTGGGCTGCATCCACTATTTTTTGTAGCCTTTTCAGTTCAAACGCATTGGTGTTTCCATACCAGACTGTGATGCAGCCAGTCAACATACTCTCCACTACACATCAATCAAAGTTTGTCAAAGTTTTAGATGATAGAAACATAGAAAACCTACTTCCAAGCATCTTAAAACTGTGTCCTCTCATGTTAGCCATTTCAGCCCTGGGAAAAAGCCTCTGACTATCCACACGATCAATGTCTCTTGTCATCTTATACACCTCTATCAGGTCACCTCTCATCCTCCGTCGCTCCAAGGAGAAAAGGCTGAGTTCACTCAACATATTCTCATAAGGCATGCTCCCCAACCCAGGCAACATCCTTGTAAATCTCCTGTGCACCCTTTCTATAGTTTTCGCATCCTTCCTGTAGTGAGGTGACCAGAACTGAGCTTAGTATTCCAAGTGGGGTCTGACCAGGGTCTTATATAGCTGTAACATTACCCCTTGGCTCTTGAACTCAATCCCACGGTTGATGAAGGCCAATACACTGTATGCCTTCTTAACCATACAGTCAACCTGCACAGCAGCTTTGAGTGTCCTGTGGATTTGGATCCCAAGATTCCTCTGATCCTCCACACTGCCAAGAGTCTTACCATTAGTACTATATTCTGCCATCATATTTGACCTACCAAAATAAACCACCTCACACTTATCTGGGTTGAACTCCATCTGCCACTTCTCAGCCCAGTTTTGCGTCCTACTGATGTCCCGCTATAACCTCTGACAACCCTCCATGATGATGTGCAGAATCTTCACAAAACTTTAAGAAAGTAGGGCCACTGCTATGCTTTCTTCGTAATGGCAGTTATAATGGAATCCAGGACAAATCCTCTGCAATGCCCAGGAATTTGAAGTTTTGACCTTCTCCAACTTTGACCTACCAACGAGTACTGGCTCATGTTTTCCGCCTCCTGTAGACAATAAACCCTGTGGTAATGCTGCATCTCATTGTGATGTCTGCATCCCTACGCGTGTCACAGTGGCTTTGTGATGTCAGGGTTTAACCTCTCCCTGAGTGGTCACACGTCAACATCTTATTGGTTTTGCTGACTTGATGTGTTGATTGGTTTAATTCTGCTCCTACGTCTCATGTTGTTACGGTCTCAATCCATGCAGGCTCAAAGGCAATCCCATTCCCACACCTATTTCCCTGTAACCTATTCCCTTTCACTTATTCTCCTGACAATCTGCTGTCAGGGAAGCTCCTCACTTCAGCAGTGGGGTCAAGAACAGGAGAATGTAGAATCAAGGATCTTGGCATGAAATATTAACAGTTTATTCCTTCCCTTAGATGCTGCCTGTCCTGCTGAATGCCTACAGTGTTTCGTCTGTATTCTTGTAGAATGAAGATGTTTGGTAAATAAACTAGGAGTAATGAAAGGAAATATATTTTTACACTTCAATTATTTAAGTTCTGGAGGTAAATGTTGGAATAGTGGAGGCAGGTTCATATGTTGCATTCACCCAAGAGTGACAGTGTATCCCAGAGTCCCCAGGAATGTAACACTCACAAATGGGACATTATTTACAGGCAGTACCCTTGGAAGGAACAAGGTTTGCAAATGTGTCAGCCATTCTTTGTTTGCAAGCTCAAATTTAACAATGAATCTCCATTAACCTGAACAAGGGGTAGGGAAAGTGAACAGTCCTACCTCTACAATTCTCTAGGTCACAGACCCAGGGTTAACATGAAAATCAGTTATTCCTTTCACCCTCATCACATCATTGTAACACAGACAATGACCAAGGCTTTTACTAAATACAGAGGTGTTGAGACGTGACTACTCCAAGAGGCCAGACCCAGACATCACAAGGCCACTGTGACATGCATGCGGCACATCACAATGAGATGCAACATCACACAGGGTTTAAACTCTGGTTACCTGGATACCAGAGGCAGATAGATATACGCAAAAGGCAGTTAGTATGGATTCTTATATTTCTACTCAGATGGTTCAGAAGATCCAGTGATAGATCATTCAGGTGTTTCTGTTTATGCCCGAAAATTTCAGTCGAACATTTAGTGAGGTTGTGGATGACAACAAAATGAGTGTGTGGTGAAAATAAGGGTTGTCTGAGATTATAATGGAATGGAGACCACCTGGGAAAGTGGGCCAAGGAATGGCAGGTGGAACTCAACTGGACAAGTATATCTTGGGAAGTTAAACCAAGTGAATGACAAGGCCCAGGGAGAGTTGTAAAACAGAGAGACTGAGGGGTACAAGTACAGAGTTCTCTAAAAGAGGTAACAAAGGTCGGCAGGGCAGGGAAGAAGGTGTGGATGAATTCTCATGCTTTGTAAATCTGTGACTCTCAGTGTAAATGGTTCTGTCATTGTCTAGTTGTAAGCCGGTGAATTTACTTTCACTCTCTTCTCCCAGAAGAAGATTGTTAGAGGATCGCAAAGCTTTAAAAACCAACAGAAGCCAACCAAAAGAAGACAAAGGTGGAGTATGAAGGTAAGCAAGCCAATAATATTAAAGAACGTACCAAAAGTTTCTTCAGATATATAATGAGAGGCTAGAATAGATATCAGAATGCTCAAAAATACTGCTGGAGACATTGTAAAGAGGGACAAGGAAATGGCAGGTGAACTGAAAAAGTATCTTGCATTAGTCTTCACAGTCGAAGACATTTGCAGTATACTGGAAATTTGAGTGTGTCAATGGCTGAAGTGAGTGAAGTTGCCATTACAAGGGAGAATGTGCTTGGGAAACTGAAAGGTCTGAAGGTAGATAACTCACCTTGACTAGATGGTCTACACCCCAGGGTTCTGAAGGAGGTGACTGAAGAGATTTTGGAGGCAAGAGTAATGATCTTTCAATAATCAATGAATTTTAACATGGTTCCAGAGGACTGGAAAATTGCAAATTTCACTCCACTCTTCAACAAGGGAGTGAGTCAGGAGAAAGGAAATTATCAGCTGGTTAGTCTTACCTCAGTGGTAGGGAAAATATAGGAGTCAATTGTTAAAGATGTGGTTTCAAGGTACAGGAAGTACATGATAAAAAACGTCATTGTTTGCTGACAAACCTATCAGAATTCTTTGAGGAAGGTGTAGTCTTCTTGGAATTTCAGAATGCCTTTGACAAGCTGCCCACATGAGGCTACTTAAAAAGTTAAGAGCCCGTGGTATTACAGGAAAGAGACTGGCATGGATAGCTTCCCCTGTAGGATTTTGTGAATAAACATGCGAAAGTTGTTTTATCTGCTTAACAAAAGCCACAGCCCTTTACTTCCATTTTGAACAAGCCAAAAGCAGTCGCCTTACACTGACCAGAGAAAGTCTGCAGATGCTGGAAATCCGAGCAACACGTACAAAATGCTGGAGGAACTCAGCAGGCCAGGCAGCATCTATGGAAAAAGGTACAATCGACGTTTTGGGCCGAAACCCTTCAGCAGGACTGTCTGTAGACGGGCAATCTTCGAATCCTTGCAGGATGTGAGAAAGTCAAAGAATTGGCAATTTAAAGCATGGATCAGGCAGAGGATAAAGAAGTGTACAGGTCCATTACTGGCAGAGGAGAGAGAATCCTGGAGTTGTGTAAGTGACTGGCATAAGGACACCAGTTACCTCCTCTTGGCAGAAACCGTGGCACGTAGTGCACGGTGGGAGAAGCAGTCAATGGAATGTGAGTACCTGGGGTCCTCAGAGGGTCCAAATCGAGAAGTTAGAAATGAAGCTGGAAACCGTGCAGTATAAGTTGGCAGCAAAGACATGTTCCCAGAAAGACATGCCCCAGTCCTGCCAAAGAGTTTCGGCCTGAAACATCGACTGTACTTTTTTCCATAGATGCTGCCTGGCCTGCTGAATTCCTCCAGCATTTTGTATGTGTTGCTCCCCTTAAACTGATATCATCACGTCAGACACCGTCTCTTAAAGTGAACACAACAACTCAATGACGGCGTCTGTGAATTATGTAGAACAGTTTCTGCTCTGAACAATATGTGTCATCTGTCACCTATTATGTTACCTTAAACAGACACCCCTCACCCCCAGAAATCACCAAAACAGGCAGCATGAGTCTGTCTGGAACTCGTAAGAGCCACCCAGCACGGGATCTATGTACCCTGGTTGGAGTAACTGCAGGTGTCACTGGCTTGTCCGATTGTGTGCTGACACAGACATGGTCATATCATGATGCAGGGGGTATGGTCATGTACCATTCAGGTCTTGGTGAGCTGGTTTAATGTGATCTACAGAAATACATTCAGCTTTACCCTTCCTATCTACAATAAAAGTAATTACGGACCATCGTAAGGGGGCTTAAAAGGGATGTTGATGTACACAATGGCAGACAAAAATAAATGAGGTAGAATGTAGGTTAAATGGAACCCAGAAGTGCTGTACCGCCTGATGTGAAAGAATTGAGTTTACTGAGCAGGGTGGAACGTTGCTGAGACACTGACAAGGCAGTCATGGCATCAGGAATACAATCACCCAGCGCCTGTAGCAGCCACCCATACAGCAACTCAGCTGTGGAGAGCTGCACGTCCTCTTTTGGAGCCATTCTGAGTCCCAGCAGGACCTATGGAAGATGATTCTGCCAATACTCATCTATCAGGGAGGCCCTCAGAGCAGCCTTTAAGGAATGGTGAAACCACTTGTACCGGGCATTGGACTATGGGTGATGTGCTGTGATTTGAGACAATTTAACACCGAGGTTCTGGGCACTAGGTCCCAGAGGTCTGACATGAATTGGAGACCATGGGCAGAAGAAATATCAGATGTGGTGCCAAATTGAGCAACCCAGGTGTAGGTGAATCCCAAACCACGTCCGCAGCTGTTGTCAATGTGAGAGGGGCACCTGGTGCTACAGACCTCCATGGTAAGGAGATGCATGAAACTGTGGGGGGGGGGGAGGGAGGAGGGACAACCAGGTCCACATTGATGTGGCCAAATTTTTACTCAGGGACCTTGAAAGGTGCCAATAGTGCCCAAATATGACGATTAATTTTCAGTTGCTGACAGACAACACAGATTGCACTCTCATCTCGCACACCCTTCCAAAGGCTGTGCCATACAATCTTTAAAGCAGCCAGTTTCTTTGAAGCCTTCCTGCCCAGATACAAGAGGCCATGAATTGAGTTACAAACAGTATCCTCCACTAGAAAACAAAAATGGCGGTTGGCCACATAGAGACCGAGAAGCTCGTAGAATGAAATTCACCACACCTAAAAACTCTTACACACCATCCCCTCTGCCTACCTGCCTATCTTTTCAATACAATGTGTATCCTTGGATGTTAAGCGCCCAACTATGATCTTCGTTCAGCAATGAATCAGTGATGCCCGAAATGACATACCTGCCAATCTCTAACTGCACTACGAGATCATATTTCTTCTTCCGTATACACAGTACGTTCAAATATAACATCTTCAGTCTTGTATTGATCACTTTTCAATTTTGCTCCGACCTGTATGTTACACTTCAACTCATTGTACTGAATGTAGTTTTGTCCTATCATCTGCCTGTCCTTCCTCACAGTCTCACTTCACACTGTATTGACTTGTACACCATCCTCTGCTTCTTGACCCCTATCACTGCAGGTCCCATCCCCCTGTCGTATTAATTTAAACCGTCCCCAACAACTCTTGCAAACTCGCCTGCAAAGATACTGGTCTCCCTCAGATTCAGGTATAACATGGAGGCTGAGGACCCGAAAGCAGAGGGTTATCCCAGCCTCAGACATCTGGTCCCAATGACTAGACTGACACACCCCTAGTGCTTTCCCCGGGACCACTGGCAGTGACTCACTTCCCCTGCTTGATGCTGGTTAACCAAGGCAGGATAAGTGCTTGCAAAGGTGGTGCTGGACATGGTCGCGGACCAGACTGGTTGCAAAACTGATCCCTTATTCCTAATCTGGAATGACGAGCCAGTGTAGCACTCTGGCATCAGTTGCAGTCTCAACCTATTTGCAGGACCTGAGCTGCTGGATGGTGTAGATTGGGAGGGGACATTGAGAGGATGAACGGAGGGACTTCTAAACCTTCATTTCCAGTCTCAGATTGGCATAACGTTCAGTACATCAGCAGAAATGAGTGGAGGGGTCAATGATAGGGGTCAAATCTACTAGAGAGCTGTGTCCCCACTCCTTGAGTACCATCTCCTGCAGGTCATGCTGCCTCAGAACAGGACCTGAAAGAGACCTGAGGTGGAAGCACAGGTGAAGTAGTGACATCAGGTGGATAGGATGAAAGACTTTGCTCCTTCATCGAGGCTGCCACAGCCTGCAGCTGCAGTGGGCACACTCAGAAGTTGGTCCTCACTCTGGCATCAGTTGCAGTCTCAACTTACCTACAGGACCTGAGCTGCTGGATGGTGTAGATTGGGAGGGGACATTGACAGGATGAACGGAGGGACCTCTGAACCTTCATTTTCAGACTCAGATTGGCATAGCGTTCAGTACATCAGCAGAAATGAGAGGAAGTGACGACCGACTCAGGCTCCCACTGGTTTTTAAATGGCAGAGGCCCCCCGCAAGCTTTCTTGGGTTGAACCAACAGGTTGAAAGGGAATCCCTAGGAATAGGAACGAGGGAGTAGAGTCATAACAGATTACACATATCACTTATAATGGAAACTGCTCTACATAATTCATGAATATTATCATTGAGATGTTGTGTTCACGTTAACATCAGTGTAAGGTGACTGCGTTTGGTTTGTTCATAATGGAAGTAAAGGGCTGCAGCTTTGGTTAAGCACATCAAAGGACTCTCACTTGTTTTGTTCACAAAATCTAACACACTTGGACAATTCCAGAGTTATTCAATAACATGTCGACCAAAGCAGTCACTTTGTACCGGCCATGTGGTTTTCACAAGTGAAAACCCAGTTCTCGCCGTGAGAAATCACCGTGGACAATATCAAATTTTACTACATAATAGCATTGCTAACTAGTTCCACTGCAGCCAAAGTGGTGAGTCCACTCGAAGACTAGCCTGTATGGTGATAAAAATGTCACCCACCAATTACAGACTTGGACAGTGTAATTCTGAGCATGCCAAACAGTTGCCCTCCTGGGTGGTGCTAGGTCTTAAGAACTAATGGACTATATACTATCTTTCCTGGGCAATCACCATCTTTGTTTTATTTTTAAGGACCTCTTTATGCAACAAATGGCTGATCAAGTTTGCACAGCCCTCGCTAATGCACCCATGAAGGACTATAGGGAGCCAATGGTTTATGCCAAACCAGGCAAATGTGCATCAATCCTCGGGCTTTCCCAGTCTCAATAGCCCTGTCAGCAGAGCCTCCAGCAGACTCATGCCTGCTCCCCTGAACCAGAGAACACCGGGTCTATGTTTTTACCATGCTTGCTTTAGCATGAACTCCAAGAAGTGCCAACAGCCATGTATCTTCGACAGTACCAGTGCATTGGGATGCAGCATACACTTCCCAACAACTAATGCACTCTGTGCTGAAAGACTGAGATTTTCTCTTTGTTTACCTGGATGACACACAATACTGTGCTTAAGTCTCAGGCACATATACATAGTTAGGGTGCCAGAGACTTTTGCACAATACCATAAATTGGTTAAATTACGAATGTGGTTGGGAAATAGAAATGAGAGTACTTAGCTCTGTATTAGCTCAGTAGTATTAACGCTATCTGGTAACAGAAAGGCCATTATATACTGTACTGTACAACAGTCTTAGGCACCCTAGCTACATGTACATGTGCCTAAGACTTCTGCACAGTACTGTACTATCACCAAAACTGAACACTTACCACATCTCCATACACTTTTCAGACGCTTAAGCCAACACAGGTTGATTATTGACTCCAATAAATGCCTGTTCAGGTTGTCTACTTTGACTTTCTTGACCACCACATCTCCGCAGAAGGTGCGACACCCCTGCCATCAAAAGTCGCCATTGTTATGGACTTTCCACTGCCTCACACCACAAAAGCAGTACAAGAATAAGGTATGGTGAACTTCAATCACTGTTTCATTCCTCGAGCTGCTGAACTTACCTTTCCCTTGTGTACTGCCCTTAAAGGCAGTTACCATAATTGCATACCGGGTATTTGAGTGGTCAGCAAACATGACCAGAACATTTGACGGCACCAAACGAGCTCTTTCAAACACAGATTGGTCAGGGCAGTTGCCGAAGAGCATGGCTTCTCTCAACCCTGGCCAAGCAACTTAAACTTCTTGACCAACCTCTCATGCGGGACCTTATCAAATACCTTAGTAACATCCATATAGACAACATCTACTACCTTGCCTTCATCCACTTTCCCAGTAACTTACTCGAAAACTTGTATAAGATTGGTTAGACATGATCTAGCACACACGAAGCCTTGCTGACTATCCTTTCTCAGTCCATGTCTATCCAAATACTAATATATCCAACCCCTTAGGATACCTTCCAAAATCTTTTCCACTAATGATGTCAGAATCACCAGTCTATAATTTCCTGGTTTCTATCTAGAGCCTTTTTTAAACAGCCGAACAACATTGACTATCCTCCAATCCTCCGGTACCTCTCTTGTCACTAAAAAAGTATCTCTGCTAGGGCCCCAACAATTTCTGCATTTGCCTTCCATAGGGTCCAAGGGAACACCTGTTGTCATCTAACACCTCCGTGGTATATGACAGGAAGTTCTAAGAAGCTGTGGTGCCTGTGACCTTTCTGTCATTCAGTCTGGAACAAAAAGATCTCAATATGTCCTGTGAGAATGTTATTGAGCCATCCTCTTCCCCAAGGCTGTGGATCACAGCCTTATGTGAACCTTTAAGAAGAAGAAATGTGAGCATGTCTCATCCTGTTCCAAGGGGGGGACCCTGGATCAGAAGATGATCTTGAAAGATTCGGCAGGGAAGTGCTGAGCTGGCTGGCTTTCCTGCTCTCATAAAGCCTCCCATATCATGCCATCTTTGAGCCTTCCTGATTTATTTTTTAAGTGTTCTCTTGCAATTCTCCTGTTCTCTTGTACTACATAAGCACTTCATTTTTTCCTACTTATCTCCACCTGTTATGCACCTCCTTTTTTCTCTTATCCAGGGCCTCAATATCTCTTGAAAACCAAGGTTTCCTAAACCTGTTATCTTTACCTTTTATTCTGACAGGCATATACAAGCTTTCTACTCCCAAAATTTCGTTTTGAAGGCATCCCACTTTCCAAGTACACCTTTGCCAGAAAGCAGTCTGTCCCAATCCACACTTACCAGATCACTTCTGATACCATCAAAATTGGTGTTTCTCAAATTTAGAATATCAACCCGCGGACCAGACATATCTCTTTGCATACATACTTCGAAACTAATGGTATTGTGGTCACTGGATGCAAAGTGTTCCCCTACATAAACGTCTGTCACTTGCCCAGTCTCATTGCCTAATTGCAGATTCAATATCGCATACTCTCTTGTTGGGACTTCTATGTACTGATGAAGGACACTGTCCTGAACACATTTGATAAACTCTGTCTCATCTAGTCCTTTTACACTATGGAGTTACAGTCAATGTGTGGAAAGTTAAAATAACCTGCTATAACAACCTTATATTATTTGAAACAGTCTGCGACCTCCTTACAAGTTTGTTCCTCTAGACCTCTAGGACTGTTGGGTGGTCTGTAATATAGCTCCATTAACATCATCATTCCTTTCTTATTTCTAAGTTCCACCCATTATGTTAAATATTAACTATCTGAGATCTCCAGTGTGTTCTGACTGAGCACGCCCATGACATTTTCCCTGACTAGTAACGCCACCCCTTCTCCTTTAATCCCTCCCACTCTGTCATTGAATTGACTTTATTTCTCACAGCCTTCACGTATATGAGGAGTAAAAATCTTTACGTTACATCTCTGTCTAAATGTGCAATGTGCAATTTATAGTAATTTATAATAAATAGTTGTAGTAAATAGTATGTACAACAGGACAGTCAATATAACATAGAAATACAATTGTATTAGCATGAATTAATCAGTGTGATGGCCTGGTGAAGGAAGCTGTCCCGGAGCCTGTTGGTCCTGGCTTTAATGCTGTCATACCATTTCCCAGATGGTAGCAGCTGGAACAGTTTGTGGTTGGGGTGACTCTGGTCCCCAGTGATCCTTTGGGGCCTTTTTATACACCTGTTTCTGTAAATGTCCTGAATAATGGTAAGTTCACATCTACAGGTGCACTGGGCTGTCCACACCATTCTCTGCAGAGTGCTGCAATTGAGGGAATTACAGTTCCAATACCCAGTAGTGATGCAGCTAGTCAGGATGCTCTCAATTGGGCCCCTGTAGAAAGTCCTTAAGATTTGGGGACTCGTGCCACACTTCTTCAACCGTCGGAGGTGAAAGAGGCCCTGTTGTGCTTTTTTCACCACACAACCAATATGTACAGACAATGTGAAGTACTCGGTGATGTGTATGCCAAGGAAATTAAAGCTCCATTTAAGTGGGATCTGGGATCAACTCCAGATCCATTTATATCAATAGGGGTTAGCCTGTCTCCATTCCTCCTGTAGTCCACAACCAGCTCCTTTGTTTTTGCGACATTGAGGGATAGGTTGTTTTCTTGACACCACTGTATCAGGGTGATGACTTCCTCTCTGTAGTGTGCCTCGTTATTATTTGAGGTAAGGCCAATAACTGTAGTTTCATCAACAAATTTAATTAGCAGACTGGAACTCTGGGTGGCAACTGTCATGAATATATAGGGAGTAAAGGAGGGGGATTAGGACACAGCCCTGAGGGGCTCCTGTGTTGAGGGTCAGAGGTGAGGGAGCCCACTCTCACCATCTGCCAGTGATCTGATAGGAAATCCAGGATCCGGTTGCACGAGGCAGGGTGAAGGCCGAGGTCTCTGAGCTTCTTGTTGAACCTGGAGAAAATTATGGTGATGAAAGCTGAACTGTAGACTGCCGAACATGTCTAAAACAAGAGAACCCTAGAATATTAAGCTGCCATATATCTATGGGAATAATATCTATAAGACTGAAAGAGTGCAGGGAAAATTAACATGGATAATTTCCAGGACTTGTGTACCTGAGTTATAGGGAAAAGTTGAATAGAGTCATAGAGCAACACAGCATGGAGACATGCCCTTTGGTCCATCTGGACCATGGGGACCACAGGATTGTCCCTGTTAGTCCCAGTTGCCCATGTCTGAACAATAGCTCTAGGTCCCTCCCTCCCTGTATCAGTTAAAGTGTCTCTGAAACGTTGCAATTGTACCATCTTGACAACCTTCTCCAGCAGCTTATTCCAAGTATTCAGTGGCCACTGTATAAAGGAGTTACCTATCATGTCTCTTTTAAATTTCTGTTCCCTTATCTTCTATCTGTGCCCTCTAGTTTTGGACACCCCAGCCCTGGGAAAAAGAGTTCAAGTTCAGGTGTAATTATCATTCCACAATACATCAATACAGTTAAATGAAACAGTGTTCCTCTAGGACCAAGTCGCAAAACATACACAATACAGCACAAGACATACACAGCACGTTCAAGATAGCATGCAAATATACAGTAATGCAAAATAAAAATTATGTATATATAACTTGATGGTGCAGTCCCTGCCAGTCCACAAATGAACTTGGATGAAACTATGTCCTTCCACCTTATCCATTTGCCTCATGATTTTATAAACACCTGTGAGACCTCCTCACATTATAAGACCACAGAGCGTAAGATACAGGAGCAGAATTAGGCCATTTGGCTTATCAAGTCTGCTCTGCCATTTCATTATGCCTGATCCAATTTTCCTGTCAGCCACCATCTTCCGCCTTCTCCCCACATCCCTTCATGCCCTGACAAATCAAGAATCTATCAACCTCTGCCTTAAATATGCATAATGACTAGGCCTCCACAGCTGCCTGCAGCAAAGAATTCCACAGGTTCACCACTCTCTGGCTAAAGAGATCCTTCACTACGGCTAAAAAAAGTTCCAGTATAGCCAACCTCTCCGGAACTCAGGCCATCTAATCCAGGCAATATCTCTGTCAATCTCCTGTGCACTTTATCTAGCTTGACAATACTTTTCCTACAACAGGGTGACCAAAACTATACACAATACTCCAAATCCAGCCTCCCCGCTTGGTTAGGATTTTATTCCCTGGAGTGCAGGAGAATGAGGGCAGCTGTTATAAAGGTATACAAAATTATGAGGGGTATAGATAGGGTAAATGCAAGCAGGCAGCTGTTAACGAAGGAGATGTTTTTTTTTCCCCTCAGGTTTGGTGAGGCTAAAACTAGTGATCACAGATTTAGGGTGAAAGGTGAAATATTTAAGGGGAATTGGAGAACATGGTAGGGTCCTTCATGATGGATGCTTCTTTCCTTCAACAGTGCTCCATGTAGATGTACTCGATGGTGGGAGGGCCTTTACCGTGATGGACTGGGCTGTATCCACCACTTTTTTAGGCTTTTCAGTTCAAGGGCATTTGTGTTTCCATACCAGGCAGTGATGCAACCAGTCAGTATACTCTCCACCACATATCTATAGAAGTTTGTCATGCTGAATATCAATGTTAGATGACATGCTGAATCTTTGCAAACCTCTAAGAGAGTAGAGGCACTGTCATGATTTCTTTGTAATAGCAGTTACTTGTAGGATTCAGAACAGATTCTCTGAAATGCCCAAGAATTTGAAATTTCTAACTCTCTCCAATTCTGATCTACCAAAGAGTACTGGCTCACGATTTCTGCCTCTTGTAGTCAATAATCAGCTCTTTGGTCTTGGGAACTTGATGTGTCGATTGGTCTAATTCTGCTCCTGCGTCTCATGGTGTCACAGTCTTAGTCCATGCAGGCTCGAAGGTAATCCCATTCCCACACCTATTTCCCTGTAACCTATTCCCTTTCACTTATTCTCCTGACAATCTGCTGTGAGGGAAGCTCTTCACTTCAGAGTTGGGTCAAGAACAGGAGAATGTAGAATCAAGGATCTCAGCATGAAATATCATCAGTGTATTACTCTCCATAGTTGCTGCCTGACCTCCTAAATGCCTCCAGCATTTTGTCTCTGTTCTTGTAAAATGACGATGTTTGGTAAATAAATGAGGAATCAGAATCAGAATCAGGTTTATTATCACCAGCATGTGTCGTAAAATTTGTTAACTTAGCAGCAGCAGTTCAATGCAATACATAATATAGAAAGAAAAATCAGTCAATTACAGTAAATATATATACTATATATGCATATTTAATAGATTAAAAACAGTGTAAATTATATATTTTTAAAAGTGAGGTAATGTACATGGGTTCAATGTCCATTTAGGAACCATATGGCAGAGGGAAAGAAGTTGTTCCTGAATTGCTGAGTGTGTGTCTTCAGGCTTCTGTACCTCCTTCCTGATGATAGCAATGAGAAAACGGCATGCCTGTGTGATGTGGGTTCTTAATAATGGACATCGCCTTTCTGTGGCACCGCTCCTTGAAGATATCTTGGATACAAGAAGAGTCCCTGAACATGTGACACTCACAGATGGGACACTATTTACAGACTAGGCACTTGGAAGTTTCTGAATGTCTCAGCTATTTTTTTGCTTCCAATTCACAATTTTATCTCTCGTAACCCAGACAAGGGGCAGAGAAAGTGAACAGTCCCACCTCCACCATTCCCAAGGTCACCAACTCAGGGTCACCATAAAAAACAGTTATTCCTTTCAGCTGCATCATGTCATTGACTAGCCAATGACTAAGGCTTTTGCTAAATACAGGTATTGAGACATGACCACTCAGGGAGAGGTCAAACCCTGACATCACAAGGCCACTGTCACAAGAGTGGGACGCATCACAATGAGATGCAACATCACCACCAGATTCAAACTCTGGTTACTTGGAGACCAGACACAGATATATGCAAGGCAGGTAGTATGGACTTTTGCACATCTACACAGATAGTTCAAAATATTCAGAGACAGGTAATTCAGGTGTTTCTGATTATGTTCCAAAATTTCAGGTTGAACAATTAGTGAGGTTGTGGATGACAGTGTGGTGAAAATGAGGGTTCTCTGAGGTTATAATGGAATGGAGACCACCTGGGAAAATGGGCCAAGGAATGGCTGGTATAACTTAACTGGACAAGTAAGATTTTGGGAAGTTAAACAAGAGTAGAAGATACTGAGTGAATGACAGGGCCCAGAGAGATTTGCAGAACAGAGAGACCGAGGGGTAGAGGTAGAGTTCCCCGAAAGAAGCACATGGGTACACAGGGTAGTAAAGAAAGTATAGATGGATCCTCATGCTGTGTAATTCAGTGACTGTCAGTGTAAATGGTCCTGTCATTGTCTAGTTGTAAACTGGTGAATTTACTTTTTCTTTCTTCTCCCAGAACAAGACTTAGAGGATTGGGAAGCTTTTAAAAACCAACAGAAGGCAACTAAAAGAAGAGGGAAGGATGGAAAAGATGGAATACAAAGGTAAGCTAGCCTATAATATTAGAGAAGATACCAAAAGTGCATTCAGATTTATAAAGAAAATAGATATTGGACTGCTAGGAAATGATGCTGGAGAGGAAGTAATAGGGGACGAGGAAAAGGTGGACAAACTGAATAACTGTTTTATATCAGTCTTCACAGTAGAAGACACTAGTAGTGTGCCAGGGGCTGAAGAGAGTGAAGTTGCCATTACTAGGGAGAAGGTGCTTTGGAAAATGAAAGATTTCAAGATAGACAAGACACCTGCACTTGATGATGTACACCACAGGGTTCTGAAAGACGTGGCTGAAGAGATTGAGGAGGGAAGAATAACGATCATTCAAGAATCAATAGAATCTGGCATAATTCTGGAGGACTATAAAATTGCAAATTTCATTCCACTACTCAAGGGAAAGAGGCAGAAGAAAGGAAATTATACTTTATACTTTATTGATGAAATGGCAGAGCAGACTCGATGGGCCAAATGGCCTAATACTGCTCCTATATATTATGGTCTAACTTATGAATATATGACAGGGCTTAGGGGGAGTTGCTGAACAGGGAGATTGTACAAGTACAGAGTTCCCTGAAAGTGGCAACTGGACGGTTTGCCCTACCAACTCTAAATATGTTTTTATGTTGATTTATTTCTAATTTTAAAAGTTGCCATTTCTGTGTGCTGATGTGTGTCTGTCATCCTGATCCATTCTGCCAGAATTTATTTCGTCTGATTGCTTCTTGGTGAAATTTGACAATGCACCCTCCACCTGTTGGCCGTTCATGTCCAGCCTTCATGACCCTGCATCGGCAACAGGAATCGACCCTGCTCCAGCTCCAGGCTCAGGTTGGCATTGCTCGGAGTTACCAAACTGGCACTGGAGAGGGCCCAGTC
Source organism: Mobula birostris (assembly GCF_030028105.1). NCBI lineage: Eukaryota > Metazoa > Chordata > Chondrichthyes > Myliobatiformes > Myliobatidae > Mobula > Mobula birostris. The sequence goes on along the minus strand of NC_092373.1, from coordinate 122,697,263 downwards.
CATGTGCTCAATTACAGCCAGTGGCGAATGGGGGCTCCACCCTGGCACTGCGGCAAACTGTGTCAGAGAATCCCCCAGTTGTTCCATCTGATGATGAAGAGAGCGAGAAACAGGATAATGCTGCTCGGCAACTAGTTGCTACCCTCTCAGGTAAACCCCTGTACACACCGGTACTGTGACCATCCAGAATAGAGGAAGGGTTCTTATCTGGCACCAGCTGGCTCTGAGATGACTCTGCCCACCCATACCTGCTTCCCCCAATCACTGACAGCCATTGTGGTGTGTCCTTCATGAAGGCCACACATCATACTCTCTGGTGGCACCAACTCTGCCCTGTGACCCTGGTTTCCAGTTGGCACCAGTTCATTTGTGGAAACCACCCTCTTGGAGTCCACCCCACTCAGGATTACTCGTGTTCCGGGTGGGTTTAAACATTGAGGAGGGCAGTCACGGATCTCCTTATGTGATTGTTCCTGCGTCTGGCATGCCCAAGGAGGGTACATGTGCCCCAATGGCAGTTCCCCCGAGTGACAGGGGTTCACAGCTAGGACTAAACAACCTCTGCCCCTGTAGTCATGAGCTCAGAGCTGGATAGCCACATTTGCAGGATTATGTGAATAAACATGCTAGAGTCGTTTTATGTGCGTAACAAAAGCAGCAGCCCTTTACTTCCATTACGAACAAATCAAAAGCTGTCACCTTCCACTGATGCCATTACGTCAGACACCATCTCTTAACGTGAACACTACTCAATGACAGTGTTTGTGAATTACATAAAACATTTTCGTTCTGAACAAGATGTGTCATCTGTCACCCATAACATTACCTTAAACAGTCAGCCCCCCCCCCCAACCCCCAGAACTCACCAAAACCGGCATTATAAGTCTGTCTGGAGCTCACACAAGTGGCCTGGCTTGGGTCTCATGCTTGAAGTAACAGCAGGTGTCACTGGCTTATCCCGTTGTGTGCTGAACGCACATGATTATGTCACGATACAGCAGGTACGGTAATGTAACTATCCGCATCTTGTTAGACTGGTTTAATGCGATCTACAGAAGTACATTTAGGTTACCTTTCTTATCTGCAATAAAAACCTTTTCAACCCGTTCCAAAATACAGAACAAACCATCATAGGGGAACTTAAAAGGGATGTTTTGCATTCAGAAATACAATCACCCCCTATCTGCCACATCCACAATTGTTGTCAACATGAGAGGGACAACCCCTAGCCACCTGGTGCTACAGACGTCCATGGTGAGGAGATACATGAATCTGTGGGAAGGGGAGAGGGGGCCAACCAGGTCCACATTGATGTGGTTAAATTGCCACTCAGGGACCTCAAGAGGTGCCAATGGTGGCCAAATATGATTAATTTTCACCAGCTGACAGACAGGTATCAGTAGTAATGGCTATAGATGCATGGGGAGCAGATGTGCCAGTAGGATTGTGTTTGGTGTCATCAAATGCTCTTGTCATGTCTACTGACCACTCCAGCATATGATTATGGGTCCTGACATTAAGGGCACGATACGAAGGGAGCATAAGTTCAATAGCTCACAGAATGAAATTGTGATAAAATTTACCACACGTAAAAGCACTTGTAGTGCTTTGGTAGTGTGAGGCAGTGGAACATCATAGCAACAACTTTGATGGCAGTCACATTACACTTTCTGCAGAGATGTGGTGGCCCAGAACGTCAATACCAGACAACCTGGACATGGACCTGGTGTTGTCTGGTCCAAAGCCGTAGGCGTGAGTCTGCTGGAGGCTCAGCTGACAGGACTTACTGAGACAGGGAAAGGAGGGGAAAGGAGGGGGAAGGATGCACCTCTGCCTGGCTGAGTGTAGACTATTGGCCATTTTTAGGAAGCTCCCTACAGTCCTTCACAGGTGCATTAGAGAGGGCTATGCGAACTTGATCAGACGTTTGTTGCATAAAGAGGTCCTTAAAAATAAAACAAGGATGGTGCTTACCCAGAAAAGATAGCATGTGGTCCATCAGTTCTTTAGGCCTAGTGACCTCCTCTGGGCAAAGAAAGCAACTGCTTGGCACACTCAGAATCACAGACAGTCCAGAAATCTGTAATATGCGAGTTTTCAAAGTGATTTATTTATCACATGCAGATGCGACTTCTAGTAGACTCACAACTCTGCCTGCAGTGGAACCACTTAGAGATGCTACGATGTAGTAAAATTTGATATGTCTGCAGTGACTTCTCACAGCGCGAACTGGGCTTCTGCCTGTGAAAACCACACAGTAGCATGCTTCTCCCAAAACTCCGGCAGCTTCAAAGTGACCCTGTTGGGCGACATGTCATTAAGTAACTCTGGAATTGTCCGAGTGCATCAGGGTCACCAATGTAGGATTTTGTGAATAAAACATGTGAGAGTTGTTTTATGTGCTTAACAAAAGCCGGAGCCCTTTACTTTAAGAGAGCAGTCACCATCTCTTAAAGATAAAACAACTCAATGATGGAGACATGAGGAAATCTGCAGTTGCTGGAAATACAAGCAACACACACAAAAAATGCTGATGAACGCAGCAGGCCAGGCAGCATCTCTAGGAAGAGGTACAGTCGACGTTTCTGGCCGTAACCTTTCGTCAGATGCTGCCTGGCCTGCTGCTGCATTCACCAGCATTTTTTGTGTGTGTAACTCAATGATGGTGTTGGTGAATTATGTAGAACAGTTTATTTTATGAACAATATGTGTCATCTGTCATGCATTACATTATCCTATTCCCCAGGATTCTCTTTCAACCTTCCTTCCCAGCCAGTTCACTCCAAGGAAGCTTCCTGGGGGTCCCTGCCTTTTGAAGCCCAGTAGGGGCCTGAGTTGACCATCACCTCCTCTCGGTTCAGCCGATGTACTGAACACAAGTGTATTCTGAGTCTGGAACTGAGAGTTTGGAAGTCCCTCCGTTCACTCTCTCAATGTTCCCTCCCAGTCCACACCATCTGGCAGCTCAGGTCTTGCAGGCAGGTTGAGACTGCAACTGCTGCCAGAAAGAGAACCAACTTATGAGTGTGCCCACTGCAGCTGCAGACTGTACGAGCCTCGAAGAAGGAGCAAGGTCTCTCGTCCTATCCACCTGATGTTACACTTCACCTGCCTTCCCTCTCAACAACAGGAATACCACTTTTGGATACTGTTAGTGGGGAGCGACCTAGCAAAGTCACTGTTGTCAGGTCATTGGCACCGAGTCTGACTCTGTGACACAGATGGAAGAGGGAGAAGTGGTAACAAATGATTCATTAGTTAAGGTAACGGAAAGGAGATTCTGTAAACCAGAATGATTTTCGCAGATGGTATGTTGCCTCCAGGGTGCCAGGGTCTGGGCCATCTCAGATCGAGTTCACAGGATTCTTAAGTAGAATGGTGAGCAACCAGATGTCGTGGTCCATGTAGGTACCAATGACATAGGTAGCAACAGTGATGAGGTTCTGCGAAGTGAGTTCAGGGTGTTCGGGGCTAAGCTGAGGGCCAGGACCTCCAGGAAAGTGACCTCAGGGTTGCTGCCCATGCCACATGCTAGTGAGACCAGAAACAGGAAAATCATACAGTTTAACACTTGGCTAAGGAGATAGTGTAAGAAGGAGGGAATAAGACTTTTGGATCATTGGGCTCTCTTCAGGGAAAGTGGGACCTGTACAGAAGAGAAGGTTTCCACCTGAACTGGAGGGTGACTAATATCCTAGCGAGAAGGTTTGTCTGTGGTGCACGGGCCTTGTAAAGTGGAGTTGCAGGGTCATGGGAACCAGAGTGCCAGAACAGAGAGTGGAGAGGTTATGGAGACTGATGTTTAAACCTCAGTCAAAGTTAGGAATCAAAAGGTTGAGCATGATGCAATTAATCTGAGTTGCATAGAAGTATTGTAGGAAAGGCAGATGAGCTCAGGGCATGAATCAACACACGGAATTATGATCCTTTAGCCATTAGTGAGAACTGGTTGCAGGAGAGGCAGGACTAGCAGCTCAATATTCTGGGATACTGAAGCTTTAGACGTGATGGAGTGGGGGGGGGGATTAAAGGGGCAAGGTGAGGGGGTTAATAGTCAGGAAAAATGTCATGGCAGTGCTCAATCAGGATGGACTGAAGAGTCTAGTGAAGCTTTATGGTGGAACTGAGGAACAAGAAAGGTATGATCATGTTAATGGGGCTATATTTAGACAACCCAAAAGTCCATAGGATTTAGACAAACAAATTTATGGAAAGAGATCACAAACTGTTGCAAAAAAACATAAGGTTGTTATAGTAGGTGATTTTAACTTTCCACCTTTTGACAAGGACTCCCACACTTTAAAAGGACTAGATGGGACAGAGTTTGTCAAATGTGTTTTGGAAAGTTTTCTTAAACAGTACATCAAAGTCCCAACGAGAGAGGGTGCAATACTTGATCTCCTATTGGGGAATGAGACAGAGCAGGTAACAGAAGATTATGTAGGGAAACACTTTGCATCTAGTCATCATAAAGCCATTAGTTTCAAAGTAAATATGGAAAAGGATAGGTCTTGTCCATGGGTTGAGATTCTAAATTGGTGAAAGGCCAAATTCGATGGTATCAGAAAGGATCTGCCAAATGTAGATTGAGAGAGGCCGATTTCTGGAATGGGTGTACTTGGTAAGTGGAAGGCCTTTGAACAAGAAATTTTGAGAGTACAAAGTATATGCCCATCTGAATAAAAGGTAAAGATAACAGGTTGAGGGAACCTTAGTTTTCAAAAGGAATTGAGGCCCTGGTTAAGAAAAAAAAGATGTATAGCAGGTATATGCAGGTCAGAATAAATGAGTAACATATATAGTGTGAGAAATGCACGAGAACGCACAAGAAAGAAATCAAGATGGCTAAAAGAAGGCATGAGATTGCCCTTGCAGACAAGGTTAAGGAGAATACTAAAGTATTCTATAGATATGTTAAGAGCAAAAGGGCCAAAATATGTCTTCTGTACAATCATAATGGGAATCTATGTGTACAGCCAAATGAGAGGAGGGACATCTTAGTAAGGCATTTGACAAGGTTCCACACGGTAGGCTTATTCAGAAAGTCAGAAGGCATAGGATCCAGGGAAGTTTGGCCAAGTGGATTCAGAATTGGCTTGTCTGCAGAAAGCAGAGGGTTGTGTTGGAGGGAGTACATTCAGATTGGAGGGTTGTGACTAGTGACTGGTGTCCCACAAGGATCGGTTCTGGGACCTCTACTTTTTGTGATTTTTATTGACGGCCTGGATGTGGGGGTAGAACGGTGGGTTGGCAAGTTTGCAGATGACACAAAGGTTGGTGGTGTTGTGGACAGTGTAGAGGATTGTCGAAGATTGCAGAGAGACATTGATAGGATGCAGAATTGGGCTGAGAAGTGACAGATCGTGTTCAACCTGGAGAAGCGTGAGGTGGTATTCTTTGGAAGGACAAACTCCAAGGAAGAGTACAAAGTAAATGGCAGATACTTGGTAGTGTGAAGGAGCAGAGGGATCTGAGGGTACATGTCCAAGGTCCCTGAAAGTTGCCTCACAGGTAGATAGGGTAGTTAAGAAAGCTTATGGGGTGTTAGCTTTCATAAGTCGAGGGATAGAGTTAAGAGTCGCGAGGTAATGATGCAGCTCTATAAAACTCTAGTGAGGCCACACTTGGAGTACTGTGTCCAGTTCTGGTCGCCTCACTATAGGAAGGATGTGGAAGCATTGGAAAGGGTACAGAGGAGATTTACCAGGATGCTGCCTGGTTTAGAAAGTATGCATTATGATCAGAGATTAAGGGAGCTAGGGCTTTACTCTTTGGAGAGAAGGATGACAGCAGACATGATAGAGGTATACAAGATATTAAGAGGAACAGATAGAGTGGGCAGCCAGCACCTCTTCCCCAGGGCACCACTGTTCAGTACAAGAGGACATGGCTTTAAGGTAAGGGGTGGGAAATTCAAGGGGGATATTAGAGGAAAGTTTTTTACTCAGAGAGTGGTTGGTGCATGGAATGCACTGCCTGAGTCAGTGGTGGAGGCAGATACACTAGTGAAATTTAAGAAACTACTAGACAGGTATATGGAGGAATTTAGGGTGGGGGCTTATATGGGAGGCAGGGTTTAAGGGACGGCACAACATTGTGGGCCGAAGGGCCTATACTGTGCTGTACTATTCTATGTTCTAGGTTCTATGATCTTAAAGGGTTTTCTTGCACCTGTACTTATTTGGGAGATGGACACAGAATCTATAGAATTGAAGAAAACCAACAGTGATCATGGACCCTACAGAGATTACAGAGGAGGAGGTGTTTGCTGTCTTGAGGAAAATTAGGGTAGGTAAATCCCCAGGTCCTGACAAGGTGTTCTGTTGGACCCTGTAGGAGGCAAGTGCAGAAACTGCAGATACTGTAGCAAAGATATTTAAATCATCCTTAGTGACGGGTGAGGTACAAAGGAATTGGAGGATAGCTAATGTTGTTCCGCTGATTAAGAAACGCTCTGAAAATAAACCCAGAAATTATAGGCCAGTGAGCCTCATATCACTAGCAGGAAAGTTATTGAAAGGTATTCTAAGAGACTGGATATATGAGTATTTGGATAGACAGGGACTGATTAGGGATAGTCAGCATGGCTTCTTGCATGATAGGTTATGTCTAACCAATCTTATAGTTTTTTGAGGAAGTTACCTTAAAAGGCAAGGCATTGGATGTTGCCTACGAGGACTGCAAGGCACTTGACAAGGTCCCACAAGGGAGAATGGTCATGAGGTTTAACTAACTTGGCATTCAAGATGAAATAGTAAATTAGATTAGATATTAGCTTTGTGGGAGAAGCCAGAGAGTGGTAGTAGATGGTTGATTGAAGACTTGTGACTAGTGGAGTGACACAGGGATCGGTGCTGGCTCCATTATTGTTTGTCATCTATATCAATCATCTGGATTATAATATGGTTAACTAAATCAGCAAATTTGTGGATCACTCCAGGATGTAGGATGTAGTGGATAGCAAGGTAGACTATCCGAGTTGCAGCGGGGTCTGGACCAACTGGAAGAATGGGCTGAAAAATGGCAGATGGAATTTAATACAGACAAGTGTGAAGTGTTGCACTTCAGTATGACCAACCAGGATAGGTCTTACATAGTTCACGGTGGGACACCGAGTAGTGTGGTAAAACAAAGGATCTGGTAACACAAGTCCATAATTCACTGTAAATGGTGCCACAGCTAGATTGGTTCATAAAGAAAGCTTTTGGCCTTCATAAATCAAATTATTAAGTACAGGAGATGGGATATTATGTTGAAGTCGTTTAAGACATTGGTGAGGCCTAATTTAAAGTATTGTGTGCAGTTTGGTCACCTACCTGCTGAAAAGATGTAAATAAAACTGAAAGAGTACAGGGGAAATTTACAAGGATAATGCCGGAACTGGGGGACCTGCGTTATAAGGAAAGATTGAATAAGTTCGGATTTTATTCCTGGGAACCTAGAATGAGTGGAGATTTAATAAAGGTAAACAAAATTATGAGCAGGATAAATAGGGTAAATGCAAGCAGGTTTTGCCCACTGAGTTTGGGTTGGACTACAACTAGAGGTCATGGGTTAAGAGTGAAAGGTGAAAAGGAGAACATGAGGAGAATCTTCGTCACTCAGAGGGTCGTGAAAGTGTTGAACAAGCTGCCAGTGCAAGTGGTGCATGTGCATTGAGTTCAATGTTTTAGAACAGTTTGGATATGGAGGGCTACGGTCTGTGTGCAGCTCAAAGGGTTTGGGCAGCTTAAATGGTTCAGCAAGAATAGATAGGCAGAAGGGCCTTTTTCTGTGTTGTACTTTTCAATGATTTCACTCTATGAGCAATGTTCTGAACAGAATCAGTAATGAAATCTCAAGAATCACTAGATCTTGGAATGGTTCCAGAGGACTGGAAAATTGCAAATATCACTCCACTTTTTAAGAAAAGAGGGTGGCAGAAGAAAGGAAATTATAGGCCAGTTAGCCAGACTTCAGTGGTTGCGAAGATGTTGGAGTTCCATTATTAAGGATGAGGTTTCGGCGTACTTGGAAGAGCATGATAAAGTAGGCCTAAGTCAGCATCACTTCCTTAAGGGGAAATCTGTTGGAATTTCTTGAGGAAATAACATTCAGGAAAGTCAGTGGATGATAATATATAGACTTTCAGATGGTCTTTGACAAGGTGCTGCACATGAGGCTACTTAACAAGAGTTCGTAGTATTACAGCAGAGATACTAGCATGGGTAGATTGTCTGGCAAAAGGCAGAGAGTTGGAATGTTGTGGCCAATTTTCACTGGCTGCTGGTAACTAGTGGTGTTCAGCAGGGGTCAATTAGGGACCACTCCTCTTCATGTTATATGTCAACAATTTGGAAGACAGAATTGATGGTTGTGGCCATGTTTGCAGATGATACAAAGATAGGTGCAGGGCAGGTAGTTTAGAGCAAGCAGGGAGCCTGCAGAAGGACTTGGACAGATTGAGGGAATAGGAAAGGAAGTAGCAGATGGAATATAGTGTCGGGAGTTGAATGGTCATGCACTTTGGTAGAAGGAATAAAGGCAAAGATTATTTTCTAAATTGGGAGAAAATTCAAAAATCTAAGGTGCAAAGGACCTTGGGAGCCCTTCTGCAGGATTCCCTGAAGGTTAACATAAAGGTTCAGAATATTGTAAGGAAGGCAAATGCAATCAATGTTGGTATTCATTTCGAGAAGACTAGAATATAAAAGCAAGATTGAGGCATGATAAGGCATTGGTCAGAATGCATTTGGAGTATTGTGAACAGTTTTGGGTCCCTTATCTAAGAAAAGATTTGCTGGCATTTCAGAGGTTTGAAAGAACATTCACGAGAATGATTTCAGGAATGAAAGGATTAACATACGAGGAGCATTTGGTGGCTCTGGGCCTGTATTTGCTGGAGTTTAGAAGAATGAGGGGAGATCTCATTGAACCTATTGAATATTGAAAGGTCTAGATAGAGTGGAAGTGAAGAGGATTTTTCAAATCAACACACACAAAATACTGGAGGAACTCAGCAGGCCAGGCAGCATCTATGGAAAAGAGTGTAGATAACATTTCGGGCCAAAACCTTTCAACAGGATTGGAGAAAAAAAGATGAGGAGTCAGTAAGAATGTGGGGGTTGAGAGGAAGAAATACAAGGTGGTGCGTGAAATTGGGAGAGGGAGGGGTGAAGTAAAGAGCTGGGAAGTCAACTGATGAAAGAGATACAGGCCAATGCAGGCAGATGTGGCTGGCTTAGATAGGCATTCCTCCAACTCCCTTCCCCTCCACTTCCTTTACCCCGCTACCCTCAGGTTATCCATACCAGCTAACACAATTTGCTCAAGGATGATGTCATCAACAGGTTCATCCACATCTGGTTCCCTGATTGGCTACAGGGCATTGATATCATTGCTCAATGCTTTCAGACTTGTCACTATGATTAGCTCCAGGAAAATGACATCACTGACTTAGCCAAACAAGCCTTTGTCTGTAATTGGTCCCAGGACAAATTTCAAACAGATTCTGCAGCAATGGTCCTTCAATTGGTTCTGGGGTGATTGGCTTCATAGCTCTGATGTCATCATGCAGCCCGACCAATTTCACCCCTGTAATGGGCTCCACCAGTGACCCCATTAGCTCCTGGCCTCTCTGCTGGTAATTGGCTCATCCCCTGTAACCCAGCGATGAGCTCCTCTCCAGCCCTCATCTCTCGCCCATATGCTCTCTTTCAGCAACAGCATCAGCTATTTGATCATCTCCATCATCACTGATGCGCTCTCATCCAATAGCCCATTGCCACTGACTGGCCCACATAAGGATCCACACGGGGTGACCTCATTGGACTCCGGCCTACAATTCCCACGCAATGGCCCTGATTGGCCCATTGATTGACACCAGGTCATCTGATTGGCTTGTCGACTATTTCAGTATGGCCATTGCAAATGGATCCTCCAAAGACTCAACAATGACAACACTGATTGGCTCACTGAACAATTCAACTCAGGCAGCGCTGACTGACTCTTCCAGTGACTCAAGCACAGCACCACCAATTGGCTCATCCAGTTGGCTAGTCCTGTGCCAGCCAATGAGCTGGCCCAACAACTCATATCGGACCGTTCTGATTGGCTTGTGGAGTGATCAGTGCCGACTTATCCCCGATGGCTTCTCCAGTGACGCTATTTCTTAGGCCTCTAGCCCAACCCTATCCTCCCTCACATTCTGCCCTGTCCCTATCCTGGCTCTTCCAGTGAGAGAGCAACTCCCTCCTTCTCCCCCATCCCTACCCTTTCCTCCCATTCTCCTGCCCATCCCCCACTCCTCTTTCCTCCCTCTCCGTCCCCTGAACCGACATTTCTCCTCCTAGTTACCCCCCTTCCCTTCCCCTCCACTCCCGTTCACCCTACCATCCTCCACCAACTGTATGTGTTTGTGTGAGTGTGAGAGACCTGCTCTCTGTCATCAATGCCCCCTCTCCCTCAACACACTTGCACCCCTGCACACATTGCAAATCATGTGGGCACCGTAAAGCCCTGCACACACACTGCGCCCCCTGCATACCGCAAACCTCACACGCACGGCAGCCCCTGCACTCAATACAATCCTCATGGGCACTGCAATCCCGGAACACTGCAAAGCCTGCATACACAACAATCCACGTGTGCATCGCAATATCCACCCAACCCCCTCCCCCTACTCCCCACGTGCACTTCAATCCACCCCCCCCCCACGCTCCACATCTCCCACGCATTACCTCATGCATCAGCAACACCTGCGCACGCCGAATACCCCACTGGGACCGCGACCCCGGCATGCCATGACTCCCCGAACATGCCAAAACCCCTACAAACATGAATAGCACACCCTAGGTATCGCCAACACCCACGACCAGCGCAACCCCCCGTATGCACCACAAGCCCCTTCGACCACAACAATTCCAGTGCTCACTGCATCCACCCCCGCCCCCCCCCCGCAATACTGTAACCTACACATACTGCAACCACCATGCACACGGCACTCTCGTGTGACCAAAACCCCTGTGTATACCACAACTCTCACGCTCTGTAAACTCACGCCAACTGGACACCTGTTTCCATTGCTCCTTGCCCGCTCCCCCTTCCCTCCTCCCTACACACATTCTTTCATCTGCCCACTCCCAGTTCTTACCCTTTCCCCTACGCATCCCCTTCTTTCTCTCTACCCTTCTATCTCCCTCCTTCTTCTTCCCATCCCCACCACTACCCACTTCCTCAACCTCTCTGCTCCCTTTTCCTCTGCTCTGCTCTGATCCATTCCTCCCACCTCTCTCACACACACCCAAAAACACACATACAGTTGTAGGGAATGACTGAGAGGGGTGAGGGGAGTGGCTGTCAGTGAAGAGGAGGATGTGTGAGATGGAGGAGGGGGATGAGCAAGGTGAGTGAGGAGGAGGGAGGGGAAGGGAAGGAAAGCAGGAGTGGGAAGGGTGAGTAAGGAGGAGGGAGTGTGAGGGGAAGGAGAGTGCACAGGGGAGCAGTGGGGAGGCTGAGTGAGGAGGAGGAGGGGTTGTGAGGAAGAAGAGGGAGGACAAGGGCAGAGGAAAGATAACAGTATCACTTCCAGGGCCATAGTTCTCTCCACTACCCCATTACTTTGCCTATTATTCAGGGGACATGCCCGGCAGCTAGGGGCAAGCCTGATAACCACATGCCCAATAAGTATCATTCACCGGATGGGGAGGACTGAGATTTGTCAGTTCCATACATGTAACTTTACTGCTCCACAGACAGCGGCCCTTGACCTTCCAGTGGCAGTGATATGTTACCTGATCAACACCCTCGGCCACTGTGCAGGACAGTTTCCAAAGGAAACAACCTTGAGATGATTTCCTTCAATAAACATTTAGCTACTGTAATTGCATCATTCTATCGACAAGGAAATGTTTCAACTCATTGTGAAAAATCATGAATAATAACCAATACATATTTATATCCTTCACATGGAGGTAATGCTGTAAAATCCATCAGAGGGTGATGTATAAGATCTCTCCACCTTCACTAGTTTCCCTGGATTTGTAAAATACATATCATACATTGTTCTCAAACTTGATTTACAACCTGAAATAAACCGGGGCATAGCATGTTTGAATTTTAGAATCTATCAATTCTCTTCTTCAGTCTCCAAGGAAAGAGGCTATTATGCCCATGGGACAATGGAGCACTAGGGATGATGGTCACATTATGTGGCTCAGCTGTGAGCATCTTAACTGTTTCATTTGCCTGGAGGGCCCAAGGTTATGGTGAGACTTTGGAGAGTAGAGGTTCCACATCAGAACTGAACAACAGCCCTCCGACAACTTCCTGTTCAAAGATTGTCTCCAGTCCCCATGTAATAGCGAGTGATGAAAGAAAGCCCCTACGTCCTTCCAATGGTCACAGACTCACCCGGTCGTTTCCAGGACCTTCTGTCATGGCAGATCTCACAGACCCTTGGTCCAAAGTCGTTTGCTGTCTTACCTCTGGAAACTGCTAGAATTAGGTGGGGGATCCCTGTTCTCCTGATTTTGTATCATCCACTGAACCTCTTGGGGAAGTCACAATGCCACAGTAATACCGGAATCACCCATGTATATTTCAAAAGTGTACGGAACAATTTCCTTACTGACGTTTCCTATGCATCATCATTATTATGTACCATGTACCACATCACATGGCAATCATGGTCTTGATTGTTCCTGGCAAATATTTCTGCGGGAATGGTCTAGCAATGCCATCTTCTGGCAACCCCAGCCATTATCAATACTCTTCAGAGATTGCCTGGCATCAGTGGTCGCATAACTTATGATATGCACCAGTTACTCAAAGGAAAATCCACCACCATGGCTTCACGTGATCGTGATTTTGGGGGGTGGGGGGGGAGGGAACTAAGCAGGTGTTACACTTTGCCCAAGGGTGACCTGCAGGCTAGCTAGTGCAGGGAAGGAGCACCTTACAAAGCCTTTGGTAGAGACATATCTCCATGCCGCCACCCACCTGATGTATAAAATCATCATTTCTGGCCAAGTCGTAATCAGCCATACAGTGAAGGTAAGAGACTTATTGAGTTGCAAGTCTAAACAAAATCTAGAGAATTCTCCAGAGGCTTTCAAGGCACTCTTGTAAAAATGTTCCAAACTGCAACATATACATAATAAATTGACTACTCCTGAAATAGTCTAGTCCACAATGGCTCTCTGGTATTCACACATTGTCTCTCAGGAATGCAGTTAATAGTAGCTTGCATTTTACACAATAAATCTCTTCCACATAAGCTTACAGGCACATCCACAGAATATAGAAAGGTTTGATATAAGTCCTGGTCTCCTTTGCTAATCTCTACTGTATCTGCTTTCAGGACATTAATAGTCTGTCCTCTATTTGGGTAGAATACAATTCGGGCTAAAGACCATTTGCAATAATACTAATTGTGGATCCCATAGCCTGTTCTTTCAGCAGTCCGGACAAGGGGCCGTGGATCCCAGGTTTGGACCCCCTCCCCCCCCCCCCAGATGCTCCTCTACTTTGTTGTCTCTAAAATCTTAGACCAATGAGCCTTTTTTAGGAAAGGTAGCATGTAATCCATTGTACATATTTTTTATAAAAAATCATTATTTGGCATATTGGCAGGTCCTGGCGTGGCACCATTATAGTCTTCTTGAAAGCCCTGAAATTTAACCTCATAAAATTCAAATTTGGGGCCTAACCATGCCCTCATTAAGGTTCCCAAATCCATAATACTAGGTTCATGACACAAAATAATAGTTTTAAGTTTCTGAATAGCTTTTTCTAAACCTGTCTCCAGGCAGTTCTACTACCATGGCCCATAATTCTCTTGCCGTCCAAGATCGATATACACCCCTTGGTTCCCCATCTGTAATTCTTCCACCGAACCCTTCCGATTTTCATTAAACAGGTACCATTCTGGTGTCCCCTTATTTGTGATAGGGAAGGAGTCCCCTTGTCCCATTATTACCAAATTCTAGTCTCTCTTCCTAACCCTATTTACCGTATTTTCTCTTTCTTTTCTTCACTATAGCAACCTGTAAGGATTTAATTTATGAGCTCAGTTTCCATAAATCCTACTTACTCTTTTTACCAGTGCCTCCCTGACACCAGATCAGTTGTCCCTCAAACTCTTCCCATTCAGATTTAATCATTGATACCTATATGCTGGCAAGAGAATTCAAAGCCAGCATAAAAACCAGAGAGAGAATATAACAAGAGCAAAATTAAGGTGATGTTAGAGGATTAGGAAGCTCTTAAAAACCAACAGAAGGCAACTTAAAAAAAGTCACAAAAGAAAAGATGAACTACGAAGGAATAATATTAAGCAGGATACCAAAAGTTTCCTCAGATGTATAAACTGTAAAAGAGAGGCAAGAGTACATAGTAGCTGGAAAATTATGCTGGAGAGGTAGTAATGAGGGACAAGGAAATGGATGAACTGAATCAGTATTTTGCAGCAGTGTTCACTGTGGAAAACACTAGCCATTTGCCAGAAGTTCAAGTGTGTCAGTGGGCAAAAGTGAGTGAAGTTGCCATTACTAAAGAGAAAGTGCTCAGCAATCTGAAAGGTCTGAAGGTAGATAAGTTACCTGACCATCACACCAGGGTCCTGTAGGATGTGGCTCAATATTAGTAGTGATCTTTCAAGATATCAATGGATTCTGGAATGGTTCCAGAGGACTAGAAAATAGCAAATGTCACTCCACTCTCTAAGGAAGGAAGACAAAGACAGGAAATTATAGGCCAGTTGGCTTGACCTCAGTGGTTGGGAAAATATTGGAAACCATTCTTAAGGATGAGTTTTTGTGTACATGATAACATATGCTGAAGTCAGCATAGTTTAGTTAAGGGAAATCTTTCCTGACAAATCTATTGGAATTCTTTGAAGAAATAATAACCATGGTAGACAAAGGCTAATCGATGGATGTTGTGTATTTGGATTTTCAGGAAGCCTTCATCAAGGTGTCACTCATGAGGAGCCAATGGTATTACAGGAAAGAGACAAACATGGATAGCGTATTGGCTGATTTGAGTGGGAATAAAGGCAGCCTTTATTGTTTCACTGTTGGGTGACTAATGGTGTTCCACAGGGGTCTGTGTTGGGATCACTTTTTTTCAGTTACACGTCAATGATTTGGATGATGTAAATTGCTGACTTTGAGGCCAAGATCGCAGATAATAGGTGGAGGGGCAACTAGTTTTGAAGAAGCAGAGAGGCTACAGAAGGACTTAGACAAATTAGGATAATGGGCAACGAAATGGCAGGTGGAATTCAGTGTTGAGATGTGTATGGTTATGCACTTTGGTAGAAGGAATAAAAATGTAGATTATTTTCTAAATGTTGAGAAAGTTCAAAACTCTGAGGTGCAAAGGGACTCAGGAACCTTCGTGCAGGATTCCTTGAAGGTTAATTTGCAGGTTGAGTTGGTGTTGGGAAAGGCAAATGCAAAGTTAGCATCCATTTTGAGGGGGCTAGAATATAAAAGCAAAGATGTAATGTTGAGGCTTTCTAAGGTTCTGGTGAGGCCTCACTTGGGAGTATCGTGAGCAGCTTTCGGCCCTTTATCTAAAAAAGGATGTGCTGGCATTGGAGTAATTTCAAAAGTTTGCAAGAATAATTCTGGGATTAAAAGGCTTATCATAAGAGAAGCATTTGATGGCTCTGAGCCTGAACTCACTGCAATTCAGTAGAATGAGGGGAGATCTCATTGAGATCTATCGAATGTTGAAAGGCTTCAGTAGAGTGGATGTTTCTTTTGGAGGGGGAGTCTAAGACCAGAGGACACACACTCAGAATAGAGGTATGTCCATTTAGAATGGTGACGATGAATTTTTTTAGTCAGAGAGTGGTAAATCTGTGGAATTCATTGCTACTAGCTGCTGTAGACGCCAAATCATTGGGTATACTTAAGCCAGAGATTTATAGATTCTTAATTAGTCAGAGCAGGAAGGGAAATGGAGAGAAGGCAATAGTTTGGAGCTCAAAGGGAAATGGATCAGCCATGATGAAATATCAGAGCAGACTCAATAGGCCAAAAAAGCCTAACTATACTCCATTATCTTATGGTCTTAATCAGTGTATTTGGCATCCTCCCAGTAATGCAGCTGCGGGTCTGTAGTTTGGCAAGGGCTCAGGTTTGAACAGCATTATGTTGCTCAAACACCATTAGCAAAGCACTCTAGTACAATAGAGATTCTATTTTGTTAAAAGAAGCACGTTTCCTCAGTGGTGGAGAAGCGGCCAGACTGCACTCACTATTAAATGTCGCGGTGCCGCAAGCACCTTCCTCATTGGTCCCACTGTGGAGCTCCACTGTGGGACACGCGCCTTGCCACTATGGTCGCCGAGCCGCAAGTGCCTCCTTCCTTAGCCACAGCCCGGATCTCCGCTGTGGTTATATAATTCACCACATGGCCATTTGGAAGTGCCCTCACTGTGCCGAATCTGCATGCACAGTGTCGCTGTACTGTTCAATATGGAGGCTAGAAGCTGTGACATTCTCGGTCAGATGAGGGTCTCTTCCTTGTCCTCGTGTCGGTCCTCAGTGTCACAGTGCAGGGGGCCACAGAGCAATAGAGCAGAGTGACAAAATGGATTAAATTGACAGATGACTCCAGAGACAGCTGCTGGAAGAGCTCAGCAGGTCAGGCAGCACCTGTGCTGTCTCTGCACAGCCAACTCCATTCACAGAATGCCAGCTTTGGAGATTTCCTGGCTCTCTCTAGTGGGAGTTCTCTGAGCCCCTTGCTGACTCTTCCCCCTGTCATTTATTTATCACATGTACGTTGAAATAGAAATGAAAAGTGCCATTTGCATTAACAACCAAAGCACCGAAGAATGTGCTGGAGCAGTCCACAAGCGTCGCCCAACAGACCAGCACCAACATAGCAAGACCACCATGTCAGCTTCATGAGATTGCTGGCTGCACCAGTGATAATAACAGGGAAGATCAGGGTCTCTCCCATGAACTGAATCCAGGCACTCACCCAATCTGTGTTCAGTTTCTCCAGCATAGACCAGACCATAGCATTATCACCAAATGCAGTGGACTAGATTGGAAAAATATACGACTGAATCACTGCTTGACCTGGAAGGAAAGTTCATGGCCCTGGATTGAGGATAGGAAGAAGTGAGAGGCATAGAATATGGCCTAGGGCCAGGCCTTTCAACCTATCAATTCTGTGTCTAGTCCCACTTATCTGCATCCAGATCATTGCCCTTCAAACCACTCTCATGAATCTACCTATCCAAACTTCTCTTAAATATTGAAACTAAAACTGTATCCAGTACTAGTGGCAGCTGCTTCCACACTCATACAACCCTCTGAGTGAAGAGGTTCACCCTCAGGTTCCCTTTAAATATTCCACCTTGCACCATGAACCTTGACCTCTAGTTCTAGTCTCATTGAACTTCGGGGGAAAGAACCTGCATGTATTTAGCATATCAGTACCAGTTATTATTTTGTATAAGATTTCTCCTCATTCTCCTGCCCTCTAAGGAATAAAGTCCTAACCTATTCAAGCTCTCCCTATAATTCAGGTCCTGGCAACATCTTTGTAAATTTTCTCTTCACTCTCCTGAGCTTGAAAATTTTTCTGTAGCCCTACTACACCAGAAATGAGCACAATACACCAAATTCATCAAGGTCTTTTACAACATCCATAACATCCCATCTCCTGTACTCAGTGCTGTGATTTATGAAGGTAATATGCCAAAAACTCTCCTTAAGACACATTCTGACTGTGTTGCCACTTTCAAGGAGTTATGGCTCTGTATTCCCAGATCCCTTTGTTCTACTGCACACCTACAATTCACTGTGCAAGTCCTACCCTGGCTGGTCCTCCCAAAGTGCAACACCTAACATTTGTCTACAGTAAATTCTATCAACCATTTTTCAGCCCATTTTCCCAGCTGGTCCACATCCCACTGCAAGCTGCAATAGACTTGCTCCCTATCCACTACATCTCCAATCTTGGTATAATCCACAAATTTGCCGATTCAGTTTACAATATTATCATCTACGTCATTAATATAAATAAACAACAGATCAAGCACCGATCCCTGTGGCACATCTCCAGTGACAGGCCTCCAGTCAGGGAGACGACATTCTACTACCACTCTCTGGCTTCCCTCACTAACCCCATGCTGAATCCAATTTAATACTTCATCCTGAATGCATATTGACCAGTCTCCCATGCAGGATGTTGCCTGGGTATACAACGTCCACCAACTTTCCTTCATCAGCCTTCCTCGTAACCTTAAATGAATTCTATATGATTAGAACATTATAAATAACCCTGCCAAGGTCCCCGTAATTTCCAGCAAGGTTTGAGTGGTGTTCTTTTGCATTCCTTATACTCTCAACATTTGACTCAAACTGCCTATGCCTGATATGTGTCTCCTCCTTCTTCTTCTTAACCAGGGCCTGAATATCCCTCAAAAAGCAAGGTTCCAAAATGTGTTAGTGTTGTGTTTATATCTAACAGGAACATATAAGTCCTGTAATGTCTATATCTCACTTATGAGGACACTGTGGTTCAGGGAAAGTGCCGTAATATACGGGGGTGGTGATAGGAATGGATCAGGGAATCCACAGTGGATGGACCCTGTAATGTCCTTATGCTGGACAGAGGGCAAAGCAGATTTCCAGGGATGTTGCTGGGACTGAGTTGTGGAGGGAAGTTGTGTAGTTTGACTTTTCCCTGGGTTGTGGGAGGACAAGGGATGACTTGTAGAGATGCATAAAATCATTGGTAAGTTGGTTTACTATTGTCACATGTACTGAGGTGCAATGAAAACCTCGTCTTGCATACAGTTCATTCAGATCAAATCATTCCATGGTGCATTGACGTAGAACAAGGTAAAACAATACACAAAAAAAATCATGTGGGTAGATAAGAAGGTGCAAGATCACAAAGAGGTAGATTGTGAGGTAATAATCTTACATATTAGATAGGGAACCATTTAAAATACCTTTAACAGTGGGCTGGAAGCTGTCCTTCAGCTTCGTAGGACATATTTTTAGGCTTTTGTATCTTTTGCCCAATGGGAAGGGAGAGAAGATATAATGTCCACGGTAGGTGTCGAAGCGGCAAAGGACATGTTATGAATGGTAGGGCACTATGGACCTAGTACAAGGGCACAGTCCACTGAAAGCAGCTTCACAGGTAGACAGTAATGAATAAAGTATTTAGAATGCTGGCATTCATTAGTCAGGGCATTGTATATAGGAGTAGGGAGTTAGGTTGCACATGTATAAATCATTGGTGAAGCCACATTTGGATATTGTATGCAGTTGAGATCATCCTGTTAGAGGAAGCATATGGTTAAACTGGAAAGATTGTAGAGGGCGACAGACCCAGGCAGACATTCGCCGCCCTTACCCTGACCATTCCACGGAGAGAGTGGGACGGAAGCAGGCAAACATTCCACATGCTGACGCATCCCCAGTGAGAGTAGGGCAGACTCCAAAAGACATTCCAAACTCTGACCTGTCGCCAGCGAGAGTGGGATAGACCCAGGCAGATATTCCCCTCCTGTATCCTGACTATCCCCATTGAGAGTGGGATAGACATAGGCAGACCCACTCTCACAGGGGATGGTCACGATGTGGTTGGGAAATGTCTGCCTGGGTCTGTCGCGCTCTCACTGGAGACGGACAGTGTGAGGGTGGGTTATGTCTGCCTGGGTCTGTCACACTCTCACAGGGGAGATGGTCATGGTGGGGGCTGGGAATGTCAGCCTGGGTCTCTCCCATTGTCACTGAGATCAGGTCTGGGTAGGGAATGTCTGGCTGGGTCTGTCCTCCTCTCACTGGGGGTGGTCAGGGTTTGGGGTAAGGAATGTCTCCCTGGGATTTCAGTCTGTGAGGTCAATGTGAAAGCATCCTTCAGGAGGATTAACCCATGGAAAGTATCCGGCCCAGATAGAGTACCTGGCCAAGTACTAAAGAACTGATCAACTGGCTGGGATGTTCACTGATATCTTTATAACCTCTTGCTTCGTCAGTCTGAGATACCCATCTGCTTCAAGCAGGCTTCAGTTATGCTGGTCTGATGATGCGCTTTGAGAAGTTGGTGAAGAAACACATTAACTCCGGTCTGAGAAGTGACTTGGATCCACTCCAATCTGAAGATGCATACATCAAGATGCACTTCAATGACTACAGCTCAGCATTCAATACTATCATGCCCTCAAAACATCAAGAACCTTTAAGACCTTGGTCTCAATACCTCCTTGTGTACTTGGACCCTCTATTTCCTCATTTGCAAGCCCAGTCAGTTTGGATTGGGAACAACATGCAGAGCTAAGATGAAAATTCAATCCAGAAAAGTGAGAGGTCAAACTTGGCAAGAGTACAAGGTTAATGGCAGAACTCTTAGCCATGTGGAGGAACAGAGGGATCTCGGTCCAAATTCATAGATTACTCAATGTTGATAGAGTAGTTAAGATAGCATATGACAACCCTGTGCCAGTCCCCAAACAAACACTACTCCCCATCTCTTCCCACAGCCTTATATCGGTCCCCAAATTAATTCCACCACATCCTCGCTACACAAACCTGTGTTTGCTCCCAAACAAATCCTACTGCCCAACTCCTTCCCCACAGCCCTGTCAGTTTTCAATCCAATCCCACATATCCACTCTCTCCACATGCCCTGTGTAATCAACAAACTAATCTCAGTGCCCTGCCTCATTCTCTCCCCACAGCTCTGGCTGACCGGAAAAAAAATCCCATTCTCCACTCAACACACATAAAAGTTGCTGGTGAACGCAGCAGACCAGGCAGCATCTCTAGGAAGAGGTGCAGTCGACGTTTCAGGCCGAGACCCTTCATCAGGACATCGACTGCACCTCTTCCTAGAGATGCTGCCTGGCCTGCTGCGTTCACCAGCAACTTTTATGTGTGTTGCTTGAATTTCCAGCATCTGCAGAATTCCTGTTGTTTCCATTCTCCACTCCATCGCCAGACCCTTGTGTCAGGCTTCAAACTTATCTGCATTCCCCCTGCAGCCCTATGGCTGTCTTCAAAATCACCCCAGTTCCCAGCTTTTACCCTACAGTCCTGCATCAGTCCCCAGAATTATTCCACTATCCTGATTCTCCATAGACATTGTGTCAGTCCTCAAACTAATCCAACTACCCCAACTCACTGCCCAAAGCCATGTCAACCCTATGTCAGAGCCTCAAAAGTAGTTTAATTCAGTGCTCTCTGTAAGAGAGTTTGTACGTTCTTCCCGTACGCACGTGGGCTTCCTCTGGGTGCTCCCACAATCTCTAAGGTCATCCATCATTCTTCTGCATTACAAGGATTAAAAGCCTAGCATGCAATCCCTGTCACTCAAGCCCTCTAGTGCTGGTAGCATCCTTGTAAATCTCTTCTACACTCTTGCCAGTTTAACCATAATCTTCCTCTAAAAGGATGATAAAAACTGCATATAGTATTCAAGTGTGACCTCACCAACAATTTATTCAACTATAACCTTGCTCGATACTCCTATATGCAATGGCTTGAGCAATGAACGTCAGCATACCAAGTGATTTATTCACCACCATCTACCTATGAAGCTGCTTTCAATGGACTGTGCACTTGTACTCCTAGGTCCCTTGTGCCCGATCATTCATAACATGACCTATGTCGCTTCGGCACTCACCGCAGACATTACATCTTCTTCCCCCTCCAATTGGGCAGAAGGTACAAAAGCTTTAAAATATGTCCTACCAAACTGAAGGACAACTTCCATCCCACTGTTAAAGGTCTAGCAAATGGTTCTCTATCTAATACGTTAAGATCACTACCTCACAATCTACCTCTTTATAATCTTGCACCTTCTTATCTACCCACATGATTTTTTTGTGTATTGTTTTATCTTGTTCTACCTCAAAACACCATGGAATGATTTGATCTGTATGAACTGTTTGCAAGACAAGGTCTTCATTGCACCTCAGTACATGTCACAATAGTAAATCAACTTACCAATGATTTTATGCATCTCTATAAGTCATCCCTTGTTCTCCTACAACCCAAAGAAGAGTCAACCTGCGCAACCTTCCTCCACAATTCAGTCCCAGCAACATCCCTGGAAATTTCCTTTGCCCTCTGTCCAGTATAAGGACATCACAGCATTTTTGCAGAGCCCATTTACTTTGGATTCCCTGATCCACTCTCAACCACCAGTAACCACCTCTATGCCCCCCACCCTATTACTGCACTTCCCCTGCAACCACAATGTCCTCAGAAGTGAGATATCAACATTACAGAATTTGTATGTTCCTTTTAGAATAAACACAATACTAACACATTTTGGGAACCTTGGTTTTTAAGGAATATTGAGACTCTGGTTAAGAAGGAGGAGGAGGTGCATACCAGGCATAGTCAAATGAAGTGTTTAAGGAATATAAGTGAACACTTCAGAGAGAAATCAGGAGGGCTGAAAGAGGATACAAAGTTGTTCTAACAGACAAAGTAAAAGAAAATCCCAAGGGCTTCTACAGATAAACTGAACCATTTAAATTAAACCACTTGATATATTAAAGGGTAAAAACATAACCAAGGATAGAATTGTTTGTTTTGAAGATTAGTATGGAAATTTATGCAAGGAAATGAGATAGACAAGATCTTAAATGAATTTTTGACTTGTGGATTTACTTGGGAGAAAAACACGGGGTCTACAGAACTGAGGCATAGGAGTAGTAAGGTGTTGCACCATGTCGCAATTACAGAAGAGGAGGAGCTTGCGGTCTTGAGGCAAATTAGGACAGATGATTTCCCAGGGCTTCAAGCTCCCCCCCACCCCAGATCTTGTGGGAACCAGTGCAGAAACTGCAAGGGCCTTGGCAGAGATATTTATAATGTCCTTATCCACAGGGCTGCAGGACAGCAAACGTTGTTTCATTGTTTAAGAATGTTTCAAAGAATAAACCGGGCAATTACAGGATGGAGAGCCTGACATCAGTTTTGGGTAAATTATTTGAAGGTATTATAAGAAACGGGATATACAAGCAGACATGTCCTTTACTCAACATAGGTTTGTGTGTGAGAGATTGTATCTAACTAATCATTTGAGGAGGTTATGAGGAAGGTTGATGAAGGAAATGTGATGATCGTTGTGTACAAAGGTGTTAGCAAGGGCTTTTGACGAAGTTCTGTATGGGAGGCTGGTCAATTGGCATTCAGGATGATGAATTAAATTGAATTCAGCATGGGCTTAGTGATAGAAGGCAGAGAGTGATATTAGAAGGTCATTTCTCTGACTGGAGGCCTGTCATTGCAGGTGTGCCACCAGCATCTGTGCTTGGTCTGCTGTTATTTATTATCTATATTAATGTTTTCAGTGATAATGCAGTAAAACAAATCAGCAAATTTCGGATGACACCAAGATTGGGGATGCAGTGGTCAGTGAGGAAGGCCATCAAAGCTTGCAGTGGGATTTGCACCAGCTGGAAAAATGGGCTAAAAAATGAAAGATGAAATTTAATGCAGGCAAATGTTAGACATTGCACTTTGGAAGGACCAACCAGGGTAGGACTTACACAATGAATTGTAGGTTTCAGTAGAAAACAAAGATCTGGGAATATAGGCCCATAACTCCTTGAAAGTGGGGTCACAGGTAGAATGGGTTATTAAGAGAGCTTCTGGTACATTAGCTTTCATAGCTCAAGCACCGAGTACAGGAGCTGGGGTGTTATGGGAGTTGTAAAAAAACTAGTGAATTTGAAGTACAGCATTGTTTGAATTTCTGGTCACTTAACTACAGCTGTGTTCATTGACTCACACCTCTTCCCACTCCCCATCCAGAAACCTGTACTTTTCTTCCAGGTGAAGTAATGATTCAGTCGTACGTTCCACTAATCTATTCCACACTGCATCGGGTGATCTCACTGTGGTCTCTACACTGGAGAAATCGAAAGCAGATTAGGTTAGCGCCTGGATTCAGTCTTCGGGAGCGACCCTAATCTTCCCTGTTACCGTCTCTGGAGCAGCCATCAATCTGAAGCTGAACATGGTGGGCTTCCCATGTTGTGGCTGGACTGTTGGGTGACACTTGCGGGCTGCTCCAGTACATTCGTCGGGGTGTTAACTGTTAATGCAAACGACACATTTCACTTACATTTCGATGTGTATGTGATAAATAAATTACAGAAAGGGAACAGTCAGCGAGGGTTTCACAGACCTCCCACTGGAGAGAGCAGAAAATCTTCTCCAAAGCCGCCATTCCGTGAATGGAGTCGGCCGTGCTGAGCTCTTCCAGCAGCTGCCGTCTCTGGAGCCTCCTGTCACTCTGCCCTATCGATCTGTGGCTCCCTGCACTGCGGCACTGAGGACTAACACGAGATTGAGGAAGAGACCCTCACCCGCCCGCTCTAGCCTCCATATTGAACAGTACAGCGGCACTGCGCATGCGAACGGCTCAGGCGGGAAACAGCGGCAGCGCGAGGTGCTTTCAAATGGCTGCCCGCTGAGGGGCGGACGAACGGCGCAGCTCCGGGCTGTGTCCGAGGAGGAAGGCGCTGGAGTCCGGGAGACCTGTAATGGTGAGAGCACCCAACCTGCAACATCTAGCAATGTCCAATTAATTGCCGCGGGAGTTTACAGCCGTCATCTAGACCATAGGACCATAAGATGTAGGGGCAGAATGAGGCCATTTGGGTCATCGAGCCTGCACCGCCATTTCATCATAGTTGATCGGTTTTCCTATCAGCCCCAATCTCCTACCTTCTTCCCGTATCCCTTCATGCACAGACCAATCAAGAATCTATCAACTTCTGCCTTAAATGGATCAAATGACTTGGCCTCACAGCTGCCTGTGCCAACAAATTGCACAGATTTAACACTCACTGCCTCATGAATTCCTCCTCATCTCTGTTCTAAATGGACATCCCTCTATTCTGAGGCTGTACCCCACCATAGAAAACATCCTCTCCACGTCCACTCTATTGAGGTCTTTCAACATTTGATGAATTAGATCACCCCTTGTTCTTCTGAATTCCAGTGCATATAGGCTCAACCATCAAATGATAAGCCTTTCAATCCTGGAGTCACTTTTGCAAACCTCCTTTGAAACCACTCCAATGTCAGCACATCCTTTCTTAGATAAGGGGCCCAAACCTGCTCATATTACTCCAAGACAGGCATCACCAGTGCCTTATAAAGCCTCAAAATTACATCCTTGCTTTTATATTCTAGCTCTCTTGAAATAGATGCTAACATTGCATTTGCCTTTCTCACCATTGACTCAATCTGCAAATTAACCTTTGGGGAATCCTGCATGAGGGCTCCCAAATACAATTGCACCTCAGAGTTTTGAATTTTCTCTCCATATAGAAAAGAATCTGTGCTGTTATTTCTTCTAACAAAGTGCACAACCATACATGTGCCAACACTGTGTTCTTTCTGCCACTTCTTAGCCCATTCTTGTTTGCCTAACTCCTTCTGTAGCCTCTCTGCTTCCACAAAACTACCTGTTCTTCCCACCTATCTTTATATTGTCCGCAATCCTGGCCACAAAGCCATCAATTCCCTCATCCAAATCACTGACATATAACATAAAACACAGTCCCAACACAGACCCCTATGGAACACCACTAGTCACCAACAGCCAACCAGAAACAGCTACATTTATTCCTGATCTTCACCTCTTGCTAATCAGCCAATGCTCCATATATGCTAACAACAGGAATTCTGCAGATGCTGGAAATTCAAGCAACACACATCAAAGTTGCTGGTGAACGCAGCAGGCCAGGCAGCATCTGTAGGAAGAGGTGCAGTCGATGTTTCAGGCTGAGACCCTTCGTCAGGACTAACTGAAGGAGGAGTGAGTAAGGGATTTGAAAGTTGGAGGGGGAGGGAGAAATCCAAAATGATAGGAGAAGACAGGAGGGGGAGGGATAGAGCCAAGAGCTGGACAGGTGATTGGCAAAAGGGATACGAGAGGATCATGGGACAGGAGGTCCGGGAAGAAAGACAAGGGGGTGGGACCCAGAGGATGGGCAAGAGGTATATTCAGAGGGACAGAGGGAGAAAAAGGAGAGTGAGAGAAAGAATGTGTGCATAAAAATGAGTAGCAGATGGGGTACGAGGGGGAGGTGGGGCCTTAGCGGAAGTTAGAGAAGTCAATGTTCATGCCATCAGGTTGGAGGCTACCCAGATGGAATATAAGCTGTTGTTCCTCCAACCTGAGTGTGGCTTCATCTTTACAGTAGAGGAGGCCGTGGATAGACATGTCAGAATGGGAATGGGATGTGGAATTAAAATGTGTGGCCACTGGGAGATCCTGCTTTCTCTGGTGGACAGAGCGTAGATGTTCAGCAAAGCGGTGTCCCAGTCTGCGTCAGGTCTCGCCAATATATAAAAGGCCACATCGGGAGCACCGGACGCAGTATATCACCCCAGTCGACTCACAGGTGAAGTGTTGCCTCACCTGGAAGGACTGTTTGGGGCCCTGAATGGTGGTAAGGGAGGAAGTGTAAGGGCATGTGTAGCACTTGTTCCACTTACACGGATAAATGCCAGGAGGGAGATCAGTGGGGAGGGATGGGGGGGACGAATGGACAAGGGAGTTGTGTAGGGAGCGATCCCTGCGGAATGCAGAGAGAGGGGGGGAGGGAAAGATGTGCTTAGTGGTGGGATCCTGTTGGAGGTGGCGGAAGTTACGGAGAATAATATGTTGGACCCGGAGGCTGGTGGGGTGGTAGGTGAGGACCAGGGGAACCCTATTCCTAGTGGGGTGGCGAGAGAATGGAGTGAGAGCAGATGTACATGAAATGGGGGAGATGCGTTTAAGAGCAGAGTTGATAGTGGAGGAAGGGAAGCCCCTTTCTTTAAAAAAGGAAGACATCTCCCTCGTCCTAGAATGAAAAGCCTCATCCTGAGAGCAGATGCGGCAGAGACGGAGGAATTGCGAGAAGGGGATGGCGTTTTTGCAAGAGACAGGGTGAGAAGAGGAATAGTCCAGATAGCTGTGAGTGCAAGAGACAGGGTGAGAAGAGGAACAGTCCAGATAGCTGTGAGTGCAAGAGACAGGGTGAGAAGAGGAATAGTCCAGATAGCTGTGAGACCTAGATAGCTCTATATATGCTAGTATCTTTCTTGTAATACCATGGACTCTTAACAATAAACAGCCTCACGTGTGTCTCTTTGTCAAAGACCTTCTGAAAATCCAAGTACAGAACATCCACCAGTTCTCCTTTGTCAATCCTGCTTGTTATTTCTTTAAAGAATTGTCTTCAAACAGATTTGTCAGGCAAGATTTAGCCCTTAAGGAAACTATGCTGACTTTAGCACATGTTATGTATCAGAAAACTCATCCTTAACAATGGATTCCATTATGTTCCCAACTACTTAGATCAGGCTAACTGGCCTATAATTTCCTGAATTTCTCTCCCGCCTTTCTTAAAGAGTAGAGTGACATTTGCAATTTTTCAGTACTCTGGAACCATTTCAGAATCAATTGATTCTTGAAAGATCGTTACTAATGCTTCCACAATCTCTTCAGCTACTTCTTTCAGAACCCTGGGTGTGGGCCATCTGGTCCATGTGACTTATATAACATCAGAGCTTTCAGTTTCCCAAGCACCTTCTCCCTAATGATAGCAACTTCGCTCACTTCCACCCCCCCCCCCCCCCAACACTGGAACTTCCGATATTCTACTAGTGTTTTTCACAGTGAACACTGATGCAAAATACTTATTCAATGCATCTGTCATTTCCTAGTTCGTTACTACCTCTCCACCATCATTTTCCAGTGGTCCAATATTTATTCTCGCCTTTCTTTTAAACCTTATATATTTGAATAAACCGTTGGTATCTTCTTTAATGTTGTTGGCTAACTTGCCTTCCTATTCCATCTTTTCCTTCACTATGACTTTTAGTTGCCTTCTGTTCATTTTCAAAAGCTTCACACTAATTTTGCACTGTTATAAGCCCTCTCTTTGGCTTTTTTGCTGGCTTTAAATTCTTTTGTCAATATATAGGTATCAATAATTAAATCTAAATGGTAAGACTGTCAGGGAGACCTCTGATGTCAGAGATGCTCTGGAAAAATAGTGAGTAAGAGTGGGATTTGTTGAAACATGAGTTCCTAACTTTAATTCCTACAGGACATGATAGTGAACAAAGGAAAGAGAAAATACAGCAAATAGTAAGGAAAGGAGACTAGAAAGAGACTAGAAATTGGTAATAATGGGACCAGGGGAAACTCCTGTTGTACGGAAGGGGACATCAGCATGATATATGTCTAATAATTACCAGAAGGGATTGGTGGAAGAATTATGCATGGAGAGACCAAGGGACGTATATTAACTCTGGACAGCAGGAAAATTACGGGTCATAGTAGTAGAACTGCTTAACCCGAACACAAGTTTGGAAAGTGCTATTAAGAAACTTGAAACTATTGTTTTGTGTCACGAACCTAGTATTACGGATTTGGAAACCTGAATGAGGGCATGGTTAGGCCCGAAATTTGAGTTTTATCAGGTTAAATTTCAGGGCTTTCAAGAGCACCGTAATGGTGCCACATCAGGATTTGCCACCATGCCAAATGATTTTTATAAAAATATATACAATGGATTACACATTACCTTTCCTCAAAAAAGGCAAATTGGTCTAAGGTTATGGAGACAACTATGTAGAAGTGAGTCTGTAGAACAGGAGTTCCCAACCTGGGATCCACAGACCCTTTGCCAGGACTGCTGAAAGACAAGGCTATGGAACCTACAATTAATATTATTGCAGATGGTCTGCAGCCCAAATTGCATTTTGTTCTTCCCAAACAGAGGACAGCTATTAATGTCCTGAAATCAAATGCAGTGGAGAAGAGCATATATTTATATCATACATTTCTACTTTCTCCAGATGTGCCTGTAAACTTGTGTGGAGAGATTTATTGTGAAATGCGAGCTAATATTACCTGCATTTGTGATAAGGTTGAAATCTGTTCAACTTAGCTACAAATAATTGTTCAAATAATTTTTTAAAAAGTTAAAATAATTTATTTCATGTGAATATTATTTCACATTCAGAAAAGGGATATTACTTTGAA
Source organism: Mobula birostris (assembly GCF_030028105.1). Taxonomy (NCBI): domain Eukaryota; kingdom Metazoa; phylum Chordata; class Chondrichthyes; order Myliobatiformes; family Myliobatidae; genus Mobula; species Mobula birostris. The sequence continues at coordinate 122,668,232 of NC_092373.1, read as the reverse complement.
AAACATACAAATATATTTAATTGAGAACTCTAAAAATTTGTATGCAAGATATTCTTTTATAGTATTGAGCATTGAATCTACCTTCGACTTGTAAGGGCTTGCATTCAATCTTCAGCACGCGACTGATTGCTCATGCCAGCTAGATGCCCAGGGAGGGGCACTACAAGCCATACTCATTCCATAAAGTGACTGATGCATGAATATAGCCTATGTATGTTTCATTTGCCATATCCCGTTTCCAGGTAGGGAAATAAATACAGAAAATAATAGAAATTTTAATCAAATTGGCACATTCATGTTCTCAGAAAAAAAGTTATGCAATTTTTCTGAAGTTTTGTATAATTCTTTGAGTTATATGTTCGTTTGAAACTGGAATAAAAGAGTGTTTTCACCCATATGACTTGTATAATTGAAATGTGAAAGCTTCATGGAGACAGCACCAGAAGCACACAGTGTAATTGTTTGGATGCATTGTATTGCTGATGACAGAAGGTGACAGTTTATTAGAGGATTTTTATATTTTGTTATATTTTTGATCATTTAGAATTACAGTAGGATGATCCCATGGAATATCAGAAATGATAGTTAAACCAAAAAAGGCCTGAATGTTAAATGAATAACAGTATAATCAGGAAAAGGATTGTACTTGATTTAATCTGCATCTTATTGCCTATTGTTGTACAGTTAACTGGATGTACTGTAATTAATTCCGTTCCATAAAGTGATTGATGCATGAACATAGTGTATCAGTGTTTCATCTGCCGTATGTCTTTTCCAGGGGAAGTACAAAATTTTGGAGCCACCTCTGAGATTGGGTGCGCAGGTGGACCATCTCCTTGACGGATTGAGTTCATCCAAGCCGCACCCAGCCTTTTTTTAATCGCCTAGAGCAACAGCAGAGTGCAGCAATTGATTGAGGTAGGTGAGGCTGAGAGCTGAAGGGGCAATGCATCCACTTGAGGCACAATGAATGGTAGAGGTTGCAGAATCCAATCAGCAGGTAGTCTTATAGTCACCACAATAACTCACACCACTGCCAAGGGGAAAAAAAAAGGGATGTGCTTAGGAATCTCCAAGAAGGAATTAGTGAGAAAGTGTGTGAATTACCTAAAGACAAGCTGGTAGAACTCAGTAGCTTCCTTTGGGGCTCCCAGGAGAGGACGTAACTTAAGAAAACATGCTTGTCTCTCATATCCCTAATAAGTCACCATCTGGAAAGAGTGGAGTTGGGAATTCCAAAGGACAGTGGCATGTCTGAACTTCTGCAGGTTAGAGACCAGCTGAATGAGTTAGTGGTTGTTACAACTGCTATAGCTGATGAAACGGAGGAAGAAAACAGGAATTTACAGTAACATGTAGTTCGATACGAAGGTCAGCTCCTAACTTGAGCAATCCACAGCAGGTAATTCAGAGGGAAATTGTCCAAACAACGTGGCGCAAAGATTTTTAAGTATCTGGTCAGGTTGGTGAGCCCAGTCAGAAAGACAAGTTGTCATTTTCTAGCCTTGTTCGCCAGAGAGAAACTGCTCTAAATAGAGGCTATCCAGAGGAGGAGATAATCGATGCAGTGATCAGAGCGATTCTGCCTGAGCTCCAGTTGTGTAGTTATCTTGAGGGTAAATAAGACTTGAACTTACATACTCTTAGACAGATACTTTGCTCATATTATCAGGAAAAGGGAGCAACTGAACTGTATAAGCAGCTGACAACAAAAGCCCAATGCAGTACAGATATGCCACAAAGTTTCTTATTACGTTTTCCTGACTTGAAGCAGAAAGAACTGTTTGCCTCAGAGGAAATAGAGACTGGTCTGAAATATGATCCAGTCTTAGTACAGAGTATGTTTTTACATACTGCACTCACCGGTTTAGAAAGTGATTGTATTCAAAACAACCTTTAGCAATACCTTTTAGAATCCAAGTGGTTAGGCATTCGTCTAGTGATTTGAAGGTCGCTAGTTCGAGCCTTGACTGAGGCAGCGTGTGTGTCCTTGAGCAAGGCACTTAACCACACATTGCTCTGCTATGACACTGGTGCGAAGCTGTATAGGTCCTAATGCCCTTCCCTTGGACAACATCGGTGGCCTGGAGAGGGGAGACTTGCAGCATGGGCAACTGCTGGTCTTCCATGCAACCTTGCCCAGGCCTGTGCCCTGGAAACCTTCCAAGGCGCAATCCCATGATCTCATGAGACTAACGGATGCCTATATTAGAATCCAAAACCTCATATGAGGTACTATTAGAGAAGCAAATGAAGTGGAGAAAAAGAATAAACGGAAGCCAAAAATGGCCTGAATGTTAAATGAATAACTGTATAAATGGGAAAAGGATTGAACTTGAATGACTGTACATCTCATTGCCTATTGTTATACAGTTAATTGGATGTACTGTAAACATAGAAAACCTACAAAACAATACAGGCCCTTTGGCCCTCAAAGTTGTGCTGAACATGTCCCTACCTTAGAAATTACTAAGCTTACCTATAGCCCTCTATTTTTCTAAGCTCCATGTACCTATCCAAAAGTCTCTTAAAAGACCCTATCATATCCACCTCCACCACCGTTGCCGGCAGCCCATTCCACGCATTCACCACTCTGAGTAAAAAAAACTTAATCCTGTTATCTCCTCTGTACCTACTCACCAGCACCTTAAATCTGCATCCTCTTGTGGCAACCATTTCAGCCCTGGGAAAAAGCCTCTGACATAATCAATGCATCTCATCATCTTATGCACTTTGGCAAAAAAAAATAAACGGGCAGACTATTATTTAAATGGGGAAAGAATTCAAAGTTCTTGGGAGTCCTCGTACAGGATACCCTTAAGGTTAACCTCCAGGTTGAGTCAGTAGTGAAGAAGGCGAATGCAATGTTAGCATTCATTTCTAGAGGAATAGAGTACAGGAGCAGGGATGTGATGTTGAAGCTCTGTAAGGCGCTGGTGAGACCTCACTTGGAGTACTGTGGGCAGTTTTGGTCTCCTTATTTAAGAAAGGATGTGCTGACGTTGGAGAGGGTACAGAGAAGATTCACTAGAATGATTCCGGGAATGAGAGGGTTAACATATGAGGAACGTTTGTCCGCTCTTGGACTGTATTCCTTGGAGTTTAGAAGAATGAGGGGAGACCTCATAGAAACATTTCGAATGTTAAAAGGCATGGACAGAGTGGATGTGGCAAAGTTGTTTCCCATGATGGGGGAGTCTAGTACAAGAGGGCATGACTTAAGGATTGAAGGGTGTCCATTCAGAACAGAAATGCGAAGAAATTTTTTTAGTCAGAGGATGGTGAATCTATGGAATTTGTTACCATGGGCAGCAGTGGAGGCCAAGTCATTGGGTGTATTTAAGGCAGAGATTGATAGGTATCTGAGTAGCCAGGGCATCAAGGTTATGGTGAGAAGGCAGGGGAGTGGGACTAAATAGGAGAATGGATCAGCTCATGATAAAATAGCGGAGCAGACTCGATGGGCCGAATGGCCTACTTCTGCTCCTCTGTCTTATGGTCTTATACACCTCTGTCAGGTCACCTCTCATCCTCTGTTGCTCCAAAGAGAAAAGGCCGAGTTCACTCAACCTATTCTCATAAGGCATGCTCCCTAATCCAGGCAACATCCTTATAAATCTCCTCTGTACCCTTTCTATGGCTTCCACATCCTTCCTGTAGCGAGGCGACCAGAACTGAGCACGATACTCCAAGTGGGGTCTGACCAGGGTCCTATATAGCTGTAACATTACCTCTCGGCTCCTAAATTCAGTTTGACAATTGATAAAAGCCAATACACCGTACGCTTTCTTAACCACAGAGTCAACCTGCGCAGCTGCTTTGTGCGTCCTATGGACTCGAACCTCAAGATCCCTCTGATCCTCCACACTGCCAAGAGCCTTACCATTAATACTATATTCTGCCATCATATTTGACCTACCAAAATGAACCACTTCACACTTATCTGGGTTGAACTCCATCTGCCACTTCTCAGCCCAGTTTTGCATCCTATCAATGTCCCGCTGTAACCTCTGACAGCCCTCCACACTATCCACAACACCTCCAACCTTTGTGTCATCAGCAAACTTGCTAACCCATCCCTGCACTTCCTCATCCAGGTCATTTATAAAAATCACGAAGAGTAAGGGTCCCAGAACAGATCCCTGAGGCACTCCACTGGTGACCGACCTCCATGCAGAGTATGACCCACCTACAACCACTCTTTGCCTTCTGTGGCCAAGCCAGTTCTGGATCCACAGCGTAATGTCCTCTTGGATCCCATGCCTCCTTACTTTCTCAATACGCCTTACATGGGGTACCTTATCAAAGGCCTTGCTGGAATCCATATACACTACATCTACTGTTCTTCCTTCATCAATGTGTTTAGTCACATCCTTAACAAATTCAAACAGGCTCGTAAGGCACGACCTGTCCTTGACAAAGCCATGCTGACTATTCCTAACCATATTATACTTCTCCAAACGTTCGTAAATCCTACCTCTCAGGATCTTCTCCATCACCTTACCAACTACTGAGGTAAGACTCACTGGTCTATAATTTCCTGGGCTATCTCTACTCCCTTTCTTGAATAAAGGAACAGCATCCGCAACCCTCCAATCCTCAGTAATCTCCTCCCTTGCCTCCCACAGTAGCCTAGGGTACATCTCATCCGGTCTCGGCGACTTATCCAACTTGATGCTTTCCAAAAGCTTCAGCACATCTTCTTTCTTAATATCTACATGCTCAAGCTTTTCAGTCTGCTGCAAGTCATCACTACAATCACCAACATCCTTTTCCATCATGAATACTGAAGTAAAGTATTCGTTAAGTACCTCTGCTATTTCCTCCGGTTCCATACATACTTTCCCACTTTCACACTTGATAAGTCCTATTCTTTCACGACTTATCTCCTTGCTTTTCACATACTTGTAGAATGCCTTGAAGTTTTCTTTAATCCTGCCCGCCAAGGCCTTTTCATGGCCCCTTCTGGCTCTCCTAATTTCCTTCTTAAGCTCCTTCCTATTAGCCTTATAATCTTCTAGATCTCTAACATTACCTAGCTCTCTGAACCTTTTGTAATCTGCTCTTTTCTTCTTGACTAGATTTGTTACCGCCTTTGTACACCACAGTTCCTGTACCCTACCATAACTTCCCTGTCTCATTGGAACGTACCTATGCAGAACTCCACATAAATATCCCCTGAACATTTGTCACATTTCTTCCATACTTTTCCTTGAGAAAATGTTTCCATTTTAAACTTCCAATTTCCTGCCTGATATCCTCATAATTCCCCTTACTCCAATTAAACGCTTTTCTAACTTGTCTGTTCCTATCTCCCTCCAATGCTATTGTAAAGGAGATAGAATTATGATCACTATCTCCAAAATGCTCTCCCACTGAGAGATCTGACACCTGACCAAGGTTCATTTCCCAATACCAAATCAAGTACAGCCTCTCCTCTTGTAGGCTTATCTACATATTGTGTCAAGAAACCTTCCTGAACACACCTAACAAACTCCACCCCATCTAAACCCCTTGCTCTAGGGAGATGTCAATCGATATTTAGGTAATTAAAATCTCCCATCATGATAACTCTTATTATTACACCTTTCCAGGATCTGTTTCTCTATCTGCTCCTCGATATCACTGTTATTGGGCGGCCTATAAAAAACATGCAGTGAAGTTATTGACCCCTTCCTGTTCCTAACCTCCACCCACAGAGACTCCGTAGATCCGTCCATGGCGTCCACTTTTTCTGCAGCCATGACACTATCTCTGATCAACAGTGCCACGCCCCCACCTCTTTTGCCTCCCTCCCTGTCTTCTCTGAAACATCTAAAATCCGGCACTTTGAAGTAACCATTCCTGCCCCTGAGCCATCCAAGTCTCTGTGATGGCCACCACATCATATCTCCAAGTACTGATCCACGCTCTAAGCTCAACTGCTTTGTTCACAACACTCCTTGCGTTAAAATAGACACATCTCAGACCTTCAGTCTGAGTGCTTCCCTTCTCTATCACCTGCCGATCCTCCCTCTCACACTGTCTACAGGCTTTCTCTATTTGTGAGCCAACGTCCTCTTCCCCAGTCTCTTCAGTTCGGTTCCCACACCCCAACAATTCTAGTTTAAACTCTCCCCAGAAGCCTTAGCAAACCTCCCCGCCAGGATATTGGTCCCCCTGGGATTCAAGTGCAACCCATCCTTTTTGTACAGGTCGCACTTGCCCCAAAAGAGGTCCCAATGATCCAGAAATCTGAATCCCTGCCCCCTGCTCCAATCCCTCAGCCACACATTTATCCTCCACCTCATTCTATTCCTATTCTCACTGTCGCGTGGCACAGGCAGTAATCCCGAGATTACTACCTTTACGGTCCTGCTTCTCAACTTCCTTCCTAACTCCCTCTCTCTTTTTTCAGGACCTCTTCCCTTTTCCTACCTATGTCATTGGTACCAAAATGTACACAACCTCTGGCTGTTCTCCCTCCCACTGCAGGATATCTTGGACACGATCTGAAACATCCCAGACACTGGCACCTGGGAGGCAAACTACCATCCGAGTTTCTTTCCTGCATCCACAGAATCACCTGTCAGACCCCCTAACTATAGAGTCCCCTATCACTACTGCCTTCCTCTTCCTTTCCCTAACCTTCTGAGCCACAGGGCCAGACTCTGTGCCAGAGGCATGGCCACTGTCGCCTCCCCCAGGTAGGCTGTCTTCTCCCCCCCCCCCCCCCCCGCCCCCAACAGTACTCAAACAGGAGTACTTATTGTCAAGGGGTACAGCCACAGGGGTACTCTCTAGTACCGGACTCTTCCCCTTCCCCCTCCTGACTGTGACCCACTTGTCTGTCTCCCGTGGCCCCGGTGTGACCACCAGCCTATAACTCCTTTTTATCACCTCCTCGCTCTCCCTGACCAGGTGAAGGTCATCGAGCTGCATCTCCAGTTCCCTAACTCAGTCCCTTAGGAGCTGCAGCTCGACACACCTGGTCCAGATATGGCTATCCAGGAGGCTGGGAGACTCCAGGACCTCCCACATCTGACACCGAGCACAAAAAACTGGCCTCACACACATACTTCCTCCTTTCCGCAAATAACACTGGTAAACCTTCCTCACCTCATCCTGTTACTGCCTAAGCCTGTAACTTATTTTCATTCCATAGTGACTGATGCATGAACATAGTGTATCTATGTTTCATTTGCTATATCCTTTTTTCAGGTACTACACATTCCTGAGGGACTTAATGTGTGAATACCAGAGAGCCATTCTGGACTATGCTGTTTCAGTCTTAAGTCATCCTGTTTTGTATAAGTGGCATTTATTCACTACCCATGTATCAAGGAGTTTGGAACGTTTTTACAAGAGTGCCTTGAAAGCCTTTAAAGAAAAGTGGTAGGGTAAGTGTGTAGGAGGGGAAGAAGAAGGGTAAGGGAGGAAGGGAGAGGGAAAGTGTGCAGGGAAAGGAAAAGCGGAGGGAAATGCTGAGGGGAGAGGGCGTGGGAGAAGGGAGGAGTAGGGGATGGAGGGGAAGGGGATGGATGGGGAGGGAAAGTGTTGGGGAGAGGGATAGGCAGGGTTTGTGGGAGGGAATGGAGAGGGAAGGGTAAGGATGGGGGAGGAGGAGGGAGGTGCTCCCTCACTGGGCCGGGAGGAATGTGAGGGAGGGGAGGGGAGGGACGGTGAGTGGGCTAGGAGCTGAAGAGATAGCATCATTGGTGATTGACTACTTTTTTTCCATAGATGCTGTCTGCCCTGCTAGGATTTCCAGCATCTGTAAATTTTCTCGTTTGTCACTGGTGGAGCTGTTAGGAGGTACCCTGGGATTGCTCGGCACTGATTATTCAACAGGCCAATCAGCACGGTCTGATCTGAGTTGTTTGGCTGAGACAGGACTGACCTACTGGATGAGCCAATGGGTGACGCTGTGCTTGAGTCATTGGAGAAGCCAATCAATGCCTTTGTACTTGAGTCATTGGTAGAGTCCATCAGTGCTGCCTTAGTTGAATCGTACAGTGAACCAATTAATGTTGTCATTGTTGAGTCATTGGAGGATCCAATTGCAATGACCATTCTGAAATTGTCTACAAGCCAATCAGAGTTGACGTCCTAGTGTGAATCAATGGACCACTCGGGTCTGTTGCATTGGAATTGTGATGAGCCTATTGGTGTTGACAGATAAAGCTACCGGGCTGGAGCCCAATGACGTGCCAGCCAATGAGGTCACACCATGGGGATCCTTATGTGGGTCCTTCAGCGGGGTTATTGAGTGGGAGCCACTCAGTGGTGATGATGATAGTGGTGAGTCCACTGGAGTCAATGGTTGATGCTGTTACTGAAGAACAGCATACGGGCGAGAGATGAGGGTGGGAGAGGAGCCAGTTGCTGGGTTACAGTGGATGAGCTACTTACCAACAGAGAGGCCAGGAGCTAACAGGTCCACTGGTGGAGCCCATCACAGGGGTGAAATTGGTCGGGCTGCACGCTGAAATCACAGCTCTGAAGCCAGTCACCATCACCATGGAAATAACCACCGAGCCAATCGCAGGGCCATTACTGCAGAACCTATTGGAGATGACAGTCCTGGAGCCAATCACGGTGACTGGTCTGGAAGCATTGGTTGATGATATCGATGTCCCATAGCCAATTAGGGAACTTCACTTGGATGGACCTGTTGATGACATCATCCTTGAGCGAATTGTTACAGCTGGTTTAAATAACTTTGCGGTAGCGGAGTAGTGAACAGGGATGGAGCGGAGGGGAAAGTGGGTAGTGGTTGTAGGGATCCCAATCTGAGCCAGTCCTATCTGCCTGTATTTGGCCGGTACCCCTCTCAGCCTTTCCTATCTGGATACCGGTCTGAGTGTCTCAGAAATGTTGTTAACGTCATACCTGCCTCAACCACTGCCTCTGGCAGCTTGTTCCATATATGTCGTGCCCTCTGGGATAGTAATTTTCATCTTAGGTCCCTATTAAATCTCTCACCTCTCACCTTAATCCTGTGCCCACTGGTTCTTGATTTTCCCAACATGGGGAAAAAAGACTGTGTGCATTCACCCTATCTATTCCCCTCATGGTTTTATACACCTATGTAAAGTCACCTCTTAATCGCCTGTACTCCAAAAAACGAAGTCCAAACCTGCCTAACCTCTCTCCATAACTTAGTCCCTCAAGTGCCAGCAATAGTTCTGTAAATCTCTGCACTCTTTCCAGCTTAACGGCATCTTTCCGATAGCAGAACGACCAAAACTGAACACAATACGCCAGGTGTAGCCTCACTAATGTCTTCAATTAGACCATAAGGCTTAGGAGCAGAATTAGGCTATTCTCCCCCCATGATCTGCTTTGTCATTCCATCGTGGCTGATAGATTATCCCTCTCAATCCCATTTTCCTGCCTTCTCTCCATGACCATTGACTAACTAAGAACCTATCAACCTCCGTTTAAAGTATACTCAATGACTTGGCCTCCACAGCGGTCTGTGGCAATGAATTCCACAGATTCACCATCCCCTAGCTAAAGAAATTTCTCCTCATCTCGGTTCTAAATGGATATCCTCTGTTCTGAGGCCATCCGCTCTGGTCCTAGACTCACAAACTACACGGAAAATCCCCTTCACATTCAATCTGTCTGGGCCTTTCGGTATTTGATAGGTTCAATTAGATCCCCCACTCATTCTTCTAAACTTCAGCAACGAGAGGCCCAGAGCCATCAAACACTCCTAATATGTTAACACTTCCATTCCTGGAATCATTCTCGTGATCCTTCTTTGGAACCTTTGCAAAGCTAGCAACTCTTTCCCTACATAAGGAGCACAAAACTGCTCACAGTATTGCAAATGTGAGCTGAACAATGCCTTATAATGCTTCAATATTACATCCTTAGTTTTATATTCTAGTCCTCTCAAATTGAATGCCAACATTGCATTTGCCTTCCTTACAATCAGCTGAACCTTCAAGTTAACCTTTAGTAAATCCTGCAGAAGGGCTCCCAATATTCTTTGCACCTCTGATTTTTAAATTTTCTAGTTATTTAGAAGATAGTCTATGCATTTATTCTTTCTACCAAATTGCATGACCATACACTTCCTGACAATATATTCCATCAGCTACTTATTTGCCTGTTCTCCAAATCAATCAAAGTCCTTGTGCAGCCTCCCTGCTTGCTCTAAACTACCTGTCCTACATCTATCTTTCTATCATACGCAAACATGGATCCAAAGCTATCAATTCCGTCATCAAATCATTGATGTATAACATGAAGAGAAGTCGTCCCAATACCAACCCCTGTCAACACTATTAGTTACTGGCACCAAATGAAAAGAGGCCCAAAATGTTCTTAATCTTTGCGTTTTGCCCGTCAGACAATACTCTATCCACATTAGTATCTCTACTGTAATTACATCTTATCTTGTTGAGCAGCCTCATGTGCAGCACCTTTTCAAAGACCATCTGAAAGTCCAGTTATCATCATTCACTAACTCTCCTTTGTCTATCTTGCCTGAATCCCTGAAACCTCATCCTTAATATTGGACTCCAACACCTTCCCAACCACTGATATCAGGCTAACTGGTTTATATTTTCCTTTCTTCCTCCCTTCGTTCTGAATGAGTGGAGTGACATTTGCAATTTTCTAGTCCTGTGGAGCCATTCCAAAGTCTAGCGACTTTGAAAGATCATTATGAATTACTTCTAGATCATTACAGAGTCTGAGTCATGAAAAAGTACAGCATAGAAACAGGCCCTTTTGTCCACCTAGTCCTTATTGAACCATTTCAGCTGCCTAGTCCCATCAACCTGCACCCAGACCATATATCCTTGCCATTCATGTACCTATCCAAACTGTTCTTAAACGTTGAAATCTAGCTTGCATGCACAACTTGTGCTGGCAGCTCGTTCCACACTCACGCCCCTCTGAGTGAAGAAGATCCCCCTCATGTTCCCCTTAAACTTTTCACCTTTCACCCTTAACCTAAATTATGTTTGGTTTTATTTATTATTTTTTTTTCTCTCTCTGCTAGATTATGTATTGCATTGAACTGCTGCTGCTATGTTAACAAATTTCATGACACATGCCAGTGATAATAATTCTGATTCTGACCTCTAATTGTAGTGCAACCCAAACTCAGTGGGAAAAACCTATGTATATCCCTCATAATTTTGTGTAATTCTAGTAAATTTCCACTCATTCTGTGTCCCAAGGGATAAAGTACAAACCTATTTAATCTTTTTATAACTCAGGTCCTAACACTCCAGCAACATCCTTGTTGCAAATTTTCAGCCTTAGTTACATATTTCCTGTAGGTAGGTGACCAAAGCTGCACAGAATACTCCAAATTAGGCCTCATAAATTTCTTGTACTACTTTAACATAACATCCCACCTCCTGTAATAATTTATTTAATTTATGAAGGTCAATGTGCCAAAAGCTTTCTTTATGAACCTACCTAGCTGTGCCACCATTTTCAATGAATTATGGATTTGTATTCCCAGATACTTTGTTCTACTGTACTCCTCAGTGCCCTACTGTTCACTGTGTAAGACCTACCCTGTTTCATCCTACCAAAGTGCAACACTCCACACTGGTCTGCAGTAAATTCTATCTGTCATTTTTCAGCTGGTCCAGACCCCACTACAAGCTCTGATAGTCTTCCTTGCTGTCCACTACATCCCCAATCTTGGTGTCATCCACAAAATTTTTGATCCAGTTAACCATGTTATCATCCAGATCATTGATATAGATGACAAACAACAATAGACCCAGCACTGATCCCTGCAACGCACCTCTAGTCACAGGCTTCTGGTCAGAGAGGCAACCTTCTACAAACACTTTCTGGCTTCTCCCAAAAGCCAATGTCTAATCCAATTTATTACCTCATCATGAACGCCAAGTGACTTAAAACTTCTTGACCAAACTCTCACATGGGATCTTGTCAAATGCATTGCTAAAGTCCATGTAGGCAACATCCACTGCCTTGCCTTCACTTTTTGAGGTAACTTCCTCGAAAAACTGTAACATTGGTTAAACACAACCCATCACACAAGAAACCATACTATCCCTAACCAGTCCCTGTCTAGAATACCTTCCAATAGCGTTCCCATTGCTGATGTCAGCCTCACCAACCTATAATTTCTGGTTTATTTTTAGAGCCTTTCTTAAACAGCAGAACAACATTAGCTATCCTCCCATCACCTGTCACTGAGGATGATTTAAATATCTCTGCTAACCTGTAATTTCTGTACTTGCCTCCTACAGGGTCCAATGGAACACCTTGTCCACACCTGGGGATTTATCCACCCTAATTTTCCTCAAGGCAGCAAACACCTCCTCCTCTATAATCTGTATAAGGTCCATGACCTCACTGCTGGTATTCTTCACATCTATAGATTCTGTGTCCATTTCCAAAGTAATTACAAATACTAAAAAAATTTAAGATCTCCCCTGTCTCTTTCGGCGCCACACAAAGATTACCATTCTAATCTTTCAGAAGATCAATTTTATTCCTTTCAATCCTTTTGCTCAACATATCTAAGAGTCCCTTAGCATTCTCCTTCACCTTGTAGTTAGGACAACTTCCTTCTTTTAACCCTCCTGATTTCTTTCTTAAGTGTTCTTTTGCCTTATTTGTTCCTATTTGCATATACCTGCTATTCACCTCATTTTTTTTCTTAACCAGGGCTTCAATATTTCTTGAAAACCAAGGTTCCCTAAACCTGTTATCTTTACCTTTTATTCTGACAGGTACATACAAGCATTGAGCTCTCAAAATTTCACTTTTAAAGGCCTCCCACTTACCAAGTATACCTTTGCCAGAAAACAGCCTCTCCCAATCTATGCTTGGTAGATCCTTTCTGATACCATCAAAATTGGCCATGCACCAGTTTAGAATCTCAACTCAAAAACTAGACCTATCCTTTTCCATATTTACTTTGAAACTAATGGCATTGTGATCACTGGATGCAAAGTGATCCCCTACTTAAACTTCTGTCACCTGCCCTGTCTCGTTCCCTAATAGAAGATCAAGTATCCCATGCTCTCTCATTAGGGCTTCTATGTACTAATGAAGAAAACTCTCCTGAACACATTTGACAAACTCTATCCCATCTAGTCCTTTTACAGTATGAGAGTCCTTGTCAAAATGTGGAAAGTTAAAGCCACCTACTATAACAACCTTATGTTTCTTGCAACAGTTTGTAATCTCTCTACAGATTTGTTCCTCTAAATCCGGTGAGCTATAATATACTGTAACCTCATTAACATGCTCATACCTTTCTTATTCCTCAGTTCCACCCATAAAACTTCACTAGGTAAGTTCTCCAGTCTGTCCTGACTGAGCACTACTGTGACATTTCCCCTGAACAGTAACACCATCCCAACCCCCTTGATTCCCTCCCACTCCCGTCAGATCTGAAACATCAGCACTCTGGAATATTGAGCTGCCAGTCCTGCCCTTCCTGCAACCAAATCTCACAAGTGGCTACAATATCATAATTCCATATGTTAATTCATGCCTTAAGCTTATCTGCCTTTCCTACAATACTTTGTGCATTGAAATATATGCACATCAAAACATTAGTCGCACCATGCTTAATCTTTTTATTCCTGACTTTGACTGAGGTCTTAACAACGTTGGTCTCTACAACCTCTCTACAATCTGTTCTGGCACTCTGACTCCCATCCCCCTGAAACTCTAGTTTAAAACACCCCTGCAGCACAAATAAACCTTCCCGCTAGGATATTAGGTCCCCTCTACTACAGGTGGAAACCGTCTCTTCTGTACAGGTCCCACCTTCCCTGAATCAGAGCCTAGCCCAGTGTAACAAAAATCTGATGCCCTCCCTTCTCCAATAATTCTTTAGCCATGTGCTAAACTGTAGGATCTTCCTATTTCTAATCTCACTAGCATGTGGCATAAGTAGCAATCCAAAGATCACATCCTTGGAGGTCCTGTCCTTCAACTTACCACCTAACCCTGAATTCACTTTGCAAAACCTTGTCACTCTTCCTACCTATGTCATTGGTACCTACATGAACCACAACCTCTGGTTGCTCACCCTCCTACTTAAAAATGCTGTGGACTTGATCTGAGATGGGCCAGACTGAGGCACCCAGGAGGAAACATACTATCCAAGAATCTCATTCTGATCCACAGAACATCCTTTCTGTTATCTAACTAACAAATCCTCTATCACCACAGCTTGCTTCTGCTCCTCTCTTCTTGTCTTGAATCACAGTCAGACTCAGTGCCTGTGACCTGACCGCTGTGACTTTCCTTTTCTAGGACATCTCCCCAACAGTACCCAGAAGTGGTATACCTGTTGTCTAAGGAGATGGCCACAGGGGTACTCTGCGCTGGCTATTTAATCCCTTTACCCTTCCTGACTGTTGCTCAATCTCCATAGACCTGCACCTTTGGTGTAACTACCTCTCTATATGCCCCTCACCCTCACAGCCTCCCAAATGATCCAGAGTTCATCCAGTTCCAGCTCTGTCCTTAATGTTATGTGTTAGGAGATGCAGCTGAATGCACATCCTGCAGGTGAAGTTGTCAGGGAAATTGGAGGTCTTCCTGCCTTCCACATCCCTCAAGGAGTATTCAACTATCTTGTCTGGCATCACTACTGTTCTAACCACAAATATAAAGAAGGAAAACAATAAATAAGCTGGAGAAAAGAAGGCTTTTTGCCTTCTCTCATTCAAACTACTCCACACTGAAGCTACAGTATGACTAGTCGCCATAATCTCTTCAGCTACCTTTTTCAGAACCCTGGGTGTAGTCCAACTGGTCCAGGTTACTTACCTACCTTTAGACCTTCCAGCTTCCCAGCCACCTTCTTACTAATTGTACTTACTTCTGCTCCGACACACTTCCTGGCATTCTGGTCCAATATCCAATCTCGCCTCTCAATTAGTCTATATATCTGAGAAGACTTTTGGTGTCCTCTTTGATTTATTGGCTAGCTTACCTTCATATTTTATCTTGTCTCTCCTTATGGTTTTATTATTTAATTACCATTACTTTTTAAAAATCTTCCCAATCCCCTAACTTCCCAGTAACTTTTCCTGTATTATATGCCCTCTCTTTTGCTTGTCTGTTGTAATTGACTTCTCTTGTAGGCTACAATATATCTGACTGTTTCTTCTCTCTCTCAAACTGTTGGGTAAATTCTATCCTATTATGATCACTGCCTCATAAGGGTTCCTTAACATTAATCTCCTGAATCAAAACTGGTTCATTACACAACACCTAATTCAGAATTGTCTTTCCACTTGTGGGCTTAAGCACAAGCTGCACTAAAAAGCCATCTTGTGAGCATTCCACAGATTTCCTGTCTTGGGATTCAGCACTAACCAGGTTTTCGCAATCTACCAGCATATTGAAATCCCCCATTACTATCGTAATATTTCCCCTAATACATGCCTTTTCTATTTCCCTTTGAAATTTATGTCCCACATCCTGGCTACTGTTTGGGGGCCCTGTACATAACTCCCATCTGGTTCATTTCACTCTTGCAGTTTCTTAACTCTACCCACAAATTTTTACATCTTCTGTTCCTATGTCACCTCTTTCTAAGGATTTGATTTCATTTTTTACCAACAGAGCCACCCCACCTCCTTGGCATACCTGTCTGACCTCTCAATATAATGTGTATCCTTGGATGTTAAGCTCCCAACTATGATCTTCTTTCAGCAGTGACTCAGAGATGCCCAAAACAATATACCTGCCAATCCCTAACTGCACTACAAGATAATATTCCTTATTCCGTATACTCCATGCTTTCAAATATAAAAGCTTCAGATCTGTATTCATCACCTTTTTTGATTTTGTTCCTAGCTGTGTGTTACATTTCATCTCATCCCACTGACTGCAAGTTTGCCCTATTGTCCGCCTGAGCTTCCTCACAGACTCATACACCCCATTGACATGCATACCAACTGCCCCATCCTCAGCCCTAACACTACTGTTCCCATCCCCTGCCAAATTAATTTAAACCTTCCCCAACAAGGAGATTGAGGTCTGGACACAGCCTTGAGGGGTCAAATCTGCTAGTCAGCCATATCCCCACTCCTTGAGTAGCATCTCTTTCAGGTTGTGCTGCTGCAGCACAGGACCTGGAGGAAACCCAAGCTGAAGGGCAGGTGAAGTAGTGACATCAGGTGGATAGGATGAGAGACTTTGCTCCTTCATCGAGGCTCCCACAGTCTGTAGCTGCAGTGGGCACACTCGGAAGTTGGTCCTCACTCTGGCATCAGTTGCAGTCTCAACTTACCTGCGGGACCTGAGCTGCTGGACAATGTAGATTAGGAGAGGACATTGAGAGGGTGAATGGAGGGACTTCATTTCCGGACTCAGAAAACTCTTGTGCCAAAACAAGAGGAGGTGATGACTGAATCAGGCTCTCACTGGTCTTCAAAAGGTTGGGGGCCCCCCCAGGAAGCTTCCTTGGGGTGAACCAGCATGGAGGGAATGTTGAAAGGGAATCCCTGGGAATAGGGACGAGGGTGTAGGGTAATGTAATGCATGACAGATGACGCATATTGTTCCAAATGAAAGCTGTTCTACATAATTCAGCAACACCATCATTGAGTTGTGCTCACTTTAAGAGATGGTGTCTGACGTAATGACATCAGTGCAAGGCGACTGTTTTTGGTTTGTTTGGAATGGAAGTAAAGGGCTGCAGCTTTTGTTAAGCACATAAAATGACTCTTGCATGTTTTATTCACAAAATCCTACTTTGCTGACCCTGACACACTTGAACAATTTCAGAGTTACTCAACGACATGTCAACCAATGCAGTGAAGCTGCTGGAGTTTTGGGAGAAGCATGCTACCATGTGGTTTTCACAGACAAAAGCCCAGCTCACACTGCGAGAAATCACCACAGACAAAACCAAATTTTACTATGTTGTTGCATTGCTAAGTAGTTCCACTGCAGGCAGAGTTGTGAGTCTACTAGAAGATATGCCTGATGTGATATATATATTACTTTGAAAACTTTCATATGTAACAGATGTCTGGACTGTCTGAGTCTGAATGCGCTGAACAGTGGTTCTCTTTGTCCAGCCTGTGCGATGCTAGGCCGTAAGAACTAATGGAGCACCTGCTATCTCTCCTGGGTAACCATCATCCTTATTTTATTTTTAATGAACTCCTTATGCAACAAATGCCTGATCAAGTTCGCACACCCTCACTAATGCACCTGTGAAGGACTATAGGGAGCTTGCTAAAATGACCAATAGTCTACACCTAGCCAGGCAAAGCTGTATCGTTCCTGTCAACAGAGCCTCCAGCCCACAGCTCCGAAACAGACAATGCTGGATCTGTTTTTATAATGCACGCTTTGGCATGAATGCCAAGAAGTTCCACTCCCTTGCAGCTTCAACAGTGCTTGTTCATTAAGGACATGCTTTCAAGGTGACACTTCCTGTGTCCTGGGTGCACAAGTGATTGTGTTGCCAGATCACCCACTGATTATAAGACATAGAGCGATGGATCCTCGCTAAATGCCACCAATGGTGGCAGGATCTACATTTAAGGGATACAACACACGATGCTCTGCTTTAGTGGATGGCACTACACATGCAGACTTTGTACTGGCTAAAGTTGCAATACCTCTGCTCTGCACGGATTTCTTGTGCGCCAAAGGATTGTTTGTAGCTCTTAAGAGCTACTGGCTTGCAGACACAAAGGATTTGGGTGATTACCCTGTACCCCAGTAAATTTCCCACAATGATTCTGTCTCGCACATGCACCACCACATGTGAATTTTCTCCCAAACCTCACCAAGCCCACATTTTCCACTACAGTTACAAAGCATAGGGTCAAGCACCAGTCTACATCCATGCAGTGATTACTACTGACTTAATAAGGCCACCAACCCCAATCATTACCCAGTCCCACGTATTCAAGATTTTTTGGCACATTTAGCCAGAAAGATGAATTTTTCTAATTGGACTTAGGGGCTACCATTAGATACCTGTGGGCACTGTGAACATTCCCAAAACTGCTGTTATAACCCTGTTTGGCCTATTTGAGAGCAAGGGTGCTTGAAACCTTTGCACAATACCATAAATTGGTTAAAATCGGAAGGTGGTTGGGAAACAGAAGTAAAGCTACTCGGTACTATTAAGTAACACACATCAAAGTTGCTGGTGAACGCAGCAGGCCAGGCAGCATCTGTAGGAAGAGGTGCAGTCGACGTTTCAGGCCGAGACACTTCGTCAGGACTAACTGAAGGAAGAGTGAGTAAGGGATTTGAAAGTTGGAGGGGGAGGGATAGAGCCAAGAGCTGGACAGGTGATAGGCAAAAGGGGATGCAAGAGGATCATGGGACAGGAGGTCCGGGAGGAAAGACAAGGGGGGGGGACCCAGAGGATGGGCAAGAGGTATATTCAGAGGGACAGAGGAAGAAAAAGGTGAGTGAGAGAAAGAATGTGTGCATAAAAATAAGTAACAGATGGGGTACGAGGGGGAGGTGGGGCCTTAGCGGAAGTTAGAGAAGTCGATGTTCATGCCATCAGGTTGGAGGCTACCCAGACGGAATATAAGGTGTTGTTCCTCCAACCTGAGTGTGGCTTCATCTTTACAGTAGAGGAGGCTGTGGATAGACATGTCAGAATGGGAATGGGATGTGGAATTAAAATGTGTGGCCACTGGGAGATCCTGCTTTCTCTGGCAGACAGAGCGTAGATGTTCAGCAAAGCGGTCTCCCAGTCTGTGTCGGGTCTCGCCAATATATAAAAGGCCACATCGGGAGCACCGGACGCAGTATATCACCCCAGTCAACTCACAGGTGAAGTGTTGCCTCACCTGGAAGGACTGTTTGGGGCCCTGAATGGTGGTAAGGGAGGAAGTGTAAGAGCATGTGTAGCACTTGTTCTGCTTACACGGATAAGTGCCAGGAGGGAGATCAGTGGGGAGGGATGGGGAGGACGAATGGACAAGGGAGTTGCGTAGGGAATGATCCCTGCGGAATGCAGAGAGAGGGGGGGAGGGAAAGATGTGCTTAGTGGTGGGATCCCGTTGGAGGTGGCGGAAGTTACGGAGGATAGTATGTTGGACCCGGAGGCTGGTGGGGTGGTAGGTGAGGACCAGGGGAACCCTATTCCTAGTGGGGTGGCGGGAGGATGGAGTGAGAGCAGATGTACGTGAAATGAGGGAGATGCGTTTAAGAGCAGAGTTGATAGTGGAGGAAGGGAAGCCCCTTTCTTTAAAAAAGGAAGACATCTCCCTCGTCCTAGAATGAAAAGCCTCATCCTGAGAGCAGATGCGGCGGAGACGGAGGAATTGCGAGAAGGGGATGGCGTTTTTGCAAGAGACAGGGTGAGAAGAGGAATAGTCCAGAAAGCTGTGAGAGTCAGTAGGCTTATAGTAGACATCAGTGGATAAGCTGTCTCCAGAGACAGAAAGATCTAGAAAGGGGTGGGGGGTGTCGGAAATGGACCAGGTAAACTTGAGGGCAGGGTGAAAGTTGGAGGCAAAGTTAATAAAGTCAACAAGTTCTGCATGCGTGCAGGAAGCAGCGCCGATGCAGTCGTTGATGTAGCGAAGGAAAAGTGGGGGGCAGATACCAGAATAGGCACGGAACATAGATTGTTCCACAAATCCAACAAAAAGGCAGGCATAGCTAGGACCCATACACGTGCCCATAGCTACACTTTTAGTTTGGAGGAAGTGGGAGAAGTCAAAGGAGAAATTATTAAGAGTAAGGACTAATTCCGCTAGACGGAGCAGAGTGGTGGTAGAGGGGAACTGATTAGGTCTGGAATCCAAAAAGAAGCGTAGAGCTTTGAGACCTTCCTGATGGGGGATGGAAGTATATAAGGACTGGACATCCATGGTGAAAATAAAGCGGTGGGGGCCAGGGACATTAAAATCATCGAAAAGTTTAAGAGCGTGAGAAGTGTCACGAACATTGGTAGGAAGGGATTGAACAAGGGGTGATAAAACCGTGTTGAGGTATGCAGAAACGAGTTTGGTGGGGCAGGAGCAAGCTGAGACAATAGGTCGGCCAGGACAGGCAGGTTTGTGGATCTTGGGTAGGAGGTAGAAACAGGAAGTGCGAGGTGTGGGAACTATAAGGTTGGTAGCAGTGGATGGGAGATCCCCTGAGCGGATAAAGTCGGTGATGGTGTGGGAGACAATGGCCTGGTGCTCCTTAGTGGGGTCACGATCGACGATTCTGGTTCCTCCCACTTCCTCCAAACTAAAGGTGTAGCTATGGGCACCCGTATGGGTCCTAGGTACGCCTGCCTTTTTGTTGGGTTTGTGGAACAATCTATGTTCCGTGCCTATTCTGGTTCCTCCCACTTCCTCCAAACTAAAGGTGTAGCTATGGGCATCCGTATGGGTCCTAGCTATGCCTGCCTTTTTGTTGGGTTTGTGGAACAATCTATGTTCCATGCCTATTCTGGTTCGATCGTGCACGCATGCAGAACTCGTTGACTTTATTAACTTTGCCTCCAACTTTCACCCTGCCCTCAAGTTTACCTGGTCCATTTCCGACACCTCCCTCCCCTTTCTAGATCTTTCTGTCTCTGTCTCTGGAGACAGCTTATCCACTGATGTCTACTATAAGCCTACTGACTCTCACAGCTATCTGGACTATTCCTCTTCTCACCCTGTCTCTTGCAAAAACGCTATCCCCTTCTCGCAATTCCTCCGTCTCCGCTGCATCTGCTCTCAGGATGAGGCTTTTCATTCTAGGACGAGGGAGATGTCTTCCTTTTTTAAAGAAAGGGGCTTCCCTTCCTCTATCAACTCTGCTCTTAAACGCATCTCCCCCATTTCACATACATCTGCTCTCACTCCATCCTCCTGCCACCCCACTAGGAATAGGGTTCCCCTGGTCCTCACCTACCACCCCACCAGCCTCCAGGTCCAACATATTATTCTCCGTAACTTCTGCCACCTCCAACGGGATCCCACCACTAAGCACATCTTTCCCTCCCCCCCCCCCTGCATTCCGCAGGGATCGCTCCCTACGCAACTCCCTTGTCCATTCGTCCCCCCCCATCCCTCCCCACTGATCTCCCTCGTGGCACTTATCCGTGTAAGCGGAACAAGTGCTACACATGCCCTTACACTTCCTCCCTTACCACCATTCAGCGCCCCAAACAGTCCTTCCAGGTGAGGCAACACTTCACCTGTGAGTCGACTGGGGTGATATACTGCGTCCGGTGCTCCCGATGTGGCCTTTTATATATTGGCGAGACCCGACGCAGACTGGGAGATCACTTTGCTGAACATCTACGCTCTGTTCGCCAGAGAAAGCAGGGTCTCCCAGTGGCCACACATTTTAATTCCACATCCCATTCCCATTCTGACATGTCTATCCACGGCCTCCTCTACTGCAAAGATGAAGCCACACTCAGGTTGGAGGAACAACACCTTATATTCCGTCTGGGTAGCCTCCAACCTGATGGCATGAACATTGACTTCTCTAACTTCTGCTAAGGCTCCACCTCCCCCTCGTACCCCATCTGTTACTTATTTTTATGTACACATTCTTTCTCTCACTCACCTTTTTCTTCCTCTGTCCCTCTGAATATACCTCTTGCCCATCCTCTGGGTCCCCCCCCCCTTGTCTTTCTTCCCGGACCTCCTGTCCCATGATCCTCTCGTATCCCCTTTTGCCTATCACCTGTCCAGCTCTTGGCTCTATCCCTCCCCCTCCTGTCTTCTCCTATCATTTTGGATCTCCCCCTCCCCCTCCAACTTTCAAATCCCTTACTCACTCTTCCTTCAGTTAGTCCTGACAAAGGGTCTCGGCCTGAAACGTCGACTGCACCTCTTCCTACAGATGCTGCCTGGCCTGCTGCGTTCACCAGCAACTTTGATGTGTGTTGCTTGAATTTCCAGCATCTGCAGAATTCCTGTTGTTTGCGGTAGTATTAAGTGCTATTTGGTAACTGGAAAGATATAATATACAGTACTATTGCAAAAGTCTTGGGCACACCAGCTACATGTATAGCGTTTTGTGTGAGTGTTTTCACCATTCCTTAAAGGCTGCTCTGAGGGCCTCGCTGACAAACGAGTTTTGGCAGGGTCATCTTCCATGGGTCCTGCTGGGACACAGAATGGCTCCAAAAGAGGACGTGCAGCCCTCCACAGCTGAGTTGGTGTATGGGCGGCTGCTACAGGCGCCGGGTGATTGTATTCCTGATGCCATGACTGCCTTGTCAGTATCTCAGCAACGTTCCACCCTGCTCAATAAACTCAATTCTTTCACACCTATTCCTACTGCACATCAGGCGGTACAGCACTCCTGGGTTCCATTTAATCTACATTCTACCTCCTTCATTTTTGTCTGCCATGGTGTACATCATCATCCCTTTTAAGCCCCCTTACGATGGTCCATAATGACTTTTATTGTAGATAGGAAGGGTAAAGCTGAATGTACTTCTGTAGATCACATTAAACCGGCTCACCAAGACCTGAATGGTACCACAACCATACCCCCTGCATTGTGACATGACCATGTCCGTGTCAGCACACAGCTGGGCACTGCGGTTACTCAGTACATAGGACACAAGCCAGGCAGTTCTTACGAACTCCAGACAGACATACAATGCTGGTTTTGGTGAATTCTGGAGGGGTTGGGGGGTACCTGTTCAAGGTAATGTAATGGGTGACAGATGACACATTTTTTGTAATAGAAACTGTTCTACATTATTCACAAACACCGTCATTAAATTATCGTGTTCACTGTAAGGGAAGGTGTCTGATGTAATTACCTCAGTGTAAGGTGACTGTTTTTGGCTTGTTTGTGAAGGAAGTAAAGGCCTTTGTTAAGCATAAAACAACTCTCGCATATTTATTCACAAAATCAAAGCAGGATGGCTATCCAGGTCTGAGCTGGTGACTACAGAGCCCAAAGGAGCCCCTGTCACTTGGGAGAACTGCCACTGGAGCCTATACGCCTTTGCTGGGTGTGCCAGATGCAGGAAAAAAGTTGCCCCCCCCCCATTGGAAATGTGGAGAGAAGTTGCGGGGGGGGGGAATCACATAAAGGGCCAATTGAAATCTGTGACTGCCTTCCCAAAGTTTATCCCACCCAGAACATGGGTACCCCTGAGTTGGGTGGAGTCCAAGAGGGTGGTTCCCACAAATGAGCTAATGCCAACTGGCATCCAGGGGCACAGGGCAGGGTTAGTGCCTCCAGAGAGTATGACGTGTGGCCTTTGTGAAGGACACACCAACAGTAGCTGTCAGTGATTAGGGGAACCAACTTGATTCTGGTACAGGTGGACAGAGTCATCTCAGAGCCAGCTGGTGCCAGACAAAGTCCCTTCCTCAATTTTGGGAGGTCATAGTATCAGTGAGTCCAGGGGTTTACCCAAAAGTGTGACCTGGGAGGGCAGGAACTAGTTAGTGAGCAACCTTGACCTGCCCCTCCCTCTTTTCATCATTGGGTGTAATAACTGGGGGACTCTCTGAGACTCTGTTTGCCTCAGTGCCAGAGTAGAGCCCCTAGCTACCTTTGGCCAGAATTGACCACGTGGACTGGGTCCTCTCCAGTGCCAGTGTGGTAACTCTGAGCAATACTGACCTGAGCCCGGTGCTGATGCAGGGTCATGAAGACCGGACATGAAGCCCTGGAGAGGATCTATTGTCAAATTTCACCAAGACACAATCAGACCAAACATTCAGGCAGAACTGGTTGTGATGACAAACACACATCAGAACACAGAAATGGCAACTTACTAAATTAGAAGAAAATCACCATAAAAACATGTTTAGAGTTAAGGATGAACTGTCCAGTCGCCACTTTTATGGAACTCTGTACTTGTATAATCTCCCTGTTCTACAACTCTCCCTAAGCTCTGTCATAGAATCTCCATGTTAGTCCTTAAGATCATAAGATAGCAGCAAAATTAAGCCATTTGGCCCATTGAGTCTGCTGCACCATTTCATCATGGTTGATCCATTTTTCTCTCAGCCCCAGTCTCCTACCTTCTCTCTGTAACCCTTAATCCCTTAACTAATCAAGAATCTATCAGCCTCTGCATTAAATATACTCAATGAGATGGCCTCCACAGCCGCCTGTGGCAACAAATCCCACAAATCTACCACTGTGTGGCTGAAGAAATTCCTCCTCATCTCCATTGTAAGTGGATGCCCCTCTATTCTAAGGCTGTGCCCTCTGGTCCTAGACTCCCCCAGCATAGGAAATATCTTCTGCACATCCACACTATCAAGGTCTTTCTACATTTGATAGGTTTCAATGAGATCTCCCCTCATCCTTCTGAATTCCAGTGAGTACAGGCCCAGAATCATCAAAAGCACCTCACATGATAAGCCTTCCAATATGGAAATTATTTTCTGATTCTCCTTTGAACCTTTTCCAATGCAGGCACATCCTTTCCTACAGAAGGGACCCTTAACTGCTCACAATACTCCAAGTGAGGCCTCATCAGTGCCTTATAAAGCCCCAGTTGTCATGGTCCGGTCCGTGAAGTTGCGTTTTGGTTCACAGTCTGGTCTGTGGACTCCGAACTCCGGGTCTTCCAGCTGTCCCTTGTTTAAGTTGGGCTTAATCATAGGCACCCGATGTTCGTCTTGGGGCTGGGAATATAAGTGGCCCTGGGTTTGAGTGTGGTGCTGGTTTGTCTCGTCAATATCCCATCCTCGCCTCCGTTGGGTAAGCCAGGCCGTCTTTGCCATTACCCTGAGGCTGGACTGTTCCCTTCCCTTCCCCCTTCCTTCTGGAGCCTTGCCCTGCAACCTGTGTCTGGAGCCTTGCCTGCAACCTTGTCAAGTTCTACTACCGGAGCGAGACCGGAGCTTTGCTGTGTCAAGATAAGGAACTATCTGTCGTTGAGTTGGAACTGTCTGTGTCCACGCTAGGTAGGTCCGGCCGTTTGCTGCTACCTAGTGTTGAGAACTGCCTCTGTGTCCACGCCTTCGCTAGGTAGGTCTGGCCATTTGCTGCTACCTAGTGTTGGGAACTGTCTGGTCGTGTTCAGCATTCTGTGTAGAGCCCCGGCCCCAAGTCCTGTTCCCAAGGAGGAGGTCCTTGCTCTGTGTTCTTTGTATGATTCTTGGCCCTAAGTCCTGTTCCCAAGGAGGGGTCCTGGCTCTGTGTTCCAGGTCCCTGTATTCCTGTCTCTTAAGTCCAAGGCTCCATGCTCCTGTGCTCTAGACCAAGGCTCTGTGTTCCTGTCCTCCCCAAGACCAAGGCCCTGTGTTCTGCATTCCTGTCTCCCAAGACCAAGCCTCAGCTTCGGGGTCTCGTCCTGTCTTTGTGTCTCGCCCAGCCCAGGAGTGCCTCGTTTAGTCCCAGCCACATCCAAGTACCTCATCTAGTCCAAGCCACGGTTTTGTGTTCTCGTCCTGTGCAGGAGTTCCATGTCCAGTCCTGTAGCCTAGCCATGTCCAGTCCTGTAGCCATGTCTTGTCCTGGCCTAGATCCAGGGTCCGAGCCCGAGTCAAGACCCAGGTTCCAGGTCCCTGTCCAGTCTCTGGCTCGGAGTCCAAGCCCAGGCTCCTAGTTCCTTATTCCTTGTCCAGGACCTGCTTTCCTAGTCTAGTCCTTGCCCAGGCCCTGTATCCTAGTCTCATCCAGGGCCTGTGTCCATGTCCAGCGACATTTCTTCCTCACTTCTCTTGCTTGCTTGACATTCCTAGTCCTGTTCCTAGTACTTCAGTGTCTGTATCTCGCATTTGGGTCCATCATCCAGCGCCCTCCCATATGACACCAACATTACATCCATGCATTTATATTCTAGTCCTCTCAAAATGAATGGGATCATCACATTTGCCTTCCTCACCACCAAATGAACCTGCAAATTAACCTTCAGGAAATCCTGTCTAAGAACTCCCAAGTCCCTTTGCACCTCAGATTTTTAAATTATCTTGCCATTTAGAAAATAATCTATGCTTTTTTTCTTCTACCGAAGTGCATGACCATACATTTCCCAACACTGTATTCCATTTGCCACTTCTTTGCCCATTCTTCTAATCTGTCTAAGTCCTTCTGTAGCCTCTATGCTTCCTCAAAACTATCTGCCCTCCACCTATCTTTGTATTGTCTGCAAACTTGGTCACAAAGCCATCAATTCTGTCATCCAAATCACTGACATAAATCATAAAAAGAATCAGTGCTAACACAGACTCTGTAGAACACCACTAGTCACCAACAGTCAACCAGTAAAGACTCCTATTATTCCCCCTCTTTACATTCTGCCAATCAGTGAATTCTCTGGGCTCTTCCATGGGCTCTTCTATAACCTTCTTGTGCCTTCTTGTCAAAGGTCTTCTGAAAATCCAAGTACACAACATCACCTGATTCTCCTTTATCTATCTTCAAAAAATTTCAATAGATTTGTCAGGCAAGATTTTCCCTTAAGGAAACCATGCTGACTACAGCCAACTTTATCATGTGCTTCAAAGTACCCCAAAACCTCATCCTTAACGATTGACTCCAACATCTTCCCAACCACTGAGGTCAGGTTAACTGGTCAATAATTTCCTTTCTTTTGTCTCGCCCCCTTCTTGAAGAGACATTTGCAATTTTACAGTCCTCTGGAACCATGCCAGAATCCATTGATCATTACTAATGCCTCCACAATTACTTCAGCCATTTCTTTTTGAATCTTGGGCTGAAGACCATCTGGTCCAAATGACTTATCTACTTTCAGACCTTTCAATTTCTCAAACACCTTTTCTCTAGTAATATCAACTTCACTCACTTCAGCGCCTCACACTCTTGAACTTCCAGCATCCTGTTGGTGTCTTCCACAGTGAAGACTGATGTAAAAGTCCTGCCATTTTTTGTCCCATATTACTACCTCTCCAGCATGATTTTCCAGTGATCCAATATCTACTCATCCCTCTTTTGCTAGATGAGGGTAATGATGCCCTTCCTCATGGAGTCAGACCTGTTGCCAGTGAGAAGCATATTATTGTTCAATTCCAGCGTGTCTGTGCCCATCCTGTCCCACAGAGCCGAGTACAACTCAACTGGTAAGCCATTTTCCAGTTTTGTTCAAGTCAAAGTAACAGATGGAGACACTCAGCTCCTCCAGTGTCAGTGGCTGGTCCAGACTCTACCGTCTGCTGTCATCTAACACCTCCGTGGTATATGAAAGGAAGTTCTAAGAAGCTGTGGTGCCTGTGATCCAGACTGGCATGAAAGGATCTCAATATGTCCATCTGTGAGGATGCTACTGAACCGTCCTCTTCCTTAAGGCTGTGGGGACCTTGGGTCAGAAGATGGTCTTGGAGGATTTGGCAGGGAAGTTCTAGACTAGCCAGCCTTTCTCCACTCAACTGCTCCCACACCTTCAAATGTAGGAAAGGTTGCTGCAACTCTGTCTGGAGTTTACACAGTTCTCACTGACTTGTCTTGCTTTCTGAACCCCTTTGTGGATGAAGAACGTCTTGATGTTTTCCTTGGTCGCTTCCCACCAGTGAACAGGGGAATCAAACAAGGGTTTCAAGGTTCCCCAGTCTGCGTAGCCCCTCTGGGCTCAGCAGCTTAAATTTCAGGTTCATCATCCCCTGCCTGCTTCCTGGTCCTTTCAAAGGTGACAGGATGCTCAAAGGAGGCACTGGTCAGAGAAGAACACCAGCTTGACATTGGTGCATCTAATCATGACAGGCTCTGATATGAAGAGGAAGTTGATCCGGGAGAGGGCTGAGCCATCTGATCCTGACCAGGTGGTTATGGCTGTGCTCTGCCTGGAAGAGTGCTGAAGGCGTCACACAACTAGGCTATTTCAACCGTTTCCATCAGGAATATGGAGGTGCTGTCCAACCTGCTGTCAGCACTACCAATTTGTCCAGACCTATCAATGATGCCGTTGAAATCACCAGTCCAGAAGGACTGGCTGGGATGTTGCCAGCAGCCATGGGAGCTGCTCAAAGGTGGCCAGCCACACGCTCCACATGAGCAAGGCATACACATTAATTATTCAGCGTGGAGTGTTTCAGTAGGTTATGTCTACCATGAGGAAGTGCCCACCCTCCCCTCCCCCAGACAGCTCTTTGACTTGGGTGATTGAGAAGTTGCCTCCCGTAGAAGAAACCCCAGGCTGTAAGCATGACAATCATTGCTCCCCAGCTACACAAATAAATTTTGGGAGTTGTGGAGATGTGGTACCCTCCACTCCTGTAAGAAATTTGCATCGGCCTTGACCTTGGCCAGGTACCATAAAGCATTCTCTTTATACTGTGCACATTCAAAGACACCAGTTTTAAGTCCATGATTAGTTCTTGAAGCAGTTCTTATCCTGGTCACTAAGCCTGAGCTGTCATGCCCATGGCCTGGATGAAATGCCGCACTTTTTTGTGGGCTCAAGTACTGATGATAATCCTCCCCCGGGGTGGCAGTGTTCATAGTGTGAATGGGGGCAGATTGGACACTGTTCTCCTCTAACATTTTGCACTGGTTGAACAAAACCAACCTGTGAGCTCTCTGAGCTAGTTCGTGCCCATTGCCGGTCTGCTCCTGAACACCCAGAGCTGGAAGATGATGGATCCTGTGCAGCTCCCAGTTTACTGAAACTTGGGGCCAGAGACCTTTATAACTCCCGATTTCAAGGATCTTTGAGACAGAGGTCTCTGTGCAACTCCCAGTTTCCCACAGCTGATGTTCACTGGGTGCCTTTCTGCTTCCAGTCTTCTGGAGCTGTGGACTGATAGCCTCTGTGCTGCCCTAGTGTCCTGACCTAGGGGGTAGTCAGCAGAACTTCCATATCCATTTTTCCTTTCTGCCTTTTCTTCACCTGTTTGACAATCTATCTGCTGGGATCACTGGTTTCCTGCACTCACTTCATCATCTGATGAAGAGAGGATGCTGGTGCCTGTTTGCTGCCCTGTACTTTACTTTCTGTTCCTTTTTAATTTTGTCAGCCTGTTGTTTGTCAGATGGTGTCAGCTGAGACTTCTACCTCTTCACCACCTACCAATCTTCTTCTTGTCCCTCTGTCTTCCCCTCAGCTTGTGGAGGGTCCGGGAGTTTTCAGTCAGTGGGGAGGATATAGGAACACAAGGTGATTCGCCTTCCCTCAGTCACAGTCCGTATTTCAGTGCTGGCCGTGGCCTCTGCGCTGGTGGTGGGCACATTGATATCTGCCTGGGCACTATCAGTGCCAGCTCCCCTTCTTGTTGCCTATGCATAGGAGCTGGCAAGTGTTGGGCATGGTTTGTAGAGGTGACCACCCTCTCCAGAGTTTGTAGCATTTACTCTTCTGGCAGTCCTTTGTCTGGTGGCCTTCCTGATTGCAGTTTTTGCCATTCACTGCACTGCATTGGGCTGTGACATGTCCTGATGTGTTACAGTCTCAGCATAGCCTGGGTTGACCAGACCAGCATACACCATGTAACCACGGTTCACTTTGATGGTGAAGACTGATGAAGGGTGGATCATCAAGCCATTCGAGTCCACTGTCAGCTTTACTTCGACCTGGCACTTGCTTTTCCAGATCCCAGATATCTCCTTAATGTCCACAGTTTCCTGTACCCTCAATGTGACAGACAAGTAAGGTGAAGAAGTCCACTATGGGCACATATAGGTTGAATATGTGCACTGTGATCACATGCTCCTTCTGGGGTTGGGAGGATGGTGAAAAGTGGTTGTGCCTTTATTAGTGATAGTGGTGCCTCATTTCCCTTCTCGCAGAAATCCTTCAGGAACTTCTGCCACCCCACCATGTACTTGAAGGTTACATCATAAAAGCCATCGAGGTCTTGGATGAAATAGCTGTCATTTGCCTCAAGCAAGACCTTCTGAATGAAGTGATGCCTGTAGGTCCATAAGACCATAACACATAGAGGCAGAACTGGGCCATTCAGCCCATCAAGACTTCTCTGCCATTCCTTCGTGGAACCAAATTCTCAAACACATTCTCCTACCTTCTCCTGATAATCTTTGATGCCCTGATTAATTATGGTCATATCAAACTCTGCCTTAAAAAAGTCACCTGAACTAGGTGGTCTACACCCCAGGGTTCTGAAAGAGATGGCTGAAGAGATTGTGGAGGCATTAGTAATGATCTTTCAAGGATCCCACATCAAAGTTGCTGGTGAACGCAGCAGGCCAGGCAGCATCTGTAGGAAGAGGTGCAGTCGACGTTTCAGGCCGAGACCTGCTGAGAAGGGTCTCGGCCTGAAACGTCGACCGCACCTCTTCCTACAGATGCTGCCTGGCCTGCTGCGTTCACCAGCAACTTTGATGTGTGTTGCTTGAATTTCCAGCATCTGCAGAATTTCTGTTGTTTATCTTTCAAGAATCAATGGATTTTGACATGGTTCCAGAGGACTGGGAAATTGCAAATTTCACTCAACTCTTCAAGAAGGGAGAAAGGAAATTATAAGCCAGTTAGTCTGACCTCAGTGGTTGGTAAGGTATTGGAGTCAACTGTTAAGGATGTGGTTTTGAGGTACATGGAGGCACATGACAAATCAGCATGGTTTCCTTAAGGGAAAATCTTGCCTGACAAATCTATTAGAATTCTTGAGGAAATTACAAGCAGAATTGACAAAGGAGAATTGGTTAAATCAGCGGTCCCCAACCACCGGGCCGCAGAGCATGCGCTACTGGGCCGTGAGGAAGCGATATGATTTGGTCAGCTGCATCTTTCCTCATTCCCTGTCACGGCCACCGATCAGCCATTACGCATGCGAGGTCATGACCGGCGCGTCATCCGTGTCAGGGCGGGAAGGCGATCAACTCCTTGAGCTTGCAAATGATGACGGGCTGAAAAGTATGTTTGACATAACATTTCTGTCGGCATTTTGGATCAAAGTCAAGGCTAAATATCCTGAGATAGCCACGAAAGCACTGAAAACGTTGCTTTCATTTCCAACATTTTTCTGCGAAGCCGAGTTTTCTGCAATGAATGCAACGAAAACTAAACTGCGGAATAGACTGGACATCAGGAACCCCCTTCGAGTATCGCTGTCTCCCATCACCCCTCGAGAGGACCGTCTTGTTGCAGGGAAACAAGCCCAGGGCTCCCACTGATTCAGCGATATTGGTGTGTTGCAATGATTTTATATATTCATACGAGGAAAATATGTGCTGTGCGTTTAATATCCAAATATTACTTAAAATATTATGATGCTATTGACTTATAAGTGACCTATGTAACCATATAATAATTAAACAGGCCATCTCGACCCTTCGAGTCCATGCCGAACGCTACTCTCACCTAGTCCCGCCGACCTGCACTCAGCCCAATACCCTCCATTCCTTTCCTGTCCATATACCTATCCAATTTTTCTTTAAATGATCATATCGAACCTGCTTCTGCCACTTCTACTGGAAGTTCGTTCAACACTTCAAGCTCCCCTGATAATTGACTTATCATTATATCCATGCGAGGAAAATATGCGCTGTGTGTTTAATATTAAATTCATTAGATAAACCCTTTTAGAAACAAAATTGAGTGTATTACCCACTTATCACCTATATTCCGGTAGTGATTAACACCCACCCCCACGAACAGAATCGCCAAAAAGGATTTGCTTGGGGGTTGGGAGGGGAGGAATCGGCAGGTCACGACGCGTATGCGCATTGGTGCCCGCGCAAGGCTTCATGGTCATTGTAGTCTTTTGTGTAAACGCATTTGACCGCTATTCTTGTTAGTCCTGACGAAGGGTCTCGGCCTGAAACGTCGACTGCACCTCTTCCTACAGATGCTGCTTGGCCTGCTGCGTTCACCAGCAACTTTGATGTGTGTGACTGCTATTCTTGTTCGTTGGCAACCCTCCCCCCC
Organism: Mobula birostris; assembly: GCF_030028105.1. Taxonomy (NCBI): domain Eukaryota; kingdom Metazoa; phylum Chordata; class Chondrichthyes; order Myliobatiformes; family Myliobatidae; genus Mobula; species Mobula birostris. The sequence continues at coordinate 122,636,530 of NC_092373.1, read as the reverse complement.
CCCCCCCCCCCCCCCGGTCGGCCGGTCCGCCGGTCCGCAAAAATATTGTCAATATTAAACCGGTCCGCAGTGCAAAGAGGGTTGGGGACCCCTGGGTTAGATATTGGCTACTTGTATTTTCAAACGGCTTTCATGCCACGCATGAGGCTGCTTAACAAGTTAATAGCCCATGGTATTACAGCAAAGATACTAGCATGGATACACATTGACTGATTGTCAGGAGTCAACGAATGGGAATAAAGGGAGTCTTTTCTGGTTAACTGCCAGTGACCTGTGATGTTCCACAGGGGTCTGGTTGGGACCATTTCGTTTTAGGTTAAATGTCAATGATTTGGATGATAGAATTGATGGCTTTGTGGCCTAGAATATGGACATTACGAAGATAGGTGGAGGGCAGGTATTGTTGAGGAAGTAGGAAGGCTGCAGAAGGATTTAGAGAAATTATGGGAATGTGCATAGAAGTGGCAGATGTAATACAGTGTCGAGAAGTATATGGTCATGCACAAATGTCTGGCACTGAGCCTTGCTGTGTGGCTGAGAAGAGAGTGCAGTAGTGATAGGAAATTCCATAAGAAGACACCCAGATGGTATTTTGCCTCCCAGGTGCCAAGGTCAGGGATGTCTCACATCAGGTGTACAGCATGAACAGCCAGAGGTCATGGTACATCTTGGTGCCAATGACATGGGTAGGAAATAGGAGAAAGTCCTGAAGAGAGTATATAGGGAGTTAGGTGGAAAGCTGAGTAACAGGACCTCTAAGGTAGTAATCTCTGGATTGATGCCTGTGTCACACACCAGTGAAGGTAAGAATAGAAATAATTTGGCAGAGGAATGTATGGTTAAGAAATTGGTGCAGGGGGCAGAGTTTCAGATTTCTCGATCACTGGGGAAGGTATGACCTGTACAAAAGGACGGGTAACCGCTGAATCCCAGGACAGACCAATATCCTTGCTGGCAGGTTTGCTAGAGCTGTTGTGGAGAGTTTAAACTAATTCGGCAGGGGGAATGAGAACTGGAATGATAGGAAGGAGGATGGGGCAGTTGGTATACAAGCAGATGCAGTGAGTAGCCAGACTGAGGAAGGACAGGCAAAATAGAGCAAAATTGCAGTCAATGGATGGGTTGTGGGGTAACATGGGGGCCAAATCAAAAAAGGCGATGAAAATAAGATGGAAGGTGTTATATATGAATGTACAGAGTACTCAGAATAAGGTAGGTGATCTTGTCAGCACAATTTAAGATTAGCAGGTACGACGTTGTGCACATCACTGAGTTCTGGCTGAAAGAAGATCATAGTTCAGAGCTTAAAATCCAAGAATACACCTTGTATCATAAGAACAGGCAGGTATAAACATAGAAAACCTACAGTGCAATACAGGCCTTTCGGCCCACAATGCTGTGTCGAACATGTCGTTACCTTAGAAATTACCTAGGGTTCCCCATAGCCCTCTATTTCTCTGGATAGCTCCGTGTACCTATCCAGGAGTCTCTTAAAAGACCCTATCGTATCCGCCTCCACCACTGTCGCCGGCAGCCCATTCCATGTACTCACCACTCTGCATAAAAAACTTACTCCTGACAACTCTACTCCCTTTCCTGAATAAGGGAACAACATCCGTAACCCTCCAATCCTCTGGAATCTCTCCCATCCCAATTGATGATGCAAAGATCATTACCAGAGGCTCAGCAATTTCGTCCCTCACCTCCCACAGTAGCCTGGGGTACATCTCTTTCAGTTCCGGTGACTTATCCAACTTGATGCTTTCCAAAAGCTCCAGCACATCCTCTTCTTAATATCTGTATGCTCAAGCTTTTCAGTCCGCTGTAAATCATCCCTTCAATCATCAAGATCCTTTTCCATGGTCAATACTGAAGCAAGGTGCTCATTAAGTACCTCTGCTATCTCCTCCGGTTCCATACACACTTTTCCACTGTCACACTTGATTGGTCCTATTCTCTCATGTCTTATCCTCTTGCTCTTCATGTACTTGTAGAATGCCTTGTTGTTTTCCTTAATCCTGTCCACCAAACCCTTCTCATAGCCCCTTCTGGCTCTCCTAGTTTCATTCTTAAGCTCATTCCTGCTAGCCTTATAATATTCTAAATCTCCATCATTACCTAGTTTTGTTGAACCTTTTGTAATCTTTCCTTTTCTTCTTGAGTAGATTTACAACAGCCTTTGTACACCACGGTTCCTGTACCCTGCCATCCATCCTTTCCCTGTCTCATTGTAAAGTACCTATGCAGAACACCACATAAATATCCCCTGAACATTTGTCACATTTCTTACGTACATATCCCTGAGAACATCTGTTCCCAATTTATGCTTCCAAGTTCCCGTCTGATAGCCTCATATTCCCCCTTACTCCAATTAAATGCTTTTTTAACCTATCTGTTCCTATCCCTCTCCAATGTTATGGTAAAGGAGATAGAATTGTGATCACTATCTCCAAAATGCTCTCCCACTGAGAGATCTGACATCTGACCAGGTTCATTTCCCAATACCAGATCAACTACAGCCTCACGTCTTGTAGGCTTATCTACATATTGTGTCAAGAAGCCTTCCTGAGCACACCTAACAAACTCCACCCCATCTAAACCCTTGCTCTAGGGAGATGCCAATCAATATTTGGGAAATTAAAATCTCCCACGACGACAACCCTATTATTATTACACCTTTCCAGAATCTGTCTCCCCATCTGCTCCTTGATGTCCCTGTTACTATTGGGTGGTCTATGAAAAACATCCAGTAGAGTTATTGACTCCTTCCTGTTCCTAACTTCCACCCACAGAGACTTCGTAGACAATCCTCCCATGACTTCCTCCTTTTCTGCAGCCGTGACGCTATCTCTGATCAACAGTGCCACGCCCCAACCTCTTTTGCCTCCTTCCCTGTCCTTTCTGAAACATCTAAAGCCTGGCACTCGAAGTAATCATTCCTACCCCTGAGCCGTCCAAGTCTCTGTAATGGCCATAACATCATAGCTCCAAGTACTGATCCACGCTTTAAGCTCATCCGCTTTGTTCATAATATTCCTTACATTAAAATAGATGCATCTCAAACCATCGGTCTAGGTGTGTCCCTTCTCTATTACCTGCCTATCTTCCCTCTCGCACTGTCTCCAAGCTTTCTCTATTTGTGAGCCAACTGCCTCTTCCTCCGTCTCTTCAGTTCGGTTCCCAGCCCCCAGCAATTCTAGTTTAAACTCTCTCCAATAGCCTTCGCAAACCTCCCTGCCAGGATATTGGTCCCCTTGGGATTCAAGTGCAACCCGTCCTTTTTGTACAGGTGGCAGCTGCCCCAAAAGAGGTCTCGATCCAGAAATCCGAATCCTTGCCCCCTGCTCCAATTCCTCAGCCACACATTTATCCTCCACCTCATTCTATTCCTATACTCTCTGTCATATGGCACAGGCAGTAATCCCAAGATTACTATCTTTGAGGTCCTGCTTCTCAACTTCCTTCCTAACTCCCTGTAGTCTGTTTCAGGACCTCCACCTTTTTCCTACCTATGTCTTTGGTACCAATATGTGCTACGACCTCTGGCTGTTATCCTTCCTACTTCAGGATATCGTGGACGTGATCAGAAACATCCCGGACCTTGGAATCTGGGAGGCAAACTACCATCCGTGTTTCTTGCTTGTGTCCACAGAATCACCTGTCTGACCCCCTAACTGTAGAGTCCCCCTATCACTGCTGCCATCCTCTTCCTTTCCCTACCCTTCTGAGCCACAGGGCCAGACTCTGTCACAGACATTGGCAGAGGGGGTGGGGTGGCTCTGTTAGTAAAAAATGAAATCAAATCCTTAGCAAGAATTTACATAGGATCAGAAGATGTAGTACCCGTTGGGTAGAGTTAAGAAACTAAGGGTGAAAAGACACTGCTAGTAATTGTATTCAGGCCTCCAAATAGTAGCCAGGATGTGGGATACAAATTACAATGAGAGATAGAAAAAACATTTAAAAAGGGCAATGTAGTGATAGACATGGGGGTTTCAATATGCAGGTAGATTGAGAAAATCAAGTTGGTGTTGGATCCCAAGAGAGGGAATTTGTAGAATGCCTATGAGATAGCTTTTTAGAGTAGCATGTGTTTGAGCCTAAAGGAATAGCAATTCTGGATGAGGTGTTGTATAATGAACCAAACTTGGGGAGCTTGAGGTAAAGAAACCCTTAGGAAGCAGTGACATTATATGATAGAATTCACCCTGCAGTTTGAGAGGCAGAAGATCCAGTCAGATGTGTCAATATTACAGTGGAGAAAAGGGAATTACATTGACATGGACAAGGAGTTGGTCAAAGTTGATTGGAAAGGGACTTTCGCAGGGATGACAGCAGAAACACTTTTATACGGCACTGTATATTTCCTAAATTCTAAATGGAAGATTTGACTCAAAACTGAAGATATTTTAGCCGCAAAATCAAATATCTGATTCTACAATTGTGTGAAGCTATTTACAAGTTGGATGTCTTTCATACTAAAAATCCTGTTTCTATCTACATAATTCAGACCCAGCCTCATTATCTGTTGCTGATATCCTTGTCCACAATTGTGGAAACTAGAGCTGACAGTCCAAAGTGCTCCTGGCTGACTTCTTCTTAAATTTGAGGATATCCAGCACCATATTACCTGGGTGGTAACTTGCAACATGTCTCTGTAATTAACTATCTTTCTGCTTGCTGATTTGTAGGTGATTCTGTTCCCATGAACCTGCTGCTTAGGTTTGGCATGATGGCAAAGGTTCCAGGTTTGGGGTGCTCAGAGATAAGTAGTAGCAAAGCATGCATTAGGAAAATAGTGTATCATAGTGGAGGAAGCGTATGTTTATGATGGCGAATAGGTGCCAGTGATATTCTCTTGCTGGACATGGCCACTATTTGGCATTTTTGTTTCATGGATGCTGCTTGCCAACATGTTGCCTTGATCCCACTAGGTGCCAGCATGACCCATTTCACTTTGTGAAGAGCTGCAAATGGAACTTCTGTGACCTTATGATGGAAGAAAGGTCATAGCTGAGAATAGCACACTACCCTGAGGAACTCCTGTTGCATTGTCCTGATGCTGGGATGATGATAATCATTGCCAATTAATTGATCTCTGGACACAAAATAATCTGCAGATGCTGGGGTCAAAGCAACACTCACAACACGCTGGAGGAACTCAGCAGGTCGGGCAGCATCCGTGGAAACGATCAGTCAATGTTTCAGGCTGGAACCCTTCATCAGGACTGTAGAGGGAAGGGGCAGAGGCCCTATAAAGAAGGTGGGGGGAGGGTGGGAAGGAGAAGGCTGGTAGGTTCCAGGTGAAAAACCAGTAAGGGGAAAGATAAAGGGGTGGGGGAGGGGAAGCAGGGAGGGGATAGGCAGGAAAGGTGAAGAAGGAATAGGGGAAAACACAATGGGTAGTAGAAGGAGGCAGAACCATGAGGGAGGTGATAGGCAGCTGGGGGAGGGGACAGAGTGACATAGGGATAGGGGAAGGGAAGGGGAAGGAATTACCGGAAGTTGGAGAGTTCTATGACGCAGACTGGGGGACCGCTTCATCGAGCCACAACAGACAGGTTCTCCCAGTTGCCACCCACTTCAACTCTGCTTCCTATTCCCATTTGGATATGTCCATACGTGGCCTCCTCTACTGCTATGATGAGGCTAAACTCAGGTTGGAGGAGCAACACCTCATATACTGTCTAGGTAGTCTCCAGTCCCTTGGTATGAACATAGAATTCTCCAACTTCCAGTAATTCTCTCCCCCTCCCTTCCTCTATCCCTATTTCACTCTGCCTCCTCCCCCAGCTGCCTATCACTTCCTTCATGGTTCCGTCTCCTTCTACTACCCATTGTGTTTTTCCCTTTTCCTTCTTCACCTTTCCTGCCTATCACCTCCCTGCTTCCCCTCCCCCACCCCTTTATCTTTCCCCTTACTGGTTTTTCACCTAGAACCTACCAGCCTTCTCCTTCCCACCCTCCCCCCACCTTCTCTATAGGGGCCTCTGCCCCTTCCCCCTACAGTCCTGACGAAGGGTTCTGGCCCGAAACGTTGACTGATCGTTTCCACGGATGCTGCCCGACCTGCTGAGTTCCTCCAGCGTGTTGTGAGTATTGAATTGATCTCTGGAAACTTACACCCATTCCTCAATCATGCTTTATTTTACGGCTGCACAAAGAGAACAGTATTCTGAAGTCTGAAGAAAGAAACACTATTTTTATACAGAATTGACTAGCAGCTACAGATACTATTTAGTAAATTATGTAGGTCCAAGTCCCTTATTTGCATGATCAATTGCTGTTCACAATGCAAGTTTTAAAAGTCAATAGAAACTACAAACTAACAACAGATGATACTTTGAAGTTAGTGAAGTCATTGTGAATTCATTGGTGTGCATTCCTTGAATCCTTCTGTTACATTCTTATCTCATCTCCAGTAAGCAAAATGACTCCAGCCCCACACTGTACAGAGGGAAGCTATGCTCTTCAAAGAGCATTCTTTCCCCAAGCTGTCTGCACACTATCTGCAATCTGTCCTTGCCTGGACATTACATTAACCCTTGCCTTGCTGCAACTTCCACAATTACCTCCAGCAAATGCTACCATCTTCTCTTACGAACATATGACCTCAACCATTAGACTGTTTTCCCTTTGACAGCCACTGATTCAGTTCCAACACAGCTCTTTGATGCCTCATTTAGTCAAATCTTGCTTGTTGTCCCGGCCAGTCACTCTCACCTTGCCTCTGGAACTCAATTTTAAAACTAGGTAATAACCGAATAGATTGACAAAGATTAGATTAAAGATTAGTTTTATTTGGCACTTGTATATTGACACATCGAAACATAGTCAAAGGTGTTGTTTGCATCAAAAGAAATCAGTGAGTATTTTGCCCGGCAGTCTATAAGTGTCACTGTGTCAACATAGCATGCCCACAGCTCACTAACCATAACCGGATCTTTAGAATGTGAGAGGAAACCAAAGCACCCAAAGGAAACCTATGCAGTCATGGGGAAAATGTACAAACTCCTTACAAATGGGAGAAATTGAACTCTTGATCATTGGTTAATAGCATTATGCTAATCACTCTGCTCCCATACCACCAGGGTATTGCAAAGCTAGTTCTGGAGTGCAAAACTTCAACACCATAACTGGAAGGCTATTTGATTCCAAAGCCATTTGTGTATCTGATGCATTGAATCATTTCTTTTTGTCACAAGGGATGAAATTAATTGACTGAAGGCTAACTTCTGTGATGGTGGGGAACTTAGGGTAAGCCAAAATGAATTTTCACTCACCAATCCAGACTGAAGACTTTGCAAATACTCTCACCCTGAGTTTAATGCTCACATGCTAGACTGTTGGGAATGGGAATATTTGTGGAGTCTTCTCTTCACATTTAATCTTTAACTGTCCACCACCATTCATTACAGGATGTGACAGGACTGCAACATTTTGACCCTCAGTTTGCCAGACTGCTTCAACCTCAGGGAATTGCTAAGGAGAAAATCTGTGTCAGCAGCTATGGAGCAAAGTTTGTGGTAGAAGTTGAAAGCAAAGACTTCAGACTTCCAGTGACTGGTTGCAGGAGAATTTTACTTACTTCAAAATGGATCTTGAACAAACAGCCTGATAACTTAGACACAGTACTAGCAAATTCCTATTATCAACTTGGCAGGCAACGTTGCACAGAGCTTTTCAACTATGACATCAAACACATCAAAATAATTGATTGCCATCTTTGTTAAGGAAATTAATTTCTGCAGGTGAGGTAGCAAAGTATCTCGGTTAATAGAGCATAAAGTCACTTACAAAAAAATCAAGTCATAAATTAGCCAAAAACTCTACAGAGCTGTGCACTTACTGCTTTTTAGCAGAGCACCAGAAGCAGAACACTCTCAGAATCAATGAAGCTACATTGAATTGAGAAAATCACTTCTCACTGTGTGATTTATGATATAACCTGGCTCTTTGTAATAAGCTTGATGCAGCTGATTCAGATACATTTCCAAATATAACTGAATATTTCTACAGGGAAGATTGCCAAGAGCACAATGGGGTAACTGTAATGTTTAGCGATCTGATGTATTACTGACCACTTCTACCATTGTGTGATGGTTGGCTATTTTTCAATTTTTAGTTGGAACATCAACACCAAAATATCCATCAGATATCTTTGAAATCTTGTCTGTATTTAAATGAATTGCAACATGATTATGATGTATTGCTGGATAATTCACAATGATCATATCTCTTTGAATGATAGGGTATAGTGTTCTGCTTTGTGACCCATTTTCAAGGTGTGGCAGAAAACATTAATAGGTTGCAATTACTACCTGGCAAAGTTAAACTTATTGAGCCAGGGTGCATGGGGCTCATGCTACAGCCACCGGCTACATGATGACCTTGTTAACCTTTTGAAACTCCATGGTTCCCAATAACCTTGAGGCCTCTTTCTCATAACTGTTCCACAAAATGGAGTGTTCGGCAATTAGTAACCTTGTCTCCAGCTGGTGGTTCTCTGACAGCTCTTGAGAAAATAATTAAAATAAATCAAAAATAATAAATTCATTTAAAATATAATTAACCAAAGCAAAATGATTAAAATATTAAAGTAATTTCAAATAAAGTAGAAAAAAAAACAAACCACTTCTCTTCAGTAAACTTCTTAATGAAGATTGACAACTAAATTCAAAAGAAACAGACCACACCAGATGCACCAGCTGTAGCTCATTAAAGATGAGCAATCAAAAATGAGATGTATCAAGCCGCTCAGCTCAGACCATTGCGGAACATTGCCGTGGACCATGTGGGTCTTGAGTTGCAACAGATGATCAGCTTCATCCACAACTGACCTTCAGTAAATTCGATAGCACACTACCACAAACAGACAGCATTGTCCAAAAAAAAATGTTGATAGCCAGTTGATAGTCAGACATCAACATGATTAGTAAGTTTGCAGATGATGTGAAAATAGATGCTGCCATTGACAGTGAAGGTGGTTATCGGGACTTACAGAGGGATCTTGATCAGCTGAGTAGGTGTGTCAAAGAATGGCAAATGAGGTTTGATTCAGATGAGGAGCTTAAAAAGCTTTAAAACCAAAAGGAATAAACTTTAAGAGATACCAAGGAAAAAAGTTAGATTTTGAAGTCGGATATATCCAAATTATTATAGCAAAGTAATTACTCTTCACAGATGTTGGCTTATCGCAAACTAAGTACGAGTAAGGTTTATAAAGTGTTTGCTTTTATTAGTTGAGGCATTGAGTTCAGAAGTCAAGGAGTTATGTTGCAACTTTATAAAGCTCTGGCTAGGCCACAGCTGCAGTATTGCATATAGTTCTGGTTACCCCACTATCAGAAAGATATTGAAGCTTTGGAGAGGGTGCAGAAGAGGTTTACTAGGATGCTGCCTGGTTTAGAGGGCATGTGCTATCATGAGAGGCTGGATAAACTTGGGTTGTTTTCTCTGGAACGGCAGAGGCTGAAGAGGAGATCCGACAGAGATTTATAAGATTATGAGAGGCATAGATAGAGTAGGAAGGGAGTACCTGTTTCCCGTAGTAGAAATGTCTAATACCAGAGGGCATACATTGAAGATGAGAGGGGGTAGGTTCGAAGGGGATGTGAGGGTTAAGTTCTTTACTCAGAGACTGGTAGATGTCTGGAATGTGCTGCCTGGTTTGGTGGTGGAGGCAAATACATTGGAGGTTTTTAAGAGACGATTAGATAGGCACATGGATATGAGGAAGATGGAGGGATATGGACATTCTGTAGGTTGGAAAGATTAGTGTTTGGGTGTTCTTGATTTACCTTTTCAGCTGGTTCAGCATAACACAGTGGACCGACAGGCCTGTTTCTGAGCTGTACTGTTCTATGTTCTATTAGCAGAATGCTGCTTGGTCAGTGACAACAGACGTGGATAGTTGAAGATACTAACATGGATAAAAGACTGACTGGCTGGAAGCAAAGAGAAGGAATAAAGGTGAAGAGAAAATACAAAAATCTGAGGTGCTAGTGTTCTTGGGAGTCCTTGTGCAGGAATCCCTGGAAGTTCATTTGCAGGCTGTGTCTGTGGTGAGAAAGGCAAATGCGACATCAGCATTATCCACTGCTCTTCTGTAACATATGAACATTTGATGACTATGTACTCAATATTAGGAAGATTCAACTTCATAAATCATGTTTTGCCTTTAAGTTTATCTCTTATCATCTAATCTGTGTGAACATTTGTGAAATGATTTTTGACACAAATAACCTCTTGAACTGTAGACTTGGACTGCATCACCAATGTCCAATCAGTGCTTTCTCACAGATCTGGTGACTTCAACTCAATCACTCAAAATGCTTTCATTTCCTTTTTGTCTGATTGCAGCCTGTACACTCTCACCCTAAGTTAGGCTGTGCCAAGCATAAGGTCACATGAAGATGATGAATTAACAACTCTGTCAGAGTAAAATCAGTGATACTGAGTCTACCGACATCTGTTATAAACCTTCGGATTCCCACAGTAGTCCTGACTATGTGTACCTCTTCCCACCCTATCTCCTGTAAAAATGCTATTCCCTTTTCTCAGTTTTTTTTGCCTCTGCCACATCTGTTCCCAGAAGATGGCTTTCCATTCCAGGATGTCAGAGATGAACTCCTCCTTTAAAGAACAGGTTTTCCCTCACTCCACTATTGATGATGCCCTCACCAACATCTCCTCCATTTCCTGTAGATCTGCATGCACCCCATCTTCCTGCCACCTTAATAGTGATAGAGTCCCTCTTGTCCTTACCTACCACCCCATCAGCCTCTACATCCAATTAATTACCCTCTGCAACTTCCACCATCTCCAAAGGAATCCTACCAATAAACACTTCTTTACCTTCCACTCCCCCCCCCCCCACTTTCTGCAGGAATTTCTCCCTCCGCAATTTTCTTGTCTATTTGTCTCTCCCCACTAATCTCCCACCCAGGATTTACCTTCCCATTCACTTCCTCCCTCACCTCCATTCAGGGACCCAAACAGTCCTTCCAGGTGAGGCAACACTTCACCTGTGAATCTGCTAGGGTCATCTATTGTGTCCAGTGCTCACAATGCAGCCTCCTCTACATTTATGCGACTCGTTCCAAATATGGGGGACCGTGTCATCAAGCACTTCCTCATCATCTGCCAGAAGCAGGTATTCCTGGCCAAATATTTTATTCCCTTTCCAATTCTGACATGTCAGTCCATGGCCTCTTATTGTGCCAAGATGAGGCCACCCTCAGAGTGGAGGAGCAACACCCTATATTCCACTTGAGTAGCCTCCAACCTGATGACATGAACATCGACTTCTCCTTCCGGTAAACAAATCCCCCTCACCCACTCTCATAATCAGAATCAGGTTTAATATCATCAGCATATGCTGTGTAATTTGTTATCTTAGCAGCAGCAGTACAATGCATTACATAATATAGAAGAAAATGTGAATTACAGTAAGTGTACATTAAAAAGCTAAATTAAATAAGTAGCACAAAAATAAAAAGTAGCGCATTAGCATTTGTGGGTTCAATGTCTATTCAGAAATCAGATGGCGGAGGGAAAGAAGCTGTTCCTGAATCTGACCTTTTACCTTCTCACCTGCCTATTGCTTCCCCTTGGGTCCCCTCCACCTTTCCTTTCTCCTATTATCCACTCTCCTCTCCTATCTTATTCTTCTTTCTCCAGCCCTTGACCTTTCCCATTCACCTGGCTTCATCTATCACCTTCTAGCTAACTGTCTTCCCATCCCCTACCTTTTTATTCTGACATCTTCCCCCTTCCTTCTCAGTCCTGAAGAAGGGTCTTGGCCCAAAACATCGACTATCTATTCATTTCCGTAGATTCTGCCTGACCTGCTGAGTTCCTCCAGCAATTTGTTTGAGTTATACATTATTTAAACTAAAGGATAGCCACTCAATAAATCATGAAGCTGGAGAAACCTTAGAACGCTTACATCTTCAAGGCTTCTGTTATCAGACATCTCTCTGCTGCCCCAGTGGAAGCTGGATAACACAAGGGAATCATAAAACTCAAATAAATGAGAACCGAAATACAGTCCATTGTCAAATTCTAATTCCAAGTGTGACACGCATCCATATCATTTCTTCAGTTGTGTCTCCATTACTGTATAAGTACATTTTGGAGACAGTGATCACAACCCCTGGTCATTACCGTAGTCTTGGAGAGGAATAAGAGCGGATGGTATGGGAAATCATTAGCGGGGAGGGGGAATAATGATGCTATTAGGTAGGAACTTGGGAGTGTAAATTTGGAACAGATCTACTTAGGGAAGTACACAACCGAAATGTGCAGGTTGTTTAGGGAGCAACTGTATAGCGTTCTGGATAGGTTTGTCCCACCGAGGCAGGGAATGGATGGTAGAGTGAAGGAACAATGCTGACAGGAAATGGGGAATATCTAGTCAAGAGGAAGAAAGAAGCTTACTTAAGGATTAGGAAGCGAGGATCAGACAGGGCTCTAGAGAGTTACCAGGTGTCCATAAAGGAGTTTAAGAATAGAGAACTAGAAAGGGGCATGAGAAGACCTTGACAAATAGGATTAAGAAAAACCCTAAGGTGATCTATGAAAAACAGGAGGGCGACTAGAGTGGAGACAGAAGCAATCGGGATGGAAGACGTGGAGTCGGAGGAGGCGGAGAATGTCCTTAATGGATACTTTGCTTCAGTATTCACCAGAGAGAGGAGCCTTAAGGTTTGTGAGGACAGCATAACACGGCCTGATATGCTAGAATATATTAACATTAAAAAAGAGGATGAACTGGAAATTTAAAAAAGAAGCATTAGGATAGATAAGTCCCTGGGGCCAGACAGATATACTGTATCCCAGGTTACTACAGGAAGTGAGAGAAGAGATTACTGCACATTTGGCAATGATCTTTGCATCCTCACTGGCCACAGGAGTAGTACTAGATGATTGGAGGGTGGCAAAGTTATTCCTTTGTTCAAGAAAGGGAGAAAAGATAACTCTGGAATTATACACCACTGAGTCTTACTTCATTGGTGGGCAAATTATTGGAGAATATTCTTAGAGACAGAGCTTATGAGGATTTGGAGAAGCACAATTTGATTAAGGATAGTTAACATGGCTTTGTGAGGGACAAGTCATGCCTCACTAACCTGACTGAATTCTTTGAGGATGTGACAAAGCACGATGATGAAAGTATAATAGTAGATATGATGTATATAGATTTTTGTAAGGCATTTAATAAGGTGTTCCACACTGGGCTTATGCAAAAGTTCAGGAGGCATAGGATTCAGGGAAGCTTGGCTGTTGTAGAAGTGGCTTGCCCACTGAAGGCAAAGGGTGGTTGTAGATGGAGCATATTCTGCCTGGAGGTCAGTGACTGGTAGTGTTCTGCAAGGTTCTTTTCTGAGACCCCTGCTCTTTGTGACTTTTATAAATGACATAGATGAGAAAGTTAGTAACTGCAGATTAGGATTAATAGCTGCAGATGACAAGAAGTTTCATGGTGTTCTTAATAGTGTAGAAGATTATAATAGACATTGATAGGATACAAAGCTGGGCTGAGAATTCAACCCAGAAAAATGTGAAGTTATTTGCTTTTGAATGTCGAATTAGAAGGCAGATTACAGGGTTAATAGCAGGATTCTTAGCAGTCTGGAGAATCAGAGGGATCTTGGAGTTTATCCGTTGGTCCCTCAAAGTCACCACATTGGTTGCTAGGGTTGTTAAGGTGGTGTAAGATGATGTTGCAGCTCAGTGAAACCCAGGTTAGACCACACTTGGAGCATTGTAAGCAAGAGAAATTCTGCAGATGCTGAAAATCTAAAGCAACACACACAAAATGCTGGAGGAACTCAGCAGGTCAGGCAGCATCTATGGAAATGAACAAGCAGCTGACATGTCAGGTCAAGACCCTTCCTCAGGATTGGAAAGGAAGGAGGAAGATGCCAGAATAAAAAGGTGGGGAGAGGGGAAAGAGGGCAGCTAGAAGGTGTTGGGTGAAGCCAGGTAGGTACGAAAGGTAAAGGACTGGAGAGGAAGGAATCTGATCGGAGAGGAGAGTGCACCATAGGAGAAAGAGAAGAAGGCAGGGCATCAGAAGGAGATGATAGGCAGGTGAGAAGAGGTAAGAGGCCAGAGTAGGGAATAGAAGAGGAGAGGGGATGGGAATTTTTTTTACCAGAAGGAGAAATGGATATTCATGCCATCAGGTTGGAGGCTACACAGATGGAGTATAAGGTGTTGCTTCTCCACCCTGAGGGTGGCCTCATCATGGCACAAGAGGAGGCTATGGCCATATCAGAATGGGAATGGGAATGGAAGTTAAAACATTAGATTCTGGACTAGTTCCTGAGGATTGGAGGGTGGCTAATGTAACCCCACTTTTTAAAAAAGGAGGGAGAGAGAAACCGGGGAAATATAGACCAGTTAGCCTAACATCGGTGCTGGGGAAACTGCTGGAGTCAGTTATCAAAGATGTGATAACAGCACATTTGGAAAGCGGTGAAATGATCGGACAAAGTCAGCATGGATTTGTGAAAGGAAAATCATGTCTGACGAATCTCATAGAATTTTTTGAGGATGTAACTAGTAGAGTGGATAGGGGAGAACCAGTGGATGTGGTATATTTGGACTTTAAAAAGGCTTTTGACAAGGTCCCACACAGGAGATTAGTGTGCAAACTTAAAGCACATGGTATTGGGGGTAAGGTATTGATGTGGATAGAGAATTGGTTGGCAGACAGGAAGCAAAGAGTGGGAATAAACGGGACCTTTTCAGAATGGCAGGCAGTGACTAGTGGGGTACCGCAAGGCTCAGTGCTGGGACCCCAGTTGTTTACAATATACATTAATGACTTAGATGAGGGAATTAAATGCAACATCTCCAAGTGTGCAGATGACATGAAGCTGGGCGGCAATGTTAGCTATGAGGAGGATGCAGGGTGACTTGGATAGATTAGGTGAGTGGGCAAATTCATGGCAGATGCAATTTAATGTGGATAAATGTGAGGTTATCCACTTTGGTGGCAAAAACAGGAAAACAGATTATTATTTGAATGGTGGCCAATTAGGAAAAGGGGAGGTGCAACGAGACCTGGGTGTCATTATACACCAGTCTTTGAAAGTGGACATGCAGATACAGCAGGCGGTGAAAAAGGCGAATGGTATGCTGGCATTCATAGCAAGAGGATTCGAGTACAGGAGCAGGGAGGTACTACTGCAGTTGTACAAGGCCTTGGTGAGACCAGACCTGGAGTATTGTGTGCAGTTTTGGTCCCCTAATCTGAGGAAAGACATCCTTGCCGTAGAGGGAGTACGAAGAAGGTTCACCAGATTGATTCCTGGGATGGCAGGACTTTCATATGATGAAAGACTGGATCGACTCGGCTTATACTCGTTGGAATTTAGAAGATTGAGGGGGGATCTTATTGAAACGTATAAAATCCTAAAGGGATTGGACAGGCTAGATGCAGGAAGGTTGTTCCCGATGTTGGGGAAGTCCAGAACGAGGGGTCACAGTTTGAGGATAAAGGGGAAGCCTTTTAGGACTGAGATTAGGAAAAACTTCTTCACCCAGAGAGTGGTGAATCTGTGGAATTCTCTGCCACAGGAAACAGTTGAGGCCAGTTCATTGGCTATATTTAAGAGGGAGTTAGATATGGCCCTTGTGGCTAAAGGGATCAGGGGGTATAGAGGGAAGGCTGGTACAGGGTTCTGAGTTGGATGATCAGCCATGATCATACTGAATGGCGGTGCAGGCTCAAAGGGCCGAATGACCTACTCCTGCACTTATTTTCTATGTTTCTATGTTTGGCCACTGACAAGTTCTACTTTTGGTGGATGGAGTGGAGGTGCTCAACGAAGTGGTCCCCCAATTTAAGACTGGTCTCACCAATGTAGAGGAGGCTGCATCAGGAGCACCAGACTCAATAGATGACCCCGGGAGATTTGCAGGTGAAGTGCTGCCTCACCTGGAAGGACTGTTTGGGGCCCTTAATGGAGTTGAGGGAGGAGGTGAATAGGCAGGTGTAGCACTTTGACTTCTTGCAGGGATAAATGCTGAGAGGGAGTTTAGTAGGGAAGGATGAATGGACAAAGGAATCATTTAGTGAGGAAAGGAGAGCCTCATCCAAGGAACAGATGCAGTGGAGATGAAGGAACTAAGAAAAGGGAACAGCATTTTTACAGGAGACGAGGTGGGAAGAGGTATGGTCAAGATAGCTTTGGGAATAGTAAGTTTATAAAAGATGTCAGTCAACAGTTTGTCTCCAGCCCGAAACATCGACTGTACCTCTTCCTAGAGATGCTGCCTGGCCTGCTGTGTTCACCAGCATCTTTGATGTGTGTTGCTTGAATTTCCAGCATCTGCAGAATTCCTCTTGTTTGCATACATATAAATAGATCATTTTTAGTGAGAACGTGAGTTGTAGTGTCCTTGAAAGTGAGGTATTAGGTTGTGGAATCAGTTCAGAGTTGGTGAGCGAAGTTATCCACGCTGGTTTAGGAGCCTAATGGCCTAAACATAAGGAATGTCACTGAAACTGGTAGTGTGGGACTTAGGGCCCAATGGCAGCAGTGAGGAAAGAGGAAGGCCTGGATGGTGGTGGTCCTTGATAGATGCTCCTTTCTTGTGGCAGTGCTCCTCGTAGATGTGCTCAATGGTGTGAATGGCTTTGCCTGGGATGGACTGAGTTGCATCCACCACTTTTTGTAGGCTTTCCCAAACTTAGACTTGGGTGTTTCTAGACCAGGCCATGATGCAACCGGCCAGGGTACTCTCCTCTGTGCATTTATAGACGTTTGCCAGATCTGCGTAAACTCTTTAAAAAAAAAAAGTAGAGGTGCTGTCATGTCTTCCTTAAAATGGCACATCTGTGCTGGTCCCAGGATAGATCCTCTGATATGATTACACCATGGAATTTAAAGTTACTGACCCTCTTCACCTCCAATCCCCTAATGAGGAGCAGCTCATGGACCTCCATTTTCCTCCTCCTGTAGTCAATGATCAGCTCTTTAGTTTTGCTGACAATGAGTGAGAAGTTATTGTTGTGGCACCATTCAACCAGATTTTCAATCTCCTTCCTATATGGAAATAACAAAAAAGAAAAAACTAATTGAATGTCTTGGTACTTGGGTTCATAACAATTCATCACTAGTTAGCAGCCCCAAGTATACTGTGTGGCTCCTGCCATGTTTTGTACATGCACAATGAATTATTTGCTACAGCAGTGGACCTGCTGAAACATCAGGGTGTGTTGGAGAGTTCAATATGCATAAAGTTTAGATTACAAACTTTTCAGCCTAAAAATAGCGGCCAACTCAACCTCAACACTTGTAAACTCAGCATTCACATAGTGTCTGATGTTGCATGTCTCCTTTTCCATCTGGCAAAGGGTGCACCCTCAGACATTTGTCAGTATGACTCTAGATACTAAAACAGAAAGAAAGGCAGAGAATTCCAACAATTTGTACTGCAAAAATGCACGAAGATCATTGAAAAGCTGCTCCATAGTGGAAGCTATGGTTCTGTGGAGCACTATTTTACTGCTTTTTTTCTGCCAGAGCAACAGCATTTATAACTCATCACCAGGCTGCTGCCACTCTTCAACAGTAGATGCAACCTGGAATGTTGAAGGAAACTAGATAACCTGTTGGTAACCCACACAGTTACAGCAAGAACAGTCAAACTCCACACCAAAAGTATCGGTCAGGATTAACCCCAGGTCCCTAGAGCTATAAGACATCAGATCTACTAGATGAGCCACCAAAACACCAGTTGCTGCAGAGTCCAATTTTGCGACCCTAGTTTCTGAATTAAGGGACAACCTTCAAAGAGTAGCCCGCTTTGGAACGTGGGAGTCAACTTGTAGTCCACCTGCGAGTGAGCTGTGAATCCAGCTGTCAATCTGTATTTTACTAAATGGTTTTCATTATGAAAAAAACAAACCCAAACTGCTGGATATGATAGCAAAGGAAGAAATGTTTTACCACCATTATATCGGCACTTCAGCTATTCAATTCTATGTTAGTTTGGGGAATAACTTTTAACTCCACTGAGGATTCTCTGATAGGAAATGTCCAAAGTTTGTAATCCTAAATTCTTCAGTAGTTGAGGATTAAGTGAAGAGATAACATTGACAGTCAATTAAGAAGCAATCATTTTCAATAAATAAAAGCAGAGGTCTGGAAGCACTCAAGTACCATCTGTGGAAAGTAACAGACTTAGCAATTCACAAAAATTACTTCTATTAGAACTCTCTTTATTAGAATGCTGAGTTAAGATTCCAAAATATTATTTCAAAATGGCACCTGCCTGAAATATTGAGTTATTTCCCTTATCTCATTAAAAATTCCCAGCACTCACAGCTTATTGTTGTTGCTGTTGTTGTACTAGTTATTTATAGTAATAGAGCCATAGAAAAGAGCAGCACAGAAACAGGACTTTTGGCCCATCTAGTCTGTGCCGAACCATTTAAGCTGCCTACTCCCATCGACCAGCACCTGGACCATAGCCCTCCTTCCATATACCTATCCAAACTTCTCCTAAAATTTGAAATTGTGCTTGAGTGCACTACTTGAACTGGTAACTCGTTCCACACTCTCACAACCTTCTGAGTGAAGAAGTTTCCCCGCATGTTCCCTTAAACTTTTCACTGTTCACCCTTAAAGTCCTCTAGTTTTAGTCCCACCCAACCTCAGTGGAGAAAGCCTGCTTGTATTTACTCTATCTATACCCCTCATAATTTTGTATACCTCTATCAAATCTCCCCTCAATCTTCTACGTTCCAAGGAATAAAGTCCTAATGCATTTAACCTTTCCTTATAACTCAGGTCCTCCAATCAAGCAACGTCCTCAGAGTTTTACCTATTCCACCCTGACTTTGCTACATGTGTGGCAACCCCTTACTGGTGTGTTTAGTAGGCTTTGCTCTCTATTCCCAGCAAAGTTACAAAGACACAGCTCTTCTGGATTTGAGGAAATGCCTAACAATGTACATCTTCAGTATCTTTTGCTGAATGCCAAAATAATTTAAAACCACTTGTAGTTATGTTAAATAGGATACATTCCTCAAATGTCAGTTCAACAGTATTCAGGCAAGCACCCTTTATGAAGCAATGGAAAAAAATAACCCTAGAAGCAAAATTATAATTCACATCTAAACTGATATCAAGCATGTTTTTTTTTTCTTATTTAGCACCTGAGACGTTTTTAAGTGGTCCTGCAGTGGCACAGCTCAATTTGTGCCAGTATTACTGTGATGTATATGTTTGTCTGACAGATGTGCTAATTGCACTAGCTAATGTATAGTTTTCTTCTTCCTCCTTCAAGGAGACAAATGAGAGTAGGCACTGTAGTTAAGGGATTGAACTGTAACTTCTGCAGTTGATATTGATGAATGTTGCATGATTACATCAGTAATCATAATATTTCCTTGCTCCTGGTGTGGTCTCCTCTACATTGGTGAGACCTGACATAGATTGGGTGACCGCTTTGTCGAGCACCTCAACTCCATCAGCAAAAAGTGGAATTTCCCAGTGACCAACCATTTCAATTCCTTTTCCCATCCTCATTCCAACATGTCAATCCATGGCCTCCTCTTCTGTCACGATGAGGCCACTCTCTGATTGGAGGAGGAGCACCTCATATTCCAAAGAAGTAGCCTCCCATCTGATGCATGGACATTGATTTCTCCAACTTTTGCTATTTTTCCCCTCCCCATTCCCTCTTCTCCTATTTCTGAGTCTGGCTTCTTACCTCTTCTTCACACCTGCCTATCATCTCCCCTTGGTGCCTCTCCTCGTTCCCTTTCTCACATGATCCTCCCTTATCAGATCCCTTATCAGATCTCTTCTTCTCCAGCCCTTTACCTTTTCCACTTGTCACTTCCCAGATGCTTACTTCATCCCCCACCCAACTTGCTTCACCTATTACCTTCGAAGTTGTCCACTTCCCCCCACTCCCTCCACCTTCTTATTCTTTCTTCTTTTCCCGTTCTTTCCAGTCCTGATGAAGAGTCTCGGCCCAAAACATTGACAGTTTATTCATTTCCATAGATGCTGCCTGACCTGCTGATTTCCTCCAGCGTTTTTACTGTATTGCTCTGGATTTACAACTTCTGCAGGATCTCTTGTGTCCATGATTACATCAGTGTTAGTGATACAGCAAAAGAGTGGTCATTAGTGCCAACAGTAACTTAACCTAAATCTCACACTGGTGCTGATGGGTGTTGGTACAGGTCCACCTTTAGATGATGTTACATCTGAACACTCTCCAGACTTTCAGTGATTCCATCATCAACTCATATATGGCGTACATGTGCATGGAATACCTTAATTGTCATCAAAACCGGGAGGAGCTTAGGAGAATCAATGGTGCCTAATGGCGATTCCTTTGCTTGCATCTTCGGAAACAGCTCTATTTCTGTCTTTAATATCTCTGTTTTTCCATTCAGGGTTCTTTTGAAGACCCTGACCTGGAGTTACACGCTGACTACAGTTCTTTGCGGGAATGGGACCCGCTCTTGGGGTTTCAGGACTGGCTGTTGCTTGGCATGCCAAGGGCTCGGCCAAAGAGCTTCGCTGGCCTTTGGAGGTCCGAGATTTCATGACTCTGGAGACGGGCGGGTCGAAGGTCGATGTCCTGGCAGGAGATCGGTGTGTTATGGGCGTGAGAAGATCTAAGGCTGTGTGCCCGAAGACCTGAGATCTTTGGGCACAGAGCTCGGAAAAAGCAACGCAACAGACTTTTAACATCGTAAACCAGTGAGTTGTTTGTTATGTCTCCCGTCTCGCTGTGAAACAGAGACACCTCCTTCTCCCTTATTAGGGAGAGAGAGAGCCTGTGGTATGTCGATACTGGGTGAACAAGTAGTCTTTGGTGTACTGCAAGTCTGTGTCTTTGCTATTGCTTTGCTGTACACTTGAGTGCTTGGTGGTGAGTGCCAATGCTTTTTTTTTGTTGGTGGGGGAGGAGGATCGTGGCTCGCTGCCGCTTATGCGTGGGAGGGAGAGGAGCTGGGGGGGACTTTGGGGTTCTAACACTTAACTATCATTCATTCCTTGGGGCATTCCTCTGTTTTTTGTGGATAGTTGTGAAGAAAAAGCATTTCAGGATGTATATTGTATGTATTTCTCTGACTTCAAATGTACCTTTGAAACCTTTGAAAACTCAGCCTGCACTTGATTATCCACGCCCTGGAATAATGGGTGGTAGCATTTAACATAAACAAAACCACAATCTTCAAACTATTTCAAATGCAATCTCTACAGGTAAAAATCAATTTGGAACTTACAAATAGAGCTGCACGAATGAACACCACTGTCAATGAATTGAAGACGTTATCAGCTTACAGCAGGAGGCCACGAAAGAGACGTGCTTCGGAAGCATGATGCTATTTAAAGATACTTTATTAAGACATCCTACACATACAGTACGTGAAGAATTGGAGGAGGACTAGAGTAAGGGTAGGACTGCTACAGGATAATGTGCCTGGGGGTGGAGGAGGTAGGGAGGATCCTTACTGAATACCTTGATTCAGAATTCACCAGGAGAAGGACCTTGCTGAATGTGAGGTCAGCACCCCGTGCATTAATATACTGGAAGCGATACACAGAAAATGCTGGAGGAGCTCAACAGGTCAGGCAGCATCTGTGGAAGTGAACATACAGTCGATATTTTGGCCTGAGACCCTTCTTCAGCACCAAAATGGAAGGGGGAAGATGCCAGAACAAAAATGTGGGGTCAGGGGAAGTAAGCTGGCTAGAAGATGATAGGTGAAGCCAAGTGTGTGGGAAAGGGAAAGGGCTGGAGAAGAAGGAATCTGATAAGAGAGGAGAGTGAGCCATAAGATAAAGGGAAGAAGGGGACGCGGGGAGAAGTGAAAGGCAGGTAAAAAGAGATAAAAGGCCAGAGTGAGGAATAGAAGAAGTGAGGGTGAGGGGAAAAAGGTACTGAAAGGAGAAATCACTATTCATGCCATCAGGTTGGAGACTACCCAGAAGGAATACAAGGTGTTGCTCCTCCACCGTGAGCTTGGCCTCATTATGACTAAATGTCGAAATGGGAATCAGAATGGGAATTAAAATGTTTGGCCACCGAGAAGTTCCACTTTTGTTCGGCATGTTGGTCAATGGGCTCCTCTTGTGCCAAGATGAAACCACCTGAGTATAATATACTGGAATACGTCAAAGTTATGAAAGAAGTATTGGAAAAACATTAAGATAGACAAGTCCTCAGAGGTAGATGGAATATACTCCAGGATATTATGAGAAACAGGGAAGAGATTGCTGGGGCATTAATGATGATATTTGCATCCTCCCTGGCCATGTGAGTTGTACCAGAGGATTGGAGGATGTCAACTGTTGCTTCATTATTCAAGAAGGTTAATAGGAATTATCCTGGGAATTACAGACCAGTGAGTCTTACATTTGTGATGAGCAAACTATTGGAGAGAAGCATCTTATTAGGGGTAGTCAACATGGTTTTGTGAAGGGCAGGTTGTGCCTCAGAAGCGTAATGGAACTTTTTGAGGTGGTGACAAAATTAATTGATGAAGGTAGTATGGTGGATGTAGTGTATATAGATTTTAGGAAGGCATTTGACAAGGTTCTCCAAGTTCGGCCTACCCAGAATGTCATGAGGCATGAGATCAATGGAAAATTCTTGTATAAATTCAGAATTGGCTTGCTCAGTGTAGGCAGAGGGTGGTAGTAGATGGAGCCCATGACTAGTGCCGTTCTGCAGGGATCTGTTCTGGGTTACCTTCTTTGTGATTGTTATAAATGAGTTGAATGAGGAAGTGGATGAATCATTTTGCAGATCACCCAAACGTTGGTGATGTTGTGGATAGTGTAAAAGATTGTTGTAGATTATAACAGGGTATAGACAAAATGCAGAGGTTGGCAGAGAAGTGGCAGATGGAGTTCAATCCAGAAAAATGTGGGGTGATCTACTTTGAAAGATCTAACTTTTAAGCAGAGTTCAAGGTCAATGACAAGATTCTCAGTGGTTTAGAGGAAATGAGGGATCTTGTTGTCCAAGTCCACAAATCCCTCATAGATGCCATGCAACATGATAGAATGGTTAAGAGTATGTATGGTGTGTTGGCCTTCATTAGTTGGGAGACTTAGTACAAGAGCCATGAGGTTACCTTGCATCTCTATAAAACTGGTTCGACCACACTTGGAGTATTGTGTTCTGTTTTGGTGGCCTCATTGTAGGAAGGATGTGGAAGCTTTAGAGAGGGTTCAGAAGAGATTTACCAGGATGCTGCTTGGATTAGAGGACATGCCTTATGTGGAAAAATTGAGAAAACTATTGAGTTTTCTCTTTGGAGCAAGGAGGACAAGAGATGTGTACAAGGTTATAAGAGACATAGACAGAATGGGCATCCAGCATCTTTTTTCCCAGGAATGCAATGGCTAATATAAGATAACTGGAGAAAATTTCCAGATGTCAGAGGAAGGTTTCATTTTTAGACAGAGTGGTGGGTATCTGGATTTCACTGCCAGGGATGGTTGTAGAGGCTGGTACAATGGGTATATTTAAGGGACTTGTAGATAGGAACATGGATTTAAAAAAATTGAGAGTTATGGGCTGTGTATTAGAGAAGGTTTAGACTGATCCTGAAATATGTTTACATAGGTCAGCAAAACATCAATGGCTGAAGATCCACATGCTGTGCTGTACTGTCCTATGTTCTTATTCTAAAGGATGTGATATCCATAAATATTGTGAAAATAATGAAATTAATGATTGGACATTGGACATTGTGAATGTTGTACCATTGTAAAAGATATAGTGAAAAACAATAGATAAATGGTTGTTTTAATTGGACTATATTGAATCCCACAGGATACATTCAGGGAAGGCTCTAGATTGGCTCTATTGCCCCTTAACATATGATAATATACATGTTAAATGTTTGCAACACACACAGAACACTGCAGGAACTCAGTAGAGCAGGCAGCATCTATGCAAAAGAGTAAACAGTCGCTGTTTCGGGCTGAGACACTTCTTCAGGACTGAGAAGGAAGTGGGTAGATGCCAGAACAAAAAGGTGGGGGGAGAGGAAAGAACTTAGCTGGAAGGTGATAGGTGAAGCCAGGTGGGTGGGAAAGGTCAAGGGCTAGAGCAAAAAATGATCTGATAGGAGAGAAGAGTGGACCATAGGAGAAAGGGAAGGTGGAGGGGACCCAGTGGGCAGCAATAAGCAGGTGAGAAGAAGTGAAGATCAGAGTGGGGAATAGTGGTGGGGGGGGGGGGTAAGATTTGCTACCAAAAGGAGAAATTAATGTTTATGCCATCAGGTTGGAGGGTACCCGGATGGAATACAAGGTGCTGGGCCTCCACCCTGAGGGTCTTGACATAAGAAGAGGCCACGGATTGAAACATCAGAATGGGAGTGGGAATTAAAATGTTTGGCCACCGGGAAGTCCCACTTCTGGTGAATGGTGCAGAGGTGCTCTGCAAAGTGGTCCCCCAAATTAAAACGGGTGTCACCAATGTAGGGGGGGACACATCAGGAGCACTGGACACAATAGACAACCCCAGCAGACTCGCAGGCGAAGTGTTGCCTCTCCTGGAAGGACGGTTTGAAGCCCTGAATAGGGATGAAGAAGGAGGTGCTTGGGCAGATGTAGTACTTAGGCCATTTGCAGGGGTAAATGCCAGGAGGGATGAATGAGTCAGAATCAGGTTTATTATCACCGGCATGTGACGTGTAATTTGTTAACAGCAGCAGCAGTTCAATGCAATACATAATCTAGCAGAGAAAAAATAAATAAATAAAATAAAACAAATAAGCAAGTAAATCAATTACATATATTGAATAGATCAAAAACAGAAATATTGCATATTTAAAAAATGTGCCAGCTAGTCCCATTTGCCTGCGTTTTCTCATAGTTCTTTAAATATCTCCTGTCCATGTACTTATCTAGATAGCTTTTAAACTCATGCTAATGATTCATCACATGCGGACACCTTCTCTGGCAGCAGCGAATGAGCCTGGTAGACAGCACTGATCACTCATTCACCTTACGCACTTGCCTTTATGTTTTCAATCCTCCTTGACCATTTAATTGGCAAGAAATGGAGTTGATCATGGGCTCACACTCTGTCTCCCCGAGGAGGCTGCTTGCGTCCCAGAACCCTCTTGGAGACAGCAATGTGCCAGATCGCTCAATTGGCCCCTAAAGGCACCAAACTGTAGATATCTATACAAATAAAATAAAAGGAGTGTAAATGGGTGATCAATGGTCAGCATGAACTGGATGGGATGCCCTGTTGCTACCTCAAATGGATTTAGTTTAGTTTTCTTGTTTGGGGTTGCTCTTTTGCCACATAAGACCATAGGAGGAGCTGCAGGCCCTGGTATACTTTCCTCATGATACTTATTTAGCCAGTCATTGTCTGATAGTTCCATTCATTCGTTTGACAAGTCCTGATGACTCTTGGTGATGTGGACAATGAAAAGACCATTCAATGTTCATCAGAATCAGGTTTATTATCACCAGCATGTGACATGAAATTTGTTAACTTAGCAGCAGTAGTTCAATGCAATACATAATCTTGCAAAGAGAGAAAAAAATAATAAATAAAACAATAATAAATAAATCAATTACATGTATTGAATAGATTATTAAAAAATGTGCAAAAAACAGAAATACTGTATATTAAAAAAGTGAGGTAGTGTCCAAAGCTTCAAAGTCCATTCAAGAATCGAATGGCAGAGGGGAAGAAGCTGTTTCTGAATCATTGAGATTCAGGCTTCTGTATCTCCTACTTGATGATAACAGTGAGAAAAGGGCATGCCCTGGGTGCTGGAGGTCTTTAATAATGGACGCTGCCTTTCTGAGACACCGCTCCCTAAAGATGTCCTGGGTAATTTGTAGGCTAGTACCCAAGATGGAACTGACTAGATTTACAAACCTCTACAGCTTCTTTCAGTTCTGTGCAGTAGCCCCTCCATACCAGACAGTGATGCAGCCTGTCAGAATGCTCTCCACAGTACAAATATAGGAGTTTTTGAGTGTATTTGTTGACATACCAAATCTCTTCAAACTCCTAATAAAGTATAGCCGCTGTCTTGCCTTCTTTATGACTACATCAATGTGTTGGGACCAGGTTAGATCCTCAGAGATCTTGACACCCAGGAATTTGAAGTTGCTCACTCTCTCCACTTCTGATCCCCCGATGAGGATTGGTATGTGTTCCTTCGTCTTACCCTTCCTGAAATTGACAATCAGCTCTTTCATCTTACTTACGTTAAGTACCAGGTTGTTGCTGCAGCACCACCACTCCACTAGTTGGCATATCTCACTCCCATATGCCTTCTCATCACCACCTGAGACTCTACCAACAATGGTTGTATCATCAGCAAATTTGTAGATGGTATTTGAGCTGTGCCTAGCCACACAGTCATGAGAGTAGAGCAGTAGGCTAAGAACACACCCCTGAGGTGCGCCAGTGTTGACCGTCAGTGAAGAGGATATGTTATCACCAATCCGCACAGACTGTGGTCTTCTGGTTAGGAAGTCAAGGATCCAACTGCAGAGGGAGATACAGAGGCCCAGGATCTGCAACTTCTCAATCAGGATTGTGGGAATGATGTTAACATAATTCTTGGCAAACACTCCCATTGAAATGTCTTCCTTGGTGAGAGCTGATGTGACATGGCAAACCCCATCTATGAATATAATCCTTGATCAGGAGTTTTTGTTGTGGATGTGGCAGTAGGTTTCTTTGCTGGAATAGTTTCCATCCTTCTTGAAAACTTGTTTCACTATTACCAGTACATCTGCTACTTTGATCATATAATGTAGTCCACTTGTGAGTGTAAAATTGGACCAGGTTAGGCAGGAGCATTTAATCATGGCAGCTTCCTACTGCTTCAGGATTGTTTTCTGGCATCTCATTCATCTTTCAAATGTTTGTCAAACTTGTGCCCTGAATGCCACCAATTGGAAAATTTGTCAATCATCTTTTGCACTCTAATATGCCCTAGGAAGTGTATCTACTGTTGGAGATTAGAAAGCAACACAGTTGGAACAACTGGTCTATGATTAGTGCCATATCTCCATACTCCATCACTGTTTAACTTCCCACCACCCTCTATCTACAACCACTTTTCCTGGTGTAAGCATTGAGCTTGCATCTCTCGACTATCTTGTATGTTTATCTCTGATACAGAGATCAACTTTGTTTCCATAGTTCCATTTGTCAGGTTCCCAGTATATGTTCTTGGTACTTCTTTTACTTTTTTTAATATTTCTTCCCATGCTGCCTTTTCCGCAATTTAATTCGCAATTGCATTTCTATGGCTTTCTCATTCTAGCTATTTTGGAGTGGGTTTTACATTTTAATACAACCCCTGATGACAATTGTATGACATCCATGAGTTCTTGTACCAGTTGGTCATTCTTCAGTGGGGCTCCTTCAGCTGTAAGAAACTTTTCTTTGTTAAATGTGTACTGGACTTGAAGAACTTTGGGCACTGGAGGTCTACCCCATCAGTGAGCATCTCGTTGATCAGAGTAGCCAGCCAGCATGTTGAAGGAGCCAGATTTGGCAGTGTATTGTCTTGGACGTTTCTCTTGCATTCGCAAGACCCTGTTGGACATTGATACTATACGATGCTGCAGGCCTTTTTCCCTTGCTTGGTAGTGTGACAGGTGGTGGGGAAGCTGCTTAGCCTCAGTTGTAGTGAGGACTAGGCCTCAAGCCGTGGGCTTGCCTGCTGCTGCCATCTAGGAGAGGAGTTGCTGGCGGTGTAGCATGGAAACTGAGCTCAGTCAGGGGCTGGCCTCTCCTGTCAGTGCTGGCCTACAGTGTTCACTCAGTGGAATGGCAGGCTGGATTACATGCATCTGTGCACTGCTGGGAACCGCACCATCAATTTGCAGGACATAGAAACATAGAAAATAGGTGCAGGAGTAGGCCATTCGGCCCTTCGAGCCTGCACCGCCATTTATTATGATCATGGCTGATCATTCAACTCAGAACCCCGCCCCAACCTTCCCTCCATACCCCCTGACCCCCGTAGCCACAAGGGCCATATCTAACTCCCTCTTAAATATAGCCAGTGAACTGGCCTCAACTGTTTCCTGTGGCAGAGAATTCCACAGATTCACCACTCTCTGTGTGAAGAAGTTTTTCCTAATCTCGGTCCTAAAAGGCTTCCCCTCTATCCTCAAACTGTGGCCCCTCGTTCTGGACTTCCCCAACATCGACATGTCACTCAAGAACTATATATGTGATTTTTTTTTGAGTGACTATATTTTTTTGCTTGCTATTTTGAATGTGCTGTGTATCTTTTTCACCTTAGCCCCAGAGGAACGCTGTTTCATTCGGCTGTATCCATGTATGGTTGAATGATAATTAAACTTAATTTGATTTGATTTGTATAATGCACATCAAATTTATCACGTCTTTCAAGTTTCTTTCCCAGTCAATTAGTAAACACCTTTGCTCACTCCATTAACTTTATCATCCGCTCAGTTAGCTCTGAAATTCGATTTCCAAGCCGACCGCATGTCTCCATGTTTAACTCACACATTCCAGGTTTCTCCTTTTCCTCAGGTATTCTCTGAATCTAATCACATGCTTTCTTAATAAACTTAATATTCTTGGTATTTTTCATTAATTTTATCAAACTGAGATGTTTTATTCATGCAAGAGCTCGGTTTCAGGACTTTCAATATCATGTAAGACATAAATTTGTAAGTACTTTTAATTACTTTGACCACAATCCAAAATATAAATAGATTGCAGCCGACAGATTGTCCTGCATTAATGCCATGCAACAAAAATTGCAATAGATTATCCTGCATCTGAAGTCTTAATAGAATGCCATGCAATCAAAATTTCAGTAGATTATCCTGCAACTAAAATATTCTCCCATACTCCAGCAACACATACAGTTGAGTGCAGCTGTGATATTGTCCCCGATTAGCAGTGCAACTCTCCCTCCTCTTTTACCTCCCTCTCTATCTTTTATAAAATATTGAAAACCTGAGAGATTAAGCAGATATTCCTATCCTTCTCTCAACCAAGTCCCTTTAATGACCACAACATCATAGTTCCATGTACTGATACATGCACCAAGTTCATTGCCTTTACCCATAATACTCATAGCATTAAAATACACACACTTCAAACTATCCATCCCATCCCATAAGGCTCTCTCTCTCCCGAAAAGGGAAAAAGTGATGTTCCCGTTTCACAGTGAGAAGGGAGACATAACAAAATAACTTGCTGATTTATGGTGTTAAAAGTCCGTTGTGTCTCTTTTTCCAAGCTCTGTGCTAAAAGTACTTGAGTCTCTGAGCACACAGCCAGCTCACTGCTTTTGATCTTCCATGTACTCCCACGACGCATCAGACAGCGGCACCGACCTTGAATCCGCCCACCTCCAGAGCCACGATAATCTGGCACGCTGAAGGTGTGCTTGTCTTCCAGGCCACATCCTTGGGATATCGAAAAGCAGCCCGTCGTGAGGCCCAGAGAGCGGGTCTCATTTCTGTAAAGTCTCAAAGTCAGTGTGTCACTCCAGGTCAGGGTCTTCAAAAGAACCCTAAAAAGGTAAAAAAAAGAGATGTTGAAGATAGAAATAGAGCTGTTTCCGAAGATGCAGGCAAAGGAGTCACGGCATGTTTTGCGAGAACGTAGATGAACGAGAGTGAAAGAAATAATCAAACCCAGAGGACAAAGTTCTTATTGACAGTGTCTTGCTAGCTGTTATAATGCATAGCTCTATATAAAATTCAGTGCACAGCACAAGATTTTTGTGCACGCTGGTCATTACAAATTTGAGGGAACATTGAGCAGGACCTCTGGCTGCCTACACTCCACCCTGAGACTATTCTGCAGCCGCTCTGAGACATCCTGGACCCTAGCACCTGGAAGGTAGCACACCATCCTGGCTTATCTTTTGTGGCCACAGATTCCGCCGTCCATTCCCCTATTGAGTCTCCTATCACTATATCGTTCCGCTGGATTTTACCCTTCCCTGCTGAATCTCGGAGCCGGGGTGTACATGGTGCTGACGGGTAAGGCCACAGGGGAACCCTACATTGACTGCTTACTCCCCTTACTTCTCCTGGCAGTCACCCACCTACTATCTGAAGCCCACGCTCTGGGTATGACCACTTCAGTAATAGTTTCACCTGTGAGGATTTTCAGGCTCTCGGATAGTCCTGACTACATCCAGCTCCAGTTCCTTGACCTTGTCAGTCAGGTGCTGAAGTTGGTGCGTTTCCTGCAGGTGTAGTCATTAGGGAGAACATTAGGTAATCAGCAATACCACTGCCTTAGCTACCATGCTGTCTACATTTGTTATACTTTTGGTTCTAACTTATCAAGCTTAAGTTCTACAATCAAATGGCTCCAAAGAATCGGGATCCTTTGCTCTGTCTTTTCTTGCTGAAGCCTATTGAACCAAAGCCTGATCACTCTTAACACTGGCAGGTTAGAATCTGATGACCAACCAGCTCTCAGAAAGTGAATCAATTGAGATTTATTTTATTGTGATGGCGACATTTTTTTCTAGTAATAGTGAGCAGCTGGGGATTTTGGGCATTTAGTGACATGGCAGCTAATTGAGGTGAGGACTAAAGTATGAAGGAGATAGTATCAATGGACCAGAAAGAGTAGGGACTTGACCAACATGGCTGTGATTTTTCAACCCTGACATTCAATGATTTCCCATTAAAGAAAAATCATTGAATATCTAGGTAACTGGGTTCCCAGAGGTTCAGCTCCAAATGCGGTACATGGTACCTGCTATGTTTTGTATTCTAACTCTGCAATTTAGTTCAGTGAATTAATTTTAATTAACTTTCTGAGGAAGAACAAAATATCATTCCACTTCTACTGATTAGGAATGAATTTTCAAACTGAGAATCTATTCCAAGATCTCCCTCAACTGGCTTTGACAGGCAAAGGCAGAGGTTAAAAATCCTGAGTCTCTAGAGTGATTTATTTGATTGTAGAACATAAACTTGAGAAGTTAGAGCCAAAAGTATCATAATCTAGGCTTAGATATCCTGCTAGGTTGTCTGGTCGAATGGTGCCACAAAAACAACCTCTCACTCAACGCCAGCAATATCAAGAGGTGATTAATACTACAGGAGGAAGAAATCAGGGATCCATGAACCAGTCCTCATTAGGGAATCAGAGGTGGAGAGGGTCAGTAACTTTAAATTCTTTGGTGTCATCTTATCAGATGATCTGTCCTGGGACCAGCACATTAGTGCCATTGCAAAGGCAGGGTAGTGCCTGTACTTTCTTAGAAATTTGCACAAGTTTGGCAACATCTATAGATGCACAATGGAGAGTATCCTAACTGGTCGTATCACAGCCTGGTATGGAACACACCAATGCTCAAGAATGGAAAAGCCTACAAGAAGTGGTGAATCCAACCCAATCTATCACAGGAAAAGCCTTCCCTGCCACTGAGCACATCTACAAGGAGCATTGCTACAAGAAAGCAGCACCCATCACCAAGGACTCCACCATCAGGCCATGCTCTCTTCTCACTGCTCCCATTGGGAAGGAGATACAGGAGCCTTATGTTCCACACCACCAGTTTTAGGAACTGTTATTACCCTTCAAACAACTCCTGAAACAGCATGGATAACATCGCTCACCTCAACTCAGAACTGATCACCGAACACAACCTAAGGGTCAAGGACTCTACAACTCATGTTCTCAGTGTTATTTATTTACTTATTTATTATTATTGTTGATATTGTTTGTTTTTTTTGTATTTGCACAGATTGTCTTCTTTTGCACATTGGTTGTCAGTCCCAGTGTGTGTCGTTTTTCATTGATTCTATTGTATGCCTTTGTTTCACTGTGAATGCCTGCAAGAAAATGAGTCTCCGGTAGTATATGTGACATACATGTACTTTGATAATAAATTTACTTTGAACTTTACTATGCATCCTACTATTGAAATGAATTGTGTTCTTCATAACAACAAAATTGCCTGAATCCCTTTCCTAAATCAAAGTTGTATATTCTGATACTATGAAGGCAATTAAAAACCTTTAGATTGTTCTATTTGATATCGTAGTCAAAATACAGTACCTCGGGAAAGCCTCTCTATGCATCTTAATGAATTGATGTAATGTATATATAAATACGTATGCTGTCTCCAAACTGTGGATATTTGCAATCCATAGATGAAAGCAGGGTTATAAAAGTTTTGTTGGGTTAAAACAATACACAGTTTTTCGTGTTAACTGCTGCACGCAGAGTTAGACATTTGATATTGTATAGTTTCTCCTTAATAATGACACTGAGGGGAAACACAATTTGGCTGAGGACATTGCTAGTCAGGCATCACCTAAGGAGAGAAAAGAGAACAACTAATATTTCGTTTCTGTAATCCTTCCTTCAGATTTTCAACCTCCTATGAATTTTGCTCTTGCAATAACGCTGAAAAATTACTTCGAATATACTTGGCTGGTTGATGCATGCTTTGCTGGAGATCTGAGAGATTCTGGTAGAATAGAAGGTAAGAGATATGATCACATTCACAGACATGGTGGACACATAATTTGATATTCTATGTGCTCTCCTACTTCAGCACTGGTCACAAAGCATTTATTCAATTTACATCTCTGAAAATGTCAGTACAAATTTATAAAACAGCCTCAGCAATGATAAATACAAATAGATTGCCTTTGCTGATCCACTCAAGCATGATGTTGTAACTTTATATTTTGAAGAATGCAAAAATTGCCTAAATTGTGCAGACTGAGAGCCTGCAGTTCCAGACACTCACAGTTCAGCACATCTTGAAATCCACACGTTTGGGGAAAGTAAAAATT
Source organism: Mobula birostris (assembly GCF_030028105.1). NCBI lineage: Eukaryota > Metazoa > Chordata > Chondrichthyes > Myliobatiformes > Myliobatidae > Mobula > Mobula birostris. The sequence goes on along the minus strand of NC_092373.1, from coordinate 122,603,714 downwards.
CACGATGAGCTGAATGTCTGATTAGACACTCAAATTCTCCACTCAATTGCTAGACTTGCCAATGGACACAATGACAGAGTACTTGGTGTACTGATGAGAGGTTCTGGGTGTACTTTGTATCAAAACCCCAGGGATGGATGGCTGTGGGGCACCATCCCTGTAGGAAAATGTATGCTTGACTTAACTTGCTTTAATGTCTTGAATTATTTATTAGTATTTTACATGATTTAATTAAATCCATAGTTCATTTTAAAATGTTCCAATAGATTTCAATAGGTTTTAAATGTCTCTGAGTATCAACAGTTGCTGAGTTGACAAAGACTGTCTGGGCATTCTAATGTTCTGACTGACTGTCCTATGTGTGCCCTTAATAATACTGCAGGCCCTCAAGTTATGTTACGGAAATGGCAACAATGAATATCAATCGAGACAGGTTATATAAAAATAACCAAACATTTATTAAACACCAATAAACGATATGGGAAAAAATAAAACAAACAAAAACTTTAGCCGGAAGTTATCAGATAGGTGCAGTCATTCACCAACTTGCCACTGGGCTCTGGTTCTTAAAGCGTTAAATGTGAAAACAGTTCTTAAAACGATACAGTCAGATATAGTTCTTAAAGTGATAACTTTGAAAGTCCAACAGTTTTACACGTTCAATTGGGAGAGACTTCTCTGGAGAAGGATTTCCTCACAGACGCAACTTTCCTGCTGGTTCTGTCCACAGGATTCACGATGCCGAAAATAAACAGTTTAAATCAACTGACCTTAAATTCCTTTAGAGAGAGAGAGAGCACCTATTTGCATGAACTCTTTGCTCTTTCTGGCAAGAGTTATCTCAATGCAGGTACTCCTCTAGCGAAGACTCAATAAGGTTGATTCTTTATTAAACTGCCAAACGATGCCGACTTCTCTCGATCCTTCAATAAATTCTTCACTCTCCCTTCAACTGTTGCAATTGAGTAAATTGGCACATCCAGCCACAAATTTCCAGTCCAAGTAATATGGAATCTTTCAACAGAACGCACAACCGTTTTAAAAATGAAACTGCGTCACAAAAACAAACACAACAGAAATGGAGGCACAGCATGTTCTACCTTGAAATCTACAAACTTAAAAACCAACTGCGTCACCTGGATCGACCCTTATATAGTCACGGGGCACATGTCATCACGTGACCTCACATCGGCGGGAAAATCACATCAGGTGACCTCCAAAAGACCATTACATCATTCTCACAAAAAAACAGATCTCCTTGAGTATGTAACAGTTATAATAACTAAGGCCTACTCACTTCTTAAACACCTCGGTAGTGAAGAATGGATGATTCAGCCGTGTAAATCCAGGGAAGAGAAGTGCACTAACAGGGCCCACAGGCAGTGTATCCAGGGTACTGATGAGGTCGCACATAACCTGTCCCATGAACATGACACTGATAGCCACCTACAGTATACCCTGTGCCATTACATGATCACCTATGGTACAAATAAAGGCAGAAAATGTCCAAAGTAAAATTTATCATCAGAGTACATACTTGTCACCTCATAAACTGAGATTCTTTTTCTGTGAGCATACTTAGCAAATCTACAGAACAGCAAGTGTAAACAGGATCAATGGACAATGAAAATTGCAACAGCAGATATAAATAAATAGCAATAAATAATGGATCTGGAACACACTGACTGAGCAGGTGGTGAAAGTAAGTACTCTCACAACATTTCAGAAGCATCTACGAGAGCACTTGAACTGCCAAGGCTATTGGTGCAGTTACAAAGAAGGCATGACAGCTACATTTCATTCAGAGTTTGAAAAGATTTTAATATAACACTTCAGATGTACCATGGAGAGCATTCTAATTGGCTGCTTCACCGTCTGATATAGAGGTGGGGTTGCTATTGTACACAATTGAAGCAAGCTGTAGGGAGTTGTAAACTTAGTCAGCTCCATCATGAATACTAGCCTTCCTAGTATCCAGGACATCCTTGAGGAGTGATGTCTCAGAAAGGGGGTGGCCATCATTAAGGATCCCCCATCACCCAGGTCATGCCTTGCTACCATCAGGAAGGAGGTACAGAAGCTTGAAGGCACACACTCAATGATTCAGGAACAACTTCTTCCCTCTTTCATCCAATTTCTCAATGAACATTGAACCTATGAACACCAATTTTTTTTTATTTCTATTTTTGCACTAATTTAATACACATGTTATATATATACACACACATATACACACACACACGCACGTACACACATACACACACATTGCATTGTACTGCTACTGCAAAGACAACAATTTTCACAACATACGCTGGTAATACTAAATCTAGTTCTGTTTCTGATGTATCAAGTGCTGGTAAATGGCAACAAAATAGACAAGTACATGCTCAGCATGGACATGGTGAGCCAGAGGTTCTGTTTCGTTGTTGTACAACTTGGAATGGAAAATTGCATCTGTCAGTCCACTCTTTAAGAAGGGAGGAAAGCCAGTTAGCCTAACTATAGTGGTTGAAAAGCGTTGGAGTCCATTATTAAAGATGGGGTTTTGGAGTACTTGGAGACCAGTGATAAAATAAGTCAAAGTCACCATGGCTCCTGTAAAAGGAAGTCTTGCCTGACAGGAAATCTGTTAAGAGTTCTTCACGGAATTAACAAGCAGGGTGGACAAAGGAGAGGCAGCGGATATCATTTACTTGGATTTTCAGAAGGCATTTGATAAAGGTACCAGACATCAGGTGAGGCTGCTTAACAAGATAAGTTCCCATGGCATTACAAGAAAGATAATGGCTGACATGCAGGAGGCAGCGTGTAGGAATAAAGGGGGCTTTTTCTGGATGGCTGCCGGTGCCTCGTGTTCCTCAGGGGTCAGTAATGGGACCGCTAATTTTCACATTGTTTGTCAGTGATTTTGATAATGGAATTGGTGGCTTTGTGGCAAAGTTTGCAGATGAAACGAAAGTAGGTGGAGGGGTAGGTACTGCTGAGGAAGCAGTGCGTTGCAGAAGGACTTAGACAAATTGAAAAGATGAGCAAACAAAGTGGCAGATGGAATAACAGTGCTGGGAAATATATGACAATGCATCTTGGTAAAAGGAAGAAAAGTGTAGATGATTATCTAAATGGAGAGAAAATTCAAACATCAGAAATGCAAAGGGACTTCGGAGTGCTTGTGCATGACTCCCAGAAATTTAATTTGCAGGTTAAGTCTGTGGTAAAGAAGGCAAATGCATTGTTGGTATTCATTTCAAGGGGAATAAAATAATAAAATAGAAAAACAAGGAGATAATGCTAAGGCTTTATAAGACACTGGTCAGGCCACACTTGTCAACAGTTTTGGGCCCCATCTCAGAAAGGATGTGCTGTCTTTGGAGAGAGTCCAGAGGAGGTTCACAAGGATGATTCCAGGAATGAAGGGGTTAACATGAGGAGCACTTGGCAGCTTTGGGTCTGTACTCACTAGAATTTAGAAGAATGTGGGGGGATCTTATTGAAACCTACTGAATGTTGAAAGGGCTAGATAAGGTGGATGTAGAGCGGATGTTTCCCGTGGTATGGGTGTCCAGAACTAGAGGGAACAGCCTCAAAATTGAGAGGGGACCTTGAGAACAGGGTTAAGGAGGAATTCTTTTAGCCAGAGTGTAATGAATCTGTGGGATGTTGTGGCACAGACAACCACGGATGCCAAGTCCGTGGGTACAGATACATTTAAAGTGAAAAATTGATAGTTTCCCCATTAGCCAGGCATCAAAAGTTATGGAGAGAAGACTGTGGAGTTGAGTGGGATCTGGGATCAGGCATAGTGGAATGGCAGAGCAGACTTGATGAGCTAAATGGCCTAATTCTGCTCCTATATCTAATGGTCTTAACTCTGCAACTCTAATGTGTGAATTTGTTTCTCATCAAGGTGAGATTTTAACACTGGTGAAAGGAACACTTCCCACTTCAGGTACCATGTGAGAAATACGCATGAAAAACTTGGGTAAAACATGGTTAGAGAAAGAAAACAGGGAATTGGGGTGGTTGTGGATGCAATGTGATAGTGGCATTCAGGACGCTCTTAGATAGGGAAATGAATGTGCATGAAATAGAATGTAGACGTTGTTTAGGCAAATGGGTAGGTAGATGTGTTGTGGCATATTAAATTTTGTAAAAATATTAGATGCCAGTCTGAACAATTCCAAGTGACACTTTAACTCTGTGACCTTACAGCATGTAAGGTGCCTATGCAAGTAAAATATTGTAGGTTTGTTAAATATTTGCTAATAGTGCTAGATTCTTTCTTGGCCTCAAGGCACCAGTGCCTGAAAGCAGAAGACCAAAGAGTTTACCTGTCTCTGCACGTATCTCAATGCTTGTGGAACTCCTAAAGAAACCATGCTGAGTCAGTGGCATGAGAACAAAAGACCAAAGAGTTTGTCTGCCTCTGTGTGCCTCGCTATGCTTGTGCATTGAACCCGAATTTATCGAGGCACTGTTTGCTCAGTCCACCGAGACTGAGGAATCATGATCATCGGTGCCTAGCATGATCCCAGGGTGGTTTCACGAGTCAGAATTTGAAGTTCCCCAGAAACAGCAACAATCTAATCTCCCAACGATAGCAATAATCTAGTAGAGACTATGAATCATGAACCCTGTAAATTAATAGGTAGTATTTTGTGTGGTTTATTTGTGCTTTCTACTATATGATAATAAATTAGGCTTAAGTTACGTTGTTTTGCTTGTACACTTACAACATTTCCTGGACATGCAAATTAGTTTGGGTCCTTTGGATCTGATCAACCCAGCCCATTACTGCAGATGATAGGGATTTGATTACTAATCTAATTAGTTCAGCACCACGTTGTGGGCCAAAGAGCCCAATTTTGCGTTGTACTGCTCTATTCTCTATGTTCTATTGTTTTAACAGAAACCATAGAAACTACAGCACAGAAACAGGCCCTTTGGCCCTTCTTGGCTGTGCCAAACCATTTTCTGCCTAGTCCCACTGACCTGCACACTGACCATATCCCTCCATACACCTCCCATCCATGTATCTGTCCAATTTATTCTTAAATGTTAAAAAAGAACCCGCATTTACCATCTCGTCTGGCAGCTCATTCCATACTCCCACCACTCTCTGTGTGAAGAAGCCCCTCCTAATGTTCTCTTTAAACTTTTCCCCCCTCACCCTTAACCCATGTCCTCTGGTTTTTTTCTCCCCTTGCCTCAGTGGAAAAAGCCTGCTTGCATTCACTCTATCTATACCCATCATAATTTTATATACCTCTATCAAATCTCCCCTCATTCTTCTACGCTCCAGGGAATAAAGTCCTAACCTATTCAATCTTTCTCTGTAACTGAGTTTCTCAAGTCCCGGCAACATCCTTGTAAACCTTCTCTGCACTCTTTCAACCTTATTTATATCCTTCCTGTAATTTGGTGACCAAAACTGAATACAATACTCCAGATTCGGCCTCACCAATGCCTTATACAACCTCATCATAACATTCCAGCTCTTATACTCAATACTTCAATTAATAAAGGCCAATGTACCAAAAGCTCTCTTTACGACCCTATCTACCTGTGACGACACTTTTAGGGAATTTTGTATCTGTATTCCCAGATCCCTCTGTTCCACTGCACTCCTCAGTGCCTTACCATTAACCCTGTATGTCCTACGTTGGTTTGTCCTTCCAACGTGCAATACCTCACACTTGTCAGTATTAAACTCCATCTGCCATTTTTCAGCCCATTTTTCCAGCTGGTCCAAGTCCCTCTGCAGGCTCTGAAAACCTTCCTCACTGTCTACTACACCTCCAATCTTTGTATCATCAGCAAACTTGCTGATCCAATTTACCACATTATCATCCAGATCATTGATATAGATGACAAATAACAATGGACCCAGCACTGATCCCTGTGGCACACCACTAGTCACAGGCCTCCACTCAGAGAAGCAATTCTCTACCGCCACTCTCTGGCTTCTTCCATCGAGCCAATGTCTAATCCAATTTACCACCTCTCCATGTATACCTAGCGACTGAGTTTTCCTAACTAACCTCCCATGCGGGACCCTGTCAAAGGCCTTACTGAAGTCCATGTAGACAATATCCACTGCCTTCCCTTCATCCACTTTCCTGGTAACCTCCTCGAAAAACTCCAACAGATTGGTCAAACATGACCTACCACGCACAAAGCCATGTTGACTCTCCCTAATAAGCCCCTGTCTATCCAAATGCTTGTAGATTCTGTCTCTTAGTACTCCCTCCAATAACTTACCTACTACTGACGTTAAACTCACCAGCCTATAATTTCCCGGATTACTTTTCGATTCTTTTTTAAACAACGGAACAACATGAGCCACTCTCCAATCCTCCGGCACTTCACCCGTAGACCGCGACATTTTAAATATTTCTGCCAGGGCCCCCGCAATTTCAACACTAGTCTCCTTCAAGGTCCGAGGGAACACTCTGTCAGGTCCCGGGGATTTATCCACTTTAATTTTCCTCAAGACAGCAAGCACCTCCTCCTTTTCAATCTGTACAGTTTCCATGGTCTCACTACTTGATTCCCTCAATTCCATAGATTTCATGCCAGCTTCCTTAGTAAATACAGACACAAAAAACCTACTTAAGATCTCCCCCATTTCCTTTGGTTCCGCACAAAGCCGACCACTCTGATCTTCAAGGGGACCAATTTTATCCCTTACAATCCTTTTGCTCTTAATATACTTGTAAAAACTCTTTGGATTCTCCTTCACTTTGACTGCCAAGGCAACCTCGTGTCTTCTTTTAGCCCTCCTGATTTCCTTCTTAAGTAGTTTTAGTGCTGATTTCTAGTCAAATCCCTCTAATGGTGTTATAGAAAGCTCTGAACAAGTTCACAATTTTGCACAGCATGGATTTGAAAGTGTTGACAGGCTCCCTGACGTAATGCCACACTGTTTCAGAAAGTAACTGTTTTTGAAAACTGCGGTTCAATTCTGTATTATCTGCCAATACAAAGCCATGCAGCAGGCATCCCATCTGTCAGCCCTTAAAGGCATATGAACAAAATGGAAGCAGCTCGCTTCCAGACACTGGACTGTTAACATTCGCATAACTGGCTATATCAGTTGTTCTTGTGAATAGGAACCACGTGCCCAGGTTCAGTGAGAGGACACAGGAGGGAGTGAAGAACAATTTCACCCACAGGAGTGATATCCTCCATTTAAGGAAGCTCCACAGACCGTGCAGTGTTACCTGCAGCGCACAGAGACTGCATGATACATCAGAGCAACAATGCTTGTGACATCAGAGAATTATAGAGCACAGAAGCAAGCCCTACCAGCCCACGTCACCCCTGTCAAACATAATGCCTACCGACGCTAATCCCCTTTGCCTGCATCAGGTCTATATGCCTTTACTATCTAAGTAACTGTGCAAATGTCATTTAAATGTTGTAATTACTATCTCCTCTGGCAATTCACTTGGAACGACTACCACTCTCTTCGTAAAATCTTATCCTTCAGATCGCCTTTAAATTTCTCCCATCTTACCTTAAATCTATGCTAACTAGTTCTGGGCTCCCTAACTCCAGGAAAAAGACTATCTATCCTAACCATGTCCTTGTGGTAAACCATATATATATGTTGTAACTGGGTTACCTGTCTGGACACAACCCTTTGCTGACTGCTCCTGTGGCTCCTCCCACAGACCCCTGAATAAAGGCGATTGTGTCACTGCTCCACCCACAGTCCAGGACAGACTTACAGCATGGACATGGATCCATTTTACTATTAATAAAATTGATGCACTATCAATTACTCCAAAAGCCTTGCAGTATTTACTCTACTTCCAGTCCTTTGGTGTAATTGATAGTGCATCAGTCCTTCACAATTTTACAAGCCCCTCTTGTAAACCCCTCAGCCTCCTACATTTTGCTGAGAATAACCCCAGGCTATCCAATCTCTATTTGGAGCTGCAGCCCATCATTCCAGGAAATACCTGGTGAAACCCTTCTGTACTCGCTCTATTGCGACTGCATGTTTCTTGTTTCAGCAGAGGTAACCGAGTTACAACATATATACATGGTTTACCACAGTAGTGACCAGAACGGTACACAACACTCCAGATGCAGTCTAACCAGTGATTTGTACAGCTACAACATGATATCCCAACTCTCATGTCAAAGCCTCAGCTGATGACTTCAAGTATTCTACATGATTCTTACTATTAAACCCCTGTCGTATACAGCTTACTTTTACATAACTTTTTATTGAAGGTGAGAGAAGCCATTCAGGTGAATTGAGGTGCACCAAGTGCCCCAGCCATTACTGACACAAAGCTAAAGGAACAGACACAAAGTGTAACCATCACCTCAACTTAATAAGTTATAGGGCACCATGGTGACTTCAGTATGGAGCAAGTGGTCAGATCCTTCTGCAGTGCAGTCATAGGAGTTCAGCATGTACTGGGGTGTGTACTACAGCCAGCCAAGAACTCCTCATGGAACCACTGGCAAGCTATCAGCACAATCCAGACCACAAGTTCTTCCCCCCCCCCCCAAAAGAGAGATTTCTCTTCGCAGAACTTTATATACTTTTTTAAACATCTTATTTATTTCTGCATGCACTTCTACATGCTTCAAAAGGGCAACAATTATACCAGTGCCTAAGAACAGGGTGAGCTGCTTCAACAACTATCACGCAGTGGCACTCACATCCACTGTGATGAAGTGCTTTACCAATCTCAGGCTTCTGTTTATTAACTACAGCTCAGCGTTCAACACAATCATACCCTCAGTTCTAATCAACAAACTTCAAAACCTGGGCCTCTTTACCTCCCTCTGCAACTGGATCCCTGACTTACTGACCGGGAGACCACAGTGTGCGCAGATTGGAAATAACACCTCCTCTTCACCGGCAATCAATACTGGCGCACCTCAAGGATGCATACTTAGCCTGCTGTTTTACTCTATTTTCACCCACGATTGTGTGGGTATGCACAGCTCAAACACCATTGATAGGGTTGCTGACGACACAACTATTGTTGGCAGAATTTCAGATGGTGACAAGAAGGCATACTGGAACTAGATAGATCAGCTGGTTGAGTAGTGTCACAACAACAGCAACGTTGCACTCAACATCATTAAGACCAAGGAATTGAATATGGACTTCACAAGGGGATGTCGAGGGAACACACATGATTCCTCATCAAGGCCCAGTGGTGGAAAGGGTGATCAGTTTCAAGTTCCTGGATGTCAACATCTCTGAGGATCTAACTTGGTCCCAACGCATTGATGTCATTACAAAGGAGGCGCAGCAGCGGCTATATTTCATTAGGAGTTTGAGCAGAATTGGTATGTCACAAAAGACACTCACAAGTTTCTACAGATATATCATGGCAAGCATTCTAACTAGTTGTACCACTGTCGTATGGCGGGACCACTGCACAGGATCAGAAAAAGTTGTAGAAAGTTGTAAACTCTGCTAACTCCATAATGGGCACTAGCCTTCCCAGCATCCAGGGCACCTTTAAAAAGCCATTACCCAGGGCATGCCCTCTTCTTATTGCTACCATTGAGGAGGAAGTACAGGAGCCTGAAGATACACTCTCAATGTTTCAGGAATAGCTTCTTTCACTGTCATCATATTTTTGAATGGACAATGAACTCATGAACACTATCAGTATTTTTACTGCTCTTTTTTCACTAGTTACAATGCCTATAAAAAGTATTCACCACCCCTCCCCCCGGGAAGTTTTCATATTTTATTGTTTTACAGCATTGAATCACATTGGATTTAATTTGGCTTTTTTGACACCGATCAACAGAAAAGACACTTTCATATCAAAGTGAAAACAGCTTTCTACAAATTCGTTTAAATTTATGGCAATTATTAAACATAAAATAATTGATTACATAATTACACTCTTCAAGTCAGTATTTAGTAGATACAACTTTGGCAGCAATTACAGCCTTGAGTCTGTGTGGATAGGTCTCTATCAGCTTTGCACATCTGGCCACTGCAATTTTTCCCCATTCTTCTTTATAAAACTGTTCAAGCTCTGTCAGATTGCATGGGGGATCGTGAGTGAACAGCCCTTTTCAAGTCCAGCCACAAATTTTGAATTCAGGTCTGGACTCTGTGACATGGCCACTCCAGGACATTAACTTTGTTGTTTTTAAACCATCCCTATGTAGCTTTGGCTTTACGCTTAGGGTCATTGTCTTGCTGGAAAATGAATCTTTTCCCAATTTGTAGTTCTCTTGTAGACTGCATCAGGTTTTCCTACAGGAATTCACTGCATTCATTTTACCCTCTACCTTCATAAGCCTTCCTGGGCCTGCTGAAATGCAGCCACCCCCATGCTTCATGTTGGGGATGATGTGTTTTTGTTGATGTGCAGTGTTTTGCTTACGCCAAACATATTGTTTAATCTCATCACTAAATAGCTCAAACCTGGTTTCATTGGACCATAGGACCTTCTTGCAGCTGACTTCAGAGTCTCGCACATGCTTTCTGGCAAACTCTAGCTGAGATTTCATGTGAGTTTTTTTCAACAGTGGCTTTCTCTTCGCTACTTTCCCATAAAGCTGCAACTGGTAAAGCACCCAGTCAACAGTTATTGTCTGCACAGTCTCCCATCTCAGCCACTAGAGCTTGTAATTCCTTCAGAGTTGTTATAGGTTTCTTGGTGTCCTCCCTCACTCGTGCCCTTCATGCACGGTCACTCAGTTTTTGAGGATAGCCTGCTCTAGGCAGATCTTCAGCTGTGCCATATTCTTTCCATTTCTTGATGATTGGCTTACCTGTATAAGGGATATTCAATCACTTCCAAATTTTCTGGTATCCATCTCCTGAGTTGTGCTTTTCAACAACCTTTTCACAGAGTTGCTTGGAATATTCTTTTGTCTTCATGGTGCAGTTTTTGCCAGGATACTGACCCACCAGCAGTTGGATCTTCCAGATAGAGGTGTATTTTTACTACAAATTTTTACACACAGGTGATCTCCAGTTAGCTCATTATGTGACTCCTAAAACCAATTGGCTGCATCAGTGATGATTTGGTGTGTCATATTAAACAGGGTAAATACTTACTCAATCAATTATTTTTTATATATTTGTAATTACTTTAGATCACATTATAGAGATCTGTTTTCACTTTGACATGAAAGAGTCTTTTTCTATTGATCAGTGTCAAAAAAGGACAAATTAAATCCACTGTGATTTAATGTTGTAGAACAATAAAACATGAAAACTTCCAAGGGGGTAAATACTTTTTATAAAAGGAAAGGTACGTCACATCCGGAGTTAGCGGACGATTTCCCTCCACACCTCTCTGAGGTAGTGGGGAATCGCGTACGAGGCAAGTTACACCAGTGGTTTGCCACTGCCTTCTGCCGGGTGAGTTTCCAAAGAGATCACCAGCTTGTAACCCAGCACGGATGGAAAGCATGCAGGGGAGCCAGCTTTATAGGCACTGTATTTAATTTCATTTTCTTTTTTATAGAGACGTATGGTAATTTATAGTTTTTATTATTATGCATTGCAATGTGCTGCTGCCACTAAACAACAAATTTCACAACATATAGTACTGAGCAAAAGTGTTAGGCACACATACGTAGCTCAGATGCCTAAGATCTTTGCACAGCACTGTATTTGTCAACATGGGGCAGAGAGTGAGTTGGTAGATCTAGCAGGAGCAAAGGGTGTTGGGAAATGCCGAGGGTGGAGCCCTATGGAAAGGATGTGGGACGGGGCTGGCATGCGTACAGACACACCCAGCCCTGAGACATCAGGCAAGGTCACTTGATTGCAAACAATTAGTTTATTGATCATTACAAAATGTCTCCTTATTGCTTCCCGATCCTCCCCTCTCCCTTCCCCTTTTTCCAACCGTAATTCCCCTCTCCCTGCCCCCTTCCCACTCTCAGTCTCACAATACAGACTCTTATGAGAATCATGTTTACCATCACTCACATATGTCGTGATTTTTTTCCTTTGAGGCAACAGCAATACAGTGCAGTACATAGAATTACTACTGTCCCAAGGTCTTAGGTACTCTTAGCTATTTATACATGTATACATGATTCTGATTCTGATTCAGTCTATGACAATTTTTATTTGAGTTTTAGGTTAACTATATCAGTGCTTGCAGTTTATGATTTCTGGTGTACCTTCTTCCATGTACACAGCTTCATTTATGAAAATTCTATCTTATTTCCAATAAATTTCTATGTCTGGATCATTATCTTGAATTTTGAATATTACAGATGCACTTCTGTTTGTATATTATACGGACACGTGCTAGTTGGTAACTTTCTTTTGGATTGTTTACTTTGGCCATATGATCCTGCCTTTTGTTCCGCTTTCCAAACTTGACCCACAGATAGTCTTGAATTTACAAAATATTTTTGTACTCCCTTGGATAAATCTTCTTCAGCTCTCTTCAAAACTTGGAAAAGTTGTTATACTGCAGTTCATTCATTGTGCAGAAGGTCACAATGATATGTAAAATGACAGTAACCCCTGGATTTAAATTTGTCCTGTTGAATCCTGGTTCAGAAAAATGTATCCTATTGTCTATAGTCTTAGTTCAGAATTTTAAACTGATGATTCCAAAGAGTGAGTTTCGAAGTTAGTAGATTGTAGGCCCTTTAAGTCAGTAATCAACACATTCATCTCAATAATTCTTTAGAAATAAGAATTTCTAAGTATGTTTAACTACAGAAAAATTAAATACAATCTAATAAAAAACTTCTTCCCACTGATTCCAGATTTATACAGTTTAGTTTTCTTGCAGATGTTGATTAAATTGTTTCAAAAGCTCTCAAATTAATCACCCATTTGCTAGAATAAGTGGAATATAAAAAATATACTAAAAGGAGAAAGACAATTAACAGCTGAGCTAAGACAATGCAAGTTCCTATTTCATTATAATTACTTGGTAATAACAATATCATTGATCCATGAGATTTGCTGTAAAATAGAGAATTATCTATTTTCTCTACTGGAACACTAATTACTGTGCTGTTTTATAATACATAACCTATTTTCATTGTTACATTCATGGACTACTTATTGAACATTAAACATCGTCTTTTGCAGTATTAGCCAAATTATTGATAACACATTCATTGTGAACCAATGCCATAACTATATATTTTAAGCAAGTATTTCAAGTATTATGTTCAACATATGTATTTGCAGTAATTGCTGGACTGTGCTCTGTCCAGTTTAGAAAGAAATGTTGCACTACTTTTGAATAGATGTCTAACCTAACATGAAACAATTGAGAGACATGTTGATGAAATGAACTACACCCTTAATTACGTGAAAGTGAACTCATCGCTGAAATTGTGCTTCTAATTTTTTTTTAGATTATGAAGACACGCAGTCCTCTTTTATTGTCATTTAGTAATGCATGCATTAAGAAATGATACAATATTTCCTCCGGTGTGATATCACAAAACACAGGACAGACCAAGACTGAAAAAACTAACAAAACCACATAATTATAACATATAGTTACAACAGTGCGACAATACCATAACAGGATGAAGAAGTCCATGAGCACAGTAAAAAGTTCAAAGTCTCTCAAATATCCCACATCTCACGCAGATGGGAGAAGGAAGAAAAACTCTCCCTGCCATACCCGACCGCAGTCCAACTCTGAGTCATCCAAAAACTTCGAGCCTCCGATCAGCTGTCCGACACTTAGTGTTGAGCGCCATCTCTGTCGGAACGATTCGACCTCAATCTCAGTCGCCAACAGCAGGCAAAGCCGGGGATTTTGAGGCCTTCCGTCCGGAAGATTCCCGACCGCGCAGTAACAACAGCAGCAAACTGGCGTTTCAGAAATTTCTCCAGATGTTCCTCATTTTATATGAGCTTTACTATATGGTTGAGTTGAGTTGTTCTCCGATCTTCACAACTTACTTGTAAACATTTTGTCACCATATGAGGAGACATCATCAGTGCACTGTTAATTGTGGTGTGTCCCCTGAATGCTTGGGCTTTATATACTTATCATGCAGCTGATTGCTCATCATTATGGAAACTCATTTGTGATGTAGGGAGGAAATCTTGTCACTGATTGGTTGCATGGCAAACTTAGGTGCATTGGGGTCTGGAATTTTGCCCACATTGGCTCATAAATAGGATCAAGGTCTATACAACTGTTCGTGGAAAACCATACTTCTAGGAATTCTCTTGCATGCAGTGTGTTTGCTTGCGCCATGAATTTACTGATGCCCAGTCGAATCTGTGCCCCTCTCGATCTTCATTGATAAAGACTTTAATCTATGTTACTTTTTTTCAACTTTATTTATATGAAAAACCATACCAAGAAAGACAGAAACAAATTAAATGAGGGCGTCAATGATCTTGCGGTCTGAACAAATAGTTGCCAAATAAAGCGTACCACAATAAGGTAATGCATTTTGGAAGGAAGAAAGAAAGGGTTATTTATTATTTAAAAGATATGAATTTAGATAAAGTACAGCAACAAACAGATCTTGGAGAACAAACTTATCAATCATTAAAAGTTCCATCACAGGTAACCCAATGCCAAAAAAGGCAAACTGAGCACTACTATTTACTTCTAGAACATAGGGAAATTATGCTAAACATACTTAACACTGGCTAGACAACATTTATAATACTGTGTACATATCTGACTGCCAAACTTTAAAACGCATAGAGCGGCACTGGAGAGGGTGCTGAGAAAATTTTCGAAAGCAATATCAAAAATGCAAGAGTACTCATATCAGGAAAAAATAAAATAACTATTTACTTAATCTTCAGCACCTTCAAATAGAGTGCTTAAAATTATAGAAAGAATGGGATTTGACAGAGTGAATAGAGGCAGAATGTATTCACCAAAGGTTATGGAAATAAGAGAGTGGTCACAAAAAAAAGGTACAAAGCATATACAAAACTTCCTAATCTGAAGAGTGCTGATGAAGATGGCAGAGTCTGCCATCAAAACTTCAGTTACGGTCAATACTTGTACCCAGCTGGAAGCCTGAGAAGAGTCTATTGGTAGATAAAGAGTCCTTAAAGTGAGATCATCAGTTGTGGAAACATTTCAATGATGGGTCAAGTGAGTGTAGTTATCCCCTTTTATTCAAGAGCTTGATGGTTAAGGGGTGGTAACTGTCCTGGAGGTGTGGCTTCTGAGACTCTTGTACCTTCTATCTGATGGCAGCAGTGAGAAGAGAGCATGGCCTGGGTGGTGGGGATCTCTGATGATGGATGCTGCTTTCCTGCAACAGCACTCCTTGTAGATGTTCTTTCTTTTCTTGGACTTGTACTAGGACTATTTTATCCTTTTATCTGCTTTATTCCTGCAAGGAAAATAATCCAGACATTTACTTTTGACTAATTTATTAATGAGGGTATAAGTAAGTTTTACCTTGATCTTATTAATACCAGTCATTATTTTAAAGTCTGTTATCATTTTGAGAGTCTTCACAAGCAGTGGAATACAGAAGCAACTGGAGTTCTTCTATTTCCTCATTAAATGGACAACTGATTGGACAAACCATCCGGCAGCAATGAGTCTAAAAGTGAGAGCTGAAATTTCCCTATTTCTAACAGGATGGTGGCCTTCACCCATCCCTGCAAGTATAACTTCAAATGCTAGTCTGCACTGCTGCCATCAAGATCGGGTCATTTGCTGCCCAAAGGCAGATAATTGTGGTGCTGGACTATCAGATTAAGCAAAAGTAATTTTAAAGGGGACAAAGGACGCCCACAAAGAAGAATGCAGAATAAATTTTAAATTTAGCATATTTTACAGAACGTCCACATTCTGTCCAATTGCCTATGGTAGATAAATGTAGCAAAATTGTGCTCTGCCAGTTTCCACAAGTAACACTGATTTAATAAAGTGCATTATGTTTTAGTAGTGTTGGCGCATGGCCAAGAGGTTAAGGCGTTCGTCTAGTGATTTGAAGGTCACTAGTTCGAGCCTTGGCTGAGGTAGCGTGTGTGTCCTTGAGCAAGGCACTTAACCACACATTGCTCTGCTATGACACTGGTGCCAAGCTGTATGGGTCCTAATGCCCTTCCCTTGGACAACATCGGTGGCGTGGAGAGGGGAGACTTGCAGCATGGGCAACTGCTGGTCTTCCATACAACCTTGCCCAGGCCTGCTCCCTGGAAACCTTCCAAGGCGCAAATCCATGGTCTCATGAGACTAACGGATGCCTATAATTATGTTTTAGTGCTGTTAGTTGAAGGATAAATATTGACCACAACACTAGAAAGATCTTTATCAAAGGTTGTTTGGGACGTACTGCATTCACTAGAAAAGTAAGATGGGGTCTCTTCAATATCTTACTAAAAACCCAGCACCTCAGATTTGGCAACATCATTTCAGCCTTAGTTTAAAATATTAGGTCTAGATTGTGTCCTCATTTCTACGGAATGGGCTCAAATTCACAACTTCCCAACTCAGAGGTAGAAGTGACCCCACTGAACCACAGCTGAGGCATTACCCATGAACTGCCTATGAATAATTTGATGTAGAGTATTACCTGAGAGCACCACCTCTGAGTCACAACTGACACTATTTCAGCTGGAGTGTTTGCAATCTGAGACTGAGAACTGTTGTCGTCGTCTTCTTGCTCTTTTCTAATACTGATCTCATTTTTTGCTATATTTTCTAAAGGATGATTGCAGTTAAACTATGGAAATGGCAGTGATGTGCATGGATGCCCAATACTTGTACCCAATGAGCAAGGAATGTAGCACCTGCCACAAAAAGTCAAGCCTTGGTGTGGAAAATTAAGAGAGAACAGGGACATAGACTCACTATCCCATTTGCTGCTGCAGTCTTGCCATTCACATGGAATTGCAGTGGAAAATTCATTTCTGGCTGTAGTTACTTAGAGTGCTTAGTTAGTAGAGTCGAAGAACATTTAAAGAGCAGAGTGGTTGGTGACCTTACGTTATCTCTATGCATTCAAATTCCCTTGTTATTCAAGTAAGTTCTTCAGGCATCCAGGTTTTCCTTGGTTGGATCTTGTGTCTGATAGTCAGATAAATGTTAATTTCACTGAAGTGAAGATTGCACATTATATTTGCAATTTTAATAGATTCCATCTTAATATTTGGTTTCAAAATGACATGTAAAACATATTACAGCTGGAAAAGCTGCATTTCTTATAAAAATCTAAACTATAGGTAACTCAGAGCATCTCTCCCATGAATAAAATGGCTGGGTGGAACACAGGGTTAGCCAAATCTTTGGGCCTGAGGGTAAGTCTTCCAGGCCCATTAATAATGGTCAAATTAATGGACCAAAAGTCCAGAGGTCTAGTGACATTGTTCAAATTCCGTAGTAGCAATTCGGGAACATAAATTTCAATAAGCAAATAACCTGGAATAAAAAGGTGGTATCAGTAATGATGACTACAAAACTACTTGATTATTATGAAAATCAATGGGATTCAGTAATGCCCTAATTGCCACAGAGAAGGGAATATGCCATCCCAGCCAAGTCTGGGTCTATATATGAATCCAGTTCTATTTTAGAACTCCACAGCTTAGCAGTTCATTCAGTCAGGAATGGGTAATGATACCCACATCTGCAAAGAAATATCTTTTTTAAAGAAAGAATAATGCAATCAGGAATCGAGATGAGAAAAAATTTCTTCCCTGGGAGTTGAGAATCTTTGGAATTCTCTATTTCATAAAAACTCCATTTGGAGTTCAAAAGATGTAAAGATCATTTGAATAAGGAGGTAAGTGGTGCCGAGGCCCAACATCAGATCAGCAAAAGTTATAGTCTGGCAGAGTAGACACAGTGGTTTACTCCTGTTCTTCTCATGTTTCAATGTGATAGAGCACAAATGTACCATTTCCTTAATTCCACCACAGCCTTCACTGTGGAGAGGGAGGGAGAGCAACTAGATGTCTGGGTACTTATTGGTACCAATGACCTGGGAAGGAAAAGCAAAGAGGTACTGGAAAGAACATTTAGCGAGCTAGGTAGAAAGCTGAAAAGTAGCACCTCCCGGGTAGTAATTTTTGGATTGCTGCCTGTGCCATGTGCCAGGTGCCAGTGAGGGTAGAAACAAGATGGTATGGCAGATTAATGCATGGCTGAGGAGCCATGGCTGAAGGATGGTTGTAGTTGGGGTGGCATGGCTCTGCTGGTAAAGAATGGCATCAAATCAGTAGAAAGATATGACATAAGATTAGAAGATGTTGAATCCTTGTGGGTTGAGTTAAGAAACTGCAAGATGTAAAAAAACACTGATGGCAGTAATATGCTGGCCTCCCAACAGTAGCTGGGATGTGGACCACAGATTACAACATGAAATAGAAAAGGTGTGTCAAAAGAGAATGTTATGATAGTCATGGGAGATTTCAACATCCAGGTCATTTGGGAAAATCAGGTTGGTAATGAATCTCAAGAGAGTGAGTTTGTTGAATGCCTACGAGATGGCTTTTTACAGCAGTTTGTCGTTGAGCGTACGAGGGGACCAGCTATACTGGATTGAATTTTATGTAATGAACTGGAGGTGATAAAGTAAACGAACCCTCAGGAGGCAGTGATCACAATATTCAATTTGAGTTCAACTTGAAATTTGATAGGGAGAAAGTGAAGTGTGATGTAGCAGTATTTCAGTGGGGTAAAGGAAATTACAGTTGTACGAGAGAGGAGTTGGCCAAGGTAAATTGGAAGGAACTACTGGCAGGGATGACAGCAACACCAACACCAACACCAACACCAAAATGGTGTGCGTTTCTGGGAAAAATGAAGAGGGTGCAGGATAGATGTATTCCAAAAAGAAATACTCAAATGGCAAAATAATACAACCATGGCTGACAAGGGAAGTCAAAGTTAATGTAAAAGCAAAAGAGAGGGCAAACAAAAAAGCAAAAATTCGTGGTAAGACAGAGGATTGGGAAGCCTACAGAGAGCAACTAAAAGAATCATTAGGAGGGAAAAGATGAAATATAAAAGCAAAGTAGCAAACAATATCAAAGTGGATAGTAAAAGCTTTTTCAAGTATGTAAAGAATAAAGAGAGATGAGAATGGATATAGGACCACTAGAAGAAGAGGCTGGGGAAACAATAATGGGGGACAAGGAGATGGCAGATGAACTAAATGAGTATTTTGCATCAGTCTTCACCGTGCAAGACACTAGCAGTGTGCCAGATGTTGAAGGGAGTGAGGGAAGAAAAGTGAGTGAAGTTACTATTACAAGGGAGAAGGTGCTCAAAAAGCTGAAAGGCCTAAGGATACATAAGTAATCCAGATCAGATGAACTGCACCCTAGGGTTCTGAAAGAGGTAGCAGTAGAAATTGTGGAGGCATTAGTAATGACCTTTCAAAAATCATTGGACTCTGGCATGGTGCCAGAGGACTGGAAAATTGCAAATGTCTCTCTACTGTTTAAGAAAGGAATTTATAGACCAATTAACCTGACCTCAGTGGTTGGGAAGGTGTTGGAGTCAATTGTTAAGGATGAGATTATGGAGTACTTAGTGATACAGGACAAGATAGGACAAAGTCAACATAGTTTCCTTCAGGGAAAATCTTGACTGACGAACCTGTTGGAACTTTTTGAGGAGATTACAAGTAGAATAGATAAAGGGTATGCAGTGGATGTTGTATACTTGAACTTTAAGAAGGCCTTTGACAAGGTGCCACACATGAGGCTGCTTACCAAGTTCAGAGCCCATAGTATTACAGGAAAGTTATAGTATTACAGGAAAGTTACTGGCATGGTTAGAGCATCAGTTGATTGGTAGGAGGCAGCGAGTGGGAATAAAAGGATCCTTTTCTGGTTGGCTGCCAGTGACTAGTGGTGTTCCGCAGGGGTCAGTGTTGGGACCACTTCTTTTTATGTTGTACATATATCAATAATCTAGATGATGGAATAGATGGCTTTGTTGCCAAGTTTACGGATGATATGAAAATTGATGGAGGGGTGGGAAGTGTTGAGGAAACAGGTAGGCTGCAGAAGGACTTAGGCAGATTAGGAGAATGGGCAAGAAAGTGGCAAATGAAATAAAATGTTGGAAGATGCATGGTCATGCACTTTGGAAGAAGAAATAAATGTGCAGACTATTTTCTAAAGGGAAAGAAAATCCAAAAATTAGAATCAGAATCAGGTTTATTATCACCGGCGTGTGACCTGAAATTTATTAGCTTAGCAGCAGCAGTTCAATGCAATACATAATCTAGCAGAGAGAAAAAATAATAAATAAAATAAAACATAATAATAAACAAGTAAGTCAATTACGTGTATTGAATATACTTTTTAAATGTGCAAAAAACAGAAATACTGTATATTAACAAAAGGTGAGGTCAGGTCCAAAGCTTCAATATCCATTTAGGAATCAGATGGCAGAGGGGCAGAAGATGTTCCTGAATCGCTGAGTGTGTGCCTTCAGGCTTCTGCACCTCCTACCTGATGGTAACAGTGAGAAAAGGGCATACCCTGGGTGCTGGACGTCCTTAATAATGGACGCTGCCTTTCTGAGACACCGCTCCATAAAAATGTTCTGGGTACTTTGTAGGCTAATGCCCAAGATGGAGCTGACTAGATTTACAACCTTCTGCAGCTTCTTTCAGTCCTGTGCAGTAGCCCCTCCATACCAGACAGTGATGCAGAGTGTCAGAATACTCTGCATGGTACAACTATAGAAGTTTTTGAGTGTATTTGTTGACATGCCAAATCTCTTCAAACTCCTAATAAAGTATAGCTGCTGTCTTGCCTTCTTTATGACTATATCAATATGTTGGGACCATGTTAGATCCTCAGAGATCTTGACACCGAGGAACTTGAAGCTGCTCGCTCTCTCCACTTCTGATCCCCCTATGAGGATTGGTATGTGTTCCTTCGTCTTACCCTTCCTTAAGTCTACAATCAGCTCTTTCGTCTTACTGATGTTGAGTGCCAGGTTGGTGCTGTGGCACCATTTCACTAGTTGGCATATCTCACTCCTGTGCGCCCTCTCGTCACCACCTGAGATTCAACCAACAATGGTTATATCGTCAGCAAATTTATAGATGGTATTTGAGCTATGCCTAACCACACAGTCATGTGTATACAGAGAGTAGAGCAGTGGGCTAGGCACACACCCCTGAGGTGCGCCAGTGTCGATCGTCAACGAGGAGGAGATGTTATCACCAATCTGCACAGAATGTGGTCTTCCAGTTAGGAAGTTGAGGATCCAATTAAAAAGGGAGGTACAGAGGCCCAGATTCTGCAACTTCTCAATCAGGATTGTGGGAATGATGGAAAAAATCTGCGATGCAAAGGTACTTGGGAGAAGAGATGTGCTGGCATTGAAGAGGTTTCAGAGGAGGTTCACAAGGATGGTTCTGGAAACAAATCGTTATCATATGAGGAACATTTGACAGCTCTGGGTCTGTACTCATTGGAATTTAGAAGGATGAGGGGGATCGCATTGAAATCATTGGAATGTTGAAAGACTTAGACAGAGTAGATGTGGAAAGGATGTTTCCCATAGTGGGGTGTCTTGGACAAGAGGGCACAGCCTCAAGATAGAGGGCCATCCATTTAAAACAGAGATGCAGAGAAATTTCTTTAGCCAGAGGGTGCTTAATTTGTGGAATTTATTACCACAGGCAGCTGTGGAGGCCAGGTCATTGAGTATATTTAGGGCAGAGCTTAATAGTTTCTTGATTGGACGCAGCATCAAAGGTAATGGGGAGAAGACCAGGGAGTGGAGCTGAAGTGGGGGAATAAAAAGGATCAGCCATGATTGAATGGCAGAGCAGACTCGATGGACCAAATGGCCTAATTCTGCTCCTATGGTTTATGGTACTAATTACACATGGCAATGGCAGGAAGCTTCAATCAAAGGCCAATCCTACTTCAACTGTTTGTAACACCTCACACATAAAAGTTGCTGGTGAACACAGCAGACCAGGCAGCATGAAGGGTCTCGGTCCGAAACGTCGACTGTACCTCTTCCTAGAGATGCTGCCTGGCCTGCTGCGTTCACCAGCAACTTTTATGTGTGCTATTTGTAATTCCAGCATCTGCAGATTCCCTCGTGTTTAACGCTTTGCATTTTGTGTGTAACAGGATATAGGGGCCTTTTTTCTTGGATGTCCTCTTCAACAGGTCAAGTAGAATCATGGGTCAGATTTGACAGGGATACTCCACCTCCATCAACATAGTCTGGACATCCCCTGGCACCATGCAGTATACTCGTGCATTGTACGTAAATGTGTTTAAAGTTGCAGAGGAGTGGAAGGGGTGACTGGAAAAGTGAGAATGTCTCCGAAAACTTGGACACTGAGAGAGACTGAATGATTCAATGGTGATGCCTGCTGAGCAAGGGTAGCAAAGGCATGTTCAGGACCCTGCAATTGTGACATACATTATCTCCTGCTCCGCTCTGCTATCAACATCAGAGTTTTTGCCAAACTCCACTGAGTAAATCTTCTGAAAGACTGGTGCCCTAGGAAAATAACATCTAACAGGCTCAGCTGCCATATTTCCACAGCCACGTTTGGAATGTAGACAAATGCAGCACTGACGGTTTTGCATTCTGACTCCACCAATGTCTCCCTATCGCTGTGATCCAGTGCAGATCCCGATAGCAATCGAGGATACAGCCTGAAACTCTTCACCTGCCTTTCCGAAGCTGCCTTCATCTCACCGGACATGAAATTGATAGAAATTGACAAAAGTATAAAGATTCCCACAGTTACCTTAACTGCACCTCTCCACCGTGTTGTTTGAAAGAATGCTATTTCCTTTCTCTCAGTTCCTTCGTCTCTGCCACATGATAAGGCTTTCCGTTCAAGGACATCTGAAATGTCCTCTTTTTTTTCAGAAAACAGGGTTTCGCTCCACTGGTGTTAGAGTCCTCACCCACATCGCTCGATGTCCTGCACATCTGCCCCCACTCCATTCCTTCCTCTGACGTAACCATACCAGCCTTCACATCCAACACAGTGTTTTCTGCAACTTCTACAATTTCCAAAAGGATCCCACCTCTAGGCCCGTCTTCCCCTCCAACCACACCCCCATCCCCTGCTTCTGCATAGATAGCTCTCTTCATAATTTTGTTTTCTGCTCATTTCTCCCCACAGATCACCCTCTTGGCACTTAACCCTGCACCATGCTAAATGCTACACATGTCCCAACATTACCTCCTTCACCACCATTCACGGCCCGAAACAGTCCTTCAAAGTGAGGCAGTTCTGCAATTCTGTTGGGGTGATTTATTGCATCCAGTGTTCCTGCTGCAACCACCTCTATACGTATCGGCAAGACCGACATTGATTGAGGGATCGCATTGTTAACCACCTTCACTGCATTTGCTACAACAGCCAGTGGGTCATCCATTTAATACTTCCCATTCCCTCAATGACGTTTGTCCATGGTCTCCTCTATTGTCATGTTTTAGACAGATGCAGGTTGGAGGAACAGCATCTCATGCTCTGCCTTGGTGTGTGTACATATTCAATGATGGTAGCAATGAGAAGAGGGCATTCCCTGGGTGAAGGGGGTCCTTAAATATGGAAGCTGTTTTTTTGAGGCATCGCTCCTTGAAGATGTCCTGGATTCTACGGAGGCTAGTGCCCATGATGGAGCTGACTGAGTTCACAACTTTCTGCAGCTTATTTCAATCCTGTGCACACCCCCATCCCTATACTGGACAGTGATGCGGCCTGTTAGAATGCTCTCTACGGTACATTCATAGAAATTTGCGAGTATCTTTGGTGACATACTGAATCTCCTCAAACTCCGAATGAAATATAGTCGCTGTCATGCCTTCTTTGTAACTGCATCGATATGTTGGACCCAGGATAGATCCTCAGAGACGTTGACACCCAGAAACTTGAAATTGCTCACCCTTTCCACGTCTGATCCCTCGAAGAGGACTGGTGTGTGTTCCCTCATCTTACCTTATCTGAAGTCCACAGTTAGTTCTTTGATCTTATTGACATTGAGTGCAAGGTTGCTGCTGCAATGCAACTCAACCAGCTGATGTATCTCACTCCTGTACACCCTCTTGTCAGCATCTGAAATTCTGCCAACAGCAGTTGTCTCATCAGCAAATTTGAGCTGTGCCTGGCCACACAGTCATAACAGCAACAAATTATATTAAGACAGCTGCAAAGTAAATATTCTCTGTGTCAGAATGAATAACCAAAATCTAAATGACTTGAATAAAAAGAAAAGGACAATTATATTACTTGGTTACAACAGGAGAAAAAGTACTTCGGATCATTTATACTTTGCAATGTTACAATTCTTTTTTTTATTTATTGGAAGGATGTGGGCTTCACAGGCTGAGCTAGCCTTTAAGTGCCCATCCCTAATTACCCTTGAGAAGTGGTGGTGAGCTGCCTTCATTAACTGCTGCAGTTGCAAGGTGTGCATGTACTCGCAATGCTATTAGGGACAGAGTTCTAGGGTTTTCACCCAGCAACCGTGAGTAGTGGTGATTTCTTTCCAATTCAGGACAATGTGTGGCTTGGAGGGCAACTTCCAGGTGATGGAGCCCCCCATGCTTTATGTTGCCCTTGTCCTTAGCTGGTGGAGGTTGTGAGTTTGGAAGGTGCTGTTGAGGGAGTCTTGGTGAGATGGTACAAGCTGCTGTTACTGTGCGTCGACGGTAGAGTGAATGAATGGTTGCCTATTGAGTGAAGTGCTGTGTGCTGCATGTTGTGTTCGTTTGCCTCCATTTTGGAATAGATCATTCAATAGCTGTAACTGGTGATATCTGCCTTTCTCTCAGCTTAATAGGTGGCCAGATTGCTGGAGTGCCACACAATCTATTTGCTTGCAAAGGAGACAGGTCCCTCACCAGACAATGGGAAGTGGAATATCTGACCTCTGTATAGGCAGCCAATCCCCACTTCCAATACAAAAGCAGTGAGTGATGGAAATATTCACTGGGTCCAGTAGCATGCACGGAAGGCAGAAAGAGCTAACATTTCAGCTCAGCAGCCCTGTGCCTGAAATAGTAAAGTTTAATAAAGGGTCATGGTTCAAGTGGAGTAGAGCAAAGTGAATGTGTGGGACTAGATGTAATCAGTTGAGGGAACAATGTAAAGGTTTGGTAATGGCTGCTTAGAAGGAAAAGAGCAGAGCAGAAGCAAAATAAAGTGCCACAGCTGTGCAATATGATTCACCATAAATCTGTAATAAAGGAGAATGCTGGAAAAGTCCACTAAATCTATTGAGGGAGAAAAAGTAATTTAAGTCAGAATCAGCCAAAGAGAAGGAGAAGGAGGAGGAGGAGCAAAGTTGGTAGAGATGAAAAGGCAGTTGCAGAGGAAGTGATAACTTTAGACTGATAAAGAAGAGAGGGAAAGATACAACTAGTGGTGGAACATTGCTGACAGTGACAGAAATTACAGAGGATGGTCCATTGGATATAATTAGAAAGGGAGATTCTATCCTCAATTTTGGTGGGGGTGGAAATTAAATGTTTCTGTGTCCTGTTCTTCTTCACCTCTAACGTTTTCAACATATTGATCTGCTGCAATAATTTGACAAGTTACCACAGTGCCTGAGGCTCAGTTGAATTCCTGACTTGAGCACCCTCACATGTGTAGTTGTCCAAGCACGAAGTCAGTGACAGTCTAACCCATTATTCAGTGCCCAACACTGCAGAAAGCTTAACCGTGCATTCCTATTGCTGTGCTAGTGCAACCAAATAACAAAGTCACAGGAAGACATTCTTGCTTCAGTTCAGTTACAGGGAGAAGGCAGGAGAATGGGGATGAGAAGGAAATCAACTATGATCTAATAGCAAAGCAGACTTGAAGGGCCGAATAGACAATAGGTGCAGGAGTCGGCCATTCGGCCCTTCAAATGGCCTGGTTCTGCTCCTATGTCTTGTGGTTTTATGGTATTCAGATTAGAAAAGGTTTGTGAGGGAGGAAGCATGTGAAATTTGTTGAATACTATACCTACAGCACTAGAGACAAACTTTGACATTTCGTAGTAGAGATGAAGGCTACCCTATTTTCAAATGATCCCATTTAAGCTCGTGTATTCAAGCAATCAGCCAGAAGTGTTATTTGTTCTGAACATGGTCCTTATGGAATCTGTTAGCTTACTATAAGTGTTTTCCACTGAATTATTAATGCATAACATTTGGCTGCCCCAACAGAGATCTGTAAAATCAGCTACCATGTTGCTTTGCACATATCAGAAAATTTGTCTAGTCACAGATGTCAGACATTTTCCTTGCTTATTATAGTCTAGTGATTTCCTGCTAACCAGTTGCATTGATTGCAATCTCTATTCACATGGGATCCAGTAAATACAATCAATTTCATAGACTATTATTTGGATATGAATAATTATCAAAATAAAAATTAAAAATAGAAGACTAAGAATGAATCCCCTACATAGATTATTCTTTAATTTTACTCTTCCCTCTACTTTGGAGCAACTGAGCCAAAATCACAAAATGTGATTCATAACACTCAGTAATACCTTGAAACACTTTGTGATTCAAACTTTACTGATAGCCTCACATCTCAGTTCCAGTATTCACTTTATTAATATTAACTGTGTCTATTATTATGTTTTATAATATATAGCCTAGAACTGTGACCAGTTTTCCAATTTTAGTGAATCTATGGCTTCATACCAGTTCTGCTTAACTTCATTGTTTTAGAAATTAATCCCTCCAGAAATGAAGACTAGTTATTTTTCAAATCAATGAGAGTGAAAATTGCACTGAATATAAATTATGATGAGGGAGTTTTTACAATGAAAAGAAAGATCTAGGTGGATGAAGATCCTAGGAGATAATCCTTTATTGATCTTTGCCACTACTTTTTTGACTTGTGATCCTTAAACCCTGATCTCCCTCTTCTTCTCTAGAACTTAGACTTACATAAAATTTTTTTAACATAAAAGGTTTTGCCATTCTTTTTCCTTTTAATAGCATAGAAGAAAGCCGTAAAGCCATCAAGACCACACAAGTTCTCAGATCAATCCCATCCATCATATTCCCCCACTCATTTCCCTCCAACCTAACCCACTCACAAACTCCTACCACCCACTTACACTTGCAGCGTATCTGTGGGATTTGGGAGAACAGGGAGAATGTGCACACTTGATCACATAGACAGTGCAACATCCTGTCATTCAGAAGCCATACTCCCTAATAACTGGAAGAGTGATGCTTGTACAGTGGCATGCCCTTCATGATCTGTCTGCAAAGATCACGTCTCCTACGTTGACAGGTGAGAGCCAATAGAACTTGCACCATAACGATGGAGAATGCCATGCTGAAACTGACTTGGTTACAATTGCAACTCAGCAACACTGTTCTGTTAGCCTCATATGGAGTTCTTTCTTATCATACAAGCTTCAGCAATGGTGATAAGGTGGTCGCAATACTACTTCAATTTAACTCGTCAAGGTGAAATTAGCTCAATTTGGATTAATTAAGGTAACAAAAGCCTTAAGACAACAAATATAGTGCCAATTAATCAATGTTAACAGTAAAATGTAAAACTATTTTATTAATTAGATTAGCAACAGATGCTTCTGCAGTTTCTACAGAATGGTGGAAGGACTCTTTCACAATGTTTCCTTCGTTCATCTTGTGCTTTCCTATCTGCAACTTAAAGCATGCTTACTTTCTAACATTTCTTCTGATGAAGTTATCCATCTGCAGCAACAATTTTGTTTTTTTCGGCATAGATGCTGACTAGCCTGATAAGACAAATAGTAGGCCATTCTTTATTGTTAGAAGATTTGACCAATAACAGTCATCTTTACTGAAATCCTTTAGCACCTAGGGATATCGTACCAATCACATTATTAGAAGGCTTAATCTCCTTAAGGGATATACTTGTAATAAACTGAAATGTAGTTCACCAGACCAATTCCTCGGATGAGGAGTTGCCCTGTGAGGAGAAATTAAACCAACTGGACCTACAATCTCCATTGTTGAGAAGAATCTCATTTAAATATAACATTTTTTACAAGAAGACTGAGTGCTGTCACCAATGACTTTTGAAGTCTTAACTAACGGATCTGTTGCTCCTTAGAGAACTGGACACTAGATGGTAGCTTCCTGAATTCCAGGGAGGGATAGTCTATGGATACAAGCTCATCTTCCTTCCTCCCTCACTGTCCCCAGATTTGCTTGCCCTGCTTTTAGCAACTGTCCTGCAGTGTCGCCTCACCTGGAAGGACTGTCTGGGGCCCTGAATGGTGGTGAAGGAGGAAATGTAAGGGCACGTGTAGCACTTGTTCCGCTTACAAGGATAAGTGCCAGGAGGGAGATCGGTGGGGAGGGATTGGGGGGACAACTGGACAAGGGAGTCGCATAGGGAGCAATCCCTGCGGAAATCCTTGGCTCCAGACAGGGCTCCAGACAGTCTTTCCAGGTGAGGCAACACTTCACCTGTGAGTCAGCTGGGGTGATATACTGTGCCCGGTGCTCCCAATGTGGCCTTCTATATATTAGCGAGACCCGACGCAGACTGGGAGATCGTTTCGCTGAATACCTACGCTCTGTCCGCCAGAGAAAGCAGGATCTCCCAGTGACCACACATTTTAATTCCACGTCCCATTCCCATTCTGATATGTGTATCCACGGCCTCCTCTACTGTAAAGATGAAGCCACACTCAGGTTGGAGGAACAAAACCTTATATTCCGTCTGGGTAGCCTCCAACCTGATGGCATGAACACCGACTTCTCAAACTTCCGCTAATGCCCCACCTCCCCCTCGTACCCCATCCATTATTTATATACACACATTCTTTCTCTCTCTCTCTCTCTCCTTTTTCTCCCTCTGTCCTTCTCACTATACCCTTTGACCATCCTCTGGGTTTCCCCCCCCCCCCTTCCCCTTTTCTTTCTCCCTAGGCCTCCTCTCCCATGATCCCTCTCAAATCCCTTTTGCCAATCAACTGTCCAGCTCTTGGCTCCATCCCTCCCTCTCCTGTCTTCTCCTATCATTTTGGATCTCCCCCTCCCCCCCCCACTTTCAAATCTCTTACTAGCTCTTCTTTCAGTTAGTCCTGACGAAGGGTCTCGGCCCAAAACGTCAACTGTACCTCTCCCTAGAGATACTGCCCGGCCTGCTGCGTTCACCAGCAACTTTGATGTGTGTGGCTTGAATTTCCAGCATCTGCTGATTTCCTCGAGTAAGCGATCTAACTGCCATTATATCTTCAATGTATCATTACAAGTAGATAGGGCTATTAAAATGCCTAATAGCATTTTGGGCTTTATAAGTGAGAAAATGGAGCATACAAAGGAGCAAGTAATGTTATATATACACGGTAAATTGATTAGCTGACATATTATTGCATGCTAGTTTTAGGCATTGCATTATAGAAAAGATATTAAGATCATAGAGCAGGTATACATTAAGAAATAAATGACACCAAGGAATATGTAAATATTACAAGGAGAGACATGAGATTGTGGAAAAATTTCCATGTGAATGAGGCCCTTTAATAAAAAAAGTATTTAAGTAATGTTCTTTTAAGTTTTCAGCTGGACGATGAAGGGTTTTCTCTGTGCCCAGTCCAAAACAGCAATCAGTAAAAACAAAAGATATTGAATTTATAACAGTCTAATACAATCAAGTTAGTCTTTGACATAGCTTTTTAGGTTCAGGTTACACTTTCCAATTTATTTCTGGAAATATTTTGTACTTGTATTTATTTCACAATTATAACAGGATGATTCACATTCAGTCATCCTCTGCAGACACTACTTCCTTATAAATTGCAAGATTTGGTGTGCTTCACATGAAAACAATGATAAGTGATAGATCAGATATTCAGAGCACCTTGCTTCTTTCCCTCTACATAAGGGCTTTGTTAAGATTATTTTACAATGTGAGTAGCCTAAGAATGAAGACAAGGCATTGTCCTTCTGTCATTGTGATCTCGATTAGAATCCACTGCATAATGTGAGCTTAAAGGTTTCCAATATCTGCTTGTTACATATTCCCGATGCTAGCTTAACTTGGCCATCTCAGACCAATTTCTGGTGCAAATGGACCAACTGGACAAAACTGCCAGTATTTCACACAAATTTGTAGAAGGAGGTGGCATTGGATAGTTACTGTGGCAAACAGGTTTGTGACATCTGTGCATTAAATTCTACTATATAGTAACTTGATTAAAATAGATTGACTTCACCTTTTAAGTTCTGCTGTATACCAAAGTGGAACATAGGCAAAGATCAAAAATTTTGGGATTTTAGCCCAAAAAGCAGAACATAATGGCGAACTTCCTTCCATATTAAATATTGGCAACAATTTAAATGTTAATGCCAGAGCTTTATCTGTGGATACTCTCCTGAAGAGAATGTTACTTATGGTAACAACCTAGAGTTTTTAAGTATGCTACTAAACAGTGTTTTGGGCGCTATTTTGAAAACACTTCCAACCTTTTCCACTCACCTGCATCACCTCATGCATGTTGCAGGGAAAGGTGGGTTGACTCTGGCATTGGTTTCAAGTGTCACTGTGGCACCCACACGTTCTCCACCAATTCAGCTCTGAAACTGGGAACCATAGGCATTTAATACACCTCTCCAAGTGTCAAAGAACTTTTCCTACAATGCCCTTCTAATCTGCTGTAAATCTTGCCAGGAGAAAAGAAAGAGCCTGTGTTTCACCATAAAGTCATTTGGCACAGAAATAAGCCTTTCAGCTCACGTGTCCTTGCTGACCCATCCTTACTCATTTACCTGCACTTGGCCCATGGCCTACCATGCCTTGGCCATTTGAATGGTCATCTGGATACTTTGCAAATGCTGTGAGGGTCTCTGCCTCCATCACCCTCAACATGGAAAATAGATCCTCCATCTCAACACACACAAAATTCTGGAGGAACTCATCAGGTCAGGCAGCATCAATGGAAACGAATAAACAGCCAACATTTCGGGCTGAGACCCTTCTTCAGGACTGGAAAGGAAGGGGGAAGATGCTGGAATAAAAAGGTGGGGGGAGGGGAAGGAGGATAGCTAGAAGGTGATAGATAAAGCCAGGTGTGTAGGAAAGATAAAGGGCTGGAGAGGAAGGAATCTGATAGGAGAGGAGAGTGAATTGTGGGAGAAAGAGAAAGAGGAGGGGATCCAGGGGGAGGTGATAGGTAGGTGAGAAGAGGTAAGAGGCCAGAGTGAAGAAGAGAAGAAGTGGCGGGAGGGGAACATTTTTTTTACCGAAGGGAAAAGTTGATGTTCGTGCCATCAGGTTGAAGGCTATTCAGACAGAATATAAGGTGTTGCTCCTCTACCCTGAGGGTAACCCTCACCATGGCACAAGAGGAAGCCATGTTCTGACAAGTCAGAATGGGCATGGGAATCAGAATTAAAATGTTTGGCCACCGAAAAGTTCTGGTTTTGGTGAAAGGAGAGGAGATAGGTGATGAAGCAGTCCCCCAATTTACGACAGGTCTCACCGATGTAGAGGAGGCTGCATCAGGAGCACCGGACACAAAAGAGGACCCCAGAAGATTCGCAGGTGACGTGTTGCCTCATCTGATTGGACTTTTTGGTATCCTGAATGAATGTGAGGGAAGAGGTGAGTGAGCAGGTGTAGCACTTTAGCTGTTTACAGGGATAAATACCAGGAAGGGGATTTGTGGGGAGGGACAAATGGACAAGGGAATCATGGAGGGAGCAATCCCTGTGGAAAGCAGAGAGGGAGGAGAGGTAAAGATATGTTTGGTGGTAGGGTCCCTTTGAAGATGGAGAAGTTGCAGAGGATCATGGCGTGGTAGGTAAGGGCAAGAGGAACTCTATCACTGCTAAGGCGGCGGGAAGATGGGGTGAGTGTGAATCCTCCATCTCCTCTCTTTTATTCCTCACCCTAAAATAGGGTTTCTAGTTTTAGACAGCGCCATTATGGGAAAGACCTCTTCACTATCTAGTTGATCTTGTACACTTATATTTGCTGGATCTATTTGATAGATCTTTTAAAAATCCATCGAATACCTCGGCTATCTTGACCATACCTCTTCCCACCCTGTCCCTCGTAAAAATGCCATTTCTTTTGCATCAGTCCTTTTGTCTCTGTCACACCTGTCCCCAGGATGAGGCTTTCCTTTCCAGGACATTTGAGATGTGCTGCTTCAAAGAATGGAATTTCCATTCCTTCACCATCGATGCTGCCCTCACTCACATCTCCTCCATTTCCAGACACCTGCACTCACCCCATCTTGCCACCGCCTTGACAGGGATAGAGTTCCTCTTGTCCTCACCTACCACCCCATCAGCCTCCATATCCAACACATCATTCTCTGCAACATCTGCCATCTTCAACAGGACCCTACCACCAAACTTATCTTTACCTCGCCCAGCTCTCCACCTTCAGCAAGGATTGCTCTCTCCAAGATTCTCTTGTCCATTGGTGGAACTGCTTTGTCGAGCACCTTAGCTCCATCCACAAGAAGTGGAATTTCCCAGGAGCCAACCATTTTATTTCCTATCCCCATTCCCATTCAATATATCGGTCCATGGCCTTTGTACCATATAGCCTACATTTTAATAAGGGACTACTTTAAGTTGTAGTAACACATCATTGCATGCGCAATTAGGCGCGTATTGATCTGTATGTGTGCGTCAAGTTCGGACTCTACCAGTAAAGAACCATGAAACTTAGTTCCCGTCTCCAGCGTTGTTATTAACAATATAGTTGTGTAAACAGGCCACATACACAACAGCCTTCTCTTCTGCCACAATGAGGCCACTCCCAGTTTGGAGGAGCAACACATCATATTCAGTTCGGGTAGCTTTCAACCTAATGGCATGAATATCAATTTCTCCAGCTTCTGGTGATCTTTCTCCCTCCCCCTTCCCTCTTCTTCATTTCCCCACTCTGGCCTCTTAACTCCTCTTCTAACCTGCTTATCACCTCCTCTGGTGCACCTCCTCCTTCCCTGTCTCGCAGCATCCACACTCCTATCAGATTCTTCCTTTAGCAGTCCTTTGCCTTTCCACTTATCACCTCCCAGCTTCTTACTTTATCCCTCCTCCCTACAAACCTGGCTTCACCTATCACTTTCTAGCTTGTTCTCCTTCCCTCTCCCCACCTTTTTATTCTGGTTTCTCCCCATTCCTTTCCAGTCCTGATACAGGCTCTTAGCTCAAAACGTCATCTGGTTATTCATTTCCATAGATGCTTCCTGATCTGCTGCCAGCATTTTGTGTGTGTTGCTCTGGATTTCCAGCATCTGCAGGATCTCTTGTGTCTATGGTTCTCAGCTGGGCTAGCTTCTGAAGAATATGGCAGCCCAGAGTGAATTTCCTTATGTCAGATATTAAAAGCTCCATTCTGTGTTGTCATAAATTTAAGATTATTTTAAAGCAGTTTGGTGAAAAAAAAAGGCAGTTCTGCTGAGACTTCTTCAAGGACTCCTTTAAAATTGCATTTGCAATGTCCTCAGTCATCTGCGGCACAAGAAGCATTGCTATTTTTAAGTAGCTTTCAACGCTTTTCCCAAGTTTTATTCTGGATGGTTTCTAAGGCAGGCTTGGATAGACTGTGAATGGCTTTTACATCTGCTAACAGTTAGAGTTCAATAAGAGAATAGAAGCTGACTATAGTAAATCAAGCCATATTGAACTACTATTTGTAGCTAAGTGAAAGCTCAGGTGGTACCGTTTGCCAGGTGGATCTGTGAATAGAGATATTCACAGGAAGTGGTATTTGTGAAGTTATTTCCTAGCACTCTCAGGATTCTGGATATTTATTACATTCCCAGAAGGAATATGAGAAGAAAACCGGATAGCACAGGAGAAAGTGCTATGGAATCACAATACTCAAATAAGACATGCCCGCTTGATGCCAGTGAAGGTTGTAAATAAAATTTGTGCCCTAGTTTATGGTTGTGGCAACAGGCTGCATAATGTGTATCTATACCATTCATTTTTATTAGCAATGATACAGATTAAGTGCCTGCTATAGGGGAAAGAATTGTGGGGTTAGTAATCAGTAAATAGAAATTTGGATTGTGCGAATGTGGTAACAGGGAAATGCAGACAAAAGTAGAGATATGGAATGCAGCAGCAACAACGCCCAAGTTTCAGGAACTTCGCCAATTACATATGTTATAGCGTGCGTCTATAGTTGTAATAGAAAATTGGATTTACTGCTAGACTTGTGGATAATCATTTTATTCTGTAATCAGGATCTAGTCTGCTACTTAATTAAGCCTTCTAGCAGCCATTATTCTGTTTTCAAAATGTAGCTTTACTGGTAATCCTGTCAATTGAGAATGTAAATGCTCTACCAAATTCATGCTCAGGTAGATCAGCTTTGGTTGGTCTCCTGGTATACACCAACTTTTAACAAATCACCCATTATTCGGAAACCAACTCCGGGTGATCTTCGTAAAGCTTGGTGGATTCCATAGTGGGCGAGGGGGTGGGGGGTGTAGGCACTTTTGTTTTCAGTTAATTCTTTGAATATCTCATGGATAATATGGAGAGGAAAAGAAAAATCCTCTCTGGGCAGTAGCACAGGAAGCCTTCAATATCATTGTTGAGATGATGGTGGAGAATGGGAATAAACCATCAAGGACACTGACACTGTGCCACATAATCTTTAGTAACTTCACAAGCATGATAAAGGTCACTGGACATGTTTTGAAGTCAGATCTCCCACCAACAGCACCACTGGACCCACATATTGTTTCACTCTGTCTAACCAGTTATGATAGATAACAACAATCTCTATCAATCACAACTTCTTTCTGAGCTTCTGCTAAGCATTGCACACTTACCACTACTCTAAGACCCAAACCCACAATCTAGAATGTGTAGGCAATCCTGGTTGTTCTTCCAAGGCAAAGTTCAAAAAGTTTGAAGTAAATTTGTTATCGAAGTATGTATATATCACTATATATTGAAGGGGAGGAGAAGATGACGGCACGACGCAGTGCGCACGGCCGCTCCGGAATGATATCTGTATTTGTTAAGTAGGGTACCGTGCACAATTCTGATTTGATGGAGACAGACATGAGAAGCACAGAGGAACATCTGGAGAAACTTCTGAAATGCCCGCTTCGCTGCCGCTGCTACTGTGCGATCGAGAATCTCTGGAGGGGAAGGCCCCAAAATCCTCGGCTTTGCCTGTTGCTTGGTGGCCGGGGGCCGGGATCGAAGCGCTTGGCAGGGATGGTGCTCGGTGTCGGAGGGCTGGTCGGAGGTTCGAAGTTTTTGGATGGACTCAAGAGTCGGCTGTGGTCAGGTGCTTCCAGGGTGCTGCATCGGCAAGTTTGCGGCGCTGGAGGTTCATGGCAGGGAGAGTTTTCTTCCTTCTACCGTCTGCGTGTGATGATGGTACTTTCGAGAGACTTTGAGATTTCTTTTACTGTGCCCATGGTCTGTTCTTTATCAAATTACGGTATTGCTTCGCACTGTTGTAACTATATGTTATAATTATGTGGTTTTTGTCAGTTTTTCAGTCTTGGTCTGTCTTGTGTTTTTGTGATATCATACTAGAAGAACATTGTATCATTTCTTAATGCATGCATTACTAAATGACAATAAAAGAGGACTGCGTGTCCTCATAATCTAATCTAATCTAATACTACCCTGAGATTCATTTTCTTGCAGGCATTTACAGGAAAATAAATATATACATTAAAGTTTATGAAAAGCTATACATAACAAAGACCGACAAACATCCATTGTGCAAGAGGAAAAATTGTGCCAAAGGTAAATAAATAATTCTGAGAACATAAATTGTAGAGTCCTTGAAAGTGAGTTTCTAGGTTGGGAAGTCAGCTCAGCATTGAGGTGAGTGAAGTTATCCACAGGAGTTCAGCAACCTGATAGTTGTAGTGTAATAGCTTTTCCTAGACCTGTTGGTTTGAGACCTAAGGCTCCTGTACCTCTTGCCTGTGACAAGAAGAAAGAAAGGGCCAGAAGATGGGGGTCCTTGATGAAGGATGCAGCCCTGTTGTGGGGAGGGGGCTTTGCCTCTGATGACTGGGTTGTATCCACCACTATTTGTTGACCTTTCTGTTCTTGAGCATTGGTGTTTCCAAACCAGGCCGTGATACTCTCCACTGTACATCCATAGATGTTTGTCAAAGTTTTAGATGACATGCCAAATCTATGCAAAATTCTATGAAAGCAGAGGCGCTGTCACGCCTTCTTTGTGCTGACACTAATGTGTTGGTCCTACGACACGTCCTCTGATATGGGCACACCAAGGTATTTAAAGTTACAGATCCTCTCCACCTCCGATTCCCGAAGGACTGGCTTGTGGATCTCCAGATCCCTCCTGTAGTCAATAATCAGCTCTTTGGTTCTTCTCATGAATGCAAGAGATTGTTGTTACGGCACCATTCAAGCAGATTTTCAATCTCCCTCCTATATGCCAATTCATCACCACCTTTGATTTGGCCAGCAACATTGGTGTCATCAGCAAATTGAAATATGGCATTGCAGTTATTCTTAGCCTCACTGTCATAGGTACAAAGTGAGTCGACAGCCTTGTGGTGCACGTGTGCTGATGGTGATTGTGGAGAAGTTATTGCCAATCTGGACTGACAGGAGTATGCAAATGAGGAAATCAGGGATCCAGTTACACAGTTGCTACTAATCACTAAGCATTGAGACCTTCTGTAGGTCTTGGAGCTTAGTGATGAGTTTCAAGGAGGTGTTAGTAGTGAATGCTGAGATGTAGTCAATGAAGAGCAACCTGGTGTATGCATCCATATGTTCCAGAACCGAGCGAGGAGCGAATGAAAGGAGTCGACAAGCTTCATGATCAATCTCTCAAAGCAATTCAGTGGATGTAAGCACAACTGGATGATCGTCATTGAGATAGGTTACCACATTCTTCTTGGTGACAGGTATGATTGAAACTTTCTTGAAGCAAATGGATACCTTAGTCTGCTGAAGCAAGAGGTTAAAGATATCAGTGAGCACTCCAGCCAGTTGAATAGCATAGGTCTTCAGTACCTGGCCAGGTATAGAGGGTGGGTCAAATGCTTTCCATGCGTTCGCCCTCCCTCCAGAAGAATGTTCTCACCTTGTCCTCAGAGACTGAAATCACAGAGTCATCGGGGACTGTGGGGATTCGTGGAGGTGTACCTGTTACTCAAAGTGAGCGTAAAAGCCATTGAATTCACCTGGGAGCAAAACTTGTGGTCACTAATGTTGCTTGGTTTTGCTTTGTAGGAGGTGATGGCATTCAATATGGGCCAGAGCCATTGTGCATCCTTCAGTGATTAGTTTGGTCTGGAATTTCTACTTTGCATGTAAGGTGGCTTTCCGAAGGTCATACCTGGACCTCTTGTACTTCTCACATCCCTCAGTCAATCTTCCTCCATTCATCTTCCAGCTTCAGATGCATTGAATCAGTTACTTTAGACTTCCCTGTCTATTAACCATGGTCATTTCAACGTCAGTAGATTTCTGCTGCAGGACTTAACCATTGCACGGCACAATCTTGATTTTCACAAAGGTAGGTCTTCACCAATGTAAAAATTTCTGAGCTACACAAAATCAAAAATAGCAAAAAAACACTGACTTTTCAAGTTGGCGATTTTACAACACTTCTACTCATTCAAAGCAGTTTGAATATCGAAGGAGGTAACTATTATGCCATTTCAGTCTCCCAGCAGATTCCAGTAAAGATAAAACAGATATGAAAAGGTCACTGAAAAATATTCTGACTGTTTTAATCATTGAGCATTTCTAATGGTCTCACTAGCACTTAAATATGATTAATGTTTAATTCTTGTTTGTAAACTACCTATGCACTGATGTTTGCCAGCCAAACAGCAATGCAGATTAGTCACTACTGCAGTTCCGCATTGCTGGTGTCAAAATTCTACTTGCAATAAGTCAGACTTCCTCATCTGCAGCAACGTGTCAGCCAGCAGAGCTCAATAAGTAGACTCTTGACAGAGTGAGGATTTAAAATAAGATTTGCAGATTTGTCAGTTTCTAAATGAGCAGCAATATTGCCATATTTACAATTTTTAAAGGTTAATTTCAAATTAATGCATAAATTATTTTCCAAGGAAACTTCATCCAAGCACTTGCTCAGCAGTATCTTTATTAAAGATGTATATGTAAGTACAGTATAATTTTAAAAGCATTGTGAAATTTCCCATTCAAGTAAGGCCATTAAAAGACCATAAGACAAAGGAACAGAAGTCAGCCATTCGGCCCATCGAGTCTGTTCCTATATTTTATCATGAGCTGATCCATTCTCCCATTTAGTCCCACTCCCCTGCCTTCTCACCATAACCTTTGATGCCCTGGCTACTCAGATACCTATCAATCTCTGCCTTAAATACACCCAGTGACTTGGCCTCCACTGCTGCCCGTGGCAACAGATTCCATGGATTCACCACCCTCTGGCTAAAAAAATTTCTTCGCATCTCTGTTCTGAATGGGCGTCCTAAAATCCTTAAGTCACGCCCTCTCGTACTAGACTCCCCCATCATGGGAAACAACTTTGCTACATCCACTCTGTCCATGCCTTTCAACATTCGAAATGTTTCTATGAGGTCCCCCCTCATTCTTCTAAACTCCAAGGAATACAGTCCAAGAGCGGACAAACGTTCCTCATATGTTAACCCTCTCATTCCCGGAATCATTCTAGTGAATCTTCTCTGTACCCTTTCCAATGTCAGCACATCCTTTCTTAAATAAGGAGACCAAAACTGCCCACAGTACTCCAAGTGAGGTCTTACCAGCGCCTTATAGAGCCTCAACATCATATCCCTGCTCCTATACTCTATTCCTCTGGAAATGAATGCCAACATTGCATTCGCCTTCTTCACTACCGACTCAACCTGGAGGTCAACCTTAAGGGTATCCTGTACGAGGACTCCCAAGTCCCGTTGCATCTCAGAACTTTGAATTCTGTCCCTATTTAAATAATAGTCTGCCCATTTATTTCTTCTGCCAAAGTGCATAACCATACACTTTCCAACATTGTATTTCATTTGCCACTTCTTTGCCCATTCTTCCAATCTATCCAAGTCTCTCTGCAGACTCTCTATTTCCTCAGCACTACTGGCCCATCCACCTATCTTCGTATCATCAGCCATCTGTTTACTTATCTGTTAACAATTTACTTATCTTGGTATTAAAGTTACTAAGAATTTTAAAGATCTGTATAAATATAATTTTCTCCCATTAATTGATGATATCCAACAAATACTTTCTAAATGGTCTCCTATGACGCTATCATTAATTGGTCGAATTAATGCTATTAAAATGATAGTTCTACCGAAATTCTTATATATATTTCAAGCAGTTCCTTCATTTGTTCCTAAACGGTTTTTTGACAGAATAGACTCTAAAATTTTATCCTATATTTGGGACAATAAAAATCCTAGATTGAGTAAACCTTTATTGCAGAAATTAAAACAGGACGGTGGTATGGCTTTGCCAAATCTTAGACTGTACTACTGGGCAATTAATATTCGATATATTATCTGTTGGATTCATTATTCAGACATATATGACTGTCCTTTACAGGTGCATTTGGAGAAAAACTCGGTGAAGAGGTATTCCTTGGCCTCTTTACTGGGAGATCCTCTTCCTTTTCTGCTCTCTAAAATTGGTAGACAAGACCTTAATCCTATTAGTAAACATACATTAAGAATTTTGTTTCAGTTTTGTAGATTTTTTGAATTAAATAATTTTGTCCTTTCTAGTAAAATATATCGTAACTATTTTTTTAAACCATCAATTTTAGATCAGGCTTTTTTAATTTGGAAAACCAAAGGAATAATAATTTTTTTTGGATTTGTTTATAGGGGATTGTTTAATGTTTTTTACTCAGCTAGCGGATAAATTTGATTTATCCAATGTACACTTTTTTAGATATTTACAAATTAGGAATTTTTAAATACTTTGCTTCCAAATTATCCCTCCGCTTATCCATCTAATATAATAGATACCCTCTTCCAGATTAAACCACTCCAAAAGGGATTATTAGCTACAATTTATAAATGGTTATTGAATTTACGAATGATATCTAACGATAAAATTAAAGCTGCCTGGGAATTGGAATTTCAAGAGTTACTTTCAGATAATCAATGGAGTAAAATATTTCATCTGGTAAATACTTCATCTATTTGTGCCCATCATTCCTTGATACAGTTC
Organism: Mobula birostris; assembly: GCF_030028105.1. Taxonomy (NCBI): domain Eukaryota; kingdom Metazoa; phylum Chordata; class Chondrichthyes; order Myliobatiformes; family Myliobatidae; genus Mobula; species Mobula birostris. The sequence goes on along the minus strand of NC_092373.1, from coordinate 122,563,656 downwards.
AGGGTAGTGCATAGGGCACATATGTCAAAGGATAAACTAGCCCGTATTTTTCCCAATATTAATCCTATTTGTGATAGATGTAATACTCAGGTGGCCACTTTAACTCACATGTTCTGGTCTTGCATAAAGTTGGAGAATTTTTGGAAAGATGTTTTTAAAACCTTATCAAAAGTGCTGGATCTAGATTTACAACCAAACTTATTTACTGTTGTTTTGGGGATTATTCCATCGGAAGCAGGATATCCTCCTCAGCGGATGATAGCCTTTTCAACCTTGTTGGCTAGGAAAGCTATTTTACTTAAATGGAAGGACCTTAACCCTCCTACTGCCTTTTATTGGCTTTCCTCTATCATGTCCTGTTTAAGTCTAGAGAAAATAAGAAGTCGGACATCGGATACATCCTTTAAATTTGAAGAAATGTGGTGACCTTTTATTCAGTATTTTCACATGATCTAATTTTTGTACTGATTCTCTTCCAGCTATTTTTTTAGAACCTTGGATTTGATCAGAGAGTCTCTCTTCTCTTGGTTTTTCTCTCAGGATGGACTGCCCAGTCCTTTTTTTCTGTTTAGAATAGTGGTTTATTTTTTCTCTTTTTTTAATATAAATATTTCTAATAGTCCTTCCTTTTTTCACAAATTGATAAGAGGAGAATCAATTGCATTTTTTTCTGTATTATACATTCTATATCAAATTGGCTAACAGTGAATTTAACCAAAGATGCACAACAAAGCAAATGCATCCACTCACAAGCTGTGAGGCCCCTCTAAGTGAGACAAAGCCCTAGAGCTACCCTTATTTTGCATCCATGAAAATGAATATAAACCTCTTGATACCGCAACACACATTGAAACCTCACAATTGAATGGTATAACATTAGCATACTGTGACTCTTGAAAAGACAAGATCATAATGTCCTTGTGATTAAGTTAAGAGAGATATTTGCTGGTGAAGATGCAGTGTAGTTTCACTCAGAGTCTGATACCTCCCAGCAATCAGCCCAAAAGCACCGCACCAGCAAATATGGCTGGTACCCAATATCGTGAATGTACAGTGCTGTGCAAATGTCTTACACACTCTGGATTGTTAATATAAATTTTGCTTTAGATGATTATTTTTTGTTTTCTGCATTAGTGTGTCAGCAGAAAAAAGCAAATTTTAGACTTCCATTCATTTTCCAAAAAAATTAAATGTTACAGAGAAATTTTTGTACTTCATTAAAGAAAGTAGCATATTAAGTAATGGACCACTTTTCAAATAAAAATTTGATTACTTGGTAGGTACAGTATATATAGTAACTTTTCCACAATGTCTGAAAATACAGGTCCATAATTCATTGAAAATAGCATCACAGGTAGACAGTGTTGTAAAGAAAGCTTTTGACACGCTGGTCTTCATAAATCAAAGTATTGAGTACAGGAGATGGGATGTTATGTTGAAGTTGTATAAGACATTAGTGAGGCCTAATTTGGAGTATTGAGTGGAGTTTTGGACACCTCCCTACAGGAAAGATGTAAATAAGGTTGAAAAAGAAAATTTACAAGGATGTAGCCAGGACTGGAAGACCTGAGTCATAAGGAAAGATTGAATAGTTTAGGACTTTATTCCTTGGAACATAGAAGATTGGGAGGAGATTTGATAGAGGTATACAAAATTATGAGGGGTATAGATAGGGTAAATGCAAGCAGGCTTTTTCCATTGAGGTTGGGTGGGACTACACCAGAGGCCATAGGTTAAGGGTGAAAGTTGAAAAGTTTAAGGGGATCATGAGGGGAAATGTCTTCACTTAGAGGGTCATAAGAGTGCAGAACGAAAGACCAGCGCAAGCGGTGCATACAAGCTTGATTTCAATGTTTAAGAGAAGTTTGGATAGGTACATGGATGGTAGGGGTACAGAGGGCCATGATCCCAGGACAGGTCAATGGGAGTAGGCAGTTTAAATGGTTTGACATGGATTAGATGGGCCGAAGGGCCTGTTTCTATGCTGTACTTTTCAATGACTCTATTACTCTAATATGAGAGGAAACACTAAGGGATGATGAATCTAAACAAGTTAAAGATTATTCTGTTTTGCGGTAAAGTATATATTAAAATATTTCTGTAAATATATCCCTAATATCATGTATTATTTTTCAACAAGCACAATAAAAAATCTCTCAGATTTCCACAGCACCCAAAAAGACAAGATGTGATGGTGCCTCTTCTGTTTCATGCTAATTTTGAGACTGATCTCCAAACAGAAGAATTTTATCATCCATCAGGTCCCATGCAATAGAACAAACCTTACACAGGTTGTGTGACAAAGGCCTTTCTGCTGCTATATCATTTCCAGGGAAAGTCAGATAAACTGAGAATTACAGTGGAAGGTGGAGTGGCTGAGAGGGCAGTGTAGGATAGATAGAGGTCAGATTAAACTTTTGCTAGGATATCAGACTGAGGTATGTATTGGACCAAAGTCAAAAGTATATGTCCTAAGGAGGGTCTGAATCACTGTCAAGGGTCAGGGATGGAAGTTGTCAGTCACATATTCTTCCGGACATTGGTGTGGGGTGGAGCAGTGGCACTGCTGGATAAATGACTGGGCTTAAACATACAATGAGGAGTTGGGGAGGAGATCTATATGTGCTCAGGTGTGTAATGGCACTGAATCAAATAAGTAATGATGGCTTTCAGGACCTCAGAGAAGTGGAGAGTGGGGTGTTGATTAGATTAGATTATGAGGACACGCAGTCCTCTTTTATTGTCATTGAGTAATGCATGCATTAAGAAATGATACAATGTTCCTCCAGAATGATATCACAGAAACACAAGACTGAAAAACTGACAAAGACCACATAATTATAACATATAGTTACAATAGTGCAAAGCAATACCGTAATTTGATAAGAACAGACCATGGGCACGGTAAAAAAAAAATCTCAAAGTCTCTCGAAAGTCCCATCATCTCACACAGACGGTAGAAGAAAGAAAAACTCTCCCTGCCATGAGCTTCCAGCGCCGCAAACTTGCCGATGCAGCACCCTGGAAGCACCCGATCACAGCCGACTCTGAGTCTGTCCGAAAACTTCGAGCCTCTGACCAGCCCTCCAACACTGAGCACCAAGCACCATCTCTGCCAAGGGCTTCGACCCCGGCCCTGGCAACAGGCAATAGGCAAAGCCGAGGATTTGGGGCCTTCCCCGCTGGAGATTCTCAATCACACAGTAGCAGCGGCAGCAAAGCGGGCATTTCAGAAGATTCTCCAGATGTTCCCCCATGCTTCTCATGTCTGTCTCCATCAAATCAGGATTGTGCATGGCCCTTATTTAACAAATACAATATCATTTCGGATCGGCCACACGTGCTGCATGGAGCAAATTAACAGAGCTAAAACTCCTTGGACTTCTTAGCAGCAGATTGGATAAAAAAAAAGGTGCCCAAGCCCAGCCTCAGTCCTCAGGGTGAAACCTACTTTAATGTGAGAAACAGACAATGTTTATTTGTCATATGTACACACAAGAATTCTGAACCAATGGTGCCACAGTGCACTTTGGATACCAGACCATGCCGTTGTGCATTCCTAGGATGACAGTGAATGTGCAGATAATAAACACAGAGAACCCAATCAAATCTGCAGATGTGTTCCACACATACACAACATGCCTAGTTGGGGATGAAATTCTCTCCTTTAGCACTGAAAAACATTGCACTGTGAAATAGAATTTAGGTGACGACTGGAGAATCAGTGACAGCCTGGAGAGACGGCAACCGGGGCAGAACAGGCTGGCAACCCAATCTGTGTCCTCTGAGAGGAGGACCCCCACAAAAGCTACGATGAATCTAAGAGAAAGATACCCCCAGGGGTGCCCAAGGGTGGGGGGAGGAAGAGCACCCCAGTCGGACAGACATAATGGCATCAGACCCAGGCAATGAACGAACAACGATGAGGAAGCAGTGTGCATGTGGCAAAATCTGCAAAAACGATCACGGCTTGAAGATCCACCAAGTGAAGTGTCTGGCGGGAGCAGGAGCAGCACAACGCGCAGGTGTCCAGCCTGGTGAGACGAAGGAGGGGCCAGGCCCGGAGTCACCCCGTAGTGCCCAGAACCTCCAAGTGTTGCAAACTAATCCCTCGAACATGAAGTCTAACAGGAGGCGGATCAAATGGCCTGCAGCTAACATGACTTCACTGTGGAGGCAGTTTGATGAAGATGTCAACCAAATTCTGGAGGCAACGGCAAAGGGAGGGGTTGATAGGAAGCTGCAAGCCTTGACAACAATCATTATCAGCATCGCAGCTGAACGGTTTGGAGAAGAAGAGAAGGAAGGCTCCAGAACACCTTACTCGAAGAACCAAAGAGCATTGAGGATCCACAACATCAGGCAGGAGATGAAAGCGCTGAAGTCCCAATACAAGGAGGCAGGAGAAGGGGAGCACGTGGGCTTGGCCCAGCTGATGTGCTTACTATGGAAGAAGATCAGGGTCCTCCACCAGGCAGAGTGGCATCGGAGGTGGCGTCGTGAAAGGGCTTGAAAACGTGCTGCCTTTATCGCCAACCCCTTCAAGTTCACCAAGGAGTTGCTGGGGGAGAAGCGCAGTGGGAAACTGGCCTGTTCGCAGGAAGACATAGACCAACATCTGAAGAAGATATATAATGATCCTGAAAGAGAGCAGGAATTGGGAGAGTGCAACATCCTAATAGACCCACCTGAACCGGATGTGCAGTTCGACGTGTCAGAGCTGCAACTAAAGGAAGTCAGAGAGGTCGTCCGCAAAGTAAGGGCAAGTTCGGCTCCAGATCCAAGCAACACCTCGTACAAAGTGTACAAGAACTGCCCCAAACTCCTGCTGTGTCTGTGGAAAATCCTGAGAATCTTCTGGAGAAGGGGGAAAATCCCAGAACAATGGAGAGTAGCTGAAGGGATGTGGATCGTGAAAGGGGAAAATGCCACCCAGACCCAGTTTCGCATCATCTCCCTGCTGTGTGTCGAGGCGAAGATCTTCTTCAGTGCCGTTTCTAACCAGCTGTGCACCTACCTAGCAAAGAGTACCTATATTGATACATCAGTCCAGAAGGGTGGCATTTCAGGGATGCCGGGCTGTCTGGAGCACATCGGTGTGGTGACACAGCTCATCAGGGAGGCCAGAGAGAACAAGGGAAACCTGTCACTGTTGTGGCTCGACCTGGCAAATGCATATGGCTCCATTCCGCACAAGCTGGTGCAGCTCACACTGACCAAATATCACGACCCCAGCAGAATCAGAGACCTTATCGCTGATTATTACAGCAACTTCAGGATGAGGGTCTCTTCAGGAGCAAATACATCAGCCTGGCACAAGGTGGAGATCGGCATCATCACAGGGTGCACTATCTCAGTGACACTGCTCTCCCTAGCCATGAACATGCTCACTAAGTCTGCTGAACCAGAGTGCAGAGGGCCCAGAATGAATTCTGCTCAACGGCAACCACCTATCAGGGCATTCATGGATGACCTCACAGTCACCACAGAATCAGTCTAGGCTGCCGGTGGATTCTGCAGGGGATCGAAAAGCTGGTGGAGTGGGCCCGGATGCATTTCAAACCTGCCAAATCAAGCTCGATGGTGCTGAGGAAAGGGAAGGTGGAGAACAAGTTCCGGTTCAGCATTGCAGTCACAGCCAGCCTAACCATCACAGAAAAGCCAGTCAAGAGCTTAGGCAAGGTCTTTGACAGCTCTTTAAGGGACACAACATCCATTCAGGCAACCTGCACCGAATTGGATGGCTGGCTGAAATCTGTGGACAAGTCTGGCCTACCTAGGAAGTTTAAAGCCTGGGTGTATCAGCATGGCATTCTTCCCAGAATCCTGTGGCCCCTCCTCATTTATGCAGTTCCGATCTCGACAGTCAAAACTTTAGAGAAGAGGGTTAGCAACCACCTCAGGAGATGGCTGGGGCTGCCAAAGAGCCTGAGCAGCATCACACTCTATGGACACCACAACAAACTGCAACTGCCCTTCAAATTCTTGGAGGAAGAATTCAAGGTAACAAGAGCCAGAGAAGTGATATAGTATCAAGTGATCCGAAGGAGTCTAGAGCAGGAATCCAAGTGAGGACTGGCAGGAAGTGGATGCAGAGGAAGCTGTTCAGGAGGCAGAGGCGAGGCTGTGTCACAGGAGGCTGGTGGGAGCGGTCACACGAGGCTGGTGGGAGCAGTCACACGAGGCTGAGCTGGGCTAGGATACTTTCCAACTCCCCAAATGGACACCAGAGGGAAGGAAAGGCATCGTCTAGTTCAGGAGGAGGTGAGGGCAGTAGTGAAGGAGATGAGAGCCTGCAAGACGGTGGGAATGAAGCAACAGGGAGCTTGGACAAGATGGGAGAATGCGGTAGAGAGGAAAGTGACCTGGGCTGAGCTTTGGAAAGCCGAACCACACTGCATCCAATTTCTCATCCAGGCAGTGTACGATGCGCTTCCAAGCCCATCAAACCTGCACACATGGGGCAAGGCAGAGTCATCTGCGTGCCCACTGTGCTCCAAGCGAGGAACCCTGGAGCACATCTTCAGCGGCTGTGCAAGGGCACTTGGTGAGGGACGGTACAGGTGGAGGCATGATCAGGTCCTGAAGACCATCGCTGAAGCCGTCAGTGCAGGAGTTGAGTGGGCGAAGCGGTCCCGACCCTCCAAGCAGACCATTGCCTTTGTCACAGCTGGGGAGCAGCCAATACCTGCCAAAAGAACATCTGCAGGCATCCTGACCTCTGCAAGGGACTGGCAGCTGTTGGTGAACCTCGAAGGGCAGCTGAAGTTTCCCAACCATATCACAGCCACCACCCTGCGACCAGACATTGTCCTAGTGTCTGAGTCTACTAAGCAAGTGGTACTGCTGGAGCTGACAGTCCCATGGGAAGATCGCTTGGAAGAGGCCTTTGAAAGGAAGCTCTCCAAGTACGCAGGACTAGTCAGCAACTGTCAGCAGGCTGGATGGAGAGCGAGGTGTCTCCCAGTGGAGGTTGGTTGTAGGGGATTCGCAGCCCGTTCCTTAGTTAGAGCCTTCAGCATTTTGGGCATCGAGGGAGAGAGGAAGAGGAGAGCCATCCGCAGTACCACTAATGCGGCAGAGAAGGCCTCAAGATGGCTGTGGCTCAAAAGAGGGGAGCCATGGAGTCATAAGTAGCTAGCCATCTGGACACAAGCTGGGGTCTGATCAGCCCTGGCTGGGTCACCTGGAGGAGGGTGTATGATGTTGAAAGTCCCGAAACACCCGATGATTCCAGGAACATCACTGAAGATGTGTCCAGGAAGCATCAGACAGGATGCAACATTTTTCACACAGAATCAAGAGTTAGAGCAAAATGTAACACAATAAATGCTAATTCAAGCAACACACACAAAAAATGCTGGTGAACACAGCAGGCCAGGCAGCATCTATAGGAAGAGGTACAATCGACATTTCGGGCCAAGACGTTGACTGTACCTCTTCCTATAGATGCTGCCTGGCCTGCTGTGTTCACCAGCATTTTTTGTGTGTGTTGCTTGAATTTCCAGCATCTGCAGATTTCCTCTTGTTTGCATTTTGAAACACTACTGCAAGCAATTTTAGTAAGTCTATCCACTTAGTTTCCCACAGCATTGCTTCAGAGAATTCCAGGACTCTCTGGGAAAGAGCTTGATTATGTAGTTAGCAAGTTGCAGCTGAGCCTTGCATTTCTGTCTGTCTGCAAGTTTGAAAACAAGCCTTTCATGTAAAAAGCAATACTTTACATATTTTATTTGTTTTACTCAAATGAGGTTCTGGTGCTGGTGACAATAAGATCTGGAGACATTGGTCAAGATGTGGCTCAATAGTGTTTCTAGGCTCTTATTAGAACTTCATGATTCATATTAAATGTTTAAATATTTCAGTCTCCACACACTTTACTGTGGCCAGAGCTCATATATTCAGAAGTCTGCATCTCAACTCATGCAAGATTCATTTAGCAAGGAGATGGTTCCTGCGATTGCCTCTGGTTACTATTTGGATCTACAAAGTCTATGTGGAAAAAGAGATGTTTATTTGACTTTCAATATATTGTATATTAGTGCCATATTGATGGAGTCTCAAGCATAGCAGAAATCACAGTTCTCCTCAGTTTAAATAATGGGACTCTCCCTCTTTTAATTTACAGAAGCTGTAAAATGTTCCCACGTTACACAATATATTTCTTAATGCGAGAACTGGCAAGCATCCGTTACTTACTTCCTCAGTAACAAATTACTTTTTTGAGACTGAAGTATTTACACATCTAAAATTAATCACACAATACCAATAAAAGTCCAGAAACTCTGTTCATCCATATCTTGCCCGTATACTAGACCAATTATTCTGAAACAATCATGCCAGAGATGAGAGTAATTGCCAAGGCTCCATCAAAGAGTCCACACCCATGAGCAGTTAGACCTGCTAGTAATGAGGCCAGAGTTGATATGACCAAATAAAATCCAAGGTACACAAATAATAGACAATGACCATCCTAAACATTCAAAGTTGAAGTTCAAAGTAAATTTATTATCAAAACACATAAAGAGTATGTCTCCATACTGTATAAGAGAATCTCTCTGAGATTCTTTTTTTTTTGCAGGCATTCACAGTAGAACAAAGAAACACAATAGAATCAATGAAAAACTATCCAGAAACAAAGACTGACAAACAACCAATGTGCAAAAGGGACAAACTGAGCAAACTCAAAAATAAGTAATACTGAGAACATGAGTTGTAGGTTGTGGAATCGGTTCAGTGCTGAGCTGAATGAAATTATCCACAGTGGTTCGGGAGCCTGATACTTGAAGGGTGATAACTGTTCCTGAAACTGGTGGAGTGGGACCCGAGACTCCTTTACCTCCTTCCTGGTGGCAGCAGCGAGAAGAGAGCGTGGTGTTGGTGGTGAGGGTCTTTGGTGATGGACCATCACCACCAGTCAACAATGGCACGTCATGAGTCATCTGCAAAATGCTCAGGCTACTCCAACCACACCTCCCAAACCTGTGACTTGTGAATGATCTGTTGCCTTTGCTTCCCTTTATTCTAAGGAGAAAGGGCGTGGAAACACCACGCTGATGCTCTCTAAGTCACATGCCATGCTGATTTGAAAACCCTATTTCATCTCTAAAGCAGAAGCTTGAATTACCCACCCATCAGCATTGTTGGAGTACTCCAGCAATTGGTGAAAGTCATAGCCACTGGGTCATAGAGTCATACAGCATGGAAACAGTCTTTTGGCTTTATGCCAACCAAGATTCCCATCCAAACTAAGTCCAATCCCCTGGATTTGGGCCATGCCCCTCTGAACCTTTGTTGTCTATGTATCTGTTCAAGTACCTTTTAAATTTTACAATATACTTGTCTCAGTCACTTCCCCTGGCGGCTCATTCCATATGCTGACCACCCTCAGGGTGAAAAGCTCTCCCTTCAGTTTCCTATTAAACCTCTCCCTTCCCATCAAACATTTTCCCTCCAGTTCTTGCTTAGGTAGTAGAGTAATACAGCGTTGATACAAGTCCTTCAGCCCATTGAGTCTATGCTGACTACAGTGCCCTCCCAGCCAGTTCCCATTTCCTGCCTACTGCCCATACAAGACCCATCCCTGCATATGCCTATCCAAGTGCTTCTTAAATGATACCTGCCTCAGTTACTTCCTCAGGCAGCTCATTCCACATACTCACCATCTTCTGTGTGAAATGATTGCCCCTGAGAACCGTCTTTCAACCTTTTCCCACTCACCCTAAATTTATCCCTCTTAGCTTTGGCCTCCCCTACCCTGAAGAAAAGATATTACCATCCACATTATATTTACCTCTCACAGTCTTAAACATTTCTTTAAGGTCATGGCTCATTCTCCTATGTTCTAAGGAATAAAGACCTCGTCTGGCCAACCTTGACCTATAACTCGGACCCCGTAATTCTGGCCTTTGTAAACGTTTCCTGCACTCTTTCCAGTTTAACCACATCTTTACTATAACAGGATTGCCAGAACTGTACATAGTACTTGAAGTGTGGCCTCACCAACAATTTTTCTCAACTCCTATACCCAATATCCTGACTGATAAAAGCCATTGTGTGGAATACATTGTTCACCACCGTGTCTACCTGTGAGACTAATGCACTGTCCCTCTATTCCATTACACTTCCTAGTGTCCTACCATTCACAGTGTAAGTCCTATGCTTGTTTAACTTTCCAAAGTGCATCTCCTCACCCTTATTGTATTGAAATATGTTTACTACTCGTCAACCCACTTCCCCAGTAGATCAAAATCCCCCCTGTAACTTATGATAACCTTTTACATTATTTACAACTCCTCCTAATTTTATGGCATCCACAAATTTACTGATCAAATTCACATTCAATTATCGTTCAAACATACATGAATACCTATGAATACATAGTCATAGTCATACTTTATTGATCCCGGGGGAAATTGGTTTTCATTACAGTTGCACCATAAATAATAAATAGTAATAGAACCATAAATAGTTAAATAGTAATATGTAAATTATGCCAGTAAATTATGAAATAGGTCCAGGACCAGCCTATTGGCTCAGGGTGTCTGACCCTCCAAGGGAGGAGTTGTAAAGTTTGATGGCCACAGGCAGGAATGACTTCCTATGACGCTCTGTGTTGCATCTCAGTGGAATGAGTCTCTGGCTGAATGTACTCCTGTGCCCAACCAGTACATTATGTAGTGGATGGGAGACATTGTCCAAGATGGCATGCGACTTGGACAGCATCCTCTTTTCAGACACCACCGTCAGAGAGTCCAGTTCCATCCCCACAACATCACTGGCCTTACGAATAAGTTTGTTGATTCTGTTGGTTCTGTTGAATACAGCCAAATTTAACAGTGTTCCACTGGGCCAAGATGCAAATCACAGTGCCAACAGTCGGACATAGCACAAGGCACATTTTGCATATATAAGACAGCAAGTAAACATATAATTACCCAAAAAACAACCTAGTCCAAGTCCCAGACTGTAAATTGATGGTGCATGGGTGTTATCGGCAAGAACAAATAGCTCTCAGCAGTCCGGAAGTCCACAGATGAACATGCACGCAATCCAGCTTGTCATTCTACCAATCAAACACTGGAGGACAGCACAATGAGAGGGGCCAGCCACATCTGACAAAGGGTTCCGGCCCGGAACATCGACCGATCTTTTCCACAGATTCTGCCCGACCTGCTGAGTTCCTCCAGCGTGTTGTGAGTGTTGCTTTGACCCCAGCGTCTGCAGATTATTTTGTGTTTACAAGCCCCCAACTCAGCTTGGATGCTATGCTCTAACAATGATCACAAGAGAAACATCCAAGACAATCACTCACAGTTAGATTGCACAGCGCCTTCTCATACCGACTCCAATGCCTTCCTGAAGCAGGTAGAAACATGGTCTGCACCAAATCCATCTCCTCCACCAACAAGCAGCTCACTGATGAGGTCGACCTGCAGTACCTGAAGTTCTTAATGCCCAGCAATGTCCTGTGATCATAAAAAAAAGTTTAAAAAAAGACAAAAACACCTTTGTTTGGCCCCGAGAGGCTGCTGCATCGGAACACGCCGCCATCTTACCAGAAGAGTTTTGAGTATTCACATGTATATATCATTCATATAAATAACAAATAGTCAACCTTTGCAGCACACCACTAGTCATTGGTCTCCATTGCAAGAAACAACCTTCAGGCACGTCCTTTTGCTTCCGACGTCCAAGACAATTCTGAATCCACCAAATTCTCCCTATATTCTATGGATCCTAACCTTCTAGACCAGCCTATCATACAGTACCTTATCAAAGGCCTTGCTAAAGTCCAGGTAGTAAATATCCACTGCCTGACCCTCATCAATCTTTTTGTTTCCCTCTTTGGAAGACTCCAAAAGGGCCATGAAGCACGACTCTTCACGAACAAAGCCATGCTGACTCTTCCTAATTAGACTCTGGCTATCCAAATGCTGATAGATCTTGTCCCTCAGAATTCCCCCAATACTGACGTCAGGCTGATAGGTCAACAGTCCCTGGCTTGTCCCTACTATCCACCTTCAACCATGGAACAACGTCAACCACCTTTCCATCTTCTGGAACTTCCCCGGTGGCTAGCAATGCAGTTAATATTTCCACAAGAGTCTGAGACGCACCCTGACGGGCCTGGGGATTTATTTACCTTAATGTGCTGTGAGGCTGCAAATGCCTCCTCTCTGGAAATATCTCCACTTGGTTCCCTTTCAGCTTGAGCAACCATTATTTCCTCCTCAGTAAACACTGAGAAGAAATATTCATTGAAAATCCCACCCATCTCCTAATGCTTAAGACACAGGCAGCACTGCAGATCTCTAATGGGACAAACTCTCTCCTTAGCTACCCTTTTACTCTTAATATAACTATAGAAGCTCTTGGGATTTTCCTGAACCTCACCTGGCAGATCCATCTTGTACCCGCGCTTTGCCCTCCTGATTTCCCTCTTAGAAGTATTCTTAATCTTTTTATACTGTTACGTACCCCGTAACTGGGTTGCCAAACCAGCAGAAATGGATCACTCAGTTGGAGTCTGGATTACTAGAACTAAGAAAGTTTTATTAAAGAAACAACACAGTAATCGAAAGGATAATAAATGCAACAGTTCAGCAATGATAAACACACATGTGCACAGAATTAAGATAACAGCATCAATCAAGCTCTATCGTTGTCTAGGGGTAAATGACCAAATTTCAAAGTGGCGCAAAAGTTCAGTCCAATTTAGTTCAGTTCGCAGTAATCGTTGCCATAGTGATGGACAACGTGGGGGGAGGGAGAGGGAGAACGAGAACGACTGATCATTCAGAAACGGCTTCCACTCACAGACCGGCGATATTGCTCACAAGCAGCTTCCGGGCGGGTCCTTTGTGATGTCACCTGAGGTCACCGACTGTGACCCCTCCTCCAGATGCGGTCGATCCTCTGCAGTGAACCCAGCACCCAAGCGAGGGTGGACACACACCGGGTTCCCGCTGATCGTACCTTTCCACCCTGTGCGTTGTCCGGTACTTCCCACCAACTCGTGAGAGGCGCACTGCTTCCAGGGTCTCGTTACCTCGGGTGTCGTGTGTCTCCTGCCTTAGCGAACCTGTCCCTTTTTATCCCTCTGCTGGGGTATCGCCTGTCCATCACTTCAAACAGTTCAGGGTTCAAAGAGGGAGCCGCTCCAGACAGCTCTCTTTCTCCCGTCCCTTCATTACACATCTCCAGATGCTGTTTCATTGTGTTCCTTATCTCTCTCTTGAAGACAGGTGGCAGACCAGCTGCTGATCACACAGGACAGCTAACATCTTATCTATGTGTATTCTTGTCACAATACTCATCAAGATGTTCACTTGATCCTGACCTCCTAAAACTTAATGTATACTTCCTCCTTTTTCTTGACCAGAGATCCTATATTCCTTGTCAGCCAAGGTTAGCCAAACTTGCCAGGTTTACCTTTTACCCTAACAGGAACATGCTATTCCTGTACACGCGCTATCACATTCTTAAAAGCCTCCCACTTGCCATTCATTCCTTTCCCTCTAAACAGTCTCACCCAATTGACTTCTGCTGATGCCAGCCTAATTCCCCCAAAACTATCCCTACTTCAGTTTAGGACTCTAACCTGCAGACCTATCCTATCCTTTCCTAATACTGTCTTAAAACTAATAGAATTATGGTCACAGGAGCCAAAGTGCTCCCTGACTGCCACTTCAGTTAGTTACCCTGCCTCATTTCCGAAGAGAAGGTGCAGTATTGCTCCTTCCTGGGTAGGGTCCTCTATATATTGACTCAGGAAACCTTCCTGGACACATTTCACCAATTCCAGCCTAAGGTGATTCTCCCTTTCTTGTTTCCAAGTTTTACCCATATGGCCTACTATATGAACCGTCAAGAATACCATCTCTAAGTACCGCTGCTATGTCCTCTCTTATCGAAAAGGCTGCACTTCCTCTTTGCCTGCCTGTACCTTTGTCATGCCTGTAGCTTCTGTATCCTGGAATACTGAGCTGCCAATTCTGCCTTTCTCTCAGCCATGTTTCTGTAATAGCTGTACTATTACATCCCAGCTCTCAGAACCAATCCATGCTTTGAGTTCATCTGCCTTTCCTGTTAAAATGTGAACATTGAAATAAATGCAGTTATTTGCAGTAAATGTAGATTCTCAAACATTGGGGTAAAGACTGTGTGCATAGATGCTATCATGACCCTCATGATTTTATACACCTCTATAAGATCATCTCTCGGTATCCTATGGTCCATGGAGAAGCTCCCAACTTGCTTACCCTCTCTCCATAACTCAGTCCCTCAAATCCCAGGATCATCCTCATAAATCGCCTCTGCTCCAGCTTCCCTATATAGGCATCTTCCCTATATAAGATAACCAAATTTGAACACAATATTCCAAATATGGCCTCACCAATATTTGTACATCTGAACTGTTATAACTCCGTGCCCTGACTGATGAAGTCCTGCATGCATTCTGTACCCATGTCTACCTGTAATCCCATTTTCAAGGAAACTTGTGTTTGTATTCATGCATTCCACTGTTTTACAACACTCCTTAAGGTTTTAACAGAGATGATAACAAATGCAATAAAGAAAAAAAAAGACTCCAAGATGAAAATGAATCACTTTCCCATGAAATTCAGCAGTTTGGCCTATTAGCGCACCAATATTATACAAAACTAACCTGGACCAGACCCACCTCAAGAACATAATGACCATGGTTGCAATATCTGACTGTTTCTCCCTACAGAATAGCTCAGCTCATCATTCCTCTGTACCTTCACAGTATTTACAAGCCATAATTTAGAATACTCCTCACTGTCCTGAATAAGTACAGTTATGCCATTACTCTGGGCACCTTATTCATCCCTCTGTCCACCAGTGGCACATTGTGGCTGCAGTCTCATCATCGTGCATCACTAACGCTTTAAATTACCTTGGAAACCTGTTGCCTCTGCCATGCAGAGGACAAGGGTGACCAGATTCTGGGAACATCCCTCTGTTCACCTTCCGGTTAATATTATCCTGACACGGCCATATTGTCAGTGTCTACAACTTCCTCCAGTATTGGCAATTACTTGGAATCGTTAATTATCATCCACACTAACATCCAAAGAGGGAATTAAAGTAATTCTGTCTACTTCACTGTTTCCGTGTTTCCTTTTCCCCGATGATTATCATCCAAATTCAGTCATAGCAAGAGACTTCTAAAGAATATGCTCAAAGAAATGTAACACCTCTACTGATTCTTGGGAATACCAGGCCTATAACTGCAGAGCATAGACACAGGAGACTGCCGATGCTGTAATCTGGAGCTACGATCCAGATACTGGAAGTATAACGAGTAACGTACTTTCCTCTTTGAGTGTGGAGAAAGATTTAATTGCCTTTCGTGTGACCTGTTGTGCTTGATTGTAGCATGGTGCCTGCACTCACTCTCTTCCCAACACCTTTTTCTGCATTCACACTTACCTTTCAGGGCTTTGTGCTATCAAGTGACCTGGAGACTGTGATTCTGTAACAGTGAAGGTTATAAGCAGTGACGACGGTTCTGACAATTAAAGCTGTTTAAAAGCTATTCAGGTAGATGAAAGTAAACATTTTTGAAACATTTTAGAGTAACAAATTTACTTAAGAATAAACCAATAGTATTATTCATGTAACATTAAATATTATGAAGTTAACAAACCAGCTGCCTTATTTAAAATCAAGATTGGAGATCTCATTAAAATGAATAGGGTCAGTCTATTTATATCTGCCCTGGCTGCATAAAATAGAATAGCCAGGTGGAAAATTCATCCAGCCCCTCAGCTCTGGACATTTGTCTTTTGCTGCCACTCTCAGCTGGGTGCAAGTGTGTCGTAAGCCAGATGCTGTCTCCATGTGCGGGTGCGTAGTAAGTCAGAAAGATTGTACTGAAGTTAGCAGGCAGTTCTCTGCTGAGCTACAGGCTGTAGATCAGCGCAGTCCTGCTTCATCCATACCCTGAAAGCATTAACATTTCACATATTATAACGCTAATTTCAAAAGGACATTTGTTGCGAAGTACATTGGATATTCTGAAGTTGCTGGAAGTACAAACTAGGCAAAATTTTTATTTTGTTTTCATTCTAGTAGAGTTATACAGTACATTGCCTGCTAACTCTGTTTCTTTAAATACCTACTCATCTTGTAACCTTCTGAAATCAATTTAATTTTACATTACTTGTTGTTGCCCTTTCCTTTTCAAAAGCAGACCCTCAGGATGATGAATTTTATATGTGGCCTGATGTGGTTATTCTGATTGGTTGACCTGTTTATTTCTCTCTGTGCTGTTTCACAAAGAAGTCCAGAATATTAATTTTTTATTGCTCATTTGATTTCTTTGTTTGGGCCCTAGTTGCAATGAAAATGCCCATGGAAGTAAGGATTAAGAAAAGCAAGAAACTTGCTTATCTGACAAATACTTGCCAGCAGTGAATATAGTTCAGTCAACAATGAATGTTGAACGTAAATCCACCTTTGATTAAATGTATCTCATCCGAGGTAGTTTAATTTGATTTCATTATTATGATGTGGTCAGGCAAAATAAATGCAGCTGAAATCAAATCAATGAAACCAAACTAAAATTATTTTGCTTCATATGAATTAGAGATAATAGCAAATCTGAATTTAATGTAATCAAAAAATAAGCGGTGCTTAGTAAAGTAAAAGCAAGATGCAATTACAATTAGGTATATCTATCTGTGACATTCACCCCGATATGAAATGTTCATGTACAGCTTACCATATGCAGCAGTAAGATAGGAAGCTATCTCCTTGAGTGAATGGACTCTGTTCAGGAACAAAAGAAGCAAAGCACAGTTGCTCAAAGTCCAAAAAAAAAGGAAAGTCATTGTGGGTCCTTCAGCGTCTGAAATGATGGGAGCTTTCATCTGAACACTTGAACTATTATGCAGTAGGCTTTTACCTGATATATTTGCTGACCAATATGTAGCACCTAAGCAATGTTTACACCACACGCTGTCAGAGCTACCAGGATAATCAAGGACACGACCCACCTAGCCAACACACTTTTCATCCCTCTTCCCTCTGGGAGAAGGCTCAGGAGCTTGAAGACTCGTACAGCTAGATTTGGGAACAGCTTCTTTCCAACTGTGAAAAGACTGCTGAACGGATCCTGACCCGGATCTGGGCCGTACCCTCTAAATATCCAGACCTGCCTCTCGGGTTTTTTTTGCACTACCTTACTTTCCATTTTCTATTTATGATTTATAATTTAAATTTTTAATATTTACTATCAATTTGTACTCCAGGGAGCGTGAAGCGCAGAATCAAATATCGCTGTGATGACTGTGCGTTCTAGTATCAATTGTCTGGTGACAATAAAGTATGTACAGGTGTCCCCCACTTTTCGAATGTTCACTTTACGAAACCTCACTGTTATGAAAGACCTGCATTAGTACCCTGTTTTCGCTTTCAGAAGGTGTTTTCACTGTTACAAAAAAAAAATCAACGCACGATAAAAAGCCGCGCGCGCCCCAAGCAGCGGCTCTCCCCCGGATTCGGAACGGCATTCTCGCTGGCATTGCTTAAACACGTGCCTGTGAGCAGTCATTTGCAAGATGAGCTCTATTGTATCGGAAAAGCCTAAAAGAGCTCGTAAGGGTGTTACACTTAGCGTAAAACTAGACATAATTAAGCTTTTCGATTGTGGTGAACGAAGTAAGGACAACGTGAGTTTGGCTTGTAGAAGCTGACGAAGATGATGTTGAAGAGGCTTTGGCATCCCATGACCAAGAACTGATAGATGAAGAGCTGATACAACTGGAAGAAAAAAGGATAACAATCGAAACCGAATGAGTAATGATAAAGTAAGACTTTAATTTTGAAAGGGTACATCAGTTTAGGGGATATTTGCAGGATGGTTTGAGTCCTTATTAAAGAACTGTGTGATAGAAAAATGCGCAAGGCTCAGCAGTCAAGCAAGCCTTCCACATCAGCCACTGCAGACGACGAACCTCGACCTTCGACTTCGAGGCGGGCAGAGATAGAAGATGACCTGCCCGCCCTAATGGAAACAGGGGATGATGAGATGTCACCCCAG
This sequence comes from Mobula birostris, assembly GCF_030028105.1. Lineage (NCBI taxonomy): Eukaryota > Metazoa > Chordata > Chondrichthyes > Myliobatiformes > Myliobatidae > Mobula > Mobula birostris. The sequence goes on along the minus strand of NC_092373.1, from coordinate 122,545,583 downwards.
TGTCCCACCACCCCAACCCCCAGGCCATGGACAGATACCGATTCGTGGAGAATGCAGCGGTAGCCGGGAGGCACACAGCACATCTTTAAGAAAAAAGCCAAAATAAACATGCTAATTAATTAGGTGCCGCTCGACATGTAATTGTCGGCCCAGATCAGAGACAACACAATCAGAAATCGGCAGTGATCACAGACATACTGAGATGGTTTTTGACCTCAGCTAAGTATATTAAATGAAAGCATGACTTTTATCAATAACAGTGATAAGGTTTGTGCTAAAGTTCAGAAAAATGTGGATTTGAGTGTTTAAAGGTAAAAGAGCTTTTCTAAACTAGACTTTCACTCAGGGTAGGAACATCAGCTCGTGTCCAATGATGGTTTTCAATGCCATTAATACCAAACGTTCTGATTTTACATAACCATCCATAATGATGTTAGAAACTAGAAGATAATTGGTGAAAGTGACAAAAGGCTGAAGCTTCTGACGTCATTCCACCATGTCTCTATCAGCCCCCCCCCACCCCGCTCTCACCCTGATTCACGTGTCACCTGCAAGTTCTTACTCTTCCCCATTCCTCCACCTTCTTCTACTGGCTATCTCACCCTTTTTTCTGGCCTCAGCCTGAAATGCCAACTGTTCATTTCTCTCCATAGATTCTGCCTGGCCTGCTGAGTTCCTTCAGGAGCCGTTTGGGTTGTGTCTTCTGACAATTTTGGTTCATTTATTCAATTCAGCCACCTGGAGCACCAGGGAGTAGTAGCAATTCTCACTCCCTGTCCATTTGGAGACTCCGCTGCCAATTGATTCGTGTGTACTATTACAAATACATACTAGTATACTTTTAAAAACTGAGTACATCATTTTATATGTGTATCATTTTTCTAATGAGGCTATCCAGCCCTTTGAGTCCACAATCACATCAAACCCAGATTACAATGACAACTTATTTTCTGGTAAACAGTTCTCTCTCATATGCCTCTGACGAACCTTTTTTCCACTGTCACAATGTTTATTCATATTCTCTATGTTCAAGGCTCATGCTAGATTATTGATTCATTGGTGTCTAAACTCAAACAAAGACCTTAACCCCAATCTGATGTAAATAGCCACTGGCACCATCACTAAAAGGAGGTTGTACTGCAGCTAACCAATTTTTAAAGACTAGTTCACTTTCCTGTTTATTCTCCATGGCAAGGTTAGCTGCCAATACCCACTGTTTGAGTGGTGGGTCCTCCCTCCCTACCTAGGAGAAGATATTCCCAGCTAAAAAAGTAGCTTAAAACTCAGTTTATTTATTCTCAGTGAGAGTCATTTAGATCCAAACAACATTCTTAAACCACATTTTAAACTCACAGAGAATTTCTATCTTAAAAAAGACTTCCAAATAATTTCTGAAATATAAAGGAGTTCCCAAACAGAGGTACGATCTCCATAAGCTAAAAAGACATACCCAGACAAACCAGACAACCATCGCAGAAATTGAAGGCACAGGAATGGATTCCAATTTACCCTGTGTTTCAGTCATTCTCCTTGATGTATCTGGACCATTCCTAAAAAGCCTGGACTGCTCTCTGAGTTTGTACTGTTTCTCTGCATATGATGTCAGCGGTGGATCTGTACTCTCCAATGCTTTTCAGTTGATAATCAGCTGCACCCCTGTGCTTTTCATTTCCACTGCTTGACTCCTGCAGAGTGCAACTATGATGTCAGGGATGGAGGACATCTGGTTGCCAAGGAGGCCCTGGAGGCATAACGACACTGGCTGGAGGGAGCAGGGCACCGCTTTCTGAGATGGACAGGTCACAAAAACTTCTCCTACATTCATAATGCCAAGAGACGCAACTCCCATCAAGCCTGTTAGACTCTCTTCTTCACCCGGCTTAAGTTCACCCTCATCTTCCATCCAGGCAGCAAGAACAGCAAGGCCAACGCTGTCTTCCACCAGGTTGACAACACCAATCCTGAGCCCATTCTTCCCTGAACATGCATAGCTGCTCCGGTGATTTGAGGAATAGAAGCATAATGGAGGCTGCCAAACACTTGGACCCAGGCCCAGGTGGGGAACCTCCCAACCAGCTATTTGTCCCTGCCACTGTTCATCCCAGAGCGTTGGAGTCAGGTCACTCTACTTATGTGTTTGGCCACGCAGGGTTTCAACAATTTATATGCAATTTATAAAGAGAAGATTTTGGCAGCTGTCTATGTCCCAAGTTATACATGATTTCACCTCCGCCTGTCCCACTTGTGCCCAGAACAAGATGTCACTTCAGCACGCTGCCTGTTGCCTGTGCCTCTCCACCCCGGTCCCACCTCTTGGTGGATTTCATCACTGGTCTGCCTCTGTCAGATGGGAACACCACCATTCTGGTAGGCGTGGACCGGTTCTCTAAAGCAGCCCACTTCATTCCTCTTACCAAGCTCCCGTCAGCTCATGGGGCTGCCACTCTCATGGTTCAGCATGTGCTCAGGTTGCATGGCTTCCCTCAGGACAATCTCTGATGGAGGACCAGGGTTCACGTCCCGTTTCTGGAAGGCTTTCTGTTCTCCTTTGGGAAACAGAGCCTCTCATCAGGTGTCCAGCCCTAATCTAACGGCCAGACTGAGATCAGGAGCTGGAGAAAACCCTGTGCTGCTGTGTCTCTTAACAACCCCAAGAACTGGAGGTCTTGGCTAGTTTGGATAGAGATTGTCCTCAACAACCTCTAGTCATTCTCCACTGACATGTCCTCATTTGCCAGGTGGGATTCAAGCTACCATTCTTCCCTGACAAAGAGATTGTTGAGCTGAACAGTTGGTTCAATGCTACAAGTGCATGTGGAGATGGGCCAGGGCCTCTCTTCTGTGCACCCAGAAACAATATGCCTGGAAGGCTGATTGGCTTCACGACAGGCGAGGCCTCTCAAGTCAGGGATCTTCCATTGAGAGTTCGGAAATGTAAGTTGGCTCCATGCTAGGTGGCGTCATTCGTAGTGGAGGAGGCTATCAACTGCGCCTAACATCATCCATGAGGGCTCACCCAGTGTTCCATATTTCCCAGCTCATGCCTCTGACTTTCTTCCTACTTGCTCCTGTTATCCTCCATCTCCCCTCCTCCCCACTTGGTGGACGGGTCCTTAGTCTGTTCTATGCAGCACCTTCTGGCATCTCACCAGATGCAGGGCAGGTCCATACCTTGTGGATTGGGAAGGGTATAGCCCAGAGCAACATTGTAGGGTTCCGGGTTAAGACATCCTGGATGTCTCTCATCTGGGTTTTCCAATGGGCACAGCTCTCTGGCCCTCAGGAGGTGCACCTGGGGGGTGGGGGGTGCCTGTCACAACCATGGACTCTGCTGTAGAGTTGGTGCCCTCACAGGCAGGCAACCGGAAGGAGACAGCTATCGCGCATGTGCGAATACATGTTCCAGCCAATTAGGGTTCCTCTGCAAATGTGTTTAACTCCCTTCCATTTTGTCAAGTCTTGGCATAAGCACAGCAATGACAACGCTCCCTGCTTACTTTCACCCATGTTCTGAGAAAAGAAAACCAATGCTTTAGAAAGGCACCATATAATAGTATAAATTTAGTTCTAGGTTATTGCTGTCGGGCTGCAGTAACAGTGTGAGTTTTTAGTTAGCTTGAGAGGTTTTGTTAGCGGACCTGTTAGCCTGTTAACTATACTCCTCTCTTTATTCACATTAAAAGCCCAACCTATCTCTTGTTTTCCTAGAAACTTGGTATTTTACAAAGACCCCCGAATCCCTCAGTTCAGCAGCTTTCTTATTCTTCCTCCCAAAATAGAACCACGCATTTTGCTTTATTATAACTCATCTGCAATTTTTATTTTGCCCACTGGTCTCAGAATCTTTGTACCGTCATGACTTGCTGGCTATCTTGTATTATTTGTATTGCTGTTCTCTTCATTCAAGTAATTGATATAAATTATGAACTGCAGAGGACCCAACAATAATTACTAGCCATTAGTTTTAGTTTACCAATTTAAAAATGTCATTTTTCTCCAATTCTTTGATTTTGGTTAGTTAGCCGGTCTGTCTGTATAGATGACTATCTTTAAATCATAAATTCTCAGTGAAAATTATCAAATTCCTTCTGGAAATCCAAAAACACACCTAGTGGCCCCTTTGTATCTACACTGATCATTACACCCTCAATGAACTCTAATCTATTTGTCAAACATGATTTCTCCTTCATAAGACCATGATGACCCAGTCTATTGCTGCTAAATGGATTAATAGCATAATGGTGATTGGTACTGCTTTATCGACTGTGGCATGCTGCTGCCTGATCACCATGTTTCAGAGTAGCAGCTTCCGGAGGGGTCTGTTTCTGCAGAGAAAAGCACAGTGAGAAATGTTGTTTTGCATGGTAAACCCCAGGACTCTATAATGAACTTAACAATTTCATATAACCATTGCTTATCTCTTCTATTTCAGGTTGTTCTTTATATTTTCTTCTTGTCTCCAAATGACATCTTTTAAAATAGCTGTTACCTTCACAGGAATACGGGGATGGGATTTCTTCTCGCAGACGGAGGTTGGGTTTCAAAACAAAATGAAGACCGTCTCCAAGGATTATCAGGATAATTCAGATCTTGAGTAGGTAGCACGATGGCGCGGCAGCTGGCGTTGCTGCCTCATGGTTCCAGCAACCAGGGTTAAATCCTGACACTGGGTGCTGTGGTGTTTGTGTGGAGTTTTGATGTTTTTGTTGTGACAGTGTGGTTTTCCTTCTACATCTCAAAGTGGGCTGGTAGGTTAGGTGATCACTCGAGAGTACCTTTAGTGAGATCAATAGTGAAAACAATCAAAGGAGAGTTGACGGGCAGGAGTGAGAACAAGTAAGTTACAGTAGTACAAGGAGAAAAGGCCAATCAGAATCAAGTTTATCACTGACATGTGTTGCAAAATTCTTGTTGCAGGGGACTGGGAATAATGGACTTCTTCTTCCCATCCCACCATGGCCAAATGCTGTTGCTCAAATGAGAAGTAAGTTTTTCTAATTTTATTACATCTGTAATATTTTTTATTATTACTGTACTGCAGAAGATCTTGATTGTGACACATATTGATTATTTATTGATTGCAATTTTAATTTGCAGAGAACTAGGCTTGCTTCTAAAGCAATGAAGTGATGTGATGCTGGTGATAGTCGTTGAGGGATGAACATCAACTGATAAAGTTCAAGAATGGAAAATTCTATAGAAAATGATGGCTATAGCGCACTCTATCATCGGCAGAGCTCTCACCCGCCTCCATGGAGCACATTTAGATAGGGTGCTGCCACAAGAAAGCAGCACCAAAGACCGTCACCATCCAGGCTATGCTCCCGTTTTGCTACCACCATCAGGCAGGAGATACACAAGCCTTAGGTCCCACACCACCAGGTTCACAGGAAGAGTTATTACCCTACAACCATCAGGCTCTTGAACTAGTATGGATAACTTCACTCAACACAACTTTGAAATGATTCTACAACCTGCAGACTCACCTTCAAGGACTCAGATTGTCAGTATTGTTAGTTATTTGCAGTTTGTCTTCTTTTGCTCATTGGTTATTTGTCTGTCTTTTGTACAGAATTTCAGAAATTCTGTTGTACTTTATTTTTCTGTAAATGCCTGCAAGAAAAATTGATCTCAAGATAATAGATGGTGACATATACACACGATGCATACTTGGGTAACAAGTTTCACTTTGACTTTGACATCAAGCTGACACAATCTATCATAATGATGCATCTCATTGTTTCTGAAGCCTTGAGCAGATGAATATTTCCTGCATTTTGCTTCTGGTCTGTACCCTAACATGTTAATGGAAAGCCATTGTTAAAACTTTGAAATTATTCAAGTACGGTCATTCCTTTGCTGGACCTAATAAATACAGAATATTTTAGTATTTAGAATCACACACGGATTTGTCTCTTTATGTCAATATCAAGCACATAAAGCTACTTAGGCTAATCCAACTTCCTAAACCCTGTAGGCTACAACATAACTAATGCTTGAAAAGTAATTTTAAATATGAAGAGGATTTCCATCTCCAGACCCTCATCACTATTTAGGTGAAAACTGTTTACTTCAAATCTTGTCTAATCCTCTGAAATCTATGCTCCCAAGTTACTGAAGTTTCTGCCAAAGGAAATAATGCTTCCTCTTCATCTGTGTGTGGATCTCTCATTGTTTAAATACCTGGATCCAATCTTTCATCAGCCTCCTCGGTACCAACAGATACAAATTGAGCCTAATCATTTCCATCTCATAATAAACTCTTACTGTTCTGGCGATATCATCACAAATGATCTGGCTGTGAAGTTTGTCGTTTAAATAGTTGAGCAAGCCAGTGGGGCAGCCCAGTGATGCAGTTAGTTGAGTTGTTCTCTTATATCTGCAGTGATTCAGGTTTGATGATAACCCCTGCCGCTGTCTGTATAGAGTTTGTACGATCTCCCTGTGACTGCATTCATCTCCTCTGAGCATTCCAGTTTTCCTCCCACAATGCGAGGCTGTGCAGTTTGGCAGGTTAATTGGCCACAGTAAACTGGAGAGAGAGAGAGTGTGTGTGTGTGTGTGTGTGTGTGTGTGTGTGTGTGTGTGGGTGAATCTGAGAGGAGTTGAGGAGAAAGTGGAGAGGGTAAAACAGGACTGGTAGGACCAGTGAGGTGACTGGCATGGGTGCAGTGGACTGGAGAACTGCATATTCTATGAGTACATGGAACCCTGATTGTGGTTCAGCTCGTACTTTACGCAATTCTAACATGATCTCCTGTCCTACTACGTTTAGGGCTCTAGAGAATTGCACCCCAAAGTCTCTCTTCCTTTAAACATTTTACTAGCCTACAACTAATTATACAAATCCTACTGGTAAATCTATGGCGAACAGCTGTGACTTATCATAAATACCAGCACCTTTGTGACTTTGACCACATCTATGCTGATACCTTTGATTAAATTGTGTATATCCTTCCAAATTACCATTTATGTCACCCCAAAGAAAGTTTCCAATAACTTGCCCAAATTAGGCGAGCTGGTCAGTAATTCCTCATTCTTAGTTCCAGTCTGACAACAAAATGCCAGAAGCAAGAAAGGATTGGAAATTGATGGCTTGACCTTTCTTGCCTGATTCCCTTAACAGACTGGAATCAAATTTTTTTTAGGCCTAGTAATTTATCAAATTTTTAGTATGCTAAATCCCCTAATATTTCCTCCCTCTCTAATATGTGGGTATTTGCAGAGAATGGGATTTCAGGGGAATCAGTTGACATCCATAGTTTTATGAACCAAACACTGTCATAAACATTTCAGCCCAGAACATCACTGCAGGAATTTCATCCGCATAGCTGCTTCAATTTGCTTCCATGCTAAGATCAGAAGTGGAGAAATTCTCTGATGATCTCAAAATATTCAATTCCATTTATTATTCTTTAGCAAACAAAGCAATCCATGCCTGTATAGAGCAAAAGCTAGGCAATATTCAGAGTATACTGATAAGTGGTGTGAATATTCCATCTGGACTTCGTGCCAGTGGGAATTGAACATGCAGGTGGTGGCATTCAGAAAACCGTGCAATATCAGCACCACCAGATTGTGAGACAATCATCATCTCTAATAAGAGAATCAAACCCCTACCCTTAAACAGCTTGGGGTCACCATATATACCATTCCGGACTAACTACAGGATAGAGGCTGGTTATATTGCAGAGAATGAACATATCCAAAGGGATCCTACCACCAAATAAGTCTTTACCACCCCATCTCTCTGTTTTCCACAGGGACCATTCCCTCTGTGATTTTCTTGTCCTGTCATCCCTCCCCACTAATCTCCCTCCCGGCACTTATCCCCAAAAGCAGCCCAAGTGCTACACCTGCCCATTCACCTCGTCCCTCCCCTCTATTCGGGGCCCCAAGCAGCCCTTCTAGGTGAGGTAATACTTCACCTGGGATTCTGCTGGGGTTGTCTATTGTGTCTGGTGCTCCCCGTGCAGCCTTCTCTACACTGGTGACACCCGTTGTACATTGGGGAACCACTTCACTGAGCACCTCTGCTCCATCCACCAAAAGCGGAATTTCCCGGTGGCCAAACATTTTAATTCCAATTCCCATTCCCGTCCATGGCCTCCTCCCGTGCCACCCTACCACTCTGTTTTCAGTGGCAGTGATTCCGCTACACTAACTGCAGCAGTCCAAGGCAAATGCCCAGATTTTTAAAAAATGAACAAATTTTAAAAATCACTCTTTTTTTCTCTGTGGACTTACTTCTATTTATAATTTTCCCAGTCCTTGGTTCTTTGTTTTATGTAATTTTCAAGTACATTTATTAATGCCAAAGTGAAAGTTCCTTGGATAATCTAAACCACTGACTGGCAGTGTCCAAGTGTCATGAAGTAACGGCTCTAACTTACCATTGCAGATTTAATTCATACTTATGGACAGACTAAACCCAACAATCTTTACTGTCACAGACAGTTGACAGTAAACAGTCAGTAGACTGCAATTTATGACAATTTGCAACTCACAAATATATTCCTATCTCTTTTTTTTAATCATTAATAATGATATATATCATTATTTTCCCAGTAGTCACTGGGCCAGGATGTCATGGACTGATTTTCATCTGCCTGAAGTAGTATTTTCGATTAGTAGGTCCAATTTATTTTGGGGGAATTGTACTGCCCTCTCCTGGAATTGTAGGGATATTGCTCACAGAACTGTTCCCATAGAAGAGTGACTAAAATTACAAGTCTTTTTAAATATATGAAACTGTCTAGTTTGGCAATAAATTTAAGTCTGTTTTTAAACTGAGGATATGATTGAATGGAACACACATAAAATGCTGGAGGAACTCAGCAGGTCACGCAGTATCTGACCCAAAACGTAGACTGTTTATTCATTTCCATAAATGCTGCCTGACCTGCTGAGTTCCTCCAATATTTTGTGTGTGTTGCTTTGGATTTCCAGTATCTGCAGACTTTCTTGTGTTTGCGATTGAATGGAAAACATTTTGGCTATTTATTCAAAGGTGAAATGCAAATCTGGAAGGCCATGGCAATCACCAAGAGACAATTTCAGACTAAACTGGAAATATAGTTGGACACGTGACAGTTGTGTCAAGGCTTACACAGTATTCCTTCCCACCAGCTGAGAACAGTTAGCGTAAGTGACATCTACCAATCACTCCTGGAGTGCTGACCAATTGGCTGGAGTATTTACAGACATATTCAAACTTGGCATGGACTAGATGGGCTGAAGGGCCTGTTTCTGTGTTATACTTTTTATATGACTCTTGTTTCTGTGCTGAGGTTCTCACCTGCTTCAAAAAAGCATCTAATGTGCCAATGTCCAAGAAGAACGTGGTGACCTGCCTCAATGTCTACCATCATTGTCAGAATCAGGTTAATATCACTGGCATATGTCTTAATTTTGTTGGTTTGTAGCAGCAGCACATTGCAAAACATGGTAATAAAAACTATAAATTACGATAATAAGTATATATAAAAATAAATTAAGTAAGCAGTGCAAAATGAGAGGGAAAAAATACTGAAGTAGTGTTCTTGGGTTCATTGTTCATTCTGAAACCTGGTGGCGGAGGAGAAGAAACTGTTCCTGAAATAGTGAGCGTGTGTCTTCAGGCTCTTGTACCTCCTCCTTGATGGTAGCAATGAGAAGAGGGCAGTCCTGGGCGATGGGGTCATTAATTATAGATGCCACTTTTTTGAGGGGTTCCCTTTTGAAGATATCCTGGATGCTTGGGAGACGAGTGCCCATGATGGAGCTGGCTGAGTTTCTTATCACTTACGTCAACCATAATGAAGAGGCTGCCAGTGGTGCAGATCAGCTCCTGCCTCAGAGACGACCAGAATCTGCTTCAGTTTGCCTCCCAACAGCTGGTGTGATGTTTTTGGCTCTCACTCTCCTCTAGGACACCTGACAACAAGAACTCTTGCATCAGGGAGTTCATCAACCATAGAACAATGCTCAATAGAATTATCCTATTGAAAGTCGTCATCAAGCTTCTGAAGCTGGGCCTCTGTACCTCCCTCTGCTACTAGAGACATGCCTTCCCCCATTGACCGACCTCCACCACTGAAAATTTATATCATCGTCACTGACCATCAACATAGCTGCAACTCGAGCCTGTGTGTGTACCCCACTGCTTTACTCTCTATATGCTCATGACTATGTGGTTAAGCACATCTCCAAAGTATATAAATTCATAAACAACAGAACTACTATCAAATGAATCGCAAGTGGTGGTGAATCAGTGTTCAGGAGCAAGAAAGCAAAATGAACCTATTTTGCCCAGGGGCTTGGTTCACAGCTGATTTATTTTCCCCCTTAACCCCATATTCCTGCCTTTTCTTCATAATTTTTGATGCTCTTACTAAAGAAACTATCACCATCTGCTCTAAACATACCCAATGTCTTAACCTCCACATCCATCTGTGGTAATGAATTCCACAGATTCACCACTCTCTGGCTAAAAAAATTCCTCCTCATCTCTGCTCTAATGGGGCGTACTCCTATTCTGAGGCTGTGCCCTCAGGTTCCAGACTCTCCCACTATTGGAAACATGTCCATTCTGTCTAGGCCTTTCAACATTTGGCAGGACATCTGGTTGAGTGGTATTATAACACCAACCTCTCACTCAATGCCAGTAAAACTGAAGAGCTAATTGTTGACTTCAGGAAGGGAAATGAGGGCAAACATGTGTCCCATGTCCTCATCAGCAATAGGACAAAGAATCCTACAGAAAATACTGGCAATTCTGGTAATAGACTAAGACAACTGTTCTGCTCTGAAGAACATTATATGAGGTCGTTCTTACCCTTGGCCATTAGGCTCTATAATGAGCCAGGGAAGCGATGACCCCCTCTTATTAGACTATTAACCTCTCTTTACCAGAGCTCAGTTTAAGCTCTGTTACCACATCCTGCTATCGCGGACACGCTGTGCAATACTGCCATTACTGGTTATCTGCAGGGTGTGAATGTGCACCTATTACTGTATAATATTACGGCAATTCTTGAACTACCACCTTATCAGTGTGAATTTGCAAATCTTGTCAGTCTTGTAATATTTGATTTGTAAGTCTTGTACTTCTTATTTCTAAGGTAATTTTTTATTCTTTCTTACTTCTTTTCTAGTATTTGTATATCTGTGCACTTGTAATGCTACTGTGACACTAGTTTCCTTTGGGATCAATAAAATATCTATCTATCTAAAAACAAAATACGGAGCTAGGAATTGCATTTGGTCTTATTTTTATTTCAAGCAAGGCACACACGTATGATGTGGTAGCATGATGATGTTTGCCATTTATGTACTTTTATATATTAGCTGTAACGAATTATTTAAGCAAATATATTTATAATAGTACTATTGTAATATTATGGTACTAATATTAGATATACTACACTCGTCCCTGCATAACTATAAACTCCAACTCAATATAGAATGCATCTCAACTTATATACATATACAGTGCCTTGTAAAAGTATTCAGCCCCCAGCCCTTTGTTCACATAAATGAGTATTACAACCAGGGATTTTGATCAATTTAACTGAGAATTTTTATTTGTGAATCACATGCCCCTTTTTTCATAGTAGAACCCAAAAATCAGGGAAAATTGTAAAGCATGAAAAAAAATTCAAAACCTGAAATGTCAGCAGTTAAAAAGCATTCATTCCTCTTTGCTCAGTACTCAACTGAAACACGTCTCACAGCTATTACAGCCAGCAGTCCTTTTGGATAAGGCTCTATTAGCTTTACACAATGTTATGGAGCAAGATTTGCCCATTCCTCCTTGCAAAATTGCTCAGGCTGTACCAAGTTAGTCGGGGAGTGACAGTGGGTAGCAATCTTGAGGTCTAGCCAGAGATGTTAAGGGTTCAGGTCAAGACTGACTGGGCTACTCAAGGACATCAATTTTCTTCATTTTGAAGCTGCTCTGTGGTTGCTCTGGCTGGGTGCTTTTGGGTTGTTGTCCTGCTGAAAGATGAACTTCCTCCCCAGTTTAAGATTTCTGACAGAGGCTAGCAGGTTTTTATCTATGATCTCTCTGTATTTAGCAACATTCATCTTCCCATCACTTCTGACCAGATTTTCAGTCCCTGCTGCTGAAAAGCATCCCCACAGCATGATGCTACCTCCACCATACTTTACTGTAGGGCTGGTGTTATCTGACTGATGTGCAGTATTATATTTACACCACATGTACTGCAATTGTGTTCAGCCAGGCAGGTTTCTGTTTAGCCGTTGCAATTTTGTTCACACACACTTTCGTTCCTGACTGCAACTCAATTCTGTCTCTATCTGCTGTTTCCATTGATACAGCAATTTCAACTGCTCTTTGGCAACATTGGCAAAACTTATTCCCGCTGGTTTGGTTGAAGCAGTTAAACTTGTAAGCAAACTGTCTGCCTTTAAACCCACTGCACTCAGCAAAACTGGCATTCATTTTGCTATTTCATTTGCTTCAATATACTGCTCAATTCATTCAGTATACAATATCCAGTTATCCCTTGTCTAATCGAATGCATGTATCTTCCCAATGTAGCCAGCCATTTGTGTTTTTTTTTAAATTTTTGATTATTATCATCCAATTCTCATTGTTTATGAACCTGTGAAATAGTCTGTTTTCTGTCTTTTTTTTAACAACCATCTCTGTCCCTTCCCAAAGAAGCACGTGTTTGCTATTTTATTTACACGTTTGTACTTGACCATTTTTTGCTGGTTTTTTTTAACTCAAATGTCTCACTGTGCTTCAAAAAGTAGGTAGTCGTCTCAGGTTCGTTTAAAACCACCTTCTTACTACCGTTACATTTTGCAACTCCAAAACATAAAACTAATTGAAAGCAAAACATAGAGCCAGAATGAATGTCTTAGTTTTGTTTTTACTTTGAGCTGCGTATGTATGACATGGTAGCATGATGATGTACTGTACTTTTACATATAAGCCAAAATGAATTATTTAAGCAAACAATAATGCTAAATTAAACAATCTATTTACAATATTTTGCAAATATTACTGAAATATTAAATACACAAGGATCTCAGAGCAATTTGAAATTCTGAAAAATAATGTGAAATAAATGGTGTAAATTAACTTTAATAACTTGTAAAAAGATGACATAAATTCGGGAAGATTACACATAGAACATCAGCTAATTTAAGAGAAATATTCCTCATGCAACAGAATATTAGAGCATTAAATGGCCTGTGTAGTTGCTGAGTTAATCATGACGTTTAGGAATAAATTCAACTATTGAAAATTGTAGACGTCTCTGGATTTAAAAGACAAGGATTGTAGTTGATACAGTGTAAACATTCACAGTTACAAATGTCCTGTTGATGTAATATGATCCAATGGTTCTCTTCTGCTCTGTTCTACAACCCCCTTTTGATATTTTGTTCCTCTAACACTGGCTTTCCTTTTTCTTCTCTTGCTTCAGTAAATCAATGCCGGCAGAGCAGTGTGCTGTCTGACAGCCATCCTCTGAACACCCTTCAACTCTTTCCCCACTTCAAATCATGTTTTCTGGACCAAGTACTTTGACCATTGTTATGGTCATTAATTAAAAGTGGTTAAGTTCAATATTCCACGAAAGCAGGCACAGGGAAAATGCTGCAAGAACGTGCTGTATCTATTGATTACACTCGGTGCACACTCCAGTTCTGTGTTGTTTGCTCACTTAAACAATCACAGTAGCCAGCCAGTAGTAATTGTGACATTCATTGACTTGATGCATTTGAAAGGAAATAAATTCAGAACATCTGACCCTTAAAGTCACCCCGCACCATTTGAAACTGGACTGAAGGGGGTTTGATCTGGGAAATGTAGAGAGAAGGCCGACTTCAAGCTTTATTGAGGCTGCTCTGTTAGTTTTAGCAGTGGAAGTGGAATGAGGTTAAAATGTCTTGTGTCAGTAGAGGTGTGTGATTCCCTCCAGAGAGACGACAGGAATGCGATGGCAGCTGATTATCTAAGATGCAAATGCATCTAGAATTGCAGTAGTTACCACCGTGAAGGTTAGTGAAAACTCTTCAGATGCAATTTCCCAATCAACTGCATCATGAGCACCACGAACAGCTTGATGCTTCACTACCATGGAGTGACAAACTCTCTCTATCAATCAGGATAGGTATCTAACTTTTTAAAGCTCACCTTTTACACACCCAGCACAGCCACAAACCACATACTCCAACACTGTCACAATTCATAAGCACAGCCAGCTATTTAACATGAATACCTCATCACCCAGACTGAAAGAAGATCATAAACACATTTCCATCTTTCTTGAAACACAAGGCAGCACCCTGCTATCATTGTGGTTATGGGTCATATGGTTCAAAAGGGTTTTCAGAGTTTTCACATCAGCACCATGGGCTGATTTAGATTGCTGGGGGGGGGGAGCACCCAGATGGTGTAGCAACGGTCTAACAAGGTACAGATCTGATACCTTTTCCCAGGAAAACAGTGTTTGTTTTTCCAACACCATCCCTTTGCCTCTCCCCCTGTGGAGCTCTTGTTGAGATGCTTCAGTCAAGAGCTGCTCCGTCAGCCTCAGGGCTGGTCAATGTCATCCTTCAAGGGAAACTGCACTCTCCTCCACAAAAGGTCAATGACCTTCCACCAATTTTGTGGTAGGCATCTTGGAAAAACCTGGAATGATAAGAACAGGCACTGAAGGCAAAAACCAAGTCACAAGGCTGATAGCCTGATGTTTGTCTGCACCTTTGTCCAAGTTCAGTTATATAATTTCAAGGTTCAAGATTCAAAAAACTTTATTGTCATTCTAACTGTACATCAGTTCTGCAGGGCAGAATGAGACAGTATTTCCCAGGAGCAGTGCAATCATAACATAACAAATGCAACACTAAATAATAAACATAACAATTAATAGTAAAACACAACAGCCACATGTCAGTTAAAATCAAGTTATAAGTGTCCAGTGCAAGTTAAAAGTGTCCAAAGCAGAGTCAGGTAGAGCAGCTATTTAGCAGTCTGACTGCCTGTGGGAGGAAGCTGCTTAGTAGCCTTGTGGTTTTAGTTTTGATGCTCCTGTAACGTTTGCCTGATGGCAGAAGAACAAACAGTTCATGGAGAGGGTGTAAGGGGTCTTTAATGATGTACCGTGTCTTCTGGAGGTATCGACTCCAAAAGAGGTCTTGGACAGAAGGTAGGGAGACTCCAATAACCTTCTCTGCTCCCCTAACCACCCTCTGCAAGGCTTTTTTGTCGACAGCACTGCAGCTGGAGTACCAGGTTGTGATGCAAAAGGTCAGCACACTCTCAACCACGCCTCTGTAGAATGTAGTTAAGATGCTAGTGGGGAGTGATGCTTGTTTAAGCTTCCTCAGAAAGTGCAATCTCCGCTGGGCCCGTTTTACAATCCCAGTGGTTGTCCTGGACCAGGTGAGATTGCCCGAGATCTGCACCCCAAGGAATTTGATGTTTCCACTCTCTCCACTGTGGAGCTGCTGATGCTGAGGGGTGTGTGCTCAGGCTGAGACCGTCTGAAATTGACGATCATCTCCTTGGTTTTGGTGACATTAAGCATCAAGTTGTTATCCCTACACCAGCTCTCTAGGTGTTTGACCTTCTCCCTGTACATTGTTTCATCATTTTTGCTGATGAGCCCCACCACTGTGGTATCATCAGCAAATTTAATGATCAGGTTCTCCTTGAATCTGGCTGCACAGTCATGTGTTAGCAGTGTAAACAGCAATGGGCTAAGCACACAGCCTTGTGAGGATATTCATTTTTTTGTTGTATTTTTCTTCTACACTGAAGCCAAGGAGATGCCAAGAGGGTTCATGACAAAAGAAAGGTAAGGAGACACACTTTGCTTTTTATGTTAACTAAGGATTTACATTTACTAACTGGTACTGCACTCTGATAAGTACTTCACACACAAAAGTCTGGCTAGGTGGAAAGGGTCTGATCAGTGAACTCATCCTTTCATATCCTTTTCCCTGTCTCTGCTTTAAAACCCTGATTAATGTGTAACTGCTGGCAACAGATGTCCCTTCATAATGGTGCAGGGGACCTCCATGAATCCTGACACCACTCTGTCAAGAACTGCAGAGTATATGTGGGGTAGTGATGTTTCAGCGTTCCAATAGTCCGCTCCAGCACATTCCAACAATAGAATGGTGTAAAGGTGCTTGTTTGTGGTGAATACTGGAGTCATCAGCTGTGTTATCACCCATTTGGCACCATCACCCAGGAACTACACATCGTTTAGCCCAGTGACTCATATTCAACAAATGGATTTATGCAGAATCCTTGGTCTCAACAACAAGTTGAGACTTCTGATACTTAAAGATTCTAGAAAACACCAAGCACTTCTAGGAATTCTGCAATTGCTCAGATATGTCCAGCTCAAAAATGAAAAAATAAACCCAGTCCAGATAGTTACAAACTGGCAAGTCAGCTCTCAGTCATTGGAAATGTGAAAGAAATAGTCATAATTGCTCACTCACCTATAAGCAGTTCACAGATGCCAGTGTGGGATTCCTGCCATTCTTCTCCAGACATTAGTGCAGCCTTAACCCAAATTTGGGGCAAAGTACTGAATTCCGGAAGTAAAGTGTGATCAGGACAGCATTTGATTGAGTGTTGCTTCGAGGAGCCCTGGTGGAACTGCAGTCAATGGGCATCAAGGGGTAAAGACTTTAATGGCTGTGGTTGTTGGAGTTAATCATCAGAGAAAGGAGCTCCACAGGGCAGTGACCTGAGTATTAGCATGTCTACTATTTAATCTATGACCTCCCTTCCAGCACAAAAAAAAGTTTGTTCATGATTGCCCAATGTTCAATTCTATTCACAACTTCTCAACAAGTGAAGCAGCCCATCCTGCATGTGGTTAGACTTTTTACAAAATTCAGACACACACTGACACAAGCCAAGCAGCATTAATTCCACAATTGTGCCAGCCAGTGACCCTCTCCAACAAGAGAGTCTAACTGACATTGAATAAAATTGCTATTCACCAAGACTATCAATATCAATAGCTTGCAGATCACCATTGATAAGAAATTCAACTGGACCACATAAATACCAGGGCTGCCAGAGCAGGTCAGGTGCTGTGTAACCTCCTCACACTCCAAGGACCTTCTACCATCCAAAAGAAAAAGTCACAAATGTAATGAAAAACTCTTCACTTTTCTAGAAGTGTGCATCTCCAACTACCCTCCAGAAGTTTGAGAGCATCCAGGCAAAAATAATCTGCTTTATTGGAACCCAATTAGCTATCATAAACAGCTATTCCCTCTATTGCAAGTGCACAGTGGCTACAGTGCGCACAATTTACAAAAAACAAATTGTAGCCTAATCTAACAGCAGCTCCCAAACCCTGGACTTTCACCGCAGAAGAGGTGTATCAGCAGGTGTATGTGAATGTCACCACCGGTTGCCTTCAATGTTGCATACCACTCTGATTTGGAAACACATGACTGCTCCTTCAATGTGGTCAGCCTTACATCCAGGAAGTATATTGACCGGCTGCATCACAGCCTGGTATGGAAACACCAATGCCCTCGAATGGAAAATCCCACACAAAGAAGTGGATGCTGCCCAGTCCATCATGGGAAAAGCCCTTCCCACCATTGAGAGCATCTATGTTGTCACAGGGAAATAGCATCCATCATCAGAGACCCCCAACACCCAGGTCATGCTCTCTCCTCACTGCTGCCCTCAGGGAGGTGGTACAGGAGCCTCAGGACTCACACTACCAGGTTTAGTTAACAGCTATTACCCCTCAGCCATTAAGCTCTTGAACCAGAGGGAATAACGTCACTCAATTTCTCTTGCCCCATCATTGAACTCTTCCCACAATTTATGGACTCACTTTCAAGGACTCTTCATCACATGTTCTCTATGTTTATTAATTATTTATTTCAGAATCAGGTTTATTATCACCAGCATGTGACGTGTAATTTGTTAACAGCAGCAGCAGTTCAATGCAATACATAATCTAGCAGAGAAATAAATAATAATAATATTAATAAATAAACAAGTAAATCAATTACATATATTGAATAGATTTTTAAAACATGCAAAAACAGAAATACTGTATATTAAAACAAAGTGAGGTAGTGTCCAAAGATTCAATGTCCATTTAGGAATCGGATGGCAGAGGGGAAGAAGCTGTTCCTGAATCACTGAGTGTGTGCCTTCAGGCTTCTGTACCTCCTACCTGACGATAACAGTGAGAAAAGGGCATGCCCTGGGTGCTGGAATGGACACTACCTTTCTGAGACACCACTCCCTGAAGATGTCCTGGGTACTTTGTAGGCTAGTACCCAAGATGGAGCTGACTAGATTTACAATCTTCTGCAGCTTCTTTCAGTCCTGTGCAGTAGCCCCTCCATACCAGACAGTGATGCAGCCTGTCAGAATGCTCTCCATGGTACAACTATAGAAGTTTTTGAGTGTATTTGTTGACATACCATATCTCTTCAAGCTCCTAATAAAGTATAACTGCTGTCTTGCCACTTTTATAACTACATTGATATGTTGGGACCAGGTTAGATCCTCAGAGATCTTGACACCCAGGAAGCTGCTCATTCTCTCCAATTCTGATCCCTCTAAGGATTGATATGTGTTCCTTCATCTTCGTTTATATGTTTTGTATAAATTTACACAGTTTGTAGTCTTTTGCACACTGGTTGTCCACCCTGTTGGTGCCGTCTTTCATTGCTTTTATTATGATTATTAAATTTATTGAATATGCCCACAAGGAAATGGATCTCAGGGTTGTATATAGTGATATATATGTACTTTGATAATGAATTTACTTTGAGCTTTGAAATCTTTCCACATCAATGCAGCAGTATCTTTACCAGAGGAATGCAATGGTTCTAAAGCATTGTGGATGGGTAATAACTGTACTGGGTGGCAGATGGAGATACGTCTCTACCAAAGGAGGTGTAAGGTGGTCCTTCCCTCTAGCCTGCAGGTTTGGGCAAGCTGTAGCATCTGCTTAGCCCCCGATCAGGGTCATGTCAAGACATGGGAGCAGATGGTGGATGGTTGTATGAGCAGCTGGTACATATCACAAATCCTGGATATGCGACCACTGACGCCAGGCAGACAATCTCTGAAGAGTATTGAGAATGGCTGGGGTCACCCGTCTTGTAAAGAAGGCAGCGGCAATGGCAAACCACTTTTGCAGAAAAGTTTTCCAAAACCAGTTATGTTCAAAGACCATGATTGCCCATGACGTATGACATGCACCCTTAACCTGCAAATCCGAGTGCCTATGAAAACAATAATCAACCAAGGAAAATTACCAACTAAATACGGAGTGACTTGAAACCTTTTTAAAAATGTAGTCGGTGTTTCTCCTGCACCTACAAACCAACCTTTTGTGATTCATGCACAAGCACTCCCAAGTCCTTCTGCACAGCAGCATGTTGCAATCTTTTACAATTTAAATAATAATCTGATTTTCCATTTTTCCTTCCAAAGTGTATGACCTTGCATTTACCAACATTGTACTCCATCTGCCAGACCCTTGCCCACTCACTTAACCTATCTATATCTCCCTGTAGGTTCTCCGTATCTTCTGCACAATTTGCTTTTCCACTGACTCGGTGTCATCAGCAAACTTAGATGTATTACATTGAGTTCCCCCTTCTAGTTTGTTAATGCATGTCGTGAACAGTTGTGGGCCTACACCAACCCCTGCAGCACACCGGTCACCACTTATTGCCAACCAGAGAAACACCCAAGTATCCCAACTCTCTGCTTACTATTGGCTAATCAATTCTCTGTCCATGCTAATACGTCACATCCAGTTCTATGCATCCTTATCTTATGGATAAGTCTTTTACGTGACACCTTATCGAATGCCTTCTGGAAATCCAAGTAAATAACGCCCATCAGTTGCTCTCTATCCACCACGCTCATTATATCCTCGAAGAACTCCAGTAAGTTTGTCAAACAGGACCTCCCTTTGCTGAATCCATGTTGTGTCTGCATGACTGATCCATTTCTTTCCAGATGCCTCAATATTTCTTCTTTTATGATAGCTTCTAGCATTTTCCCAACTTCAGATGTTAAACTAATTGGCCCATAGTTTTCTGCCTTCTGCCTACATCCTTTTTGAACAGTGGTGTGATATCCGCTATCTTCCAATCCGCGGGAACCTGCAGAGAATTTTGGTAAATTATCAACAAAGCCTCGAATATTACTTCTGCCATTTCTTTCAGTACCCTGGGATACATCCATCAGGACCAGGAGACTTGTCTATCTATAGGCCCACGAGTTTGGTCAACACTACCTCTTTAGTGATAGCTATTGTATCGAGGTCCTGACCCCTATCGCATTCATATCATCTCTCTTTGGTACGTTAAGTGTGTCCTCCACCATGAAAACTGACATAAAATAGTCATTCAAAGCCTCGGCCATTTCCATTACCCAATATCAATACCCCCTTCTTGTCTTCCAAGGGACCTAGGTTCACTTTGGTCACCTTTTTCCGCTTTATATAATTATAAAAACTTTTACTATCCTTTTTATATTTTGTGCTAATTTATTTTCATGATCTAACTTTCCTTTCTTTATTGCTCGCTTAGTGGTTCTTTGTTTCTTTTTAAAGTTTTCCCAATCTTCCAGTTTCCCACCACTCTTGAGGACTTTGTACTCATGAGCCTTTTGTTTGATGCCTTCTTTATTTCCTTAGTTATCCAAGGCTAGCTCTCCCCACTCTTACTGTCATTGCTTTTAATTGGAATATACTTTTGTTGAGCACCACGAACAATGTCTTTGAAAGTCTTCCACTGTTCCTCAACCATACCACCATATAGCCCATGTTCCCAGTCTACCCTATCCAACTCCTCCCTCATCCCATTGTAGTCTCCTTTGGTTAGGCATACAACACTGGTTTTAGATTGAACTATTGCACCCTCCATTTGTATGAGAAACTTGATCATACTGTGACCACTCTTTCCACCCTAACTACTGCTAATTTAACCTGTTTCATTGCACAGAACCAGGTCCAAGATAGCATGTTCCCTTGTAGGCTCAGTAACATGCTGTTCAAGAAAGCCATCGTGAATACATTCTATGAAGTCCTCCTCAATACTACCTCGACCAACTTGATTCACAGAATTTATGTGCAAGTTAAAGTCTCCCACAATAACTGCTGTTCCACTCTTACATGCCTCAGATATTTCTTGGTTTATTACCCGTGCCACTGTAATGTTATTATTCGGTGGCCAACAGACAGCTCCCACCAGTGATTTTTGCCCTTTACTATTCCTAATCTTTATCCAGATGGATTCAACATTCTGCTCTTTAGATCTTATATCATCTCCCACTGCTTCTCTGATCTCATCCTTAATTAAGAGCGCTACCCCACCTCCTTTACCTTCTTGCCTATCCTTCTGTACTACCTGATATCCTTGGATATTTAATTCCCAATCCTCTCCATCCTGCAACCACTTTTCTGTAATGGCCACTAAATCATACCCCTTTACACTGATTTGTGCCAAAGTTCACTGACCTTGTTACAAATACCATGGGCATTCAGATAAAGTGCCCTTACACTCATTGTGTCTTTAAAATCTAGTCATCTTTGTCTGTTATGCACTTGAATTTTCTCCATTCCACCCTTACTTTTCTCTTTTTTAATTTTTGCTTTTATTTTATCTTTACCCACCTTTTTTTTTACTTTATCCATACTTCTCCAATCTATTGAACGCTCCTGATGTTTAGTTTAAAGCCCTATCCACTGCCCTAGTTTTGCGATTCGCCAGGATCCGGGTCCCATCACGGTTCAGGTGGAGCTTGTCCCAATGGAACAGCTCCCTCCTTCCCCAACACTGGTGCCAATTTCTCATGAATTCAAACCCACTTCTTCCACACTAGTCCTCGAACCATGGATTTAACTCTCTAATCTTCTTAATCCCTTGCCAATTTGCATGTGGCTCAAGTAGTAATCCAGAGATTACCACCTTTTTGGTTCAGTCCTCACTGAATTCCAGTGAATACGGGCCAAAAGCCATCAGATGTTCTTCATGACAAGTCATTCAAAACCTGGAATCATTTTTGTGAACCTCCTCTGAACCCTCTCCAGTTTCAGCACATCCTTTCGAAGGTAAGGGGGCCAAACCCGCTTACAATACTTCAATGAGGCCCCACCAGTGCCTTATAAAGGCTCAACCACAGAATCCAACCCACAAACCAAATCAATTAAACCTTGCCCAAAACCCAAGACTTTGGCAGCATCGAGCAAGAGGGGGCGAGAGACTTGATCAAACGCAGGCACCTTCCTCCAGGACCAGCAAACGAAAGTGAGTGAGAGACTGGTCCCACCTAGGCAGATGGCACGGAATGCCCACTCAACATCCATTCCCATCCTCATTGATTTCAATCTTCCTCAAAGCTTTAATCGGCAAGATCAGCAAGAAATGGAGTCGATCCTGGGCTCGTGCCCCATCTCCGGGCTCGTGCCCCATCTCCGGGCTCATGCCCCATCTTCAGGCTCTTGGCCGTCAGACCGCACACTTCACTCGAAACCTTACCATACTCCCTTGGAGACAACAAGGCACCAAATCACTTAATCAGCCAGAAGACACACCACCAAAACGTAGAACACAATCATAGCAGGATCATATTTGAAAGAAAGAAAAGTAGTAAAAAAAGTGAAAGAAGTAGGTTTGTGTACTGTCTGAAGGAAGTTGCCTTTGGTCACATTGTCCACTGGCGCCATCTTCATCCCTTCATCTAACATTTGTGTTAAAGTAATGAAATTAACTCGCATGTATGTAGTTCAGGCTTGAGTGTGTTGATTCTCTAATCAAAGTAATTCATCAAACTTTGAGCATTTACTGTGAGTTTCCTCCCAAGGCAGTGCACCAGGAATACTAATAGTATCCCATCATGGATGCCTGCCACCTGGGCCATTCTCTATCCTCTCTTCTACCTTCTGGGAGAAGGTACACGAGTTTGAAAGCCCAGAAGACCAGCCTCAGAAACAACTTCTTCGCCCCTGAGCCAATCCTACTAATTCAGAACCAACCATTTCATTCATGTCCCCTTCCTGATGGCGCTGCCACATTCTTGAACCCGTAATTTTACCCCGAGTTATTGTCACTTTAATATTTCTTATGACACTGCTTCAGTTTGCACTATTGTACTTTGCACCATTTTGTTGTTTCTGCAGTCATCAATGTATTTCAAGTTCAATTGTCATTCAACCATACAGCTAAACAGGACAGCATTCCACTGGGGCTTAGATACAAAACACAGTACATATATAAACACACAGCACATATAGTCATGATAGCACATACAGTCACAAAAATTAATATTAGCATAAGCCCCTTTGTGGCGTGGCCTTAAAATTAATGGTGCATGGGATGTTGGCCTGGAGCCATGTTTCTGCAAAGCCAAGTATGCAGCAGTTTCTCATCTCACACTGGTTCAGCAGTCATCTTGCTTTGTGCATTTTGTTGTTGTATTTATTATTAACGTGTATACTCTGTGAACTTCATGCAAACAAGCAATTTGTCTGCACCATATGACAATAAGCTAACCTGAACTTAAAACCAGATGGAATGACAACACTATCCTTAATTCAATAAAAATGATTTAAAAAAACATGAAATAAAATAAAATTTGATTTCTTACCTTGGAGTTTGGCATCTCATGGTGACTCTAATCAGTTCTGCTTTTTCTTTCACCCTTCAGCCCAGTTCCCTTTACTCTTTCAAGACGTTGTGAGCCACTAATGGGGTTTCTTGAACTTGGAAATTGCAGGACAGTGTATTACATTACTGAAATTTACTGAGAAAAGGAAGCAGAATAATGGAGAATAGACTGAACTGGAATCAAATGATGAAGAGAGGAAGATGATGAAGGGAGGTTCACAGAGGGAAATGAAATAATGAGAAAAGTATGCAAGAAAACATAAAGATGTAAAGCATATCATGTAAATATCTTTAAGAAATAAATTGCTACCTGTAGGAATAAGAGTCTAATTTTAATTATTCTCTTTCAAAACCAGAGAATTTGAGAAGACAAATTTGATCGTTAACACTATTATTAGCTCCAACTTTCCAAAGAAATTTGACTGGCAATTGGTGCACAACCCCAGCAATCTCTTGGGGAAATTGATGGTGTATTTCTATTTTCAGCAAACTTAAAGCAGGCCAGTATAATTAATCCAGAAAGCAAGTAGTGCTTCACCATTTATGGGCTGTACCTTACCTGCAAATATTGCCAGATTAATAAATGATGTTATTCGTGAAGGCAATTTAAGACATTTGATGTAAACTAATGACCCTAATAATAAAGAACTGCAAATGGTAACTCACTGGATTGGGGTTCACCACCAGAGGTCCTCAATGGCTCAAAAAAGGATCTGTTTTCTTTGGTTTCTGAATTACCATTTGCTTTTTATCATAATTCATATGGCCTAAATACATACTAATCTAATGTGATACTATATTACGGAATCTGAGTACATTACTATATATGTAGCAGCTACTATATTCCAAAATCTACCTCATTATGATCTTGTACTTTGTTGTTTACCTACACAGCACTTTCTCTGTAGCTTTCACCCTTCATTTTGTATTGTTATTGTCTTACCTTGTTCTACATCAATGCACTGCGTAATTATTTGATCTGTATGCGTAGGCAAGCCAAGCTTTATACTGCATCTTAGTACGCGTGACATTAATAAACCATTACATCAGGCTTGAAAGGGTGCCAATGCCAAAAGCAGCAGACACTGCACATGACCTTTTCCAACCTCAGTAATGTCTTTGTATTAATCAGGAGGGATGGTGAAGGGCCTTCCTCAAATTTCACCCTCTGCAGAAATTTGTCTTCCTCTTTGCTTCACGATGAACTCTGATTCTAAATAATTGGTCTGCAGAAGATCCAATCCCAGTGCAAACCAACGCCAACAGTTTGCCTTGCTGTGACATGATACTCCACAGATGAGACATTAATGGAACCCTCCACTCCAGAACCAAAGTCAGACCAGCCCTGGAGGCACATACAAAGTGCTGGAGAAACTCAGCTGGCTAGGCAGCATCTATGGAAAAGAGTACAGTTGACATTTCGGGTCGAGACCCTTCAGTAGGTCAGGACTGACCATCTGAGAAAAGGATGTCAAACCTGGCTCAAAAATTCATAGACTACAAGTCATCAGCGATCCCTACCCTCGTACATGCTTCTGAGAGGACTAGCTCCAGCAGGCGATGGATAGATAGGTGCTACTGCACAAAATCCTCCCGTTCCACTGAAAGGAGTACCATAGAAACCATAGAAACTACAGCACAGAAACAGGCCTTTTGGCCCTTCTTGGCTGTGCCAAACCATTTTCGGCCTAGTCCCACTGACCTGCACACAGACCATATCCCTCCATACACCTCCCATCCATGTATCTGTCCAATTTATTCTTAAATGTTAAAAAAGAGCCCGCATTTACCACCTCGTCTGGCAGCTCATTCCATACTCCCACCACTCTCTGTGTGAAGAAGCCCCCGCTAATGTTCCCTTTAAACTTTTCCCCCCTCACCCTTAACCCATGTCCTCTGGTTTTTTTCTCCCCTTGCCTCAGTGGAAAAAGCCTGCTTGCATTCACTCTATCTATACCCATCATAATTTTATATACCTCTATCAAATCTCCCCTCATTCTTCTACGCTCCAGGGAATAAATTCCCAACCTATTCAACCTTTCTCTGTAACTGAGTTTCTCAAGTCCCGGCAACCTCCTTGTAAACCTTCTCTGCACTCTTTCAACCTTATTTATATCCTTCCTGTAATTTGGTGACCAAAACTGAACACAATACTCCAGATTCGGCCTCACCAATGCCTTATACAACCTCATCATAATACTGTACTGTACAAATAATTTCCCCAGCCAAGCACTGAAACCTTAATTACACTCATCAGCACTTTTTAGGCAGACTATATACTCTACATCCCCAGTGCCACATTCCAGAAATAGATGTACTCTGCCCAGTTCTGTCAGGCAGAGTCATACCCGTGGGACGAGTGGTTAACTGTACCTACACAGAGGTTGGAGAACTGTGCAGTAAAAAAAGGTCACTGTGTGTAATCCAGGAATTAATCAGAAAGTGCAGCTACTCTTCATGCCCTGAGGAAATCAGATCATCAAATAGATATGTAAGTGTGAGAACAAAATTGATACTTGAGAGTGGGGGAGCCAGAGTCAGTGTCAGTTGTCTGACCTCCTGTGGTCTTTGATTATCCACAGAGCTAGCCTTCATAATAGAATTTCCTTATGTTAGAACTTTATAGAAATACTGAGTGAGTTTACACATGGGTTTGGAATATAAAACACAGAGACTGATCCTTTGATGCATGGCGCCCAGTTAAGCTAATCTCATCGCCACCCTGCACATGGTCACTACTCCTCCAACCCATAACTATTCACATTCCTGCCGAAATGCTTCAGACATTTTTACTGTATCTGCTTCCACCACTGCCCCTGGCAACGTGTTCCAGGCAATGACCTCTCTTTGTATGAAATCCTCGCCTCGCAAATCTCCCTTCAACTTTGCGCCTCTCACCTGAAGCTTATGCGCTCTAGTATCTTAAAAAAACTCTTCCTACCCTAACTATGCCTATATTCATGTTGGTTCAGCAACAGAAGGTGATGCCAAAGCAAGTTAAAGATTTTTATTTCCACAGCTAAAATGAATCTCATTGTGAATGTGTGATCCTATTGGGCTACTTGTTATACCTGAAAAATGGAAGTAAAGGTAATGATAACTATCGAAATGGCATGTAATTAAAAATTGTATCAAACAGCTAACACATATATCAGGGAGGAGGTACCAGAGCCTCAGGACTCGGACCACCAGCTTTAAGAATAGTTACTACCCCACAACCATAAGGCTCTAGAATAAAAGGGATAACTTCAACTGGCCCATCATTGAAATGTTCCGGCAAACAATAGTCTCATTTTCAATGATTCTTCAGCTCATATTCTCGCTATTTTTTGTTATTTATTTATATTTGCATTTTGTACAGATTGTCCTCTCCACTCTGGTTGGATGCCCTTGATTCTGTAGTAGTTAATATTCTATAGATCTGTTGAGTATGCCTACAAGAAAATGAATCTCAGGTTGTATAAGGTGACATACGTGTACTTGTTAATAAAATTTATTTTGAATTCCAAACAAGAAAAAGTGAAAGTGCTGCTTGTTTGGGGAGATGTCAAAGGGTTCAAGAGACAGCACTGAATCAAAGAGAAAGTTGTAGTTTTATTGTTTGTGGTGGTAACTATTACCATAAAATTTGGATCCATCAGTCACCAAAGTACCGAGATAGAAAAAAATGAATGAAATCGTTCACCAGCAGGTGTCAGCATGCGGACAGCTGAGATGGGGTTTGCAGTCAGGCAAGTGAACTGGTTTTTCAGCTGTCTCTTGAGATGACTGGCATCATCGCTCCCAGAATAGTCAGCACACAAAGGGCTCTTTCCTGCATGTATTGTATCAAGGAGCATTTGAGAGAAAAGGAAGGTATCCTGATAATCAGGATTTACATTATTAGTCATACTGCAAACTCAGTGAAGGTACTTTTTTGTACAGTGGGGAAGTGTGTTTCTTGCCATTTATAGGTGGACAGTAGAAATGTTTCGGTGGCATTCTCAATACCTTTGTGAAAAATGCAGCACTGATCAGCACCAATACTTTGGAACTGCCCGGCCCACTGAGAGGAGAGGGAACACTTAGAGCTGAAGCCCAGGCATTGGGAGCACAAACAGGCCCAGCATAAATGGCAGAGGAAGCACATCACCTCCCAAATATCCTTCTGCCCAACCCAGCAAGCACCTGAAGTACCTGCCGTACAAAACACACAGGTACTTCATTGACGTCACCAGTCACTTCACTGCCAACAGGACTGAAATGGAAACAAATCACTTTTGATCCCCAGAAAGTACCAACACATTCTTTGTGGATCTTTCTTAAACAAGTATCCATTGTTGGAAATAACTGCATTTTTGAACTACTTATTTTAACCTATACTTTTCCTTCTTATTGGAGAAAATAACCCAATTTATTAATTCACTGACTGCAGGATATAGATTATTTTCAAAAATGTGTTTTGGAGAAGTTGCTGATATTCATTTGGATATTTACAAGTAGTCTCGTGCCTGTGGCTTGT
This sequence comes from Mobula birostris, assembly GCF_030028105.1. NCBI lineage: Eukaryota > Metazoa > Chordata > Chondrichthyes > Myliobatiformes > Myliobatidae > Mobula > Mobula birostris. Next base: position 122,517,430 of record NC_092373.1, on the reverse strand, counting down.
CAGTGGTGGGAACACACTCCAAGTTATAGGTGCAGTACAAGGTTTAATTTTTGACCCAAGGGGCAAAGTCTCCATTGGGTACCAAATGCTCCCTGATACATGCGGGAAAGAAAATAAACCCTCTAGCGGGAAGTGGGGTGAGAGAGGCAGGGTGTGGTGATAGTATTGATAATTGTTGCTCCTTTTCACACCTTGTGGTGTACTGGGAGGCATTTTTGCTCTTTCCATAGCATTTGACTGTTTAGTACAAAGCTGACTTGCAAGCTTGATGCTCAACCTAGCAGAGCTGGACTCAAATTTGGGACCGTTCTCCTCAAAGTCTGGTGCTGATGCCACTATACCTCCAGCTGGCTATACAAGTGGAGTATTGTTGCGCTGAAGGAAGGCTTCCTAGAGGAGCTGAGGACTGAATCTACACACTGCCATTTCTCTTCCAGGAATGGTAATGTTAAAATTTCGTACCTCAAATGGAATTTTCTTTGGTGTCTTTTGTTTCGTTCACAATGAGTATTTCTATCTCCTTTCAGGTCTTCGAAAAAATATCCATAGTCACATCTTTTTTGTCTCTATCCATTATAAAAACCATTATAAAAATAGGATCACCTGAGCAATCCTGTCCTGTCCTCCCTCTGTTAGAAATACTCCTTTAATTCCGTCCATGCTGCTCCACCCTCTCCAGAACATAAAACTTTTTCCCACTTCCCTTGTTAGAATCATACAAATTACAGGCATGTTGGCCAGGCCAGACACCCATTCAAACTAATCCAACATCAATGTGTTGGGCATGTGGCCAAGTGGTTAAGGCATTCGTCTAGTGATCTGAAGGTCGCTAGTTTGAGCCTCAGCTGTGGCAGTGTGTTTGTGTCCTTGAGCAAGGCACTTAACCACACATTGCTCTAGTGTCTGTGCGAGGAGTGGCGCCCCACACAGACTTCCAATCTGTGCCTTGTAAGGCATGAAAATGCCTGACACAGGCCTCTCATGGTTTGAGTCAATGTTCCCTCCCTCCCTCCCCCCGCCAACATCAATGCTAATTTTTATTCTCTCCATCTTTTCATTCACACCTACAAATAAGAGGCAATTGAAGTGGTCTACAGACATGTATATCACTGGGATATGGGAGGAGATTGGAGAGGAACCAGACTGGAGGAATGGGTGGATAAAGGGTGATGGAATTTATTTCAGAAAAAACGTTTCAACCTAGCCTAATTACCAAAAGGGTAGGTTATAGCTTGGTTTATCCTCCTAGATGTATTCTCAAGATAAATAATGTTGTCAGTAACATACCTCAAAACATGTGCAACAGTATAATGACTATAATAGAGCAGACGCCCTGGGAATGCATCCTAAGTGTTGAACAAAAGGACCAGTACAATTTAAAAACCTACCTCTGACATCCCCCTATACTTTCCTCCAATCACCATCATATCATTCCATCCTGGGAAAAAGTCTCTGGCTGTCCACTCCATCTATGCCTCTTTTATCTTGTCCACCTCTCTCAAGTCATGAGTGACACAGAGGAGGAAGTAACATCCTGCAGTGCTGTAAGTCTGAAATAAAAGAGAACGTTGGGTATATTGGGAAGGTCAGGTAACTTCTGTAATAATAGAAAAGACTAGGAGTGATTTTTCCCCCAGCTCTAATGAATCCCAAAATATTAACTTCCATTTTCTCTCCACTAATTGTCAGTATCTTTTGTTCTTACATCTGATTCCCAGCAACAGTAGATTTTTTAAAATTCATGATTATACAAGTGCGTCAGGCTACTTCTGAAAAAAAATTATGACCTAGGCTTAGTTCAGATTAAACTAGGAGGCATAAACACAAAATACTCTGCGGATGCTGAGGTCAAAGCAACACTCACAACACACTGGAGGAACTCAGCAGGTGGGGCAGCATCCGTGGAAACGATCAGTCAACGTTTCAGGCTGGAACCTGATGAAGGGTTCTGGCCCGAAACGTTGACTGATTGTTTCCACGGATGCTGCCTGACCTGCTGAGTTCCTCCAGTGTGTTGTAAACTAGGAGGCACTTTATAAATAAATACAGTTAGCACCACTGTCCATTGAAAATAAATAAATCATGAAAAAGAAGCTGGGAAGGAACTTGCACTCCAACCTAAAATAGAGCAGGTACCAGGCAGTGGCAGCAAGGGGGAGGACGCCTGCCTTCGGGCCCACTGGCCAGGGAGTGATATTTAATGAACACACTGGTAACTAAGAGGATGTGCATGAATGGGACAGAGATGGCATTGTGTCAGGGCTCACAAGCTATCAATGATCAGTTGAAAGCTGTGAACCTTACTTGAGTTCAGAAGGGATATTAATCTGAAACATTCAGGGTCTCGGTTTATAGCAGTGACGCCACACCTTGAATTTGAATATGTAATGTTATCATGGAGTGCCGAATGGTGAAGAGCATGTGATTTTCAGAGTAAGGACTCTATGCACGAGGAAGGAAGGAGGTAAGAAACAAAGGAACTGAAGCTGGAAAGCATTTCTCAAAAGAGTATATATATAGGTTGGCTCTCCAGCTAGAGCCAATGCCCACAGCAAACCCCACTGAAAACTATTGAACTGGTAAAAACTAGAAGCCAGAATAGTGCCCTCTCCCTTGCTCCTGCTGCCCGGCCATGACGCCCTTGGTTACTCAATACCAAGTCTGGAATTTTAAAAAATTTGTTTACAGGATGTGGGCGTCGCCAGCTCAGCCAGCATTTATTGCCCATCCCTAGTTGCCCTTGAGAAGGTGGTGACGAGCTGCCTTCTTGAACCGCTGCAGTCCCTGAGGTGTAGGTACACCCACAGTGCTGCTGGGGAGGGAATTCCATGATTTTGACCCAGCAATAATGAAGGAACGGCGATATGCTTCCAAGTCAGGATGGTAGGTGACTTGGAGGGGGATTTCCAAGTGTTGGTGTTCCAGGTATCTGCTGTTCTTGTCCTAGATGGTAGTGGTTGTGGGAAAGGAAGGTGCTGCCTTAGGAACTTTGGTGTGTTGTTGCAGTGCATCTTGTAGATAGTACACACGGCTGCAGCTGTTTTTGATGGTGGAGGGATTGGATGCTTGTGGAAGGGGTACCAACCAAGTGGGCTGCCTTGTACTGGATGGAGTCAAGCTTCTTGAGTGTTATGAAGCTGCACTCATCCAGGTGAGTAGCGAGTATTCCATTACACTCCTATCCTGAGCCTTGTGGATGGTGGACAGGCTTTGGGGAGTCAGGAGGTGAGTTACACGCCACACGATTCCTAGCCTTTGGCCTGCTCTGGTAGCCACAGTGTTTATATGCCTAGACCAGTTCAGTTACTTGTCAATGGTAACTTCCAGAATGTTGATAGTAGGAGTTTCAGTGATGACGATGCCACTAAATGTCAAGGGACGACGGTTAAAGCGTCTCTTTTTGAAGATGGTCATTGCCTGGCATTTGCATGGCTGGAATGTTACTTGCCACTTGTCAGCCCAAGCCTGGATATTGTCCAGGTCCTGCTGCATTTGGGTATGAACTGCTTCACTGTCTGAGGAGTCTGAATGATGTGATATATCCCATGCAGGGATTGGGTTGATGCAAATATTGACATTTCTGCAACTCAATTGATGCAGAGCTAGAGTCAATAAAATACCTGGCTCGATCAACTCAATGCAAATTGCATCTTTACAGTCTTGGGGAAATGACTTTAAAGGCACAGCCACTGAAAGTTGCCCTGTGAAGGTGTAGATTTGTTTTCCAACTAGGAGGAGCCAATAAGTAAGACCATGAGACATAGGAGCAGAATTAGGCCATTCAGCCCATCAAGTCCACTCTGCCATTCCATCATGGTTGATTTATTGTCTTGCCTTGACCCATAACCTTTGACACCCTTACTAATCAAGAACCTATCTACTTCAACTTTTACTACCCAATAACTTGGCCTCCACAGCTGTTCATGGAAAAGAATCCCACAGATTCACCACCCTCTAGCTAAGTAAGCTTCATTGCCTGACCCAATCCAGATGAGGGGTCTCAACCCAAAAAATATCAGCCGTCTATTTCCTGCCAAAGATCTCAGTCCAACAACACATACTATCAAAAAAATTGTTAGGCTGTGGTCAGAATAAGAGCTTCATATCCAAGGAATCCTGTAGTTGGAAGTGTCTTGCTGCTAATAAAGCACAAGATCAAAGTACAGAGTACATATATGTCACGATATACAACTCTGAAATTCATTGTCTTTTGAGCACACTCAGTAAGTCCATAGAATAATAATAACAGAATCAGTGAAAGATGGCACCAGCTTGGGAGTTCAACCAGTGCACACTAGATAACAAGCTGTGCAGATACAAAAATAAAAAATAATAATAGATAAATAAACGATAAATATCAAGAACACGAGATGTAGAGTCCTTGAAAGAGAATCCACAGATTGTGGTAACATTTCAGTGATAGGGCAAGTGAAGTTATCCCCTTTGGCTCAGGAGCCCGATGGTTGAGGGGTAATAACTGTTCCTGAACCTAGTGGTCTGAGTCTTGATGTCCCTGGACCTTCTTCCTGATGGCAACAGTGAGAACAGAGCACGTTCTGGGTGGTGGGTGATGATGGATACTCCTTTACCTGCAACAGTTTCTTGTGTAGGTGTGCTCAGTGGTGGGGTGGGCCTTACCGGTGATGGACTGGGCCATATCCACTGCTTTGTAGAATTTTCCATTCAGGGGCATTGGTGTTTCCATACCAGACTGTGATGCAGCCAGTCAATATACTCTCCACTACACACCTATAGAAGTTTGTCCAAGTTTTAGATATCATGCCAAATCTTCTCAGACTCCTAAGGAAGTAGAGGCACTGCCACACTTTCTTCATAATTGTACTTACATGTTGGACCCAGAGCAAGTCCTCCGAACTAATATCACCGAGGAATTTAAAGTTGCTGACCCTCTCCACCTCTGATCCTCCGATGAGATATAATAAATGTTGGGGTGTCCCGTGTGTGATTCATACAGTGTTTGCCAAAATGCTGAGGTCCAATTTGGCAGCATTTCTTTTAGTTTGGCAACTCTGCAAAATTCCAGTATCACATACTCTACCAATCAGCACAAAATCCAACTTAAATTTCAACATTTACATTCTACATAAAATCTCAACCAAATCTGCCTTCCACTCAGTTGCTACTGCTGAGCCCATATTCACGGCTAGCTGTTTCTCTAAATAAAATTAAATACCTTAAGAACCCTGCGCATGCAGACAAAAAAAACTTAATCAAGATTTAACTCTAGTATATGGTATGATAGTATATGGTATGATGTGGGTATTATATTTTTTAATCAAATTCTCTTGTTTCAAAGGTGGGAGAGGTAAAAAAATTTGACACATCAGTAAATGCCTTCTGAATGAAGCAAACATCTGCAATCAGTTAAGTAGCATTTCTCGGTTTTACAGAACCTTGGCCTATCATTTCTATGATTCATACCAGCACAACTTTCTGGTGCTAATGAGCATTCTGATCGTTCTTCAGCAAAGTTTGAGAACACCACTAGACAGCAATGAGGCTGTTTGTATTCTGCCTGTAGCTGTTGCAATCACCAAGTGTGATGAACCCAGTTGATTGGTTCCTAAAGACTCCAGAGGCTGAGATAAATCATTCGTGTTGAAAGGCAAACACGAGCTCCTGAGCACAAGCTAATACTGGAAGAGCTCCTAATGGTAGTTCTTGGAGGTAATGGATAAGTTCAACGGTTCATGATTCAATTTAATGGCAGAGAAAGCATACAGTATGCAAACTGAAACCCTTACTCTTCATAGACATCAACAAAACAGAGTGAAAAAACCGAAAGAATGAATGACAAAAATTGCTGGAACCCCAAAGCCCCCCACCCCCTCCCACGCACAAGCAGCAGCAAAGCATCAACCCTCCGCCTCCTCCCACTTGCTCTGGCAAAAACCACCGGGCTCCCCACCACCCACCATGCAAGCATGAACGAATATCACAGAAGGTGCAAAAACATATTTTTAAGTTTTTGCCTAATTGAACAGAACTGTGGAAACTGAAATTGCATTAGAACTGACTTCTTGGTGCACTGGTAGTTCTAACACAACTGCGTTTCTTCCCCTTTTTGCTGCTTTAGAAATCAATTTATTAATCTAAACTCTCCTTTATAAAAGTAAAGTGCAAAAAACTGAGCAGGTAAATATAATCTGCTGCATATTTATTTTGGAACATGTTAGAGCATAAGAGATGACATTAGAAAGATGTATGCTAAAACATGAGGCAGTTCAGCCTGGGGCATTATTCTGTACTGGTGGAGAGAGAAAATAAGTAAAAAGAAAGCAAAGGATGACACTTGTAGTGTTTTTATGGAAGTGTCAGAACTCGCCTCACATCTGTTCCACTGTTCCCAAGCCTAAACCTCTAACAACTTCAACTCTGGTTCAAGTTGGTAACCAACAGGTTGGGTACTCCAATGATGAAAGCCAGGCAAGTCAATCATTAACATCACATTATATTTTCATTTCAAAACATTCCTTCTTCATTACAATTTGGAATAACCAGAATATTAGTGGGGCAAATTTAAGAGAATTTGACCCAGCAGCAGCTAATAAATGACTGCAAAATATTCAGAATTTATGATGGAAGTAAATTGATGACTGAAACCCACTCCAGACTAAACCGTATGGGTTGAGTATAAGGATTCCTGTTTAAGCTGGTTATAAGATACATAATTCAGTGGATGTTCTTCAATGCCAGTCATTACCTGGCATCGCTCCAACAAATCACAAATAAATGCCAATCTAACACTTTCTCTACTTGTTAATCTGTCAACACAGTCAATTATTGATGTACTTTTGCCTTGCTGTCATTTTTACTTTGTCAATCACTGCCTTATTTTGTCATACTAATGTCACAATTTCTAGTTTTTGATATTGTTCTTCTCTTGCCATGATTCCACATCTTCTAATTACATTTCAAACACAGAATTTCTTGATCTGAAAGTAATTTTTTCTTTAATGATACAAACTGACCCTTAGTTAGACTTCTTCCTGTATTAGATATATCACAATGAGCAGCTGTTGCCTAAGAGGTAACAAATTTATAATACATTGTCATCCCAGCAGTCTGCATGTTAGACAATGCAGTAAGTTATTGCTGGAATAAATTGCAGCTCCTCACTCAGCGATCCAGTTTCAGTTTTACACCTAAATAACACAGCTAGTGAACTATTTTCTTTAGTCAAAATAACCGACAATTTACAGATGGATTATGTTGTGCCAGGGCCTGATGCGCAGCACTACCCAGTGTTGGGACAATTTAAACAGTGGCCCAGATAGACTGGAAAGGCAGGGTGTCGGTAATAGAGGTGAGGGTTGGGCTGACTTTGCTCGCTCTACTCTCCGCAGCACTGAAGCTGTGAGACTGCTCCCGCTGCTATGCGCTTTGTGTATATGAGCTTGGCAGTGGCTTGGCCTGCTATATAATGAACTGAGACCGAGGCTTTGGGCCTACTCCAGTTGCTCCGGGATTCAGGACAATAGACTCAATTTGGTTCGGAATGCTGTTGTTTCCTTCTATCGTTTTCATGATTTGCTTTCTTTACACTTTCTCCGTGCATTGGGGGGGGGGGGGTCGGTCTTTTTTTAAAAATTGGGCTCTTTCCTGAAAAAACCCAACTCAGACCCTACCTTACCTAGTAACTACAGACCTATTTCAAAACTTCCATCTCTATCGAAGGATCTCGAAAAGGTTATTCTTAGTCAATTGCTGCCCTACCTACACCAAAACAACATCTTGGAAAGATTTCAGTCGGGTTTTAAGGCTTATCATAGCACAGAATCTGCCCTGCTGAAAGTGTACAATGACCTCCTCCTCTCTACCAACTCAGGTGACTCTGTCATCCTAATTCTTCTTGACCTCAGCGCTGTAGTTGATACTGTGGATCATACCATTTTAATAGACCGTCTCCAGTACGGGGTTGGTGTTGATGGCACTGCCTTGAACTGGTTCACATCCTACCTTAAAAATAGAAGCTTCTCTGTCAACATAGGCAAATTTTCCTGACGAAGGGTCTCGGTCCGAAGCGTCGACTGTACCTCTTCCTAGAGATGCTGCCTGGCCTGCTGCGTTCACCAGCAACTTTTGTGTGTTGCTTTCCTCTTCTCCAGCTAGTTTCTCCTGTGGGGTCCCACAAGGTTCCATCCTAGGTCCCATTCTTTTCTCTATATACATGCTTCCCCTCGGTCAAATCATTTAAAAACACGACATTTCCTTCCATTGTTATGCTGACCACACACAGCTTTATCTCCCCTTGAAAGACCAGTCAAATCTAGTCAGCCTCATGAACTGCTTTTAGGGCATAAAGTGTTGGATGGCACAAAACTTCCTACAGCTGAGTGAAGGCAAGTCTAAAGTTGTCCTGTTTGGCCCCCGACTCCATCAAAGTGATTACCAACAGTCTTGGTAACCTGTCCACTCTTGTCAAAAACCTTGGTGTGATATTTGATTCCGCCTTTAAGTTTGGCAAGCAAGATAATGCAGTAGTAAAAGCCAGTTTTTTCCAGGTTCGTACTATTGCCAAAATCAAGTCGTTTCTCTCTTTCAAAGACCTCGAGAAAGTCATCCACGTCCTTACATCCTCCTGCTTGGACTACTCCAGCTCCCTGTATACTAGGATTAGTCAGTCCTCCCTGTCCCATCTGCAACTGGTCCAGAACGCCGCAGCCAGGCTCCTGACAGGTGCCCGGAAGAGGGACCATATTACTCCACTGGCTACCAGTATGGTTTAGAATTGATTTTAAGGTTCTCCTGTTTGTTTATAAAGCCCTAAATGGGCTGGCCTCCTCCTATATTGCAGACCTTCTAACCCCTTATTCTACTTCCAGGTCCCTCAGGTTGGCTGACTTGGGACTCCTAGCTGTCCCGCGATCTAAATTTAAGTTCAGGGGTGACCGCGCCTTTGCTGTTGTAGCCCCTAGACTGTGGAACAGCATTCCCCTCCCTATCAGATCTGCCTCCTCCATTGATTCCTTTAAGTCCAGGCTCAAAACTTACCTTTATTCATTAGTGTTTAAATCTTCCTGATGTGGCTGATTTTTGGCTTGTGCCTAGGCTCATGTGTTGTTTATTTTGTGCCTATAAGCTGTGTGCCTTGTTGGTTATATCTGTGTTTCTTGTATTTGTGATTTTAGCTACCTGTTATGGTTTGTACAGTACTTTGGTCAACATGGGTTGTTTTTAAATGTGCTTTATAAATAAATTTGACTTGACTTTCGGGTTTCTTGCTTTGTGGCTACCGGTAAGCAGACCAATCTCAAGGTTGTATAATGTATACATACTTGGATAATAAATGTACTTTGCATCTTAAAATTCGTCCTGTATTTATGAGAGAATATATTATTTGTAGGGCTGTAATTATAAATTATTTGATAAACTGAAAATATTTCTGAGTCTAATAACTAACTCCTGCAAACTCAAAGCTGGGATCCTCAGTTTGAAAACCTACCACAGTAGTGACTGAGTGCCCTAAATCCATATGCAATATAACAGATCTTAATTCACTGATTGGAAAACTTGAAATTACAGAATGAAAGACAAACAAGTTGAAGAGGCTGACATTTTCATTCTACACACTAGGGAAAAAATAGCTAGTAACAGCGAAATGTCAATTGTCTTAAACACATAACAACGAACAGAAATCAACAAAACTGTGAAAGGTTGCTCTGAATAGTATTAGTTACTTTAAACATTGCAAGAACATAAAGCTCATGAGTAGGTCAACCTGAATGTCTGATATCAGACAAACACTTTTATAATGCAAAATATGAAATACAGGCTGGTTCAGCCCATTAAGTATCAAGGGGGGGGAGAAAAGAGAGAGAGAGGGGAGAGAGAGAGGGGAGAGAGAGAGAGGGGAGAGAGGAGAGAGAGGAGAGAGAAGGGAGAGAGAGAGAATGAATAAGAGAGTGAGAGTGTGTGTGCGTAGATATAAAGGAATCGACCTATGCATTTCCTCATCTTAACATGATTTACATGTGTTTGACGCAACACCTAAGTAAACCTTAAGCAGGAAATTTAAGATAAAACAGAAATAATTTTGAGGGCTGGATTAAGCAACTTGAGATTCAGAAAAAGGATTTGCAAGTTATCATGAACTTTATCGTAATATTAAACAATAAACCACCAATACTCATGAATAGTTCAGAAAAAAACACACAAAAAGGCAAGAAAAAGAGGAAGGTGGGTTGGGGAGAGATAACTGTGGCAGAAACCAGCACCAAGAAATTGCAGAGGGAGAAAATTATGAGCTAAAATTATGGGGTCAACATTACATATTTGGCATGCTTTATTTTCAACATTTCAGTAATGTTTTTACCAATAGCATGTTAAATTCTTGAATTAATTATTTGCATTAACTGTAGCTTTGTTTGTAATCTTTAAGAATGGAGTCAAACTTTTGTTCATCACCCAGGTCCCAGTAGGAGTAACATGACCTCCACCCAAAAATTAATTGATAAAATTGTATCTATTAAGTAATGTTTTGTAAACTTCAGCTTTAATAGTAATGCACTTCAACTTTTCCTGAAAAATATCTCTCCCATCCTGTTAACATAAGTTCTAAGAAAATACAAAACCTCTAAAGAAATATTTCCACCTCTGAATGTCCTCGAGTTACTTCCCCCTATAGTTTTTGAAGACTCCAGTCATACCTTGAGATTAACAACCATATTCCATTTTGTAATTTAGCCAAACTCAAAAATAAACAAAAGCACTTTTGAATTATATTTATTCTCCAGCTTTGTATAAACTGGACGTAGAGGCATAAACATTGTACATTTCTACCATTTTCAACAAAAATATAACCATTATGTACAATTATTGTATTAAAAATACAAAAGAGATACAGACTCCACCAATTGTCTTTCTAAAAGACATACAGGTACAAGTAGTATCAAAAGTATGAGGAAATCACCAGTTAATCATACATTTTGCACTTAACATCACAGATTTGTTGAAATGAGATTAGCATTTCTATGTTCTACGATTACGGTTAAGTTTATATTATTTGTGCAACTCTTCAATATATCTATTATTTATCTTTGTCTGCCTATATGCACACAATGACATTGACTGTAGAATGACATTGACAAATTATGCATAATACAGTTAAATTACAAATGCATAAATGACAACATGAAGTATTTGGAAATAAGGAGGGTCTAAACTATGATTTGATGACTGTTAAATAAAGGACTGATGTTTAAAATACAGTGAAAACACTGCAGTCTTCAATTGAACCAAAGTTTATTTACTGATCAATATGATCAGCTGAGCTCAATGGAAACAAAAATACAAGAAACAGATCTAAGAAAGCAGTTCCATATATTTGTGTACTACTCAGACTGGCAGCCTTCACTACAAGGAGTCTGCAGAATGGCAACAAAAATACTGCTACCAATTCAGTCATTTTGAAGGTTTAAATAGCAGCAGAGGGTGGTTTGCTTTGAAGTCTCAACCTTCATTATAGATATACAGTGATATTCCAAGAAGCATAAGTTAATTTCCTTGTACATACTGCAGATTTCAAAGGCTGGAAAAAAGAAATCAAGGCTTTTCTATACGAAGCCTTGCGACCCTATCATCAAATAGGTGGGCACCACGATTTTGTCAAAAGGAAGAACTAGCCAGCATGATTCTATGATACAGGGTGCCATCCAGTTCAATTATTTAAAATACTAATTCAAAATCCTACAATCAAAAAATATAAATTATGTGTAAAATAATACTGTAACTGTGGAGATCTAGTGTTTGTTGTTCTGTAAGCAGTATTTAATCAAAAGTCAACATAAATTAAAAACTTGTCTTGATCTCTGTGCCCAAAAGTAAAGTGAATATCACATGTTCAAAAATTTGCTGAAATACAAAATCATGCGTGATTTGCTTGACTTTTTTTTTAAAAAGTCTTTTTGTTGTTTAAACGACTATGTGCCGCAATGGCAAAAAAAACAGCAAAATAATTCAAAATGTTCTAGGCTGATTAAAGAATGCATCAAGAGCAGCTCCATAGTCAATGTAATCAAACTGAAATTCTGAGCACAGTTCATGGTGGGTGGTGACAGGACTAGTCTGTTGAATAAGCTCTGTGCATTAAAAGCAACACAGTTCCAAAGTGCCAGGACAGTTTCTTCACAGTATTCCACATGCGGGGATAAAAGTCCCATGCTGCTTTAAGGCAGGGAAAGAGGCAAGTGGCATTGGGAATTCCATTCAAAAGATTTCCAAGGCTCCTACATCTGGATGATCTGTTGTGCTGTCCAAAATGTAGCTTGCATGAAGTGATATAAACATAAGAAAGCGGGAAGCAAAACTTGGTCAAACTGCAGAAACTTGCTCATCTTCTATGGGGAAAAAAACAATCAAATTAAAATTTGCTTAATAAAGTATACATGTCTACAAATAGTAAAAGATCTAAAAAAAGATACTATGTGCTTAAATTACCATTAGTACTTTGTATAAATTAGTTTTTAGTGATGAATATGGTAAATAATATCACCCAAAAAAATTGTCTGGAATTATCTTGCAATTAACCTTACAACTTGAATTGATGCATAATGCAACTATCCTTCAGGAAAAGTAACTGAGAAATGAATGTACCATTCAGAAAATAAGCATATCATATCACACTTTTTTACTGAATACCAGATGTTGGCCAATCTTGTGCTGAAATACTTTTCCCAATGAGCAACATCAACAAACAACTACCTTCTGTGGTTCTCCTCAAACGAAAGCATTCTTGACAAACCACAAATTGACCATAAGTAACCAAAGGAGAAACTGAATCAGCAACAATCTTTTTGTCCACATCACTAATTGTAGAGTTCTGATTTGTAACATAAAAGACTAGCATAACAAATAAATCATGAGCTACTACATGCTCCTAATAAACGCATTAAATGTTAAAAAATGTGTTGTACAAGTTCTTAACAGTAGTAAGTGGTAATTTAAGATGGATATGGAAAAAAAATCCTTAAGGCAAATGTAAATACTGATGCCTACCAGGAATGCCAATTTATCATTTAAAATAATCAAATTAAACTGTTGGGTTTGCCCTGTGATTATAATTGCCTAATACAGGGGTCCCCAACATTTTATGCACCCCGGACCGGTTTAATATTGACAATATTCTTGCAGACCGGCCGACCAGAGGTGGGGGTGTTCAAGTAGGGTTAAACTCACTTCAACATGTCTTTTACAGTTAGGGTTGCCAACTTTCTCACTCCCAAATAAGGGACAAAAATAGCAGTCAAATCCTGGGACACTTTACCCCAGGAAAGACTACCATGACCATGAAGCCTTGCACAGGCACATGTGTGCGCATGCGTGATGTGTGCATGTAATGTGCGCATGCGCGTAAATGCCGAATTTTTCTCCCCAGTCGCTTTTTCCTTCATCTTCCCAACTATACTGTACATATATTATTTCTACTTTATATAGGCTGTATATTTATCGTATCATTCCTGCTTTTACTATATGTTAGTGTTATGTGTTATTTGGTATGATTTGGTAGGTTATTTTTTTGGGTCTGGGAATGCACAAAAATTTTTCACACATAAATTAATGGTAATTGCTTCTTCGCTTTACGCCATTTCGGCACGAAAGGTTTCATAGGAACGCTCTGCCTTAGCAGCAGAAATACAGGACAAACCAGTTTAGTCCAATATACGGGATGTCCCAGCAAATATGGGACAGTTGGCAACCCTATGTTCAAGTTCAACAGTGCCTGACAGGGAATGAGGAAAGGTGCAGCTGACTCATATCCTTTCCTCGCGGCCCGGTGGTTGGGGGCCGCTGGCCTAATATTCTACCAGTATTTCTTCCAATTTTTTGAGAACTAGAAAATTGACAGGATTAAGTGTCATAATTTCTTTCACACCCACAAACTCCTTCAGTCGTCCCCAACCAGAAGCTCTAGGTGAACTATGAGATCCACAATTTACTGAGGGCCAGATCAAGGGTGCTCAAGTGCGGTGACCAGAAAGTTACAAGAAGTCCAGGTACGATCTCTGGAAAGCCATCTCACAGGCGGAGTGGCAATTCTGGACTAAACTTGAAACAATGAAGGATGCTCAACAGTTGTGGCAGGGCTTGAATACTATGATGTCTTATAGGTAAAATCAAACAACACAGACAACAATAGGGTTTTGCTTCCAAATGAACTCAATGCCTTCTATACTTGCTTTGACCGTCACAGCATGGAGGAACTACGCAGCCGCTGATGATCATGTAATTTCAGTCTAAGGTTGACATCTGAGCAACCTTCAGGAGGGTGAATCCACGAAAAGCCTCCGGCCCAGACGGGATACCTGGCCAAGTACTAAGTCCCTGTGTTGATCAACTGGCTGGAGTGTTCACTAAGATCTTCAACCTCTCTTTGGCAGTCTGAGGTACCCACCTACTTCAAACAGACTTCATTTATACTGAAGTATAAGTATAAGAAGAAAGTGGTGAGTGTCTCAATGACTACCATTCAGCAGCACTTATATCCACAGTGATAAAATGTTTTCAGAGGTTGATGATGAAACACATCAACTCCTGCCTGAGAAGTGGCTTAGATTGGTTCCAATTTGCCTACCAGGGCAACAGGTCCACAGCTGAAGACATCTCATTGGCTCTTCCATCAATCCTCAAACACCTGGACAGCAAAGATGCATACAAGAGGATGCTCTTTATCAACTACAACTCTACATTCAATACTATCATCCCCTGAAAACTAATCAATTAGCATGAAGACCTTGTCTTCAATGCCTCCCTGTGCAATTGGATCCTTGACTTCCTAACTTGCAGACCCCAGTCAGTTTAGATTGGCAGCATCTCCTTCACAATCTCTGCGAACACAGGTTGTAGCTCCACTCAATTTACACTTATAACTGTGTGGCTATGCACAGCTCCAATGCCATATTTAAGCTTGCCGATGACACCACTATCATAGACTAAATCAAAGGTGGTGATGAATCAGCATACAGGAAGGAGATTGAAAATCTGGCTAAACGGAGCCACAGCAACAACCACTTACTCAATACTAGCAAGACCAAGGAGCTGATCCAGCTTACTACATTACCACACATATCCTTGATATAGATGACACACAACAACTAAATCAGCATTGATCCTGATGGCATACCACTAGTTACAAGCCTTCAGTCAGAGAGGCAACCATCTGCTACCTGACTCTGGCTAAGTGGTACCACAACAGCAACATCTTCCTCAATGTCAGCAAGAACAAGGAGCTAATTATTGACTTCAGGCGGAGGAAACCAGAGATTCCTGAGCCACAACACGAGGAATCCTGCAGATGCTGGAAATACAAGCAACACACATCAAAGTTGCTGGTGTACGCAGCAGGCCAGGCAGCATCTCTAGGAAGAGGTACAGTCGACATTTTGGGCCGAGACCCTTCGTCAGGACTAACTGAAGGAAGAGCTAGTAAGAGATTTGAAAGTGGGAGGGGGCCCTCCCACTTTGTATTTGCAGAGTTTGTTGTCTTTTGCACACTGATTGAACACCCAAGTTGGCACGGTCTTACATTGATTCTATTATGGTTATTATTCTATTATGGATTTATTGTGTATGCCCACAAGAAAATGAATCTCCAGGTTGTATACGGTGACACATATGTACTTGCATAATAAATTTACCTTGTACGTTGAACTATAAATAATGTTGGCATAAGCTCCACTTACATGGAGCTTATGAAAACCTTCCATTTTAATTTATGGCAATGAAGTGGAATAAGAGACAATTTCAAGGAATTTTACTTTTTGCATTCTTTGTCATTGTATAGAGTCTAGAATTGTTCAATTACAGTACATTTAATGGACTACTCTGCAAAGGCTTGAGACACACAATGCAGATTTGGAATTCTGTTTTAAGAGAAACCATATATTTAAGTTATGGCCACACAAGACTAAAAGTGCCTAATAAAATTGAAAAATGCTGGAAATAATCAGCAGGTCAGGCAGCATCTATGAGGAGTTAATAATTCAAAGACACATCATCAGAATTCCAATTCACTGAAAAAAAACCACCATCATGTGAAACCTGGAAATAAAATCTCAACAAAATGTTATGAATAATATAGATTGAGATTGCTGGTTTTTCAGCCTCCAGAGAGGTGTCCACCCTATCGCTCTCTTATGGGGGTGGCATTGCGCAATTGTGGCGAATGAAGATTTAAAATGGACAGAGGGGTCTGGACTATATACAGATATACTTGTCTGGTTGTATATTTACTAATATGTGTCTGTATGTGTGAGGACTGGTCCTCAAAACCACGGATTCGCCTGGCGGGAGTTGAGCATCAGGGCAAGGACTGGGGCTCAAAGCCATGGCACTACCTAGCAGATGTCGGGGATCAGTTGACAGATGATACCGGTGGGCTGGGGGTCTGGATACACACACACATTCTGAGTTGTTGTATTTTACTGATACAGTTTATTGACTTGTAAGTGCGAGAACTGAGCATCAAGCCATGGTGTTGTGGGCAAGGACTCTATTCTGTGATTGTGATCTTGTGTGTGCTTACTGTGAGTGACTGTTGGTGTGTCTTTGCACCTTGACCCCGTCGTAACGCTGTCTCATTTGGTTGCATTCATGAGTATTCATATATGGTTAAATGACAATTAAACGAATTGAAGTAACTTGTACTAAAATAGCTGTGTCTATCTTTGAAAAAAAATCATTAAGACTTGACATTATGGTCCTAAAGCTTTAGGTGAGGAACTGCTTGGCGCATCTTAATGATTCTACTGTATTCCATCGCAATAAACTTGGTGCAAAGAACCAGGAGGCCAGCTTTCATTAAAAATTTCTCAGGACTTTACAACCTTCATTGTCTTAACCTAAATGAATGTTTTCATTCAGTAGCATTTAAATTGTATTTATGCTTGAGTTATAGCTGTATGAAACAAGAAAACAAGTTTCAAAGAAGGAGCTTTTTTTTAAAAAATGCTGCATCAGCAGGGTAAGGAGCTTGTTAATTTCAGATAAGCATCACGATGAGGAGGGGAAGATGCTGATTGAAAACAGCAAAGCTGTAGTGAAGCTGTAATTTTGGGAGACACTTTCTACTTGGACTTCAGCAAGTCCACTGACAAGATTCTATGTGGTAAGCAGGTCCAGAGGTTAGGATTCCTGGGATTGAGGGAGCTCAAATTAGATATAAAATTGACTTGATAGTAGTAGAAGGGTGGTTTCTCATCACATTGGAGACCTGTAACTAACAGTGTACCACAGGGATCAGTGCTGAGTCCTTTATTACTCACCATACACGTTAATGATTTACAAGAGAAGGTTGGTGGTTATGATGAGTAAGCTTGCAGATGATACTAAAATGTGATCTCATAGGCAGCAAAGAAAGTCATCATAGAGGATCTTGATCAGCTAGGTAAAACAACTAAAAAAAAAAAGTATGTCACATCCGGAGTTTTCCAGTTAGCAAGCGGACAATTTCTTTTCACGCTGCTCTGACGTATTGGGAAATCATGTACGAGGCAAGTTACAGCAGTGGTTTGCCATTGCCTTCTGCCGGGTGGGTTTCCAAAGAGATCACCAGCTCTTAACCCAGCACGGATGGAAAGTGTGCAAGGGTGCCAGCTGGAATCAAACTTGGGACCTCTCGCCCCGAAGTCCAGCGCTGATGCCACTACGCCACCAGCCGACTAAGGATTGGCAAATCATAAACAAGGAGATTCTGCAGATGTTGGAAATCCAGAGTAACACATACAAAATGCTGGAGGAACTGAGCAGGTCAGGCAGCATCTATGGAAAAGAATAAACAATGTTTCACACTGAGACCCTTCATCAGGATTGGAAAGTAGAATAAGAAAGTGGGGGAAGGGGAAGAGGAGCAGGTGTGGAGAGGAGAAAAGAGGGGAGCCAGAGAGGGGAATGGAAGAAGAAGAAAGGCGGAGAGGGAAAAATTACTAGCAGTAAGAGAAATCGATGTTCATGCCATCAGGTTGGAGGCTACCCAGACAGAATATGAACTGCTGCTCCTCCAAGCTGAGTGGTCTTATCATGACAATAGAGGAGACCACGAACCAATGAGTTGGAATGGGAGTGGAGACTGGAATTAAAATGTTTGGCTTCAGTGAAATCCTGCTTGTTGCGGTGGAGTAAAGGTGCTCTACAAAGTGCCCCCCCCCCCAATCTAAGTCGGACATAGATGAGGCTGCATCAGGAGCACTGGATTCAGTGAGTAAGCGACTCCAACAGATTTTCCATGATTAACTATTTCAAGAGTTGGGAAGTCTATTGTACTATTTGTAGTCTTTTTTTTGTATATGTTTATTAACAATAAGGTAATTCCAATCGCTTTGTATCACTATTGTTATTATGTTTATGAACTTGAAAATTAATAAAAGGATTAAAAAGGGAAAGAAAGACTCCAACAGAGTTTCAAGTGAAGTGCTGCATCATCTGGAAGAAGAGTTTGGGGCCCCTCTCCCTCTGGCTTCACTTATCCCCTCACCCTACCTTCTTACTCTGGCTCCTTTCCCCTTACTTTCCAGTCCTGATGAAGGGTCTCAGCCTGAAATGACTGTTTATTCCTTACCACAGATGTTTCCTGACCTACTGAGCTCCTTGAAGATTGGCAGACGGTGCCCATCCAGATAAGTGCAAGGTGATCTACTCTGATCTACTGTGAATGCTTGCAAGAAACTTAATTTCAAGGCAATATATTATGCCATTTAGGTACTTTGATAATAATTTATTTGAACTTATGAGTATAGCAGTTGGATATGATGTATTTATATAAATTATTGGTGAGACTGCAATGTTGTGTGCAGTGCAGATCGCCATGTCATTAAGACAGAGGGTGTGGAAAACATTCACAGAAATATGACCTGGACTGGAGAGTCTGAGTTGTAGGGAGACTGGCACACCGATAGCGGAGGTAGTCACTGTCATTTTTACAAGGCAGTGAAATCTAAAACTAAAGTGCAGGTGGTCAGTGAGAAGGGGGTCTGAGAGGCAAGATTTTCTGACAAAGATAGAGAATTACAGCTTCTTAAAGACATTTGAACAAAACATGAATAGAAAAGTTTTATATAAGTAAATGGATGGATGAGCTGGGCAGAAGAGCCTGTTTCTGTGCTGTATAACAATGAATCCCTATCAATATGGTGTCAAGGAAAGCAAACATCCAAGCAGGATTGCTGAAAGCTGTGCAAGAAAGATAATTAGCATATTACTTGCAAAACTCAAGTCATCCCACTGTTTTTACTCTTGTCCGCTAGGCTTTATCCTACCAGAGCATGGGGCAAATGAGGATAAACAATTTAAAAAGATGGGTCTAATTATATACTATATCATTTTATAGAAATATCAGCTAGGGAGATTAATAAATATGTATTGTGGTATGAAATGAAGAACTACAATTCAAAAGCTATGTTTCTGTTAATCCAGATCACTGACTTCACTGAAGTCAAAGCTTTATAGAGATGCAGAAACTGGCCCTGAGCTAGACCCATTTGCCTGCATTTGGTCCATATCCCTCTCAACTTTTCTCATTCATGTATCTGTTTAAAACGCCTTCTAAAAGTTAAGTTAAACTTCTGATATTCTGCCTGGGTAGCCTCCAACCTGATGGCATGAATATCAATTTCTCCTTCTGGTAAATATACTTCTTCTATTCCCCACTCTGGTCTCTTACCTCATATTATTCCCCCTGCATATACTCCCCCCTTCCCTTTCTCCTATGGTCCACTCCCTTCTCCCATCAGATTCCTTTCTCTCCAGTCTCAGCCTGAAACATCAACTGTTTGTTTATTTCTATAGATGAGGCTGACCTGTTAAGTTCCTCCAAAGTTCTGTGTGTGTTAAACTCTATTTGCTATTATTATCAATTTGTTTTATAGAAAGATGTATCAACACCCTGAAACACAAAACATAGGATTTAAAGGAAGAAACTTAAGATATTTAACCATATTCCATGATTTAATAGGAATGTAGTTGATTTGTATCTTAGCCCCATTTGCCTGTTGATCAATAATTACATACATTACAAAATAAAATATACTAACATCAATTTTGAAAATTTCACTTAAACCAGAATGCACTATTTTGAAAGGATGGAATTCTAGATGTCCACTGTCCTTTGTGTAGAAAATGCTCCTATATTTCACTTGAACATCTGAACTTTCATTTAAAAGTTACTGACATTGCACGTATGATATAAAGGTATATCGACTAACTTAAAACTCTAAAAGTTGACCCATTATGATTTCTTTTCTTATATGTGGATTAATGGAGGGCTTTCAAAGTTTGGGTTTTGAACAGTCAGGTGGTTGTCTTCCTTCACATGCAGATTGCATCTGCAGAATTTAAAGGTTGAAATTCCCAGTTTTCAAGCTTTGGATGTCGATGCAGAGCACCTTCAAGTGGAGGTGAAAATTGGAAGGCATCATTGCCCTTTTCTAGCATTATATTCATTTGGCTTAGTTGCGCAAAATTAATTGCCTGACATCAGACTCCTGTAACAAACATTCCATACCAAACCGGGAAGTGATTATCTGATTGCCAGATGGACAGGAAAGATTCAATGATGTGTTCAAAGTCTAATTCCAATTAACTCTTGGGAATCTCTAACACATGACCCACTCAATGTGGACAAGTAACATTCAAGCCAATTAAAATATTGAGTCTAGGTAATAGAAGCATGCAGATACTCTGTTTAAAAGTCAGAAGTAGCACACTAACTCACAAACCACCTACCAGGTTAGGATAAATTAGATTAAGTAAACTGCAATACTTATATTAAAATGTAGATGTAGTAGACATTGAGGGGCACATTACATAACTCTCAAGGAACAAGCATTCCTTTTGAGAAACAGTCTCAATAAGAAAAATAGCTCATGGCTAACTGAAGTTAAGGATGATATTTCATTAAAATGCTCGTACAATTTCAAAAAATATTATTAGTTCTGAGGACTAGGAATTTTTTTTTTTAAAAACAAAGACTAAAAAATTGATGAGTAAAAATTAATGAATAAAAATTAGGACAAAATTCTTGAATGAATTGTATGACTTCCTACCAATATGCAAGGTGGAATAGAGTAGTAAAGAAGAACAAGGACTTTAGAACCTGTGATTGGGCCCAAAAAAATTGAGAACAAGGCTAAAGCAGAATGTTTTTAAAAATGAAAAAATAGTTCAGTTGTATCTTTGCAGCCAAAATTACAATGGGAATACCAAAAACTGTAGTTAACTAAAAAGCTAAACAGAGTGAAAAAAATATTAAACATTACAAACTCTAACATAGGCTTACACATGCCTTGAATTTGGCTGCCGAGGATGATAATTAATATGATGCATTGATGTCATTTTTGAAGTTCACTGGATTCAGGAAATGCCCCCCCCCCATGCATTGCTAAACTGCAAAATGCAACATTTTAAGAAGAACAGCACAGTGAGAGAGGGGCATGTTGATCAGAAAAGTATAGCATGATTAAGCAGTGCCAACGAGGTTCAGTGAAACAAAAATAGTGCTCAGGAAATTTATATACCCTGCAGGATAGACAAAGGGGGCACAGAACATTGGCATCACATTAAACTGCAAACAATACAATACTTGCAGAAGCAAGGCAAGCAGCTAATAATTGTGGAATATATAGACAACAACAGTAAAAACAGGAGAAAGGAACATATTGTCCACAATGAACATGAGAAGCTAGACCACACATAAAGCAGAGCCTTAGATGTAATAATCTACATGAGCCTTGCAAACTGGCAAAAGATGAAAGAAAACTTCATGTTTGGTTCAAAGACGGATGTAACAGGTTTGTGCTTCAGTTCATTGTTACAGGTGTCAAGACTGGGGAAAGTATGAAATGTATCTCTGGGGAGCTAATAATGGAAAACAAGGTGGTGGTAAATCAATTTTGCAAGGGTATTTGCTACAGAAGATGCATTCATCACACCAGAAATATTGGTAGAATGTTGAGTACTTTTAAGGCAGAGGTAGAGATTCACGATAATCAACACCATAATCAACAAAGTAAAAATTAACAAAAGGGTAAAATCGGATCAGGTATATTCTTACTGAAAATCGAGGAGCTGAGTGTCTATTCTTGGTCCTGATGTATGGCTGTAAGGGAAGGAGACTCTAACATTCATACTTCAGCAAACCTAAGTTCAGGAAAAAGTAGCACTGTACTGAAATGAGGGAATACCGCACCTCAATGTTGTTCAAATTCATGAAATGTGTTACTGATGGTTAAAATTAATTCAAAGAATAGTTGAAAGGAGATTAAATTTGTAAAGATATAATTTGAAGATTATGTTTGGCTAAACTGAGCACCTTGCATTTCACAAAAAAAGACCCAAATGATTTGGCTCTGCTCTCTCAATTGTTTCAACTAAAATTGTTTCTTGTTTCCTAAATGTTCTCTTTACCTTTTTGCTCTTTGCTTTCTGCTTTCCACTTCATGTTCTTTTTTAAATTTGTCAACTCTCTTTTTGTTTTCTGTTCCTGGTAGCATGTGAGCATAAGAGAGAAAACGAGAGAGAGACATTACATACAAGGAGATTAAGACTAACAAGGAGCGAACTTGACACCACACAGCACATAAGAACAACAGACAAAGAAAGAGATGGAGGAGCAACTATGCCAAAATAAATTAAGCAAATTTCAGCCATACATAAGACAGATTGCTAACATTATCTTGAAGAAAGTTTTAAAGTTAAACTCTTAAGTGTGTTGAAACACAGACCAAATAAAATGTATTAACATAAAACTGCATGAGAGGGAAAAGAAAGAAAAAGCATGTTTTGCACACTAAATGTGAAAATGCAAAGATGCATGTGCCAGAATACAAAGACCATACAAATACATAACAGAACACAAAGATGTAAGCATACAAAAGATGGCAATAGAGAAGGGCAAACAAACTGGGTGGAACAGCTCAAAGAAAACAGAAGGTGCAAATTGCAAAACAGTTAAAGATTAAGTGCTGTTCACAGGTCTCTTAAAAGTATCATACATTATTTTATACTTATCACCTCTGATATCAGAATTTATTTGCCATCTGGTCATTGTTTAAAAATAAGGGCTAAATCAATTAAGACACATATGAAGAAATATGTCTCCTCTGAGCATTGTGTGCCGATTGGACACTTCCTCAAAGGGCATTGGTAGCAGAATGTTAAGAGTAGTAAGCAAAGGATGGTCAACAGATAGCATGGTAACACATGAATACAGAGTTGAGATTCTAATCTGATCAGCAATAAATGAAACGAGTGTAGTGGTTAACTCTTAATCCATACATTTATTAATGACATCTTCTTACATTGCAATTGACTAGCACTCAAAACAGAAACATTTTCCTGTTTTGATGTTTATCAATTGGTTTACTCCATTTACTTTTAAATTGAAGGGAGATGACTTTGCCTCAGTGGGAGTTAGTCCCTTCATTCTGGTTAAATTAATATTGAAAAAAAATCTGTGCTTCTATTTCCATAAAATATGGTAAAAATTACAGTTTTATCAGTTCAGCAAATGCATGAATCTTTACACACTCAAGGCTAAAACTAAATTTGTAAAAAAGTAAAAAAAAAATTCAAGGATTGAAGGAGATGTACAAAAACATGACTACGAAGTGAATGTGAAAAGATAAAGTAAAATATTTAAAGAAAAAACAGTAGACACACTATCTTCCAAATTACAAACATGCATGCAAACATATTTATTTCCATCAGCTTGTGGCAACTATTTAACTCTTTGCTTATCAAGTTCTCATTAACCCATGACTTAGAAATATTTAAAAGAGTTCCAAAGACTTATGTCGCTCACAAAAATATCTACCTCAATTTTGTTTTATATGGGTGAGACCTTCTTTCCCAGTTTCATACCCATCAATCAGGTCACATTATACTCTTCCAAAGTCCAGCAGGTAGAAGCCCAGCCTATAAAATCTGTTCTCATCAGGCCATTCTGGACGCACAATCCAGGTGTGTGTTCTTGTAAATCTTTTCTGTACTACTTCCAATATTAACATTCTTCCTTCAGTAAGGAAACCAGTAACAACACCAGCCTTGTGCTAATCAAACACCGAGATCCCAAAATCCTTCTTCAAACAACCTTTTACAGTTTAGGAAAAAAATGCTTCCTTTTTATTTTTTCCTGCCAAAATGGGTAATTTCACCTTTTCTATCATTAAAGTCCATTTGCCTGAACTTTGCCCAGCCATTTAATCTATTTATATCCTTTGTGACCTCACTGGTATTGGTTTATTAATGTCACATTAAACAAGATATAGTGAAAAATTTGTCTTGCATACTGTTTATAGAGATTAAGTCATTATATGGTGCACCGAGGTAGAACAAGATAAAGCAATAACAATGCAGAATAAAACATAAAAGTTATCAAAAAAGTATGATGCAGGTAAATGATAAAGTGCAAGAACATAATAAGGTAGATTTTGTGTCCTTTTCATACTAGAGGTCTGTCCAAGATTCTGACAGCAGTGGGATAGAAGCTGTCCTTGAGCCTGTGGTACATCTTACAGATTTTGGATCTACAGTTTTGCGCATCCTACTTCCTAACCAACTTTTGCATCGTCACCAAACTTAGCAATCCTACCTTCTATCTTTTCAACCACATATAATTTATAAAGCCAAGACCCAGAACTAATCCCTGCAACTTAAAACTTATTACATCTTTGTCAATCAAGAAAAAAGACCCATTTATACTTGCTTTGTGTTTATTGTTACAGAGCCACTATACTACGCCTTATACCATGAGCTTTTAAGAAATAATCTTTGAATGCAGTAATTTATCAAATGTCCCCTGGAAATCTTAGTACATCTACAAATAGGTGTCACTTCCTCAAAAAAATCCAATTAATTGGTTAAACATGATTTTCCCTTCATTGAATTATACAGCATAAACAAATATGACTGTTAGATGTCCACTTCAAGTGATTTCTTTACTCCATCATTTCTCATTTCCAACCAAACTGCTTCTGCGTCACGATTTCCTGAAATGAAGTGCATCTTCTCTATTGTGCCAAGAGCACCAGCACTAGTCAAGAGATGCTCCTCCACTATTACTCCAGCTTCCTATCCTTTCTAAATGCCATGAGTCCTTCAATGTTCACATCTTCATCTATGTCAACACCATTTCTGCAATTGCTAACAGATCATATTTATTTTCATTTGTATCATTAGTCCATCTGCTCTGATTTGAATGCTACAGGCATTCAGAAACAGATCACCTAGTTTTTTTAAATCTTTTTATTTTTTTTAAACTCCAACCTTTTATGCAACATCCATTCTTTCCATCACTGGTTTAAAATCCTCACTATTTTCCAAATCACACAGCTTGCAAGAACGTTGGTCACAACATGCTTCAGGTGAAGGATATCCCAAAGGTACAGCTCCTACTTGCACAAGCACTTATTCCAATGCCCCATGGACTAGAATCCCACTTCTACCATATGATTGTTTTGAGTTACACTTAGAGTATAAACTCTACACTCCTTTGTGCCCTCTACGAATGTTGCTAAAGTAACAATACAGAGATGAGGTTCTGTTTCTTAATTTGGTGCCTAGCTCCTCATGGTGATATGCAGGACTTTTTTTGTACTTCCTTTGTAACTGCTCCCTACCTATACAACTATTGTACCCTCTCCTAGTTTTTCCAGCTCGGATCATAAATACCAAACCTTGCTCTGGCATAACAGGCTTTTAGATTCTAGCTATTGACTGCAAAGAACAACGGCAACCCTCCTCACTATGTTGCCTCTATTAATATTAAGTTTCTGTTTGTTCCATTTGTATGGCAAACTTGGGTAGCAAGTGCAGCTCCCCTTTAAGAAAACAAAAGCGAGGACACCACACCGATCTGCAAGTACAATTGAAAGGCAGAGGCTTTAGACATCCACTCTTGACAATCCTGCTAGTCTCTGGAAAATCAAATTGATGACCTCAGAGCAAGATTGTTATACCAGAGGGACATCGGGGACTGCCACGAATTCTGCTCTACAGAAACATGGCACACTCTAACAATTTTGGATACAGAGCTGCAGCCCAATGGCTTCATATTCTCCACAAAGACAGGCCAACTCAGACTTTTAAAGGTAAAGGAGATGGAGTATGCTTTATAATTAACTCAACACAGTGCACAAACTTGGCAATTCTGTCTCATTCCTATTCCCCCGACCTGGAACATCTAGCGGTCAAATGTCATTCACTTAATCTGCCAAGGGAATTTTCCACCACATCCTGATAGCAGTGTACATTACACCTCAGGCCAACATCAGGCAGGTACTGCAGGAACTGAGCAGGCGTGAAACTGTACACCCTGACACCTTCCCTATCATTGCAGGAAATTCTAACCAGGCCAGCTTGAAGAAAACTCTGAACAACTACCCGCAACATATCATCTGTGGAACCAGAGGAGCCCATACGCTAGACCATTGTTATTCCACTATCAAGAATGGAGTACTATGCTCAGTTCAGGTCGCTTCACTACAGGAAGGATGTGAAAACCATAGAAAGGATGCAGAGGAGATTTACAAGGACGTTGCCTGGATTGGGGAGAATGCCTTATGAGAATAGGTTGAGTGAACTTGGCCTTTTTCCCTTGGAGTAACGGAGGAAGAGAAGTGACCTGATAGAGGTGTACAAGATGATGAGAGGCATTGATCACGTGGATAGTCAGAGGCTTTTTCCCAGGGCTGAAATGGCTAGCACGAGAGGTCACAATTTTAAGGTGCTTGGAAGTAGGTACAGAGGAGATGTCGGAGTTGTTGTTTTTTTTTTTTTACTCAGAGTGGTGAGTGCGTGGAATGGGCTGCTGGCGACGGTGGTGGAGGCGGATACGATAGAGTCTTTTAAGAGACTCCTGGATAGGTACATGGAGCTCAGAAAAATAGACGGCTATGGGTAACCCTAGGTAATTTCTAAGGTAAGGACATGTTCGGCTCAGCTTTGTGGGCTGAAGAGCCTGTATTGAGCTGTAGGTTTTCTATGTTTCTATGTTCTAAGAATCATCCCATGCCCACACTTTGGAAAGTCCGAAGTCCTGACTGCACTTCTACTTACAGAGCATAGGCAGAACACAGCACCAATTATGAGCACCTGAATGAATGCGCCACAGTTATCACCGACATTAAGACCTGTGTGAATGAATGAGCGTCTTTGAGAACATACAGGACATACCCCAAACCAAAAGACAGGAGATTCATATCCTGCTGAAGACTGAATCTGTGGCATCACAAACCAGTGATCCAGGGCTATACAAGAAGTCCAGGTATAACCTACAGAAGTCTATTTTAAGGGTGAAAAAATAATTACGATATAGGTTAGAAATAAAATCAGATGCATTTCAGTTCTGGCAGGGTTTACAAGTCATGACTTCCCACAAAGCGAAATCTAATGTCATGAACCGCTGTGATGCTTCACTCCCAGTTGAACTCAAAGAGCTTTATGTACACTTCAAAAGGGAAAAAAAAACAATACCTGTGCAAATCCCTGCAGCATCTGTGTCTTGGCGCCTATGTCAAAACATCTTTCAAGAGGTTGAACTCTTGCAAGGCATCAGGGCTGTATGGTGTGTGTACCTGTCGGGCTCTAAAAACCTGTGCCAACCAACTGGTGGAAATGTTCAAGGACACCTCTTACTGCTGCAGTCACAGGTTCCCACCTGCTTCAACACTGGCACACCTCAAGGATGTGTGCTTAGCCCACAGCTGTACTCTCTACACCCACGACTGTGTGGCTAGGCACAGCTCAAATACTATTTACATATTTGCCAATGACATGACTATTGTTGGCAGAATTTCAGAAGGTAACAAAAAGAGATACAGGAGTGAGATAGATCAGCTGGTTGAGAGGTCTTGCACCAACAACCTTCCACTTAACATTTTTAAGACCAAGGAATTGATTGTGAACTTCAGGTTGAGGTAATACACACCAGTCTTCATCAAGGGATCAGAAGTGGAAAAGTGAGCAGTTTCAAGTTCCTGGGAGTCAACACCTCCAAGGATCTATCCTGGGCCCAGCATATTGATGCAATTACAAAGACAGCACAACAGCAGCTATATTTCATTCAAAGTTTGAGGAGAATTGGCATGTCACCAAAGGCAATTGCAAATTTCCATCAGCTTCTGCATGTAGCACTTAATTTTCTGTAACTTCTGCCAATTCCAACAGGACCCCACCACCAAGGTCATCTTTCCCTTCCCTTCACTTTATGCTTTCAGCAGGAATTGCTCCCTACGCAACTGCCTTATCCACTCATCCCTCCCCACTGATCTCCCTCCTGGAACTTATCCTTGCAAGCGCAACAAGTACCACACCTGCACCTACACCTCTTTCCTCCTACACTGCTATTGAGGGCCACAAAGAGACGTTCTAGGTGAGGTGACACTTCACCTGTGAGACTTCTGGAGTCATCTACCATATCTGGTGTTCCTAGTGTGGCCTCCTATATATTGTAGAGACCCAACTCAAATTGGGAGACCACTTCGCCAAGTACTCACGCTCCATACGCCACAAAAAGTGGATCTATCAGTGCCACCTTAACCCAATTGAGATGCTGTGGCATGACCTGAAGAGGGCCATCAGGCTATCCCAGAAAACCTGATGAACTGAAACAGTTTTGTATGGAGGAATGGTCTAAAATTCCCCCTCGCCATTGTGCAAGTCTGATCAACAGCTACACAAAATGTCTGGTGGAGGTTATTGATGCTAAAAGAGGTTCTACCAGTTATTAAATTCAAAGGTTCACATACTTTTTCCAGCCTGGACTGTGAATGATTAAACAATATGCTCAATAAAGACATGAAAAGTACAATTGTTTGTGTATTATTAGTTTAGGCAGATTGTGTTCGTCTATAACTGCAACTTAGATGAAGATTAGATCACATTTTATGAGTAATTAATGCAGAAAACCAGGTGCAAAGGGTTCACAAACCTTTTCTTGTAAATGTGTGCGCACATACGCAATTTTATATATACATATGCGTGCACACACACACCTTGTGAATTATAGCTTTTATTATTGTATATTGCATTATAATGCTGCAAAACAACAATTTTCATGACATATGCCAGTGATGTTAAATCTAATTCTGATAAGTGGCTTTCTATTAAATGCTGCAATGTCAATTGGTTCATCTTTCCTGCAGGCATAACTTTCAATTAAAACAGCAAAGAGGACTTCTGTAACTACAAAGACTGTGGTTCCTGAACTACTGTTCTTTTGGCTGATTCTTGCAATTACACTCTTTGGCCCCTCACCACTGACTTATGAAGAATCGATCTAGCAAATAACCCAGATAACGTCCTCCCTGCTGTGATGCAGTATCTGCATCTTGACCTACAGCTCAGTGACTAAACCAAAGCTCCTTAAGCTGCAAAATCATCGCCATTTACAGTGGCATCAAGTGATGGATGATTCCTGAGAAACTGACAAAATTGCAGTGATGCCAAAACAATAAAACATATAATATACACATATAATAGACCACACAGACATTGTTCCACAACTCCAATGGCATCTTAAATAACCAAGTCAAAAATCTGTTAATTGTCAGTTTATATCATACAATATATGCAGTTGTGTTTTTTCCTGTTTGAAGTTTGTCTCGTTAATTTTTTTATTTAAACAATAAGACTTATGACCCATGCCAGACTGAAGTGATTGTTCCAGTTTGGATTTGTCTGAACAGGTTTTCTCTAACCTGCAATTTCTATCTAATGGTCAATTTTTCTTGAAAAATATAATCATCAATAAGCAACCTTAAAAAATAGCTACCAGACACTTAAAGCCTTAATAAATATTATGTTTTGAAGTATCTCAATTCCCTGTAGTAGTCCAGAAGTTCAGCAAATATGGTCATCCAAAGCTATGAACTACTAGAAACCATAGAAACCACAGCACAGAAACAGGCCTTTTGGCCCTTCTTGGCTGTGCCAAACCATTTTCTGCCTAGTCCCACTGACCTGCACACTGACCATATCCCTCCATACACCTCCCATCCATGTATCTGTCCAATTTATTCTTAAATGTTACAAAAGAACCTGCATTTACCACCTCGTCTGGCAGCTCATTCCATACTCCCACCACTCTCTGTGTGAAGAAGCCCTCCCTAATGTTCTCTTTAAACTTTTCCCCCCTCACCCTTAACCCATGTCCTCTGGTTTTTTTCTCCCCTTGCCTCAGTGGAAAAAGCCTGCTTGCATTCACTCTATCTATACCCATCATAATTTTATATACCTCTATCAAATCTCCCCTCATTCTTCTACGCTCCAGGGAATAAAGTCCTAACCTATTCAACCTTTCTCTGTAACTGAGTTTCTCAAGTCCCGGCAACATCCTTGTAAACCTTCTCTGCATTCTTTCAACCTTATTTATATCCTTCCTGTAATTTGGTGACCAAAACTGAACACAATACTCCAGATTCGGCCTCACCAATGCCTTATACAACCTCATCATAACATTCCAGCTCTTATACTCAATACTTCGATTAATAAAGGCCAATGTACCAAAAGCTCTCTTTACGACCCTATCTACCTGTGACGCCACTTTTAGGGAATTTTGTATCTGTATTCCCAGATCCCTTTGTTCCACTGCACTCCTCAGTGCCTTATCATTAACCCTGTATGTTCTACGTTGGTTTGTCCTTCCAACATGCAATACCTCACATTTGTCAGTATTAAACTCCATCTGCCATTTTTCAGCCCATTTTTCCAGCTGGTCCAAGTCCCTCTGCAGGCTCTGAAAACCTTCCTCACTGTCTACTACACCTCCAATCTTTGTATCATCAGCAAACTTGCTGATCCAATTTACCACATTATCATTCAGAACATTGATATAGATGACAAATAACAATGGACCCAGCACTGATCCCTGTGGCACACCACTAGTCACAGGCCTCCACTCAGAGAAGCAATTCTCTACTACCACTTTCTGGCTTCTTCCATCGAGCCAATGCCTAATCCAATTTACCACCTCTCCATGTATACCTAGCGACTGAATTTTCCTAACTAACCTCCCATGCGGGACCTTGTCAAAGGCCTTACTGAAGTCCATGTAGACAATATCCACTGCCTTCCCTTCATCCACTTTCCTGGTAACCTCCTCGAAAAACTCCAACAGATTGGTCAAACATGACCTACCACGCACAAAGCCATGTTGACTCTCCCTAATAAGCCCGTCTATCCAAATGCTTGTAGATTCTGTCTCTTAGTACTCCCTCCAATAACTTACCTACTACTGACATTAAACTCACTGGCCTATAATTTCCCGGATTACTTTTCGATCCTTTTTTAAACAACGGAACAACATGAGCCACTCTCCAATCCTCCGGCACTTCACCCGTAGACAGCGACATTTTAAATATTTCTGCCAGGGCCCCTGCAATTTCGACACTAGTCTCCTTCAAGGTCCGAGGGAACACTCTGTCGGTCCCGGGGATTTATCCACTTTAATTTTCCTCAAGACAGCAAGCACCTCCTCCTTTTCAATCTGTACAGTTTCCATGGTCTCACTACTTGATTCCCTCAATTCCATAGATTTCATGCCAGCTTCCTTAGTAAATACAGACACAAAAAACCTATTTAAGATCTTCCCCATTTCCTTTGGTTCCGCACAAAGCCGACCACTCTGATCTTCAAGAGGACCAATTTTATCCCTTACAATCCTTTTGCTCTTAATATATTTGTAAAAGCTCTTTGGATTATCCTTCACTTTGACTGCCAAGGCAACCTCATGTCTTCTTTTAGCCCTCCTGATTTCTTTCTTAAGTATTTTCTTGCACTTCTTATACTCCTCAAGCACCTGATTTACCCCCGTTTCCTATACATTTCATACAACTCCCTCTTCTTCTTTATCAGAGTTGCAATATCCCTTGAGAACCAAGGTTCCTTATTCCTATTCAATTTGCCTTTAATCCTGACAGGAACATACAAACTCTGCACTCTCAAAATTTCCCCTTTGAAGGCTTCCCACCTACCAATCACATCTTTGCCAGAGAACAACCTGTCCCAATCCACGGTTTTTAGATCCTTTCTCATTTCTTCAAATTTGGCCTTCTTCCAGTTCAGAACCTCAACCCTAGGACCAGATCTATCCTTGTCCATGATCAAATTGAAACTAATGGTGTTATGATCACTGGAACCAAAGTGCTCCCCTTCACAGACTTCCGTCACTTGCCCTAATTCGTTACCTAACAGGAGATCCAATATTGCATCCCCTCTAGTTGGTCCCTCTATATATTGATTTAGAAAACTTTCCTGAACACATTTTACAAACTCTAAACCATCTAGACCCCTAACAGTATGGGAGTCCCAATCAATGTATGGAAAATTAAAATCCCCTACCACCACAACTTTATGTTTCCTGCAGTTGCCTGCTATCTCTCTGCAGATTTGCTCTTCCAAGTCTCGTTGACTATTGGGTGGTCTGTAATACAATCCCACTAATGTGGCCATACCTTTCCTGTTTCTCAGCTCCACCCATAAGGACTCAGTAGACAAGCCCTCGAATCTGTCCTGCCTGAGCACTGCTGTAATATTTTCCCTAACAAGCAATGCTACTCCCCCCACCTTTCATTCCTCTGCCTCGATCACATCTGAAACATCGGAACCCTGGAATATTAAGCTGCCAGTCCTGCCCCTCCTGTAGCCAAGTTTCACTAATTGCTACATCATCATAATTCCACGTGTCAATCCACGCCCTCAACTCATCCGCCTTCCCCGCAATACTCCTAGCATTGAAATATATACACCTCAGAAGATTTTTACCACCACTCACAACCTTTCTATCAGCGGATTTGCTTAAACCTTCAACATCATTTATTTTCACCCCAGCCACACTGTCAGCTCTGGCACTCTGGTTCCCATCCCCCTGCAAATCTAGTTTAAGGCCTCCCCAATAGCACTAACAAACCTCCCTGAAAGGATATTGGTCCCCCTGTGGTTCAAGTGTAACCCATATCTCTTGTACAGGTCCCACCTGCCCCAGAAGAGGTCCCAATGATCCTGAAATCTGAAACCCTGCCCCCTACACCAGTTCCTCAGCCACTTGCTGAGCTACTAGCAGCTCTACTGCTGGGTAAAAAAAAAACAAGATTATGCAACTGCTAGTAGATGATGGATCTTATGTTGCCTCCCCTTTTCTGATCCATTGCCTTTAAACAATTGTACATACTACAAATATTTCTAAAAAAAATCTTCCCACACTCTTCTTTAATTCTAGCTATGAATAGCCTCATTCCATGAATTTTTACTGAGATGATGTAGCGCCAGAAATTCTAGACTGTACTACAATATTGATTGTGTCCTTTGCAAAAGTTCACACAATTGCTTCTTGCTTTACTCTCTATTCCAAGGTGTGCAGTGCAATCCAACTTGCACAGGAAAGGCAGGCTTTCAAGCCAAATACAAGGCCCACTTCACAGAAACTTCATTTTAAGTTCTGGAAACTGGCTGTATGCAGTTAAAAATCTAGTCTGCAGCACAGCTCTTCCATGGGGGTGCCTCCCAGCACTACAATCTGACACCTCATTCTCAACAGTAAATACCTGTTTGTTGAAATGACTCAACAACTGATGATGAGCCCCACCATTTGACAAGTTGACTTGGCCTTTGAGATTTCCTACCCTCCATCTCTGTGCCCAGCTGATTCTCTTCCATTCTATTGCATCTACCCAAGATCTTTAGCTAGTTCCACAACAGCAGTAATTGTTGGGAAAATTTCTAAGCTAGTCATTTTTGATTGTTTTATTAAGTTGAAAATTTTTCTATGTACATTTCAAATAATTAATGTGATTAAATCTTACTAATGCAGACACTGGCTTCCGCAAATAGTTCAGTTGGTAAATAGAATCCATGTACTGTACTTTAACTACATCCTTTATCACTCCAGAAACAAGGAGCTGCTTGATTAATTGATATCCTTTGTTTATATCATACTTCCAGATAATTTGTTCCAGCTCCTTATTACTGTTTCAAATCTTATTGCTCTAACACTACAAATTTATGTCTCAAACATGAGGAAATCTGCAGATGCTGGAAATTCAAGCAACACACACAATAGTGCTGGTGGAACGCAGCAGGCCAGGCAGCATCTATAGAAAGAAGTATAGTTGACGTTTTGGGCTGAGACCCAAAACCGTCGACTATTCAAATTTATGTCTTCTGGTATCTGAACTCTTAAACCTAAGAATCAATTTAGGGAGGCAACTATGTTAATTTTCTATAGTTATATAGTCTCAAGAAAAGAAAATCACTATTACTATTTCATATGTGATTTAACAGTAAATGCATTGCCTCCCACCAAAGCTATGTTTATGTCTGGTTATATTCCCTATCTGACCACTTATTAACATAAAGAATGGAGTAAATCATACTAGTTGAAGTTAGGGGTTCTGAAAAGAATCCATGGGCATGACTGAATTTGCCATGTATTTCTGAAAGATTTGAGTGCCATTAATTTGACGACGCTCCTCCATTTTGTAACTAGCAGACCTGGCCCATGACTCTCTTTTTATTTATGACAGCACACTGGCTCCTGGGAACAGCAGTTATGTAAGCACTCACATCTGGGAATAATGACATCTGGCAGAAGTTTAGAGGACAAAATACAATTCTAACTTCCATATTATCCCTAAAGACTTCAGAACCTATAGCAAATTCTTCAACAGCACTTCTCTACAAATCTCATACAAATCAAGTACTATCAAACCCTTAAATCCCAGATGATCCTTTTGAATAGAGCCGTTGAATGGTTAATGATAACCAGAGCACATCAGGAAGGGTCAAACCATACAGATAAGCATTGTACACCAGCTAACAGAAACAACAGGAAAGATTCATTAGATAAAAGTACAGACAAATGGCAAAAATGAAGAATATACATTAGGAAAATGGAAATTAAATAACAACTAAATATTTAAAGGTGAATGTGTGAACTGTGTTAAATTATATGAATTATTAATATTTGTTCTTTCTCCACAGACACTGTGTAGTATGTCTGACATTGCCAGTATTTCTAATCTTTTCCTTTCAATTTCTGTTCAGAAACAGCTCTGCAATTTACAGATGAAACATACTCCTTTGTTTGTCTTTTTTTCCATCTCAAATCCCTCATGTTTAAAGTAACATATTTTCACAAATTTTCAGATCTAATGAAGTCTTTGACTTGAGAAGTTGATCCTGATTTCTATTCCCACAGATGCTGCCCGACCTGCTGATTAATTCCATAATTTGCTGTTTTCATTTCAGATTTCCAATTAAGTTGTTTGATTCCCAGAGATAAGCATTACCAAATATACATCAGCCCAGTGACAATAGTTTCTCTATAAATTATTAAATATGTATATTGATGGCTCTGCTTTCTCTTCCCCAGGTTCCATTACAATGACTGAATGTGACCTATTTGGACTGAAAGTGAAATCCTTTGAGCCTTGACTCAATTATCTTGCATCTCCTATCCTCTATTACTAATGCATAATGGACATTAGACAAACATGCAAGCCATATTGTGTAACAGCTGTTCTCTGTGTTCTACTGTTTAAGAAAGGCTCTAAAAATAAACCCGGATATTATAGGACTGTGAGCATGACATCAGTAATGGAAATATTTATTGGAAGGTATTCTAAGGGGCCAGATATATGAGTACAGGTGTCCCCCCCTTTTCGAGCGTTCGCTTTACAAAACCTCACTGTTACGAAAGACCTACATTAGTACCCTGTTTTCGCTTTCAGAAGGTGTTTTCACTGTTACGAAAAAAATCAGCACACGAAAAAATTAGCGCACGAAAAAAAGCTGCGCGTGCCCTGAGCAGCCGCTCTCCCCTGGATTCCGAACGGCATTGCTTTAACATGTTGCATTGAGCAGCCGTTTGCAAGGTGAGTTCTGAGGTATTGGAAAAGCCTGAAAGAGCTCATAAGGGTGTTACATTTAGCGTAAAACTAGCCATAATTCAGCATTTTGATCGTGGTGAACGAAGTAAGGACAAAGTGAGTTTGACTTGTGGAAGCTGACGAAGATGATGTTGAAGAGATTTTGGCATCCTATGACGAAGAACTGATAGACGAAGAGCTGATGCAAATTGGAAGAGGAAAGGATAACAATCGAAACCGAACGCAGTAGCGAAATGAACGTGAAGCCGCTGCATGAGGTTTTCGCTGCAATGATAAAGTACAACTTTAATTTTGAAAGGGTACTTTGGTTTAGGGGATATTTGCAAGATGGTTTCAGTCCTTTCAAAGAACTGTATGATAGAAAAATGCACAAGGCTCAGCAGTCAAGCAAGCCTTCCACATCAGCCACAGCAGACGACGAACCTTGACCTTCGACATCGAGGCGGGCAGTCATAGCAGAAGATGAGCCGCCTGCTCTAATGGAAACAGAAGACAACAAGATGACAGCCCAGTGTCCCACCACCCCAACCCCCAGGCTGCGGGCAGATACAGTACCGATTCGCGGAGAATGCAGCAGTAGCCGGGAGACACACAGCACATCTTTAAGAAATAAGCCGAAATAAACATTCTAATTAATTAGGTGCCGCCCCACACGATGCAATCGGCACTGATCTGGGCCGACAATTACGTGTCAGGCAGCACCTAATTAATTAGCATGTTTATTTCGGCTTTTTTCTTAAAGATGTGCTGTGTGCCTCCCGGCTACTGCTGGACTCCTGCGTGCCTCGCGGCAATGTATCGCTCGGTAGCCTGGAGAGTGGGGGCCACTGCACCACCCAACCTGCGACGACTCAGTCTAACACACCATCATCAGTGTGCTCAGCAAGCTGTCTTCCCGATTACGGTAAGTGATAATACACTGTACATACATTATTTCTACTTTATATCTGCTGTGTATTTTTACATGTTATTTGGTATGATTTGGCAGCTTCATAGCTTAAAGGTTACTGGAGAGCACTTGTGCCATGTTTCTGCAGAGTGCGCTTGTGTCGTGTTTCTGCTGAGAGCGCTTGCGTGAGATTTTCGCTTCGGTGAACAGTGCCGGCAATGATTGTGGAAAAGTATTTCTACTTTATATAGGTTGTGTATTAATCATATCATTCCTGCTTTTACTATATGTTACGGTTATTTTAGGTTTTATGTGTTATTTGGCATGATTTGGTAGGTTATTTTTGGGTCTGCGAATGCTCACAAAATTTTCCCATATAAATAAATGGTAATTGCTGCTTCGCTTTACGACATTTCGGCTTATGAACCGTTTCATAGGAACGCTCTACCTTCGGATGGCGGGGGAAACCTGTATTTGGTTGTACATGGATTGATTCGGGATAGTCAACAACATGGCTTTGTGCATGGCTGGTCATGTCTAACCAGTCTTAATAGAGATTTCCGAGGAAGTTACCAGGAAAGTTGATGAAGGCAAGGCAAGACTGGAGGATCTAAGTTATAAGGAAATATTGAATAGGTTGGGACTTTATTCCATGGAACACAGAAGATTGAGGGGAGAGTTGATGTAGGTATCCAAAATTATGAGGGGCATAGAAAGGGTAAATGCAAGCAGGCTTTTTCCATTGAGGATGGGTGGGACTAAATCTAAAGGTCATGGGTTAAGGGTGAAAGGTGAAAATTTTAAGGGGAATATGGGAGGGAGCGTTGAGTGAGCTGCTAGTGCATGTGGTGCATGCAAATTGACTTCAATGTTAAAGAGAGGTTTGGATAGGTACATGGATGGTAGGGGTATGGAAGGCTATGGTCCGGGTGTTCGTCGATGAGACTAGGCAGTTTAAATGGTTCAGCACAGACTAGATGGGCTAAAGGCCTGTTTCTATTCTGTATTTTTCTATGACTCTATAACATAATCTTCTTTCTTTCATTTGCTCGTTCATTCTCGAATTATAACTGCACTACCCCTGCAGCTACTCACCATGGTGAACTCTATATTTGATTTGGACAACGAAGCTACTACTTAATTCCAGATTGTTTTAAGTGTCCACCTTAAAAATAATGCTCACTACTACTACTCTTCTCCACCACCATGATGAAATGGCAGAGAAGACTCGATGGGCCAAACAGCCTAATTCTGCTCCCATCGGTCTTAATGGCCCTATTTCCAACCCTAACATTTTTTTTAAATTGACATCACAATGACTAAAAAAACACTCACTTCATGGATTGACTGCAGAAGTTCCTTGCACGTTGCTCTTAATAAAGATATTCTCCACAGAAATATATTTTTTCATTCGCATGCCAATTTCTGTCACTTGGCAAATGATAACGTATCCCAATTATATTTCTGTATTCACAACTGTATCTTAGTACACCTTACGCGCTTCTAAAGTCTATAGCCACCAGCATTAGTAATTAACTATAAAAAAAATACATCTAATAGATCACAATAGTAACTTCTTTCTTACCATCCTCATCTTCTGATAAACCTTGAGGCTGAAGATGAACTAGTCTGGGGTCTGATTCATTTGGCTTGTGCCACTGAGGCCGACTGAGAGGCCTAACCTGTGAGTGACTGACCATATGTGGACCTGCACTTTGTACAGGTGAATGGCCAAGTGTATCACAAGATCTTGCCACAAACTGTGACCTTTGTAGTGCTACATTATAATCCGGAGGCTTCATGGCTGGATGTCGATGACCTTCTTGGAAGTCTGCAATTGGAATTCCGACATACCCTGGAGGTGTTGGTGGTGGTTCTCGATACCTGCCTTCTTTTCGTGCTGGAATGTAAGAAAAGAATGAAGGTGATTAATATTTGTTATATAATTAGGATCAGAACTCTCTCTATAGAAAGGCAAAAGAAAACAACAAAGAAGTGCTTTGCTGACAATAATAGGATTTAATTTTAACAAGTGTTATTAAACTGATAGAATTTAGCGACAAATAATTTATGGCATTGGAGAAAGGTTTGCTGGTGTAAATAGCAAACAAATTCAAAACACGGTGAATTTTAAATCCTGTCAAAAGGAAAAATTACACAGAAACAAGGATAAAAAGTTTCCAAAAACCGAACAAATCCCTTGGGCGCATTAAACTTCCCTAATCTCAGTAAAAGAAGTTAATGAAAAAAGTGTCAAGTGATGTTACTATGATAAATCTAATTCATCTTCAGAACTAAAAGGCAAAGCCAGCTTTGGGACCTTACAAATTTATTTATTAATACAATAATTTAAATAGATATGCGCTGCATAGGTAGATAGATCTGTGTGGCAGGGCCGGGATACTGCACCTTTCTACCAAAGGAGGTGTAAGTTGCTCCTTCCCTCCACTAGCCCACAGATCCCCTTGGTCACCCAAATGTAACACCTGCTTACCACCCCCTCCCGGATCAGTGTCACGTGAAGCCCCATGGGAGCAGGTTGTGGATGGTCTTATGAACAGCTGGTGCATATCACAAGTCTTGGTTACGCGACCACTGATGCGAGGCAGACAACCATTGAAGACACTTGATAATGGCTGAGGTCACCAATCTTGTGAAGACACTGACCAGAAGGCGGTAACAGCAAACCACTTCTACAGAAAAATGTGCTAAGAACAATCATGTCATGGACCACGATCACCTTGTCATATGACATGACACATAATGATGATGATGATGAAGTAGACATAAAATATGATTTAGCAAGGCATTTTTACGACATGGCACAGCACTGTCATTAGTGGTGCTTTACACTGTGCAAGGACATTGGTCTTACCATGTGGTACAACAAACAAAGCTTCAATTTCTGTTCACAACATTGATCTTACTTTCTCTCAGGGAAATAAGTGCCTGCCAGCCACATATTTAGCATATGGAGCAGCACTGTAATGATGAGGCAATTAGCACGTCACTTTACCAGTGTCAGTGATCACCAATGGGAGTTCAATTCCCATTGCTGCCTGTAAGGGATCTGTATGTTTTCCCTGTGACTGCTCAGGTTTCCTTTGGCTACTCCGGTTTCCTCCTACACTTCAAAGACGTATGATTAGAGAGCTCGGGTTAGTGAGTTGTGGGTATAATAGCACCAAAAGTGCGGTGACACTTGGGGCGGTTCAGCACCATCCTCACTGATATGGTTTGATACAAATAGTGCATTTCACTGTATGTTTTGATGTTTTGTTGCTTATGAGACAAATAAAGTTAATCTTTATTATCTTCAAGTAGCAAAATGCAATGGGAATAGTTAATATTTATACATACTGTAAGTACAAAGAAAATTATAGTAAATTGGAGTTCTATCTGTGCCAGGAAACTGATTTCCTTGGGTAATTGACATAACTGTTTGTTCTTCACAAGGGCATAAATGTCAGCAGAGAATATTTTTAGGCCAGTCATCTGCTTTGCATCTGATATTTATATCTGAATAATCTGCTTTAGTATATTATTCACAAAATAATTAAATGGCTCATATGCTGGAAGCAAAAAATTCTTTTTTTCTAACCAATGTGATGTTTCACATACAAAAATACTGGCAACAATAAATATTTCTAATCTTTTGTATAACCAACAGCTTTATTACTAGGTATGGGATGGGAGAGTTATCTAAGAATGTGTAAAACATAAGCTAACATCAATCTCTGTAGAGATAAACAATTAGTGCTACAAGATTGGGAAAGGAAAGAGCCATCAGATTCTGAATGGACAATGAACCCATGAACACTATCTCACTATTTTTCCCCTCATCTTACACACACACACACACAAACTTATTGTAATTTATATTTTGTAATTTTACAACATACGCCAGTGATATTAAACCTTATTCTGATTCTGAAGTGATAGTCAAATAACATTAAGGTACGCAAATTTGTGAAATTAATTAGAAGATTGCTATTGCCGCTCAACATCTCAAAGCTGCTTTGTCATTTAATAACATCATAGAAACATAGAAAATAGGTGCAGGAGTAGGCCATTCGGCCCTTTGAGCCTGCACCGCCATTCAGTATGATCATGGTTGATCATCCAACTCAGAACCCTGTACCAGCCTTCCCTCCATACCCCCTGATCCCCTTAGGCACAAGGGCCATATCTAACTCCCTCTTAAATATAGCCAATGAACTGGCCTCAACTGTTTCCTGTGGCAGAGAATTCCACAGATTCACCACTCTCTGTGTGAAGAAGTTTTTCCTAATCTCAGCCCTAAAAGGCTTCCCCTTTATCCTCAAACTGTGACCCCTCGTTCTGGACTTCCCCAACATCAGAAACAATCTTCCTGCATCTAGCCTGTCCAATCCCTTTAGGATTTTATACGTTTCAATCAGATCCCCCCTCAATCTTCTAAATTCCAACGAGTATAAGCCTAGTTCATCCAGTCTTTCATCATATGAAAGTCCTGCCATCCCAGGAATCAATCTGGTGAACCTTCTTTGTACTCCCTCTATGGCAAGGATGTCTTTCCTCAGATTAGGGGACCAAAACTGCACACAATACTCCAGGTGTGGTCTCACCAAGGCCTTGTACAACTGCAGTAGTACCTCCCTGCTCCTGTACTCGAATCCTCTTGCTATAAATGCCAGCATACCATTCGCCTTTTTCACTGCCTGCTGTACCTGCATGCCCACTTTCAATGACTGGTGTATAATGATACTCAGGTCTCGTTGCACCTCCCATTTTCCTAATCAGCCACCATTCAGATAATAATCTGTTTTCCTGTTTTTGCCACCAAAGTGGATAATTTCAAATTTATCCACATTAAATTGCATCTGCCATGAATTTGCCCATTCACCCAACCTATCCAAGTCACCCTGCATCCTCTTAGCATCATCCTCACAGCTAACACTGCCGCCCAGCTTTGTGTCATCCGCAAACTTGGAGATGCTGCATTTAATTCCCTCATCCAAGTCATTAATATATACTGTAAACAACTGGGGTCCCAGCACTGAGCCTTGCGGTACCCCACTAGTCACTGCCTGCCATTCTGAAAAGGTCCCGTTTATTCCCACTCTTTGCTTCCTGTCTGCCAACCAATTCTCTATCCACATCAATACCTTACCCCCAATACCGTGTGCTTTAAGTTTGCACACTAATCTCCTGTGTGGGACCTTGTCAAAAGCCTTTTGAAAATCCAAATATACCACATCCACTGGTTCTCCCCATCCACTCTACTAGTTACATCCTCAAAAAATTCTGTGAGATTCGTCAGACATGATTTTCCTTTCACAAATCCATGCTGACTTTGTCCGATCATTTCACCGCTTTCCAAATGTGCTGTTATCACATCTTTGATAACTGACTCTAGCAGTTTCCCCACCACCGATGTTAGGTTAACCGATCTATAATTCCCCAGTTTCTCTCTCCCTCCTTTTTTAAAAAGTGGGGTTACATTAGCCACCCTCCAATCCTCAGGAACTAGTCCAGAATTAAAGAGTTTTGAAAAATTATCACTAATGCATCCACTATTTCTTGGGCTACTTCCTTAAGTACTCTGGGACGCAGACCATCTGCCCCTGGGGATTTATTTGCCTTTAATCCCTTCAATTTACCTAACACCACTTAGCTACTAACATGTATTTCCCTCAGTTCCTCCATCTCACTGGACCCTCTGTCCCCTACTATTTCTGGAAGATTATTTATGTCCTCCTTAGTGAAGACAGAACCAAAGTAATTATTCAATTGGTCTGCCATGTCCTTGCTCCCCATAATCAATTCACCTGTTTCTGTCTGTAGGGGGCCTACTTTTGTCTGAACCAATCTTTTTCTTTTCACATATCTATAAAAGCTTTTACAGTCACTTTTTATGTTCCCTGCCAGTTTTCTCTCATAATCTTTTTTCCCCTTCCTAATTAAGCCCTTTGTCCTCCTCTGCTGCACTCTGAATTTCTCCCAGTCCTCAGGTGAGCCACTTTTTCTGGCTAATTTGTATGCTTCTTCTTTGGAATTGATACTATCCCTAATTTCCCTTGTCAGCCACGGGTGCACTACCTTCCTTGATTTATTCTTTTGCCAAACTGGGATGAACAATTGTTGTAGTTCATCCACGCGATCTTTAAATGCTTGCCATTGCATATCCACCGTCAACCCTTTAAGTGTCATTTGCCAGTCTATCTTAGCTAATTCACGTCTCATACCTTCAAAGTTACCCTTCTTTAAGTTCAGAACCCTTGTTTCTGAATTAACTATGTCACTCTCATTATGGTCACTCTTACCCAAGGGGCCTCTCACGACAAGATTGCTAATTAACCCTTCCTCATTGCTCAATACCCAGTCTAGAATAGCCTGCTCTCTCGTTGGTTCCTCGACATGTTGGTTCAAAAAACCATCCCGCATACATTCCAAGAAATCCTCTTCCTCAGCACCTTTACCAATTTGGTTCACCCAATCTACATGTAGATTGAAGTCACCCATTATAACTGCTGTTCCTTTATTGCACACATTTCTAATTTCCTGTTTAATGCCATCCCCAACCTCACTACTACTGTTAGGTGACCTGTACACAACTCCCACCAGCGTTTTCTGCCCCTTAGTGTTATGCAGCTCTACCCATATCGATTCCACATCTTCCCGGCTTATGTCATTCCTTTCTATTGCATTAATCTCCTCTCTAATCAGCAACCCCACCCCACCTCCTTTTCTTTCATGTCTATCCCTCCTGAATATTGAATATCCCTGAATGTTGAGCTCCCATCCTTGGTCACCCTGGAGCCACGTCTCTGTGATCCCAACTATATCATATTCATTAATAACAATCTGCACTTTTAATTCATCCACCTTGTTACGAATGCTCCTTGCATTGACACACAAAGCCTTCAGGTGCGCTTTTACAACTCTCTTAGCTGATCTGACTATCTGACTATAACAATTCCACATTGTAATAACTCCTGGTAACTGTAACAGATCTGTCTGCCTCTACCTTAAAAATATTCATCACACTACAGCAAGAGACTTCCAAAGATTCACATCCTCAAAGAAAACATGTTATTCAAATTGGTAACTCAGTAGTTTTTAACTGGAGTAAC
The DNA here is from genome assembly GCF_030028105.1 of Mobula birostris. Taxonomy (NCBI): domain Eukaryota; kingdom Metazoa; phylum Chordata; class Chondrichthyes; order Myliobatiformes; family Myliobatidae; genus Mobula; species Mobula birostris. The sequence goes on along the minus strand of NC_092373.1, from coordinate 122,473,532 downwards.
TACCTACTCATGACTATGTGGATAAGTTCTAGACGACCTGCCCATAGGAAAATAACAGCTACTTTTGCGGTTAACTAATAAAAGACGGGAAGCATAAAATTAGTTAACACAAATGCGCTTTATTTATGCTGTAGATCTACAGAACACTTACCAATGAGACCTTTTGCTGTAGATGACGACGCTGCTATATGAGAAGATCTCACATTTTGATTAGAATCATCTCCAGCTAATGCTGTATTACTTCCTTCAGAGTCAATTGATACATCCTTTCCACCTCTCCGTTTTATAGTTCCTGTGTCACCTTCAGAATCCTCTGCCCAATAACCTGGAGATGATGCCCAGCTACTTCTGGACTGAGCGTGTTCCATGGTATCTCTAGGTTGGCCCTGCCTGTTGGACTTTGTGACACGTTCAGGAAACATGGTTTGGTCCATCTGGCTGCCTGTAGCCCACATTGATGATAGTCCTGTTCCTTCAGCAGGGCTTTCATAATGAAAATTTCCCAAACTACTAAGCGTTTCCCAACTCTTCTGGTGTTGAATTGTTTGGATGTTATCATGTGATCCACTAGAGCAAGAAGTCCAACTTCCTCTACCACTATCTGCTGCATCAAGGGACGTTCGGTCTCCTTGGTCCTGGGTTAACTCTTCCATGCTTGGTGAAGATAGTACGGCTGCTCCTGCATATAGACTCCCTCTGCCCTCTGTGCTGGATGGTGTGTAGGAACTAAATAAACCAAAACATTGTTTTAAATACTGGGTAAAAAATAATCATGTCCATTATCTCATATACCTAGATTAGCTAAACCTTTATAATCAGCAGTAAAGAGAATAATGAATAATTACCACAACATCTTGACTGGCCCCTTTGATTACCAAACAGCTAATTATTTTACTGGATTATTCTCTTTACCGCATAGTAAAATAATTGCTTCCTCAGAATTACCTGTAGCAGTATCAGGACCACAGAGAGGAGGTGACTTCTGGATCTTAATGAAACCTAGAGGGGTGAGGATGGTACTGGAATGGATGAACGTTAAGAATGGAACAATGGGATAAAAACAAGATTGGACACAGCTAAGATGAAGCATGAAGAAAAACACAAAAAAAATATACATAAAGAAATGAAAAGCCATTTGCAGAGCCTTAATGGCAAATCTTTGAAAAACTGTGCTCCAGTTGATGTTATAAGCACAGGAAGCCCAGAAGAGAGTTAAAACCTTTTGATAAGGCTGCTTTATATCCCAATTCTCATCTGTTCTACTTGGAGTAGGTGTAAGTACTTTAGATGACAGATGCAAAGGAATCTGGAAAGGACATGGAAAATATAAAACTGACCTGTATCATTCAGTTCCTTTACCTTAAAATGCTGTACCACAAGTGGTTTAGCATAGGAATACAGTACCCTTAAATGTTTGGTTGGTTCAAGCCCAGGTCAGAAAATAACATAAAATGTGATCTTAGGACATTTGCTAACTATGTCAAAATACTGCTGGGAATTACATAGAAATAGAGTTATACATTTGGGGGACAATTATAAATAGGAAACTGTCAGATGAAAAATGCAACCTCTCAACTTCAGTGTTAAAGCAGTCGCGTTAACTGATTTTCCTGTTTCCCATTTACATTTGAAAACTAATATATCAGATTGGGATAGCTGGTTTAAAATTCCTGCTCTGCATTGAGATAGACGTAGCAAAATTACCTGTGAGCCAATTCATTGAATCAATAAAGTCAAAAATTTTCAAGTATTTTAAATGGACATAGCTATAAAGAAAAATACAATATACTGGGCTACAGAAAGCTACTTGTACAAAGGGCTACACCAGAGTAAAGGAATCATGTTAAAAGGCTGTAAGGATGAAAAACCAACTTCAACAGGGATAAAGAGACAATACAACAAATATTCTATTTGAGAATTGGGTCAAACATATAACAATGATGACAGGTATAGCGATTTCAGACAGAACAAGAAATATTTAAATTTATGGTACCCACACTGAATTATTTTAAGGCATGTATCTGGATACAAGACTCAAGAATCTGAAATGAAGTTATTTTGATAAAACAGCTCTTCCATAATTAAAATTACTCTTTCATTTAATCTCCCTTTCCTAGTTATGACAGAGGACCCCTAACCTGAAATGTTACACTGCTTCTCTTTCCACAGATGTTGCCCACCCTATATGTTTCCAGCATTCATAATTCGTTGGCAGCTATCTGAAAGAAATATCTTCAGATGGCAACGGTGATATTAGTATCAAATAAGATCGATTCTGGTGAATGATCTAATACAGCCTGAGAGAATGGCTAATGATGAGAATGGAATTGATAGGGCAAGGTTTGTTGATGAATATTTGTCTTTCCAATGTCTAATTAATGGAAATGGTAACTAATACAAGATTTAGTTATAAGTAAACATTCTGAAAGCACAGATGAAGTGGAAGATCAAAAGTGGTAGTAGACAGGTGGAGTTCAGTCACTGAGACACAAATGCAAACTGCCTTTATGTCTATGGATGATAATATATTAAGGACCAAATACAAACGTTTGTCTATGAAGCCTGTTGTGTAGATGTGTAAGGAGAATTCAATTAGTGAGTCTCTGTTACTGTCTGAAAAACTAATAGTACAAGTAAGTACAGAGAAGAAACACTGTAGGGTTGGTAGAGTACCACTGTTAATGCTGAAGAGAACACAAGTACATCACAACGATAACTCAATGGGCTATAGTCTGGGTGCAGGTCGATGGGACTAAGCAGAATAATAGTTTGGTATGGCCTGAATGGGCCTACTTCTGTGCTGTAGTGTTCTATGAATCTATAACTCTATAAATTGGCAGTCTTCGACTGAGGATATTGACGACTGGCTAATTGGAGGAATTCAAACTGGGCTGAAATTAAAAGGTTTCCATGTCAACATTTGAATGAAGAAAGTACATCTCTAACCTCTGAACAAACACATAAACAAATTGAGCTCGTCCTCTGAATATCACAAGAAATTAGCAAAAATGTAAATCAGTGCGAAGACATAAAGCAAACTTCTTCCTCAGATATTACTGTAACTTCATAGCACAAACTAGAGTACAAATGTTTCAAACAATAGATAAATGCTTAAGAATCAACTAAAACAAAAATCCTCCAACCTGATATAGTATTGATCTGGATCAGTCAATAATCGTTTATCTAGTCTTCTTTCTACACCCAATCCTAAATTTGAATCTATAACACTGACAGAATGGCGCTGTCGTCGATCATCATGAAGACTGACAGATACCGAGTCAAATGAGGAATTACTGACAATGCTGGAGCGGGAGGAAATTTCACTGTGGCCAGAGTCCGAAAAATTATCTGCAGTAGTACTTGGTGCCAAAATAAAACCTGTCAAAGAGAAAAATATTTGAACCACTCAACAGACATATTTTCGTATCAACTGTATTAATTAAACAATGGAGGGCAGATGCAGAATAGAGAAATAAAGAAAAATTTTCAGAATTTCTAGAAGTCCTGCTTCATATCTATTGTTGTAATTGACTTATTTCATAAATATCTACGGACATAAAAATCAAACGAATCTGAGCACTGGAAGAAGGCACAAAGACAAAAGAATAGCAATCAGGTTCAAGTAGACATATCTGGTAGCAGAAAGGTAATTCCAATAGCATTTTAACATAATAACTCATTCTTCAGTAAGATTAAACCAAATGATTGCCATTCTTATCATAGTTAGCTAAAGAACAAGTATCTGCAAGAGAGTAATGATATTTCCGTAAATGATGGTGTGCAATTTGAATCTGCAAAGATGAATTAAATATTGGAATTAATATGCTATGAGAACTGTGAGGATAACAAGCATTAGATATGCCTAATTTTTTCAAAACACTTTAATGATATGATGGAATCATTATCAACATTTGCAGCATTCCAACAATCTATTTTGAAAAAGCAATTCTTATCAATTTATAAAGCTGAAAACGTCAATACAAACAGTCAGTGCATATTTAATGAACACACAAGCTGTGTCCTTCCTCTTTCACTGCAATCTTCTGCTGAGTATTGTGTCATATTATGCTGGCGCCAGAATGTGTGTTGACACTTACGGGCTGCCTCCAGCACATCCTAAGTTTGTGCTTGTTGTTAATGCAAAAGTCTCATTTCACTGTATGTTTTGATCTACTTGTGATAAATAAATATATTTGAAATTTGAAATCTGAAATCCTGATGGTGGTAGTTCAGATCTTCTAATACAATTGAGTTCACAATACCAAAGAACAATAAATAAACTCTCTGGCACAAATAAAGGTATAAGAAACAAGTTTTAAAACTCAAAAATTTTGCCAGTTTTTTCATCCCATTTTTACTACATCCAGGTTTTAACAATTAATCGTCTTTTTTAAATTACCTATTACTATCCAGCAATATTGTTTACTAATTTTTCATACATTTCTCTTATCCAGTATTTTCCTCCGCTTCAATCTATGACAAAGCTCCAAATTATGATTCTTAAACCAGCATCATTTTACTGCCATTTAACAACTCTCTTAGTCTGTCAGAGATCTTGTTCCTATCATACCTAATGCCTGCCACTTTCAGTTGAACATCTTCAAACTCATAATTCCTCTGGCCAATCTGATATATAAACACACTATTCAAAGGGTACATGATGCATAACCAAGCTTACTCAGTCATCTGGGTTCAAGCAGGAATGCAATTGGGTAATGCTAACAAACCAACACTGCACCCATTCTCCCCCCCCCCCACCATTTCCTTGCCTCTACGTAACTCATCTTCCCTCATATGCCCATAAGCTCGCTTTTGGTTCTTTTTATTATGTATCTATACCAAGGGTGATTTCTAGTTGTCGATTAACCCATCACTACAGTTTCAAGATGTTGGAGGAGTGGCGAAGACCAGGATTAAACCATGGTTGTTGAAGCTGTGTTTAACTGAAAATAAACTAAAATATATTTTAAAATATATTTTTTCTGGATACCTTCTGTTTTCAGACAACCAAATTTTGGATGTTGAACCTGTACACAAAAAGGCAACATTCTGCAAGCTTAGAAAATATTTTGTACTTTAGCACATCCACAGATTTCAGGTCTACATTTCTTGAAACATTTTAATTCCAATACTGTCGAATCACATGCCTTCATTCCATTACTTTGATTCTAACAATTATCTAAATCAAACACATCCTAAATCAAACAAAATAAAAAAATATTCCAAAAAAAAAACTGATTGCTCTAACACTGAAGACATTAAAAAACCATCATCAGGAGTAAAGTACTCATGAAGTACTCATTCTGTCCTAAAGAGATCATTTTCCCCTCAAACTTCTCAGAAAATGTTGTAGTTATGCAGCATAAGACCTGAGACAACAAGTAAAATCAAGGATAACAGGACTTCCTATGACCAGCTTGTGATAGAACTAGGTTGCCATTATATCCAAGCGTGGACTGAAATGAAGGAGTGCAAATTTTCAACATTAACCACATCCAGATTTTGACAGGGCTCCATTTCTGAGAATTGTTCGTACTTTAAACAGTTCACAAGACAAAAATGTGGCATGAACCAAGTTTCCAAAAGGCAGAAGGTGCCTGCAGTGCCACCATAAAGGTAGTGATGGCATCTGTTTGCAAGACATCCATTATACTCAACTGTAATATGTTTCATAATATATATTTCAATTTGAAAGAAATTAAGTATTGGGCTGCAAATACCACCCATGCATGTACAATTACTTTCATTACACACAGGAGGCTAACGGAGGATAGTGATGCAACAGAATTGGCATAAAGACGTAAAGCTGATTTTAAAAATGCTTAAAGTGATTAGAAAACTAATAGCACATCAATATTTCAATATTAAATTATTTCAAACTCTGCCTTTTTATAGATTTGAGAGGGGTCATACCTTGGGGGTCTAATGCATATTCTTTCTGAAACTCACCTTTCCTTGGTGACGTCTGAGGAGATGTAGGAGGAGAGGACAGTTGAGATGAAGCATTTGATATAGTATCTTCAGTCTGCTTTTTATTTCGATCCAAATTTGCTTCTTCAGACAAAGACAGAATTTTCTTCAAAGCTTGAGGAGAATGAGTACCTAAATAACAGAAATTGACATAGTCATGGAATTAAAAAATCTTGTTCAGCACAAACAAGTTAAAATAATGTTGAACAACGGAGACAATAAAAGACATTTAAATACACCTGTTTATGCAACAGTAATACTTGGTCCAGCAATTAGATTACTCTTAAAAAGCATTACTTTTGGGGATAGTATTTGTGTTGGTGCAGTTTAGACACAATATTCAATTGTTGTCTTCACAGAAAATTTATGTCATATTTTAGAGTGCCTAATATTGCATTAAATGATCATCCTGGTAATAACTACTTCAGTCAACTACACAGAGTGAGGGACATGTCATCTGTGCCTGGTAGGGTTCCATAGTTAAAATGATTCAGCTGAAGCTGAAAGTAGTAGCTGTGCTATCCTTCATGAGTGAAGCATTCTGCAGCTATTACATTCCATACATTTTTAAGAATTTATGGTATCTCAACTTGCTGCCTTCAAACACAGCCAGTGGCAACATTATCAGCACTTTGTTCCAATTTCATCCATGGAGGTAAGATTCAGTGTACTCAAGTCCTATTCTTTCTCCTTTGAGATTCCTGTACTTGTTTCACCTGTTCTCTGGCTTCAAACTGTGTAGCAAACCAAGTGGACCAATACAAAGACATCCTTACTGAAGAGCTAATGTGAACTCTACCCAAAATCATGGTGTGCACCTGCTGCATATTTCTAAACAAGGTAGCAATCTCCAAGATTCTTGGGTTAATTGTCAAATGGTCATTTAACCTATGTTGCTCAACTTAATGGTACATTATGAAAACAGTGACTCTACAAAATGAATCATTTGTCCAAATCAGAAAACTGAGTTTTTTTTGGAAACTCTATAAATAATTGCTACATGATGTTAAATCACAGCATGCATGTTCATCAAACATCTAACATGGACTGATGTACATTATGACCATAAGCATCAGGTCAAATTTCCCAAACTGTGCAACACTTAGACATTTACATTATGGAAGTTTTTAAAAATCAAAAGCAATAACTTTCAACTATGTAATGTTCCTCCAGTGGATTACTTTTCATGCACGATTTTATGGACCAGTATACCGTAGTATTTTTTCAAAAAATGATTACCAAATGGAGGTAGGTCTTTAACTTGCACTTTCTTGCGTGATGGATACAATGATACAGCTGGGACCTGAAGAACCTGATTTACTTTCTGCTGCTTCTGATGCTGTCCGCCTGATCTTGGAGCAACTGGAGATGTATCTGAAAGTTTTCCTGCTTTTCTTTCTCCTGTACCCTTGGGTACTAGACAACAGGAAAGAGATAATACATATATGTATATACGTTCACAGAAGGAACCTTCAGCAGATGTTGGAAACCTAAGAGTACAAATTTCTGGAAATACTATCTGTGGAGAGTGAAATAAAAGTACACAAAACAGAATAGAACAGCACAGTACAGGACTCTACAATTACAAAGTAATTACGAATATTCTGGTCTGGTTCAGTTAAAAGGTTATCAGCCTGAAATATTAACTCTGACTTATTAAAAAAAACTTGAATGTTTTTCTTAGAAATGCTGCAAATGTTATAACTAATGTGGTGATATATAATGTAACTTCTATTTATAAACCCAGCATGTTAAATGGAAGGAATAACCAATAGGAGCTGAAAAATGCTTTCTTCTTCTCTTGGTGGAATGGAAGATAGTTGGTTCTTAGTTTTGTTTCTTTTAAACATGTGGTTCAAAACATGTGGTTCCTAGACATCAGTTCAAGGGAATCTTTGACATCAAGCAAGGAAATGTCATCAAGCAAGCTGAGCAGTCTATCACAACAAAGTAATTTAGAGATACAAAAGCAGGTTTAAAAAAAAGATAACTTTTAAACATTCTACACAAATTTAAAAGATTAGGAAGAATTTCTTTAGCCAGAGAGTGGTGAATCTGTGGAATTCTTTGCCACAGGCAGCTTTGGAGGCCAAGTCTTTACGTATAATTAATGCGGAGAGCGATAGATTCTTGATTAGTCAGAACATGAAGGGACACGGAGAAGGCAGGAGATTGGGGCTGAGAAAAAAAATTGGACCAGCCATGATCGACTGGATTGATGGGCTAAATGGCCTAACTCTGCAACTATATTTTATGCTCTTAAAAGTATACAAAATTAAGCAAACTTTGAGGTGATTGGAGTAAAATATAGAGGGCATGCCAGAGGTAATGTTTTAAGATAGAGGGTGGTGGTGAAACACCCTGCCAGGGGTGGTGGTAGAGGCAGATATATTTGGGACATTTAGGAAATTCTTAGATAAGCACATGGATGACAGAAAAATAGAGGGCTATGTGGGAAGTGTTAGATGGACCTTAGTTTATAAGGACAGCACAATGCCATAGCTGAACAGACTATAGTGTGCTGTAGTATTCTATGTTCTAAGATGGCAAATTAAATCAAACTATATACTAAACAAAAAAAACCACATCCAATAGAGTCCACTGCCTAACTTTCCCAGGCATTAGATTGTCTGCCTCTATGCCGTAAGTCCATCAACGATATCTGTCTTCAAAGCTGGATGCTAAAAGTCATCCAAAGGAAAACACCCTCTTTTAGTTTGGAGAACAAATTAGAATCTGCTTGTGCCCATATACAACACCCTGTAGAAGGATCGGAGCAAGTACAGAAAACAATACTTCCATAATCAGCAACCAATTTCATATTCATTTTTCAGTTCTTGTGTATCGTATCCTGGATAATACCAGCAGCAGTGAACCACATGGTATCATATACACAGAAACAATCAACAAAAATCAGCTCTCTGAGGTATTATGGTACTTATCTGAAACCGATCATCTCAACTGTCATACCGCAATCACGAAGAACTATTGCCAACCCTAAAATTCAATGGTGCAAATCTGGATTATTACAAGCATCACAAAAGGCAATTTGGACCTCCATCCTTGATTTGATTCACTGAACTACTTTAAAATAGTTGACCTTGCAGCAACTGTTAAACAGGATAAACTGCTGATGCCATTGGTTTTTCCCTCTAGCCACATCATGATCCAATTTACTGTTGACCAATATTCTTTTAATCACTGTGCGTCTTTAGTTTCCGCACCTGCACTCCAAGGATAGTTATACACTGCAGATGGCCACAAATGGAAGCCCACAGAGGGATTTAAATGTGATGAGAGTTGCCAAATAGTTTCTAACTCGTGTCTGTCGTGGGCACTTGTGTGGTCATTAGACACTACACCATGCTTGACGCAAACAGTTTTTAAATTGTGTCATTCGCACGTTTGTGTTCAAAAACCATTGACAGTTGATGAGAAATAAGCAGTAGGACAATTCAGAACTGCTTTGTTTACTGCAGTTTCAAGCATTTCGGCTTGGAGATGTCAGAAACAGCCAGGAGTGAAAATGAAAGGAGTTCACTACTTCAACAAGTTTGGAACTATAAGAATTTGAAGGTATTGACAATCATTTTGAATGTCACAATGAAACTAATATTGGGAGATGCAATTGTCAAAAGTATTGCATGAAGGCAGTTCACTATCTGCACTAATTTTGTTTATTACAGTCAATCAAAAGAACACAGCAGCATACACTAGATGAATTCCTCCATCAATAATAATCAGGAACAAATACAGTTTTTAATACTGTAGTAGTACTGATAAAGTTCCAATTTGTTCTGTATTTCATTTAAATACGTAATTTGTTACTTAGTTAAATGGTGGTTTGTCTTTTTTATACGTTTTTAACTAGTTCCATGAACCTTTGGTTAATCAGGGCAGCTGCTTAACTGGGCCAAAACATTCTGGTCCTGATGTGTCCCAATTAACTAGAATCCATTGTATATCAGTGAAGGTTAAGGTAAATTCATCATCAGTTGGTGATTCAAAACTAAAGACAAAACATTCTCCATAAAACTATTAGACGCAGATAATGCAGTTGGATGTTTAAAATGACCTGAGAGCCTGAGAAATATTACCTTAATAGAAGATTGAGTAACACTTGAAAACATCAACTGAACATTAACAAAATCTAAACTGACTAATACTTTGCTTAATCCCTCAAAAACACTCCCCTCTAGTAAAATAAATGCAGAAATGGTGCAGAATTATCACAACTTCACGTTCGCATGCTGAGAAGAGCTTAACAAATGTGAAAAATGTCGAGACTGCAGATGCCGGAATGTAGAGCAACACAGATTGTGTGTTGCGAGAAAAGTATCGCGCTCAGCTGACTAGAACTTCAGTACTGCTGTGCTTCTGTGAAAACTGAGTCATAATTTCATGGGGAAAAGCTGACTGCTACGTGGTAAACCTGCAACCATAATAATAAAGGAGGCAGCATTTAGCACAATGCTGGCTTCAAGCGAAGCAACTCCATTAGTCCCATTATCCCTTTCCTTATCTACCCATACCCTTCAATTTAACCTCTGTAACACATGCCTACGAACCTCCCTTTGATTCTTTTTGCCATTGATGCACAAAATGGAGTAATTTGTGATAGCCAATTAACATACTTGTATGTCTTCAGAATGACAATTCCCTGCAAAGTCAAGACCCATATGACCATAAGATATAGAAGCAGGACTAGGCCATTTGTCCAATCGTGTCTGCTCTACCATTTCATCATGGCTGATCCAATTTTCCTCTCAGCCCCAATGTCCTGCCTTCTTCCGATATCCCTTCATGCCCTGACCAATCAAGAATCCAACAACCTCTACCTTAAATATTCATAAAGTCTTGACCTCCACAGCTGCCTGGGGCAAAGAATTCCACAGATTCACCACTTTCTGGCTAAAGAAATTCCTCCACATCTCCATTCTAAAAGAACACCCCTCTATTCTGAAGCTCTGTCCTCTGGTCTTAGACTCTCCCACCATAGGAAACATCCGCTCCACATCCACTCTATCAAAGCCTTTCACCATTTGATAGGTCACCCCTCATCCTTCTGAGCCCAGAGCCATCAAACGCTCTTCATATGACAAGCCATTTAATCCTGAGATCATTTTCGTGAACCTCCTTTTGTATTTTCTGTCCATTTTCAACCCTTTCTAATAACGTGCATGACCATACACTTCCCAACATTATATTCCATCTGCCACTTCTTTGCCCATTCTCATCTGTCTGGGTCCTTCTGTAACCTCTCTGCTTTCTCAAAACTACCTGCCTCTCCAGACTTTGCAACAAATCCATCAATTACATCATCCAAATCATTGAAATGTAACAAAATAACTCGGTTCCAGCACAAATCCCTGGTGGAACACCACTAGTCACTGGCAGCCAGCCAAAAAAGGCTCCCTTTATTCCCACTCTTTGTCTCCTGGCAATCAGCCACTGCTATATCCGTGCTAAAATCTTTCCTGTAATACCATCGGCTCGTAGTTTGTAAGCACTCATGTGTGTCACCTTGGCAAAGGCCTTCTGAAAATCCAAGTACACAACTCAAGCGATTCTCCTTTGTCTATCCTACTTGTTATTTCCTCAAAAAATTCCAATAGATTTGTAGGGCAAAATTTCCCCTTGAGGATGCTGACTATGGCCTATTTTATCATGTGCCTTCAAGTACCCCGAGACCTCATTCTTAATATTCAGCTGCAACATCTTCTCAATCACTGAGGTCAGACTAACTGGCATATAGTTTCCCTTACTCTGCCTCTCTCCCTTCTTGAAGAGTGGAGTGGCATTTATAATTTTCCTGTCTTCCAGAACCATTCCAGAATCTAGTGATACTATCATTACTAATGCCTCCATGATCTCTTCAGTCACCTCTTTCAGAATTCTGGCGTGTAGAACATCTGATCCAGTTTACTTATCTACCTTCAGACCTTCCAGTTTCCCAAGAACCTTCTCTCTAGTTACGGTAACTTCACTCACTTCATGCCCCGACAGCAGGAACTTTTACCATACTGCTAATGTCTTCCACAATGAAGACTGATGCAAGCTACTTATTCAGTTTATGCACTATTTCATTGTCCCCTATTACTACCTCCCCAGCAACATTTTCCAGCAGGTCATATATCCCCTCTTGCCTCTCTTTTACACTTTGTGTATCTGAAAAAAATTCTGGTATCCTCTTTAATATTACTGGCTAGCTTACTTTAGCATTCCACCTTTACCTTCTTAATTACTTGTTTTTTTAAGTTGTCTTTTGTTGGTTTTTTTAAAAAGCTTTCCAATCCTCTCACTTCCCACTAATTTTTGCTCTATTATATGCCCTCTCTTTGGCTTTTATGCTGGCTTTGACTTCTTTATTTCTTCTAATGCAACACCTAATAAAATCTGAAAATCTGGTTGGCCCATTTGTTAATTTTCCCGACAATTAGAAAAAAAGCCATGACTTACATGTATTTGTACTCGGCTCACACTGAAGTGACAAAGCCTGTAGATTTTCTTCATCCATATCCAGGCTAAGATTTGCAAGGTACTGTTTTACCTTCCGTGCCATCTGTGCATCTTCATAGAGCTTCTTAGCATTGAGAAATGAGCTGCGACGTACCCGTTTCTTGTGTCCCCCTGTCTGTACCACATCTAACACAGCAGCATTTGTACTGCCTTGGCTTAGCGACCTGCCCAAGGGAGAGAGAGAGAGAGAGAGATGCCGCTGGTTTCAGGATGGGAGGTCAACGACTGAAACATGCAGAAGTCAGATCGAGGTCAGTCTAGTTCAAGCAAAATAACACATGCCTCATTCCAGTAGCTCAGACAGACAAATACAAGAGGAATTAAGAGTGAAAGGAAACTAAACCCAGCAACTACTCTGCAGATAGCCCTATACTACATCATGTTGACAACCAAAACTTAAACAGCTATAAGCATCTCTGCTCACTAGCTTGAAAGAGGCTACCACTCCAGCAGAACAGTTGGAGTAGGCATCAAAGCTCATGCAGGACTGATGTTAAGTAGCAGTGAAAATAAATCCTTACATTACAAATAGAACATTTCTAGATTTTAAACTAATTTATGATCAGAAAATTATAATTTAAACAGCCCCATTCAAAATGAGTAGCAAATTTATCTCTACATTAATAGAGTAAAAAAAAATACTAGGTGCACAGTCCATCACTGGCTAAGCTTAAAAATCACACCAATAAAAACTTTAGCATTATCTGAATGGCCATATATATTAATAGATATTCAGAATAAAATACTTTCACCACATTGGAGTATTTCACAATTCTGTGATGTTACTTTTGTGCAAAAGTGAATAAAAACAGAATCCATTTTAGATTTAAGTTTATTAAAATATATGTCAAGAGAGCTAAAATCTAACATTAAACTGAACTACTAATTAAGTCAAACCTCATGGCAACCAACAAGTCCCTAATACTGTAAGAAAGGGGAGAAAATATTTTGTAATTATAGTACCTTTGTACACACAAAATTATGACTGCCATTAAAACAATTAATATTTACAGAACTTTTATAATCTGTGAATAAATGCCACTTTCAAACCATTAAGTACACAACTTCAAAGTACATGCCTTAATGGTTTTGAAATTACTGTTTATGAAGTATTTTCCAAATGACCACAGTAAACCTCAGTAATGTTAGAAGATTCATGTGAGTAGGTAAAGATCATCCAATAAAGCCAGAGCACAAAAGGGTTAAATTGAAAATGTCAAAGCATAAAGGAAGCAGCAGAAAGAAAAATAAAAATGCAAAATGGCAAAAATGTCCTTTGAGCCTGCAATACCACCACTTACCCCAGACTTCTCCATTTCTTCTTCCTGTAATTGAGAGCCATGAATATTGAAGCGTGGGTATAGGAAGAAAGACAGAGAAAGATCACAAGCTCAGACAGAAAAGACCAGATCTCAGACATGCAGTAACAAAAGCCAAGGGACATAACATAGTCCAGTCACTTCAGTCATCACAACACACAAAAGTGACCATGATCAATTATGTTAATTTAAATTAAATAACTTTCTTGTCCAGTCACAGTAAGAATGGAAAGTAACTTAATTAAAATTACAATTTGTTAATAGTGATATGCATTAGATTTTTATATCTGCCAACCCAGCAGACTTGTTGGGCTGAATGATCCCTCCTATAGAATGTGGAACTCAACTAAATCCAAAATTGTGATTGGCAGCACATTACAGAAATGCTGGGTAAAAATTTGTTTTCATCAATCGCAAACAAAGGCACATTTCTATATTTATTTATTTCCATCTCATTGAAGGCAAACAAAAAAATTATCCCTAATTTCAGTGAAGATTCAAAAGTTGTATTTTAAAAGCAAATGGATAGAAAATAGAAACTTACTCATAGTGACTAAACAGAATGTTGGCCTTGTACAATCTTCTGAAGTTCATTTCAAATGATTTCAACTGAACCACAGTTAAAATCATGGAAACAGGCCCCTCAGTTCACCATGATCATACTGGCTCCTCACTACCCATCCACACTAATGCCATTTTCCAGTACCCAATCAAAATTTGTAAGTGTTGTGAGTACCTATTTCATCATCCATCAGGAAAGGGAGAAAGTTCTGAATTGCAGTGTGCTGCTACCACCCTATGTGCCCTTAGGAAAACGTACAGGAGAAAAGTTTCTATCCTGTATTCTGTTCAAGAATACATTCTCATTTTGGCTTATTCTAGATTTAATGGTTTGAAAACTATACTTTCTTAATGAAGCCCTGAATCAAGAGAAACCAAATCTATGTGGAGCCCTGAGAAACTCAACATAAGATCTGATCCTTGTGTGACACCACAGCTCTAGAGCTATGAAAATGAAAATGGGCAACATCAAATTTATCTGCAAAACAGATCACTGGAAACAATTCAGAAATGAAAATATTAATTCTCATATTTCTATGAAAACTTGGTGAATAAAAATACTTATGCATCTGAAACAACAGAAGCTGCTTATAAGATTCTTTAGATCAATGAGCTTGTTGGTCCAAGGGTTACCTGTAACCCTTACAGATAATCTTGTGTTTTCTGTTTTCTAAGAGTGGTATGACTGTCTGTTGGCATCTGCAGCATATAATATTTAAGATTCTGGACTGAAATCTTCAATGACCCCTTAAATTGACCTTGGTCGCCTACTGTTACAAAGACAGGTGGAAAAATAAGCTCTGATGAGGACATAATGTGTCTGCAAAGAAATAAAGACAGGTATGAGAAATAAAGGTAGTGGATGGAGCATAATATAGAGAAATGTGACATAATTCACCTCAGTAGGAGAAAAGACAATTAGAATGTTAAATTATAAAATTTTCTTCAGATCTGTAGTCCTTGTGGAAGAGAAACAACCTGGCATGCAGGTAACAGCATGTAATTAAGAAGGCACTTGAAATGCTAGCCTTTAACGGAAGGAGGAATGGAATACAACAGTAAGGAAACTTTGCTATAAAAGCATAGGGAATTCATAAGACCACACCAGAATTTTTGTTTTTCTTTTAATTTAACGATGGATAGGTTTGCCTTGGAGGCAGTTTAGAGAAGAATCACAAAAGTGATTACTGGGAAACAGGTGATGTATGAAGTAAGATTAGACTGGTTGGGCTTATACTCATTGGAGTTTTGTAGCATAAGAGGTGTTGTTATTTAAGTATATAAAATTTATCAGTATTGAGACTCTCAGGGAATCTCAGCTCATGACAGACTTTAGAACAAAGTCTTGGGAAAATGGTATGACTGCGTAAAACACAGATGAGGAGAATTTATTTTCTCAGAAGTTTGTTAAGTTTTGGAACTCTCTAGCCCAGAAGAGTTTTCAAAGCTGCATCATTAAGTATGCGGAATACTGAGATAAATTTTTGGATTGCAGGTAATTCAAGGGCTATAAATTGAAGCAAAGTCCTGATCATCCTCAAGCATCCTGATCATCCATGATCTTACTGCTCTTACATAATGTTTAAGGGACAGGAAGGCTCACTCTTATTTTTCACCTTTACTTTTATCAGCTCTTTACACCTTTCCATTGATTAAACTGCAAAGTTATAAACCAGAGAGATTTAGCAACTAGAAAAGCAAAACCTAAATAGTATTAAATTTAAATACAACTAGAATAGCAGTTTCCAGCATTTATGGCATTTTGATTTTCAAGGTACACTCCCAATAAAAAAAATTTATATAAATTTTGTCGAAATCTGCATGTGTTAACTTCTGAATACTTTCAACAAATACCTTGTTGAAACATAAATGCATATCAGAGGCTTTTAGAGATTCAGCTCCACCTTTATTTATAATCCAAGTACAAGTATATTTCAGAAAGCTTTTCATCATGGAATTATTAACAGCTGACTCTTGGGCAGGCTTTTTAATTTAGCACTACCCTGGGGCAAAAGATTGACCTGCTTTAGAACATCTAAAAGATCAGAATGATGTGTATGCCAAATGTAGGGTACCATACAAATCGATCAGATGTACAAGACAAAAGGAGCCTTTGGAGCATTCAATTATCTCCTATTCAAATTTATAAAATTTGATAGAATTCTGAATTGTAATTCACTGTTAGCTAATGTACTCTTCACGATAAATATTTCAAAGTACCCTATGCTGAAACTCAAAAATATTCAAGATGTTATTACAAAGTAATTATGATTAATAACTGTAACTGAAGATTCTTTCACTTCTATCAATTATCAGCAAGTTATAATTAGACAAATTACTTTAACGTAAAGCATGTTTTATAGCATTATTCCTGTTGCAAGTGCTGATCCAAACCAACAGACATGGATTTTATGAACCAAGGGCCTTTTTCCTTACAGTTAGCCCCTTCTAAATGATTCAGAATACATCACTGTGAATTTGTGTACCTTGAAAACTAACCTTGTTCTGAACATAACAGCAGGATCCATATTAACTGAAGCCATACGGCCAACATGACGGATTTCCTTAGCAATCATCCGTAGCTTTTCAAAATTGACCAAACCTTCTACTTTAGAGTCATTTCCTAGGGGAAAAAACGTACATAATAGCACCCGAGAAGAAACAAAATAGATCTTTATTTTACAGATTAAGTTGTTCATTTAATATCCGGGGAGGACAAAGACTCAATTAAGGTCGAAAAGATAAATCAGGAAATATTGAATGTTGGTATCAAGCTTGAGTTTTAAGTAGTGGCAGAGGGGCAAGGAATGAGTCATATTTTACTTTTAAAGAGATTACCTTCATGCAGAAATGTTAGGTCTTTTTTGATCACAGGGAAGAGAGGAATAATAGGAGGCTGCAAGTTCTGGTTATTGAGAACATTACGGTATTTAGCCATATTTCTGGAGGGATCCAAGAGATCCTGAAGATCCTGAAATAACTTCTCATATTTGCTTGGAAGCTTTTCCCATGTATTACGCAGTCGTGCCACTGGTGCAAGGTACAGACCACTAGATAATGAAATCACAAAAACAATTACATTTGGCATTACTGACAATAGAATTCAAACAGGTCCTGTAAGTAAACCAGTAACAAGACAAAATTGAACAACTTATTTTTTTTAATCAAATCTTGATGCTTTAAACTTTAAAGCTCTAGATAGATATCTTGTTTCTCCCTTATTCTAATAAGGCACTGAGTTATGACTTGTTGAAATAAAAAACACAGGTTACGATTCAATTTATAATATCATTGAACTAAAGGGACTACAATTCAGAATTTCCTTTCAAATTAAATATGTTGCACAATATAAATATTTAAATTACTAACAAAATATTGAAATAAGCAAATATTAAATCATCAGTAATCTACTATTTTATAAAGCAGTAAGTTTTGTATAATAAACATCATGAAGGGTTGTGATTTTTTAGGGCATAGATTTGAAGAAATTTTGCTTGTTAGCACTAAAACTTGCACTGTTATATAACAAGTTTTCCAACTGTTCAAAGCAAAATTAAGACTTTGAAATTTATTTAAAAAATAGCATTTCACATTTAGTAACTCACATTTCCCACATTAGTAAAAGCCAAGCATACAATCATACCCTGCAAGTTTATCATTAAACACATTTCAAATAAAAATAAACTTCTGGCTAACTGTGACTGCAGAGTACCTTTGTAAGTGAAGAATTACGACAATTTCAGGTTATTCTACTGAGCAATAACTTGAAGGAAAATATGCTATTGCTGCTGACTGATGGTCAGCTTTCATATCAGCATAGAAATGCAAGAAACTATAGATGCTGGAATCTACAGCAAATATCTGCTGGGTCAAGCAGCATCTGTGATGGTGGGGTGGGGAGGGGAAGGAACTGTCAACATTTCGGGTCAAAGTCTTGCATCAGGACATAATGTGGAGATTGAAGTTTGTTAGTACAAAGAAGAAAGGAAGAGTGGTAATTCATGAGCCAGTCAGTGACTGGTGGATCAAGAATAAAAGAAAGGATGGTGTCTGATACTACCTCCAGCCACCTCTCCCTCCACTTATCCTAGCTTTTGTTTTCCTCCACCCATCACCCACTTGTCTATGTCTTTCAAATCAATACCTACCCTTCCCCTATCTACACATCATACTTCACCCATCCTCAGACTACCTTGTCTTACCAATTCTCCTCTCCTCTTGTTACTGGTTATCTTCCCTCTCCACACACACTCCTATACAGGTTTTGACTTGAAGCACAGACAATTCCTAGACCCCTGAAAGTTGCTGCTTCACCCACTGACTTCCTCCACCTGACTGATTGTTCCTAAACATTACTGTAACCTAGAAATGGTAATGACCGATTCAATTTTTCATCAAGCAATTCCAAACTAATGTATCATTGTAGTCCATTACAGAACATCTTTTCCATCCCTTGTAACACTCCCACCAACATTCACAAACAACAACACACAGGGTGTGATTACAGATGTCCCGCACTTTTCAAACGTTCACTTTACGAAACCTTGCTGTTATAAAAGACCTACATTAGTTACCTGTTTTGGCTAACAGAAGGTGTTTTCACTGTTATGAAAAAAGGCAGCGCGTCAAAAAAGCAGCCAAGTTCCTCCCCCGGAACTGCATTCTAGCTGGCATTGCTTCAACACGTGCCTGTGAGCAGCCGTTAGCAAGATGAGTTCTAAGGTATCGCAAAAGCCTAAAAGAGCTCGTAAGGGTGTTACACTTAGCATAAAACTAGACATAATTAAGCGTTTCGATCGTGGTGAACGAAGTACAGACAAAGTGAGTTTGGCTTGTGGAAGTTGAAGAAGACGATGTTGAAGAGGGTTTGGCATCCCATGACCAAGAACTGATAGATGAAGAGCTGGTGCAATTGAAAGAAGAAAGGATAACAATCAAAACCGAATGCAGTAGCGAACGGACCGAAAGTGAAGTCGTCCAGGAACTGAACGTGAAACAACTGCATGAGATTTTCGCTGCAATGAGTGCAAAAAAGTACAACTTTAATTTTGAAAGGGTACATAGGATTAGGGCACATTTGCAGGATGGTTTGAGTGCTTACAAAGAACTGTATGATCTAAAAATGTGTGAGGCTAAGCAGTCAAGCATACTGTCGTTTTTCAAGCCTTCCACATCAGCCACAGCAGACGATGAACCTCGACCTTTGACATCGAGGCAGGCAGACATAGAAGAAGATGACCTTCCTGCCCTGATGGAAACAGACGATGATGAGATGACACCCCAGTGTCCCACCACCCCAACCTCTGGGCCGCGGACCAATACATTGCTGCGGAGAATGCAGCGGTAGCCGGGACGCACCCAGCACATCTTTAAGAAAAAAAGCCAAAATAAACAAGCTAATTAATTAGGTGCCACCCGGCACATAAATGTCGGCCCAGATCAGAGGCGATTGCCGATTGTGTTGCCTCTGATCTGGGCCGACATTTATGTGCCGGGTGGCACCTAATTAATTAGCTTGTTTATTTCGGCTTATTTATTAAAGATGTGCTGGGTGCATCCCGGCCACCGCTGCACATTTCGCGGATCGGTACCGGTCGGCAGCCCAGAGGTTGAGCTCCACTGCACCAGCCCAAACCCCGACATCATCAGTGTGCTCGGTGCTATCTTCCTGATACCCGTAAGTGATACTACACTGTACATATATTATTTCTACTCTATATAGGCTATGTATTTTTATGTATTATTTGGTATGATTTGGCAGCTTCATAGCTTAAAGGTTACTGGAGAGGGTGTTTCTGCGAGAGTGCTTGTGCCGTGTTTCTGTCGAGAACGCTTGTGTGAGATTTTCGCTATGAAGAACAGTGCGGCAATGATTGTAGAAAAGTATTTCTACTTTAGATAGGCTGTGTATTTATCATATCATTCCTGCTTTTACTATATGTTACTGTTATTTTAGGTTTTGTGTGTTATTTGGCATGATTTGGTAGGTTATTTTTTGGGTCTGCGAACGCTCACAAATTTTTCCCCATATAAATAGTGGCAATTGCTTCTTCACTTTACGACATTCCACCTTACGAATTTTCATAGGAATGCTCTACCTTCGGATGGCGGGGGAAACCTTTACTTAAGTGTTCCACATTTAAGTGCTGCGCAGTATTTTGAAGAGCTCAGTTGGCAAAGTGAAAACTTATGAAAAAGTATTAAACTTAGAGTTCCTCTGCAAATGTCTTCCAAACACAGACAGCTGCTACATTAAGCATTTATTTCTAGAATGTATTTTCTATTGGCTATAAGTATATTTCTTCTTGCTACTTTTCTGTGCCAGAAAAGTTTTCCTTAAACTCATTCCATTTTAGTTTCCATCCTTATTTCTGTTTTCCATTAGTAAGCTCATTGTTGGGACAAATGCATTATTACAACCCATTTCATTACTGCTAGGTTTTAAATTCAATAAAGCCAATCATGACTCAAAGAACTTAAAAAAATTAAACAGTAAAATCTGCAACGGAATTTAAAGAAAAATATGATTTGAACACGATGAGAAGGGAAATTGTGCTTTTTTTAAACAGCCATCTTGTTAAATTACTTTACTGAGAATATTACAAATTTTACTTCAAACTAATAGGGATTTTCATTTTAATAGAATTAATACGACCAATCAGCGATAAAGGGGAGACCAATTTGAAAGTACCTTCTTAACATAATCCAAAAGAGTGATAAAAGTTTCCTTTAAAAAGAAATTTATAATTCTTAGTAATTGTTATACCCAAATACGTAAAGTGATTTCTTACAATTTTAAAAGGTCAGAGTTAACTGATACCAAATTATTCAAAGGAAAAAGTTCACTCTTATGAAGATTAAGTTTATATCCTGAGAACTGACTAAATTCAGAAAATAAAGAGAGTATTGAGGGTAGAGAGGACTCCACATGAGAGATGTAGAGCAAAAGGTCATCAGCATAAAGCGACACCTTATGAATGATACTCCTCCTTAAAATACCCCAGATGTCAACGGATTCATGAAACACGATGGGACTTACAGACAATGTGTATAGCAATTATATTTAAAATCCCTTAATGTGGTAAAACAGTAACATACAAGAGTTCTCATTATTTGGTTTTAAATCTTTGCACTCCCTTATTTTTAAAAGACTTGCATTTTGTATATTAGGCTATACAATGTCTAAGAAACATAACAGTGAATTTTATACCCATCCACACTCTTTGGGGTTTAAGCTTCTTATATTAAATTATCTTTAAGTTAAATTTTGCCTAATAAATAAGGACTTAAAATTTCTTATCCGCATTTTAATATACTCTCTAACCTCTTCATCGCCCTCTTTGCATTTTCCAGCCCTGTAGCTTAAATTCCCTGTATCCACCAACTTGCATAAAAAAGCATGAACAAAGAAAACAGAAGCCAAAGTAGTCTATATTATCTCTCATGCCTTTCCCACCAATTAATAAGACATTGATTGGCTGATCTTTTCACCTCAGAGTCACTTTCCTGCACTAACACACACCACTTGCTTAAAAATCTATCCATCTCTAGAATATTCTCGGTGACTGAACTTCCAAAATTCTTTTGGGTAGGGAATTCTAAAGGTCACTTCCTCCTTGATGAAGACATTTCTTCTAATCTGTTTGGAATGGTGACCCCTGGTTCTAAAAGCCCAAACCTGGTGAAACATTATCTCTGCATCTCTTTTATTGAAACCCATAACAATTTTGTATATTTCAATGAGATCACCTCATTCTTCCAAAATGAGAAGAGTACATGCTCAGTCTGCTGACTCTTTCATACAAAGCTGCCATCCCAGAAGTCAGTTTGGTGAATCTTTGCTGCACACTTTTAATTGCAAATGTATCCTTCCTTGGTAGGAACATCTGATAGACACTCAATAAACTAAATGCAGCCACACCACAGCACAACATAATTGGAGCAATGCTTTTATCCTCCTGTATTTGAACCCTCTTGCTAGAGGGGTTAACATATTGTTTACCTTCCTAACTGCTTGCTGTATTCTCCATGTTGATCTTCAGTGATTCATGCACAAGGACACTAATGTCCCTTTGAACACTAACCTTCAATCTCTCAATATCCAAATTGGAGGATCTCATGTTTTCCCATATTGTATTTCACCTGACATATTCCTACCGTTTACTTTATCTGCTTTTTTTTTCCCATTTCTCCAAACCAATTCTTAGAACAATCTTGCCTGTCTCACTTTGCTATAATAATAATATCCGTGCCTTTACACATCCAGTCCCTAATCCTAGAACTCCTTTCTCCTTACCTCTTCTTAAAATTAACTCTTTTGTTTAAATCTACAAATATTCCTGCCATAATTGCAAGTTATTACCTTTAAATGCCTGAGAAGGTGAAATGATGAAGAATAGTAGTAACCTAGTGACTGGACTTCATGAGAATGGCAAATCAACTTATGACTTTTTGCCTTGTTATATTAATCTTTGATACAAGTACTTCTGAATTGACCTGTTTCAGCTTTCAAACTGTTCAACAGGTTTTAGTCATCGTAATGTATTCCTACTTCGACTGGTCTACAATTTGGGATTGTGTATGGCACTTTCACTTCATTTACGACAAAATGTAATTTGCCCATTATTAGTATAATCCTTTCTAAAATGAATGTAAGGATTAAGTAATTTAAAGAAAATAACTTTTAGAAATAAGATCTCTTACAGATTATTACCTGATAATTGCAAACATGGAGTTAAAGTTTTTACATTCTCTACAGTGTAGTGCCATCTTGATAAAATGTTTAATTATCTTCATTCTTTTCAATTGGTTTGACTCTCGAAGAATCTCTGTTGCAACCCAAAATGTTTCCTGATTTATAATGTTCTCAAATTTTTTAAGATTGACACATTCAGTTTTTGACTTAAGTTTGAACAAGTCATCAATGTATTCTGTGGGTTCAATGTTACGAAATAGCTCAAAGTTCCTCATGGAAAGCTGGGTGGCAACTTCAACAGTACTTAGCTGCAGTAGTACGATATGACTTTCCCGGAACAATTCCTGAGCATCCTCATCTGAGCACAAAGTCTCTGTCTCCATGTTATTCTTCAGATAGTACCTAGGGGAAAAAAAAACAAAGAAAAAAAAAATCAATATTAAATTAAAGGGAAAGCAATACACCAATAATTTGATCAGAATAACTTAATAGATATGTGCTGGATCTGAATATTTAATCCTTAGATTAAACTGTTTAATTGTTATTTTCTTTGCAGTTTAACAAATAATTTTCTACAAGTAACTGCCGAGTATTCTTCATAATGGTAATGATATAAATATGCAAGTTCAGTATATTCCGCTGGTGATATAATACCGGTATGATTCTGGAAGCTTCTCGGTACTGCATTATTTGTGTAAAAGCCATTTCATTGCTTATGTTAATTCTTATATAAAAATTTGAATGGAATTTTCCTTATCTCTGTACTATAAAAGTAGCTGACCATGGGGCCAGCACCATCTTCTTAGCTCATTAGATCTTAGCTGTCCCTTCACTTAGTAGACCTCTAGCACTATCTTTCAATTTTTCTTTGTTCTATCAACTCTTATTAAAACAATCCTGAAGCAACAGCTTTTGTGCCTTTTCTTGAACCTTGCCTTAAAATATCAGAATTCAGTATGAGTAAATTAGTGATTTTTTTTCTATTTATGTCATAACAGCAGGCAACTAACATTCATCCCTTAATAAATCTTTTTTTTTGGTAATACTTTCAGATCCTGCAAAACTTTAAAAACCTCTTATACCATTTACAATTCGAACAGCAAAGTAAATTAAAAGCTATATGTTTTTACAAGCAACCAGCAGTTTGTCTGATATCTGTACCTCTCTCTATGATCATTTCTTCAACTAACTTTGAATCTCATGTGGGACAAGCCATGATAAAATGGAAAAGAATTGGACTACTGTGCTTCCATGGACACTTCAGCACTTGCTGATAGCTAGAAACAAATGCAGCAGGAACAATGTAAAGCTAATACAGGGAAAAAGAAACCCACACAAAAATATTGAAAGTTATTTAGAAGCACTTGAGCCAATGTAAACCTCAATGGAAAAAGAAACCCACACAAAAATATTGAAAGTTATTTAGAAGCATTTGAGCCAATGTAAACCTCAATTTAAGTCAGAAATAGGCATACTACTACATCTATACATAGTCCAGCTACGGTAATACAGTAGATACCCGTTAATTGGGCCATCAGGGCAGCTGCTTATTTGTGACAACACTTTGCTTTTATTTGGGACACTAAATGTTTAATTGGGACAAGAGACTGCAGCCAAACAAGTTCTAACTAGCATCAGTCACATGTGCTTGTGTGGCTGTTAGACACTACATTATGCTTAGAGCAAACAGTTTTTAAAATAGCATAGCACAGTTGCCTGTGTTTGTGTACAAAAAAGTGATTTTTGTCACTGACAGTTTGAGAAAACTAAGCAGTAAGAAATTTCAGAGCTGTTTTGATCACTGTGATTTCAAGCATTCAGACTTGAAAATGCCAGAAACTGCCTGGAGTGAAAATGAAATGATTTCACTACCTCAAGTAGTTGGGAGCTATGAAGAATTTGAAAGTATCACCAATCATTTGAATGCTAAACTTTGGTCTCGACCAGACACCCAGCTCTCACCTGTGGCCCCATACTCTGGTGCACTACTTCAACAGGCTAGGGAAATGCCCGTTCTAGCATGCACAGTCAGCACCAGTGGGTTGGGTGGATGAGATCTACGTAGAGAGTGAAGGCACGACAAGGTAAAGAAGTAGGCATAGTCACCCAGTGCAACTAGGGAAGATCCCAGTTGCAACATCTATTTGTACCACTGGACCCAGGCTTTCAAGGTCAAGAGAGTGGAAGTGCCCCAGTGCAACAGCATTTCTACTTCAAAACTCTCCCACAGAGGTTTCCTGTCATCGTGGGATACGACAGACAACCACAAGTAGTGTTGGTAGTGTTCCAATTTGCTCTGCATTTCATTTAAATACATCTTTTGCTACTCAGTTAAACAATAGCTTGTCTTTTTTAATACCTTTTTAACTATTTCCATGCAACTTCAGCTAATTTGAGTAGCTGCTTAATTGGGCCAAAATATACTGGCCCCAATGTGTCCTAAATAACTGGAATCCACTGTACTTTGGCCTTAAATTCAAAACTCAATGTTTTTCCTCTAAATCGAACAAAAAGAAACCAGTTTACTTTAGTTGATTTTCTTGCAACAGCACCAATGACGGCAGCAAAATCACCCTTACCTGCCACTAAGTTGTATACGATCAGCAAGCTTTGACAGTTGCTCTGGAAGGCGCCTTTGTTTAATGACGCCTTCAGGAGTGACAGAGACTTCACAAAGTGAGTATGATTCAGGAGCAGCAGTAACAGCAAATTCACGAAGTGCCATAATTACAACTTCCTTTGCAGTAGTGTCTCTACTGATCATTATATAGCGACTTTGTTGATCTGCCTTGAAAACCCTTAACACTTGATCAGGCAGCTCTGCTCGAAGTAAAAGAAACTTGTATTAGTAAAAACTACTTCAGATAGATTATACTAACATTAAAATGAATAGACAGCAAGGGTCAACCAATTCATGAGATCAACTGCAGACAATGCAGATCTACGATAATTAACAAATTTGATGATACTTTTCTAATCTCAAAACAATTTGTCTTTGTAATCTTGCTCTTTACATTTGATTATTTTCTAAAGGCCCAACTTTAAATACATTTAAAACATCTAATGGTGACATGAACAGCATTCACTATAATAATGCAGTAAACCGGGAAGAAACTCTCAATAAAATCTTTGTTGCAAACAATGCTTAATTTTGCAACACATTGCTGTAATCTTTGTATTTTTGTCAGTGGAAGCGTTTGAACTTCTCATATCCTACCCATTAAATGCAAAAGGATTTGGGTATGAAGCTTAAATGTAAGCAAATTTTTTGAGGGATGGTAAACATTACATCTAAACAATTTCTCTACTACTGAAATTTTTAAAGTATGCAATATCTTTATCCCAAATGTTTAAATATACATTTCTCTCTTATCAGCTTCTCTCAATGCATCTTTCACTCACTCTCTCTATATATATTAGAGTGAATTAAATAATCTAATTTATATTTTTTGTTTCAGACTGTCTCTGAGTGAGGATTTCACATCTGATGTTAGAGGATGCAATGTTGAAAAGGCAATTGCTTATCAAAAGAGCGCCAAAGAGGTTTGTGGCAGCTGTAAGCATAATCAACAAGAGGCTGAACCTTTTTGAAAATGGACAAAATCCAGGTTTTTGGTAGGTGGCAAGCCAAAATGTTGTAATCAGGTGCCAGCAATTTCTTTATTAAATTGAAGGATTTCAAAGCCAAAAGAAGATAAAATTTAACATAATAAAGAGCTTAAATGAAGATATATTACCCTAAGAAAGCATCGACAAGTGTTATTATTAAGCACTTGTTGTTTCTTGGAAATTACATGCTGTACGCTGAGATTTTCTGAAATCTTTTGAATAGAGCTAACTAGTCAGAATAATGTAAGTTGAAGAGATATCATCGAAAAGTACAAAACGCACCTTTTAATTCTCCTGCATGTTTCCTATTTCTCTCTTTGTCAGTAGGATAGTAACAGAAAATAAATCTAATGCAGACTAACACTGTCCTAATTTGCTGGAATGTATTATCAATCAAAATACTTCTGGATAATACAAAAAGTAGTATGCCAATCAATGTAGATCACATACAAAGCAACAGCTGTTTCTGATAACACAACTTAAAATAACCATTGTATTAAATTACCCAAATATTTCTATTTATCTTTAAAAGTGGACTGTTTCATTCAGAGTAAAATATTATGTGGTAATGTCCAAAGGAAACAAAAGTTGTGCCAACACGAAAAAATCTGCAGATGCTGGAAATTCAAGCAACACTACGAAATGCTGGTGAACGCAGCAGGCCAGGCAGCATCTATAGGAAGAAGTACAGTTGACGTTTCAGGCTGAGACCCTTCGTCAAGACTAACTCAGACATCCCACCTCTCCCGGAAGTCTCCCGCATATTAATAGTGGCTCCCTGATGCCCGCAAATTATATACAATATCACGGAAATCAATTTTTTTGAGAACGAGCAAGAGAAAAGCAAGAGAGAGCGCGAGAGCGACCACTAGAGACAGCGCGCGCGGCCAAGAAAGCGAGAGCAAGCAAGAGAGGGAGAGAGAGCGAGCGAGAAAGCAAGCGAGAGTGCTTGAGACTGCGCGAGCGACGAGAGGGAGAGCACGAGCGAGAGCGCACCATGGCAGAGTGTTCCAAAAAAAAATATAAAACTTATGTCACCCCAGACTACACTAAAGTGTACCCCTGCCTAATAGGGGTCAAAATAATGACAGTGTTGCTCGCTGCACTGTTTGCAGCAATGATTTTTCTATTGCCTATGGCGGGTTAAGACTAAAAGACATGTTGAGGTGAGTTTAACAGGTGTCATTCGTTCATTAGCATAGCTAACGTTATTTAAACTAGCTGGCCAGCTGCTAAGGAGCTACTCCATTGCAGACATCCCACCTCTCCCGGAAGTCTCCCGCAAATTGATGCTGCTACCTCCCTGAAATGAGTTTTGCAGGGTGGGATGTCTGCTAACTGAAAGAAGAGATAGAAAGAGATTTGAAAGTGGGGGGGGGGAGGGGGAGGGAAAAAGCTAAGAGCTGGAAAGTTGATTGGCAAAAGGGTACAGAGTTGGAGAAGGGAGAGGATCATGGGATAGGAGGCCTAGGGAGAAAGAAAGGGGGAGGGGAACCCAGAGGAAGATGGAGAGCAGGCAAGGAGTGATTGTGAGAGGGACAGAGAGAGAAGGAAAAAAGGGGGGGGGGGTGAGAATAAAAATAAATAAGGGATGGGGTAAGAACGGGAGGAGGGGCATTAACAGAAGTTAGAGAAGTCAATGTTCATACCATCAGGTTGGAGGCTACCCAGACAGAATATAAGGTGTTTTTCCTCCAACCTGAGTGTGGCTTCATCTTGACAGTAGAGGAGGCCATGGATAGACATATCAGTATGGGAATGGGACATGGAATTAAAATGTATGGCCACTGGGAGATCCTGCTTTCTCTGGCGGACAGAGCGTAGGTGTTCAGCGAAACAGTCTCCCAGTCTGCGTCGGGTCTCACCAATATATAGAAGGCCGCACCGGGAGCACCGGACGCAGTATATCACACCAGCCAACTCACAGGTGAAGTGTCGCCTCACCTGGAAGGAATGTCTGGGGCCCTGAATGGTGGTGAGGGAGGAAGTGTAAGGGCATGTGTAGCACTTGTTCCGCTTACAAGGATAAGTGCCGGGGGGGGGGGGGGGGGGAGGGAAAGATATGCTTAGTGGTGGGATCCAGTTGGAGGTGGCGTAGTTACGGAGAATTATATGTTGGACCTGGAGGCTAGTGGGGTGGTAGGTGAGGACAAGGGGAACCCTATTCCTAGTGGGGTGGTGGGAGGATGGGGTGAGAGCAGATGTGTGTAAAATGGGAGAGATGCATTTGAGAGCAGATTTGACGGTGAGACCTGATGCAGACTGGGAGACCGTTTCGCTGAACACCTATGCTCTGTCCGCCAGAGAAAGCAGGATCTCCCAGTGGCCACACATTTTAATTCCATGTCCCATTCCGATATGTCAATCAGTGGCCTCCTCTACTGTCAAGATGAAGCCACACTCAGGTTGGAGGAACAACACCTTATATTCTGTCTGGGTAGCCTCCAACCTGATGGCATGAACATTGATTTCTCACACTTCTGTTAATGCCCCTCCTCCCCTTCTTACCCTATCCCTTATTTATTATTATTCCCGCCCCCCTTTTTTCTTCTCTGTCCCTCTCACAATCACTCCTTGCCTGCTCTCCATCTTCCTCTGGGTTCCCCTCCCCCTTTCTTTCTCCCTAGGCCTCCTATCCCATGATCCTCTCCCTTCTCCAACTCTGTATCCCTTTTGCCAATCAACTGCCCAGCTCTTAGCTCTTTCCCTCCCCTTCCTGTCTTCTCCTATCATTTCGGATTACCCCTCCCCCTCCCACTTTCAAATCTTTTTCTATCTCTTCTTTCAATTAGTCCTGACGAAGGGTCTCGGCCCGAAACGTCGACTGTACTCCTTCTCATAGATGCTGCCTGGCCTGCTGTGTTCCACCAGCATTTTGTGTGTGTTGCTTAAAAGTTGTGCCATTTCACTTGAGAAGAACCATGGAACAAGCAAAATTTTATGACACTTGTAGACAGGAGGTCAGGTAAAATCTGTGCAGGAAAGGTCAACGTTCCAGGTAGAGACCTTTCATCTGGATTCAAACATAGCTGGTATAAAAAACTGAAGGCACTATCAAGCGATAGGTGGATCCAGGAAAGGATGGGTAATGGGCAGATGGAGAAGGAATAAGTGGAAATAGGTGGAAGAAACAAGTGGCTGAAGATGATGTAAACTGAGGGGAGAGAAAAATGGAACATGAAATCAAGTAATGGTGGTGGAGTGGGCAGATGGGAATGGTGGGGTCGGAGAATCAACGAAAGGAGTGTGTGAGTGATGGGCAGATGGAATGGGTAGAAACAGTATGATGAGGGCTGAAGTGAATGCAGGAAGAAACTGGCTGATGATGACGGAGACAAGGGGCAAATACATAAGACAAGACAGTAGTGCAGTTTTAGATACCTATAACAAGGAAGACTACATATAAACATAAAGCAACCAAATTGATATTGGACATCTTAACAACTGGGTTATTTTACATAATTTGATTTAATATTCAACAACAATGTATATCAAATAATGGTATAAATAATTTCACCAAACATGTTATTCTTAGCTGTACAAATATTGTTAATAAATGAATTAATGTCATCCAAAATACAATCTTGACTACTGCATTGTTTTAAGTTGCTTACTTTTAAAGGCAATGTCACTGTCCTTAGTTATTGGTAAGATCACTGAACATTAGTACTCAATTATATTTCAAATAAATTTGTAATTATGGATTAAACTAAAAGCGAAACAAACTACAGGACAAATAAAGCTATTGATGACCATCAACCATGCTGCTTAATCTATTGCTCAACTATTCATCTCAAGTGTTCGATATTTCAGACATTTTAAATAAATACACTGAATGCACTTGCATTGTTTCTATTGTGCTTTTTCCATCATAGGAAAATCATTTCTTTCTTTAGTGCTGAGGTGAATCATTACAATGCATCATGTATTTCAGTGCTAATTTCCCATCTCAAGACAGTTTAATACTCATTTTGAAATTTCACAATGTAGTAACATAAACAGTGACTGAAAAAGCCAACATGTCACTGCGAGCCAAGACAAAACATTGTTAAAATTCTTCACTGGCTGACACATTGCAAAAAGATGTTTTTATCACTTTACTTTTGTACTGCTACCAGTAAATACAATTTTACTATCTGAATAAATAATTGGTGGTAGGTGTGGAATTGTTGAATCACTGGGCACTCCATTTACATCAATGCCTGCATTGTAGTAAATCCTTTTATCAGTACAGTTTTCACAATACCTCACACCATGCTAGGGGAACTACCAAGCTCATGCATCTGAATCCAGCGTAAGTGTTTAATACATACATCATGACTTTGTATTCAGATTACATTTGTGTTCATGTATCCAAAAGGAAGAATTGTTAAAGGTGATTGTGACATTCCAAACTTAACTAGGGACGGATAAGTGTCACCACCTTGTGAGAACATTGACTATAGAATCAAAGATATGGGACCAAAGCTTGAAATCACAGGTCCATTCATCATTTTGGAGAACTATAAACAATTTAAAGCAAACGTGAAAACATTTCTATCAGAAATGAAGATGATGCAGTGGCATCCAAAGCTGTGTAATTAGAACAGAGAAGAGTACAGCACAGTACAGGCTCTTCGGCCCATGTTGTTCTGACCTTTTAACCTACTCCAAGATCAATATAACCTTTCCCTCACTCACAACTCTCCAATTTTCTTTCATCCATATGCTTATCTAAGAGCCTCTTAAATGTCTCTTGACAACCACCCTGGCAAGGTGCTCCATGCACCCACCACTCTCTGTGTAAGAAAATCTACCTCTGACACCCTCTCTATACTTTCCTCCAATCACTTTCAACGTATGCCTCCTGGGACTAGTCATTCCCACCCTGGGAAAAAGTTTCTAGCTAACAATTCTATCCATACCTCTTAACATCTTGTATGCCTCTATCAAGTCACCTCTCATTTCCTTCACTCCAAAAAGAAATGCTGTCTCTAAGAATCCTATCCAATTCTTTGTCCACCACTGATGGAAGACTCACTGGTCTGCAATTCTCAGGAGTTATCCCTCTTACCTTTCTTGATCAAAGGAATAACAACTGTAGTCCTTCAAGCTTTAGTTCTACTCCTGTGACCAGTGAGAATGCAAAGATCATCACCAAACTCTCAGCAACCTATTCCTTCTCTTTCCGTAGCAACCTGGGGGATATTCCATTAGGCACTGGCAACTTATCTATAGAACCATAGAACATTATAGTCATACTTTATTGATCCCAGGGGAAATTGGTTTTCATTACAGTTGCACCATAAATAATAAACAGTAATAAAACCATAAATAGTTATAGAAATATGTAAATTATGCCAGTAAATTATGAAATAAGTCCTGGACTAGCCTATTGGCTCAGGGTGTCTGACCCTCCAAGAAAGGAGTTGTAAAGTTTGATGGCCACAGGCAGGAATGACGTCCTATGACGCTCTGTGCTGCATCTCGGTAGAATGAATCTCTGGCTGAATGTACTCCTGTGCCCAACCAGTACATTATGTAGTGGATGGGAGACATTGTCCAAGATGACATGAAACTTGGACAGCATCCTCTTTTCAGACACCAGCGTGAAAGAGTCCAGTTCCATCCCCACAACATCACTGGCCTTACGAATGAGTTTGTTGATTCTGTTGGTCTCTGCTACCCTCAGCCTGCTGCCCCAGCACACAACAGCAAACATGATAGCACTGGCCACCACAGACTCGTAGAACATCCTCAGCATCGTCCGGCAGATGTTAAAGGACCTCAGTCTCCTCAGGAAATAAGAGACAGCTCTGACCCTTCTTGTAGACAGCCTCAGTGTTCTTTGTTACAGCACAGAAACAGGCCTTTTGGCCCTTCTTGGTTGTGCTGAACCATTTTCTGCCTAGTCCCACTGACCTGCACCTGGACCATATCCTTCCACACACCTCTCATCCATGTACCTGTCCAAATTTTTCTTAAATGTTAAAAGTGAGCCCGAATTTACCACTTCATCTGGCAGCTCATTCCACACTCCCACCATTCTCTGTGTGAAGAAGCACCCCCCCCCAATGTTCCCTTTAAACTTTTCCCCCTTCACCCTTAACCCATGTTCTCTGGTTTTTTTCTCCCCTATACCAATGCTTTTCAAAAATTCCAGCACATCCTCTTTCTTAATGTTGACAAGGTCCCTCTCATTGAGGAACAATGAAACAAAGTATTTATTAAGGGGCTCCCCACCTCCTCTGACTCTAGGAACGTTTCCTCTTTTATCACTGATCAGTCCTACCCTTACTCAGTCATCCTCCTGTTCATTAATCCTGTTTTCCTTAATCCTGTTTGCCAAAGTCCTGTCATGTCCCTTATAGCTTTTTAAGTACATTCTGAAGTGCCTTCCTTTCCATGCTGTAATTCTCTAGATTCCTGACTGATCCTTGCTCCCTACACCTTAAGTAAGCTTCATTTTTCCTCTTGATTAGATGTTCCACATCTCGTCAGCCAGGATTCCTCCACCTGACCATCCCTTCCGTGCTTCAATGGGACAAACCTATCATGAACCCTATGCAAGTGTTCTCTAAACAATCTCCATAACTTCGTTGTGCGTTTCCTTGAGTAAATCTGTTCCCAATTTATACTTCCAAGTTCCTGCCTAATTGCATTATAATTTGCTCTCCTCCAATTAAATACTTTCCCATATCATTTGCTCCTATCCCTGTCTAAGTCAATGGTAAAGGGCAGGGAATTAAAAGTTATCATTAAACCATACATAAATATAACAAACCGAAACAAGGTTTCGGTGCCAGGGCCAAGGTGCAAAATACACTATACACTGCACAAAACACATAGCTCAAACAGCACATATAGTTACAATTTCAGAAAGAAAGTCACAAAGAAAAATAATAACATAGCCCAAAGTCCCTGACTCGCATGACTGCAGATCATCTTGCTCCAGCCTGTTCTTCCACCAAGCGAACACGAGAGGGCAGCAAGCGGGAGGGCAACATCCACAGGAGGGACCAGCCCCAACCCAGCACAGCAGTGGTCCCCAACCACCGGGCCGCAAAGCATGTGCTACCGGGCCACAGGCCGTGGGGAAACGGTATGATTTGGCGATATGAAACCATATGAGTCAGCTGCACCTTTCCTCATTCCCTGTCACGCCCACTGTTGAACTTTAACGCATGTGAGGTCATCAGTGACCCGAGACGTGTAAAGGAATAGGTCCGTGACCCATTTGTGAATACTTCCCGTGAATCTTCCACGTCAGCGCGGAAAAAAGATCAGCTCCTTGAGTTTGCAAATAACGGCGGGCTAAAAAGTATGTTTGACATAACATCTCTGCTGGCATTCTGGATCGAAGTCAAGGCTGAATATCCTGAGATAGCCACTAAAGCACTGAAAACGTTGCTTCCATTTCCAACTTCATATAGCTGAGAAGTGGAGTTTTCTGCAATATATGCAATGAAAACTAAAGTGGAATAGACTGGACATAAGGAACCCCCTTCGAGTATCGCTCTCTCCCATCACCCCTCGATGGCACCATCTGGTTGCAGGAAAACAAGCCCAGGACTCCCATTGATTCAGCGATACTGGTGTGTTGCAATGATTTTATATGTTCATACAAGGAAAATATGCAGTGTGTTTAATATCCAAACGTTACTTAAAATGTTATGACGCTATTGACTTATAAGTGACTTATAGTTCAGTGGTCCCCAACCTCCAGGCCATGAAGAATGCAGCGGTACAGCGGTAGCCAGAACGCACCCAGCACATCTTTAAGAAAGAAGTCGATATAAACAAGCTAATTAATTAGGTGCTGCCTGCCACATAATCAATTAGCTTGTTTATTTCGGCTTTTTTCTTAAAGATGTGCTGGGTGTGTTCCGGCCACCGCTGCATTCTTTGCTGCAATGTACTGGTCCGTGGCCCGGAGGTTTGGGACCACTGTTATAATTGACTTATCACTACATTCATGCGAGGAAAATATGCGCTGTGTTTAATATTAAATTTGTTAGATAAACCCTTTTAGAAATGAAATTGAGTGTATTAGCCACTGATAAGTGACTTATAGTTGACTTATCACCTATATTCCGGTCGTGATTAACATCCCCGCTCGCCCCCCTCCCCCTGGGTTCGGCCGGTCCACAAGAATATTGTCAATATTAAACCGGTCTGTGGTGCAAAAGAAAGGTTGGGGACCCCTGCAGTACAGGTTCCAGCACACAAAACAGAAGCCCCTGTTCTCTCCCACACTGCCTCAGCTGTTCTCTCCTGGGCAAATGCAATAGGTGACATGATAGTCTTGGCCTTGCCCTCGACACAACTGAGAAAAACACAGCTTCCCTGCCTTTGGTCTTGCCAATAAATCTGTGAACTGACTTGCAGTATTCTACATTACCAAAGTCTAACAGGGTCTTGCGATCACAATAAAAACAACTAGGACAATCACTCACTCCATTTGTTGAATTACGCACTGTCTCTGCACAATGGTACGTGACAAGTGCAGGAGACAACACAACAATATACAACCACAATTGTGGTTACTATCTCCAAAATGGGAGCAGCACAGTAGTGTAGTGGTTAGTGTAATGCCCTTACAGTGACCGCAATCACTGATCGAAGTTCCATTGCCGCTGCTGCCCGTAAGCAGTTTGTACATTCTCCATGACTGCATGGGTTTCCTCTGGGTGCTCCGGTTCCCTCTCACATTTCAAAGACATATATTTAGGATTAGTGAGTTGTGGGCTTGCTCTGCTGGTGCCAAAAATATGCTGCCCAGCATGATCCTTACTGATTAGGTTTGATGCATATGATGCATTTCACTCTATGCTTCAATGTTTTGATGCACTTCTGCCAAAGAAAGCTAATCTATATCTTTCTAATAAAAACTGTTATCTGAGCAGGTTCACTGCCTTGTACCAGACTCAGTATGGCTTCTCCTCTGCTCGGCCTGTCAATGTGCCCTAAGTGTGTAACTCAGTAAACAATCCTCCAGAATATCCGCTCCTTCTACAGATGTAACACTATCCGTGATTAGCAATTACCCCCAACTATTTACCTCCCGCCCTGTCCCTTTTGAAACACCTAAAACCAGAACATCCAGCAGCTATTCCGGTCCTTGTGACAGTCAATGGTCAGTGTTGTATTTCCATGTACTGATCAATGCTCTAAGTTCATCACCCTTGTCCTTGATACTTCTTACATTAAAATACACATTTCAACCCATCAAACTGACTGCTACTTATGCTCTATCTACTGCCTATACTTCTTCACAGTCCCTCTACATGCTGCACCTACCTTTACACCAACTGCTTAATACTCTGACCTATCACTCAGTTTCCCATCGCTCTGCCAACAGAGTTTAAACCAGCCCACACTGGCCCCCTCGAATTCAATTGTAGTTCATCCCTTTTGTACAGGTCGCATTTCCCCAGAAGAGCTCGCAATGATCCAGAAAACTGAAACCCTGCCTCATACACCAATCCTTCAGCCACACGTTCAACTGCAATATCATCCTAGTCTTACCCTCAATGGCACATGGCACGATTTTTTTTTTTCGATTCACAGCAAGCAGGCAGCGGAGTACGTCGCCGTTTTTCAGGAGAAAATTCAGATTTTTTTTAACTACGGGATAAAAGAGGCACTACTGCACAGGCGCGTGACCTCAGAGCACGGAAGGGTTAAAAAGAACACAGCCATATCCAGCGGGCAGCGGAGTGAGAGGGTGCCCAGTGATAGGGCTTTGGCTCAATGGGCTTAGGCGGAAACGGGTTCCTGCCACAGTTGAGTCTCATAGTAAAGGGGTAAATTACAGGTTTATTTATTTTGTAATAACAGTAGCATTAGAGGTATGCATCTAGAGGTTGTGCTTGGAGTGCCAGATGTGGGGATCCTGGGAGACTCCCAGCCTCCCTAAGGATTACATCTGCACCAGGTGCATTGAGATGAGGCTCCTTAAGGACCATGTTAGGGATCTGCAGCTGCAACTTGATAACCTTCAGCTAATTAGGGAAAGTGAGGAGGTGATTGATAATACTTATAGAGAGATAGTGGACAGCACCTCTGTGACAGTCCCCCTCAGAAATCGATGTATCGTTTTAGATACTGTTGGGAGAGGTTGACCTAGAGGAAGACCACAGCGAACGGGACTCTGGCACCCTGCCACTGCCATGATCAAGTTATAGGGGATTCCATAGTGAGGGGAACTGACAAGAGATTCTGCGAGCCGGACAAGGATACCTG
Organism: Mobula birostris; assembly: GCF_030028105.1. NCBI lineage: Eukaryota > Metazoa > Chordata > Chondrichthyes > Myliobatiformes > Myliobatidae > Mobula > Mobula birostris. The sequence goes on along the minus strand of NC_092373.1, from coordinate 122,436,635 downwards.
GATGGTGTACAACAAACAACAGGAATTCTGCAGATGCTGGAAATTCAAGCAACACACATAAAAGTTGCTGGTGAACGCAGCAGGCCAGGCAGCATCTCTAGGAAGAGGTGCAGTCGACGTTTCAGGCCGAGACCCTTCGTCAGGACTAACTGAAGGAAGAGTGAGTAAGGGATTTGTTTCAGACCGAGACCCTTCGTCAGGACTAACCTGGATGGTGTGTTGCCTCCCTGGTGTCGGGGTACGGGATGTCTCAGATCGGGTCCAGAGTATTCTGAGGAGAGAGGCCAAGCAGCCAGAGGTCTTGGTACATGTTGGTACCAATGACACAGACAGAAAAAGGGAGGAGGTTCTGAAGGAAGATTACTAGGAGCCAGGAAGAAAATTAATATAAAAAAGGATACTAAGAGTTTTTTTTAAATATATGAAGAGTAAAAGAGTGACATGGGTAGATATAGGACCAATTGAAAATGATGCTGGAGAAATTATAATGGGCAACAAAGAGATGGCAGAGGAACTAAATGAGTATTTTGCATCAGTCTTCACAGTGGAAGACATTAGCAACATACCTGATAGCCAGAGGTCTCAGGGTATTAGGTACAGTCAAGATTACGAGAGAGAAAGTGTTTGGGAAGCTAAATGGACTGAGAATTGATAAGTCTCCCAGACCGGATGAGGTGCACCCAAGGGTTCTGAAGGAGGTGGCTTTGGAGATTGTGGAGGCATTGGAAATGATCTTCCAGGAATCAATAGAGTGTGGCATGGTTCCGGAGGACTGGAAGGTTGCAAATGTAGTTCCGCTGTTTAGGAAAGGAGGGAGGCAGCAAAAAGAAAATTACAGACCTATTAGTCTGACATCGGTAGTTGGAAAGTTATTGGAGTCGATCCTCAAGGACGAGGTTATGAAATACTCCGAGGTGCATGACAAGATAGGCCCAAGCCAGCATGGTTTCATGAAGGGAAGATCCTGCCTCACCAACCTATTCGAATTTTTTGAGGTAATCTCAAATAAGATTGACAAGGGAGAGGCTGCTTAATAAGTTGAGAGCCCATGGAATTACAGGAAAGATATTGGAATGGGTGGAACATTGGCTGATAGGCAGAAAGCAATGGGTGGGAATAAAGGGATCCTATTCTGATTGGTTGCCAGTTACTAGTGGTATTCCACAGGGGTCGGTGTTGGGGCCGCTTCTTTTTACAATATATATCGATGATTTAGACTATGGATTAAATGGTTTTGTGGCTAAGTTTGCAGATGACACCAAGATAGGTGGAGACGCAGGAAGTGTTGAAGAAACGGAAAGGTTGCAGAGAGACTTGGTCTGTTTGGGAGAGTAGGCAAAGAAATGGCAGATGAGATACAATGTTGGGTTGTACATTTGGGAAGAAGAAACAATCAGGCAGATTATTATTTAGGTGGGGAGAAAATTCAAAAATCGGAAGTGCAAAGGTTCTTGGGGGTCCTTGTGCAGGATACCCTAAAGGTTAACCACCAGGTTGGATCAGCAGTAAGGAAAGCGAATCCTATGTTGGCATTCATTTCAAGTGGAAAAGTGTATAAAAGTAAGGAGGTGTTGATGATGCTCTATGGGGCACTGGTGAGACCTCATTTGGAATACTGTGCGCAGTTTTGGGCCCCCTATCTTAGAAGGGATGTACTGATGTTGGAGAGAGTTCAGAGAAGATTTACGAGGATGATTCCTGGAATGCAGGGGCTAACATATGAGGAGCATTTGTCGGCTCTTGGACTGTATTCATTAGAGTATAGAAGAATGAGAGGGGATCTCATAGAAACATTTTGAATATTGAAAGGGTTGGACAGAGTAGACGTGGAAAAGCTGTTTCCCTTGGTAGGTGGGTCCAGGACAAGAGGCCACAGTCTTAGAATTAGAGGGTACCCATTTAAAACAGAGATGAGGAGCAATTTTTTAGCCAGAGGGTCGTGGATTTATGGAATTCGTTGCCACATATAGCTGTGGAGGCCCAATCATTGAGGGTGTTTAAGGAGGAGACTGATAGGTATCTAATTAGTCAAGGTATCAAGGGATATGGGGGAAAAGCCAGAAATTGGAACTAGATGGGAGAATAGTTTAGCTCATGGTGGACTGGTGGAGCAAACTTGATGGGCCAAGTGGCCTACTTCTGCTCCTTTGTCTTGTGACTCAGTAATCTAGGGATTGTTATTACTTAGGTCCTACTTTTCAACTTCTAATGTTCCCAGTTAAGGACCTCATTCCTTTTCCTAACTATGTCTTTGATACCAATATGTACCACGACTTCTGTCCATTCCCCTTCCTCCTTAAGAATACTGGGGACCTGATCTGAGGCATCCCTGACCCTGGTACCTGGGAGACAACATACCATCAGCAAACCTATTTCATGTCCACAAGATCTGTTTGTCCCCCTTAACAGATCCCCTTTCACCGCTTTTCTCCTCTTCTTCCCTTTTGAACCCGAGCCTAACTCTGTGCCAGAGACCTGGTCGCTGTGGCTTTCTCTTGGTAGGTTAGGTTGCTCCTCCCAGCTCCAACAGTATCCAAAGTGGAGTACTTGTTATTACCGAAACGGCAACAGGGTTATTCTGCACAATCTGCCTATTCCCTTTCCTTCCCCTGGCTCCCAGCTACCTGCCTCCTGCAATTAAGGTGTGTGTACCTCCCTGTAGCTCCTATCTATCACCTTCACATTCTCCCAAGTGAACCAAAGGTCATCCAGCTCCAGTTCCCTAACACTTCTGCATGAGCTCATCTCTCACAATTAGCAAATCTTTTTCTGTACTTTGAAGTCAATGTAAACAAAAATGTTAAAAACACTGCAAGTGTTCACACTGCAGTAAGAGGCATGGTCTCGTGATCAGGCATAATATTTGCAGTAGAAAATTGGTACTGCACCATGTAGCATGCATTTCTTTTATCTTCAGATTTACTTTAAAGATGTAGGGAAGGGAATCAAGGACACAATCTTCCGCCCCAGCAGAACATAGCCCCTTCATTCACAAGGAGCTGCTGGAAAAGCAGAGCATTCTATTAGATCAGTGTGTCTGCCCCAACAGAGCAATAAATCAGACATAAGCAACACGGGGATACAGATTAAATAGCAGAGAAATCTGGTATCAGCAACCTGCAGTCTGGCAGAAATAAGAAGACAGCCACAGTCTGAGAGAGCTACAATCAGAAGAAGTGTCTCAGAGCGTCAAAGAAGCCCTATGACCAAAGGCATTTTGGAGATTGCACCTCTCTCCAAAAGGTGAAGGTGAATATGAAGGAGTCCACTGGGGAAATGATTAGTTCTTCTATGTCAGAAAATAGCAAGGCTGACGTTATATAGTGACTGAGGGAACATGATTTTGCTTCTATGAAGGTCCTGTTACAGTTCCCCAAGCTCTGCAAATCAGGGACAGCAGTTACATACTCTGTATGATATTAGTACTGATATTAAGGAACAGGTAGCTATCTCCCAGGGTGTATTTGCTGGCCCCACCAGGGTTCTGCCAGCTAGTGAAAGTAATGCATAATGGTCAACACTATCATCATCATCTAGATATTAATCATGCACTTTGCATGAGAGCAACGCCCAGGACGCCATTAAGAAGGCAACTCATGTAAGCAGCTCCGATGGAAATCATCAAATATTCCCTTTTAGACTGCTACAGCTGAAATCCACAGTTACAGACATGGACAATACAGTGCATAATATCGTTTTAAGGATTTTTAAAAATCTATCACTACTAAAAGTCAACGAATCTCGGACGGTAGCCTCCAGTCACAAGTGCGGTTTCCCCTTAAGATAGTTGTAGAGAGGTTGCCGCACTGGATTAAAAGTTCATTTAAGGTGAAGAGGGTTCAGACTTCCACTACCAATTATTCTGCTGGCAAACGTACAGTCTCTGAAATATAGAATCAAAGACCTCAGAGCAAGGTTGCTGTACCAGAGGGACATCAGGGACTGTTGCGTTTTTTGTCTCATGGAGACTTGGATAGCTCCCGCCATTCCAGATGCAGCAACACAGCACACTGGCTTCACAATTCACTGCTGAGATAGGACTACTGAGTCATTCAAAGGTAGAGGAGGTGAAGTATGCTCATGCTTACAAATGAGGTGACTTTGTCCCAGCCCTGCTCACCCAACCTGGAACATTCTGCGATCAAGTGTTGTTCATTTTATCTGCCGTGGGAGTTTTCAGCCATCATTCTGGTAGTGATGTACATTCTACTTCAGGCCCATGTCACCAGGCTGTAGACCAGGGATTCCCAAACTGGAGTCCACAAAACCCTTGGTTAACGGTAAAGCTCCATGGTATATTAAAAAGAAGCTGGGAAGCCCTGCGCTAGACAAACTGAGCAATGTAACCAACAGGTATGAAACAGTACACCCTGATGCCTTCCCCATCATTTTGGGGGATTTTAACCAGTCATCTTGAAATAATTATCACCAACATATCACTTGTGGAACCAGAGGAGCCAACAACAATGGACAACAGTTATACTACCATCAAGTGCTCACGGATTCATCTTCAAATCTCAATGAATATGCTACAGTTGTCACTGACTTAATTAAAACCTACGTGGATGAGTGTATGCCTGAGAGCATACCATACATATCCAAATCAAAAGCCATTGATGAACCAAGCGATTCGTAGAATGTTGAGGGCTAGATCCATGGCATTCAAGTCTGATGATCCAGGATTGTACAAAGTCCTGGTATGACCTGGCACACAGAGGGCTATCTCACGAGCAGAACAACAATTCTGATTAAGGTTAGAGGTAGATTAGGATGCATGTGAACTCTGGCAGGGTTTGCAGGCCATTACTTCCTACAAAGCAAAACCTGACATCAATAATGATGCTTCACTCACAGGTGAGCTCAATGCCTTTTACTCACACTTTGAAAGGGAGAATAAAACTACAGATATGAGGAATCCCTGCAGCATCCGGTGATCCAATGATCTGACTTGGAGGCTGACGTTAGAAATTCTTTCAAGAGGGTGAACCTCACAAGGCGACACACCCTGATGGTGTACCTGGTAGGGTTCAGACTTCAATCTCCATTTTCTACAAATCTAGACTTTTTTTAAAAAATTAAAATGAAGCTGATGTCGCAATTAATTAGTGGCTTAGTTATGTTGCATTGTCCTATTGGTGTTTTTTATTTCCATTTTCTCAATATTAGTTTCTATCTTTCATAATTTTAGTTCTTTAAAAGTTAATGAACTTTTTTTCTTCTCCGATTAGATTATTTTAACTTTAAACAGCAGTTGATGCTGTACCTTTAAATTCAGTTTCGGGTTTGGATGAAAACTCCTTTCGAATGGATCTTCCTTTGGCGTTCTTTCCCCCGTGTTTCAAGATGCTATTTATGTTTTTCTTATTTTTATGATTCAGATGGATTATTTACTTGGATATTAAAGCTTTTTTTCCCTGTATAATTGGGTTTACAGATTATCTTTTTTTTGTTTATCAATTCTAGCGGGTAGGTTGGAGTAAAGTTCTCTTTAGATAATTATCATATTTTATATATCAATTTTATTTATATCATATATCACATTTTTATATATCATATATCAAATTTATAAACTTTGAATGTATTGTTATTTTTATTAGGGTTAATTTTAGTTTGCAATTCTTAAAGCTTTTTGGTGTTTTTTTCATTACTGTATGTTGGAGTGGAGATAACTAAGATGTTACCTAACTGGAAGTCCAGTAGGTGATTAGTTTTTCTAGGGGAGAGCTTGCTGCTTTATATTTGCAGCTTTCTTGCTGTAGGTTTAGAGGGTGTGGGTGGGAACTCCAATGCTAATATTATATATGGAATTTTGGCATATTTGCACTATACAGGATGTAATTTCACCCAGTTATTTTTCTTCTATACCTTAGCCTCAGAGTTGACATAAAAATTTCAGATACGGTTTAATGCCTGCTATCCTTTTTTTAATGTTCAATGGTTAGTCCATTGAACTTTGTAAGCTGGAATGTTAGGGGGTTTGAATCATCCGGTTAAAAGGGGGAGGGTGTTTGCACATCTTAAAACAGCTTAGAGCAGAGGTAGTTTTTTTTTACAAGAAACACATTCATTACTCAGATAATCTTCGTCTTATGGCACAATGGGCAGGACAACATTTTCATTCCACTTTTCAAGTCAAGGCGAGGGGTGTTTCAATCCTTATAAACAAAAAAGTTCCTTTTGAGCTTCATAATAAGATATCTGATCCTAATGGTCGTTTTATTATTGTTTCAGGGAAACTTTATAATATACTGGTAGCTTTAGCCAACCTTTATGCTCCTAACTTGGATAATGTAGGGTTTCTTGACAGTTTTTTTCCCTTTATTACCAGAACTAAGCTCATACTCTCTTATACTGGGTGGTGACTTCAATTGTTGGTTGGATCCAGTCTTGGACATATCTTCTTCTATCCCTAGACAATTAAGCAAATCTGCTTTATCAATTCAATCTTTTCTTTCCAATTTTGGAATATCTGATATCTGGTGTTTTTTTCATCCATATGAAAGAGATTACTCTTTTTTTTTTCCACAAGTACACCATACATTTACTAGAATCGATTATTTTTTTAATTGATAATCAGTTGATTCCATCCATCCGTTCCTTATAGAGTATATTGATTTCAGATCATGCCCCACTTACATTGTCTACTGTTTTTCCTGGTCTCCCTCAAGTAGATAAACAGTAGCGTTTTAATCCGACCTTGTTGTTGGATAACGACTTCATAGAATTTATGGAGGATCAGATAACTTTCTTCTTAAATACTAATACATTACCTGAAACTTCAAGTCAGGTTGTTTGGGATGCAATGAAAGCATATCTAAGAGATCCGATAATTTCTTATACAGCAAATTTGAAAAGAAAGACTCAAAAAGAACGTTTAGAATTGATCAATCAGATTAAAGCTATAGACCAATTATATGCCCAGGTCAAGGATCTGGAGTTGTCTTAGCAAAGAATGGAACTTCAAACTAAGTTTAATCTTATTTCAACTTACCTGGTTGAACGCCAACTTTTGGGCAATAAGAGTAAGTTCTATATTCACAGGGATAAATCTGTTAAGTCCTTAGTTAACCAATTTAAGACGTTCTAAAGCAAAACAACACATCACTAAAATTCGACTGAGTAATGGGAATATTACTATGGACGATTCTGAAATTAATGATACATTCAGGAATTTTTATTCTGAACTTTATACCTCTGAATCCTTTAATGGTAATACTACCGTTATGCAATTATTAAATAGTTTAAATGTTCCTAAACTTTCTTCTGATCTCAAACATAAATTGAATGAGCCATTATCCTTAGAGGAAATATCCTCTGCTATTTCTGCTTTGCAGCCTGGTAAATCTCCCGGTCCTAATGGGTTCTCTGCAGAATTTTATAAATCATTTTCCTCATTGTTCTTATCCCAACTTAGTTTAGTTTTTTCTGATTCTTTTAAACAAAATAAACTGCCTGCATCATTTGATGAGGCTTGTATTATTCTTTGAGCGAAAAAAGGCAAGGATCCATTAGAATGTGCTTCATACAGGCTGATCTCTCTATTAAATGTAGATGTTAAATTTTTAACTAAAGTTTTGGCCCGTAGGCTGGAGACTATTTTACCCTTAATTATCTCTGAAGATCAATCTGGTTTTGTTAAAAATCGCCTTCCCTTTTTTAATATTAGGTGTCTTTTTAATATCCTATATTCATCTTCATCAGGGATTCCTGAATGTGTAATTTCTCTTGATGCTGAAAAGGCGTTTGACCGGGTGGAGTGGCACTATTTATTTACGGTTTTAGAAAAATATGATTTTGGATATAATTTTATTAAGTGGATTAAGATACTATATTCTCATCCAATTGCATCAGTTTTGACTAATTCTCAGCAATCTCAACCGTTTGACCTTAAACGCAGCACCCGTCAAGGATGCCCTTTAAGTCCTCTGCTATTTGATCTGGCTATCGAGCCGTTGGCAATTGTGTTTCGCAGTTATACTGAATTGACTGGGATCTGGAGGGGCGGTCTTGAGCATAAAGTCTCTCTACACGTCGATGTTTTGTTACTTTTAAATCAAACCCGACCACCTCCCTACCTTTGATATTTTCACTTCTTAATAAATTTAGTCAGTTATCTGGATACAAACTTAATCTAGATAAGAGTGAACTTTTTCCGATAAATAAGGAAGCACAAGCATTAGAATTTCAAGATCTCCCTTTTAAAGTAGAAAGCAATTGTTTTACTTATCTTGGTATTATAGTAACAAGGAATTATAATCGCCTTTTTGATGAGAATTTCAATAATCTTTTAAATTTTACAGAACAGAGTCTAGCACAGTGGTCACCTCTGTCTATGTCTTTAATTGGGCGAATTAATGTAATTAAAATATATATTCTTCCTAAATTTTTATACTTATTTCAATCTTTACCTATATTTATTCCTAAAGTTTTTTTTGATTCTTTAGATTCTATTATCTCGTCATACCTATAGAAGGGTAAACAGACTTTAAAAAGCTCATCTTCAAAAGCCTAAAAGAGAAGGTGGCTTGGCGTTGCCTAATTTTCGTTCATATTATTGGGCGGCCAATATTTGCAATATTATCTTTTGGTCCTACTTTTATAATCAGTCTATTTGTCCAACATGGGTGGCAATGGAATTGAATGCTTAAAAGAAATTATCTATTCCAGCTTTACTTGGATTTATACTTCCTTGCCACTTGCCAAAATTTATTAATAATCCTGTAATCAGGCATACTCTGAGAATATGGGCTCAATTTAGAAAATATCATGGCCTTTATAGTCTTTCCCTTTCTAGTCCCATTCTATACAATCATTTATTTCAACCTTCTATGCAGGATTCCACATCCCAAGACTGGTGTAGGAGAGGTATCAGGCGTTTTGAAGATCTTTTTATAGACAATCCGGTTTGCGACTTTTGAACAGTTGTCTACAAAGTTTAATTTACTGAATACTCATTTTTTTAGATACCTTCAAACTAGATATTTTATTAGCCCTTTAATACCACATTTTCCTGAACAACCTGATAAAAATGTTGTAGACTTGTTTCTTCAAATGAACCCCTTGGGTAAAGGTTTAATTTCTACTATGCGTGTCAAATTTATGAATCTCAGATGAGCCCCTTGTGATAAAATTAAAACTGCTTGGGATCATGGCTTAGGTTTTTCTTTGTCCAACAAGGTTTGGGATTCAATTCTTAAGTCAGTCAATTCAATTTCTTTATGTGGTCGTCATTGTCTTTTGCAGTCGTCCACAGGGATCATATGTCTAAAACCAAATTGGCGAAGTTCTATCCTGATATTAGTCCCTGGTGTGACAAATGCAAAGGAGGTGAGGCTTCCCTTATTCATATGTATTGGGCCTGTCCTACTTTGGAAAAATTTTGGAAAGATGTTTTTTTAACTTTATCTTCTATATTAAATTGTCATTTGGAACCTGATCCTTTGATCGCTCCCTTTGGTATTTCTCAAGACTCTGACAAGCATTTGATCCCGGCTAAATGACGAACATTGTCTTTTGCTTCTCTTTTAGCTAGATGTGCAGTACTCCTTAAGTGGAGAGATGTAGTTCCCCCTACCCGTGTTCAATGGCTTACAGATATTATGTCTTGTTTAGATCTTGAAAAGATTTACTATTCACTTTTTAATTTGGACATAAAGTTCCATAAAGTGTGGGGACCTTTTCTTGAATATTTTCATAATTATCACCTAGACTGACAGGCGTCTTTTTTTCTTCCTTTGATAGTCAGATCCTGCATTTCCAGCTTTCTTTGATTAGGTAGCAAGCTGCTTTTTTTAAAATTATTATTCATTTCTCTTTTTACTACAATATATAGTTCTGGGGTGATAAAAGTTTATCCCAAATGTCCTTTCAAATATTTATACTTATAATATAATGGCTGGCTTGGAGTTGGATAGTGGGTGGGTTGGATGCTTTTCTTTCTAATTTTTCATTTTTAATATGGGTGACTTGCTCATTTGTTAAGATAGGTATTATTGCTATTTTTGTCTGTATTGCAATGATCCTTCTATTTATACTATTGATTTTTTTCTTCTACGCTGTAGTTTGTAGAAAATCATAAATAAAATATTTTTAAAAAACAAACAACTCTCATGCCTTTGGTTTGACCTACCCCAGTTAGGAACTGAAGGAGGTAAAATATTATCAAATCTACAATGGTTGCATGCACATGTCAACAATAAATTTTATCTTGTACTTAAAATGGCACAGTGGAAGACCATTCAACCTATTTGGTCCATGCCAGCTCCCATTCTATATCCAGCACCATGACAGTAGAGATGGTAGTGGAGGGTCCTACCTTCTCTACTGTTCAAGATTGCAGAAAAGACATAGTTATTACTCCAGATCGAATGCAACACAAAAAACTCATCAGGAACACAATAATAAAAAGCACAATAAACACAAATACATAAGATAGCATATACATATCTGATTGTATGTTCACAAAGTGCTACTTAGGCAAGTGTCTGTACATAAGGTGACTGACAGAAGTCAAAGTAGTGGTGATAGGGAGTGCAGAGGGGTTGGTTAGTGGCTGGAGGTGTTGATCAGCTTAACTGCTTAGGGGAATTATCTGTTTTTAAGTCTGATGATTCTGGCGTGGATGCTACATAGCCTCTCCCTGATGGGAGTGGGACAAACAGTTCATGAGCAGGATGGATGCAATCCTTCATGATGTTATTGGCCCTTTTCCAGCACCTTTCTGCAAACATGTCCTTAATGGTAGGCAGGCTGGTGCCAGCGATGCGTTGGACAGTTTTGACTACCCATTATAGAGCCTTCCTGTCTGCTGCAGTGCATTTTCTGTATCATGAAGTGATGCAGCATGTTAGAATACGCTCTACTACACATCTGTAGGACATCAGTACAGATGTACATAGACCAACTTTCTTCAGCCTTATCAGAAAGTAGAGGCATTGGTGAGCTTTCCTGATGGTGTAGGCTGTGTTCTGGGACCATGAGAGGTTGTGTGAAGTATGTACTCCCAGGAATTTGAAAGTGCTCTCAGTTTCCACTATTGTGCCACCAATATAAAGTGGTGTGTGAGTAGTGAGAGTCCTCCTGAAATTGATAACCATCCCCTTTGTCTTGTTGACATTTAAGGAAGAGGCTATTTACCTGACACCAGGCCTCAAGTTCTTCCACCTCCTCAACGTTGGTGATAAGCCAATTGTCGTGTCATTGGCGAACTTGACAATGTGATTGCTTGGGTGTTTGGTTAGCCATGCAGTCATGCATGAGCAGAGTGTACAATAACGGCCTCAGCACACAGCCCGGAGAAGTGTGGGGCACCCGTGTTGAGAATAACGGTTGTGCACCCTGACTCTCTGAAGTCTTTTGGTTAGGAAGTCCAAAATCCCGTTACACAATGGTGTATTTAGACCAAGGAGTAGGATCTTGTTCACCAAGCTCTGGGGGACAACAGTGTTGAATGCCAAACTGAAATCCAGAAACATTCTAAGTAGATGTCCCAAGTCTACAAGGAATGTTCACAAAAAGCATTAGTGGCAATAGATTTTGATTCACTGTTTTAATGCTTCCTTTGTGACCAAATATTTGGTGCAGTTAGTGCTCCTGCCTTACAATTCTAGAGACCCAAATGCTATCCGAACTATGGGCATTGTTTGTGTGAAATCTGCACATTCTCTTCCGGATCTCAGGAAATTCCTCTGGGTTCTCCAGCTCTTCATCCTCCCAAGCCTTCCTGCCAACAGCCATCTTAATCAGCCTAAAGACATATTGGAAGGTTAAAATGGCACTTCAGTTAATGGCACAAAGAATCAAAGGGGACTTGATGGGCATACGGAAGAGAAAATAATTTGCAGGGGTATATGCAAAGAAGGTGGAATGGGATCAATGGAAAAAGCCTCCTCCATGTCACAAGCATAAGGAAAAGCTGTTGCTAATTTAAGTATGCAGCCATTTAAAGTAACCAATGTAGACTTGATCACCTTGTACAACTTGCATTTTCCTAGACTTCCTAGCTAAATAACTGTGGCACATCCAGCAAAAAACACTAGACTACTTGTACAATTATCGTTGCAAAGCACAAGATTATTTACTCTGCAAATAGACGTCGACTAGAATTAGGGAACAAGATTCAGGGGAACAGACTAAGGTCACATGTAAATAAACTGCTTTTCCCAGAAGGCAGTGAATCTGTGGAATTCTCTCACCGAGGAAACATTAGAATCTACCTCTTAAATATACTTAAAGCAGAATTAGATAGATTTTTACATAACAGAGGAAATAAGGGTTATGAAAAGGCAGCGAGGTGGAACTGAGTCGACAACCAGATCCGCCATGATCTTATTGAATGGTGGAGCAGGCTTGATGGGCCTGATGACCTATTCAAGCTCCTATTTCTTATGTTTTAAAATGATTGGGAGATTTAAAAAATAATTGAATTACAAGTGATGGACTTAAGGCATTAGAGCAGAATTAGGCCATTTGATCCATCGAGCCTGCTCCGCAATTCCATTATGGATTCACTCTCTACCCCATTTTCTTGCATTCTCCCCATAACCTAATGCCCTTGCTAATCAAGAATCTATAAGTCTCTGTTTTAAATATACCCTCTGTAGTTATCTTTACTTAACCGTGAAACTGATACATTAAATTTTAGCACCTTCCCTCTCAAACTGCAATGTGAATTCTATCATATTAAGGCTAAGAGTTCCTTTACGTTAAACTCCCTATTTAACTCTTGTTTGTTGAATAACACCAAATCCAGGATTGCCCTTACCCTAGTGGGCTTGACCACAACTGTTCGAAAAAGCCATCTTGTACGCATTGTATAAATTCCTACTCTTGGAATCCAGCACCACCTGATATTTTTAATCTACTACCTGTATTCACTACCCTCCTTTTCAATTCTGTCTCCATGTTGCCTGATATACTTGACTGTAAAATGAGCTTAATAGAAACTTTGGCAGCTTCTTGGAAGAATTTATGACAGTTCCCAATTTTGATTTTGGTTCCTTCTAGCTTGGGAAGTGAGAGTATTCTTCAAGAGTTATAAAACCTTAATTTTTTTTTAATCACTGAAGCTATTCTGTTGTGTTGACTTACAGATTACTTAATGATTTTGAAAATTTTAATTCTCCTTAATGTTTTGTATCAAACAAGGAGTGGAGCTTAGGAGGAACGATGGCACCTAATGGCAACTCCTTTGCTTGCATCTTCGGAAACAGCTCTATTTCTACCTTTAATATCTTTATATTTTCCTTTCAGGGTTCTTTTGAAGACCCTGACTTGGAGTTACACACAAGCTTCGGTTTTTGCGGGAATGGGACCAGCTCTCGGGGTTCCACGACTGGCCGCTATTCGACATGGCAAGGGTTCGGCCTGAGAAACTCGATCGTGTTCAGAAGCCTAAGATCTCAGGGCTTTGGAGACAGGCAGATCGAGGGTCGGTGTCATGGCCGGAGACTTGTGTGTCGCCAGGGAGGCCGGAAAATCTTTTGCTGTGAGCCCGAAGACCCGAGGTCTTTACGATACTCGGGCACAGGAGTCGGACAAAATGACGAAACGGACTTTTAAGATCATAAACCAGTGGGTTTTTGTTATGTCTCCCGCCCGCTGTGAAAATGGGGGACACCTCCCTCTCCCTCGGCAGGGAGAGAGAGAACCAGATGAAATGCAAAACTTCTGGGGTAACTGCAAAGTCTGTGTCTTTGCTATCGCTTAGCACATGCTTGGGCTTGGTGATTGTACCAATGCACATTTAATTTTGCTGGTGGGGGGAGGGGGATCCCTGCTCACTGCCGCTTACATGTGGGAGGGGGGGAAGCTGGGGGGAGACTTTGGTGTTCTCATGTTTAACTGCCATTCATTCTTTGGGGCACTTCTCTGTTTTCGTGGATGTTTTGCGAAGAGATAGCATTTCAGGATGTATATTGTATACATTTCTCTGACCCTTGAAGCTTTTATTATCCATTTGGGAAAACAGTACGGCAATTTTTGGCTTCCAAAAGAAAGATGCTAATCTTACTCTATTGTCATGTGCTGCAAGCATGTAAAATCCCATTTTATCCATCTCAAGGTGAGGAAAGCACATCAAGACACGGTGTACAAGAGCAGTCTAGGGTATCATGTCACAAAGTCACTTAGTGTTATCCAAGCTACTTTATTCAATCTGACTTCAGAAGATATTCAATTATGCCAATGGCATCCTGCTTATTCTTACGGTCCCTTATGTTAGCAAGGGCAATAGCCTCGTGCCAATAATTTAAATGCTTATAATGGTGATTATTATATTATGTATTACATTTACTCAGAAATTCTACTCCAACAGAGTTACATAATGGTAAGTTCAATGCCACTTGAAGAACAAGAAGCCAATGAGCTGAGTTGCTCTTTGAATTTTGAAGACCTTAAACACAGGGATGTCATTGCAAGCCAAGTTTAGGAATGACAGTCCATGCTTCATGCCTTGCTGTGAGAAACCTCTGTTATCGGGGGATGAATCTTATAGACACCACTAATACTTAAAGATCATGCACTTTGTTGAACAGTTACAATGTTGCTTTTCAGGCATCAGGCTCTTGTGACTGAGACTGAATGGGCTCTTGTCATCATTTTCCTTTTGTTGCTACAGATCCTCCTGGTACATGCTTTCACAGTGCAGCTCCAGCTGTCTTATTCATAGGTCCTCCCTATGCAATGGCTGAACTCACAACGAATGGGATTCTAACTGCTGCATATTGTACATCAATAGCTTTCAAAGTAAATGGCTCTGTCTTTTCTAACAAATGAGTTGTTATTGCTGCTGCTTTAAATGAACAACAGTCTACAGAATGAAGAACTTTTCATATTTCCTTACAATGCAGGAGGAGGATATTAGCCCCATCAAGTATATACCAGCTGTCAAAGGAATTCTATTCCAACTTATTTCTATTGTTCTATTTACTTTCCCTATAACCTATCCTTTTACGTGTGTCCATTAACAATCTGCAGCTGCTTTTCATTAAGGTTTGGGAAATGAACCACAAAGCAATTCATAGTAAGTATGCTGTATGTCATGATGACTTGCAACCTGTATAATTCAGATTAACAAATCTTCAATATATCAATCCCTTCAAAAGATTGCTTGAAGATAAAACACACTGAAAACAGCATATTATATCAAACAGAGAAAGTCCTCAAATGAAGCTAATAGTACTTGGCCATGAGCAGAGTAACCAAATAATAGCTGAAACAACAGCAAGATTTGAGATTCAACTTTAAAATAGCCAAAGTATAGCAGGAAAAAAAATGCTTACAAAATGCTGGAAGAACTCAACAGGTCAGGCAGCATCTATGGAAAGGAATTAACAGTCAGTGACTCAGGCAAAGACCTTTCGTCAGAACCCATTTGGGGTCTCGGCCCAATACGTCAGCTGTTTCTTCCTTTCCACAGATGCTGCCTGACTTGCTGAGTTCCTCCACCATTTTGTGTGTGTTATTCTGTATTTCCAGCATCTGCAGAATCTCCAATGTTTAGGAAAACATATTTATCAGATTTATGCATCAAATTCAACTGAGGTCCAGTGAAAACTTAAAACATTGTCATTTGTTTGCTTTTGTTTTATATTCCTGCTATGGCATCCGCAAAGATCACAGACAAAGTTAATAAGTTGCGCTCAATAAAATCCACGTTCAGACTCACACAGACCATATTATGAGATCTTCAAGTGCGGTCAATCTTAAACCAATAAAAACT
Organism: Mobula birostris; assembly: GCF_030028105.1. Taxonomy (NCBI): domain Eukaryota; kingdom Metazoa; phylum Chordata; class Chondrichthyes; order Myliobatiformes; family Myliobatidae; genus Mobula; species Mobula birostris. Next base: position 122,420,914 of record NC_092373.1, on the reverse strand, counting down.
ATTTAACAAGGTAGAAGCAAACACTCCTCACAGCCTCTGGGCAATTCAGTTTATCTTTCAATTTAACAGATAAAAACTACAAAATGATGAGGGTGAACAATTGCCTCCAACATTTTTTTAAAATTCTGGTGTTCATTATTATTATTATGATAAATCAGATTATCAGAGAATAAAAATTCAGCAACCAGTGTATCAACATAGCACATGGCTTCTGTTATGTTCCAAAACTGCAGGAAGAATTCTATGCTGTTTGCAGTGAAGAGCCAGTACGTATTTGAATTGTAAACAAATATATTAAGAATATAAAAGTTACGCCTTAAGAAGAACATATAAGGAATCAATCTGCAATATGGTATATAAACTCAATGTAAACATACTATTTAAAGGGAATAAAAATGGTTGCAATCTCAATAATATATTCAACGAAAGTGAGTATACAACAACACAACTCTAAATATTTATACTTACTGCCTCAAAGCTAATAAAACTTTATTGCAAATTGACTAATGATATACTGGTTGACAGGACAAAAGAAATGTAATAATTCTATGAATAATTGTGCACTTGTCATTAATTTTAAAATTTAGTGTTTTATAAAGGAAAGACACCATTACAGTTAAGTTACATCATGAAATCTATTAAGACTAAGGGACTGGTTAAAATCCAATTCTTAATCAACCAGCAAAATTTCAGTTATTAGCCAACAATTTACCATCACCAATTAAAATAGCTATTTCAGTAAATGACACGGAATAAAACATAGTGAGCAAAGTTTCTTCCCTCTTATATATAAAAATAGAAAGAGAATATGCAAGAAATATCCAGATTAGGCAGGAAATTGAGTTTTAGAATTACATTTACTCACCTGGTGTAGTATTAAAATCGAGAATGCGATGATGAGATTGCAACAGGTCAGGATTACTAGATGATAAGGTTCCACTTACAGGCAGTGCAGGTGCAATATGTCTGGACTGTTTTAAACCAACTATGCTGTCATCCTGGGATTGACCAATACCAATATCACTGTAGGAAGTAGAAGCACAAAACTGGATAAATACTGCCAATCTTAAGCTACACATATGCTGCACAAGCATAATATAGAGAATTCAAAGCACACCAGCCTAACAGATCAATGCCAGAACTTACTCTCCACATGAACTTTCCCTAATTTGCACTGACTCTCCTCACAGGTACATCCTCCTACTCCGTGTTCAAGTGCTTTCTTCCCCAACCTTCCACTTAAATACTATTTGTTCAACTTTAAACCACAATGGAAACTACATATTTGAGGAGGAAGTGGAAAGTAGTGCTGACCAAGATTGTCAGCCATGATTTTTATAAATAGCTGAATGGCCTACTCCTGCTCTTGTTTTTCCATGTCCTTAAGTAACTTCAATAAATGCTTACATTGAATCAAGCAATGCTGTGAAACCAAGCACTTCATATTAACTTCGTCTCCCCTGAGCAAGCAACTACCTGAGCTACCATAGACCTAAAAGATACTCCTACAGTAGTTTGGTATCGATGTAATCATCTCATCTCATGTGAAGGCCACATATTTGTGATTTTTCAAACCCAATCTTTATTGTGATCCCAGAGATAATGCATTTCAAATAATTAACATCTGAAAGAGGACACGTGCTATTGGACCCCAGAGTCCTATCTTGAATCTTACTTTCTTGAATTTTCAAGAAAGGAGGAAAATCCAACTTTCGTAAATTCACAGATTTTCCTGCTACCTGCTATACCAGGTTCATTACCAGGCTCCTCCTCAATCACCACCTTCTAACAGTCAAAATTCTGTCCATCTTGAGGGTGCATTAGATCCAATGTTCATAACACTTTGGACATGATCTTTATCACAATTAACTTCAATAATATAATAATAATTATAGTAATAAGTACTTTATTGATCCCAAGAGGGAAATTATTTTGTTACAACTGCAACATTTAAAAACACACTTAGCAATAAAATAATAAATAATATTAATAAGTACAGAATGATATACATAATAATTTACTAATGTGTAATAATAATGTAAGAAATAATAGAACAGACCATAGTACTCTGATATGTGTTCACCTGTCGCACAGAGATGAAATGTTGTATATGCTTATTGCATTGGATAGGAAAGATTTTCTGTAGCGATCCTTGTGAGCGCAGAGCTGAATGAGTCTGTTCGAAAGGGTGCTCTGCTGCTTTTTCAGTCGGTCATGGAGAGGATGTGCCTGATTGTCCATAATGGATAACAGTTTGTTTAGCGACTTCGTCTCCACCACTAACTCAAGAGCGTCTGGATTGTATCCAAGGACGGACCCAGCCTTTTTGATGAGTTTATTTAGTCTTTTTGCATCACCAGTACCGATGCTGCTCCCCAACATAAAGCTGCAAAGACGACTGCACTCACTACAACAGACTGGTAAAAGATCTATAACATCCTGCTGCACACATTGGAGAATCTCAGCTTCCTTAGAAAATAGAGTCTGCTCATCCCCTCCTTGTAAATAGCTTTGGTGTTGGTTTTTCAGTCAAGTTTGTTGTCAAGGTTAACACTTAAGTATTTGTACTCCTCCACCACCATAACTTCTTCTCCCAGAATGCATACAGGACTTGTTGCAGTCTTCTTCCTCCTAAAATCAATCACCATTTCAGTGGTTTCGGCCACATTCGGGAGCAGATGATTCCTCCGGCACCACTCCATACACCTGTCCACCAACCCTCTGTACTCCAACTCCTGCCCACGTTTAATACACCCAACCATCGCAGAGTCATCTGAGAACTTTTGCAAGTGACAAGACTCAGATTTGTACTGAAAGTCTGAGGTGTACAATGTGAACAGAAACAGAGACAGGACAGTCCCTTGTGGGGCTCCAGTCTCACTCTACATCATCTCAGAAAGAGAACTACCCCAGGTATAGAGACTGTGGTCCATCTGTCAGGTAGTCAGTAATCCAGAGTTAGTGGATTTGTCTATGCCCATCCTTTGCAACTTCTCACTCAGAAGTGGCTGAATTGTACTTAACGCACCGGAAATGTGATTCTCACAATGGCACCAGCATTATCCAGGTGGGAGGTGATGGTAGTTGGTGGCATCATCCACTTAGTAGGCAAACTGTAGAGGGTTCAACAAAGATCTCACCTGCAGTCCAAGGTAAGTCAGGACCAGCCTCATCAGCACCTCAGCACTTTCATCACATGAGATGTGAGGGCAATTGGTCTGTAGTCATTAAGTTCAGATGGAGTCACCTTCTTGGGTACAGGAACCAAGCAGGAAGTCTTCCATTACACTGGTATCTTTTCCTGACTCACAGACTCAGATTGTAAAGGTGCTGCAAATTATCAGACAGCTGGCTCACACAGGCCTTCAATACCCTGGGCTGATACCATCCGGGACAGCAGCTTTGCCTTGATGTCATCTCTACAGCTGTCTCCTAACCTGACCTGCAGCCACAGTCAGGTGGGGGAGGGTGGTCATCCCCATGGAGACAGGATACCCCAAAGTTGAAGGGTTTGGAACACGAGCACTCACCAGAGGGGAGGGAAGAGTGTAGGGAGAAGGCTTCAGATGCAGGGAGGCTGTGTGGTTTCGGCAAGTGAAGGAGGAAACAGCAGAAGGTCCCATGCTGAACCTGGTGAAAAACAAGTTCAATTCACTGGTCCTATCCAGGCAGTTATCAATCTTGCTTTCCTTAACCGTGAAGCCAGTGATCCTCTTGTAGGATTCTTTGCCCTCCCTCAGCTTTATCCTCAGTTCACTCTGTACTCACCTCGGTACTTGCCTTTCTCCAGACCTGAAGGCTTTCTTCTTCATAGTCAAAATTTCTTTCAGCTCACTGGTGATCCAGGGTGTCAACAGGACCAGGCTGTGATCACCCCTGCTGTGGGCACTTCCTGGAGGTCCAAGAGCCGTATGCTCCACAACCGCTGGACTAAGTGTGTAAATGTAGGAGGGGACTATGTTGAAAAATAAATGTGCTAGGTTTTCTAAAATTGACTCCTTCTACCTTAGGCCACGAACTTATCAATCACCCCTTGCAAATGATAAAATCCATTATCAGTTCCATTCAGGAAGCTCGGACTTTCTTGTCAGAAAAATGTGTGTGAAAATCCAAGACCTCAAAATTGCCACAAGATACAAGTCTATAGAACAGTAATGCTTTCTGCCCTCCTACAGATTTTTGAATTGTGACCAGATGGCACTATAAAACATTTAAGAGGTACCACCAATAGTGTTTCCACAATATCTGGAGGACTGATAAAACTGCAACTTCAGTTACAAAATTCATATGACCTACCATACTTGTACCATTCCAGAATAAGCCCAAGAATACAAAGGCATAGCAGTGAATTAATCAACTAGTAAACTAGAGGCCCGGACTAAGATAGCAATGAGTTCAAATTCCACCACGACAATAGGGGAAAATAAATTTAGTTCATGAAATAATCTGCAGAAGTTCTAAGTTCAAAGTAAATTTACTATCAAAGTACATACAGTACCTATAAAAAGTACTCACCCCTCTTGGAAGTTTTCATGTTTTATTGTTTTACAACATTGAATCACAGTGGATTTAATTTGGCTTTTTTGACACTAATCAACAGAAACTACTCTTTTGTATCAAAGTGAAAACAAATTTCTACAAATAGGTCTAAATTTATTACAATTATTTAACATAAAAAAATTGATTGTATAATTACTCACCCTCCTCAAGTCAGTATTTAGTAGATGTACCTCTGGCAGCATTACAGTCTTGAATCTGTGTGGATAGGTCTCTATCAGCTTTGCACATCTGGACAGTGCACTTTTTCCCCATTCTTCTTTACAAAACTGTTCAAGCTCGGTCAGATTGCAATGCGATCGTGAGTGAACCGCACTTTTCAAGACCAGCCACAAATTCTCAATCGGATTGAGGTCTGGACTCTGTCTTGGACACTCCAGGACATTAACTTTGTTGTTTTTAAGCTATTTCTATGTAACTTTAGCTTTCTGTTTAGGGTCATTGTCTTGCTGGAAAAGAAATCTTCTCCCAAGTAACAGTTCTCTTGCCGACTGCATCAGGTTTTCCTCCAGGAATTCCCTGTATTTTGTTGCATTCATTTTACCCTCTACCTTCACAAGCCTTCCAGGGCCTGCTGCAGTGAAGTATCCCCACAGCATGATGTAGCACCACCATGCTTTACGGTAGGAATGGTGTGTTTTTAATTATGTGCAGTGTTTGGCCGAAAAAACTCAATTTTGGTTTCACAAAACCACAGAACCTCCCTCTAGCTGACTTCAGAGTCTCCCATATGCCTTCTGGCAATCTAGCTGAGATTTCATGTGTTTTTTTTATCCAACAATGACTTTCTCTTTGCCACTTTCCCATAAAGCTACGACTGGTGAAGCACCAGAGTAAGTTGTTCTCCCCCATCTCAACCACTGAAGCTTGTAACTCCTCCAGAGTTGTCATAGGTCTCTTGGTGGCCTCCCTCACTAGTCCTCTTCTTGCACGGTCACTCAGTCTTTGAGGACGGGCTGCTCTAGGCAAATTTACAGCTGTGCCGTATTCTTTCCATTTCTTGATTGACTTAACTGTACTCCAAGGGATAGTCAATGACTTGGAAATTTTCTGGTATCTATCTCCTAACTTGTGCTTTTCAATAACCTTTTCACGGAGTTTCATGGAGTGTTCTTTTGTCTTCATGGTGTAGTTTTTGCCAAGATACTGATTTACCAGCAGTTGGATCTTCCAAATACAAGTGAATTTTTACTACAATCAATTGAACACAGGTGATCTCCATTTAACTAATTATGTTCTAAAACCTATTGGCTGCACCAGTGATGTGGTGTGTCATATTAAAGGGGGTGAATACTTCTACAATCAATTATTTTGTGTTTTATATCTGTAATTAATTTCACTTTGTAGAGATCTGTTTTCACTTTGACATGAAAGAGTATTTTCTGTTGATCAGTGTCAAAAAAACAAATTAAATCCACTGTGATTCAATGTTGTAAAACAATAAGCCATGAAAACTTTCAAGGGGGAGTGAATACTTTTTATAGGCACTGTGTATGTCACCAGATACAATCCTGAGATTCATTTTCAAGCAGGCATTCACATCCTGAGAGACTAATGGCTGCTTTTTTTTTTGCTGCTTTTCTAGATTGGCTGAGACCAAAGAAGTGGAAGGAAGTCTGAAAGCACATTAAAATCAGTTGCCAAGATTTACAAGATGTCACAATGTATCACTCTACCAAGTATTCACATACAGCAATTGGCTAAACTATTCAATCATGCTTTCTTTAGCATTTTAATTCTTGGGTGAATATTTGAGTGAAGGTAGTTTGAAAACTACATGGAGAAAAATAAACAGCAAAGTCAAGAAGTTTTTACAAGAAACTTGTTACCAAAACACTATTTGATCAACCACCTTTCAAATGTGATTATTTATAATTGTAATAATTGAAAGATCATTGAGCAAAGATTGAACAATGTAATAACCAAAGCTTGCCCAGCAGAGATGAGGTCTCAAGAGAATGAACAGGACACAACCAAAAACATGGGCCAAAAGAACAATAAAATCTGCTTCATCACATAAACAAAACATTTGTATGGTAGTCAGGAGCCAAGCATACTGAAGTTGATCACTGCAAGGTCTAGAAAATGGACCGTGATGTTCTCTTGTGAAGTCAGAGAACACGGGGTCAGGTGGAAATCTATAACCTTGCAAGTAATGTGTAGAACAGAAATCAAGGAATTTGGAACCTGTGCTTGTTTCCTTCTCAGTTATGGGTCACCTTTTGATTAATATTTAAAAATGGTAATGGAAAGGGGACCCAAAACTTGGTACAGTACAAGACTATATAAAACCTATTTATGAAAATGCAAGAATACTTAGTTGTTTATAAAATTACTTTTGACTGAAGCCACAGTGAGTTATTACAACTGCACCAATGGGCCTTTGTCGTAACAATTACCATAGAGAAATGCACCCACAGTGACCCATTAACAAAACTAAAAGAAATGCAATTATAAACTTAATTATAAACCAAAATAAATTGCATTTATTACTTCTAACTAGAATTGCTTAAAGTTTTGAATTAGATTCGGATTTGAATTCAGTGTTTAAATTCAATATAATTGTTTAGTTAATTGGGTATGATAGTATAATTAAGAAATATTGCTTTAACGCACAGGAGGAAAAACAGGTCACCTAGCAATTAGTAGGCTATTATTCAATGAACATGTTCAAATAAAATTCCCTCAAGATGCAAAAGATCGAGTTTGTTTCTCTTAAGTACTATTTACTTTTCCTTCATTCCAGGGTGAACAGAGAGGAGAAAATCAATGGAAACATAGTGATTACATTTTTATGAAGCACAATTCTCTTACATGTGTGAGGAATAACACACGTGAATTAACAAAAGAAAATGACTATGCACATAACATTTATAAAATATACATGAACTCAATTTATCTGTTAAGATTTATCTTTTACAGCCTCAATCAGGCATTATTATTCTTGCCTTGAATGAAATTCATAACCCTGAAGTAGTGATCTCAGATGCTTGTCATAGTAACAGTTAACAGCTGCTACATTTCTCGAAAAGACTGAAAATACCTCACGAGTTTTACAGACCTACTGAACATCCTCAAATGGTTATGGCCAGAAGGTAAAATAACTTCAAATGAGATTGCTACCTCAGGTAAATGAATGAAATTAACAATATTTATGCCAAAAAAAATGAAGGAAGAAATAGGCACAAATATCATCTACCATTACATACTCTAGTTCTATTCCCAATATAAATCCATCTTTTCACTGCTCATCGACTTCCACTCACTAATTCCTTCATTTGATTGAGATCTAATAGTAGGTTAGGAAATTATACACCATGAAATTATATGCTATGCAGCAACTATTAGGCTACTTTGCTTCCAATATACGATTTTTTTTCAATGCCTTAATGGTGTGGTTGTTCACCTACTCGTTTTATTCATTAAAATAGGAAGTAATCATTTCTGGAAGAGAGGTAACTGGTTCTAATGCCCAGCATTAGACATTTATGCACAAACTTTGTGGTCAACATCGAAACTGCAGCATTTACCACTGACGAAGAAATGTATACAATTCTCCTTTCTCAATATTGACAGTTTTCAGGTATAAGTTCTAAGAAAAATGTTGGCATCCAGATATAATGATGAAGGTCGTGGAGCACAGTTCATGATGAAAAATTCACAAGATGGAAAATTAAGCAGGAGAGGGAGGGGATTGGAGGGGGTGGAGGGGTGAGTAGGGGAAGGGAGGGGTGAGGGCGAAGGACAGGGTGAGGGCTGAGTTTACACACATTCTGATTTTCTAATGTGAATTCATTCAGGAGACTACCTCAACCTATAGTTAAAATCCTGCGTGAAGGTTTGGGCACCCCATATAGAAAATATTACACAGCATTATTTGTATTGTTCTGTGTTCTAGAAGTTAAAGACATTTGCCCCATTCATAGAAATTTATTTAAATATGGAATAATTTAACATTACTCCATGTACTAATGACTTAATATGGGAGAATTAATGCAAGTTAAAACTACTGACAAGTAAATAAAAACTAACAATGGGAAAGAGAAGAAAATAAACAAGCTTAGGAGTATGCACCCTTTCTGCTGATTCAACACATTCATTTACATATTGTTGAAAGATCAATATTTAAAATAATTTCACTGGACTATCTCAATAATATCAATGCTCTACTTATTCAACAAATGTTAATTATTCAAGAATGATCAATTCTTGCAAAATATTGGCTTTACCAAATACATGTCACACAATGCTTCCCAAATATTCATGAGTGATCCATTATCAAGAAAATTCACAGCAAAGAACATCCACTTACTTATAAGGTTTTTGTGGAAGGATGCTGATTCGTGTCTTGTCCAGTATTTTCTTCAATTTGTTCCGTCCTACTACTGTATTTGCCTTGGACTTCTTATTTGCTTTATCTAATCCGATCACCTGTTCAACATCAACAGCAAGGTCGGGGATGGAGTAGCGGCTGCCTTTTTTGTCACCAATTTTTGGTAAATGCGGAGCACCATTTCTCTTCTCTTCTGCAAGTCTGGATAGAAGTTCTTTAAATACTGTGTAAAAAGCAGAAAATTACATCAGCCAGTTTTCTGACCTCTGAACATTTTTGATTTTACAAGAGGTTTTGACCACAAAATAAATTTAATGGGAGGAATCTTTCATACAACTACCTATTTAATACACAAGCTGACTGTACGCAAAATGCTATACAGCCATCTATACACATATCACGAGCACGTCAGCATGAAAATAAACCTTAAGTTCAACTTATCTAGTTTGATAATAATTAATTTGAATTGCTTTCCCACCACATTTAATAACTTGATATACATTATCTTTCTACAGTGAATAAAATTGCTCAATTTTTCTTGTTGGTCCACAGTTGGGCCATCCCTGCAGAGATACTTGGGACAACATCCAAGCTCAAGCTGCTGACTGGCAAGGGAAAATTATGTTATACAACGTACAAATATCAAAAGATATCCCAATTACCTCGATGGAACATTCAAAGCATATACCTTATTGAATCCTCCATCAACATCTTGTGATCACCTCTGTCACAAGTTAACTGCAAAAGGCACTTACATTCTTGGTTACAAAAACAGGTCAAAGGCTTTATATGCTCTGATAGGCAACTCTGCTATTCATTGACCAGAGCCCTTCCACAAGCAGAATGACACAAGGATATGATGGAAGATTCTCCACCTGCCTGGCTATGTAAAGGGTCAAGAATTCTGAAGAAGCATGCGCCATTTAGAACAAAGCTGCCATCTTCCTGCCATTCCATGCACCATATTCATCACTTACACCCTCCAGCTCTGCCACACTTTGGCTGCAGTGTCCAGCAACTGCAAGATATATTTTAACAACCTGCCTCCAAATCAACATCTCCCTCATACAGACAGATAAAGCTAGCATGCAAATCCAAACATAACACCTGGAAATCCCTATACAAATCAAATACCATAACTTTTTGCTATTATTCACTATTTCAGGGACCAACGCCTAGCCACTTCAGGGACCATGTCCTGACTATTTCAAAGGCTAACTGGCCTGTACATTTTTGCCTTCTGTCTCCTACCCTTTCAAAACAAAAGAGCTGCATTTCCTATTTTCCAATCCTGTGATACCTTCCAGGAATCAGAAGTTTCAGTTATCTCACCAGCCACCTCTTTTACAACCACAGGACAAAGACTATCAGGACCCAAAGCTGAAAAATAGTCTTTTAAGGCACATTTTTGCTTAATTAATTCAGTTATACATTTATCTTTCGATGGCCTTAAGAAAAAGTACTAAATTGGTAATGTGAATTGTATGAAATTACATTTGTATTTGAAAACCTACCAAACAAGTTTGTTTTCACAGTGATAGACAAATGAGTGTTGTTCCTTAGAATTTCCAAGGCTTTAGGTAACTGAATATTCTCAAAGTTTTGTCCATTAACTTCCATTACCTGAAAAAGTAAAAAAAGTTTTCCATTTTGATTTGTACCAAATATGTAGTGACAGTCTCAAAAAATCATCAATCTAATACTGCTGGTACAAACTTTAATGCTCTCCAACAAAAAGTTATTGGTCAGCAATGAACTCTCAAGAAGCTACTTAACTGTAAAAATAAGTAGTTAAGAATGACTGAACCCAACTTAAATTTTATTGGAGAGAAGTAATAGCTAATTAAGCAATGCTATGTATGAACAGTTTCGCAAGTGAAGGTTATTGTACATACTACATTATGGGAACTAAATTCTCTGAGCTGATTACTGAAAATGCCAGTAGAAGGTGGCAAGAATACCAGATGGTTGGCTTGATGGCACAGTTATGTTGTAATACTTCTAATGTGCCTAAAAACAAAGAATAAATTACTTAGTGATTTTCAGTTATATAACCCTTTATTACACAGGAAAATCAATCTTGTGAGGTTACTTTGTGATTGCAATAGTTCTACTTACAAGAATTTCATTCCAAACACGTGTACTATCACAAACAATACAGAAAACTACAATGAAATTTCTAGTTGTCATTTCAAGTGGAGGCATGTGACCAAAGTTTGACAACTGGGTCCAGACAGTTCTAATTTTTCAAACTGTCATTGATCCTGTCATTTCTGGGATTACACTAACAATACACAAATTAAATAGATTAATATTTTCATAATTTCATAGGCTAAAAGTGAAAAACTATTTCCAAGATGTTAGATAAATAGGACAATTAAAATGATCAAATACTGTAGCAAAATTCTTGATGACACAAAAATGTCAATTAGTAAGTGATGAAGGTAATAACCATGAAAGAAAACTTAAAGGGAAGCATGATGCAAGCAAGTGACAGCAGCCAATATCCAATGAGTCTCCCTAGTAACCATATACGATGGTTGAAAGGGTTATTCATGGATCATCCCTCAACATCCATAGTGCATCAGATGAAAATTTGAAGCTCCACCTGACTTACATCAATGGCTGTGTCAATCTCCTGCTGCATCTTGGAAAAAAGGTAGCTGCACAGGGTGAGGATGGTAACAGGAGAGTGCATGGGTGGGTGTTGGTGCAAAAATCACCACCTGTAAAGCCTACTCTGCTTTGCATTACTTCAGTGATCTTCCTCCTTTACTAGTAGTAATGGAGCTGGAAACAAAGATAAATGAAAATAAATAGTAAAAAGATGCATTGTATTAAACCCAGGTAAGTTAACAAACAGAAAATAATCCAAGTCTTTTGGACCAAATGGGCAATTTGTGTGTGGAACCAGAAGATGTAGGTCAAGTCTTTACACCTTTTCTGTTACATACAGAACACAAGAACACTGTAGCTTGAGAATTCAGTGAGGGGGACAATGGAATTCTACAACAAGTTAAGAGAAAAATGGTATGAAATAATCATAACAAATGGTATCAGATGAATAAATTCCCAAGGTCTCATGAAATACATCCCAGGCTGCTATGGGAAACAAGGAAAGAGATTCCTTGGTCTCTAATGGAGCTTTTTAAACCTTTACTGGCACCAAGATGCAGATGGCTGGAGGACAGCAAACAGAGTACCTTTATTCAAGGAGGGATAAGCCTTAGTGTTAGGGAAGTTATTGTAGAAAAAACTTTTGAGGGACAGGATTAATTTGCACTTGGAAAAGCAGGGTTCAATCATAGATAATTAGAGGAAGAACCTGTCTGACCAATGTGATTAAATTTAGATTAATGATAACAATGTGGTTGATGTCGCCCACACAGACTTCAGTAAGGCCACATACTACTCATTCCTGATTCCACTGGAGGTAAATTGGTCAACGGGATCAAGACAACTTGACAAATTGGATTCAAAATTGCCTTAGTAATGGGAAACATCATGGTGGACAGATGTTCTTTTGATTAGAAAGCTGTGACAGTGGTACACCACAGTAATGGGTGCTGGAATTATTAACAATTTGTATATGATACTAAAATGATTAATAAGTCTATAGATGATATGAATATTGGAGGTATTATTGAAAAAGATTGGGAATTCTGAAGCTACAGGGCAATATTGATGAGTTGGTAAAATGGACAGGAAAAGTGGATGGAATTTAATCCTGGTAAGTCTGAGTTGATGTACTTTAGGATGATTAATAATACAAGAATATACACAATGAACAGTAGCACATGTAGGTAGAGTGGTTAAGAATGCATAGAAGTAAATGTGCCTTCACTACCCACGGCACAATATATAATAGCAGGAAATTCAGATGGTACAACTTAATAAAAAAAAAAGTTGGGAGTTCAGATGGGACAATCTAATAGAACATTGATCAGGTCACAGTTGAGGTATTGTGTGCAATTCTGATCACCATATAACATGTAGGGCGTGCTTCTACTGGAGTAGATGGACAGGAGATTCACCAAAAATGTGGCCCAGTATGGTGTATTTCAGTTATGAGGACAGACTGGATGAACAGATTTTTTTTAAAGCAGAGAAGACCAGGGAAGGGCAAGTTGGAGGCATAATATGTTAGAAGATGCACAAATATGGTAGTCAGTGAATAACTCTCCCAGACCAATAATCACAAGAAGGCATGCCGATGCTTCTACTTTCTCAGAAGATGAAGGATTTAACAAACAATTTAACAAACCTCTACACATACAACATGGTGCCAGTGACCAATGGTGATACCTTGCATACAGTTTTCAAAACTACTGGATAGTCTCCTTCTTCCAGATATAATACTACTACTACTTCTTCTGAACTGTAATGCATTCAAGTCTTTAATTTTCCTTTTAAGAATATATCTTTTGGCAGACTGAACGATCCAGCACTTCTGTGATCTCCCGGGGGTTTCGGTGTGGAGTGCAGCTACAGCCATCGCTGGGGGTGGCTGCGTCAGTGACATAACATGAACCTATTATGCCATACCAGTTAATGTGTCGGGCAAGATTAAAATCGATGAGGATGAGAGTGGAAAATAAATGGGTGTTCAGTGCCCTCTGGCTACATTTGACTGGTCTCCTTCTTGCTGCTGCCGGCAGAAGATGCAGGAGTCTTAGGTCCCACGCTGCAAAGTTCGATCGCCTCGGCATCTCATGGATGTGGACTCACTTTCGACTGTGGTTTGTTATTTAATGTTCTCAGAGCTGAATGCACGTTACTATTCACACAATTTGATCGAGATGCTTTGGTGTGGAACTGGATCTGAAGATGTGGCCTGCAGCCATGGCATCATACCTGGACTGGCTTCACTCATCTCAGTGGCTCATTGCTGTGGGCTCACTTTTGGGGACTGTGCAACTTTTCGTTTAATGTTACGTGTTATTTATTCGCAGTTTGTTCTTTGCTCAATTTATTTTTTTTCTGCACGTTTGATGGTCTTGTTGTAAGATGTTTCTTTAAACGGGTTCTATGATGTTTCTTTGTTTTGTGGCTGCCTGCAAGGAGATAGAGCTCAAGGTTGTATATTTTGATAATAAATGTACTTTGAACTTTAACATGCACTCTTAAACGTAGCTTGATTGGTTCCATAATGACCTGGTTTGGGAACTCCAAACATGGTACCTCAAGAGTTTCCAGAGAGTAGTGGACACATCTTGGTCCATCACAGGTATAGCCCTCTGCAACATGAAAGCATCTATAGGAGGCTACCTAAGTAATGGAAAACTACAGACCACTTATTCCACTCCCATGGGCGTATCTCTAATTCTCTTGGAGCAAGACACCGACTGTTTATTCCCCTCCATAGATTCTGCATGTCTTGCTGAGTTCCTCCACAGCATTTTGTGTATATTATCTCTGACTGTGTCTTTCTTTTGCATCAATGTCTTGTATTTGCAGTTTTTTTAACTTCTCTTCAGTGATTTGTATAATTTATATATAATCTATATTCTGTGTGTTGTCTGTACCTATGTGCCTCTGATGCTGCATCAAGCAAGTTTTTTCACTGTACCTTTAGCTCACTATATTTGTGCACCTGACAATAAACTCTTCTTGACTTTTCTCCATAGTAGAGGCATATAAAATTGGATGCCATGAATTTAAGATAAGGAAAAGGTTCAGAGGGAATCTGGGAAAAATCTTTTACAATCTGCAATGCATTGCCTGAGGGTGGTGGGGACAATTTCACCTTATTTCCTTGCAAATGGCTTTCAAATTTTTCTTGATGTTTACAAAAAGATAGTCCTAAAGTCAGTCACAACAAACTATTTTCATTTCATTCAATTTCTATTCTTATAAATCGTGTGCTTCAGCTTATGGCGTTATCTGTCTGAAGGGCAAATATGATGAAAAAGCTCACCAAACCTTCATCTTATTTTCACCTTGATACAGGTTTGAAAACACTACTGAACAGTTAATAGATTGCAACTTGAGAAAATGATGGAAAGTGATGAAATACTAACTTAAATCTCCTCTTTGCAGTTAGTAAAAATATAGATGATGGCAGAATTATGCTTGGATATAAGCAATCACACAAACATTTCTTACAGACTGATGACCTGTGTCCCAGCAATTCTGGTTCATTATTGAATATTTAATTCTGGTTTTGAAACAGTTCTAGCTAATAAGATCTGAGAAACTGTTCAAAAATCAGTGAAAGTGCAGTGTGAAGTGTTGCTACAGACATGATATATGTAATACTTAAGTAGATGCATGCACCTTTGTCCAAAAAAAAATAGCTAAAATATAAAGCAAACCTGATCACCACGTTTCAATCCAGCTTCAGTAGCCTTGCTTCCAGGCTCTACACTGTCAATGAAGATCCCAAAGCCTTTCTCAGTGCCTCCCAACAGGATGAATGGCAAAGGAGCCTCACGTGATGGCTTTGTTAAAGTTATAAGTCGCCGCTTAGCCTTAGCTGCACAGGCAATATTCAGTAGCCTGAGGTGACCGCCCATTTTCTAGACAACAAATACTTTGTTAGCAGTATGAAATTTATCTTGTGATGATAAAAACATAAGGCATATGTAGAGTAGCAGGTATAAGCCATTTAATCTCTCAATTCTGCAGTAGCCTTCAATACTGAACATATCCTGTAGCTCAAAGCCACTATTTCCCTGTCCACAATACTCCTTGTTCACGACATACTTACAAATGAATATTCACAATGCTCTAAGATTAAAACAAAAACTGTAAATGAGAAAGAAATTTCTCCTTATCAGAGTCCAAAATGGCTAAACACAGTCTAAGATTTTCAAAATAAAGGAAACAAGTTCTCAGCATCTGATCTGTCAGTCCCCTCATAATCTCAGATGTTTCAGTAAGATGACCACCCATGCTTTTAAATTCAGGCACTATTTTACAATATTCTGTAGTTACCTTACGAGAAGGATCTCTAAATTAAGCACGCCATAAATGGAATAACTCACCTCCCGTTCCAAATTGTTTTCAAATTCTTCCAGAAACGTGGTCATTGCAGAATTTCCTTCAAAATCGTTGAAGTGATTGTTTACCCACAATAATACTACCCGTGTAACCTACAATACAAAGCAATTAAAAAGGTTTAATTTGCATTATTAAAGATTAGATTCATACAACACATGTTGATAATTTCCATACAGAAGATAAAGGCTGGGCATAGGAGGCTTGATTGCCTGAATTTATTTTGATCCTTAAAATTATCATTTCTTTAGTCAAATCGTTACTTTAAATTTTAGATTATATGAAGAAACTGCAGATATATTACACTAGCAGATAACAGAGCAATGAGATTTGAAACTCTGCATTTTATGCACGATACTGTATTAAAGTTACAAGTACATCTACTGAGAGCCTTAAACATTCCTATCACACTTCAGTTTACATGTGAAATGTTTCAATATCCTTTCTTGCTTAAAACAGCTTTCAAGATACCCCACCACTCTCAAACGAATGAAATATATTACTAAAGAAGATGAAATAACCTACTTGTTGATGGAGTAATAGCTCTACAACATAAACAATACTTAAAAAAAAACAGATGTTACTTGCAATACCTGTGTACAAATCCTGAAACCGTTGCCAAGTAATGGTAAAATTACTTTATCAAAACCTGCAGTGCACTAAAGTAAATCTAAATACATAAAGGCAAGAAGTTGTGAAGAAAGAAGAGGTAGAATTAATAATTTTAGATATCCTCTTGGCCAAACAATTATTCAAGGTGCATTACCAATCAATAGAGTTCTAAATTATGTGGATCGATACAACAAAGATAATGACCAGAAACTTAACACATTAACACTTGGAGAGGGAAATATTAGTTAAAAGTTAAATTGCTAAGTATTATATTATAACAATCTCAAAAATGAAGCTCTTGACTCTTTTCATCCGACTAACCTTGTCCCTGAGACTTGGGTCATTAAACCACTCCAGCAATTTCTTCCCAATTTCCATTGGGCTTGATAAGAACGTTCTGTAGGTTAAAAGAAAATCTTCTATATATGTTGGGTCAACCACTGAGTGCTCTTCCACCAGGTGCATTGTTAACCGTTCAGGTGTACCCTAGTATCATAGAACAGAACAAGTTCAGAAAATAAGTTTTCATATAGAGAAAACAACAATTCATAGTTTCTACGAAAGTTGTGCCTGAAATATGTTTAAGAATTCCTGCTTACCTTTATAACTATGTGTCCTTTCCTGGTTCCCGTGCGATCCAACTCCCTATGTTCTTTCACCATGACAATTTCGCCCTCCTCCTCCACTTTCTGCATATTTTTTTCCACCTGATTGAGTATTCTACAATAATCTTGCTGGGCTATGCACACAAACTGAAAGGGAATGTAGAAAATGCTTTGGCACTAGGATATGGCCAAATCCACAAATTCTGAATTAAAAATTTCTTAGCATAATGCTCTGAAATACCAAAGCTCCATATTTCTTGAACATATTACTGTTGTAGGTAATGAGATTTTATTGCAGAAGGTAATTAACACAGTGATTTAATAAAACGAGAATTTCATAAATTAAACATAGACCAGGTCAGGCTGAATAAAAATGGAAAAAAAACGCTTCAAAGTGCAGTTAGAATATTGATTGATCCTTCATGTCAATGATTATTCTCATTAAAATCAAATAGAATGCTCTACAAATATTTAATTATTTTAATGCCTCAAAGTGGTGAAGCAGTAAAACTGCAACAAGATGGGGGTCATTCATTGTTTCCGATATAGTCTGCGTGGAGTTTGCGTGTTCTCCATGGTCACATGGTTTCCTTTGGTTGCTCTGGTTTCTTACGTCTCAAAGACTTTTGGGTTAATGGGTTAATAGGCCACAGTAAATTGCACCTAAGTGTCAAGGCTAGTGGTAGAATACAGGGGAAGTTGGATGGAAAATGGGAAGAATAAAATGGCACAACCAGTTACATGAATGGTTGTTTAATGCTCAGCACAAACTTCAAAAACTAGTTTCTGTGCTGTATGACTCATAAGATTTATCAATGATATATTAAATGCATTACAATAAAGTAATGAATAGAATTGAAACAATGTGGCAAGTATTTACTCTTTCAACATATTATTTACATATACTGACACCACTGTGGTTGAGACAACCCATTTACTAATCTTTGACTTGGCAGTTTCAAACAAATCACTACTGCAAACAGCAATACCTTCCATGTAATTCTGAGCACACTTACTTTCAATATCATTATTTCAACATTTATCTTTTATATGAGTGAGACAGCATAAAATTCATGGGGATTTTCAGAATGAAAATCTCAGATAAATTCAGAGCAAAAATGAACTTAATTACCTGGCAATCATCAGCCTTAGTTTTCATTACACCCTTCATGTATTCTTTATCCATAGTTGGGGAGACACCAAAGCTATTGCCCATGCACAGGATTTCTAGTCGCCCATCAGGGTAAGTGACTTCAACCGAACCATTTAAAATGACTGACCACGAATCAAGCTGGAAAACAAAAAAATAAATAAATATATTTCCTAAACTACCAAGCAAGGAAAATTACTACTTTCGTATACTTCAAAATACATATGAAAGTGATATTCCAAATGTGCAATGAGCTGGAATGTGGTGAGCATGGATATTCTATGAAACAGGGTAGAACTGCTACATTATACTTGACAAAAAAATAAATGTGTTATTAATAATTACTTAATCATAACAGCTCAGAATTTGGGAAGAATAGAGCAGCTAGATTTCAATTTCTTTTTTTCTAGTAAATAGAGGTAGTGCAGAAAGTCTACAATTCCACAGAATGCTCACCCTGCCACATAGGAGAAAAAAAACAGCATGCAAAGTTACAGACAGGTAGGGAGATTTCAAAAGATCGTCATTTCTGGATTTCTATCAGTGTCATACTTCAGTGAGTACAGAAATTGAGAGGATAGTGCAAATAAATACATGGCTGACGTATTAGTGCCAGAGAGAAGAGTTATTATCATTGGGACAAGTTCTGGTGGTCTGTACTAGACAGTGGGTTGCATTAAGGCAGGGCAAGGACCAAAATGCATGACAGTAGATTTGCTCATACCAATGGATAGGGTTTAAAGATAATCAGGCTTGGTAAAGAAATTCTTGCAGCAATTTCAAAAAGCAAAGTCAATCAGATGAGGTAATTAAAGTTTTAGTGAAACACCCTGGAAGACAGAAAACAAAGTCAGGAAAATAAACTATTAGGCAGTGCTCAACTCTATATTAATGCAGGAAATTTCTAACCAATAAAGACAAAGAATTGAAGACTGAGACGTACATCTGAGCGTATGATATAGTGGCCAAGAGCAAAGCACATGTTAAAACTAGTCAGAAAGGGCATTTCAGGACAAAATGGATGCAGATGAGGTGGTGTGGCATCATTGAAAGGAACAACAATAACAGTGAGGAAGAATGATACACTGACATCATAAAAAAGAGCCCATACTGGATGAATTGGAAAAACAAAAACTGGCAATCATGCAGAAGAAAAGTAACTACAAAGGCAAATTTCTAGAAAGTACAAAATAACAAGTTAGTGATGCTAGGAAATCACAACTATCCTGACGTGAACTGAGACCAGGATATAAAAAGGTCAAAAGCATCTGTAAAATTGGATAGAAAATATGGGTCAGATATACATCATCTTTAAGTATCTATGATGCAGAAATCACTTTGCACATAGGCTTGATTAACAACCATAGTACTTGTACAAATACTCCAATTGACACAAAACTTCCTTCAAACTTGTACATATTTTATTTCAATGCCAGTGAAAAGAATGCTCAAATATTCAAATCCACCATGTCCTTCATCATAACTGATCTGAATATATAAAAAGGAAATCAGACAAATGCTCATTTAGGAATTAAAATGAAATCTTTAAAAAAACTAAAGACAATTCATGTAGTCAGTTAGAAAAATCTGTCATAGTGCTGCACTCTCACTTTTGAGACAGTAAAGTGAAGAAGGATGAAAGAAATATTTAGAAAATAATTAAAACCACATTTTTAAGAGCAGTGCACCTTCTGGTACAGCTGGAATGAAACACATTTAAAAATATATATCCATGAAGCTGTGATAACAAAATGGCCAAAGAAGTCTCAAAAAGCTCAAGGTCTAACTCAAGGTTAATCAAATTCAAGTACTGCTTTCAAGGCAAACCACTACTGCCATCCAACTGCCCTTCAGAAGGTGATGATGTGTTCCTTTCTTAAACCTCTGCAGTTTGTCAATGTTTTTCAATGCAAATTCCAGACTTAGATGTCATGACAATAAAGGGTGCATTTCCAACTCGGAATGACACTCAACACGGAGGTGACACCACAGGAGCTTTCTTGTGAAGAAGGCTGTCTAACAGTATGCCAGAACATAGATCTGCTGGAAAATGGGATGCAGTAACAGCATATGGAATTTAATCCAGGCATATGTAAGGTATTGCACATTGGGAAGTTAAATTCTGTCAGGGATCTTCAGAGTATTGCAAGTGCACCGCTTACTGAAAGTCATAATCTAGGCATTTCGGGTAGTGAAGGTGGTATTTGGTATGCTTGCCTCAATGGGCCAAGGCCATTGAAATAAGAATTGGGAAATTGCATTAAAGTAATATAAAACAGATGTGTTTACACCACACTGTGCATTTCATACTGTGTATGGCTTTGGTCACCACATTATAGGTAGGATATGGAAGCTATAGAATGCAGATCACTTTCACTAGGATGTTGTCTGGAATGGATGATTCTTTTATTAGGATAGATTGAGTTGGCTGAGTTTATTCTCACTGGAGCGTAGGAAGTTTAGAAGCATAGAACCTTTTAGAGGTTTACAGTGGCATGCAAAAGTTTGGGCACCCCGGTCAAAATTCCTGTTACTGGGAATAGCTAAGCGAGTAAAAGACGAACTGATTTCCAAAAGGTATAAGGTTAAAGATGACACATTTCTTTTATATTTTAAGCAAGATTACTTTTTTATTTCCATCTTTTATAGTTTCAAAATAACAAATAAGGAAAAGGGCACAGAGCAAAAGTTTGGGCACCCTGTATGGTCAGTACTTTTAACACCCCCTTTGGCAAGTATCACAGCTTGTAAACGCTTTCTGTAACCAGCTAAGAGTCTTTGAATTCTTGTTTGGGGGATTTTCGCCCATTCTTCCTTGCAAAAGGCTTCTAGTTCTGTGAGATTCTTGGGCCGTCTTGCATGCACTGCTCTTTTGAGGTCTATCCACAGATTTTCAATGATGTTTAGGTCAGGGGACTGTGAGGGCCATGGGAAAACCTCCAGCTTGTGCCTCTTGAGGTAGTCCATTGTAGATTTTGAGGTGTGTTTGGGATCATTATCCTGTTGTAGAAGCCATCCTCTTTTCATCTTCAGCTTTTTTACAGACGGTGTGATGTTTGCTTCCAGAATTTGCTGGTATTTAAATGAATTTATTCTTCCCTCTACCAGTGAAATGTTCCCCGTGCCACTGGCTGCAACACAAGCCCAAAGTATGATCGATCCACCCCCGTGCTTAACAGTTGGAGAGGTGTTCTTTTTATGAAATTCTGCACCCTTTTTTCTCCAAACATACCTTTGCTCATTGTGGCCAAAAAGTTCTATTTTAACTTCATCAGTCCACAGGACTTTTTTCCAAACTACATCAGGCTTGTTTAGGTGTTCCTTTGCAAACTTCTGACGCTGAATTTTGTGGTGAGGATGCAAGAAAGGTTTTCTTCTGATGACTCTTCCATGAAGGTCATATTTGTGCAGGTGTCGCTGCACAGTAGAACAGTGCACCACTACTCCAGAGTCTGCTAAATCTTCCCGAAGGTCTTTTGCAGTCAAATGATTTGCCTTTCTAGCAATCCTACGAGCAGTTCTCTCGGAAAGTTTTCTTGGTCTTCCAGATCTCAACTTGACCTCCACCGTTCTTGTTAACTGCCATTTCTTAACTACATTATGAACTGAGGAAACGGCTACCTGAAAACACTTCGCTATCTTCTTGTAGCCTTCTCCTGCTTTGTGGGCATCATTTATTTTAATTTTCAGAGAGCTAGGCAGCTGCTTAGAGGAGCCCATGGCTGCTGATTGTTGGGACAAAGTTTGAGGAGTCAGGGTATTTATAAAGCTTTGAAATTTGCATCACCTGGCCTTTCCTAATGATGACTGTGAACAAACCATAGCCCTAACAAGCTAATTAAGGTCTGAGACCTTGGTAAAAATTATCTGAGAGCTCAAACCTTTGCATGGTGCTCCTTTCCTTTTCTTCTCCCCACTCTAAAATTGTACAAAACAAAAATAATACACTAATAATACACTAATTGCTTAAAATGTTGAAAAGAATGTTTCACCTTTAACTTTATGACTTTTGGAGATCAGTTCATCTTCTACTCACTTAACTATTCATAGTAACAGAAATTTTGACCAGGGGTGCCCAAACTTTTGCATGCCACTGTGTATAATTATGAAGAATATTCATAGGATAGAGTCTTTTACGTGGGAAAGTCCAGAACTAGAAGGCATGGGTTTATGGTGAGAGAGGAGAAATTTAAAGTAGATCCGAGGAGTGAATTTTCACACAGATGTGATGGTATCAGGAACCAGCTGCCAGGGACAGTGGTGGAGGCAGATGCAATAGCAATGCTTATAAAGCATTTAGATAGGTATGTGGACCGGAATGGAATAGTGGGGTACAAGTCTAATGCAAACAAATGGGATTAACGCAGATAAGGTATCATGGTCAGGTCAATAGGGCCTGTTTTTGACGCTATATATATCTGTGGTTATCCTGGTGCAAGATATGACTTCAGATATCGTCCCTCACTTCCCACTGGCTTCAGTTTTTCCAAGGTAGTGACATCAATGCAGAAATAATTTGGTATATGTTGCTGCATCCGATGTTTGCAATTCTTTTCTGAAAGAACATGCAATAAGCAGAGCTGGTTGAAATCTGGTTTCTACAGTTAAAGATATTAGAATCATTAACTGACCATTCCAATCAAAAGTTGCTGCCTGAGCTTTAGTCTTGAGTTTGGCATTCACAAGCTGGACTTTGAATCACAGTTTAGCCAATTTTCTCCCCAAGTTATTTAATTATCCATGATTAAACACACATGAACTGAAGACAGATGGTTCTAGGATTGCTTGGCTCTCTCTACTGCATGCTGTTTATTATGCATGTAGTTCTACAGTGCAGCTCCACCACCTTGGCATCTTATCTGCAAGTGTATCTGGTGCTCCTCCTGGTATGCCCTTCTGTACTCCTCATTGAACCACATGTGGCTGCCCTGGTTTGACACTATACTGGGCTACAAGTTCACAGATTTTCAAGGAATATAGTTCTACTGCTGTGAATATTAACAAATCTTATGAATGCCCAGTTTTGAGCTGCCAGACCTGTTTGATTCTAACATATGCCAGCTGAAAGTAAATGGCAGTATCAGAATAATTAAAATTAATGAGGTGCATGGGGATCTCAAAGGACTATTGGCTGGATTAAATGAAGAGTTGGAATAAGTAGTCCATAGAGTGATTTCAAGTATGAGAATTTTAAAATTCCGGCTTGAGCTCAAGCAGCGACAGTGAGTGAAAGAGACAATGTAAGTTTGGATATGACCTTGCAATACACACAAAATGCTGGAGGAACTCAGCAGGCCAGGCAGAATCTATGGAAAAGATGTTTTGGGCTTGGACTGCTGAGTTCCTCCAGCATTTTGAGTGACTATAAGACCATGAGACAAAGGAGCAGAATTAGGCCATTCAGGCCATCGAGTCTGCTCTGCCATTCTATCATGGCTGATCCCAGGCGTGTTGCCTCTGCAACACAGGTGTGTTTAAACTAAGTAGTGGGGGGGGAGGGGATGAACTGGAAACATAAGGATGGAGATAAAGGGTAAGTGAGAATAAGAAAAGTTAAGAAAGACAGCAGAATCAACAGAACAGAAAGCTCAAGAAGGGATCGTACAGTATGGCCAAGTGAAATAGGAATTGTTATGGGAGGTGAGGGGACTAATGAATTAAAAGTATTATATATGAATGCACGGAGTATAAGAAATAAAGTAGATGAGCTTGAGGCACAGTTGGAAATTGGTAAGTATGATGTTGTGGGAATAACAGAGACATGGCTTCAAGTGGACAGGGCCTGGGAAATGAATATTCAAGGGTATACGTCCTATCGAAAGGACAGACGATGGACAGAGGGGTTGGGGTGGCTCTGTTGGTGAGGAATGATATTCAGCCCCTTGTGAGGGGGGACATAGGATCAGGAGACGTAGAGTCAGTATGGATAGAACTGAGAAATTCTAAGGGTAGAAAGACCTTAATGGGAGTTATCTACAGGCCCCCAAACAGTGGTCTGGATGTAGGGTGTAAGTTGAATCAAGAGTTAAAATTGGCATGTCGCAAAGGTAGTGCTACAGTTGTTATGGGGGACTTCAACATGCAGGTAGACTGGAGGTATCAGGGTGGTACTGGACCCCAAGAAAGGGAGTTTGCAGAGTCCCTCCGAGATGGAGTCTTAGAACAGCTTGTACTGGAGCCTACCAGAGAGAACGCAATTCTAGATTTAGTGTTGTGCAATGAACCGGATTTGATCAGGGACCTCGAGGTAAAGGAGCCATTAGGAGTTAGTGAACATAATATGATAAGTTTTAATCTACAATTTGAGAGGGAGAAGGGAAACTCGGAAGTGTCAGTATTACAGTTGAACAAAGGGAACTATGGTGCTATGAGGGAGGAGCTGGCCAAAGTTCAATGGAACAATACCCTAGCAGGGATGACAGTGGAACAGCAATGGTAAGTGTCTCTGGGAATAATGCGGAAGGTGCAGGATCAGTTCATTCCAAAGAGGAAGAAAGATCCGCAGGGGAGTAAGAGGAGGTCGTGGCTGACAAGGGAAGTAATGGACAGTATAAAAATAAAAGAGAAGTATAACATAGCAAAGACGAGTGGGAAGCCGGAGGATTGGGAAACTTTTAAAGAGCAACAGAAGGTAACTAAACAGGCAATACACAGAGAAAAAATGAGGTACGAAGGTAAACTAGCCAAGAATATAAAGGAGGATAGTAAAAGCTCCTTTAGGTATGTGAAAAGGAAAAAAATAGTTAAGACCAAAATTGGGCCCTTGAAGACAGAAGCGGGTGAATTTATTATGGGGAACAAGGAAATGGCAGACAAGTTGAACAGGTACTTTGGATCTGTCTTCAATAGGGAAGACACAAACAATCTCCCAGATGTAATAGTGGCCAAAGGACCTAGGGTAATGGATGAATTGAAGGAAATTTATATTAGGCAGGAAATGGTGTTGGATAGGCTATTGGGTCTGAAGGCTGATAAGTCCCCGGGACCTGATGGTCTGCATCCCAGGGTACTTAAGGAGGTGGCTTTAGAAATCGTGGATGCATTGGTAATCATTTTCCAATGTTCTATAGATTCAGGATCAGTTCCTGTGGATTGGAGGGTGGCTAATGTTGTCCCTCTCTTCAAGAAGGGAGGAAGAGAGAAAACAGGGAATTATAGACCAGTTAGCCTGACGTCGGTGGTGGGAAAGATGCTGGAGTCAATTATAAAAGATGAAATTACGACACCTCTGGACAGCAGTAACAGGATCGGTCCAAGTCAGCATGGATTTACAAAGGGGAAATCGTGCTTGACTAATCTTCTGGAATTTTCTGAGGATGTAACTATGAAAATGGACAAGGGAGAGCCAGTGGATGTAGTGTACTTGGACTTTCAGAAAGCCTTTGATAAAGTCCAACATAGGAGATTAGTGGGCAAAATTAGGGCACATGGTATTGGGGGCAGAGTACTGACATGGATTGAAAATTGGCTGGCTGACAGAAAACAAAGAGTAGCGATTAACGGGTCCCTTTCGGAATGGCAGGCGGTGACCAGTGGGGTACCGCAGGGTTCAGTGCTGGGACCTCAGCTGTTTACAATATATATTAATGTTTTAGATGAGGGAATTAAAAGTAACTTTAGCAAATTTGCTGATGACACAAAGCTGGGTGGCAGTGTGAAATGTGAGGAGGATGTTATGAGAATGCAGGGTGACTTGGACAGGCTGGGTGAGTGGGCAGATGCATGGCAGATGCAGTTTAATGTGGATAAATGTCATTATCCACTTTGGTGGTAAGAACAGGAAGGCAGATTATTATCTAAATGGAGTCAAGTTAGCAACGGGGAAGCACAACGAGATCTAGGTGTTCTTGTACATCAGTCACTGAAAGCAAGCATGCAAGTACAGCAGGCAGTGAAGAAAGCTAATGGCATGCTGGCCTTCATAACAAGAGGAATTGAGTATGAGCAAAGAGGTCCTTCTGCAGCTGTACAGGGCCCTGGTGAGACCACACCTGGAGTACTGTGTGCAGTTTTGGTCTCCAAATTTGAGGAAGGACATTCTTGCTATTGAGGGAGTGCAGCGTAGGTTCACAAGGTTAATTCCCGGGATGGCAGGACTGTCATATGTTGAAAGATTGGAGCGACTGGGCTTGTATACTCTGGAATTTAGAAGGCTGAGAGGCGATCTTATTGAAACATATAAGATTATTAAGGGATTGGACATGCTGGAGGCAGGAAGCATGGTCCTGCTGACGGGTGAGTCCAGAACCAGAGGCCACAGTTTAAGAATAAGGGGTAGGCCATTTAGAACGGAGTTGAGGAAAAACTTTTTCACCCAGAGAGTGGTGGATATATGGAATGCTCTGCCCCAGAAGGCTGTGGAGGCCAAGTCTCTGGATGCTTTCAAGAAAGAGATGGATAGAGCTCTTAAAGATAGCGGAATCAAAGGTTATGGGGATAAGGCAGGAACTGGATACTGATTGTGGATGATCAGCTATGATCACAGTGAATGGCGATGCTGGCTCAATGGGCCGAATGGCCTACTCCTGACCTATTGTCTATTGTCCATCCCACTCAACTCCATACACCTGCCTTCTTGACAGGCTTGGATTTCCAGCATCTGCAGACTTTCTCTTGTGTGTAATTGGATATGACCTTTATAGGTTTGAACGAGTTCAGGTTTTTCTAAACAGCTCGAATTAATAGTATTTCTTTTGACTGAGTAATATTTTGGCTTTACTGGCTTGTTCATCCCTAATTACCCTTGATAAGGTGGAGATTGTGTATGATGAGGAGTAGTTTCCTTGATGAAGGTATCACAATACATTTCCAAGTCAGGATGCTATGCAACTGGCAGCACAACCTACAGCTGGTAAAGTTCTCAGGGACACAATGCCATAATCCTTCCTGGTGGTAGATACTAAAGTTTGGGAGATGCTGTTGCTCTATTCTGAGTACGTAATTGCAGAACCTGCAGCACATTTTATAGATGTTGTAGACAGCAGATACTATGTGCCAGCTACAGAGGAAATGACAGGTTGGTGGGTGATATTTAAATCAAGTGAAATATTTCATCATAGAAGCTGTTGAGCTTCTTGCTCATCAGGCCAAGTGGAGAATATTTCACCTCTTCCTTGCCACGCTTTGCAAAGGTGTTAACATCTTTAGGGTGTCAGAACTTGAGTCACTAGCTCCAGGATATAGCTTCGGACATGCTCTTCACACAAAGTATTTATGTGGCTGACATAGTTGAGTTTCTTATCACCAAGGAACATTAGAATATTTATCATAGTAATATCACTGCTTATCCCAATAGCCTGGCACTCGTATGCTAATCGTGTTACTTTCCACATCTCAGCCCAATGACTGAATTTTGGCTGGGTCTTACTGCTTCAGTTCCTGAAGAATTGAAAATGTTAAACCTACCATCTTTAGTGAAAATCCCCACTTTATAAGATCATCAAGGAAGCAAATGAAGATGGTTGGGCCTGGGACATTGCCTTCAGGAGTTCCTGTAGTAATGTTCTGAAACTGCCATGTTTTGCTTACAATAATGACAACTCTCTTCTTTTATGCTATCCATGACTCTAGCCGTTGTTTTCCAAATACATACACTTCAGCTTTAATATGACAATTGCACTTGAAAAAAATCATTTTTGACATTAACTGATATTAAGGGAATCTCACCTCACTTCCGAATGGATCTACAATCCTTATGAAATCCAAATTAGGCACAAGTGAACCGAGGTTCAAGTGTATAAGTAATAAAGATATGAATGAAGCCTGCAAAAACACACAAGCTTGAGCAGAGTTACAATCAAACTATATTATCAAAGTGAAATAAGTGAGGTTGATGATGAGGCAGAATACCCATCTAAAGTTCAAGATCAAAGTTTAATAGGTTGCTGGAATGCAGATAGTTTAATAAAAGAGAATTTGTATTTGTGCCCCAAAGAAAGGGAGAGGGTTGGGACATAAAAATTTAGGTCTTTGTTTAGTTTGTGAAAATTTCAGACTGTGCAGAAGCAGATATCAGGTAACAGACCTCAGCAATGGTGGGTTCATCACGAGAGGTGGTTTTCAGGTGGGGCTGGGTCATGTCATGGTATGTGCGGAAACTGTGGACAACATTCTTAGACAAGATTGTATCTTGCATTGTCGAAGACACTAATCAAAGTTCATTATCAAAGTATGTATACTATGTACAAACGAGATGCGCCTTCTTGCAGTCACACACAAAGCAAAGAAACACAATTGAACCCATTAAAAAACCCACACAACAAAGGCCATCAAACACCCAATGTGTGGAGGAAAAAAAATAAATCGTACAAAAAATAAAAAAGTAAACAAATAACACACAGAACATTAATCACAGAGTCCCTGAAAGTGAGTCCACAGCCACGGAGTCAGTTCGGCGTTGAAGCAAGTGCCGATGATTGCAGGCTACAGCTGCAGTCTGTTCAGCGTTGAGGCAAGTAAACCTTCCAGAGGAGTAAGCTGAACACCGGTTCGTCCTTCCACCTTGGCCTTGTCACCTTGATCATTTTAACCTGACTCAGTGCTTTAATCAGCTAAACATCAATTTGTTTTTCGTAATCAGCCCAGGGCCCCACCACATTGATTTGACCCCAATTCTGCTCCAGCAAAGGCCAAACATCAGTTCGTTTTTCGCTTTCAGGACTGGGTCCTGCTGCTTGAATCCAGCCCCAAATTTATTCCAGCAAAGGCCACCACAGATGTACCTGCATTCTTGAGAGTCCAGTTCGCCAAGTCCTTCAGGATATAGTAATAATGTCAGATCATACAGATGGTTCAAAAGCACAACTCCCAAAGGGAAATTACAGGCTGTGGATTGCAGTGATCGTAGTCCACAAAAAGTATGATCAATAGAATAGTTAGCAGTTTTGTTTGTTGCCTGTGAAGTGTCACTGTGATTTGACAGCGCCATCATTTTACCAATCAAGTGATAAAAGTGCACAATAACTCTGCCTCACATCTATTTACAACCACTAACAAGACTGTGGAAAATAACAAATTCAGATTCTGGAAAATAATAGTGAAAAAAAATGTACAATTTTCAATTGAATTATTTAAAATCTGTTTTTGAGAGAACTGGCAGAAGCTGTATAAATGGTAGAATAATTTTGCTAATATTTTCAGTCATTGCAGGGGACAAGCTAGTTTGCTGAGGGCAAACAAGATAATGCAGTGGATTCCAGTTAATTGGGACTCATTGGGACCAGTACATTTTAGCCCAATTAAGTGGCTGTCCTAATTAGCCGAAGTTCCATGGAAATAGATATAAAGGTATTAAAAAAAGACAAACTATCACTTATCTGAGTAACGAATTATATATTTAAATGAAATACAGGACAAACTAGAACACTACCAATACACAACACACACAAAATGCTGAAGGAACTCAGCAGACCAGGCAGCATCTATGGAAAAGAGTATAGCCAACGTTTCAGGCCGAGACCATACTACTGGCAGTTTTCTGTCATATCCGACAATGACCGGAAACCTGTGCAGGAGAGTTTTAAAGTAGAAAAACCTTCGCATTGGGGCAGTTTCAGTCTCTCAAACTCGGAAGTTTGGGTCCAGCGGGACGAATAGACATCACAACTAGGGTCTTCCCTGGTTGGAGTGGATGACCATGACATCTTCTGTGCCTCGTCATGAGATTCACTCTGCACGTAGTGTTGCAGAACAGCCTTCTTGGCCATTGGATCTCACTATAGATCTCATCCAACCAGTCCGCCGAAGCTGACTTTGCATGCTAAGACAGGCACGTCCCTAACACACCAGGGTTTGAGACCCACTGGCTACCCTCACCTAGTTTACCCGCCCGTTGAAGCAGCATACCAGGGTGTAGCTGCTGTTGCACGTGAACAGCTACTTGGAGCCACAGGTGAGAAGTGAGTGCCTGGTGGGGACCAAAGGTAGCATTTAAGGTGATTGTTGATACCTTCAAATTCTTTGCAATTCTTAATTTGGTGAAGTAGTGAAATTGCTTCATTTTCACTCTCGGCTGTATTTCCAAGTCTGAATGCTTGAAATCACAATAAGTAAAACAATTCTGAATTGTCTTACCGCTTATTTCTCCCCAACTATTGTTGACAAAAATCATTTATTTTTGAATACAAACATGCACTGATGCTATTTAAAACTGTTCGTTCTAAGCATGGTGTAGTAACCAACAGCTCCACAACGTGAACATGACTGACACTAGTTAGAAAATGTTTAGCAACAGCCTCCAGCCCCCAGCCCCAATTAGGCAGCATATTGTCCCAAATAAACAAAGGGACTCCCAGCAACTTTCTCAATTTGTCTTTGATCTTTAAGAGCTATTCCAAATAAGTAGCTGGCCCAATTAACCAGAGTCCACTATCTTTAAAGAGTAAATACGTTAGATCGTCATTTGTCTACAACCACAGGGGCAGGTCAATTTTCTGATCTCAATATTCTAATCAGTGTTCCCCCAGTTATCTGAAACAGTTCATCGTGCAATAACTATGAACAGTATCCTCCCAGCCACAATCACGTTTGATTATCACATCTCTACTTTTTCAGACAATTACAGAACTAAATGCCAGTAATCCATACGGATCCTGTCAAAAAAATCTGAGCTAATGAATATTATCTATTCCCATTCAACAATACATTACCTGTTCAGTTTTCAATCTAACTAAATCCACTTAAATACCTGGTTGGCTAAATACATACTGCAAGTTTTGTAAATCCACGTCATTGCAGCCCAGATACTCTGGGTGAAACAGACAGTTTAAAATATCAGTAGCAACACTTTCAGTACGTTGGATGAACTCAGCAGGTTGGGCAGCATCAGTCAGAAACGATGAATTGACGTTTTGGGCCGGAACCCTTCATCAGGACTGAAGAATGAAAGATGGGGACTGATTTGAAGAATGTTCATACCAAGGGGCTGGAGACTACCTAGACGGTATATGAGGTGTTGCACCTCCAACTTGAGTTTAGCCTCATCATGACAGCAGAGGAGGCCACGTATGGACATATCCGAATGGGAATGGGAAGCAGAGTTGAAGTGGGTGGCTACTGGGAGATCCTGTCTGTTGTGGTGGACGGAGTGGAGGTGCTCGACGAAGCGGTCCCCCAATCTGCGTCGGGCTTCACCGATGTAGAGGAGGCCGCACCGGGAACTCCGGATACAACAGATGACCCCAACAGACTCACAAGTGAAGTGTTGTCTCACCTGGAAGGACTGTTAGGGGCCCTGAATGGTTGCAAGAGATGACGTGTAGGGACAGGTCACTTATGCTTATAGGGATAAGTGCCAGGTGGGAGATCAGTGGGGATGGACGTGTGGATAAGGGAGTCGCAGAGGGACCAATTCCTGTGGAAAGCGGAGAGGGGTGGAGAGGGAAAGATGTGCTTAGTGGTGGGGTCCTGTACATACATGGCCTCCTCTACTGCCATGATGAGGCTAAACTCAGGTTAGAGGAGCAACACCTCATATACCGTCTAGGTAGTCTCCAGCCCCTTGGTATGAACACAGAATTCTCCACCTTCTGGTAATTCCCTCCCCCTCCCTTCCTCTATCCCTATTTCACTCTACCCCCTCCCCCAGCTCCCTCATGGTTCCGCCTCCTTCTTCTACCACCCATTGTTTTCAGGGATATGATGTCAATGCTTCCCCTCCCCCACCCCTTTGTCTTTCAAATTACTGGTCTTTCAACTGAAGCTACAAGCATTCTTCAAATCAGTCCCCATCTTTCATTCTTCAATCCTGACAAGGGGTTTCGGCCCGAAACGTCGACTCATCATTTCTGACTGATGCTGCCCGACCTGCTGAGTTCATCCAACGTACTGAAAGTGTTGCTTTGATCACAGCATCTGCAGATTATTTTGTGTTTAAAATATCATTATCCTGAATTACAAAATATACCCCAATAGCACAACTACCACTCACTCCTACCCCCACAAACACTCCATTCCTGTTACTAGCTACTTGTCTACACACAGGAAACCTTTAGTTTTGCAGGCCCAGAATTTGGGATTTATACCAAATTCCTTGAAGTCTCAGCTTTGCTATTCTGTTTCCATGCCTTCAAAACTCAGTTTTTTGACACCCCTCCTAACACCATAACTTTGGAGCATAATTATTTTCTGATAAGCCTTCATATCCCGTTATATGGTGTATTTCTACATTAATAGATCACAATATCTACAAGCTCATAAAATATGATTGGATTTCTTTGTACAACACAGGACAATTAACTGCAGCATTGGTTACTTCAAAAATGTGATGACAACATTTTATGATGCAACCTTAATGAATTTTCCATATTTTTAATAAAATTAACTTTGAAGTTATCCAGCTTTGCTGCAGGGCTGAAGTTAATAATGGGAATGATACAGAAAGGTAAAATTATAGGCTATCAACAGTTAAAATTTGTAATTAGACAAGAACCCGATGTTATTGTGGGAAATTTGAAGTCACTCATTTAAAAATCATAAAGGTCACAAGTATCAATTATCTTGGGTCATATCTGACTAATCTGAAGCAAATGGAAATATAATGAAAGGATGATGACAAGCTAATTAATGTAAATGATATAAATTGACATTAAAAATCCAGTTTAAAAATGGCTTTCAGAAACACTCATTGTGGCAGTTCAGTAAATTGCGAAGAAATTGTCTGAGCTACAAAAACCAGGTGGTGGCAATAATTGAAGATTTCTAACTACAATGACTAGCAAACAACTGAGGATTTATTCTGAACATTATCTGCCTTTTTATTTTGTTCTACAAATGCACAATTATGTTTTGATTTCTTTTTTTTAATTTTGTTAATAGTGCTTAGTTATTTTTAACAAACTGAGAGTCTCTATCTCCAAAATCCTTTTGTACCACTAGCTCTTAATTTTCAAGAAAAAAATGGTCTTTGCCCCTTACCAAAAGGCATTGTTTAACTTTAACTATACTTCAATTAAACTCTATATATTCTTCTTCTTCGGCAACTCCTTTGGATCCAGAGTGAGTTGTTTCCACTCCATTCTTGTGGTTTCTAAGGTGACTAATGGTTCCAATATGGGACCTGCAACCTGATCTACAGATAAGGCAAGAGATGCCAGGCAGGGTGGGGGGTTAGGTAGTGTATGAAATGCTGCTTATAGTGGGCTTTTTGGAACTTCTAACACATGGACTTGGGTTCTTAGTACCATCCCAAATGTACCCTTTCCACTTTGGGGCCAATTTTTTGCGTAGTTTTTTTCTTTTAATCTAGTTTTCCAATCTATTTTAGCTAAACTGCCCTTCAGTTCTAAGTACTTTGCTGTCTCAGATTTATAAAATTGAACTATGAACTTTTTCCCATATCACTGACATTCCATAGGCTCCAATTTATCTATGTTCCAATTATTGACCTTGAACCTACCTGATATTCTCAGTGTTATCATTTTCTGACGTTCCATTTTCAGCCTCTTCTTTTTCTAACTTGCCAATCTCATGTTCTACCTTTTCTAGTATTTTCCACTCCTGTGTCATCCTTTATTAAGAATCCTGCTCTGGGGCCCTCCAACATTCTGTTGTTGACATTATCCCTTTCTTACAGATATCACCTCTCTTATTACCTATTCTTCTCTTTAGCATCAGCACAATTTTGGCCTCAATGCCAATTCTGTACTTGGTTTTGAACTTTACTAACTTGCCATTACTGACCTCACCCTTTTCAAATTCCCTGAACTCAGGTTCATGCTTTATTAACTCCCAACACTGGCCTCAGCCTCTTCTAGTGCTCCACTCCCTGATGTACATTACTGTTGTCCACCCCAACAGTGCATTTTGCATACAATCCATTCATTGCCCCATCCTTTCTTAACCACTCATCCTCTACTAAAGCTCTAATTTTGGCCTCAATTCCTAATTCTCTTCTTAGCTTCATTATCTTGAATTTCCTGAGCTTGACTTTATCCTAATCAAATATGCTTATCTAACTACTTGCTCTGGTCCATGCCACTTCCCAACTTTCCATTCATCGTTTCCACTTTTTTATCTTTTTGATTTCTTTGGTTGTCACTTGGGATTGACGAAAACTTGGCTTCACTTCAGTTCTGTGAGTTCTGAAGCAACAAACAATCTGCTAGAAGAACTGAGTAGGTCATGTAACATCTGTGGAAGGAAAGGAACTGTCAACATTTCAGGTTGAAACCCTCTGTCAGGACTGAAAGTTGGGCTCTCCATGCTCAGTCCTAATGCAGGGTTTCGATCCAAAATGTCAATAATTTCAGAGACAGTGCTTGATCCATTGAGTTCTTCCAGCAGGTTGTTTGTTGCTCCAGATTCCAGCATCTGCAGTCTCTTTCATCTCTTCTGGAGGTTCAGGAATGGCAAATGAAACCAGTATGGGAACCTGTGAGAGAAGACCAGTCAGGCCAGAAGGTAGGTAGCTTGGAAGGTGGTGTGCTCCTTCCATCTTTTATGAAGGGCTCATGATTTTAGGTTTCCAATTCTATCCAAAACGCTCCTTTGAGTAATCTCAGGCAAGCGATTCCCAGAATTGGAGTATGGAGTCAGCGAGCAAACGACATGTCCTGACTAAACAAAGTGAGTGTAATTACAGCTTCAGTGTTAAGGACTTTTGACTGGGAGACATGACATTGTTTTGCTTACTGCCTCAGCCATTGCGACAGAATTGACAGTAACTTTCGAATACCTTGAAATGCCAATAACATGTGGTCCTGGTCACGAAACATTTTGGAGGGTAGGGATCAATGCTCTCCGCACCATGAGAATTGAGCTTGGTCTGAGTCTCGATTTTCAAATTGCTATTTCCTCAATTGATCAAAAAGCTGGACTGATTCATTCAGGACAGTGATACTTGAAATGCTCCACCTGCTCTCTCGTTCTCTTCCAGTACTCTGCCTTCTCTATTAGATATAACCACACACTTAGCCTGGGTCTTTTCTAATAGTTCATTCTTTAACAGATCCTTGTACAGGTTCTTGCTTGCAAGCTCTACCATTCTAACACACCACTCTTAGCCTTGTCTTTACATGCTATCTACTCTTGGCTCTGGCTTTACTAATTTTCTGCTTTTGGCCTGGCTTTTTTTTTTAAAGCTGTGTCAGCAGCAGATTCCTTTAACAAGGTATCGTCTCAGTTTTATCTTTTTCAAATGCTTCACTTCTGGCTACGAATTTTTCTAATTCTCCAAAATGGACCTCGTTTTGTTAATTCTCAAATCCTGAACTCAGTCTTTCTAACTGCCTTCTCTGAACATACCTCTTCCCAATTTCGCACTCTCAATTTCATTGTTGTCTTAACTTTCCACATCCACCTTATTTTATTATCACCCTTCTCTCACTCTTGTCTTCACACTATCTTAGTTCCAGCATTGTCCCATTCCAATTCTCCACAATAAGTCTCAAATTTATTCAAAAATTCTTACATTGTACGTTTCCACTGCCCCACTCACAAACTTGTTCTTTACTAATAGTCCACATTCAACTTCATCCTTTTCCAACATAATCCCATTCTAGCACTGTTCCAGCGCTCCACATTTGATACCACCCCATTCTGGGATTGCAACATTGTTTATTTAATAATCTATACTTGGCTTCATTTTTTGGTCAACTATCCACATGCAGCCTAATCCATTACTCAGCTTCCTCTCTCAACCTTGCTCTTTGATTTGTCCTTTTCAAAACACTCTACTCTGATACTCACGATCTGTTTCTTTGTGCTCAACTTTGTCCTCTTCAAACTTTCAATTATCAGTGTTAATCTCTTCTACCAGTAACTTCCACACTAAATTTCATCTTTTGGCTTTAAGTCTTTGTTCTTTATTATCACCAGATTCTATGTCTTGCACGTTTCCATCTCTGCAGTGCAAGTATCATTCTTTTCCTGAATCCCTGTTCTTTGCCTCATCCACTCTACTCTCAGTTTTGACTCTCTCTCTTTCCCGTCCACAGTCATTTCTGACACTCCATTCCAGCCTCATGCTTCTTGACAATAAGATATTATACCTTATTCAGAAAATTAAAGATGAACTAGTCCAAAAAAAACCAAACTTGTCATTTACAACAGTTAATTTCCCAAAATGCTAATGTTCTAAAGAATTAATATAATCATATGTTATTCATCAAATATCAACATATATCAAGGGTGATTTTTTGAGCCATTCAAAAGGATGGAGACAAGAGAAAGTTAGAACAGAGAAGTTCAACTGATACTTTTGATTAAATAAGATACATATATTTAGCTAAAGTAGATTTATATTGTAAAAGGAGATACAATATAGTGGATTTTCAGATTTATATTGTAAAAGGAGATATGTATCTGAATTAAAGCATAATGAGCTTTCTGTTTCTTTAAATTAAGAGTTAAAAATTCAGCAAATTGATTTGAAAGTACACACCTCTTCACCATCGTTGAGTACTATGGTGCGTGCCCGCTCTACCACTGCAAACACCATCACAGCACAAAGCTCTCTTCTGACTGACATTGTCATGTTGGCAAAAGCTGGGAGCTGATGCATGAATTCCAATAATTGTTCTGCATAGAAAAATAAAAACACCAATTCATACTCTGGAAACAAGAGGACTCAGCACCTAATTACACTAATGAACTTATACAATCGCTTCAAATTCATCTTGTACATTATCCTCACATAAAAGAATCCGTTTCATGTAGGGCACCAAAATATTTTGACTTGCAAATTTAACGTTTGAATCAGTAGAATCATTACATTCCTTCTGCAACATTTCTGAAGGTCAGGCAATAACAATTTAGTCTTTTAGTTATGTTAGTTGTACAAGCCTGGAAGAGCACCAAACAGGACATCACTCAAAAGAACATCACTCCAAGATGATGTCTACTAACTTCAATGGACTCATAAGAAGGCCATTGGTAGATAACTCAAAAAATGAAAAGGAATAAATTTTGCTGATCTGGCAACTCCCACTTTTCCACCTTCCCCAAGAAACACTTCCATTTATCTGTGCTCCATACCCATACTTACCTAGTCTGGATGAACAGGATTAATTTTGTTAGTCCAAAGCATCTAGGAATTCAACAATGTACCCTGATTAGCAACAAGTGCCTCTGGCTTCAGTAAGGAAGCCCTTTCTCCAAAATGCCCCTAATAGTTTTAACAATGGGCAAAGGCCAACCGTCAGCTAAGTAAGTTTTAAAAGTGACAAGGGATTTTAAATAGTTAAAAGTTATTTAACAAAATTGGAAATTAAGATACAAACATAAAATTTAACTAAGACCTAAAACTTACCAATCAAAACTATGACACCAAAAGTAATCTAATAGAAAAAAAGTGCACTTTCGCCTTACAATCACCATCAAAGCAAAACTGGATATGGGTCTTACAGCAAATTTAAGAGGCCATTCCACAGTGCCATTCAAGCACATCTCAGAGATTGGAATGTCACTGCAAGCCAAGAGGAATCCAGGAATGCAGCAAACTGACATATGGCCTTGCAAATCAGGTGGAAGCCTGTGACTTTTACAGAATAGCACTAGTCAGCAAGATCAGGCCCAACATATTAAGAAAGTATTTGGAAGGTCAAAACAAGCAAATGCTAAAAACTGAAAATGAAAGTAGAACTGAATCTAAATACTCAGGGGATTGGGATTTGGAGAGAAACTTATTTGCTGTTACAATTTTCATCATGGAGGGCATTCAAACTGGCTGTATCATCGTCTGGTATGGAGGTGGGGGGGGGCTATTGCACAGGATGAACTAAGTTGCAGCACAGAAAAAGCCCTTCAGGCCCTTTGAGCCACACTGCACAGCAAACCGCCCAATTCCAGCCTAATCACAGTACAATTTACAATGACCAATTAACTTATCAACTTGTTTGTCTTTGGACTGTGGGAGCATCCGGAGGAAATCCACAAGGTCATGGGGAGAAGGTATAAACTCCTTACAGCCAGCAGCATTTACTGTAAAGCATTGTGTTAACTACTATTCTATCATGCTGTCCAATGTGAGAACATAAATTATTCATCCATCCTTTCTGATACATGAAATGAAGACCACAGCATTGTTCTGAATTCTGAAATGATAAGCAGTGTCACCACTGGTGATCTTCCAACTAGATTTCTTTGTATTCTACTATCTTCCTTTAACATATTTAACACCATGTATTTTACTCCCACAAAACTTGGCTTTCATAAATCAAAGTACTGAGTACAGGAGTTGGGATGTCACAATGCCGTTAAAAAGTATTCAGCCCCCAGTACTTTGTTCACATAAATGAGGATTACAACCAAGGATTTTGATCAATTTAACTGAGAATTTTTATTTGTGAATCACGTGCAATTTTTCCCCCTACAGTAGAGCCCACAAAAACAGGGAAAATTGTAAAGCAGGAAAAACTAAACATTCAAAAACTGAAATGTCAGTAGCTTAGAAGTATTCATTCCCCTTTGCTCAGTAGTTAATTGAATCATCTCTCGCAGCTACTGCATAACGCAGTAGAGTAGGATTTACCAATTCTTCCTTGCAAAATTGCTGAAGCTGTGCCAGGTTATTTGGGGAGTGGTGGTGGACAGCAATCTTGATGTCTTGCCAGAGCTGACAAGGGCACTCAAGGACATCAATTATCTTCATCTGAAGCCACGCCATGGTTACTCTGGCAGTCTGCTTCGGGACATTGTCCTGCTGAAAGACGAACTTCCTCCCCAGTTTAAGCCTTCTGGCAGGGGCTAGGTTTCTATCCAGATCCCTCTGCGTTTAGTAGCATTCATCTTGCTATCACTCCCGACCAGATTTCCAGTCCTTGCTGCTGAAAAGCATCCTGATAGCATGATGCTACCTCCAATATACTTTACCGTAGGACTAGTGTTACCCGGCTGATGCACAGTCTTAGATTTACACCACACATATCGCTGAATGTTGAAGCCAAGAAGTTCCACTTTAATCTCACCTGACCACAAGATCTTCCACATTTTTACAGTACCTTCTAAGTGATACTTTGCAGAGTCTTTATAGGCAAAGATATGTTTTTTATTAGGTCAGGGCTTCTTTCTCGCCACACATCAATACTCTTTCTGTGCAAGGCATTAGAGATTGCGAAGTCATGAATTTCATTTCCAGTTGCAGCCACTGGCTTCTGCAGCTCACTCAGAATGACTATTGGCATCACAGTTGCCTCTCTTACAAATGCCATTCTTCTCCAGTGACTAAATTTATAGGGGTGGCATGGCCTAGGCAGTGTGGCTGTGGTTTCATATTTTTTCACT
The DNA here is from genome assembly GCF_030028105.1 of Mobula birostris. Lineage (NCBI taxonomy): Eukaryota > Metazoa > Chordata > Chondrichthyes > Myliobatiformes > Myliobatidae > Mobula > Mobula birostris. The sequence continues at coordinate 122,381,439 of NC_092373.1, read as the reverse complement.
TTTTTAAGACGGACTGCACTGAGCTCTGAGGTATGTTCAGCACCTTTGAGGTGGTCTTGTACCCCTTCCCAGATTTGTGCTTCTCTATTATCATTTCCCTGACATGTCTTGAAAGCTCTTGTCTTCAATTTGGTTTAAGTCTACTGAAAATCTACCATACTATTGCACCTTACAAAGAGAGGGGATATTTATTATTTGAGAATTCATTGAAAATAGGTGATCCTCCAACTTTCTACATCAACAAATTGGGTGAGTTGGTAAGGTAATAATTACAAAGAGGATTAATACTTTTTTAGCCCACAATTTTGGTTTTTAATTTTTAGTAAATGTTGACAGGTTTTAGATTTTTTTCTTTTGATTTGACATGATGCACAATGTTTTGTAGATTAGCTCAAAAAGTCCTACTTCAATATATTTCAAATTTAGAAAATGAGACAGTAAAATGTGAAAATAGTTGTGGGGGTTGAATACTTTTGCAAGGCACTGTATGTTGAAATTGGCTAAGACGTTGGAGGGACCTAATTTGGAGTATTGTGTGCAGTATTTGTCACCTACCTACAGGAAAGATGTAAATAAGATTGAAAGAATGCAGTGAAAATCTACAATGATGCTGCCAGGACTTGAGGACCTGAGTTATAGGGAAAGACTGAATAGGTTAGGACCTTATTCACTAGAGCACAGGAGAATTGGGGGGGGGGGGGTGAATTTGAAAGAGAGATACAAAATTATGAGGGGTAGAGAAAGGGTACACCTTTTTTCTACTGAGGTGGGTAAGGCTAGAACTAGAGGATATGTGTTAAGGGTGAAAGGTGAAATACTTAAGGGGAACTTGTTCACTTAGAGGGTGGTGAGGTGGTGGATACAGGTTCAATTTCAACATTTAATAGAAATTTGGATAGGTACATGAATGGGAAGGGTGTGGAGGGCTGTAGTCTAGATGCAGGTTGATTGGACTAGGCAGAGTTAATAGTTTGGCACAGAGCAGATAGGCCAAAGGGCCTGTTTCTGTACTGCAGTGTTCTATGACTCTAAAACAATGGTCAATACATCTGGTATTTCATTATGATTCTCCACTGATTTAGATACTACAAGCCAAATGGCACCTCTGCATTTGTACTTTAATGAACGTCAACTTTTTAAGGAACAGAAAAACAGGAAACAAAAATATTAAATCTTCAAAATATTTGAATCTACCTTGAAAAGGTCTAATTATATGAAAAAAAGTAAAAAGAAATGGAGTCATGGGGTTACCTGCAAGATTGTTAAATTCCTTCACCACGATAGTGCAGCGGTTAGCGCAACATTATTACACCGCAGGTCACTGGGGTTTGGAATTCAATTTGGGCATTATCGGTAAGGAGTCTATACGCCCTCCCCGTGGAATGTGTGGGTTTTCTCCGGGTGCTCTGGATTCCTCCCACATTCCAAGGAAGTACCAGTTAGTAGGTTATTTGGTCATAGTAAATTGTCCTGTGATTAGGCTAGGGTTAAATCAGGGGCTGTTGGGTGGCACAGCTCAAAGGGCCAGAAAAGCCCATTCCGCACTGTATCTCAATATACAAATCCTTCTGTCTGCTTGGTACATCAGACAGACATTAATGCACAGAAAGGCAACCCCCTGGACTATAAAATTTTGCAATTCCCCTAATATATCATTACCTTCACACTTCAGTCATAAATACCTTGCAAATTAATCTTTTTTTTCCTCAAATTTATATCTTATTTCCAGTGTTAATTTCTCATTAACTCACCAATATCATCATCTGTCCTATCTATAGGATCTTTCTCCAAGCAATCTCTCACAATGTCCCGGCTCATCAATGGATCTGATGCCCTCTCGATGTCTTCCTCGTCATCATCATCTTCAGAATCTACTGCAGTCTCTGGCAGACCACTTAGATCCATTTCTCCAGCCTCATTCTCTGTGGCCTTTGAAGTTTAAAAAAAAGTTATGAAACTAATTACAATTACTGTACAAGAAGATCCACTTAAACGTTTTGTTAAAGATGGCTGCTCAATATTTTAAACCTCATACATTGTGTTTTTACTACATCTTAAAACAATTACAAGTCTTCTCTTTTTTAAAAACCCTTTTGCAACTATGAACTTGATGTTATGTCTTAGTTTACATTTATATCATTTTTGTCTGTATTTAAATTTTTTTCTATTATTCTTAATTCAGTCACTAAATCACCAGTTGCCCAATCTGCTTATTAGTCTTTCTTTAAAATACTAGATTGAATTGGCCCTGGCTGTGCTATTTCCAAGTAATTCAACCTGTTAGATAATTTCGAGTGTTGTTTTGTATAATTATCGCCATACCCAAAATTCTGTATTATTAATAAAAGTTGCAAATGTTCCTGATCAGATGCAAAACAACCAGTGTCTAAAATTCATCGCTTGTAGATGGTGGCTACAGACAAATCTTTCATTTAATTGGGTGTTTTTTTTTGAAGAGCTTTTTATTTTGGTAAAAAGGTAAACCTGCTAGTGAATAAATTGAATACATGATCAGGCATACAGAGCATATGCCATATTCTTCAAGCAATTTTTGATACTTTTATATCTGAATAAGAAGAAATTATGCTCACCAAATAATGTGCACAGACAGTTAAAAAGCATACGAAGGAGCACAACATAAAATAGGGCCTAATATTCTACTCTGGTAACGTTATCAAGAACAAACAGCGCTATTCTTATTATCATGTGACTGAAAGTAGCAGATGCCTTCAGTTACAGCTGCTAGAAAAGCAGGACAGTGGCACCCACACCAGACTTCAGGGTGAATGGTCCCACGTTCAAATCCAGCTAGCCCCTTGCATGCCTTCCATCCATGCTGTGTTGAACATTGAGCTAGCAACTCAGCCTCTTAAAATAGACAAGCGCCAAAGAAATGACAAGGCTGCCGCTCGATGCGCCAAAGGAACGGCAAGGTGTGGGGATGAGATATAACTAACTATAACAGCTGACAGAATGCTCATCTCAAATATGATGCCCTGGGAACTTGGGCGTAATTGAGGGGTAAGTCAAAACTGTGGGCCAATTGTATTTTACACAGCCGTTAAGGGTTTTATACTGTGAAATTACACAGAATTAGTTACACGTAATCTTAATTAAATATCATTTAATTCAACTTAAGCAACACACACAAAATGCTGGAGCAACTCAGCAGGTCAGGCAGCATCTAAGGAAACGAATAAAAACATTCAACGATTTGGGCCAAGACCCTTCCTTCATCAGGACTGGAAAGAAAGGGGTACGAAGCCAGAATAGAAACACTGGAAGGGGGGGTGGGTGGAAGAAGCTGGAAAGTGACAGGTGAAGCCAGGTGGGTGGGGGGGAAGGAATGAAGAAAGAACCTGGGAGGTGATAGATGGAAAAGACAAAGGGCTGGAGGAGGGGCACCAGGGGAGAGGTGCTAGACAGGCAAGGTAAAGAGAAACCACAAAATCATTCAGAGTCTTCCTCAAGCAGAAGACCTGGATGAACCATGAGATCCGCAATCTGCTGAAGACCAGATCAGAGGCATTCAAGTTTGTGACCAAGAAAGTTACAAGAGGTCCAGGTACGATCTCTGAAAAGCCATCTCATGGGCAAAAGGGCAATTCTGGACTAAACTTGAATCAATGAAGGATGTTTGACAGTTGCGGCAAGCCTTGAATACTATCACCTCTTATAAAGTTTAATCAAGTAACATAGGCAACAACAGGGTTTCACTTCCAGATAAACGTAATGCCTTCTATGCTTGCTTTGACCATTAAAACATGGAGCAACCACCACAAACTCCTACAGCCCCCGATGATCCTGTGGTTTCAGCCTCATGCGAGCAGCTTTCAGGAGGGTGAACCCACAAAAAGCATCCAGCCCAGATAGGGTAATTGGTCAAGTACAAAAGATCTGTGCTGATCAACTGGCTGCAGCATTCACTGAGATCTTTAACCTCTCACTTCAGCAGTCGAGTTACCCACGTGCTTTAAGTAGGCTTCAACTGTACCCCTACCCAAGAAGAACATGGTGACCTGCCTCAAATACTATGGCCCAGTAGCACTTACATCCACAATGATGAAGTGTTTTGAGAGTTTGTTGATGAAATATATCAACTTCTGCCTGAAGAGCGACTTGAATCCACTCCAATTTGCCTACTGGAGTAACAGGTCCACAGCAGATGCCATCTCATTGGCTCTTCACTCACCTTATAACATCTGGACAGCAAAGATGCACATATCAAGATGCTCTTTATTGACCACAGCTCAGCATTCAATACCATCATCCCCTCAAAACTTATCAATAAGCTCCAAGATCATGAACTTGTGGCCAAGTGGTTAAGACATTTGACTAGTGACCTGAAGGTCGTGAGTTGGGAGCCCCAGCTGAGGCAGCGTGTTGTGTCCTTGAGTAAGGCACTTAACCACACATTGCTCTGCGATGACACTGGTGCCAAGCTGTATCGGCCCTTGCCCTTCCCTTGGACAACATCGGTGTCATGGAGAAGGGAGACTTGCAGCATGGGCAACTGCCGGTCTTCCATACAACCTTGCCCAGGCCTGCGCCCTGGAGAGTGAAGACTTTCCAGGCGCAGATCCATGGTCTCGCAAGACTAACGGATGCCTTAAACCTGGGGCTCAATATCATCATGTTCAATCGGTTCCTCGATTTCCTCACTTGTAAATCCCAGACAGTTCAGATTAGCAACAACACTTCCTCCACGATCTCCATCAGCACAGGTGCACCAGAAGGCTGGGTGCTTAGCCCCCTATTCTACTTGCTTTACACTTATGACTGTGTGGCTAAGAGCAGCTCCAATGACATTTTCAAGTTTGCTGATGGCACCACTATCGTAGGTTGAATCAAAGATGGTGATAAATCAACATATAGTAGGGAGAATGAAAATCTGGCTGAGTGGTGCCATAACAATAACCTCTTCCTCAATGTCAGCAAGACCAAGAAGCTGATTATTGACTTCAGGAGGAGGAAGCCATAGGTCCATGAGCCAGTCCTCGTAGGGGGATCAGAGGTAGAGAATGTCAGCAACTTTAAATACCTCAGTTATATCATTTCAGAGGACCTGTCCTGGGCCCAACACACAAGTGCAATTATGAAGAAAGCAAGGCAGTGCTTCTACTTCTTAGGCGTTTGCCAAGATTTAAAATGACATCTAAAACTTTTAACAAACTTCTGTAGATGCATGGAGGAAAATAATATATTGTGTGGCTACATCGCAGCCTGGTATGGAAGCACTAATGTCCTTGAATGGAAAATCCCCACCATTGAGCACATCCATACAAAACACTGTCATCGGGGACCCCCACCACCCAGGACATGCTCTGCTTTCATTGCTGCCATCAGGAGGAACGTTCAGGAGTCTCAGGATTCACACCACTAGGTTCAGGAACACTAATTACCCGTCAACCATCAGAAGAGGAAGACGACAAATAGGGAAGGGGAGGGGAAAAAAAAAGAACTTTACCAGGAGAAATTGATGTTCATGCCATCAGGTGGGAAGCTACCTAGGTGGAATATGAAGTGTTGCTCCTGCACCCTGAGGGTGGCATCATCACGGCAGAAGAGATGGGCATGGACCAACAGTCAGAATGGGAATGGGGATAGGAAATAAAATGGTTGGTCATCGGATTGTTAAGTGTTTCTTTATTTACGTTAATACACTTTTCCCCCCCCAAACAAGAATACTTATATAACACTTAATTGTGAGATTTGTGCTACTATATTTTGATATACAACACAATCTGCAGAATATTGTCGCAAATGAAGATCAAAAAGCAATTGACTGTTATCTTTGCCTCAAAGACAATCAATGGCTGAGTTAAATGAAAGGTACTGAGTGGACAACCCATTACCCTTTCTTTTGAGATTCCCAACATCATAGAAGGCAATCTTCAGTCAACTTCATCCACCGTACAAGAAATGCTAACAGCAGATACAGCAAAATCAATGGAATAGACAACAGCACAGCTATTGGAGTAAAGATTGCACTCCAAAATTAGTAGTGGCCTCCATCCAAACTATTCATAGGTTACAAAACTAGCAGCTACAGAACAACGTAAAAAGAAAATCCAGGTGTATCCTGTGCACAAGATGCTACTTCCAATTCATTATGGCTTAATAACACCAACTCAGTCTACCCCTATTTGTCACAAAGTAATGGAAGGTATCATTGATACTACATAAAGCAGCAATAGGTCAATAACTGGGCTTACCAATAGCCAGTTTGAATTTGACAAGACCACTTTGGGCTCCAAACCTCATCGAAGCTTTGGTCCAAACAATAAGTAAAGGGGTGAATTTGTCAGAGCAGCATTTCACTGAATATAGCAACATGAAGCCCAATAAAACACTGCTGAACAGTCATCAAGGTATAATTCCATTAGTTGGGTCAGAACTTACTCAAAAGATGGAAAACAAGATGGAAATTGTGGGAGAACAAAAGCTTAGTCCCAGGGCTTCACTGGAAATGTCCCTCATGTTTATGTCCTAGGCTAAACTATCTTCATTTTATTTTTATTACAAGAGAGAAGATCATTCCACCCAATGATTTCCTGCAAGTCCCCAGGGGAACAATCTCCCTCAGCTTACTTTCCTTATCCTTGCAACTTTTTTTGTTCTCACACATGCCAGCTAACCCCTCTTTGATTCATTTTTGCCAATGATCTATAACTAAGGGATGAATTATAGTAATCAATTATCCCAAAGTTGGAAGAAACTCAAGCACCTGGAGGTCAAGATTGAACTCAGGTTGCTGAATCTGTAAAAGTGCAGCACTAATTGCTGCACTCTTCAGCCCAGCCTTTATTAAACTTCTTTAAAAAATTTACTTTAGCTTAACTGATGGATGAATTCCAGTGAACGTCAAGTTAAAATTGTTATTTCACTTGATTTCTATATCTAGCATTTGATATTAACTTCTAAAGCATAGGAATTAAGTTTTTAACCTTTTTATTAATAAGCATTCCAGGATTTTTTATTAAATTAAAAAGTGCTCAAAATCTCAGCGTTTCCCTTTCATTATCAGCCAGCACCAATCAGCACATCAACTCTGTGATTTATGTGCAAGATTATGCAAGCCCTTGTAAACACCATTTTCTTTCCTACTAAAATGGATAAACACATATTTTTACATTACGTCTCATCTGTCAGTTGTTGTTCATTATTAACTTGCCTATCTCCTTATAGCCTCTTCTAATTCCTCTTGCAGCTCACTTTCTCCCTAGCTCTGTATCATCAGCATTCTTACATAAAAGGCACTTAATTTCTCAACAAATCTTCACCACTGAGCCCTCCTACAAGAAATGCTGCCACAAGAAAGCAGCATCCATCATCACCAGGGCCCCACAATCCAGGACATGCTCTCTTCTCACTGCTACCATCAGGAAATAGGTACAGGAGCCTCAGGTCCCACAACAGCATTCAACAAGGTTCAGGAACGGCTAATACTCTTCAGCTATCATGGTCCTGAACCTGCGTGGATAACTAACACTCATACTCAACACTGAACTGATTCCACAACCTACAGACTTACTTTCAGGGACTCTATAACTCATGTTCTCAGTATTACTTAATTTTTTTTTATTATTACTGTTATTTGGTTGTTTGTCAGCTTTTTTGTGTACTTTTTCCATTGACACTATTGTATGCCTTTATTCCAAAGTGAATGCCTGCAAGGAAACAAATCTCAGGAGAGTATGGTGACATACAGTATACATGGTTTGATAATAAATTTGCTTTGAATTTTGAAGTCTTTAACAAAGACTACAAAGAACATATGACCAAGACCCAATCTTTGCAATGATCTGCCAACTGCAGGCTGCAAAACAAAAAAAAATCCAATCTTCCTGCTGTAAACTAATCCTCAATCTATATAACATAAAGATATTAATATCTCCTGATTTTGAGTAATAACCTCTAGGGCAGAATCCTACCAAATGTGTTTTGAAAATTTCTAAATACTATGTTCACTGGTTCCTTGTTATTATCCTGCCAGAAATCACCTCAAAATAAAGATCTGTCAGATGAGATTTTGTTCTCATCAATCAGTGTCAATTCTGCCTATTCTATTATGGTTTTAATGGTCTCTGCCCTATATCACTAATAATAAATGCTGGCATTTTTTACGAATTGTCAAACATAGTAACTACAGATCTCAAGTTTCTCTCCTTCCTTTCTTTAACAGTTGTGTTTGCTACTTACTGTGGATGGACCATTCAAAATGCCAGAGAACAATAAAAGGTGAGGAATAATGTGTATGTTATTCTAAATATTTAAAAACCAAGGACATATACTATAAGGCTCATGACATATACTACAAGGCCCATGACATTAGTCGGCTTTGTCGCCACTATCAGCTCTATTTAGAACTAATTTCCTCACGGAAACGTGTATTTCATTACTTTTTATTCTTCAGTATAAAAACTAATAGTACTTATTGATACTGACATTTATTCTCCATTACAATTTTCACTGAACCTGTGTGTGTTCACATGCACGAGTGCGTGTGCCTGTGCAAGGAATGCACATTTACTTCAGCTGGTTTCCTTATGTTAATCCATAACAGCTTTGAGAAAGTGTTTTCAGATGTTTTGTTCCTTTGCTTTCATGATACACTTTCATAATTTGCTGATTCCTAAAATTTTCCCTGTCTTTAGGAGTTTTAATTTCCTTTTCAGCTATATTACAAATCTTTTCCTTTAATCAAATACCATGTTTATTTTCCCATCAACCCATGCCATTTCTTGTTCATTTATTTAATTCCTGTCAAATATACACTTCAACCATGTTTGCCTCTATGTACCAACTGTTATATCTTTTAAATGTTTCCAAATCCCTCATCCCTTCAATATGGTGATGTTATCATCACCAAGCACCACTCCTCCCTTCACCACCATGACAAACATCCTAGAGGCTATTACCAATGAAAACAGAATCAGACTTGCCTCATCATTAAGGCAGAAACACCAGGGCAGTGATCTGGTCATCTACAAGTAATTATTGACTTCTCAAAACCTTTCCATTACCTATTCTCCAGGCATTTGAGTAATTACCATTTAGCTGGCTGGGGTACAACAGCACTGAGAAGTAAGCAGTTTGATTTACTGACACATTTGGCTGCCAAAGAATGCACAGCAACTTCATTAACATTATTTCAATATTTAAATCCAATCAACCACTTTACTAAGTAATTAGAATCAACATTTGAGTACATCCCTCCCAATGATTTCTAAGAATATGAACATATCATCTCTCTTCAAGTCACATCAATCTTAATGCAATGGCTGCTGCGAGTTTTACCCAAGTACCATAAATCGAGTTGCCCATAAATAATATTGTAAAAGCCTAACACCTTATACCTTCCTCAAATGCTAATTTGCTCCAGGCAAAATGGAATACAGTGGATTCCAGTTAATTGAGGCACATTGGTACCAATACATTTTGGTCAAATTAAGCAGCTGTCCAATTAGCCAAAGTTTCATGGAAATAATTAAAAAGGTATTAAAAAAACTACTGTTTAATTGAGTAACTAGTTATGTACTTAAATGAAAGGCAGAACAAACTAGAATATTATCAATACTATTGCAGTACTATAAAGCTGTGTATTAGTTTCTAATAGTTATCGATGGAGGAATTCATCCAGTGTATGCTGCTGTGTTCTTTTGATTTCTGGCATCTTCAGGCCTCAATGCATGAAACCACAGCGAGCAAAACAGATCTGAATTGTCTTATTGCTTATTTCTCGCCAACTATCATGGACAAAAAACACTGCTTTTTGAAAACAAACACAAGCAACTGACGCTACTTAAAAACTGTTTGCTCTAGACATGGTGTAGTGTCTAACAACCACACAAGTGCATTCAACTGATGCTAGTTAGAAACAGTGGCAACAGTTTCCTGTCCCAATTAAGATGCACAGTGGCCCAAATAAACAAAGAGAATCCAGGCTATTTTCTCGATTAGCTTTTGTTCCTTAAGAGTTGTCCCAAATAAGCAGCCACCCCAATTAACTGATGGCCCAATTAACCAGAATCCACAGTATAAGCTAGAATTGATACAATGTAACATGCACATTTGACAAAGCTTGGTTTGCATTCTATTATTCAAGCATACACCTCCAACACAAGAACAGCTGTTATTATAACCTAATACAGAAATACCTACTTTGATAGCTGCTGAAGGGTCCATAACATCAATGCAAAAATTTACTTTTTAAATCTTCTTGCCCATAATCATCACCCCACCGCTACCATCAGTCTTCATTCATTCCAATCAGGTCCCTCCAGATCTACTACTCAACTTGCATTGGGGGCAATTTACAGTGGCCAATTAACCCATACGACCTGTACATCAGAGACACTGGAAGAAATAGGAGACCCTGCAAAGAAACTCCAGATTAAACCTGTTGCGTAGAGCTGTGGCTACCAGCTCTACTAGTTGCACCACAGCACTATTCTTTATGCCCTTGGCCTTTGACCGATTCTTAGCATCCTCCCTGGTTCCAGTGTCAAAATCAACCATCTTCCAATCACCTCCATGGCCTTCTTGGTCACCTTCCTAGCAGCTATCACCACTAAAGTCCACACCCCCTTAAGCCCCCATCGAACCCTTCTGTTGCCACTAGTCAATTCTCTTACAGTCCTCTTCCAAAGTCCATTATGCTCCTTATCCCAGCTGCAGTCCCTTACCTCCATCCATGAAACATCCGCTATCATTTCCCAGATCCGATTCTTACCCCAGTTATCTCCCCTCCCTCCTACCCTCCCAATCAGCTGCCAAACCCTCAATGTACTCTGGATTGAGGGAATACTGTGGTCTTGTCTTAAACTCCACATGCAAATCAGGTATACAATCAATTAACAACATGTCTATGGTAGAATAAAAGATCCTTAGTGTCTCCCACCAAAGCAGAAGGTCCCTGTGCAGTGTCTGTTCTCCTAACCAATAAATTCCTTATCATCGCAGCTCACCTCTTCTTTCTCCTTCCTTTCTGGGCTTGATCTATTTCAATACAAGGAGTATTGTAGGTAAGACAAACCATCAGCATGTGGAATTGTGATATTGTAACCATTAGACAGACTTGATTGCAGGAGGGCAGGCCTGGCAGTTCAGTGTTCCTGGGTTTCATTGTTTTAGACACGATAGAGCAGGAGGAATCAGAGATGGGATCTAGTCAGGGAAAATATCCAGGCAGTGATCAGACAAGTCAAGCTGGAAAGCTGATCTACTGAGACTATATGGGTGGTACTGAGGAATAACGAAGGGATGACCATATTAATCAGATTATATTCTTTACCACCCAGTGGTCAATGGGATTTAGAGAGGCAACTTTGTAAAGAGATCATAGACAGTTGCAAGAAACATAAAGTTGTGATTTGAAATTACACATTGATTGAGACTCCCATATTGTATAGAGTTTGTCCCAAGCATTCAGGAAAATTTCCTTAATCAATGCATAGAGGTCCCAACTAGAGAAACAGTGATTCTGGATCTCCTTTTAGTGACTGAGACAGGGCAGGTGACAGAAGTTTGTATAAGAGAATACTTTGCATCTAGTGATTATAATGTCATTTGTTTCAAGATAATTATGGAGAAGGATAGGTCTGGCCCTCAGTTGAGATTCTAAATTGCTGAAAAGCCAATTTTCATGGCATCAGAAACAGGCAGATAAAATATAATGTAAGGAAGTGTACGGTCATGTACTTTAGTAGAAGGAATAAAGGTGTAGACGATTTTTTAAATGGGGAGAAAATTCAAAAATCAGATATGCAAAGAGACTTGGGAGTCCTTGCACATGATTCTCCAAAGGTTAACTTGCAGGTTGAGTCAGTGTAAGGAAGGCAATGCTCACATTCACTTCACTAGAACTGGAATACAGTGCCTATAAAAATATTCCCCCTCCCCCTTGGAAATTTTCATGTTTTATTGTTTTACAACATTGAATCACAGTGGATTTAATTTGGTTTTTTTGACACTGATCAACAGAAAAAGACTCCTTCATGTCAAAGTGAAAACAGATTTCTATAACATAATCTAAAGTAATTACAAATATAAAACACAAAATAATTGATTGCATGTATTCACCCCCATTAATATGACACACCAAGTCATCACTGGTGCAGCCAATTGGTTTTAGAAATCAAATAATTAGTTAAATGGCAATCACCTGTGTGCAGTCAAGGCATTTCAATTGATTATAGTAAAAATACACCTCTATCTGGAAGATCCAACTACTGGTGAGTCAGTATCCTGACAAAAACTACCCCATGAAGACAACACAACATTCCAAACAATTCCACAAAAAGCACAAATCAGGAGAGGATACAAAAAATTTCCAAGACACCGAATATCCCTTAAGAGTACAGTTAAGTCAATCATCAAGAACTGGAAAGAACATGGTACAGCAGTAAATCTGCCTACAGCAAGGGTTGGCAACCTTGGCCGGATCACGTAATAATGAGTGGATGGTGGGCCAGATAAATGCCATAAAAACTTGAAATATGGGAATTATCTATTTAAATACATCTAGTTATGTTTTGCCTCAAATTAATGAATAACACATGCTATAAAATTATTTGTGCTTAAGATTGCCTACCCCAGCCTAGAGCATGCTATCTTCAAAAAACTGAGTGACCATGTAAGAAGGGGACTAGTGAGGGAGGCCACCAAGAGACCCATGACAACTCTGGGGGAGTTACAAGCTTCAGCGGCTGAGATGGGAGAGACTGCACATACAATGACTGTTGCCCAGGTTGTTCAAGCACCACACTTAACCAAAAATACACCATCCTTACCGTGAAGCACGGTGGTGGCTGCATCATACTGTGAGGATGCTTTACTGCAGCAGACCCTGGAAGGTTTGTGAAAGTAGAGAGTAAAATGAATGCAGCAAAATACAAGGAAATCCTGAAGGAAAACCTGATGCAGTCTGCAAGAGAACTGCAACTTGGGAGAAGATATCCAGCAAGACAAGGACCCCAAGCATTAAAACCAAAACTACACAGGAATGGCTTAAAAACAACAAAGTTAAAGTCCTGGAGTGGCCAAGTCAGAGTCTAGACTTCAATCCAATTGAAAATTTGTGGCTGGACTTGTAAAGGGCTGTTCACTCATGATCCCCATGCAATCTGACAGAGCTTGAGCAGTTTTGTAAAGAAGAATGGGAAAAATTGCAGTGTCCAGATGTGCAAAGCTGATAGAGGTCTATCTACTCAGACAAGGCTATAATTACCGGAAGTTTGAAATATTGATGTTCATGCATTCTCTTCATTTTCATTTTAAAAAACATCCACTTACCTGGTAAAGATCAGATAAGCTGCTGCTGCCAGAGTCACTGGTGATGCTACATCCTGAATGACTGGAGGATACTTGAGTCACTTGTGGATGGAGACTGTCGGTGAGGTGTAACTTGGTGAAGTCTGCAGGAAGCTGCATAATAGGAAAAGGATACAGAAAAGTGAGAATTTGATAGAGTCAGGTTATAGCACATTTGGTTTAAAGTATTATGCTAAATGCTTCATGACAAAATTCAATAGAATCTCATGTGAAACATCTTATATATGTTCAATATGAATAGGTTTGGCCAAATTTTCAAATGTAAAGTATTCCTAGTTATCCTAACTGAGCCAATACTCAATCTCAAATAAGTTAACATTCTTAAGCTATTGGCTTCATCAATTAGGAGTAAAAATAATTGTTTGCTAAATCACAACTTAATTTAAAATTAAGTTCTACAGATTGTTAGCAAGCTTAAAACTAAATGAGGAAACTGAAAACACAAACCATGGCCCCAGACTAGAAACTAAATGGTACAGACACAAATTTACGAAACAGAAAATCTCTTTCAGTACATCTTATTTGTGCTAAATGAAGACAGACGTTTGGATCATTGATCTACTAATTTATAGCCACGTGATCTTGTTTTAAAGTGGTCAATCCAGATACTCTTTAAATATGTTTAGGGATTTAGCCTCCATTATTTTTCCCAGAAATACCTTATTTATCAAGTGAAAATTTAAAACATCCCTACCATTCATCTTAAATCTATGCCCTGGCTGCTGTCCTCTGTTATCAATTCTTTCTGTTAACCCTGTAAAAATCTCTTATAATTTTGGACAACTCTCGCACTTCATGCCAACCTATCAACCTTCAGGTCATGGCACTCAGGGACATGCTAATTTTATTTTGTGGCTGTATGTGCTGTGTATGAAGACAACTACTGTGTTTGGCACCTTGGCTCCAGGGGAATGACGTTTCATTTAGCTGTACAGATGTGTATGGTTGAATAACAATAAACCTGAACTTGAACTTAAGTCTCCACTCAGTGTTCTCTCATCATGGTAAATCTCCTCTACACTGCTGTAATGATACTGTATCCTTTCTTCAGCATTGTACACGGTACTCTAGCAGGCTATGTTATGCAGTTCCAGCATGACTCCCCACCCCCACCCCCACCCCCCGGTCATATATCCTATATCCCAGCCAACAAAGGCAAGCATACCATACGCTTTCTTAACTCCACTATCAATGCTCTGCCACCTTCAAGAATCTGTACAGGATATCTCCAATATCCTCTTTCTCTACATTTCATAATGACCCATATTTATCTAGCATATCATGCCATACTTGCTCTCCCCAAATGTATTAGCTCACACGACTCCAATGAATCCCATTTGCTACTTCAGTGCCAACTATCCAGTCCAATTACATGCTCCAGCAGTCTTAAATTTTCTTCATCAATATCAAACACACTGCCAGTTTTGGCATCTTCAGCAAGATTCTCAATTCTGTCCTCTATATATACTGACAAATACAAGTTGAAAACCTTAGATATCTGACTGGTTCTGAACCACAAAAAAATCCAAAACACAAAAATGCTCCAGGTCACCCTCCTCTAAGCAAAAATATTATTATTTTTAAGTATAGGCAATTCCAAAAATAGCTTGTAACCTAGAGCTTGTGTAGATCAGAAATAATGATGGCTGTGATCATGAAGTTCAATGTCAATTTATTATCAAAGTACATTATATTCTCCTGAGCAGAAGACTACACCAGGTTCCACTCCTGTGCCTAATAAATTGGCCATCGAGTGCATATAGCAAGTAAAACCCCAAATAAAACAAAATTAGCTTCCTTATTAAAATCCACATTTGGGTGTTGCCTGCTAAAATGTACAGAAAAGGATCTGTTTCTAAATTTTGTAGAGCACTGATTTAACTGTGTATTCTTCCTCTTGACTAAATAGCTAGAAATTCTCAAGGTTATCTTCTCCTGAACTTGATTTTGCCGTGTTTACAGAATGCCTTTCTACTTCCTTCCTATGATGACCTTCCAAATTTATACACCTTTGATCTATTTCCAATAAAAGACCAACTATCCATTTACTTCTTCCTGACATTCATACTGACTATGCAAATTACTCCCTATCCTCAGTTATTGTCTACAACTTTTAAGATATCAACCAACCATTCCTATCCTCAAAATGCCAAATTCTGGACTTCGGTCCCTCTAAGCTACCATTCATCCATCCATAGCTTCCATTTCCTTGAGTGAGTTGAAACAACTAATTAATGTTTCATCCCCTGTTACAGTATGAAACTTCTCCACCATTTGAGGTCTGTGCTTGAAGTTCCATTCTGCTGACTTATCCAAGCCAAAGATACTGCAGCACATCTCTAGCAGAGCCATCTCTTTCCAATCACACACTGCTAGATGGGAAAACACCAAGCACTGATTTGTGGTCCTTCTGTTACCTCAGTTACATCATAACTCTTGCCATATAATTCAAAGTCAATCAGCTTTCACATGTATACTCAATGTACCAAGCTTTTTTCATTTCTCCCACCATGGAGGTTCAAGTCCAGCTTTTAAAGATAGTAATGAATTCCAAGACTATGATGACACTGGAGATTTGCTGCCTAAACAGAATGTTACACACCTCAAATGAAGATTTACATCACTTCAGACCCTACTGTACAGCAGAACGGTTGGAATGATGGAAATGAGGGATAATTATGGAACTGGAATTGAAATGGCAACCACACATAAACTAGATTCATTGTGGTGCCACCTAGTTAAAACCCAACATGTTTCATTATTTCCCCTCATCGTTCACAGTGCCTTCACAGGCTCTAATTGCTGGAGAAAACAAAACTAAAAAAGTCAGTCAGTGCAGCCATATGTAACATCCCTGGTTAGGTAAAAGGTTCAGCACTAAAAACTATCATTTTAAGCAATCCTGCCACAGTTGTTACGTCACTCGTATTATTACCCCTATACAACATTGCAGAGGATAACATTAAATACAGATGTACGTGGCATGATAAGAGTGGAGATTGGGGGGGGGGGGGAGGAAGAAAGTTGCACTGTTGATTAGGGAGAACACCACAGTTGTACTTAGGATATTCTTGGGATTCGTTCACTTAAGCTGTATGAGGAGAAATAAAAAAAGGGCAGGTTCACCTCAATGGGACACTTCTATAGCAGCCCAATAGTCAACAGGAATTAAAGGAGTAAATATGCAGAGAAATCATGGAGAGGGATAGGAAGAATAGGCTAACTTTAACTTCCTTTATGTTGCCTGGGACTATTCACAGCACTATGGCATTAGATGGGACAGAATTTGTTCAGTGCATCCAGGAAAGTTTTCTGGAGCAAAATGGTGATGGCCCTATTAGAGAAGGGGCTATACTTGACCTCAGCTTACAAAATGAGGCTGTGAAGGTAGTTGATATGTCAGTAGGGGCGCTCTTTGAGACCAGTGACAATAACTCTATTAACTTCTAAGGCAAAAAAGATGGGACTGGCCCACAAATTAAAGTACTAAATTGGGGTACGGCTAATTTTGGTAGCATTAGATAGGAACTTGCAAAAGTTGATTAAGAGAGGCTGTTAGCAAGTCATGAGACTTCTGGCAAGTGGGAAGCTTTTAAAAGTGAGATAGGGAGTTCAGAGCTACATGTTCCAGTTAAAATGAAGGGCAAGGCTGGCAAGATTAGGAAATTCTGTCTGATGAGAGGTAGTGAGGCTCTGGTCAGGAAAAAAGAGGAAGCATGCAGTGGGTCCGGTACAGACATCCAAAATCAAGAAAAATCTTGGAGAAGCATAATGAATGTGGAGTGTGTTCTTAAGGAAACTAAAAAGGCAAAAACCAGACATGAAACTTCACCAGATCTGATAAAGAATTCTAAAATATTATACAAGTATATTAAGAGCAAAAGGGTAACTAGGGAGTGAATAGGTCCCTGGTCTTAAGAATCAATGGAGTAACCTGAGTGGAGCCAAGGGAAATGGTAAAACCTAAAGCTTATAATTCTCATCTGTAACAGGAGAAAATATGTACATGCTGAAAATTCAAGCAACACACACAAAATGCTGGATGAACTCAGCAGGCCAGGCACTTACGGAAAAGAGTACAGTCGACGTTTGGAGCTGAGACCTTTGATCAGGACTGGGGGGAAAAGATGAGGAGTCAGAGTTAGAAAGTTGTGGGGGTGGGGAGGGAAGGAAGAAACGCAAGGTGATAAGTGGAACCCAGAGGAGGAAGGGCGAGGCAAAGAGCTGGGAAGTTGATTGGTGAAAGAGATATAGGGCTGGAGAAGGGGGAAATCTGACAGGAAAGGTCAGAAAGTCATGGAAGAAAAAAGGGAGAGGAGCACCAGAGGGAGGTGATAGGCAGGTAAGGATATAAGGTGAGAGGGGGAAATGAAAATAGTGAAGGACGGGGAAGGGGGCACCACCAGAAGTTCAGAAAACCGATGTTCATGCCATCAGGTCGAAAGTTATCCAGACTGAATAGGAGGTGTTGCTCCTCAAACCTGAGTGTGGCCTCATCGCGACAGTAGACTGACACATCAGAATGGGAATGAAAAGTGGAATTATAATGGACGGCCACCGGGAGATGCCGCTATTTCTGACAGACAGAGCGTAGGTGTACAGCACCTCTCTAAAGCTCCTGTCCACGACACCCTCAGCATCACAGATGTTCTTCAGCAAATCCAACTGCAGTTTAAGCTGCTCTATGCGATCAGTCAGGAACTGCAGCTTGATGCACATCCCACAGACAGTAACCAGGAACAGTAGAGTTTCACATATCTCCCATACCGCTCTCAACTTCACCACCAGTACTGCTTGTTGGAGAAATCAAAGCAATTTAATCACCATGTTTTCCCCCCACCCAATGCCTCATGCAAGTTAAGTTTCCACACCATATGCCTTTATCCAATCTACTGTACCTGTTACCCATTTCCTTCGCAAGGCAGGAAAATCAAGTGTCTTCTGATCCTGTCACAGACCCTATTAGTCCATTAACACAATTGTGATCCTTAAACAGTAATTAAGTGTAGCTTAAATGAAGCTGGCCTGCTGACCATAAAGCCTCTCTACTCAAACGGAGTTACCTCCTTCTTCAAGACATTATAAAATTCAATGCTTGCTTCAAATCCGTCTGCAGCTGAATAGTTCATGCCATTTTCATTTTGTCTAAGCCTTCCAAGTTCCATAAACCATTGACCATTTAAAATTAAACTTCTCATTGTTCATTCTACTTACTCATGGGTTTTTCTTTTACTCCTGGTCCTCCAACTCAAAATGTTTTCATCTCATATTAAATCCCAAAATGATATTACCATTTAAGCTACTTTACCTTTAATTTTAAACCAAATATTACGAAGAACACATACACAAAATGCTGGAAGAACTCAGTAGACCAGGCAGCATCTATGGAAAAGAGTACAGTTGATGTTTCCGGCTGAGAGTGAATGAGGAGTAGTCATCTGCAATTGAACTGTAGGTGCACCCCTCCGTCCATTTTAAGCGGTGCAGAAGTGATCCCCCATATAGAACATAGAGATGGGACCGCCTGTGTGACAGCATTGTCCGATTTGGGGTGACATAGTTCTTTATCGCTTCTGCCAGTTGTGGCTTATCCGGCTGGCACAAGATGTTCTTTGCTTCAAACAAATATGACAGAGGATATGGACAGAGTTCATAGTTTATTACTTCGTCTAGCCAGAGATCACCTACCTGTGACACAACTAGGAACCTCTGGAATAACAACGCTGGATCTATGGTACAGTCTTCAGCAACTTTGACTGCCCTGCTGGATGCTAGTATCTTGACCTTCGAACTCCTGTTGTGCGAATACGAGAAAACAGTGTCCATCCATCTTCCCAACTATGTCATTTCCTATTGCGAACAAGTCATGTACATTGACATCCTCATTTGCATAAACCTGTGATGATGTTGCGCAATGATTTATCATCCGAAAATGGCGTGAAACAGTCCAGTTTTGCTGCAACACACACAAAATGCTGGTGAAACGCAGCAGGCCAGGCAGCATCTATAGGAAGAGGTACAGTCGACGTTTCAGGCCGAGGCCCTTCTTTCTATAGATGCTGCCTGGCCTGCTGCATTCCACCAGCATTTTGTGTGTGTTGCTTGAATTTCCAGCATCTGCAGATTTCCTTGTGTTTGCAGTTTTGCTGCAACTTTTTCCAAGGTCAGCCTCATCTCTACTCACTCTGGAGGTGAACAACTCCTTATGTTGTTCACCTGTTGCGTAACTATTTGCGGTCAGTTCTTGCATGGCAAGGTTGTAAGAGGATGACACAGTCCAAACTGCTCTCTGGTGCTCTGACATCCCACTTCCTTGCATTAGGCCCCCTTGACTTTTTAGTGAGCGCATTAGTGTCTGTTCTATCACAAGATCAGAGCCAAGGTCAGCCCAGTATTGGCTGCTGCGTCTGTATATACAGAACCCAGACTGGAACTTCTGATGAACCTCAGGGCTGTCATCCTCCAATGCATGCATCTTCTAGATACAGAGACGAGCCGACTTCAGATAATTCGGATGGCCAGTGGCCACGAATATCGGCAAGCAAGCTGAGATGGCACTGAGATGCATCTCCCATGACCCCGTTCGATCAGCTGCAACAAGTGCCCTAGCAATCCCTACCATGTGCTGGTAGTTGACCCACAGTGTGACGTCATGAAATAATAGTTCATAGTTCTAGCGATAAAACACACCCTGCGGGTATTCCCATTCACATTTTATACCACAATTATGGCACAACCATTGTTAAAAACAGTGAAATATAGCAAAATAAGACAGGTATGGGTCCGATTCTTTTCATTGGCGGCCATGTTTTTAACGTCAGATTTTTTTTTAACTTTCCTGTGCTCCGTTTCTGTTCAACTTCTGATATATTGTTCAGTACGTCTGAAAGTACAAGAAATGACCATAAAAATTTTTTATGCAATTTTTTGGGGGTAGGGGTATTTTGGCACTATATTGACAGCATTACTTGTTTTATTACAAAGGACAGTTTATTCCACACTTACCGTTTTAATAAATAATCTTTTCCTTTACCTCATCAATAACAACCTAGGCCAACAGCGCTTGACTTCTCTCCCTAAACCACCTTCTCCTCCAAAAGAATAACGTGGCCATATTCTCACAACATTTACCATGTTTCCTTGTTATAATGAAGGAGGCCATTTGGCCCATTAAATCTATACAAACTCAAGGAACAATCCATCAAAAAAAATCACTCACTACACACAAGTGGCCAATTAACCTACGAATCCTTTGAGATGAGGAGAAAACCAGAATGCAGAGATCAAATCAACACAATCACAATTAAAAAAAACATACAAACTCAGTTCAGTGAAACCAGTAAGCAGTGACTCTTCTACCCAATGAATATCCCTAATGTCTCTTATGACTCAATATTTGAGTACATCCATTTCTGCTGCTTATTATTTATTTATTTAGAGATGCAGAATTGTAACTTCTGACCCAACAAGCCTACCCCACCCAATTACACTCATGACCAGCTAACCTACAAACTCCTATGTCTTTGGAATGTGGGGAGAAACTGGAGCACAAGGAGAAATCCCACGTGCTCATGGGAAGAATGTACCAACTGTTTATAGGCAGCAGTGGAAATGAACCCCAGTTACTGGTGCTTGATATATTTTGACAGGAAGGCTTTTCATGTGGTACCAACCATGGCTCAGGTGTAAGCAAATTCACCTCAAAATCAACGATTCCATTCCAATGACATGTAAGAAAAGAGGAGTTTTGTGTCTGGGCCAATATTTATACTGCCACTAACACAAACAAAATCAGATCATCTGGTGAATACGTAACAGCACTAAATTGAGAGATTCTCCTGGCTCCAAAATTGGTTGTTGCAGTTAATAATTAACAACCACTATATGTTAATAAAAAATTCTTAATTGTCTGGCAAGCATTGTGTGTCACATTGATGGCATTATATGTGTCCTTCCTTTCTTAAAGAGAGCAACTTGAGTAAAATATCCTTATTTAACAAGTCTGAATTTTTGGAAAGGAAAATCGTTCAAAATAATATAATAATGAATGATTATTATCTAGACAGCTTGCAAATTATACAATAATGTGCTGCAGTGTACTAATATTTTTTTAAATATTCGATGAAATTCTGAACAGTTCCAAGTGACATTTTAACTCAGTAAGCTCACAGCATGTAAGGTGTCAAGGTGTCTGTACAAGTTAAACACTATAGGTTTATTAAATGTTTGCCGATAGCGGTTGGATTCTTTCTGGCCTCAGGCACAGTGGCATCAAGATGTCTGTCGATGAACACGAGTTGTTTGAATGAAAGAAACCATGCTGAGTTAGTGGCATGAAAACAAAAGATCAAATAGTCTGTTTCTGTGTGTCTTGCTATGCTTGTGAATTGAACCCTTATTAATAGAGGCATCTCTTGTTTGATTGCTGGGACTTCACCTAAACCGAGGGATCGCAATCAGGGCCGAGGACAGACCCAGGATGATTTCACGGGTCGGAATGTGAAGTAACCCAACAACAGCAGTGATCAAATCCCTCGGTGATGACAAGATCAAGTGGAGACTACGAATCATGAGCCCTGAAATCTTTGAAACTATATAGTATCTTGAGTGGTTTATTTATGCTTTCTATTTTATAATAATAAATTACGCTTAAATTACTTTGTTGTGCTTGTACGTTTATTACATTTCCTGACAGTCAAATTGTTTGGGCTTTTTGGGTCTGATCAATCTAGCCCATTACAAATATTTCATAAACATTGATCTCCAAAGCACTGCACATCATTAAATATTTAGATGTACTTCACGAAAATTGTTATGTCAGCATCATTTTTTAATATTTCACAATTTAGCATGCATAAAATGTTCATTGTGCAACAAAGAAGAGCAGCAGCTGCCAATCCTGCCTTTGCCTGCTTATGAAAGAACTTACTAAAAAAATGAGGCAGTAATTCTTTCTCTTCTGCAGCCAAAGGCATTGGGAGCAACTAATCTGTCTTCAACCCACTATAGCTGTAAAAAGTCAGCTAAGCATAAAACAAAATATTAACCATGATGAACAAACAAAAAAAAATCAGTATTATCTTTTAATTAACCTTTTAATAAAGTTGAAATAACACAAGAGTAAATAAAACCCACTTCTCAATGGAGGTGTTTTCAGCATAGCCACTTGGGTGCAAAAACAAATTGATATCCAACACAACCAAACCAATAATGTAACTAATTTTTACCATGACACCACCTTTTTAATGTGATTTGCTATTAAATTTTAATATTTGTGAATGCTACTAAATTTCAGTATTTGTGTTTTTAACATGGTTATCCATTTAGGAAAGAATACTCATTTTTTAAAGGAGGAAAAACAATCTTTTCATCTTCAAAATGAAATGTGTGTACTGATCAAACCCCAAAAGGCTCACTTCTCTCCTTTCAACTTTGGCAGTAGGTGTGCTTTTGAGAAGCCCAAAAGCTTCCGAATGAGACACGATGAGGTGGGATCAATCTAGATCAAATTTTCTAAGATAAAATAATACAGATGCTAGAAATCCAAAACAAAACCAGAAAATACTCAAAATATTGAGGTGGTCAAGCATCATGATGACCTCTGAACTGCTTGATAATCCCAGCATTGTATGCTTTCATTCTATTTGCAACGTTCTGCTCAAAGTTGTGGGCATACTACATTGGTGCTGGAATGTGTGGTGACATGGGCTGTCCCCCATATATCCATAGGTCGTGTTGGTTAACACAAATGATGCATTTCACTATATGTTTCGACGTACATGTGATAAATAAATGAATCCAAATCTGGTGATGTTCAAAATTATGCCGTAGGAGCAGAATTAATGCATTTGACCCATCGAGTGGACTCTGTCATTCCCTCATGGCTGATTTATTGCCTCCTCAACCCCTATTCTCCTGCCGTCTCCCCATAACCTTTGAAGCCCTTAATAATCAAGAACCTATCTACCTTCACTTTTAATATACCCGATGACTTAGCCTCCACAGCTGTCTGTGGCAATGAATTCCACATATTCACCACCCTTACATAAAAGAAGTTCCTTCTCATCTCTGTTCTAAACGGGTGTCCTACTCTGAGGCCATGCACATTTGTCCTAGACTCCCCTACTACAGGAAATGTCCCTGCCACATCCATTCTATCTAGATTTCTAAACTCCAGGCTCAGGACCATCAAACATTCCTCATATATTAACTCCTTTATTCCTGAGCTCATTCTCATGAACCTCTTCTGGACCCTCTCCAATACCAGCACATCAGTTCTTGGCGGGGGTGGGGTGGGGGGGGGGGGAGAGAAGGGTGACAAAACTGCTCAACTATATTCCAAGCCTTTGCATTGCATCTTGCTTTTATGCTCTAGCCCTCCTGAAATGAATGATAACACTGACTCAACCTACAAATTAACCTTTAGGGAATTCTGCACAAGGACTCCCAAGTCACTTTGCACCTTTCAATTCTGAATTTTCTACCATTTAGCAAATAGTCTACACCTTTATTCCTTCTAACAAAATACATGAACATACACTTCCTTACACATACGTTATTTGGCTTGGTGGGGTACATCACACAGCATCCACACAAACTTGATTACTCAGTTTGGCGGGGCCAAAGGCTGCTCGCCCTAGACGAAAGTGAGTTGAGCAAGCCTGAGGCTCATCAGGGGGCTACATTTGGGGGCTTTGTCCGAGATTTGATTCAGCGAGGTGCTGTGTGATTGCCCTGTTTAAATCAGTGCTGCTGTCTCTGTGGGATTGCAGTTAGTAATGTGTCTCTCTGTGGGATTGCTGGTTATTACTGCATGCGTGTTGGGTGGGGTGACTGTTGGTACCCCGGAGGTCTTTGTTCAAGTTCAGACTAGCGCTGACGAATTGGTGGTGGGACTGGAGGTGTCTATTGGTGCCCCAAGTGAGGTGGGACCATGGGCTGTCCATACTGTTTGGAGCGAGAGGAAAGAGTGGTCTGATTCGGAAGTAGTGTCTGTGAAGAAATGTCCCAGCTATGGCAGGCTCTGCCTGGCTTTTGGGATATTGTCCACCCCTAAAAGGGCGGAGGCGTACAAGACGTGGGCAGAGCGGATCTCTCAGTTGTTAGATGAGTGGCAGTGTTCGGTTGAGGGAGAGTGACAGGAATTGGTTGAAAGTTTGAGTAGGCGGGCTGGTGACGGTGTTAGAACTGTCAGGTTCAATTACCCCGTAGTAACAGCCACCAGTTATCTGAAAGTGGGGGAAAATGCGTCTGGTTCAACTGGAAGTAAAATGCAGCGCCGGCGGGGGGGGGGGGGGGGGGGGGTTCCATACCTGTGTCAGGAGATTGGGGAAAAGCTTTCAGTGTATCTTCTCTGGCTGGGAGGGCAGCTAAATTGCTTGCAGTGCCAGGGGGATCATTTAAGGGGATCAGCCCCTCCCTCAGTTGTTCAGCTGACCAGAGAGGCGTCGGGAAACTTAGTGGAGGCCCAGTGGGGGAACGGCTTGGGATCTCTGGGGGAGCACGTTCCCAGCAATGTACCAGGGAACTTCTGAAAGGAAAAGACACTATTCCTGAAGGCTTAGAAGGACCACGCCCCAGTGTGTCATTACAGATAGATGGAAGCTATGCTAAAGTCATCCCCGACACCAGGGCGCAGGTCGAGCTGTTGTACAGTTCGTTTTACAAACGTTTCTGAAGCATTTACCCTTGACAACATTGAGGGCACTGGAGACTTGGGGTACCAGTGCCAGTGATTATCCAGAAGACGATTATTGGTCAGTGAAACTGGAGTTCATGGGGGCATTGTCTGTGTACACAGCGTTTCGAGCTGCTTGTCAGGACGTGTGTAGCAGCCTTGGGCCAGTACTGAATTTAAACGAGAGCCGATTGTGGTATGGCCTGGGGGAGGTTATCTGAGGGTGAGACCCTCTTAGTAGACGCTCCAAAATACCACGAGGGAGGGGAGTTGACCACTGAAGACACTGCAGTGAGAGAGGGGTCACGGCAACTGGACCCTGTAGCCGTGGAAGGCATAGGCAGTGTGTGTATGAATTATAGGACTCTGAACAGACGCACTGTCATTGACCAGAATACAGCCCTGAGGGCCGAAGACACTATGGTCTGTTTGTATGGTGCGATGTGGTTTAATGTGCTGGATCTGAGGAGTGGATCTTGCCAGATCCCGATGAGTGAGGCCGACAAGAAGACGGCCGTTATAGGTCCCCTAGGATTCTTCCGATCACAGGGCATATCCAGAGCCCCTGCAACCTTCCCGCGGGACATGAGGAAGACCATGGGGGATGTGGAGGTGTTTGGAGTTTTGGCGTATGTGGATGATCGCCTCGGGTTTGGATTCGCCTTGGGGGACTAGCATCTCACTTTTATGTGTGTTGCTTGAAATTCCAGCATCTGCAGATTTCCTCGTTATTAAGTCTTAAAGGTGATTTTGTTATCTATAGCTGTGTCAGGTACTTGTATTCTGCAACATGCTCTATCAACTGGCCACTTATTTCCAGGGTTGGGACAGTGTATGTTGTTTTCTGAAGTCCACTACCATTTCCTTATTCTTACTGGGGTTTAGGTCCAGATAGCTGTTTGTGCACCATCCAGCAAATTTATTGATTTCCTCATTGATGCTGTCATCCGAGTACTTGATGCACTGCGTGCCTGGGTGTGAGCTTTTGCAGTCGTCCGTGTACAGTGTGAACAAGACTGGTGAGATAGCAGAGCCCTGTAGGGCTCCAGTTGATATTTGCCTGTTGGTGCTCATATAACCATTATATCTCACTTTTTGATGTCTGTTTGTGAGGAAGGAGAAGTTGAGGACTACGAGGTGGGGGGTTACGTTCATTTGTTGGAGTTTGTGCCCTATGAGATGGGGTTGCAT
This sequence comes from Mobula birostris, assembly GCF_030028105.1. Lineage (NCBI taxonomy): Eukaryota > Metazoa > Chordata > Chondrichthyes > Myliobatiformes > Myliobatidae > Mobula > Mobula birostris. Next base: position 122,355,236 of record NC_092373.1, on the reverse strand, counting down.
GCTGTTAAATGCACTGGAGAAGTCCACAAACAACATCCTAAAAAACTGATCCGGGCCTCTCCAGGTGTGTGTAGGTATGGTGCAGTAACATTAGTACAGCATCATCCACACCTCTTTTCAGCCTATAAACAAACTGGAGTGGGCCAGGGAGCTCACTTACCATCACCTGTAGCTGTGGGTGGAGGAGACTTCATTATCGATGATGTTAGAGCTCCACGACGGTAGTCATTATTGCAGGTGGGATTGCTCTTCTTGGGAACTGGGCATAGGATGAAGGTTTTCCAAAAGGTTGGTATGGAATGTTCAGACAGAGAGCAGTTGCAGAGATGACAGAAAACCTCTGACAGTTGTCTACAGCAGAGTTTCCGTAGCCATCAACTGATGTTGTCTGAACCTGGTGCTTTACTTATCTTTCCACCTATCTTCATATCATCTGCCAACTTGGCCACAGAGCCATCAATTCCATCATTGACGTATAATGTGAAATGATGCTGCCCTAACACCAACCCCCATGGAATACCACTAGTCACCAGCAGCTAACCTGCAAAGGCCCTCTTTATTCCCACTCTTTGCCTCCTGCCAGTCAGTCAACCTTCTATCCATGCTCACATTCTTCGTGTAATACCATGCAGTCCTATCTAGTGTAACAGCCTCAAGTACAGCACCTTGTCAAGACCTTCTGAAAATCCAAGTAAACATTGTAAAGCAGCTTACAAAAGGATTATATCTTATTTCGATGCAAAAAATGTAAGACTATCCAGATCATAGGATTAATATAAAATAAATATTTCAGTGGATTTAAGTACATGAGTATTTGAAATACAGTGGATTCCAGTTAATTATGCCATCAGTTAATTGGGACAGCTGTTTATTTGGGACAACTCTTAAAGAACAAAAACTAATCAAATAAATAGCCAGGATTCCCTTTGGGACACAATGCCGCTGAGGGCAGGAGACTGGTGCCGATCAGTTTATAACTAGTGTCAGTCATGTGGGCTTGCATGGCCATTAGACATTACACTGTGCTTAGAGCAATCTTCTTTAAATAGCGTCAGTTGTGTGTATTTGTGTTCAAACACAAGTGATTTTTGTCATTGATAGTTGGCAACAAATAAGCAGCAAGACAATTTGGAACTGTTTTGCTTACCACCGTTTCAAGCTTTCAGGCTTGAAGGTGCCAGAAACAGCCGGGAGTTAAAAAGGAAACTATTTCACTATTTCAACAAGTTAGGAATGTACGAAGTTATCAACAATCACCTTGAATGTTACAATGAAAATGAAGATTTGGAGTTTGCAATTGTCTGAAGCATTGTATGAAGGCAGTCCCTTATCTACACTAGATGCCTGCGCTGATTTTATTCATTTAAAGTCAGAAGAACACAACAGATGAATTCCTCCGTCAATAACTAGTAGGAACTAATACACAGTTTTATCGTACTGTTGAGGGATTGGTGGTGTTCTAATTTGTTTTGCATTTCATTTAAGTACATAAATTGTTATTCAGTTAAACAGTTTTTTTTCTTTGTTATACCTTTTAACTATTTCCATAAAACTTCATCTAATTGGGGCAGCCACTTAATTGGGCCAAACTGTACTGGTCCCAATGTGTCCCAATAAACCAGAATCCACTAATTCATCTTACCCAGGCACTGATTTGGGACTTGCACTCAAAAACTGAATATTTCTTGCTGAACACAAGTTTATGAAGATGTACATCCTTAAATATAATTAGGAAATTTCAGGTTCCTACAGCAACAGGAACGAAAGTGACAGGATTTATGTACTGTAATGTATTGCAGCACATGCTTAGTTAACAAACATAATCCAAAAGTAAATGTGGCAAGGTAAAGATAAGCAAATGAATTTAAAACTTGCGCACCAAAGCTTTTTAGCACTAGAATACTTGGGCACTAAATGCTACAACCGTAAAAAGTAAAACAGAACAAAGTCAACCAACCGAGGAAAAGAAAAGAAAATGGTGAACATCCTGTTTAGAATCTTTCTCCACTTGCAAGAAACTATAGCCAAAAGATAACCTTGTGATTGTTTACACTGATTAAAGGAATAATACTAAACTACACTGAAACAATTTTGCTTGTATTCTGTAACCAGCAGTAACATGGCAACATCTCTATTTACTACTTACTTGCTATGCTTTATCTAGGGATTTCTGTAGTTTGAATCAAGTGACAGTTTATAAGAATTTTTCATAAATAGCAATAGGAATGTCTTCAAGAAGGCTAACAAGCCACTGAAGAATGTCTCATAAAACATACCAGGAAGTAAATCTACCAATTTATCTCATTCTTAAGCCTTTTACAAAATGCAAAAGAAAGACAGGAACATACATATGAAAATTAAGATAGATTAAAAGAAATTATTTAAAATAATTCTTATTCTCATTCCTAGTGTGGAATTTTGAAATAACTGATTCATGAAACCATCCATAAAGAAAATGTTCAATTGTTCAGCCACAGAGTTCATAGGATATTAACTGAAAATGGCAAATACTAGAAGGCATAGCTTTAAGGTTGAGTGGGGGAAAATTTAAAGAAGATTTTTGCATAAGAATGGTAGGTGCCTGCAATGCAAATCCAGTGGAGGTGGTAGAAACAAAACACAAAATTTATGAGGCATTTAGAAAGGCATGTGAACAAGCAGGGAATGGAGGGATATAGATTTTGTACAGGCAGATGTACAGCTTAAATTTTCACTGTCCACCATACAGTACATACCATATATATGAAGTGTCAATATATTTATCAATGTAGAACGGAGAGCGAGTTTGTAAATCTGCTGGAAGCATAGGATGCTGTAAATGGCAAGGGTGGAGTGTCACAGGAGGGGTGTGGGACAGGTGTCAGAGGAGGACTGGGGTGGGGGGTGGCATGCGTACAGATACAGCCAATCCTGAGACACCAGGCAAGGTTACTTGATGTCATTACATAATGTCTCTCTGGTGCTTCCCACTCCTTCCCCTCTCTCTTCCCCCTTCCCACTTTCAGTCCACAACAGAGACCCATATCAGAATCAGATTTATCATCACTCACGTCTTGAAATGTGCTTGTTTTTTGTGGTAGCAGTACAATGTAATACATAAAATTATTCCAGTACTGTGCAAAGGTCTTAGACCTCCTAGCTCTATCCCTCTATATACTGTATATAATAAAAACAATATAATACACAGGACTACAATATGATAAAATTCTTCTTCATCAGAGTGGAAAGCGAACTAGTTCATCCCAAGACCTAGGGCCCCAAATTTAACCTGATCTGCAAAATTTGGAAAGGATGACCCCAAAAATGATAAAGGAAAGAAAAAAGTTTATATAATTAAAAATAACTAAGAAATATGAAAACTAATTGATTCATGAGTGGCATAAGGCACTTACAGGTTGAGACATAAGGTAGGTTATAAGAAGAACTCACTGAAACTTTAATCAAATTGTTTCATATCAGTCCCCATCAGGACACAGAAAGTATTCAAGGAAGTTTTTTTTAAAATTGGAGCAAGAGGCTGAGAGAGAAGGAGTAGGAATCTCAGAGAGAAGGTATCTTTTTGCTCTGCTCAGGGAAAAGAGGCTAGACTGCGCAGGCATGTGATGTAGAGCGCCAAAGGTTTAAAAAAAGACCACCATATACAGTGGGCAGCGGAGCGGGAGGGAGCAGAGTGGGACGGCTTTGGCTCAACAGGCTTCGGCGTGAACAGGCAGAGGCGAGGGTAAGTTCCGGTAAGTTTTGTTTTGTTTGTTTAGAGTAGAGAGAATGCTAGGCAGGATGTTGGAATGTTCCTCTTGAAGGATATGGGAAGTCAGGGAGACCTCCAGTGTCCCTGATGACAACAACACCTGCAAGAAGTACATTCAGCTGCAGCTCCCAACAAACCGCGTTAGGGAACTAGAGCAGGAGCTGGATGACCTCCAGATCATTCGGGAGAATGAGGTCTTTATAGACAGTAGCTTCAGGGAGGTAGTTGCACCAAAGGAGCAGCGCACAGGTAATTGGGTTACCGTCAGGCGAGGGAAGGGGAAAGGGCAGGCAGAGCAGGGTTCCCCTGTGGCCATTCCCCTCAAAAACAAGTATACCAATTTGGATACTGTTGGGGGGGATGACCTACCTGGGACAAGATGCAGCAGCCGGATCTCTGGCACTGAGTCTGGATCTGCAGTGCAGAAGGGAGGGTGGAAGAAGAGGAGAACAGGAGTGATAGGGGACTCGAGTTAGAGGTACAGAAAGGAGGTTCTGTGGTTGTGACAGAGACTCCCAGATGCCAGGGTCAGGGATGTCTCTGATCGAGTGCACAGCATTCTGAAGCGGGAGGGTGATCAGCCAGATGTCATAGTACACATTGGTACCAATGACGAAGGAAGAAAGAGTGAGGAGGTCCTGAAGAGTGAGTATAGAGAGTTTGGTAGGAAGTTAAAAAGCAGGATCTCAAGGGTGGTAATCTCAGGATTACTACCTGTGCCATGTGCCAGTGAGGGTAAGAATAGGATGCTCTGACGGATGAACACGTGGCTGAGGAACTGGTGTAAGGGGGCATGGTTTCAGATTTCAGGATCATTGGGACCTCTTCTGGGGCAGGTGGGACCTGTACAAGAGAGACCGGTTACAGTGAACTACAAGGGGAACAATATCCTTGCAGGGCGGTTTGTTAGTGCTTTTGGGGAGGGGTTAAACTAGATTTGCAGGGAAATGGGAACCAGAGTGCCAGGGCAGATAGTGGAGCAGGGGTGAAAATAAATGATGTTAAAAGTTCATGAAAAGTCACAAATAAGAGGGTTGTGTGTGGTGGTAATAACCTTCTAAGGTGTGTCTATTTCAGTGCAAGGAGTATTGTGGGGAAGGCTGGCGAGCTGAGGTCATGGATTGACACATGGAATTACGACATTATAGCCATTAGTGAAACTTGGCTGCAGGACGGGCAGGACTGGCAGCTTAATGTTCTAGGGTTCCGATGTTTCAGACGTGATAGAGGCAGAGGAATGAAGGGTGGGGGGGTGGTGGCATTGCTAGTCAGGGAAGACGTTACAGCAGTGTTCAGGCAGGACGGATTAGAGGGCTTGTCTGCCGAGGCCATATGGGTGGAGCTGAGAAACAGGAAATGTATGACCACATTAATGGGGTTGTATTATAGACCACCCAATAGTCAGCGAGCATTGGATGAGCAAATCTGCAGAGAGATAGCGGACAACTGCAGGAAACATAAAGTTGTGATAGTAGGGGTTTTAATTTTTCACATATTGATTGGGATTCCCATACTGTAAAAGGTCTAGACGGGTTAAAGTTTGTAAAATGTGTTCAGGAAAGTTTTCTAAATCAATATATAGAGTACCACCTAAAGAGGATGCAGTATTAGATCTCCTATTAGGAAACGAGTTAGGACAGGTGACGGAAGTGTGTGCAGGGAAACACTTTGGTTCCAGTGATCATAACACCATTAGTTTCAAATTGATCATGGATAAAGATAGATCTGGTCCTTGGGTTGAGGTTCTAAACCAGAAAAAGGCCAAATTTGAAGAAATGAGAAAGGATCTAAAAAGTGTGGATTGGGACAGGTTGTTCTCTGGCAAGGACGTGATTGGTAAGTGGGAGGCCTTCAAAGGAGAAATTTTGAGAGTACAGAGTTTGTATGTTCCTGTCAGGATTAAAGGCAAAGTGAATAAGAATAAGGAACCTTGGTTCCCAAGATATATTGGAACTCTGATAAAGAAGAGGAGAGAGATGTATGACATGTATAGGAAACAGGGAGCAAATAAGGTGCTTGAGGAGTATAAAAAGTGCAGAAAAATACTTTTTTGCAGAAATCAGGGGGCTGGCTGGTAGCACAATGACATCAGCGCCAGACTCTGGAACGGAGATTCCCGGGTTCAAACGCAGTCAGGTCCGCTCCCCAGTACACTTTCCATCCGTGCCAGGTTGAGTGTCGAGATTGCAACTCGACCTCGTAAAATAAAGGGAAAAATACTGCCACACCATCTCTCTCTCTCGCTCCGTGCCTTGCAAAGGCATGAAAAAGACATCGTCTCGCCAACATCACACACACACGGATGCACGTACACGGCAAAAAAAAAAGAAAGAGATCAGGAGGGCTAAAAGAAGACATGAGGTTGCTTTGGCAGTCAAGGTGAAGGATAATCCAGAGCTTCTACAGGTATATTATGAGCAAAAGGATAGTAAGGGATAAAATTGGTCCTCTTGAAGATCAGAATGGTTGGCTATGTATAGAACCAAAAGAAATGAGGGAGATCTTAAATGGTTTTTTTGCATCTGTATTTACTAAGGAAACTGGCATGAAGTCAATGGAAATAAGGCAAACAAGTAGTGAGGTCATGGAACCTATACAGATTGAGGAGGAGGAGGTGCTTGATATCTTGAGGCAAATCAAAGTAGATAAATCCCCAGGACCTGACAGGGTATTCCCTCAAACCTTCAAGGAGACAAGGGTTGAAATTGCAGGGGCGCTGGCAGATACATTTAAAATGTCGGTATCTACGGGTGAGGTGCCGGAGGCTTGGAGAATAGTTCATGTTGTTCCATTATTTAAAAAAGGCTCTAAAAGTAATCCGGGAAATTACAGGCCGGTAAATTTGACGTCAGTAATAGGTAAATTATTGGAAGGAGTACTGAGAGATAGGAGCTACAAGTATTTGGATAGACAGGGACTTATTAGGGAGAGTCAACATGGCTTTGTGCATGGTAGGTCATATTTAACCAATCTATTACAGTTTTTCGAAGAGGTCACCAGGAAAGTGGATGAAGAGAAGGCAGCGGATGTTGTCTACATGGACTTCAGTAAGGCCTTTGACAAGGTCCTGCATGGGAGGTTAGTTAGGAAGACTCAGTCGCTAAGTATACTTCGAGCGGTGGTAAACTGGATTAAACATTGGCTCAATGGAAGAAGTCAAAGAGTGGTAGTAGAGAATTGCTTCTCCGAGTGGAGGCCTGTGACTAGTGGTGTGCCACAGGGATGAGTGCTGGGTCCATTGTTATTTGTCATCTATATCAATGATCTGGATGATAATGTGGTAAATTGGATCAGCAAATTTGCTGATGATACAAAGAGTGGAGATGTAGTGGACAGTGAGGAAGGTTTTCAAAGCTTGCAGAGAGATTTGGACCTGCTGAGAAAATGGGCTGAAAAATGGCAGTTGGAGTTTAATACAGGCAAATGTGAGGTATTGCACTTTGGAAGAACAAACCAAGGTAGAACATACAAGGTAAATGGTGGGGCACTGAGAAGTGCAGTAGAACAGAGGGATCAGGAAAAAACAGATACAAAATTCCCTAAGAGTGGCGTCACAGGTAGATAGCAGACATCCCACCCTGCAAAAACTCATTTCAGGGAGGTAGCACCCCCGCACCCCCCAGTCGATTTCCAAGGGTGTATATAATACTTTGTTTAGTGATTTTGTCTAATCTGTAAACCAAGTTAGGAATATGCAGAAAATGTGACATTAAAATATGTACTTACATACTATATTATCATGTTTATTTTATTACAACTTTAAGCAAGTCTACAGGGAGTTTGGCCTCATCATTTAGGACATCAATAGCATAGCTCCTTAGCAGCCAGCCAGCTAGTTTAAATAAAGTTAGCTATGCTAATGAACGAATGGCACTTGTTAAACTCACCTCAACATGTCTTTTACATTTTAACCCACCATGGTCAATAGAAAAGTCACTGTTGCAAACAGTGTAGCGAGTTATTATTTTTGAGGTCGTCTGTAAAGCCCACCCGCAGAGAAAACTGATAGGTCTACTTAGCAGGGGTCCCCAACCCTTTTTTGCACCGTGGACCAGTTTAATATTGACAACATTCTTGCAGACCGGCTGGGGGGGGGGGGGGGGGTGTTAATCACAACTGGAATATAGGTGATAAGTCAACTATGAGTCACCTATAGAAAACATAGAAAATAGGTGCAGGAGTAGGCCATTTGGCCCTTCGAGCCTGCACCGCCATTCAGTATGATCATGGCTGATCATCCAACTCAGAACCCTGTACCAGCCTTCTCTCCATACCCCCTGATCCCTTTAGCCACAAGGGTCATATCTAACTCCCTCTTAAATATAGCCAATGAACTGGCCTCAACTGTTTCCTGTGGCAGAGAATTCAACAGATTCACCACTCTCTGTGTGAAGAAGTTTTTCCTAATCTCGATCGTAAAAGGCTTCCCCTTTATCCTCAAACTGTGACCCCTCGTTCTGGACTTCCCCAACATCGGGAGCAATCTTCCTGCATCTGGCCTGTCCAATCCCTTTAGGACTTTATACGTTTCAATAAGATCCCCCCTCAATCTTCTAAATTCCAACGAATATAAGCCTAGTCAATCCAGTCTTCCATCATATGAAAGTCCTGCCATCTCAGGAATCAACCTGATGAATCTTCTTTGTACTCCCTCTATGGCAAGGATGTCTTTCCTCAGATTAGGGGACCAAAACTGCACACAATACTCCAGGTGGCTAATACACTCAATTTTGTTTCTAAAAGGGTTTATCTAATGAATTTAATATTAAACACACAGCGCATATTTTCCTTGCATGGATATAGTGATAAGTCAATTATAAGTCAATAGCATCATAACATTTTAAGTAACGTTTGGATATTAAACACACAGCGCATATTTTCCTCGTATGAACATATAACATCATTGCAACACACCAATATCACTGAATCAGTGGGAGCCCTGGGCTTGTTTTCCTGCAACAAGACGGTCCCATCGACGGGTGATGGGAGACAGCGATACTCGAAGGGGGTTCCTTGTGTCCAGTCTATTCTGAAATTTTGTTTTCGTTGCATTCATTGCAGAAAACTCCGCTTCCTAGAGATATGTTGGAAATGGAAGCAACGTTTTCAGTGCTTTCGCGGCTAGCTCAGGGCCTTGACTTTGATCCAGAATGCCTGCAGAGATGTTATGTCAAACATACTTTTCAGCCTGCCGTCATTAGCAAGCTTGAGGAGTTGATCTTCCTGCGCTGACATGGATGACGTGTGCGTCCAAGTTCAACGGTGCGTGACAGGGAATGAGGAAAGGTGCAGCTGACTCATATCGTTTCATATCGCCAAATCATATTGTTTCCTCACAGCCCGGTGGTTGGGGACCACTCTTCGCACGATGAGAAACCAATCAGGATGCTCGCTCTCCTTCTCCTTCCCAAAATAATTGATTTCTGGGATATTGTATATAATTTCTGGGCATCAGGGAGCCACTATCAATATGCCGGAGACTCCCGGAACTTCCGGGAGAGGTGAAATGTCTGAGATAGGGTCGTAAAGAGAGCTTTTGGTACATTGGCCTTTATAAATAAAAGTATTGAGTATAAGAGTTGGAATGTTATGGTGAGGTTGTATAAGGCATTGGTGAGGCCGAATTTGGAGTACTGTGTACCGTTTTAGTCACCAAATTACAAGAAAGATATTAATAAGGTTGAAAGAGTGCAGAGAAGATTTACAAGGATACTGCCGGGACTTAAGAAACTGAGTTACAGAGAAAGGTTGAATAGGTTAGGACTTTATTCCCTGGAGTGCAGAAGAATAAGGGGAGATTTGATAGAGGTATATAAAATTATGAAGGGTATAAAAGGAGTGAATGCAAGCAGGTTTTTTCCACTGAGGCTAGGGGAGAAAACCACCAGAGGACATAGGTTAAGGGTGAGGGGGGAAAAGTTTAAAGGAAACATGGGGGGGGCTTCTTCACACAGAGAGTGGTGGGAATGTGGAATGAGCTGTCAGATTAAGTGGTAAATGCGGGCCCACTTCTAACATTTAAGAAAAACTTGGACAGGTACTTGGATGAGAGGTTTATGGAAGGATATGGTCCAGGTGCAGGTCAGTGGGACTAGGCAGAAAAATGGTTCGGCACAGCCAAGAAGGGCCAAAAGGCCTGTTTCTGTGCTGTAATGTTCTATGGTTCTACCAAGTAATTAAACTGAGGAATATAATGTAATTTCAGGGATGGGGGAGAGGGCAAGAGAATCAGTGAAAACAAATCATTAAAAAATTCCAGAAAAATCCCTATGACCTGCATTTGGAAGTCAGAATTACAGAAATCCCCCAAATCTGAGGAAGGTCTTAACATATGAAAAAAACAGCAAATCGACAGGAAGACTGCAGTAACAAAAGGAAAAACTGAAAGAACTGCATGTCATTTAGTCTGACATCAGCTCCTAGGAAGCTGCTAAAATCCATTATTAGGGAAAAGACAACATTTAGAAAAGCTTTACATTACGAGGTGAAGTGACCACAATTTTATGAATAGAATCATTAATACAATTGGTACAAGAAGTTGTGAAGAGTTTGAAGATTCTTCAGTTCGAATTGGGATTGTAGGAATACCAGAAGGATGTTGTAAAAAGTACAATTTTTAAATATTAACATTTTAACATTTTTAATTACTGTACTTAGGAATATTTTAAAGTTATTTTTCTGCCAAATTACACAGCTCCTTGACTTTACTGACAATTCTTCAATGTTGCTGTGTCTAAATCATGAAACTCCCCATCCAATATTACCATGGGAAAACCTTACCAGGGGGACTGTGGCAATTTAAAGGCAACCCACGCCACCTTTTCCAGGGTCACTGGGGATGGGCAATACGTGGAGGCCTCATCAACAACGCCCAGATCCCAGAAGTGAATACATAAAAGAAATCCCATTCATTTCATTCCTGTTGAAAATTTCAAATTCAGTCATATTGCTTGAATCCATATTTGCAACATTCAGCTCAATGCTACTGTATGTTAATAGTTTATTTTCTTTAATTATAATCCATTTATCTTCTGCTTCTCAACAGAAACCTCCAAACTCTGTTGTTTTAATGTCCAGTGTTAATTTCTTCAGCACTCTTGGCTCTTTATTCTGATGGAACAACTTCCATCAGTACATTGTAAAAATTGTTCGATTCATTATCTCTGCTTTTACATTCTAATTCAGTAACATAATCACAGTTTTGTAGCTTTATTTATTTATTTGTTTGGTTGTTTAGTGATACAGTGCAGAGTAGACCCTTCTGGCCCTTGGAGCCATGCGAGCCCCAGCAACCCCATAACCCCAATTAGTATTCTTGTTTGCAGATTCTCTTACTAAACAGGTGGAGGCCATTTGGCTCACTGAGTCTATGTCGGCTCTTAGAGCAATACTATTAATACTGTTTCCCTACAACTAATCTTTTTCACATGCCCATTAACTCCCCATTGAGTCCATTATTATCAATCTACACCAGAAGTGATTTATGGTAAGTGGTTAACCTATCTCTGGCAGTTCTTGGGGATGTGAGAGGAAAGCAAAATAACTGGGGGAAAGAGTACAGGAAGAACTTGCAACCTCCCCACAGACGGCACCAGTAGTCAGAATCTAACCCAGCTTACTGAAGCTGAAATTGAGAGGCAGCAGCATTACCCACTGTGCCATGGTGCTACCTAGCTCTGAATAGCAAATGGTAACTGCTATTTTGACTGGAGTAAAAAAAAACCTTTTACCTTGTATTTCTCCAAAACCCTTCCTATTTCTTGTGACCCACTTTGTTAAGCCTTGATCAAACACAGAGAAACACACTGAAATTCAAGTGTGCTACTATGCCTCATTCATGCAGAAGCATAGTAGCAGCTATCAAACGTTGCAGAGGCACTAAAGAAGGGGCTCCCAACCTTTTTAATGCTATGGACCCCTACCATTAACCGAGGCACTGAACATCTGCAGTTATTCAAAGCAGAAATCATAAATTATTGTCTTTGCTGACTACTTCTATTGGACAATACAACTAAATCATTGACCCAAATGCACCAACTAAATTGACTGGCCCAATGGAAATACTTAATCAAAAAATAATAATGAATAAAAAATATTAGTACTAGATATACCACATGCTAATGCAGAAAGATATTATCAAGTTAATGTATATAGTAGAGCAGTAGCTGAAACAAATGGAAAAGTATAAAGCAAGCCTTGGCTTATGTTAAATATACTTAGCAAAACTGTACATAAACATAATCGGTTTCATGTTTGAACTTCAGAATAAGGTCATCCCAAACCCATGGATCTTGAAAAGAATAAAGCCTTATTCTTTGGATCATATTAGATGCTACAGCTCTTAAGTACAAATATTTCTTCATATGGCAACAGGTGCAAGCTTCGTTGATCAGCCAACTGCCTGGGAAAAGAATAAAATATATGTACAAGAGGTAAAGGGATGAGTAAACTCCCAGGGCTGGAACCTACATCCAGTACAAGCCAATGTAGTTGGGCAACTCAAGAGTGTGGATGTAAGTACAATGTTTGACCAACCCTTAAAAAGTTAGAAGCACAGACATTTCATACACAAGAGAGGAGAGGTAGACAACAGACTGATTATCTTTTATGCATAACCATTAAAAATATTCAAAGTTCTTTAGTGACTGCATAACTATCTGCAAAGACTTAAGACTATATTACATATATAAAACTTATTGTTTGCGGTCAGGGAATTTCATCACTAACTACCCTTGTGAAAATGCAGTATTTTGGTAAATGTGCACCCACTTTACTGCTAGGATGAGATCCAAGATTTAGACTCAGCCATGTGGAAGGAATAGCAATCTACAGTGGCTTCCGGTTCATAGGGACACACTGGGACCAGAATATTTTGGCCCAATTAAGTGGCTGCCGCAATTAGCCAAAGTTTCATTGGAAAAGTTAAAACGCATAAAAAAGACAAAGTACCATTTAACTGAGTAACATATTATGGATTTGAATGAAATACAGAACAATTTAGAACACTACCGAAATTAGTACTGTAAAATATAAAACTGTATAGTTTAGTTCCTGATAGTTATTGATGGAGGAATTGATCCAGTGTTTTAGTTTGACTATAAATGCTCAAAATCAACGCAGACACTACTGCCTTCATACAATGCTTTTGATGATTGCATCCTCCAAACCTTCATTTTCATTGTAACATTCAAGATGATTGCCAGAGCCTTCAAATTCTCCGTACTTCCTAACGGTGAAATAGTGAAATCATTCCATTTTCACTCATGGCCATTTGTGGCATTTCCAAGCCTCCATGCTTGAAACCACAGTGAGCAAAACAATTCTGAATTGTCTTATTGCTTACTTCTCATCAACTATCAGTGAAAAAAATGTCTGCACGTTTAGCACAACTTCATTCAAATGATGCTACTTAAAAACTGTTTGCTCTAAGCACAGCGTAGTGTCTAAGAGCCACACAAGCGTGTGCAATTGACGTCGGTTAGAAACTATTTGAAAACAGGTTCCTGTCCCAATTAAGTGGCATCGTGTCCCAAATAAACGAAGGGAATCCCGGCTATTTTCTGGATTAGCTTTTGTTCTTTAATTGGGAACAGCCGCTTATTTGGAACAACTCTTGAATCCACTGTATTTCCAATTAATCAGAATCCACTATACTTCCAAATCAGTATGATGTGCACACAGAAAGAAAGCTGCACATGAAGCTATTATCCTTCTTGTTGGGAGGTTTTTCAAGTTTGGTAGGTACTGAGAGAGTAGCCAAGGTGAGAAACTGCAGTGCACATTGTTAATTGTGCACACTGCAGCAACAGAGGGAATTAACATTTTGGGTTTCAATCAAGTTACTTACATTGATCTGGATGATGTTAAGATCCTTAAAAGTTGTTGGAGCTCATTCAGTATAATATCACATAACTGATTTATGTCTTGTACATAATAGAAAGGCCTTGGGTAAAAGCCCATCATCTAACTTGTACTTCTAGCCTGACTGGTTATGCGGCTGTCCAGTTGAGTTTCTGGGGGTTAATGATGAAATCCAGGATACTGAGAGTGAAGGCTTAGCACGACTCAGCACAAGTAATGCCATTAAAGGGTAGAAAGCAAGACTCTCATAGGTTAGAAATAGTTATTATCCAGTACAGTTTGGTATAAAATTAACTTGCACTTCTTGTGCCCATAGCTAAATGTCTTTCAGGTCAAATGTTGAGGCGGCACAAATGGAATTAAGCACTGCATAATCACCAATAAATAGACCCTTCTCTAACCTTGTTAAAAACCAACTGAAGATACCTGGCTTGAATAATACTCCAAGAAATTCCAAATTCAAAGTTCAAATTAATTTTATTATTTTATTATTGAAGTACTTATATGGGTACCATATACAATCTTAAGATTCATTTTCTTGCAGGCATTTACAGTAAAAATACAATAGAATTTAAATGAAAACAATAAAGAACAACCAATGAGAAAAAGACACTGTGCAAATAAAAAAAATACTGAGAACATGAATTGTAAAGAGCCCTTGAAAGGGAGGCTGCATCCTGTAGAATTAGTTCAAGGTTGAAAGTACCCATGCTGTTTTCGGAGCCTGATGTATATAGGGTAACAACTGTTCCTGTACCTCAGTGTGGGACCTAAGGCTTTTGTACCTCCTGCCCCATGGTAATAGCGAGAAAAGGGCATGGCCTGGATCAGAGGGGTCTTTGATGATGGATGCTGCTTTCTTGTAGGTACACTCCATGTATAATGTACTCAATGGTGTAGTGAAGTCCAGTAGTAATGTCCTGGGCCGGGACACTAGTAGGGAACATCAGTGTGATATTCCATTATGAGATGATGATGGAAAAGTCTGGTACATTGTCTACAAGATGTGATCTTGCACATTACAACAACACTGTGCTGTCATTTGACTGGTCTGTGGGACGGTTTTCCCAGTTTAGATACTAGATTCCAATAAAGTGGATCCAGTTAATTAGGACACATTGGGACCAGTACATTTTGGCCAATTAAGTGACTGCCCCAATGAACTGGTTTCATGGAAATAGTTAAAGAGGTATTTTAAAAAAGTCAAACTACCATTTAACTGAGTAACAAATATGTGCTGGAATGAAATACATGGTCAATGGCTCTTCAAGTACTTATCCAGTCTCCATCCCTCTTTCAAGCACCTTGTTCACCTCCATCATTTACTGAGCAGAACATTTTTCATTCCCCTTTATTGCTTTATGCAACTGTCTTAAATCCATGTCCCCCTGTTATTTTATTGCTTGTGTTCTGCTGAGCATTGTGGGAATGCTATATTGGCACCAGAATGCATGGCCACACTTGAGGGCTGCCCCCAGCACACCCACAGGTGTGTTGGTTGTTAACACATCGACACTTTTCACTGTGCTTCAATGAACACATGATAAATAAACTTGAATCATGAAACTTGCTGGTGGTGATGGTCTTGGCAGAAGGTAAAGTACTGGGGGCAAGTTACCCAATTTGCACCAAATGGTACAAGAATTGAGTGCTGCTGGAGCTACACTCAGCAGATAAATGCTGATTATTCCATTATTCCTGGTTTGTGAAGGTGAAGGCAGAGCTTAGGAGAATGATGGCATCTAACGGCGACTCCTTTGCTTGCATCTTCGGAAACAGCTCTATTTCCATCTTTGATATCTCTTTTTCTCCCTTTCAAGGTTCGCTTGAAGACCCTGACCTGGAGTTACATGCTGGCTTCGGTTCTTTGTGGAAATGGGACCCAGCTGCTTTTCGATATGCCAAGGTTGTGGCCTGGAAGACGAGCGCGCCTTCAGGATGCCGAATTTTCATGGCTCTGGAGGCAGGTGGATTCAAGGCTGGTGCTGCCGCCTGATGCGTTGTGGGAGAAGGAAGACTGTAAGCAGCGAGCTGGCTGCTGGCTGTGTACCCAGAGATCCGAGTTCTTTGGGCACAGAGCTCAGAAAAAGCAACACAACAGACTTTTAACATCATAAATCTGCGAGTTGCTTTGTTACGTCTCTCCCCCCGCCCCCACTTTGAAACGGGGACACTTCTTTTTCCCTTATTAGGAAGGGAGAGAGCCTATGGTATGTCAAATTACCGGGTGAATGAATAGTCTTTGGGGTTCTACAAGTCTGTGCCTTTATTGATGCTTTGCTGCATGCTCGATGCTTGGTGCGGGAGTGCCAATAAGTTTTTGCTGGTAGGGGAGGGGTGGGGTATTTGCTTTGTTGCTACTTATGCGTGGGAGGGGGCAGTTGGGGGGGGCTTTGGGGTTCTAACATTTAACTGTCATTCATTCTTTGGGGCACTCCTCTGTTTTCGTGGATGTTTGCAAAGAAAAAGAATTTCAGGATGAATACTGTATACATTTTTCCGACATTAAATGTATCTATTGAAACCTCTTGCTTGTTCCATTTAGATAGCATTCAGTCTTTAAAGAATCAGAAGGTGAGTTGCTTGCTGCAGGATACAAGTCTGAGTCCCATGCTCACATGTCCAATACTCAGACAACCAAAGATAGGTGTTTATATGTCTAACTGAATTTGTTCTGGCATGGTTTCGACAAAGTTGCTAATTTCAGTGCTTAAGTGCAGATTTGTTGCAAGCACTAAGTTATAAAGTTCTGTCAAAACTGATTGCATTTTGTGTATCAGCAATCTGATGGATTTCTTCTTAATCACACTTAAAGTCAGAATTCCAGAAAATTTTGGATTTTGGCCTTAACTAATTAATAGGACTTTTTTTTTTTGGCTTTTCTGAGATTATATTGTATCGATAGATGGAGTGTGTTGGAAGTCAGTGCTCAATGCAACACTTCAAACTATATAAACCAGCTAGTCTTAGGATCCTGTTGATTATTATATAAAGATCTTTAGTTGTGGAAATTTCACTTATAAGAGCATCCCGAAATCTTCTCGGGTCATCCAATAAAATGTTTATTAAGTTAATACAGATGATTGAATGTCTTTGGAATTCTCCCCCTCAAAAGGCAGTGGAAGTTCAGAGACTGATAGATATTTGATGAGCAGGGGGATAAAAATTTACTGCAGGCAGAAAAACTGCAGATTGGTATTACAATCAAATCAGAAGTTACATCATTAAATGACACAAGCGGGCTTGAGGGGCCATTTGACATATTACTAATCCTGTTTCATATACAGGTGTCCCCCGCTTCACGAACGTTCGCTTTATGCCACTTCGCTTTTACGAAAGACCTGCATTAGTACCTGTTTTTGCTAACCAGAAGAGGATTTGCGCTTTTACGAAAAAAGACGCCTGTTTTAAACTTGTGTTTACCCCAAGAAAGACTACCATGACCATGAAGCCTTGCGCGGGCAGGTGTGTGCACATGCGTGTATGGAGCGATTTTTTTTCTAAACATCGGTTTTGGCTAAATCTTCAATTCTTTTAAGTGGAACTACACTGCACATACATTATTTCTACTTTATATAGGCTGTTTATTTATCATATCATTCCTGCTTTTACTATATGTTAGGTTTATGTGCTATTTGGTATGATTTGGTAGGTTATTTTTTGGGTCTGAGAATGCTCAAAAATTATTCCCATATAAATTAATGGTAATTGCTTCTTCGCTTTACGTCATTTCGGCTTATGAATGGTTTCATAGGAACACTCTACCTTCGGATAGCGGGGGAAACCTGTATAGAACAATCAATCATTTGGGACTGAGATGAATAGGAATTAATATTCAATAGAGTTGAAACTACTTAGAATTTTCTAAGTAGATGGTTGTAGATGCCTAGCCATTCTGTATACTCACTGAGAAGAACAGATTTTTAGGCATTATGGGAATCAAGCTTTGTAATGATTATAAGGCCTTATTAGTAAGGTCTAGGGGCGATATGGCTCCCCTGTTTTTACTTATTATGTTCTTAAATAACTATTTTGTCTGGCCTGCTGAGATCCTCCAGAATTTTGTGTGAGTTGCTTAGATTTCCAGCGTTTGCACCTTTTCTCTTAGTTGTTACAGAAAAAAATTGTCATGTATATAAATGTTATCTCTTACTCCTTCCCCAAAGATGATCTGTGAATAAAGGGTATTCTTTGTCACTGGTGACAACACAGGAAAAGAGATGGTTAAGATCACTTGATTTCATATTAATCCAAATAAAAGCTTATTGTATGTGATATAAACTAAGGATAGATTAAAAGAAAACTGTAGGCAGAAAATCAAAGTAACATTTTTTTTTAATCAGAAAGGTCACTGGCCTGAAACATCAACTCTATTTCTCTCTCCAATGACCTTGCCCAACCTGCTGAGAATTTCCAGCATTTTGTGTTTACATTTCTGCAGTAGTTCATTTTGGTTGAAAAAGAAAATATACTGGTTCCTACAAGATGCCAGTTAAGTTTCCACTCTTCAAGTCCAAATGAAAGAAAAAGGTAAAGGGCTGGAGAAGGAGGAATCTGACAGAAGAGCAATGACCCACAGGAGAAAGGGAATGAGGAGAGGCATCACTGGGAGGTGGCCAACCATTTTAAATCCAATCCCCATTCTAATAGGTCAGTCCATGGCATCTTCTGCCACGATGATGGCACTCTCAGGTTTGAGGAACACAATCTCATATATTCCACCTAAGTAGCCTCCAACCAAATGTCGCAAACATCAATTTCTCCAATTTCCAGTAATTTCCCCCTTCCTCTTCCCTCTTCCCCAAATCCTCACTCTGCCCCCCCTTACCTTTCCTCCTCACCAGCTTATCACAACCCCCCTTCCTCCTTCCCTTTTTAGAACATAGAATAGTACAGCACAGTACAGGCCCTTCGGCCCACAGTGTTGTTCCGACCCTCAAACCCTGCCTCCCATATACGCCCCCACCTTAAATTCCTCCATATACCTGTCTAATAGTCTCTTAAGCTTCACTAGTGTATCTGCCTCCACCACTGACTCAGGCAGTGCATTCCATGCACCAACCACTCTCTCAGTAAAAAACCGTCCTCTAATATCCCCCTTGAACTTCCCACCCCTTTACCTTAAAGCCATGTCCTCTTTTATTGAGAAGTGGTGCCCTGGGGAAGAGGCGCTGGCTATCCACTCTATCTATTCCTCTTATTATCTTGTACACCTCTATCATGTCTCCTCTCATCCTCCTCCTCTCCAAAGAGTAAAGCCCTAGCTCCCTTAATCTCTAATCATAATCCATACTCTCTAAACCAGGCAGCAGCCTGGTAAATCTCCTCTGTACCCTCTCCAATGCTTCCACATCCTTCCTATAGTGAGGCGACCAGAACTGGACACAGTACTTCAAGTGCGGCCTAACCAGAGTTTTATAGAGCTGCATCGTTATATCGCGACTCTTAAACTCTATCCCTCAACTTATGAAAGCTAACACCACATAAGCTTTCTTAACTACCCTATCCACCTGTGAGGCAACTTTCAGGGATCTGTGCACATGTACCCCCAGATCCCTCTGCTCTTCCACACTACCAAGTATCCTGCCATTTACTTTGTATACTGCCTTGGAGTTCATTCTTCCAAAGTGTACCACCTCACACTTCTCCAGGTTGAACTCCATCTGCCACTTCTCAGCCAACTTCTGCATCCTATCAATGTCTCTCTGCAATCTTCAACAGTCCTCTACACTATCTACAACACCACCAACCTTTGTGTCATCTGCAAACTTGCCAAACCACCCTTCAACCCCCACATCCAGGTCGTTAATAAAAATCACGAAAAGTAGAGGTCCCAGAACAGATCCTTGTGGGACACCACTAGTCACAATCCTCCAATCTGAATGTACTCCCTTCACCACCACCCTCTGTCTTCTGCAGGCAAGCCAATTCTGAATCCACCTGGCCAAACTTCCCTGGATCCCATGTCTTCTTACTTTCTGAATAAGCTTACTGTGTGGAACCTTGTCAAATGCCTTAATAAAATCCATATAGATCACATCCACTGCACTACCCTCATCTATATGCCTGGTCACTTCCTCAAAGAACTCTATCAGGCTTGTTAGACATGATCTGCCCTTCACAAAGCCATGCTGACTGTTCCTGATCAGACCATGATTCTCTAAATGCCCAGAGATTCTATCTCTAAGAATTTTTTCCAACAGCTTTCCCACCACAGACGTAAGGCGCACTGGTCTATAATTACCGGGACTATCCCTACTACCTTTTTTGAACAAGGGGACAACATTCGCCTCCCTCCAATCCTCCGGTACCATTCCCGTGGACAACGAGGACATAAAGATCCTAGCCAGTGGCTCAGCAATCTCTTCCCTCACCTTGTGGAGCAGCCTGGGGAATATTCCATCAGGCCCCGGGGACTTATCCGCCCTAATGTATTTTAACAACTCCAACACCTCCTCTCCCTTAATATCAACATGCTCCAGAACATCAACCTCACTCATACTGTCCTCACCATCATCAAGTTCCCTCTCATTGGTGAATACCAAAGAGAAGTATTCATTGAAGACCTTGCTCACTTCCACAGCCTCCAGGCACATCTTCCCTCCTTTATCTCTAATCGGTTCTACCTTCACTCCTGTTATCCTTTTTTTCTTCACATAATTGAAGAATGCCTTGGGGTTTTCCTTTACCCTACTCGCCAAGGCCTTCTCATGCCCCCTTCTTGCTCTTCTCAGCCCCTTAAGCTCCTTTCTTGCTTCCCTATTTTCCTCAATAGACCCATCTGATCCCTGCTTCCTAAACCTCATATATGCTGCCTTCTTCCACCTGACTAGATTTTCCACCTCACTTGTCACCCATGGTTCCTTCACCCCACCATGCTTTATCTTCCTCACCAGGACAAATTTATCCCTAACATCCTGCAAGAGATCTCTAAACATCGACCACATGTCCATAGTACATTTCCCTGCAAGTACGTCATCCCAATTCACACCCGCAAGTTGTAGCCTTATAGCCTCATAATTTGCCCTTCCCCAATTAAAAATTTTCCTGTCCTCTCTGATTCTATCCTTTTCCATGATAATGCTAAAGGCCAGGGAGCGGTGGTCACTGTCCCCCAGATGCTCACCCACTGAGAGATCTGTGACCTGACCCGGTTCATTTTCCCATGGTCCACTCTCCTCTCCCATCAGATTCCTTCTTCTCCAGCCCTTTACCTTTTCCTAAGCCAAAATAGTGTAAAACGAAGAAGCAATTATCATTAGTTTATATGGGAAAAATTTTTGAGCGTTCCCAGACCCAAAAAATAACCTACCAAATCATACCAAATAGCACATAAAACCTAAAATAACACTAACATATAGTAAAAGCAGGAATGATATAATAAATACACAGCCTATATAAAGTAGAAATAATGTATGTACAGTGTAGTTGAACAGAACCTTTCCCACCTATCGCCTCCCAGCTTCTTACTTCATCCCTCTCCCCCGCCCACCTGGCTTCAGCTATCACCTTCTAGCTATCCTCCTTCCCTTCCCTCCACCCTTTATTATTCTGGCATCTTCCACCTTCCTCTTCAGTCCCAAAGAAGGCTCTCGGCCTGAAACATCCACTGTTTATTCATTTCCATTGATGCTGCCTGACCTGCTGAGTTCCTCCAACACTTTGTGTGTGTCACCCACATAAAGACTGTGGTTAACATAGTACATATCCTGCAGAATGATTCACCTCCTTTCCATGATCTAATACAGTAGGTCATAGGATGGAACTCTCAATTTCTGGATGAGCTGCATTAACAATACACAACTGCGGTTTCATTGGCTGAATCTTCCAAAAGCTACTGGGCTACCCAAAATTACCATCTATATTCCGCACCAGTAGTCATCTAAAAAGATTGCAGAGAATCAATTTTACTGAACTTTTGCAACCAGGACTGAGGTAGCAAGTTCCAGACTACAAGCCATCAGGCAGCAGAGACCCATGGCTAAAGCTTCAGACCGCTTCAGCAAAAGGCAATTAAGGAGGTATTTAAAAAATGCTAAGTTAACAAACAGAATGCAAAATAAATGAGGGATATGGTGTATTTGGATTTTCAGAAGACCTTTGATAAAGTCTCATAAGTGCAAAATTAAAGCAGAATGGAATAACATAGCATGAACTGAACTTGCGTGGACTGAAACGAGAAAATCTGCAGATGTTGGAAATCCAAGCAACACACACAAAATGCTGGGGGAACTCAGCAGGCCCTGCTGAAGGGCCTCACCCCGAAACATCGAATGTACTCCAGCATTTTGTGTGTGTTGCTAGCATGGACTGAAACTTGGCAAGAGAAAGAGCTGGAATACATCGGACTTCCTTAGAGTATTGGGCAGAGACACATAGCGTAAGAGTGGGACCAGTACTTAGACTCCAGTATTAATGACATATTTGGATGAAGGGACCGTATTTTGCTTCTATGTTTGACAAAGTCAAAACTGGGTAAAAATGAATATTTTGAAGAGGATGCTAAGGGAGAGTGTCCATGTATGTATTTATTTATTTATTTGATATACAGAGTATGAATAGGACCTTCCAACCCTTTGAGTCACGATGGTCAGCAATTCCCAGATTTCATCCTAGCTGAATCATGGGAGAATTTACAATGACCAATCAACCTACCAAACGGTAGATATTTCAACTGAAGGAGGAAACCAAGAGCACTTAGAGGAAACCCACGTGGTCATGGAGAGAATGTAGAAACTCCTTACAGACAATAGCAGAAATTGAACCCAGGTCACTGGTAATGTAAAGCGCTAACCACTACACTACCATGCTGTCCCAACAATAATAGAAGTCACTGCAAGCAATAATGAAGGTATCTAGGCGTTCAATGGAACAGGTTTTGAGTACAGGAGCAAAGTCATCTTACCACATTAATATAAAAGCTTGAAGAGATCATGCATGGGTGTATCATACGCAGGTTTATGTCTCCTTATTTAAGAAAAGGTATACTTTCCTTTCAGGAAGTATAACAAATATCCAGCATTCCTGGATGGCAGGATTATCAAATGAGAGAAGACACTGTTGACTACCACTACTACGTCAACTCACGCCTAGGGGAACACCATTGAACACGCCTTTATCCACCACAGTTTACTAGAATTAGTCTGTGAGCCAGTAGGGTTGGTCGGTACCATCTGAGGGGAATAATGCCCATGGTGATTTTTGGCAAGGTATACACCTCTAGAGTTAGAAAATATATGACAGCATTGCACCAGTGGTAGCTTTATTACTTCAAATAAGTAATCACTTTTTGTATATATTCCATATTAACATCAGTACAGCAGAAGATGTTACCCCACCCCCCAAAAGGTTAAAAACCTCATTTGGAGAGATTTCTGGAGTTTTATCAATGTCATGATATTTTCCATATTGTTGTATCAAATCAAAACAATCTGAAGCGTTTGTCATAGCATATAGAATTAAAGTACAATAATTCAAATGTGGGGTTCCACATGGCCATAACCTAGGCCCCATTTGGTTGTAAAATGAATATATTTAATCAAACATGAGGAAATCTACAGATGCTGGAATTTCAAGCAACACACACAAAAATTGCTGGTGAATGCAGCAGGCCAGGCAACATCTCTAGGAAGAGGTACAGTTGACGTTTCGGGCCGAGACCCTTCGTCAGGACTAACTGAAAGAAGAGATAGTAAGAGATTTGAAAGCGGGAGGGGGAGGGGGGAGATCCAAAATGATAGGAGAAGACAGGAGGGGGAGGGATGGAGCCAAGAGCTGGAAAGTTGATTGGCAAAAGGGATATGAGAGGATCATGGGACGGATGGGAGGCCAAGGGAGAAAGAAAGGGGGAGGGGTAAGCCCAGAGGATGGGCAAGTAGTAAGAGGGACGGGGGGGGAGGGGGGAGGGGGGAGGGGGGAGGGGGGAGGGGGGAGGGAAATTATATAATAATAAAAGATAAATAAATAACGGATGGGGTACAAAAGGGAAGTGGGGCATTAACAGAAGCTAGAGAAGTCAATGTTCATGCCATCAGGTTGAAGGCTAACCAGACGGAATATAAGGTGTTGTTCCTTCATACCCACCTCCCCTTCACACCCCATCTGTTATTTATCTTTTATTACGATATAATTTTTTTCTCTCTCTCCTTTTTCTCCCTCTGTCCCTCTTAGTATACTCCTTGCCCATCCTCTGAGCTCCCCCCCCCACTTTCTTTCTCCCTAGGCCTCCCATCCATCCCATGATCCTCTCATATCCCTTTTGCAAATCAACTTTCCAGCTCTTAGCTCCATCCCTTCCTCCTCCTGTCTTCTATCATTTCGGATCTCCCCCTCCCTCTTCCACTTTCAAATCTCTTACTATCTCTTCTTTCAGTTAGTCCTGACAAAGGGTCTCGGCCCGAAATGTTGACTGTACCTCTTCCTATAGATGCTGCCTGGCCTGCTGCATTCACCAGCAATTTTTGTGTGTGATATTTAATCAAAGACTGCTTTCCATAATAATTCCTGATGTCTACAAGCCTTGTACGGGTTCTAATGCCACACCTCTGGAACAATGGGGCCTCAATCTTGTCACAAAGTGCTAAAGACATGATAAAGACATCTGTGTCTTCTGAGCAGATCACTACAGATTGGTATCCCTCTCTTGTGGCATGGGCAGCATGGAGAAGTAGGCGGCCATCTGCTTCTTCTTGTTGACACTGAAGAGCTGACATCTCTTCCCTGTCTTGAGATGTGATTCTGTAACATTTGTCATTCACAGTTGCATACAGAATCTTCTCTTGTAGCTTTGCTCTGTACTCTGCCTTCCTCCATTCATGGACTATGAAGCTAATGAGACTATTTTTGTTACTGACTTTGTTCAGGAAGCTCCTCCACCGCCTCACCATCTGTGTGCCTATGATACCTTGCAATTCATGACCAGTCTCTTCACCCCATAGAGATTTTTCACAATTCTTGGTAGATTTCTCCTTGTATATGTCGAACACAACATCTATTCTGCTACTCTGACTGCCTTCCCTCAGAGTCATACCCAGAATTGTTGTAGCAACATCTCTGAAAGTAACTTGATCACCTTTCACTCTTTGGACCAAGTTCATTCTATCAACCACTGTAGCAGAGTTTCCTGGGAGTTGCTCTTCTACTGCTACATTTTTCTGCAAGGTTGTGGCTAAAGTAGCTTTATTTGTCTTTCTCAGCAATCCTTCTGGTGTGGACAGGGCACAGGCCAATGGTCCAAGGGGATGAGAAAGAATATCTTCCATATGTAGACTGCGCCCTTGTGCCATCACTATATGAGTCCAAACAAAGACCTGTCTGCTTTCAGGATAATCACCCTCCCATTTGGTTTCACTTCTCTCTTCTTACACATATCACTGGATGTTTTCAGCTTGTTAGTTTTCATTAGGTCATGGAATTTCTTTGCTGATGGGTGTTCCTCTAGTCTCTTATCCTTGAAGGTTGCATAGCATTACTCACCAATCTGAAATGCCTTCATCAGGTCAGAGGCAATGTCCTTGGGGGCTGCCTTTGCCGTAGAGATGCTGAGGTCCCGCTTCCCTGCAAATGGGTTAACCCATTCATGTATGAGGCTAACCACTGCTGAAATTGCTTCCTCATCTTTCTAGATTCTTGGCCGCTGTAGCTCCGCATGACAAAGCTCTGATTTGTTGCCTTGGACCATCCCCCTTAACTGTCCCAGGAATGCACTGCAGTGCTCAGCTGTTACGTATAACGCTTGATAGCTCCAGCATTCAGTCTGAACCATGATGTGCCTCCAGGAGTCTGTGTGTCTTTGTTCACTGTGGCTTCAATAAACTGGTCCACAGGGATCTGCCCAGAGGAGTTGTTACTTGAGAAAGGAGCTGCACTGAGAATTGGCCTGTCTTGAAGGCCTCATACACAGAAGGATTCTTCTCTGGGAGGTTCATCATCTGAGCAAAGTAAGGGGACAGGTACCTGGCATAATTCATCTTATCATAAGCAAAGCACCATGGGATCATGGTTCTTATAGCATGGAGGTGCAACTCCCAGTCCCCCTCATGAGAGGCACGCGTAAGTACTACATTTTCTACCATGTATGATATCCAGAATGCAGATAACTCTCCATTGTTGTGACGGAGGTGTTCCAGAAAGTCTGTCCACTGGGTTATCAGCTCAGCTAAGAGTGGACTTTGCAGCAGATTGTTCAACTTCTGTTGGTTCAAGTCACTGGCCATGTCGTTCACATGGTCTAAGAATGATTTGAAGAAGCTACCACCGCTGCAATGCTATCACATGTTTTCTAGCACCAGGGGTGTATACCTTACCAAAAATCACTATAAGAATTATTCCCCCCAAATGGCACCCGTGGCCCAAATTTGGGGTCCTGGCTCACGGACTAAATAAAAAGGGATCCAATTTGAAATGTACATAATTCTGATTGGGGTTAGAGAAACCAGATAATGGAGGGCATTTCCGCAGTCGATGTGGGAAAACAAAGGGACCAAGTCTCTAAACATTTAGGACTGAAATGTGAAGAGATACTCTTCACATTAACCAAAGCCAGGGGTAATGAGTTGCAGATTTTGATCATTTTAGCCGAAGTTTCATATGAATTTCCTTTTGATTATAGTCATACAGGACAGACAGAGGCACTTCCCAGCATTGAATATTTATCTATTCTAATTCTGTTTACCAGCATCTGGCATCACAGCCTTTTATTTGGATTGGTGATTTAAATATACCTCTAAATAATTCTTGAATGCTGTTAGAGCACCTGTCTCTACTCAGGTAGTGTTTTCCAGATTCTAACCTGTCTCTGGTTGAAAAAGTCCTTCTCAGATAACCTCTAAATTCTTACATTGAAATTGTGCTCTTTAGTTAGGTTGTCTTTAAAGAGAGTGAACCCTTGCAAGGCAGAAGGTCCAGATGGAGTACCTGGTAACGCTCTGAAAACCTGTGCCAACTGACTAGCGAGAGTATTCAAGAACATTTTCAACCTCTCACTGCTACGGGTGGAAGTTCCCACAGGCAACAATTATACCAATCCCTAAAAATGTCAGCTGCCTAAATGACTATCGCCCGGTAGCACTCACATCAACAGTGATGAAATGCTTTGAGAGGTTGGTCATGACTAGACTGAACTCCTGCCTCAGCAAGGACCTGGACCCATTGCAATTTGCCTATTGCCACAATAGGTCAATGGCAGATGCAATCTCAATGGCTCTCCACATGGTTTTATGATCACCTGGACAACACAAACACCTATGTCAGGATGCTGTTCATCAACTAGAGCTCAGCATTTAATACCATCATTCCCACAATCCTGATTGAGAAGTTGCAGAACCTGGGCCTCTGCACCTCCCTCTGCAACTGGATCCTCAACTTCCTAACCTGAAGACCACAATCTGTGCGGATTGGTGATAACATATCCTCCTCGCTGACAATCAACACTGGCGCACCTCAGGATGTGTGCTTATCCACTGTCCTATACTCTATATACATATGACTGTGTGGCTAGGCACGGCTCAATCTATAAATCTGCTGACGATACAACCATTGCTGGTAGAATCTCAGGTGGTAACGAAAGGCCGTAAAGGAGTGAGATGTGCCAACTAGTGGAGTGGTGCCGCAGCAACAACCTGGCACTCAACGTCAGTAAGACGAAATAGCTGATCGTGGACTTCAGGAAGGGCAAGATGGGGGAAACACATAACAATCCTCATAGAGGGATCAGAAGTGGAGAGAGTGAGCAGTTTCAAGTTCCTGGGTGTCAAGATCTCTGAGGATCTAACCTGGTCACAACATACAGATGTAGTTGCTGGTGAACGCATCAGGCCAGGCAGCATCTCTAGGAAGAGGTACAGTCGACATTTTGGGCCGAGACCCTTCATCAGGACTTACTGAAAGAAGAGCTAGTAAGAGATTTGAAAGGGGGAGGGGGAGGGGGAGATCCGAAATGATAGGAGAAGACAGGAGGGGGAGGGATAGAGCCAAGAGCTGGACAGTTAATTGGCAAAAGGGATATGAGAGGAGCATGGAAACAACAGGAATTCTGCAGATGCTGGAAATTCAAGCAACACACATCAAAGTTGCTGGTGAACGCAGCAGGCCAGGCAGCATCTCTAGGAAGAGGTACAGTCGACGTTTCAGGCCGAGACTCTGAAACGTCTCGGTCTGAAACGTCGATTGTACCTCTTCCTAGAGATGCTGCCTGGCCTGCTGCGTTCACCAGCAACTTTGACGTGTGTTGAGAGGACCATGGGACAGGAGGCCCAGGGAGAAAGAAAAGGGGGAGGGGGGAAGCCCAGAGGATGGGCAAGGGGTATAGTGAGAGGGACAGAGGGAGAAAAAGGAGAGAGAGAAAAAGAATGTGTGTATATAAATAAATAACGGATGGGGTACGAGGGGGAGGTGGGGCATTAGCAGAAGTTCATGCCATCAGGTTGGAGGCTACCCAGACGGAATATAAGGTATTGTTCCTCCAACCTGAGTGTGGCTTCATCTTTACAGTAGAGGAGGCTGTGGATAGACAAATCAGAATGGGAATGGGATATAGAATTAAAATGTGTGGTCACTGGGAGATCCTGCTTTTTCTGGCAGACAGAGCGTAGGTGTTCAGCAAAATGATCTCCCAGTCTGCGTCGGGTCTCGCCAATATATGGAAGGCCACATCGGGAGCACCAGACGCAGTATATCACACCAGCCGACTCACAGGTGAAGTGTCGCCTCACCTGGAAGGATTGTCTGGGACCCTGAATGGTGGTAAGGGAGGAAGTGTAAGGGCATGTGTAGCACTTGTTCTGCTTACAAGGATAAGTGCCAGGAAAGAGATCGGTGGGGAGGGATGGGGGGGACGAATGGACAAGGGAGTCATGTAGGGAGCGATCCCTGCGGAAAGCAGGGAGAGGGGGTAGGGAAAGATGTGCTTAGTGGTGGGATCCCGTTGGAGGTGGCAGAGGTTACGGAGAATAATATGTTGAACCCGGAGGCTGGTGGGGTGGTAGGTGAGGACCAGGGGAACCTTATTCCTAGTGGGGTGGCGGGAGGATGGAGTGAGAGCAGATGTGCGTGAGATGGGGGAGATGTGTTTGAGAGCAGAGTTGATGGTGGAGGAAGGGAAGCCGCTTTCTTTAAAAAAAGGAGGACATCTCCCTCATCCGGGAATGAAAAGCCTCAACCTGAGAGCAGATGCGGCGGAGATGGAGGAATTGTGAGAAGGGGATGGCATTTTTGCAAGAGACAGGGTGAAAAGAGGAATAGTCCAGATAGATGTGAGAGTCAGTCGGCTTATAGTAGACATCAGTAGATAAGCTGTCTCCAGAGATAGAGACAGAAAGATCTAGAAAGGGGAGGGATGTATCGGAAATGGACCAGGTAAACTTGACGGCAGGGTGAAAGTTGGAGGCAAAGTTAATGAAGTCAACGAGCTCAGTATGCGTGCAGGAAGCAGCGCCAATGCAGTCGTCGATGTAGCGAAGGAAAAGTGGGGGACAGATACCAGTATAGGCTTGGAACATGGACTGTTCCACAAAGCCAACAAAAAGACAGGCATAGCTAGGACCCACACGGGTGCCCATAGCTACACCTTTAGTTTGGAGGAAACGGGAGGAGCCAAAGGAGAAATTATTAAGAGTAAGGACTATTTCCACTCGACGAAGCAGAGTGGTGGTAGAGAGGAACTGGTTAAGTCTGGAATCCAAAACAAAGCGGAGAACTTTGAGACCTTCCTGATGGGGGATGGAAGTATATAGGGACTGGACATCCATGGTGAAAATAAAGCGGTGGAGGCCAGGGAACTTAAAATCATTGAAAAGTTTAAGAGCTCCATCCCTCCCCCTCCCCCTCTCAAATCTCTTACTAGCTCTTCTTTCAGTTAGTCCTGACGAAGGGTCTCAGCCCGAAACGTCGACTGTACCTCTTCCCAGGGATGCTGCCTGGCCTGCTGCGTTCACGAGCAACTTTGATGTGTGTGGCTTGAATTTCCAGCATCTGCAGATTTCCTCCTGTTTGCATATAGATGTAGTTACAAAGAAAGCAAGACAGCAGCTACACTTCATTAGGAGTTGAAGAGGTTTAGCGTGTCAACAGAAATACTCAAAAACTTCTATAGATGTACCGTTGAAAGCATTCTGACAAGGTGCATGACTGTCTGGTATGTGGGGGACTACTGCACAGGACTAAAAGATGATGCAAAGGGTTGTAAAATCTAGTCAGCTCCATCTTGGGTACTAGCCTACAAAGTACCCAGAACATCTTCAGGGAGTGGTGTCTCAGAAAGGCAGCGTCCATTATTAAAGACCCCCAACACCCAGGGCATGCCCTTTTCTCACTGTTACCATCAGGTTGGAGGTACAAAAGCCTGAACACACACACACACTCAGCAATTCAGGAACTGCTTCTTCCCCTCTGCCATCTGATTCCTAAATGGATATTGAACCCTTGGACATTGCCTCGCTTTTTTTTAAAACAGTATTTTGCACGTTTTTTTAAACTGTTCAGTATAGGTATACTGTAATTTACTTATTTTATTTATAATTTTTTTCTCTTCTATATTATGTACTGCATTGAACTACTGCTGCTAAATTAACAAATTTCATGTTAGATGCTGGTGACAATAAACCTGATTCTGATGTTGATTAGGAACATAGAAAACCTACAGCTCTGGGCCGAACATGTACTTACTTTAGAAATTACCTAGGGTTACCCATAGCCCTCTATTTTTCAAAGCTTCATGTACGTATCCAGGAGTCCCTGTAACTACTTCCAAGCACCTTAAAACTGTGCCCTCTCATGTTAGCCACTTCAGCCCTGGAGAAAACCCTCTGACTATCCACACGATCAATGCCTCTCATCATCTTGTACACCTCTCTCAGGTCACATCTCATCCTCTGTCACTCCACGAAAAAAGGCCGAGTTCACTCAATCTGTTCTCATGAGGCATGCTCCCCAATCCAGGCAACATCTTTGTAAATCTCCTCTGCACCCTTTCTATAGTTTCCACATCCTTCCTGTAGTGAGGTGACCAGAATTGAGCACAGTACTCCAAGTGGGGTCTGACCAGAGTCCCATATAGCTGTAACATTACCTCTCGGCTCTTAAACTCAATCCCACGGTTGATGAAGGCCAATTCTTAACCACACAGTCAACCTGCGCAGCAGCTTTGAGTGTCCTATGGACTCAGACCCCAAGATCCCTCTGATCCTCCACACTGTCAAGAGTCTTACCATTATTATATTCTGCCATCATATTTCACCTACCAAAATAAACCACCTCATACTTATCTGGGTTGAACTCCATCTGCCACTTCTCAGCCCAGTTTTGCATCTTACCGATGTCCCACTATAACCTTTGACAGCCCTCCACACGATCCACAGCACCCCCAACCTTTGTGTCATCAGCAAATTTACTAACTCATCCTTTCACTTCCTCACCCAGGTCATTTATAAAAATCACAAAGAGTCAGGATCCCAGAACAGATCCCTGAGGCACACCACTGGTCACCAAACTCCATGCAAAATATGACCTGTCTACAACCACTCTTTGTCTTCTGTGGGCAAGCCAGTTCTGGATCCACAACACAAGCTCCCCTTGTATCCCATGCCTCCTTACTTTCTCAATAAGCTTTGCATGGGGTACCTTATTAAATGCCTTGCTGAAATCCATACACACTACATCTAACGCTCTACCTTCATCAATGTGTTTAGTCACATCCTCAAAAAATTCAATCAGGCTCGTAAGGCACAACCTGCCTTTGACAAAGCCATGCTGACTATTCCTAATCATATTATGCCTCTCCAAATGTTCATAAATCCTGTCTCTCAGGATCTTTTCCATCAACTTACCAACCACTGAAGTAAGATTCACTGGTCTATAATTTCCTCGGCTACCTCTACTCCCTTTCTTGAATAAGGGAACAACATCTGCAACCCTCCAATCCTCTGGCATCTCTCCCATCCCCATTGATGATGCAAAGATTATTGCCAGAGGATCAGCAATCTCCTCTCTCGCCTCCCACAGTAGCCTAGGGTACATCTCGTCCGGTCCCAGATGCTCTCCAAAAGCTCCAGCACATCCTTTTTCTTAATGTCTATATGCTCAAGCTTATCAATCCACTGTAAGTCATTCCTACAATCATCAAGATCCTTTTCCATAGAGAATACTGAAGCAAAGTATTCATTAAGTACCTCCATATCTCCTCCAGTTCCATACACACTTTTCCACTGTCACACTTGATTGGTCCTATTCTCTCACGTCTTATTCTCTTGCTCTTCACATACTTGTAGAAAGCCTTGGGGTTTTCTTTAATCCTGCTCGCCAAGGCTTTCTCATGGCCCCTTCTGGCTCTCCTAATTTCATTCTTAAGCTCCTTCCTGCTAGCCTTATAATCTTCTAGATCTCCATCATACCTAGTTTTTTGAACCTTTCGTAAGCTTTTCTTTTCTCCTTGACTAGATTTTCAACAGCCTTTATACACCACATTTCCTGTACCCTACCATCCTTTCCCTGTCTCATTGGAACATACTTGTGCAGAACGCCACACAAATATTCTCTGAACATCTGCCACATTTCTGCCGTATATTTCCCTGAGAACATCTGTTCCCAATTTATGCTTCCAAGTTCTTGCCTGATAGCTTCATGCTTCTCTTACTTCCAATTAATCGTCCTACCTTGTTGTTCCTATCCCTCTCCAATGTTATGGTAAAGGAGATAGAATTATGATCGCTATCTCCAAAATGCTTTCTCACCGAGAGATCTGACACCTGACCAGGTTCATTTCCCAACACCAGATTGACTACAGCCTTCCCCTCTTGTAGGCTTATCTACATATTGTGTCAAGAAACTTTCCTGAACACACCTAACAAACTCCACCCCATCTAAACCCTTGCTCTAGGGAGATGCCAATCAATATTTGGGAAATTAAAATCTCCCACCACGACAACCCTGTTATTCTTGCATCTTTCCAGAATCTGTCTCCCTATCTGCTCCTCGATGCCCCTGTTACTATTGGGTGGTTTACAAAAAAGAACATCCAGTGGAGTTATTGACCCCTTCCTGTTACTAACTTCCTCCCACAGAGACTCAGTAAACAATCCCTCCATGACTTCCTCCTTTTCTACAGCCATGACACCATCTCTGATCAGCAGTGCCATGCCCCAACCTCTTTTGCCTCCCTCCCTGTCCTTTCTGAAACACCTAAAGGCTGACACTCTAAGTACCATTCCTGCCCCTGAGCCACCCAAGTCTCTGCAATGGCCACAACATCATAGCTCCAAGAACTAATCCAGGCTCTAAGCTCATCCGCTTTCTCGCATTGTCTCCAAGCTTTCTCTATTTGTGAGCCAACCACCCCTTCCTCTGTCTCTTCAGTTCGATTCCCACCCCCCAGCAATTCTAGTTTAAACTCTCCCCCAACAGCCTCTGCAAACCTCCCTGCCAGGATATTGGTCCCCCTCAGATTCAAGTGCAACCCATCCTTTTTGTACAGGTCACACCTGTCCCAAAAGACGTCCCAATCATCCAGGAATTTGAAACCCTGCCCCCTGCTCCAATCCATAAGCCACGTATTTATCCTCCACCTCACTCTACTCTACACTCACTGTCACGTGGCACAGGCAGTAATCCCAAGATTACTACCTTTGAGGTCCTGCTTCTCAACTTCCTTCCTAAACCCCTGTAGTCCGTTTTCAGGGCCTCCTCCCTTTTCCTACCTATGTCGTTGGTACCGATATGTATCACGTCCTCCGGCTGTTCACCTTCCCACTTCAGGATATCGTGGACGTGATCAGAAACATCCCAGACCGTAGCACCTAGGAGGCAAACTGCCATCCGTGTTTCTTTCCTGTGTCCACAGAATCGCCAGTCTGACTCCCTTACTATAGAGTCCCCTACTCTTGCAGCCTTCTTCCTTTCCCTACCCTTCTGAGCCACAGGGCCAGACTCTGTGCCAGAGGCGCAGCCACTGTTGCTTCCCCCAGGTAGGCCATTCCCCCACCCACAGTACTCAAGCAGGAGTATTTATTGTTAAGAGGGTCAGCCACAGGGGTACTCTCTGGTATCTGACTCTTTCCCCTTCCCTCTCCTGTTACCCACTTTTGATTTTGATTCTGCTCTATACCTCTGCCATGGGATGTAGTTTTTCTTCTCTATCCGTGCACCAACCCCTTTATCTTATTTAACTCTTGAGCTTTCTCTGCTCCCTGGAAAAAAACAGTCCATCTAGTCCCTCATCAGTGCCCCAGGCAACATCCAGGAGAATCTTTCCTACCTTCCTTCCAAATATGTGGCAACCAGTGCTATGCACAGTAGCCTAGCAATGTTTTATAAATTGTTAGAAAAACTCCCTGCTTCTCTATCCAGCTAATGAAGTCAAGTATCCCACATTCCTCCTTTACCACCTTATCAATTGTTGTCAAATTCAAAGATCCTTACATTTGCATGCTAATAGCCCTCTAATCCTCAATAAATTCTAAGGCCCTACAATTGATTTTATGTTCCTAACTTCCTCCAGCAATCACCTCCAGTTGATTGTTTGAATCATTTTTCTCAATTTACAAATGAACAAAGCAATAATAAATAACATTAACCTTACCAATTGTCACCTGCATGCTATATTCTAGGATGGTCAGGTTACATTTGCTAAAATCAGAAGAGGCTGCTGAAATCTAGAACAAAAAGCAAAATGTTGGAAAACTCCAGTGGGTCAAGAACCTTTTCTGAAGGCAAAAGGTGCATATTGACATTTTAAGTCGAGACTCTGCATCAGGACAAATGTGGGTTGTGACCAGAAATGGTGACATACACCTTCTGCCTCTACAGACTCTGATTGACCACCCAGTTCTTCCAGTGTTCTACTTTTCTATACACTAACAGAATGTAATGTACCATTAAAAGGACAAAAATACACCTAAATGTAAGCCTAAATATAAAATAATCAATACAGAGTGACATAAAACATGTCCATCTGAGCACTATTATGAACTAAACCTTTATAAGTACTTCCACAGATTCTCAATAGTTCATGTAACATGTCATGAAATTGTTTTATAAAATCTAACAGTATTACTATTATTGCACAACAGTAAAACCCTCAATATTTCATTTAAATTAATTTATTTCACCCTAATAGAGAAAATACAATTATGCCCTTTGCTTTACACCAGAACATTCCTGAATATCATTATAAGGTCATTTGCACTGGGAGTTATATGGCAATTCAAAATGATCAACCATGAATTCTTTAAACGAGTATCTTGATGATAATGAATTAATACAATAAATTTTATTTATATGCCACAATACTGGAAGTAAATAGATACACTGCAACAAACTTATTCATAAAGCCCAAATTTTATGTATTACAAAGCATAAAATCCCAGGGACAATAAACATTGATGAACTCAGAACTATAAGGGGGTCAGAATCCGAGTCAGAATCAGGTTGATTATCACCAGCATGTGCCGTTAAATTTGTTAACTTAGCAGCAGCAGTTCAATGCAATACATAATATAGAAGAGGAAAAAAGTAAATAAAATAAAAATAATAATAAATAAGTAAATCAATTACATAAGTAACTCATTGTAGCAATATATAGAGAAATTATTACTGGCTGGGCTGGGAAATTGGGAGTGAGTCCCAATTTCTGCTTTCACTCCAACAATAATGAATCACCCACAGTTCAGGGTGGTGTGGAGAGGCTGTCTGAGAAGGCCTGTGTTGGGTGGACAAGATCACATGATATGTCTCCATAGTACAGATATATGGAGCTCATGCTGCAATCTGGCTGGCTAGGGATTGGCAGCAGCTGCTCTCTGTTGACAGGCTAGCTAGCCCTGCCGAAAGATTTGGCCCGAAACGTCGACTGCACTCTTTTCCTCGATGCTGCCTGGCCTGCTAAGTTCCTCCAGCATTTTGTGTATGTTGCTCAGATTTCCAGCATGTGCCGATTTTCTGTTGTTCCTAAAATCGCTCTTATCGCATTTTATTGAATGAGATTGAAGCTGCTGTTTTTCCTACCTGTTTGGCTACACAGCTCTTTCTGGACCAGAAATTTCCCAATCAAATTCAATGACAGCAGCAGTCATTTCATTTGCAACCATTAGGAACCAGCCTTGTGCAAATTGTTCCAAGACTACATTCCTAAATTTTCAAACACTAATGCTGCTTTTTTCTGTATTTCCCAGATTATTTCTTGACCTTAACAAACTCTTTATTTAGCTTAACACAATTAGATCATGGAGACAACCGAATGGGTGTGAAGGGATGCCATTAGTTGTTGACCTCAGAGTTTCCCATAAAGGTCAAGGTTTTTTTTTAAAAAACATTGACATAAGTTTCAACCAGCTACCAGAGTTCTCCAACAAACAACAGGAATTCTGCAGATGCTGGAAATTCAAGCAACACACATCAAAGTTGCTGGTGAATGCAACAGGCCAGGCAGCATCTCTAGGAAGAGGTACAGTCGACGTTTCAGGCCGAGACCCTTCGTCAGGACTGTACCTCTTCCTAGAGATGCTGCCTGGCCTGCTGCGTTCACCAGCAACTTTGATGTGTGTTACCAGAGTTCTCCGATGTCTTACAAAACTGAACACAACCAAATTGAACATAGGGAAAGAATTATTGATATTTTGAAAAAGTATTAATGATTTCAAAAATGATGGAATTTTGAAAGTTATTCTAACGAAATTAAGATTTTTAGGATAACTAAGCCATTAGACAATAATTAGAAACCCTTCATTCAACTAGGTGTAACAGCTCTTTACAGCAAGAATAGCATTAAAATTGAAATTCTTATCAATAAAGCAGACCAGTTATGAGGGGTATCAAACTCTATAAGAGAGGCATTATCCTACCTCATGGCTCAACAGAAAGTTCAGGAATGGTATGAATGGCAGACAAATACACCTGAGGTGATCTTCAAAACTTGCATTCATTACTGACTTCATATGCATGGATACTGTATCATTATACACTTGCACTACAAATAGGTGTAGCTTTTGCTTGAAAGAATTCTACACTTCAAAACGTATCATGTTTTAAAGATCCACCATTTCTGGGAACCACCTGTCAACCCCATTTTGCAACTTTAAACTTATTTTCTCTTTCCCATTTCTGACAAAGGGTCTTCTGCTTGAAGCATCAACTCTGGCATAACGATTTTGAACCTGTCTGGGTACCAAATCTA
Organism: Mobula birostris; assembly: GCF_030028105.1. NCBI lineage: Eukaryota > Metazoa > Chordata > Chondrichthyes > Myliobatiformes > Myliobatidae > Mobula > Mobula birostris. The sequence goes on along the minus strand of NC_092373.1, from coordinate 122,318,466 downwards.
TACAAAATATTTTAAAGCACATATTAATCATGTGATCTGACTATAGCCCTAATATTTAGATATACTTTGGTGACATCCATAACCCATTGTTCCAATATCTAAAAGTAAATAATTATTAAAAGTACTAACAGTAATGATCCTGTCATTAATCCCCAAGAAACACCACCAGCAACTTGTATTCATATACCTAGTCCCATCAGGAACACTTTGCTTACAGGTATTTGACTAGCTCGTAGTGCAGCAGATTTTTTTTTAAAAGATTCCATTACTTCATTCTTCTCCATAACTAAACCAAGTCCTCATTATCAACGTTCCCTCTAAGATGTGCATGTGTGTGCGTGCACAAATCTTTTGCTACAAGCGCACAAAGGAATTTAAACTGCGCAAAAAAGGATGTCACCTTCTACCTTGTCAGCATGTTATGTATATTTCACAATCGTACACAATCACATTTCCTTTTCTGGATTCTGATATGGACAATGTTGATAAGGTGGAGGTTGCGATGCTTTGTCTGCCAGTTTCAGAACTGCCTTATACTGTTTTTATTGAAATTATTGATTCACTATGTCGAATTCCAAAGAAGCAAAGGGTGTGAAGCGTAAAAGAATTGCTAGTTCATTTAAAGTTGAATGGCTTAATGGAACAGTGGAAACTGCTACACCAAAACCTCATGAGGTCAGGAACATGCAGCTACAAGAAATATTTATGTAGAATGCAGAAACTGATGTAACTTGCATGTATTGTCGCGATGCAAAAGTTGCTGGAGAATTGGCTAATAGAAAGAAGTGGAGTGATATCTATAAACTTGACTTTTTAAAAATGCCATTTAGCAAGCAAATTCAGAGTGTACATGTTGTTGTCACTGGGCAAAAGACTGCACAGCACAAGATTTTTGCACACAAGTTAGAGAGAACACATTGCTTATTATTCACATGGAATATGGGACTGAGCTTACCGCAGATACATAAAATCAAAAATGCCATTAGATCCACCAACAATGACAGGAAGGTTACAGTGACATCCAGTAGTTAACCTCTCCATGGATATAATAACTTATACACAAGTTTCCCTTTGTTTCAACTTGACTCCAGACACAAACCTACACACATTCCTGACTACTGGTGTTCTCCACCCTGACACTGAATGCGCCCACACTATTGATATTTTATGAGATGCCAACACAAGACATCAAAGATAAGCATTGCAGAGAAGCAGAATTTACTGGTCACCACCGTGAAGGTTTCTGGAAGAACATACTATGGAACTGAGGCAAAATAGCAGTGAGTTCTAAAGAACTGAGGGAAAGCAGCGTAACAGGAACCTGGAGCACTTGGAGGAAATCCACTCAATAACAGAGAAAACATACAAACTCCTTACAGATAGTGATGGAATTGAACCCGGGTCGCTGGTGCTACAGTAGCTTTACACTATCATGCACTGGAAGATAGTCTAATTAACCAGATATCTACATATTTAGACATGTGCTGATTAGGGATCGTCAACATGGCTTTAAGTGTGGTAATTCATTTCTAATCAACCTTATGGAGTTTTTAAAGGATGTTACCAGGAACTTTGAAGGAAAGACCGTGGATGTTGTCCACATGGACTTTAGCAAGGCCTTTGATGAATTCCGACATGAAAAGGTTCAGTCACTGGCATTCAGGATGAGATAGTAAATTGGATTTGACATTGTTTTCACAGGAGAAGCCAGACAGTGGTAATATATGATTATCTCTCTGACTGGAACCCCGTGACTAGTGTGTGACACTGGGATCTGTGCTGGGTTTGCTGTTTTTTTAAATCATCTATATCAACAATTTGGATGATAATGTGGTAAACTGGATTAGAAAATTTTCAGATGATATCAAGATTGGGGGTAGACAACAGGAATTCTGCAGATGCTGGAAATTCAAGCAACACACATCAAAGTTGCCGGTGAACGCAGCAGGCCAGGCAGCGTCTCTCGGAAGAGGTACTGTCGACGTTTCAGGCCGAGACCCTTCGTCAGGACTAACGTCAGGTACCTCTTCCAAGAGACGCTGCCTGGCCTGCTGCGTTCACCAGCAACTTTGATGTGTGAAGATTGGGGGTAGAGTGGACAGTGAGGAAGGCTATCAATGCTTGCAACAGGATTTGCACCAGCTGGAAAAATGAGCTAAAAAATGGCAGATGGAATTTAATGCAGACAAGTGTGCGGTGCTGCACTTTGGGAGGACAGGCCAGGGTAGGACTTGTACGGTAAATGATAGAGGACTGTTGTTTAACAGAGGAATCTGAGAATACAGATCCATAATTCCTTGTAAGTGGCATCATAAGTAGATAGGGTCATAAAGAGGGCAGTTTTTGGCACATTGGCCTTCATAAATCAATGTACTGGGTACAGGAGTTAGCGTGCCATATTGAAATTGTACAAAATACTAATGATGCCAATGTGGAGTAGTACATGCAGTTCTGGTCACAAATACAGGAAAGATATCAATAAGGTAGCAAGTGTACAAGGAAGTACAAAGATAGAAATTTACAAGGATGTTGCCAGGGCTCGAGTTATAGGGAAAGGTTGAATCAGTTAAACTTTATTCCCTGAAGAGTAGGAGAACAAGGGAAAATTTGACTACAAATTCTACTGTACATGCATTTATAGGTGAAAGAACATAAACAGTGTAAATTTTAATATTTTTCTACAGGACACACCAAATTTAAGAAATAACTAGAACTGCTAAGTGAGAATCTGGAAAATGGAGTGAAAACTTAATACTTGTTTGGGTTTGGGAATCGCTAAATATAACACAAAGCCTTTTCCAGTGATGTGCAGAAAAGCATAAAATTTTGAGTGTATATTCATTAGAAATCAGTGATAATTCTTAGAAGTTTGAAACAGTCTTCACTTTCATCATCTGCGTGTTTACTTCTGGAGCAAAGCCGAAGTTCTTGTGTTTTAAATAATATTATAAATGACATCTGCACCTCTCATTTGAATCTCTTTCAGTTCCAATTACAATTTTACACCTTAACTAAAAACACATTTCTTAAAACTGTGTAAAATAATTCACAAAATTACTTAAATACAATGTGCATGCGATTTTTTTATCATCTCAATAATCCAATTGTGAACAGTGATATCTTCAGCTAACCAGAATATCTAGGTTTGACATAATTGACCAAGTTTAAATTTTATATTCATGGTCTCATAAAAATTCAAAAAATTCATTGTTACATGGACAAAGAATGTCCCTAAGTAGACACTAAGTTCCATTTTTACTAAGCAAATTTTGTCCATAATTCTGCAACTACATTAAAATCACTTGACATGAAAACCACACCTCCACAGCATTGTAATATCAGTTTAAGCACTTGAGACAGAGTGAGATAATATAAGAAAGTATAACCACTCTTTGTCAACCATAGTGGAGAGTTTCTTCTCCAGATGCAGATTATTTCTGAAAATGTAGAGACATCATCTTGCCAAAAATAACCATGAAAATACATACATTATATTCCATATATAAGCAATGCAGAAATCAAAAACTTGGCAGCAAACTATTAGAATGTAAAGCTTAACATGACATTATCATTTGGGTCGCTCATCAGCTTGGTTTTGCCTAATTTGCTGTCTGTTCCTTATTGCATTTGAAGTTGGGTATGGCCATCTGGAGCATTTAGAAGAGGCAACTTCAACTTGCAAATCACTTTTTGAAAAAAAACAAAATGCATCTTTCCAAAATGGATGCTTTGGAAGAAATTATTGCATCTTCTCAAATAGAAGCTAGATTTTGTGTGTATCACTCACAGGTTACACAAATATTAACAGCCTTTAAACGCCAAAAACCACTAACCTGCGCCAAAGTATTCCCAAAAGAAAATAACTGTCTCCGTTTTAAACTGCAATGAACAGTCCCTTTCTGCCTTCACTGATCAAAATACATCTATAACACAACTTAAGACATTCAGTCTACAAATATTGTGTCTTAAAATTAGGTGCATGAGTTCACAGCTACAGAAATACTAAAAACAGATCATCTCAACTGAACTCAATCCACACCAACACCACACAAATAAATTAACTCAAAAACAGCACAGGAAAGTAATCATTAAATAACAATTAGCTGAAGTAACACTCTTACCATTAGGCTTTCCATCATACTGAACACCATCACAAAAGATTCAACACCAAAATAATCAATACAACTATTATAAAGGCATAAATGTAAATATACAATAATTTTTAATTACAGCAGTAAGCAGCTGTAAAATACTCACTGCGTTTTTATCTTGCTGTCCCATGATTGGATGATTAGTTGCAACTGATAATGGTTTCATAATGCAGAAATGTGTGCTGAATTGAATTTAAACATCATGGACTGATTCATTTCAGCTCATCAATTCACCCATCACACCATGTAAATGCTGCAGCTGGATATCATTACCAACCAACAGAATTTGATTTGCCATTAAAGCGAAAATCAGTGAAACAGATCCTTTTTTTTCCTCATATTTAAAAGGCTAAAAACAACTAAGTATGCCTCAAATATTAAAGAAAAAATAGACAATGTAAAAGTAGACATCTAGCTTTCTTCACAAGAGCAGATCCGATGGCTGTGAGAAAACTAAAATGGCTGACCGCACAGACTCTCTCAAAAGAGCTTAATGCAGTAGTAGATTAGCTGAGGACTAGAAACCAGCCTACAGCATTCTGCAAGGCATTGTTAATACTCCCGTTTCATTCGCAACTAAGAATTAGGGCTGTGCATATGAATAGGACCACCTCCCTGTCTGCTAACAAAGCTGATAGAGTGGTCGCTGCTGGTTCCTGCTAGCTGAGCTAACCAACTTTCAACAATTAATCTCCACACCACGACAGTGACAGACGTTTAACAGGTCTATTTCTCACACACAAGACAAATATACTATACCACCAGTTATTTTGTCACAGTAACGTGTCACAAGCAAAATAAACTGCCAAAGTTAATGTCAAAATGGAATATTTTGTAATTGCATTATCATGCTTACTTTAGAGGGCCATGGCTGCAAGCAGTTGGCATAGCAACGGAGAAGAAAAGCCATTTCCTGGACAGCAAAAAAAGGTTTCTTTCAAAATATTCAGAAGGGCAGAAGAAATTTTTCACACAAATCATTCTATAGATCCCTTAGGAAATGTACACCATGCCTTTTGAAAAGACTGAATGCTGCAGTTTTGCATATAATCTCTACAGTCAAAAATCGAAACAGTGTTCCCTATGCATCGCAAACTGAATTTTGTGTCAGAATAATCAGACAGCGTTGTTTCAGAGACTCGTCTCTCCCCCACCCCCGCCCTTTAGCTATACAAGTTACGTATGCAAAGGTGGAACTAACAGAAGGGTAAATCAGGATAAAGTAATAATCAAGAGCCTGTTTTCTGTCAGCTAACATTGTAGGTCCCTTGGGGAGCCCGTCCATTGATTGCATGCTCTGCTTCAAAATGAAATGTACCACTAGACACACTAAATACAAAGCAGCTTTATAACTTTACAGATAACAGAATGATATCACCTGAGGATCATCTTGAATTTGCTGACAAAACCAACAATTGCTGGAACAAACTTTTACAAAGAACTATACCAACACTCAAAGCACAAACCAAATATCCATCTGTCTGATAAGCAGATAATGTCTGCTTGCTTCATAAGCGAAACACGTGTCCCAATATACATTGTAAAGCTACCGAAATGAAATTTGCAGGAGTTTATGGAAGCACCCCATCACATGGTAATGCAATGCAATGGGATTTTTTTTAATTGTTCAATCTGGTGGTAATCATTATACAAATCTGAAGTAGTTCTTAAATATAGCTTTATTTGTTTAGCCAACAAATGTGAAAAGGTTAATTGTATCCAGGATGACAGAAAATGAGAGAGCCAAATGCACTCATTCAGTAACTTCTGGTTTCCAGAAATGCCAGCTGCTAACTGAATTTGCATTTGTCACAAACATCAACATTCCAGTTTCTCAACTGCATAACCAATTCTAATGGACTTTGAATGAGACGCTGTACAATGTGTATCCCCTACCTTTAATTTAACTAGGCAATGAAGAATTGCATCATGCTTTAGCCAAGCCTATCATAAATCTTAAATTACTAATACCTCATCTTAACTATCTATTTTCCCTGCATTCAAATAACTACTTGGCAACAGAACCCTTTTCTCTTTAACAACACATAAAACTTTTTCTTTACTGAGAATCTTATTATTAACATAAAATAAAACCCAAAGAAAATTTGGAAGAAACACAAGTGTATCAGGGCAAAATCCTGTACAATGAATCACCAAGTTTAAATTCCAGCAAAACTAGCCAATGTACAATTATTGAATGTATTTTCCTAACAATAAACAACAGTGAATCTTACTTATTTTTAGAACAGCCCATTAAATGACAGCATTAATCACACTAATATTTCTGAGCAATCCCATTTCCTGCCATTTGCTTGCAAATGTCGATTGACAATATCCCTTCTGAACAAAGAAATGACAGCTCAGAATAACGTCCTTATGCTGGCTTCATTGTATTGTGCTCAGGCTAACATCTATTCATAATTAAGCAACAATTCCTGCAATCAACATGCTGTTTTCATAACAGAAAAAACTATGCTAGTTACTTATTAACACATGCACCTAACCTACAGGAAACAAATATCCTCAAGGGAGGAGTGCTAGTGCTACTTGGGAGGGTGTAAACCAGTGTGGCAGGGGGTTAAGAAATGAAGCAGTTAGGTCAGCAGGTGGAGTGAGTGAAGAGGAGTAAGGGACTAAATCAAGCAAATCTGCTGGCAAAAATAGGCAGGGCCAGGATAATGAATGTGGTTGGTTTGATTGTCTGAAATGTATTTACTTTAATACTAAGTATTGTGGGTAAAACAAGAGAGTTTATAATCTGGATTAGAACATGGAACCACAGTATCATAGGCATTGGTTGAGAGAAAAGCATGACTGCCAGTTTAACATTCCAGGATATAGATGTTTCTAAAAGAATGTAAAATATTTGGGAAAGCGCACTAATAATTAGGGAGAATATCACAGATACATGGAGAGAACATCTCAAATGGTTCATCCAGCAAGACCACATGGGTAGAACACAGAACAAAAAAGGTGCAAGTACTCTATATTATAGGCCACCAGGACCCAAGAGAAACAGATATACTGCCAGAACATGAAAAGATCTAAACCCAACAGTTATTGTAGTGAGTGGTTTTAACTTTCCCAATATTAGCCTGGACTCCTTAGTGCTGGGGCAGAATTTGTTAGGCCCATCCAGGAGGGTTTTTTGAAATAATATGGTTGATAGTGCAACGAAGGATCAGACCATACTAGACCTTATGGGGTAACCTCTGGCCAGGTGATCAAATTTTCAGCGAGGGAGCATTTTGGGAACTGTGACCATAATTCCATAAGTTTTAAGATAGTAATGCATAAGCACAAAATTGGTCCTCAACTAAAAGTGCAAAATAAGGTAAAGGCTAATTACAAAGTTTGTACAATAGTATTATACAGATACTGGGGAAAGTAGACTAGAAGGTGCTGTTTGACAGTAAACATCAGCCACATAGAAATCTGTTAAAGGCCAGTTGATTAGAGTTCAAGAGAGTATGTTTCTGTGAGGATGAAAGGCAAAAATGGCAAGAATTGGGAATCTTTGATGACAAGAGATATTGTAAGTTTAAACAAAAAGACAAAGGAAGGATGTGTAAGGTTTAGAAATCTTGGATCAGACAAGGCTCATGAGAAATATAAATTCAGTTGGAAAGAACTTAATCAGGAAGGCCAAAAGGAGCCATGAAATGTCTTTGACAAGTAGGATTAAGAAGAATCCCACGGTATTATACAGGCATGTTAGCAGCAAGATAGTAGCTAAAAAGGTAGATGTACTCAAGGACAAAGGAGGAAATCTATGGGTAGAACCAGAGGAAGTGAATTTGAGAGGTGAATTTGAAGTCTGTAACCTGTGTTATTTCACAAGGATCAGAGGTGGGACCTCTTGGGGAGAATTTCACAGATAATGAAAAGAGAACACCTTTCATGAAAAATAGTGATCCATGGATAGCCAAAGAAAGTTGACAAAGGAGGAGGAGGTAGATCAATTAAAATTTGGTGGCGAAATGGCAGATGGAGTTTTATATACAGACAAATGTGAGGCAATAGATTCTCGATAGTCTAATGCTACAGGAAAAAATACAGTAAAACGGTAGGACCCCGAGGAGGATTAATGCATACATGATGTTGGGATGCAAGTTCATAGCTCCCTGAATGTGATAATGCCAATGGATAGATTGGTACAGGATGCATATAGCATGTTTTCCTTCATCAGTTAAGACACTCAGTGTGAAAGGTAAGACATCATTACACAAATATAGGTGTTCCCTGCTTTTCCAACGTTCGCTTTACGAAACCTCACTGTTACGAAAGACCTACATTAGTACCCTGTTTTCGCTTTCAGGTGTTTTCACTGTTACGGAAAAAAAAGCAGCATGCGGGGAAAATCAGCGCGCGATGAAAGGCAGCACGCGACACGCCCCGAGCAGCTGCTCTCCCCCGGATTCGGAACTGCATTCTCTCTGGCATTGCTTAAACACGTGCCTGTGAGCAGCCGTTAGCAAGATGAGTTCTAAGGTATTGGAAAAACCTAAAAGAGCTCGTAAGGGTGTTACACTTAGCGTAAAACTAGACATAGTTAAGCATTTTGATCGTGGTGAATGAAGTAAGGACAAAGTGACTTTGGCTTGTGGAAGCTGACGAGCATGATGTTGAAGAGGTTTTGGCATCCCATGACCAAGATCTGATAGATGAAGAGCTGATGCAATTGGAAGAGGAAAGGATAACAATCAAAACTGAATGCAGTAGCAAACAGACCGAAAGTGAAGTCGTCCAGCAACTGAACGTGAAGCAACTGCGTGAGATTTTCGCTGCAATGATAAAGTACGACTTTAATTTTGAAAGGGTACGTAGGTTTAGGGGATATTTGTAGGATGGTTTGAGTCCTTACAAACAACTGTATGATAGAAAAATGTGCGAGGCTCAGCAGTCAAGCAAGCCTTCCACATCAGCCACAGCAGACGACGAACCTCGACCTTCGACATCGAGGCGGGCAGAGATAGAAGGAGATGAGCTGCCTGCTCTAATGGAAACAGGCGACGAGATGACACCCCAGTATCCCACCACCCCACGATTCGCGGAGAATGCAGCAGTAGCTGGGAGACACACAGCACATCTTTAAGCAAAAAGCCGAAATAAACATGCTAATTAATTAGGTGCCGCCCGACACGTAATTGTCGGCCCAGATCAGAGACGATGCAATCGGAAATCGGCACTGATCTGGGCCGACAATTACGTGCTGGGCAGCACCAAATTAATTAGCATGTTTATTTTGGCTTTTTTCTTAAAGGTGCTGTGTGCCTCCCGGCTACCGCTGGACCCCTGCATGCTCCGCGGATCGGTATCAGTCGGTGCCCAGAGGGTGGGGGCCACTGAACCACCCAAACGCCGATGACTCAGTCTAACACACCATCATCAGTGTGCTCGGCGCTGAACCAATTCCAGTAGTGATACTACGCTGTACATACATTATTTCTACTTTATATAGGCTGTGTATTTTTACGTGTTATTTGATATGATTTGGCAGCTTCATAGCTTAAAGGTCACTGGAGAGCGCTTGCGCTATGTTTTTGCCAACAGCGCTTGCGTGAGATTTTCTGCCAACAGCACTTGCGCGAGATTTTCACTACGGAGAACAGTGCAGTAATGATTGTGGAAAAGTATTCCTACTTTATATAGGTTGTGTATTTATCATATCATTCTTGCTTTTACTATATGTTACTGTTATTTTAGGATTTGTGTGTTATTTGGCATGATTTGGTAGGTTATTTTTGGGCCTGCGAACGCTCACAAATTTTTCCCATATAAAAAAATGGTAATTGCTTCTTTGCTTTACGGCAGTTCGGCTTACGAACTGTTTCATAGGAACGCTCTACCTTCGGATGGCAGGGGAAACCTGTATATAAAACTTTGGTTTGGCAACATTTGGAGACTTTTGTGCAGTTCTGGTCCACAAATTACAGAGAAGACATGGAGGTTTTGAAGAGAGTGCAAAACAGGTTTGCCGAATGTTGCCTAGATTAGAGAGCATTAAGTGGTTGGATAAATTTGTATTGCTTGTTCAGAAGTGTGTAAGGCTGAGGGAGACTTTATATAAGAATATAAAATTATGAGAACAAAGATAGGGTAGTAGTCTTTTTTCCACGATGGAAATGTCAAATACTACATGACACAGATTTTAAGACTAAGAGGGGGAAAGTTTATAGCAGATTTGTGAGATGATATTTTTACACACAGAGAATGGTAGGTGCCTGGAACACATTGCCAGGGAAGGTGATAAAAGCAGATATAACAGCAATGTTTAAAAGGCATTTAGGTTAACAGTAGATATCGACAAGGATTTTAGGAATGCATCAACAGGAAGAGGATGTAGAGATATACAGACCATGTACAGGCAAAGTAGATTAGTTTAGACTGGCATTATGATTGGTGCAGACGGTCTGTTCCTGGGCAACAAACAATATGCTGGAGAACTCACTAGATCAAGCAGCATCTGTGGGGGGTGGGGATGTGGATGGGGATGGAGAAAGGAACTGTCAACATTTCAGATCAAAACCTGCATGTTGATTCTATACCATGTTGTTTTATGTTATATGACCCTAAAGTGTATTCTATAATTTTTCACCTTTTAATTGCTTAAAAATATGAAAGAAACCATTAAAGTATTTTTCATTTAAAAATCATGCCATCAAATCTTCTTATCAAAGGAAGTCTAAAATTAATGTATTTTTGTTTTATTCATTATTTTGTAAGTTAGTAGCCCCTACCATGTTTAGTACAATAAATTAACAATAATACAAGGGGGATATCCAGACAGAATGAATATTGAACCAGTTAAATCTGATATATTTTCAACCTTCCCAGAATATTACATACTTCTATGCTACTTTTAGCAATTATTAGCAAGGTGAAACTTTCTGAAGTAGATAAAATAAATAAATTAACTACGTGCCAGATCTTCACAGGAAAAACCCTCCCCACCACTGGGCACATCTGCAAAGAACACTGTCACCAGAAAGCAACATCCAATACAGGTTTCCCCACCATCTGAAGATAGAGCATTCCTATGAAACAGTTCATAAGCCGGAATGTCATAAACTGAAGAAGCAATTACCATTTATTTATATGGGAAAAATTTGTGAACGTTCGCAGACCCAAAAATAACCTACCAAATCATGCCAAATAACACACAAAAGCTAAAACAGCAGTAACATATAGTAAAAGCAGGAATGATAACAGCCTATATAAAGTGGAAATACTTTTCCACAATAATTGCCTGCACTGTTCTCCGTAGCGAAAATCTCACGCAAGCGCTCTCGGCAAAAACATGGCGCAAGCGCTCCCCAGTAAACTTTAAGCTATGAAGCAGCTAAATCATACCAAATAACATGTAAAAACACACAGCCGATTTAAAGTAGAAATAATGTATGTACGGTGTAGTATCACTTACCAGAATTGAGACAGCGCCCAGCACACCGATGTGTTAGGCTGAGTCGTCGGAGGTTGGGGTGGTGCAGTGGCCCCCACCCTCCAGGCCGCTGACCGATACTGATCCATGAAGCATGCAGCGGTCCAGCGGTGGCCGGGACGCACCCAGCACGTCTTTAAGAAAAATGCCGAAATAAACAAGCTAATTAATTAGGTGCCACCTGGCACGTAAATGTCCGCCCAGATCAGAGACAATTGCCAATTGCATCACCTCTGATCTGGGCCGATATTTACGTGCCGGGTGGCACCTAATTAATTAGCTTGTTTATTTCGGCATTTTTTTCTTAAAGATGTGCTGGGTGCCTCCCGGCTACCGCTGCATTCTCCACGGATCGGTATTTGTCCAGTACTCCCGATGTGGCCTTCTATATATTGGCGAGACCCGACACAGACTGCGAGATCGTTTCGCTGAACACCTACGCTCTGTCCGCCAGAGAAAGCAGGATCTCCCAGTGGCCACACATTTTAATTCCACATCCCATTCTGATATGACTATCCACGGCCTCCTTTACTGTAAAGATGAAGCCACACTCAGGTTGGAGGAACAACACCTAATATTCCGTCTGGGTAGCCTCCAACCTGATGGCATGAACATCGACTTCTCTAACTTCCGCTAATACCCCACCTCCCCCCTCATACCCCATCCATTATTTATATAAATTCTTTTTCCTTCTCTCTTTTTTCTCCCTCTGTCTCTCTCACTATACCCCTTGCCCATCCTCTGGGCTTTTTCCCCTCCTCCCCCTTTTCCTTCTCCCTGGGCCTCCTGTCCCATATCCCTTTTGCCAATCAACTGTCCAACTCTTGGCTCCATCCCTCTCCCTCCTGTCTTCTCCTATCATTTTGGATCTCCCCCTCCCCCTCCCCCTTTCAAATCTCTAACTAGCTCTTCTTTCAGTTAGTCCTGACAAAGGGTCTCGGCCCAAAACGTCGACTGTACATCTTCCAATAGATGCTGCCTGGCCTACTGCATTCACCAGCACCTTTTATGTGTGTTGCTCATCTTTTACGCACTTAGCTATTCACAGTAACAGAAATTTTGACCAGGGATGCCCAAACTTTTGCATGTCACTCCACTAAATATGATGTTGGAAAGGCAACAAAGAACATCTTAACCTTTTTCCACAGTGCAGATAGCTTTCAGCAATTTGGTTCTGCAACCAAAAGTCTTGATATGATTCAGCTCAAAGACATTTCATAGTGAGATCAGTTCCTCCTCCATCCTTCCTGTTAATTCCTCAATATAAGTGTTCAGGAATGGATTTATTAACCAATCTGGAATTTGGATCGAGAGAAGATCCTGAAATCTCTCTAACATGTCTTCATGCTACTTACCCAGGTGGGTACAGTATACTTGAGATCATCATCTGATATTCTTCCTTTCTCTTCCAACTGAGAGTGGCCTGGAAATTGGAAAAGGTCCCAACGGCCAATGTTACACTTAAATAAAGTTAACTTGAAACAGAAATGTGGAGAAAATTGACATGACTTTGATAAGATTCACATTATTTCCTTGCAATTGAAGATTGATTTCTTTAAGCCTTGTGAATAATCCTGACAAATAAGCAATGTCATGCCTAACATTCTTGAGTTGATTATTGAGTGAAGCATTTGAACCTTCAATGGATCTCATCAGTTTCAAAACTGAGAGCATCAGACTTGATTTTATTTACCACTGTGATAACAGTATTTAATCATTTGTACAGCTGATCACTTAAGTTTTCTGCAGCAAGATGTTGACTGTGAATTACATAGTGAATGCTAAATAAATTAGGTACAGCTTTTTTCAAGAAAGGAATAACCCCATGGTAGTGTCCTATTATTGATGGTGCCCCATCTGTTGCACAACCAAGAATGTTGGTGAGCCGAATGTCCTTCTCTTTGAAAATTTGCTTCAACAACCCAAAATAATTGACTCCCCCTTTTAACCCGTTTCTAATCCAACCACAAATAACAATATTTGAACTATGCTTTCATCTTTTAAGAAGCAAACATAACCAAGAAGCGATGATTGGTTGCCTGGCAAAGCTGAAACATCCAACTGCACACCAAATTCTGGTATCCTAAGTATCTTGCATGATGTATCTTCCAATTTTCAGGCATTTCAACTGTGTGTTTTTGGACAGAGTTGTCACAGTGTGGAAACGCTTTAATTATTTGGTCTGGTGACTTATGCAAAACCATACTTAGAACCTCCCTTATTGCTGGCAGAATCATTTTTCCAATTGTATGGATCTTTCCAGATTTAGCAATGGGCAATGAAATTTGTATGAAGTACTCAAACCATTTTTTTTTAAGAGAAGTGGCAAACATGTTTTGAAGTGTTTACTGTTTTTGAAAGTTTTCACAAAGTGAATGAAAATAAGCCAAGTACTTGTTTGTTGTATCAGAGTGTATGCTCTTCAAACGTTCAAGAAGCCCGGATGGTTTCACTGCCTCATTTGAAAAAAACGTTTGCACAAAACTGACACATTGTCTGTTATTGTATGCTTGGTGCTGGTATAAATTCATATTTAAGAAACTCCACACTGTATTGTCTACATTTCCTTTTTGTTTGGTCTACTTGAGCCACTTTAATTATGAATTAATGACAACGGTCAATTGCCTATTGTTTAAGTCCAACCTCAAGCGCTACAATCAATAAAGGGTAAAATTATGACCTCATCGTACCTTGGGCAAAACCTTAAGCACATCAATTTCAGTTTGTGAGGCTATGACCAGAGTGGTGCCAGTGCTGGATGCTGAGATCCCAGCTGCTCACAATCTACATCAATATATTCAAATTTGTTGAATGCAGGTTATTAGAAGGATGCAGAAAAACTTCAGGGATTACAGACAGAATAGGTGAGTGGGTAAGCAAACAGCAGATGTAATTAATGTGGAAGAATACAAGGTCATTGATTTACACAGTAAAAATAGCAAAAGTTTTTTTTGTAACAGAATGACAAGTGCCAGTTCAAAAGGACCACAGCATTCATGTATACAAATTACTGAAATAAACAGCAAGGAATGGCAAGGAAAACAAGTGATAAGTTGATCACCTTTACTGCAAGAGATCTTGACTATAAAACTGAAGAGTTTTTATTCAATAACATAGAGGCCCATTGAAACCATATATGCAATACTTCGGAATATTCTGAGTATTGAATATTTTGATTTGTGTATTAGCAGGTTCAGCACAACACTGTGGGCTTGAAGGGCCTGTTCCTGTGCTGTACGGATCTATGTTCTAATACTGATCTCCAAATCCTGAGAAGGATATCTTAACAATAAAGGGAGTAAAACAAAGGTTCACCAGATTGATACCTATGATTAAGATATTCTTCCATGCAGAGGGATTAAGAAGGCTGCACTTAGCGCCTCCCTAGAATTCAACAGAATAAAAACCGTCTCACTGAAAATACTTTAATTACTTAAAAGAAAAGGTACAAGAATGAGGTTTCTTGACTTGAGTGTCTAAAACCAGTGATCACTGTTTCAAAATATGTGATCATAGAAACATAGAAAATACGTGCAGGAGTAGGCCATTCGGCCCTTCGAGCCTGCACCGCCATTCAGTATGATCATGGCTGATCATCCAACTCAGAATCATCTATTCAGGACTGAGATAAGAGGAAAGTACTTCATTCAAAATGTGCAAATGTTTAGAAATTCCACATAAAGGGGCTACAGAGATACATGGTGCTGCATATATTCAAGACATAGATCAACAGGTTTTTTTTTATTAAGAGAAACATAGAATTAGGATAAGCAAAGGGCTACAAACTAAAAGATCATCGGAGATCATGCTGAACACTGGAGTGCTGCAGGGGTCAATTTGCCTATTCCATTTCTGTTTTTGGTTGCATAGACACAACCTGTTTGAATATCTCCAGTACTCCAAACTGAAGGGAAAAATTATTTATTGTAATAGTTCTTCTTTAAGATTTCTAGTATATCCATGTAAAAGATTCCCAAGACAGCATACCAGGTCTAATCATCTTGAGCTGCCAAGTAAGTGACCTTCCTCAAAGTTCAAAGTAAATTTATTATCAAAGTACATATATGTCACAATATACAACCCTGAGATTCATTCCCCTGTGGGTATTCACAGTAAGTAAAAAGAAACACAATAGAATCGATTGAAGATCGCAGACAAGACGGACAACAAATTGTGCAAATACAAAATAAGGAAAACAAATAAATAAATAAATATGCAATAAATATCAAGAACATGTGATGAAGAGTCCTTGAAAGTGAGTTCATAGGTTGTGGAAAGAGTTCAGTACTGGGGTTACTGAAGTTAGCTCCTCTGGTTCAAGACTCTGATGGTTGAGGGGTAAAACTGTTCCCAAACTTGGTAGTGTTGGCCTTGAGGCTCCTGTACCTCCTTCCTGATGACACATAGACATAGAATAGTACAGCACAGTACAGGCCTTTCAGCTCACAATGTTGTGCCGACCCTCAAACCCTGCCTCCCATATAACCCCCCACCTTAAATTCCTCCATATACCTGCCTAGTAGGCTCTTAAACTTCACTAGTGTATCTGCCTCCACCACTGACTCAGGCAGTGCATTCCACGCACCAACCACTCTCTCAGTAAAAAACCTTCCTCTAATATTCCCCTTGAACTTCCCATCCCTTACCTTAAAGCCATGTCCTCTTGTATTGAGCAGTGGTGCCCTGGGGAAGAGGCGCTGGCTATCCACTCTATCTATTCCTCTTATTATCTTGTACATCTCTATCATGTCTCCTCTCATCCTCCTTCTCTCCAAAGAATAAAGCCCTAGCTCCCTTAATCTCTGATCATAATGCATACTCTCTAAACCAGGCAGCATCCTGGTAAGTCTCCTCTGTACCCTTTCCAGTGCTTCCACATCCTTCCTATAGTGAGGCGACCAGCACTGGACACAGTACAAGTGTGGCCTAACCAGAGTTTTACAGAGCTGCATCATTACATCGCGACTCTTAAACTCTATCCCTCGACTTATGAAAGCTAACACCACATAAGCTTTCTTAACTACCCTATCTACCTGTGAGGCAACTTTCAGGGATCTGTGCACAAGTACCCCCAGATCCCTCTGCTCCTCCACACTACCAAGTATCCTGCCATTTACTTTGTACACTGCCTTGGAGTTTGTCCTTCCAAAGTGTACCACCTCACACTTCTCCAGGTTGAACTCCATCTGCCACTTCTCAGCCCACTTCTGCATCCTATCAATGTCTCTATGCAACCTTCGACAATCCTCTACACTATCTACAACACCATCAACTTTTGTGAAGTCTGCAAACTTGCCAACCCACCCTTCTACCCCCCACATCCAGGTCGTTAATAAAAATCACGAAAAGTAGAGGTCCCAGAACAGATCCTTGTGGGACACCACTAGTCACAACCCTCCAATCTGAATGTACTCCCTCCACCACGACCCTCTGCCTTCTGCAGGCAAGCCAATTCTGAATCCCTCTGGATGAACTTCCCTGGATCCCAAGCCTTCTGACTTTCTGAATAAGCTTACTGTGTGGAACCTTGTCAAATGCCTTAATAAAATCCATGTAGATCACATCCACTGCACTACCCTCATCTATATGCCTGGTCACATCCTCAAAGAACTCTATCAGGCTTGTTAGACGCGATCTGCCCTTCACAAAGCCATGCTGACTGTCCCTAATCAGACCATGATTCTCTAAATGCCCAGAGATCCTATCTCTAAGAATTTTTTCCAACAGCTTTCCCACCACAGACATAAGGTTCACTGGTCTATAATTACCTGGACTATCCCTACTACCTTTTTTGAACAAGGGAACAACATTCGCCTCCCTCCAATCTTCCGGTACCATTCCCGTGGAAAACGAGGACATAAAGATCCTAGCCAGGGGCTCAGCAATCTCTTCCCTCACCTTGTGGAGCAGCCTGGGGAATATTCCATCAGGCCCCGGGGACTTATCCATCCTAATGTATTTTAACAACTCCAACACCTCCTCTCCCTTAATATCAACATGCTCCAGAATATCAACCTCACTCATATTGTCCTCACCATCATCAAGTTCCCTCTCATTGGTGAATACCAAAGAGAAGTATTCATTGAGGACCTCGCTCACTTCCACAGCCTCCAGGCACATCTTCCCACCTTTATCTCTAATCGGTCCTATCTTCACTCCTGTCATCCTTTTGTTCTTCACATAATTGAAGAATGCCTTGGGGTTTTCCTTTACCCTACTCGCCAAGGACTTCTCATGCCACCTTCTTGCTCTTCATAGCCCCTTCTTAAGCTTTCTTGCTTCCCTATATTCCTCAATAAACCCATCTGATCCTTGCTTCCTAAATCTCATGTATGGTGCCTTCTTCCACCTGACTAGATTTTCCACCTCACTTGTCACTCATGGTTCCTCACCCTACCATTTTTTATCTTCCTCACTGGGACAAATTTATTCCTAACATCCTGCAAGAGAGCTCTAAACATCAACCACATGTCCATAGTACATTTCCCTGCAAAAACATCATCCCAATTCACACCTGCAGGTTCTAGCCTTATAGCCTCATAATTTGCCCTTCCCCAATTTAAAATTTTCCTGTGCTCTCTGATTCTATCCTTTTCCATGATAATGCTAAAGGCCAGGGAGCGGTGGTCACTGTCCCCCAGATGCTCACCCACTGAGAGATCTGTGACCTGACCCGGTTCATTACCTAGTACTAGATCTAGTATGGCATTCCCCCTAGTCGGCCTGTCAACATACTGTGACAGGAATCCATCCTGGACACATTTAACAAACTCTGCCCCATCTAAACCCTTGGAACTAATCAGGTGCCAATCAATATTAGGGAAGTTAAAGTCACCCATGATAACAACCCTGTTATTTTTGCACCTTTCCAAAATCTGCCTCCCAATCTGCTCCTCTGTATCTCTGCTGCTACCAGGGGGCCTATAGAATACCCCCAATAAAGTAACTGCTCCCTTCCTGTTCCTGACTTCCACCCATACTGACTCAAAAGAGGATCCTGTTACATTACCCACCCTTTCTGTAGCTGTAATAGTATCCCTGACCAGTAATGCCACCCCTCCTCCCCATCCCCCCCCCTCTATCCCTTTTAAAGCACTGAAATCCAGGAATATTGAGAATCCATTCCTGTCCTGGTGCCAGCCAAGTCTCTGTAATGGCCACTACATCATAATTCCATGTATGTCCCTAAGCTCTCAGTTCATCACATTTGCTCCTGATGCTTCTTGCATTGAGGTACACACACTTCAGCCCTTCTCCCTTACTACCTTTACACCGTTTATTCTGCTTCTCTTTCCTCAAAGACTCTCTATATGTTAGATCTGGCTTTACTCCATGCTCTTCTTTCCCTGCTCTATCGCTCAGGGTCCCATCCCCTTTGCAAATTAGTTTAAACCCTCCTGAACCATGCTAGCAAACCTACCTGCAAGGATATTGCTCCCCCTTCGAGTGCAACCCATCCAATCTATACAGGTCCCACCTTCCCCCGAAGAGATCCCAATGATCCAAAAATCTAAAACCCTGCTCCCTGCACCAACTTCTCAGCCACACATTCAACTGCCATCTCCTCCAATTCTTACCATCACTGTCACCTAGCAATGGCAGCAATCCTGAGAACACCACCCTTGTTCTTCAGCCTTCTGCCTAGTTCACAAAACTCACACTTCAGGACCTCATCCCTCTTCCTGCCTATGTCGTTGGTACCAACATGCATCACGACTTCCGGTTGCTTTCCCTCTCGTACCAAGATGTCATGCACCCGGTCAGAGACATCCCGGACCCTGGCACCCAGGAGGCAACAAACCATGCGGGTGTCCTTCTCAGGTCCACAAAATCTCCTGTCTGCTCCCCTGACTACAGAGTCTCCAATGACAACAGCTCTCCTCTTCTCCGTCCCACCCTTCTGCACGCAGCAAGAAGAAAGCAAGGCCTGGATGGTGAGGGTCTTCGATGGTGGTTGCTGCTTTCCTGTAATATTCCTTGTAGATGTGCTCAATGGTGGGGAGGGCTTTTTACCTGTGATGGACTGGGTTGTATCCACTGCTTTTTGTAGGCTTTTCCATTCAAAGGCATTGGTGTTTCCATACCAGGCTGTAATGCAACCAGTCAATATACTCTCCACCACATACCTACAGAATCTTGTCAAAGTTTTAGATGATATGCTGAATCTTCACAAACTTCTGAGAAAGTAGAGGCTCTGCTGTGCTTTCATTGTAATAGCCTTGTGTGCTGGACCTAGGGCAGATCCTCTGAAATTATAACACTGCAGAATTTAAAGTTGCTGACCCTCCCCACCTCTGATCCCCCACTGAGGACTGACTGATAGACCTCCAGTTTCCTCCTCCTGTACTTAATAATCAGCCCCTTGGTCTTGCTGGCATTGAGTGAGTGGTTGTTGTTGTGGTACCATTCAAGCAGATTTTCAATCTCCTTCCTATATGCTGATTCGGCCAATGAGAGCGGTGTCATCAGCAAACTTAAATATGGCATTGGAGCTGCGTTCCGCCTCACAGTCATAAGTATAAAGCGAATTGAGCAGGGGGAATATACACTTGAATATCTAACGAGAATGTCATGAACAGAGCAAGCACAAAAAGAGAAATAATGTATGAGATCAGGAAAAGGCGATGTAACTTCATTGGACATGTGATTAGGAAAGAGGAGTTAGAATGCACTGTAATTATGAGAAAGATTGAAGGGAAGAAAGCAAAAGGAAGACAAAGATAAATGATGATGGAGACAACAGCCAGAGAAGTGGAAATGAATACCAATTAATTGATCCACTTGACCCGAAACAGGAGTGTGTGGGCCATGGCAGTTAAAGCTCAAACTGGGCATGGCACCTCATGATGATGATATATTCCTGCCACTGTGTCAAAGTCCTGGACTATCAACCCAAAGGCACTGTGGAGCTTCTTAACTCAAAGGGCAGTAACACAACAAGACTACTTGCCATCACAAGTGAGAATTAGGGAAGGTCAGTAAAATTAACCTTATTAATGGCGTTCAGATTTCATAAAGTGAAAAAAATCAAATCTGCATTTTGTCAGCTTCAGTTTCCTAGAAATGCTAAACTGAAACTTGCCTAGAATGTTTCCTTGTTCCTTCAGCTAGTTCCATCACAACCAAATAAAATAAGACTGAATTTTAAAAAATTACCAATTTTGAAAATTATCTTAAAACAATGAATGGCTTATTTCACCACTGTTAATGCACTTGTCCTCTCAAACTCTCCTTGACATCTTCAGTGCATCTGACACTTACAAATTTACAGAAATTACAAAATGTCCTTCAAAAGGTTAGAAGCAAGAACAACACACAAAGCAGGAAATCATGCTTGAATACTTTGTCATTGAACAAAATAGGTCATGAAAGAGAACATTCACTCGAATGGCAGTTACCAAGAGATATTTTAAAACAAAGTCATCATGGCTTAACATAAATCTCTACTTAATTGTACTGATTCAAATAATAAAATCTAATACTCTTTGAAGTGCATTTGAGATTTTGGCTTCAAGACATTATAATATACAAATATACCAATTTATTTGCAAAGTTCCTTTCAAACAGTATTTCACTCGTTGTCCTTTCAACCTGCCTGGAACCTGTTATACTGTTCAGCATACTGTCTCCTCCAGTATACACGTGGCATCATAGTGGGATTGCGGTCATCCGATTTCATTTATTTATCCTATCATAATCAAGTATTGATCCCTGCAATGAATCGTCTTCTGGTTGTCCAATCTTTTTAGTTACAATGAATGGATGTCATTTATTTTCACATTCTCTCAATTCAGCACTGCTAATTATTGCAGTCACTGGCTTTTCGTGCTAAATTTTCAGATAAGAGGAGTTGCCATCACACTCTTCTTCCCACAAAATGTTTTCTATTTGCAATTTTAAAAATGTTTAGTAGTACATTTAAGAGTCAATTAAAATTATAAAATCTTTCAAATATAAATTTATCTTACCATTCATAGTTTTCTTAATATACAATATATTGACCAACTGAAAAGTCATAGAGACAAAATTGGCTTTTATTTAAAAAGCATCACATAGGCAATACCAATACAGTCATGATAGAATGTTCTAGTTCCTTCTATTACAATGATCAAAACTTACGAGGATATGAGATGCATTTTCTTAAAATCATATCCTATAGAGGTATTTTGTAGAGGTTTTGCTGGCTGCTCGCTACACACTCCTTGGCTTTACATGGGCTGTACAGAAGAGAGCCAAGAGAACCATCATGGAGGCTGCTGAGCGAGCTTCCAGATGGCTATGGATCAAGAGGTGTGACCCACGGACCGATGCTGCTGGGCGGTAGCTGGGTCACCTGGGCTAAAGTGCCTGATGTTGAAAGACCCGAAACATCCAATGACCCCAGATTACATCACTGATGATGCATCCTAGCGCATTCTAGGATGCATCTCAGCATCAAAACTTACAAGGATATGAGATGCATGTTCTTAAAACCATAGCCTAAAGCAATATGTCTCATGCTGTATGGATTGACAAAGTTAGAATCAATAGACCAAGGAAATTAACAAAAAGGATAACTTTTAAAATAAATCACAAACTACAAAGGACATCCTGTTTTACTGTCACATTTTTCATGTCTTTCTTTTAAATAAAAAGCAATTATAATTTCAAAGAAAAAGGACGGTCTGAAGGGATGAAAGCCCATCAGTGACAGTATTTAAATACTTCTATATCTTACACTATGTTCAGGAATGGAATCGTAGCATTATGAAATGATAACACTGACACTACTAGAACTCCTTTTTCATGGGAGCACCTCACATCTCAAATTAAACAGTTCATCAATGAAACTACATAGCTACCAAATGCTATTGTTCTTTCACAAAAAAATACAAATATGAAAGAAACTTTAAATCCAAAAGAAGTGAAAAGACTTTGAAAAATAGGTGTTTGATTTGAAACAACTAAATACTTTTGGAGCTGAAACCACCTTTGTAATTTAATCAGGAAAGAAGAAAATATAAACAAAGTTTGCAGATGCTGGAAATCCAAAGCAACAAAATGCTGGAGGAACCTTACAGTTCAAGCAGCATCTACAGTGGTTCTAGAAAGTTTGTGAGCCCTGTAAAATTCTCTCTATTTCTGCATGACCTAAATAGTGATCAGATCTTCACACAAGTCCTAAAACTAGATAAAGAGAACCCAATTAAATAACAAACACAAAAAAAATTATACAGTCGGCCCTCCTTATCTGTGAGGGAATGGTTCCGAGACCCCCCCCCCTGCAGATACCAAAAAACACGGATGCTCAAGTCCCTTATTTAACCTGTCTCAGTGTGGGTGGACTTTAGGACCCAGGGCAGCACAGGACCCGCCGCCCTCAGAGTTTCTGTTCCGTTGACTTATAATACCTAATACAATGTAAATGCTATGTAAATAGTTATTACTGTATTGTTTAGGGAATAATGACAAGAAAAAAAATCTGTAACATGTTCAGTACAGACACAACCATCGTAGCTCTTCTGGGAACGCTGATGCCGCCTCGGCATCAATCAATGCCAATTCTCCCGTGATCTTTAACTTCTTGAGGCTGTAGCGCTTTACATAGCCAGCCAGCCATCTCTAGCACTAACACTTCTACGAATTTCAGCTTCTTTCTGCTTTATTGTACGAATGCTTGATTCGTTCTTACCGACCTTACGGCTCACTTCAGAATGCGACATGCCACTTTTCAAAAGATCTAATATTTCTAATTTCTCGGCGAGAGAGAGCACATTACACTCTCTCTTAGCCTTTGAGGAATTGCTCTGACCACGTAATTGCTTTTAGGAGCCATTTTTTCACAGAAACAAAGTAGCGAATGAACGAGACGCAAGGCGAACAATGCTTGAACAAGTGCTGGAGAGAGAACTTCTGGGTTTTCCAGATTCGCGGTTGGTTGAATTCGCACATGCGGAACTCGCGGATAAGGAGGGCCAACTGTAACTTGTTTATTTATTTATTTATTGAGGGAAAATATCCTGTATGTATTTGTTGGAAAAAGTATATGAACCTCTGGGGTAATACCTTCTACAAAAGCTATTTGGAGTCAAGTGTTCCAATCAATGAGATGAGGTTGGAGGTGTGACTCCAAATAGCTTTGGCAGAAGGCATTACCCCAGAGCCTCACATACTTTGTCCAAAAAATGTGTAATATTGGATCATTATTTCCAATAAATAAATGAACAAGAATGATGGGGGTTTTTTGTGTTAGTCATTTAATTGGGTCGTTATCTAGTTTTAGGACTTGCATGAAAATCTGATCACAACTTAATCATGTTTATGCAGAAATAGAAAAAACTCAACAGGGTTCACGAACTTTCTAGCACCACTGTATGGAAATGATTAAATACACCATCTCAAACACCAGGCACACAACTTAAAGCAGACTTAGCAACTATTTGGCATGGTAAAATGTTTGCAAAGTTCTGCAAGTATTTATAACACAAGAACTAATTATTTCAGCCCAGCAGCTTCCACACACTTTTATATCTTATACTCACGGATATATGATCTGCAACTAACAGACATAAAAAGTGATTTATTACTTTAATAACTTACAAATAAGTTACTCTGGGTCCTTGTTAAAACTTTTTTGTAAATCAAATTTCTCCAAACTCTCTGATACCACATTGGATGTTTTGAAGCACATCAACTCTGTTTTGTAACTAGTAAGGTAAGAATCTGAGTTCATTTGGCAAAGACTGGCACATTTCACTCTGCACCTACACTGACTTTGTCAAAAGGCAACAGCTTCTACTTCAATATATAGTTCCATGGGAGTCAGCAACAACCTACTCATTTTTCCTAAATGAATCAGGCACTTGAAAGATATCTAAAGACAATACGACACAACCAAGTCAACTCTCACCCCATCTGAAATCCAGGGACTTTTTACTTCAGTAATACTAATTCTGCCAGGAATTACCAAACTCAAAGCACACACAAGACTTGAATTTGATAAAGATTTGACGTTTGTCTCATCAATACAAGTTAGATTTCTACACAGATATCAAACCTGATTGAGTTTTGTAACAAGCAATAATGTTACAGTACCTTAAACAGATTTTTTAAAATTAAATATTTTGACTGCAATTTACAGGATCCATTACTGTTTATTCATGGCCAATAAAAAGATCTAGTGAATAAAATTAATCAAAAATACTCACTGTATGATATCCTCTTGGTAAAGGTGGTTTTCCTACAGGATAAGGATCCACAGTATCAATGATTGTTTGCCGCTCTCCTTTCTGGTTAATTTTTTTAAATCGCCTACGAGATTGTCTGTGAGAAGCCTGTCGTTGAAAATATTCCTCATTTTCATCCATGTAGTCCACCTTTAAAGCAAACAAACACACTTTATTAAAGGATTATGTTAGTTTTCAGAAGAATTCAACACTTGATTTCTGGAATTGCTGGTGAATATGCTGAATCTACAGTGAATAAATAAATGGAGCAGTAACAACATTAATATTTTGATCTGTGTTAGGGGAATCCAGAACAGCTCACAGCAAGTATTGCCAAGCTTCAAAGAAAATAGGATGAAAAGCCCATTATATTATTATGTACTCAGAAGTTTCCTTCTACAGATTCCATAAATATTTTTGAAGTTCTGCTCTATACTCTCTATTTTCCTCCTCTGTTGTACATCTTCCAGAATGCTGGACAATGCATTTTTAATGCCAAGAGCAAAGTGGAAAAAACAATATTCCTTTGACAGTGGACTATATTTCATTTGACAATCTGTATCAAGTACTTTCCAGCCCACAACTTTGAGATTTTGCAGCTAACACTGCATTTATAGCAAAAGAGGTTAGATGACCAGGTGCAGCCATTGCTTTGCACCACAAATATCTTTTCAGTCTAAAGAACTACAACTGCAGGAGTGAACATGAAACAATTTTCCAGTCAAGGGCACTGGTGTTTCCATATCAGACTGTGATAAAGCCAGCCAATATACTCTCCACTACACATCTATAAAAGTTTGTCAACGTTTTGGATGTCATACCAAATCTTCGTAAACTCCTAAAGAAGTAAAGGCATTGCCATACTTATTTCGCAATTGCACTTATGTACTGGGCCCAGGAAAGGTCCTCTGAAATTATATCAAGGAATTTAATGTAGCTGACCATCACCACCTCTGATCCTCTGATGAGGACCAGCTCAAGGACCTCTGGTTTCCTTCTCCTGAAGTCAACAATCAGCTTCTTAGACTTGCTGACATTGAGTAAGAGGTTGTTGCTGTGACCAATGTCCTTAAGCAGAAAATTCTACAAATAAGTAATGGATATGGCCCAGTTCATCACGTATAAAGCCTTCCCTACCATTGAGCACATCTACAGTACCTATAAAAAGTACTCACCGCACACCCCCCCCCCGGGAAGTTTTCATGTTTTATTGTTTTACAACATTGAATCACAGTGGATTTAATTTGGCTTTTTTGACACTGATCAACAGAAATAACTCTTTTGTGTCAAAGTGGAAACAGTTATCTACAGTGATCTAAATTAATTACAAATAAAAAACACAAAATAATCAATTGCCTCAGTATTCACCTCCCTTCATTATGATACACCAAATCATCACTAGTGCAGTCAATTGTTTTTAGAAGTCATATTATTAATTAAATGGTGATCACTGTGCAGCCATAATGTTTCAATTGATTGTAGCAAAAATACACCTGTGTCTGGAGGGTCCAACACTGCTGAATCAGTATCCTGGCAAAAACTACACCATGAAGACAAAAGAATACTCCAAGCACAAGTCAGGAGATAGATACAAGAAAATTTCCAAGTCACTGAATATCCTCGGAAGACAGTTAAATCAATCATCAAGAAATGGAAAGAATATGGCATAGCTATAAATCTGCCTAGAGCAGGTCGTCCTCAAAAACTGACTAAAGAGAGAGGCCACCAAGAGACCCATGACAACTCTAGACAAGTTACAAGCTTCAGTGGCTGAGATGGGACAGACTGCGCATACAATAACTGTTGCCTGGGTGCTTCACCAGTCACAACTTTATGGGTGAGTGGCAAAGGGAAAGCCACTGTTGAAAAAAACTCACATAAAATCGCAGCTGCTTTGCCAGAAGGCATGTGGGAGGCTCTGAAGTCAGCTGGAAGAACTTTCTATGGTCTGATGAAACCCAGATTGAGCCTTTTGACCATTAGACTAAACACTAATTTTGGCATAAGCCGAACACTGCACATCAAAACCACACCATCCATACCATGAAGCATGGTGGTGGTTGCAGCATGCCGTGGGGATGCTTCACTGAAGCAGGTCCTGGAAGTGTTGTGAAGGTGGAGGGTAAAATGAATGCAGCAAAACACAGTAAAATTATGGAGAAAAACCTGATGCAGTCTGCAAGGGAACTACAGCCTGGGAGAAGATTTGTTTTCCAACCAGACAATGATCCCAAGCATAAAGCCAAAGCTACACAGAAGCGGCTTAAAAACAACGACGTTAATGTCCTGGAGTAGCCAAGTCAGAGTCCAGACCTCAAACCAATTGCGAATTTGTAGCTAGACTTGAAAAGGGCTGTTAACTCACAATCCCCATGCAATCTGACAGAGCTTGAGCAGTTTTGTAGAGAAGAATGAGGAAAAATTGCAGTGTCCAGATGAGCAGCAAAGCTGATAGAGACCTATCCCAGACTCAAGGCTGTAATCACTGCCAAAGGTGCATCTACTAAATACTGACTTGAGGAGGTGAATACTTATGCAATCAATTATTTTGTGTTTTATAATTGTAATTAATTTAGATCACTTTGGAGAGATCTGATTTCACTTTGACACAAAAGAGTCCTTTCTATTGATCAGTGTCAAAAAAAGCCAAATTAAATCCACTGTGATTCAATGATGTAAAACAATAAAACATGAAAACTTCGAAGGGGGTGAATACCTTTTATAGGCACTATATAAAAGTGAAGATATAATGCTGAGGCTTTATAAGGCATTGGTCAGAACGCACGAGGTATTGAAAGTGTTTTGGGCCTTATCTAAGAAAAGATGTGCTGGCATTGGACAAGTTCCAGAGGATGTACATGATGATGATTCTGGGAATGAAAGGGTTAAAGTGTAAGGAGGGTTAATGACCCTGAGCCTGTACTCGCTGGTGTTTAGAACAAGGGGGGGGGGGGGAGAGAGAGAGAATCTCATTGAAACCAATCAAATATTGACGCGAAAGAGTCTTTTTCTGTTGGTCAGCATCAAAAAAGCCAAATTAAATCCATTGTGATTCAATAATGTAAAACAATAAAACATGAAATGTTCCCAGGGGGAGGGGGTGAATACTTTCGATAGGCAACAGCGTTGTTGCAGGAAAGCAGCATCCATCATCAGTGACCCAACCACCCAGGCCATGCTCTCTTCTTGCTGCTGTCATCAGGAAGAAGGTACAGGAGCCTCAGGACTCACACCACCTGGTTCAGGAACAGTTATCACTCTTCAGCCATCAGGCTCTAGAACCAGAGGGGATAACTTCACCAGCCCCATCAATGAAAAGTTCCCATAACCTATGGACTCACTTTCAAGGACTCTTCATCTCATGTTCTTGCTATTTATTGCTTGCTTATTCATTTATTTATTTATTTATTATTTCTTTATTTTTGTATTTGCAGTTTGTTGTCTTTTGCATACTGGTTGAACACCCAATTGGTGTGGTCTTTCATGGACTCTATTATGATTAATATTCCATAATTGATTTATTGAACATTCCCACAAGGAAGTGAATCTCTGGATTGTATATGTTGACACATATGTACTTTGATAATAAATTCACTTTGAACTTGGAATATGGAGCACTTGGGCTGAAGTATCACAATTGCTGTTAACAGATCAGCACTCTGCAGGACGACATAACATGGGTTATTGATGTATAATAATGACTACACGTTACAAACTCATCATTGGCTGAAATTAGTATTAAAAGACGCAGCTCACCACAATCATTTCTGAAGGCTCCAATACTATACATTCACAGCCACGCCTGAAACTTCCTGCAGATCGTTTGCCAAAGCTGGAAGCAAGCAATACATTAAGAATTAAGCAACTGTACAGAACAATACTACATGAAGAGAAAACTTAAGTAACATTTACAAAGTATTCCTGCACAACTACAAAAGCTAGAAATCTGAAATAAAAATAGAAAACAGTGAAAATTCTCAATCAATTAGGCATCACCTGTGGAAAGGGAAAAAAAAGTTAATATTTCAAGACACTGACTTTTCATCAGACTGGGAACAAGTTAAAACATTTTTAACGTAGCATAGTGGTTAGCACAACACTTTCCACTACCAGTAACCAATTTTCAATTTCTGCCGCTGCCTGGAAGGAGTTTGTATGCTCTCCCCGTGACCACGTGGGTTTCCTCCACGTGTTCCGATTTCCTCCCACATTCCAAAGACACACTGATTGGTAATTAATTTGTCATTGTAAATTGTTCCATAGTAAGGCTAGGATTAAATTGAGGGGGGGGAATCACTGGGCAGCGGGGCTCAAAGGTGTGGAAAGGCCCATTCCATAATGCAAGTCAATATAAAAATAAATAAATAAATGCTTTACAATTTAAAGCCAAAAAGGGCAGGAGAGAACCATGACATTGTTGTAGCTCATCATTATTCATGCTCAATGGCATGTGCTCAGCCATTTCAAACACCTACAATGCAATGGACCAGGAAGGAAAGGAACTTTAATTTCCTAACAGTAGGATCATGTAGACTTATTAGCAGTGCAGTAAAACAAATATAGCATTGGCCACTTCTTCACAAGTGTGCTGTACCAGCCAACGGCATATTTTCATCTCTGGAAGCTATTACTAAACAGATTTTCCTCTGCATTTCACATCTGCAGGGGCCATTCCTTTTATGACATGGTGGTTCACTTCACTTTACAGATCAGGCTACTCCTCCCTTCCCACCAAAGACCCCAAACACTCCTAAATGTAGCAACCAAAACACTCATTTCAGTTTAATATAATGTATAATTGCTCATAATATGTTTTCGTCAAGACTGGGGAAATCAATGCAGATGGGTAACTGACTGTAACACCTTGAGTCATTCCACCTGGTGACCCTAACCTCTCAGTCATTCCTTATTTCAACACTCCCTCCTATTCCCATTCAAACTTCTCTGTTATGACACTCATCCTGTAACTATGCACTGCAAACTGAACACAGAGCTGAACAATTTCACATCATCAGGTTTACCAACTGTTTGATTTTATATTTCTGGCATTAAAATAGTTTCATTCTGTAGTTTCATATAATATACCAAACCATGCTGAGGAATCTTGGTAGTTCCTGCTCAAGCTGCTGCATTTAAACTCAGGAAGTTTAGGACCCCCTTGTAAACAATGAAATCCCAAACATGCTGGCCAAATTCCACTGACAATTTCCCAACAGTTCTCCAACACTATAATTTATATGGAGTACAAACTTGCTGAATTTCCCACCATCACAACCATCGCCTCATTCACCTGAACCAAGAAAAACAATAGCAATGGAGCAATACTGTTACACAATATACATTTTTGAATCACAGCGGATTCCATTTAATTGGACCATCAGTTAACCAGGTCAGCCATCTATTTGGGTTAACTGCTAGGGAACAAAAACTAATCAAGAAAATTACCGAGATTCCCTTTGTTTATCGGGACGCTATGCACTTAATTGGGACAAAAGACTGTTGCCGAACAGTTTCCAACAAGCATCATACATGTGTAGCCTTCAGACACTATACTGCACATACAGCAAGCAGCTTTTAAATAGCATCAGTTGTATGTGTTTGTGTTCAAAGAGCAGTGATTTTTTTCACTGATAGTTGGCAAGAAATAAGCAGTAAAACAATTCAGAACAAATTTCCTCACTGTGGTTTCAAACATTCAGGCTTGGAGATGCCAGAAATGGCTGGAAGTGAACATAAAACAATTTCGCTACTTCAACGTTAGACACAATGAAAAATTTGAAGGTGGTGACAATAATCTTGAATGTTAGAATGAAAATGAAGATTTGGAGAATGCTATCACTGAAAATTGTATGAAGGCAGTCCATTATCTACACGAGGTGCCTGTGCTGATTGTGTTCATCTACAGTTAATTAAAAGAACTGGATGAATTCCTCTGGCAATATTAGGAACAAATCTAGAGTTTTACAGTACTTCAGTGGTATTGATAGCGTTCTAATTTGTTTTGTAATTCATTAAAATACACAAATTGTTATTCAGTTAAATGGTAGTACATCTTTTTTATATGTTTATAGCTATTTCCATGAAATTTTGGCTAAGCGGTGCAAAATGCACTGGTCCCAATGTGTCCCAATTAACCAGAATCCATTATGTTTTTGTTTGTTTTACTTTTACTTATAAGATGTCTTAAATTAATACTTTTAAATATTTTCATTTTCTAGGTAATTCAGTAAATATTAATGCTTTTTGATTGCTGAAGGTCAATGAGAATGGTTTTATCATTTATCGAAGATTATACCACCATTTCATGGGCCATACATGCTCTGGCCATGCCAAATAAGATGCAGCTAAGACCTTACCACAACACAGAGCCTTGCAATTTCAAATCAGCACAGCACCTACTAACTAGTCTTGCCTGAAAGCTAATGGCAGGAAGACCAGGTGTAACGTTTTTCCATACCACTCCCTTCTTCATTGTACGGTCAACCACTTCGGTATTTAAACTCTCCCGCCATCTCCTATATGATTTACCTCAAAGTCTGATAGATGAGCAAGCTATCAAGTGGGCTTCTTTGCTCTTTGTGATGTGGAGTTCTTCAGTGCTGTGAGAGCTGCTTCCATCCAGACAAATGATGAGTAATCCAAGACACAAGATTTACACTTTGCAAACAGTAAAAATACCTTGGGGTTTCAGGAAACAAGTAATTTGCCAAAAGATGCCCAGAGTATAATTCTCTTTAGAGTACCAAGTCAATGGTGACTCTTCACCTCTCACTAGATGTTGATGTTGGGCAATTCAAAGGTAATGCCACTGACTGTCAAGCATAGTCGGAAGGTTCTCTCTTGCCACCAATGCCTGGCACCTCCCTGTTGTACACGCTACTTATTAGTCCCTGCCAGAATGTTGTCAAAGAACTGCTGCATGTACTTCATTTTCTGAGGAACTGTAAACATTGTAAATCATGAGTGAACCTTCTCACTTTTGACCTTGGAATAGATGGAAGATCAATGAAACAACAGCTAAAAATAAATGGACCTAGCTTGCTGCCCTCAGGAACTCCTGCAGAAATGTCCTGTGGCTAGGATGGTTTCTAACAACCAGAATTATCTTCCTTTTGGCAACACATACAAAGGACTGCTTTCAAGGACTAACTTTCAAAGAACTCATTAAACTCATACTCTCAATATTATTTTTATTTGTACAGCTTGTCTTCTGTTATACTTTGGTTGTCTGTCAGACTATGTCTGTTTACGTAACTTTTTGTAAAATCCTATTATATTTCTTTTTCCTGTAAATGCCTGCAAGATAATGACCCTCAAGGTAGTATATGGGATCATATACTTACTTCAACATTAAATTTACTTTGAACTTTAATTTGCCGCATATTACAAAGGCAATAAAACTTGGTTCATTTCTGACACCTCCCCACCCCTTTCTTGATCTTTCTGTCTCCATCTCTGGAAACAAACTGTTAGAACAATCAGAATCCACTCTATCCATTAAAAAAAAAAGGAGCGGAGCGAAGTTATGATGGCGCTAAACGGTGACTCTAAACGGTGCATCTTCAGAAACAGCTCTAATTCCTTCTTTGATATCTCTTTTTTTCCTTTTCAAGGTTCTTTTCCTGACCTGGAGTTACACTCTGACTTCGGTTCTTTGCGGGAATGGGAGCCGCCCTCAGGGCCGCAGGGACGGCAGCTTTTGGATATCCCAAGGACGCGGCCTGGAAGACTAGCGCGCCTTCAGGGTGCTGGATTTTTGTGGCCCTGGAGATAGGCTGATTCAAGGCTAGTGCCCTGCCTGAGGCTTTACAAGAGAACAAGGAGCATGGGAGCAGCAGGTTAGCTGCCGTGGGTTGTGCATCCAGAGACCTAAGCTCTCTGGGTGCAGAGCTCGGAAAAAGTGACGCAACAAACTTTTAGCATCATAAATCAGCAAGTTGTTTGTTATGTCTCCCCTCTCAGCGTGAAACAGGGACACCTCTTTTTCCCTTATTAGTGAGAGAGAGAGCCTGTGGCATGTCGAATTGCCAGGTGAACGAGTAGTCTTTGGGGTACTGCATGTCTGTCTTTATTGATGCTTTGCTGCATGCATGAGTGCTCGGTGGGGGGGTGCCGATGCTTTTTTGCTGGTGGAGGGGGTGGGGTCATTCCTCTGCTGCTGTTTGTGCCTGAGATGGGGAGCTGGGTGGGGGTTTTGGGGTTCTAACGTTTAATTGTCATTCATTCTTTAGGGCAGTCCTCTATTTTCATTGATGTTTGCAAAGAAAGAGTTTTAGGATGTACAGTGTATATATTTCTCTGACATTAACTGTACCTATTGAAAAGCAGAACTTCCCAGTGGCCAAACATTTTAATTCCTATTCCAACATGTTGGTCTATGGCCTCCTTTTGTGCCATGATGAGGCTACCCTCAGGGTGGAGGAGTAACACCTTATATTCCTTCCTCTCCAGACCTGAAAAGTTAACTGTTTATTTATGTTTATAGATGTTGCCTGACCTGCTAACTTCCTCCAGCATTTTGCATTGGATTTCCAGCATCTGCAGAAATCCTCGGTAATAAAACTTAACATTCTTCAAATAGCTATGTTAAGGCATTTGGTCTCACCCCATTAGAGAAGTTCCTTTCTCTATGCTACCCATCCTTCCTCCACTCTCTCTGCTTTTGAAAAAGAAAACAAATTATTTTTCTCAATTCTGATCAAGTGCTCTGGATCTGTAATGTTAAATTTTTCCCTTTCCACAAATTGTTGGGCATTTCCAGCATTTTTTATTTTTATTTCAAGAACCAGCTACTCAGAAATAAAATGAAGGTCATATGATACAAAGAGAGGAAGAAGTTTGTTTTATGCAGATAGAACTCAGCCTGCAAGGATAGCTAAAAGAAAATAAATCAGGGCTTTCAATAAGAAACTATTTTTTAGGACTACGGAAAAAAGAGCAGAAGAATGGATTTGAGAAGCATGCTCTACATCATGGCAGCATGGACCTAATGATTGAATGGCCTTTCATTGAAACAGTTATGATTCAGATGTACTGTTCTCCAGTGGTCAGTCACGTTCTTCCATAGATTTACAACATCACAAATAATCTCTATTTCAACTGAATCTATTTCATTGTTATTCATGGAAATTGGATAGAGGTGATAGCAGACATTGTATTATAAAACTCATTTTTAAATCTATGTATGTCATTTTTAGCAGTCAAAAAGTAAATTAAAAATTAATGCAACTTCATTATATTTCCAATACTGTCAGTATTTTCATCATGTTGAAAAACTATTTCCCCAAAGATGTTAAAAGTTGTCATTCTACAAATATTCAAAGTATCAGAATAAAGCTAATCTCACTTGTGCAATAAGCAATGCACATGTAACATATCCTGCACTCACAACATGAGCATCAAACTTATAATATTTGTTTTAAAGAGCAAGCCCTTAGATGGTGGGGTTTGGGGGAATCTGCATGAGGATGCTGCGCCACAGCTGTTTTGTTTATTCTAGTCACACTCCGCTTCTTCTCTTCTTAGACAGTCGGTTGATCAAGGATTGTTGACTTTGTGGCTTCTGAAGTAGCCAAAGGAGGAACCACATTCAGTGGAGTAAGTCCTTGTGACAAGGCAGCTGGATAGGCAGTTCATGATGTACTCTTCCTGCCACTTAAACAGAGTTGCTGCATACTTTCACTTCACAGACATGAGGTTCTCAATATCATCCTGAATTTCTCCTTCATTTTGTGCATTCATGTGCCAGGAGGTAAGGATGTTGCATTTTTTCTTCATAGGATTGTTAGTACAAATTTGAATCTTCTCCCTTGCCTGCCTGGCAACTGTTGACCATAACAGAACTTCAAATACAGCAACCTTTTCAGGAATGTGGTGTCAGTATGCAAATCAACCCAATATAGCCAACAGTGTAATTATGGCCACAATGCAAGTTACACTGGCATGGGAAAGGACACTGATGTGGGTTCACTTATCCTTCCACTAAATTTAAAAAATTTTTGAGGCAGTGCTGATACTAACTTGCATTTGCTTTGAGCTGCCTGGTGTAAAAAGTCCAGGTCTCTGAAGCACACAAGGGCAGAGATCACTGTTGGCTGGCAAGTAGGAGTACTGAAAAATCTTCAAATTCCCTTTTCATTGACAAACCAAACGAGAGCACTGAAGGCTATGGGGAATTTCACCAGTGATGTTTGCCTTTATTCAGGGGTCACTTCTAAGATACAGGAAGTACCCCAAACCTTCTAGCACTTATAGTGACCTTGATTGTCACTGGCAACAGGTTGGTGGAGGACCTTTATCATGACAATGTGAGGTTCATGCTTTTGAAAACAATTCACATGCAGCTTGGAGCTCTACTACCAAAAACATACAAATGCAATTATCATTTGGACATGCAGTTCAGGTACCAAGATTTAGCTGCATTCCTGCAAGAAATTTGATGGACGCAAGGTGCAATGTGCAACAGGAAATTCCAAAGGCATCACTGTTGAGAAATATTTATGAATTTTAAACTACAAGGGCAGAACAGCACTAACTTCAAATTAGGGACAGGAATCTTGGCTGCTAATTCCTCACATTTACTCTGTTTCAAAATTACACACCTAATTGTAATCCAAAGCAAGTCATATGACAATCCAAAAATGCTACAACTGTGGCCTACAAAATAGATTTTTTAAACTTCCTCTGATTTTATCCTAATTAGCAGATATTCTCAACTAGAAGTTAATAAATTTGAACAGTCTGCTATAACAATTGAGAAAATTTTTGCTATTACTAATGAAATAGTGGATTAGATACATAAATTGATGCATTTTGCAATTTTCCATACCTATTTTTCGTCTGCCAATTATCTGAATATTTTTCACATTTAGTCATCTTTCATCCAGAATTATCTCAATACAATTCTTTAATTGAAGGATTATACTGATATGGAGTACTACCCATTCTTCCCAAAGAGTAAAATTGAATACACATTTTCAATAAATTAGCCATACAGAATTCTTTATAACAGACATCAATTCCAATATTATTGTGAACCTTGTACCTCATTCTTGATTTACATCAAATCAGCCTACTAATGTGAAGAATTGTAGTCTATATACTTGAATGCTACCTGCTGAAATACTTCAAAAGGGATGGAAGAGAGGGTAGGGTGATTGCCTTTTTCTTGAGGGAGGGTTATAAAAGCAGCTTAGAGGCATAATACAGCATATTAAAAGATCCTTCGGCCTATCTAGCCCATCAAACTGTTACTTTTGCCTCATCCTGTCAACCCCTAACTGAACAATAACTCTCCGTACCACTTAAGGGGATATTGTTGGGAGATCATCCAGTGAGGCTACATGGTAGAATTTATTTTTTTTTTTAAAAAGGGTGGGGGTGGGGGGGAATAGTCACTTTGATGGGATTCTATTATGGACCTTCCAAATACTCAGTAGAAATTAGAGATGATGAGTAGGGAGCTTACAGATGGCTGTAAGAATAATAGGGTAATATTAGTAGAGAATATTAACTTCCCTGATATTGACTGGGTTCCTTCTGGTGCAAAGGGCTTGAATGGTGTGGAATGTGTTAAATTTTATCCAAGAAAGCTTCCTTAATCAATAGAGGGCATAGCATGTCAATAAGCTGAAGTGAGTGTAAAGAAAATTTAAGAGAATGGTTCCTAGAGTCAAAACCCTAAGTTACAGAGAGAGAATGAGCACATTAGGACCCTATTCCTCAGAAAGTAGAAGACTGAGAAGTGACCCTTTTGAGGTGTATCAAATCATGCTACATGCTACGGCGACTCAGGCCTAGGGGGCCGGCATCGGGCACAAAGACAGACTCTCCACTTCTCCCTCTCCCTCATCAGTGTGTTCAGTTCATCTACATTAGCCGCACCGCTATCTTCTACGAGCGTGTTGACCATAGTCTTGGAAGGGCGCCCAGGGTTCATCCTCCCGTGCTTGGGCTCCCATATGATGACTAGGCTGGCAGGTAGCTTGGTGTGGCGTAGACAGGGCCCTGCTAATTGCAGTCTTCTCGCCTCAATTTTAGTGAGCATCGGTAGGTTGTTATAGAGCTCAACGTTCATCATGTGCTGTTGCCAACTCACGTCAAGAGCCATCCGGAGCATCCGTGTATAGCAACCATCTAGAGACTTTCACATCGTCTTGGTGAGTGTCCACGTCTCACATCCGTACGTGAGAATGGACTCAATGACCGCTATGAAAATCCTCTCTTTAAGCCCTCTGGTCAGGTTCGACTTCCAGATTTCCTTCATGTCGTTCATAGCCCTCCATGCCAGCATCTTC
Organism: Mobula birostris; assembly: GCF_030028105.1. Lineage (NCBI taxonomy): Eukaryota > Metazoa > Chordata > Chondrichthyes > Myliobatiformes > Myliobatidae > Mobula > Mobula birostris. The sequence continues at coordinate 122,281,373 of NC_092373.1, read as the reverse complement.
CATATCTTTATGTACTTCTCTGAACTCATCATTCTTGACCCGAGGTACTTGTAGTCAAAGACTTTCTTAATGTTATCATTCTCTACGGTCTTGAGAGTACCTTCGTCACAGTTAAACACCATGTACTCAAATCATGAGGGACAGAAACAGGGTAGATTTTCACATCTTTTTCCCCCAGAAAAAAAAGGAATCAAAAATTAGACAGCATTGGTTTAAGGTGAGAGAAGGGAGAGAATTAAAAGAAACCTAAGAGGCAAGTTCTTCATACAGAGGTTGAGGGTGGTGCGTATTTGGAAGGAACTGCAACAAAACGTGGTTCAAGAACATAGGAAAAGTACAGGAGTGAGACAGATCAGCTGACTGAGTGGAGTCACAACAACAAACTTCCAACTTACATCAGTAATTAAGGCCAAAAAATTAATTGTGAACTTCAGGAAGGGGAAGTTGAGGGAACACACCAATCCTCATCGAGTGAGCTGCAGTGGAAAGTGTGAGCAGTTTCTGATTGCACAGGAACAGAAAAAGCTGCAGAAAGTTGTAAACCCAGTCAGTTCCATCCTGGGTGCCAGCCTCCTCAGCATTGAGGACATCTTTAAAAGGTGAAACCTCAAAAAGGCATCCATTAAGAACACCCTTCCCCCTTTCACCCAGGACATGCCCTCCTCTCAGTACTACTATCTCAGAGGATCAGAGGCACATAAGCCTGAGGACAAATACTCAACATTTCAGGTACAGGTTCTTCCCCTGAAAAGTCAATGAACCCACATACACTTACTCACTATTTTTTATGCTTTTCAAACTACTTATTTAATTTTTAAATATACATTTCTCTTTGTAATTTATAGTTTATTATTATGTATTGCAATGTACTGCTGCTGCAAGACAACAAATTTCATGGTATATGCTAGTGATATTAAACCTGATTCCAATCCTGTGTTTAGAGGGGTATGGGTCAAACACAGGCAAATACACAGCTTAAATTGGTAATTTGGTCAGCATGGACCATTTGGGTCAAAGACCCTGCTTCTGTGCTGTATAACTCTATGCCTCTATAATTCCCATTTCATCCCTTTCAAATGGGCTGACAGAATCTTGGACTAAATATAATTAATAATATATTTTAAACTTCAACATTCTTAAACAAAATCCACATTCCTTTTGATCTAGCAAATTTGTTCAAGAAAGGAAGTGGAAGACAGCAAGTTTGTAGATGACAGGAAGGTTGATGGCGCTGTGCACAGTGATGGGTGCATGGAACATGGTCTGCCATGGGTGGTGGTAGAGATAGATACATTAGGGAGATTTCAGAAACTCTTAGATAGGCACATGGATAATTTTTTAAAAATGGAAGGAGAGCACAGCTAGATTGATTTTAGAATAGATTAAAAAGTTGCCACAACATTGTGGGCCACAGAGCCTGTACTGTTCTGAGTGTTCTATATTAACTGGTAAATGCAAGTAACCCAAAATTGTTAACGTCTAACAAAGCATTCAAGATTCATTGGATTAGCGTTGAATGTTTCACCTATGTAAATAATTGTTCCCTTACCCATTTTCTTTTGAAGCTATAATGCCAAATTACAAAATATATATTGAGAAATCATGTAAATTGAATAATCATTGCTGCTAGCCTTTTTAAAAATTGCATGCAGATCCATTCTTCTGTATGAATTATTTATACTTAAAATGCTCACTCTCAATTCATTTTATCACTCCAAGAAACATCTTTAATCATGTAGATTGTTGAACAAAGAATATATAAATACAGATTAAATAATCAATCTTAAAAAGGTGCAATTTATAATAGTCTCACAAATTCCTAAATTAGATTATATGGACAAATCATGCTGGCTGTCATTGGTGGTTCGACACAGAAATGCCAGTGTTCAACATTCCACTTGAAGTCCTGGACATACAGATATCCCAGAGGTCTTGACTTTATTAACAAAACTGCTTGTTCACCTTTTTGCTGAATTTTTCACAGACTCAAACAGCAGGGACCAGCTTTGCTGAACCACTGCTGGAATTTCACTGCAATCAGAAACTCCATTGAATTCAGAGGTCTGAAAGCACAGAATTAGGAAGTAAAGATGAAGATGCCTTATTTCTCATTACTTATTTTGCTTTAAAAATATTAAACCGTGGTTTAACAAATTTAATTTTTATAACACTGTGGAAGAAGTCTTTGGCACATATACAGCTAGAATGCCTAAGGCTTTTGCACAGTTACTGTATTTGTCAACGTGGTACGAAAAGCAAGTTTGTAAATCTGGGTGGAGCAAAGGACTTTGGGAATGGCAAGGGAGGAGCACCATGGCAGGAGTGTGAGACAAGTGGCAAAGCAGGAGTGCGAGAGGCAGGGGCTGGCACAAGTACAGACACACCCAGCTCTGAGACACCAGGCAACGTCATTTAATTCCAAACAATTGGTTTATTGATCATTACAGAATGTCTCTCTGGTGTATCCTGCTCCCTCCCCTCTCCCTTCCCCTTTTCTTAGCCATGATTCCCCTCTCTCTGTCCCCTTCCCGCTCTCAGTCCACAATACAGACCCGTATCAGAATAAGGTTTATCATCACTCACACATCAGGAGATTTGCAGCAGCAGTACAATGCAACTCATAAAATTACTACAGTACCTTGAAAAAGTCTTAGGCACCCTAGCTAAAGATACGTACCTAAGACTCTTGCACAGTGCTGTATTTCAGAAAAGGTAATTTATTTGATCATTTACTTCAGCGTTTTAAAGTTTTTAAATATCTCTGAGATGACAGTTTTGATTAAAAAAAAAGTCAAGTCTGTCCTGGCATTACCTTATGCTAGGGGCATGGTCTTGATAGTGTACCACACAATACCCCATCATCAGTTAAGTTAGCAAACTGGACAGAAAAATGTGGGTGCCCAACAAAAAAGAAACTCGGCATTGGGTCCAATCAGTGCAGCATGCAGGCTATGTGAGCAACAATTACAGGCAGTTAGCTTAACCATCATTATCCATTCATAATCTCTGAAGGTCAGAAGAATTTAACTATTAAAAATATATTCAGAATATTTAATCAGATCTTTTACACAACACAAATACTTCTTTAAAAAGGTGGAAAACACTTTTTTTCCTCATGTCCAATCCATGAATGAATCAAGAACAAATTCCCACACTATGTTTAAATCTTATGGAACTTTGAACACAAAAGATTCTGCAGATGCTGGAAACCCAGAGTAATATGCATAAAATGCTGCAGGAACTCAATAGCTCCTCCAGGCAGCATTTACGGAAAGGAATAAAGAGTCGATGTTTCAGGCTAAGACCCTTCATCAGGACTGGAAAAAGCAAAGAAGGTGAAGGTGGAGGATTTACTGCAGGTTAGAGAAATCGATGTTTCTGGAATATAGAGAAATCGATACTTCGGATAATTTCTCCTGCCCCCCCCCTTTCCATTAAGGCTTCTCTCTTGCCCCTTCTACTCCTCGATTACATATCATCTCTCTCTGGTGCTCCTCTACCTTCCCCTTTTCCTACCAGAATCATCCTCCTCCATCCAATTACCTTTTCCACCTAACACCTTCCAGCTTCTCACTTCATCCCACCCACCTACCTTCCCCCTCACCTGCTTCTCCTATCATCTTCTAGTTTGACTTCTTCCCCTCCCCTCACCTTCCAGTTCTGAATTCTTTCCCCTTCCTTTCCAGTCCTGATGCAGGGTCTTAGTCCGAAAAATCACCTCTTTATTCCTTTCCATAGATGCTGCTTGACCTGCTGAGACCATCGCATTTTGGGAATCCGACTCTCCACTGGACTCTAGAGTCTATGAATTCACAGCTTCAGTGTTCATTTAGGAACTTACTGGAACTTACTGGCGCTTACGCTAAGAAATGTCAGCATTCCATGTAGAACTGGCAACAAACCTCAGTAAAATCCAAGCCAACGTTCTTTAAAACTATGCATTAAGAATTCCTACATGTAGAAGTAGTTAGCTATATTTACAACAGTATTCTTCTACTGTTAGGTCATAAATAGCTTTCACCTTTATTACGAGAACATCAGAGTCAGTGAATTTTGAAATGGAGTCCATAAAATAAACATTGCCATTTCAATTTAGCCACAGCTTTTGATTGCATTGAACACACTTTTACACTGCAGTGATGTAGAACACATTATCAGTCAGACTGACTATTCATTTATTTAGAGTTCTCTACCCTTAACTTGGGCCTCCACATTCCAATTTCACAGCAGTCCAACCCCCATTGCTATTTTATTCCTCTCTGGGACCATAAATATTAACTCCATGTTGTCTGAATTTACAACCATGAATTAAAAGTATCTAACAATTAGTCATTGGTTACACATTGTTGCTTACTTTGTCAGGACAACATAAAACAGCAAATCAGCTGAAAATTTTATTTTTATAACATTTGTAAAAGCTTTTTTATTCCTCCAACCACCATTGCCATATTTACAGTGGTATTAGAATAATGAATGAACAGGAATGATGTGAACATCATCTCATGAGAGTAAACTGCATCCCAGTCCAAAACAATACAGTTATCAACCATTTTCCTTTAAAATTCTACCCTTACTCAGCAAAGTGCACAAACTGACATCAGAATGAGAATAGCCCTGAAGCCCACATTCCACCAGAGAATTGAAGATAACCAGAGCTGACAGTGGGGTATTTTGCATTTATGTTTGATGTTGTAATTGCTCTAAGTAGATTCTGCAGACAATTCAACCTTTTATCCAACTCCATCATTTTGAACAAAAGACTTCTTTACAGCTAGTTAATTTGAATGTCTATGCGAAAATAAAATCAATTTAATCAAGTTTTTCTCATACAAGTGAAACAAAACACACACAGCTCTTTTAATTTAATGAATTACAAAAGAAAGACTTGCCTTTTGTCAGAAACAAACTGCTCCAAGCTTCTTCCTTTTAATGATTAGTGATTTTAATAGAAATGCAGGAACCTGCAGATATTTCTAAACATCATATGCTGCTGATGAATAGGTTCCTTAACAATAATGATTTACTTCCATTAAAATTCACCAAATATATAACATAGACACTCATGGAAACTACAACTCAGAATTACAGTATATTCTGAAATTCCATATATGCCAGCAACAAATAAAAGAAAAGGCAAGTAGATAATTAACATGAATCCTGAACCATCCTAGAACTGCTGACTCGATTAAAATAAACTTTAAATTTAACTCGTACTATCAAAATAAAACATGAAATTGAATTTGAAACCTTTCAGCATTTATTCTCATTCTGTGAAAGTTAAATTCTTGTCCTTTCAAATAATATTTATAACAGGCATCTTAAATAAGAGACAAAAATCTAACTTACTCAGCTAAATCAGAACAGCACCAGCCGTTTTGCAGACTAGTATGCGGCCATTGTAAAAGCAGCATGCTATTTGAACTGCACCAACAGACACACTGATGTGTGTGCTTTAGAAAAAAATACCAAACAGAACTTCAGCAAAAAGAAACAAAACAAATCTCTTACATGTATCTGCTAATCAATGACAAGACTTCAAACCACATTTATTTTAACAGCATTTTCTCACCCAGGAAGAGCCCCTTCTGTTGCTGTGTATGGAGAGACAAGTGAAGCCAAAATTCCATCAGACGGCTCATTTCCTGTCTTGGTGACCTGACTACCTCTACTGGCTGCAGATATGTGCAGCGTATGGCACTCGTGCATTGCTTCCGCATTCCATATTCATGACCTCAGCTGTTATCCGACAACTGTTCTTCAGATATCACCGTTAAATAAGTAGCAGATTACTAAAGTGTTAGTCATTTTAATATACTGTATAACTGTGTTCCAAGGTCAAACAAGTGTCACCTTTCTTACACTATGCAGGAATCTGCACCTTGCAAAATGTTAGTTTAATCCCTTGTTCATAGCAGTACCTCCTCTACAGATAGCCTTGTAATAAATGTAACATTGGCTGCTGAAGATCCAACAAGCACTTTTAGTAGTTTTACCAGATTTTCATAAACAACGCACCAGAGCATGACATAAAAATAATGCCTGCCTGTGGCACCATCATTGACTATCCTCTTGTTTGAGCGGTTTCTCTCTGTACAAGTCTGCAACCCTGATTTCCCGTTCCCGATCTTATCACATCTATTCCCCTCCGCACCCATTGCCTGCAACGCCTGTGTTTGTAATTTTTCAGCAACTGTCCAAATGCACACTTGACAATGTTTGGATCTAGCACCAACTCATGTGAACCCATGCACTATGACTCAAGCATGAACTAGCCAATGGACATTGAGTGGAAGCCAGATAAATATACAAAGCTGCGATAAATGATCAAACAATTGACAGCTGGAGTCTTGGAAAAATTCACTTTCAGATTTCCTTAAAAGTAATGAATGCCATGGAGTTTACAGTTGTAACTCAACTGAAAATAATCTCACTATTCATATTTTGAGCTGACACATTACTCGAGAACTGAGGGGATGCCACAGTGATAGACATGGCATCTTTCAAATGAGTCACTGACTCAGCTGCAACAAAGTGAATGTGAGAGACTCCATATAATTCTTCAAAAAGAATTTTCCCCTTTGTTTTTGGCCAGAGTTTATCCCTTCACCAAGAACAGAAAAAGCAGATTACGTGGTCATTATAATATTGCTGTTCATAACCTTTGGCAGCCACATTTCCTACATTAAATAATAAACAAATTTCAAAAGATCAGTAAATGTGCCTTATAAATTCAAGTGCCCATTACCATGTTTCCTTTTACAACCCGAGATATTTCATTAGGGTATGGTGAATTATCTATTAACAAAATCCCTTAATACTTCTCTTTTATGATGTTTATCCTGTCCAGTATTGCATACATTTCTCCTCAACTATAACATCTGCATCTTCTGTAACAGCAACTGAAAATATATTGAAAATCTTGTCTTGTGTTCTAACCTGCAACACAAAGGTTATTTTTTTAAGTACCGAATAAGCACTACTCCTTTCTTGTTATCCTTTTGCTCTTTATGTATTTCTAAAATAATTTTGGATTACCTTTGACTTTACATGCAGACTTTTTTCAAGCATTTTCTTTGCTTTCCTAATTTCCCTTAATATATTATGTATGTAGCGCTGTCAGACCTAATGCAAAATTAAATACCAAATATCTGACATTAGTTAACTTTCTTTTCATCTTATCCTGCAGAGACCTTAAGTTTGGGGTCAATCAGGGTTCTCTATATTTGGCATTTTTCTTTGTCAACTGCCCTGACCCTCCTGAATGTCAATGAGTGCCTCTCATTTCTCCTAAACTGACTTTTTCTCAGTAGCTGGCCCCAATCCACGTTCGTTAAATAAATCACTTCTTAGGTTAGTAAAACTGGCCTTAATTTAGAACTTTTATTCCTATTTTATTGACATTTTCCTTAACAAAGCTAAATCTCACTGATTATAATCACCACCATACAAAGATGCTCCAAATAGATACTCCTTCCATCAGAGCACCCCATTCCACAAAAAGAAATTCTCTTTTGCTGGGCTTGCTACTAACATGCTTAAGAACGCAATGTCAGAATTCTGTGCTATTTTTTCCAGAAAGACTGCAGTTTAATTACTTAGTATTAATGAACTGCTTCTGTATTAGAAACAGATTTTCTATTTACCATTACCATTTCATGTTTTCATATTTGTCAGAAATCTGCCTGCTAATTTGCTCATCTGTTATCCTCAGACTGGAGGTTTAGAACAGTGGAATTACTTGATCTTTGACTTCAACTGACATAACCTTAGTTGACTCTCCATCAAAAAAAATCAGATATGATGATTTCTTTAACAGATATTAAGTTGCCATTCTCACTCCACTTTAAAGTAGGATCTTGTAATTGTTATTATTTCATACTGGTCCAAAAATGCCTTCTCATTTATCTGTATATCATTTGGCATCAGAACAGAATTTGCTTGAAAACTTTCTCAGCTGTTCCCCATCTTCAAACAAATAGATAACTTTTTTTAAACTTCCATTTTCAGAAACAAGAGGATATCTAAAGATGCTGTTAATCAAAGCAACACACACAAAATGCTGGAGGAACTCAGTATGAAGGGTCTTAGCCCAAAATCCTTGTGAAATTCACAAGGATGATTCTGGTACTGAAGGGGTTAACAGATGAGGAGCATTTGTCAGCTTTGGGCCTGTACTCACTGGAATTTAGAGGAATGCAGCGGGATCTCACTGAAACCTATTGAATGTTGATAGGACTAGATAGGATGGATGTGGAGAGGATGTTTCCTTTGGTGGGGGTATCTAGAACTAGAGGGCACAGCGTCAAAGTGGAGGGGCAACCTTTTATAACAGAGGTAAGGAGGAATTTTTTTTAGCTAGAGAGTGGTGAATCTGTGGAATACTATGTCACAGACTGTGGTGGAGGCCAAGTCCATGGGCATATTTAAAGTGGAAGTTGACAGCCTCCTGATTGGTCAGGGCATCAAAGGATATAGTGAGAAGGCAGGTATATAGGGTTGAGTGGGATGCGGGATCAGCTTATGATGGAATGGCCTAATGCTGCTACAATGTCTTACGGAAACATTGACTGTTTACTCCTTTCCAAAGATGCTGCCTGGCCTGCTGAGTTCCTCCAACATTCTATGGTGTGCACTGTTTCCATTTTCAGATCTGCTTCCATTAGCTTCTCATCTCCCTATTAAAACCAGTTTAAAGGCTCCCAAAATAGTAAATTTGCCTTTGAGAACAGCAGTCCTTATTGGCAGGCAATTCACCTGGCCTGAACAGATCCCTCCTTCCAAACACTGGTTGTAAATGCTTAAGAATCCTTATGCTTTCATTCTGCACCATTTCACCAGACACACATTCATTTTATTATGCTCCTGTATACCCACCTGTAAATGGCCCATGGCATAATCCAAAATTATTATTTGCCTTGCATCTTAGCCTCTTCTCTAACTCCTTAAAATTTGCCTGTCATAGGCGAGAGATTCCCATATGGCACAAAATGGGACATTTTTTTTCCAAGGAAGTTTGTGAAAGTCCTTGACGCAACTTGTCTTTCTTCCAGAAAATCTATTCTCATGACAGAGCTTTGAGTAGAATTCCACATGCAAATATTGTGGCTACAAAAACACACCAGAGGGTGGCTGTTCTGTAACAAGTGACTCATCACCTGCCTCTCTAAAGTTATCTGACTACCTGCAAAAGAATAAGCAGGTCTTAAACGTTACATCCACACCAGGACTCACTGCTTATTATTTTTTTTGTTTACTTTGAAATACAGTACAGTAGCAGTCCATTCTGCCCAATAAGTCCACATCGCCCAATTACAGCATGTGACCAATATGCTACTAACCCATACACCTTTGGAATGTGGGAGGAAACTGGAGTACCCAGGGGAAACCCATATGGTCACAGGGGGGCAAGTACAAACTCCTTACAGATGGCAGAATTGAACCCAGGTAGCTGGCGTTGTAAAAATGTTCTGTCACTCTGCTACTGTGCTGCCCACTATAATTATCCATGATCAATTGGCACAGCAACACAAAGGGTCTAATTGCTTAATTCTGTTCCTATGTCTTATGATTAACTCAGTTTTTCTTTCCACAGATCCTGACTGACTTGCTGAGTGCTTCACGCATCTGAAGTTTTTTTTTAATTAACAGAGGTATTTCCACTACATTGTACAACATGCCTTGTATGTAAATAGATTGTGCACTTTGTTAAAATGAAGAAATGCAAATTATGTGGATTACTTAAAAGCAATTTAGTGCCTTTTAGAAAACAGACTCACTATAGGGGAGGGTGAATTAAACAGTCACTGATATGCATCACAAACAAGAGAAAACCTGTAGATGCTGGAAATCCAAGTAATACACTCAAAATGCTGGAGGAACTCAGCAGCCCAGGTAGCATCGATGGGAAAGAGTAAACAGTTGATGTTTCGAGCCAAGACCCTTCATCAGGACTGGAGAAAGGAGATGAGAAGTCAGTATAAGGTGGGGGAGGGGAAGTAGTAATACAAGGTAGCAGGTGATAGGTGAAACCAGGTGAGGGGGAAGAGGTGAAATAAAGAGCTGGGAGGTCGATTAGTGAAAGAGATAAAAGGCTGGAGAGGACAAAAGGCCATAAAAGAAAGGGAAGGGGGAGGAGCACCAGGAGATGAGCAGGTAAGGATATAAGGTGAGACAGGGAAATGAGAATAGGGAAATGAGAATGGGGAAAGGTGAAGGGGGCGGGGGGCAATTACCATAAGTTCAAGAAATCAATGTTCATGCCATCAGGTTGGAGGAAACCCAAACGGAATACAAGATGGTGCTCCTCCAACCTAAATGTTGCCTCATTGTGGCAATAGAGGAGATCATGGAATGACATGTCAGAATGGGAACGGAAAGTGGAATTGAAATGGGCAGCCAATGGGAGATCCTGTTATTTCTGGATGCTCAGCAAAGTGGTCTTCCCAATCTACATCAGGTCTCACTGATATACAGGAAGCCACAACGGAAGCACCAGATACAGAAGATGACCCCAACAACCTCACATGTGAAGGAAGTTTAGGGGTGTGAATGGTAGTGAGGGAGAAGGTGTAAAGGCAAGTGTGGCTCTTGTTTGTTCAGCTTTCTAGGTACCAGGAGAGAGCTCAGGGGGGAGAGACAAATTGACAAGGGAGTCACACAGGGAGTGATCCCTGCAGAAAGCAGAAAGTTGGGGGGGAGGGGAGGGATAGATATGCTTGGTGGTACAATCCCATTGGAGATGTCAGAAGTTACGGAGGACTATGTGCTGGACACGGAGGTTGGTTGCTTGATAGGTAAGGACAAGAAGAACCCCATCTCCTGTGGGGTGGCGGGTCGATGAGATAAGAGCAGATATGCATGAAATGGAAGAGATGTGGGTGAGGTGAGCTTTGATGGTGGAGGAAGGAAATACCCTTCCTTTGAAGGAGGAGGAAATCTCGTTAGTTCTAGAATGAAAAGCCTCATCCTGAGAGTAGATGCTGCAGAGACAGAGGAATTGAGAGAAGGGGATGGCATTTTTACAACTGACAGGATGGGAAAAGGTATGGTCCAGGTAGCTGTGAGAATCAGTGGGTTATATGCGTCAGTTCTTTGCAAATCTGTCTGAATTCTTGCAATGTGGCAAATTGATAAGTAGTCCTTGCTTTTTTGATGAATCAAGTTACAAAAAAAAACTTGCAAATAACATGCTTCATTAAACATATTTGAAATCAATAACTATTGGTACGTGTAGTGAAGAAAAGTCCAAGAGAATCTATCTGCATTTGGAAAGGCAAGGACAGTGTGGAAATATATTCAAAAGTTTGAGACTTTTTACATATTTAATCTGTGTAAGCTGTAAAACAGAAGCTAAATTAAATAAGATCTGGGGGATGGCGGGGGGGGGGGGTTCAGTTCTCCCATATAGAGATATATCGGTCAGTTAGAATGAACTGCCAGATGAAGTGGTAAAGGTATGTCCAATTACAACAGGTATTTGGAACGGAAAGCAGTAGAGATACGGGGCTAACGTAGCCAAATTAGTATAGACAGGCATCACAGTCACCATGAACAAGGTGGGCTAGGATGTACAATTCTATGATTTAAGTGCAAACTGATGCATTTTAGAAAGTTAAACCATGGCAGGACTTGCACAGTGAATGACAAGGTCCTGAAGATTGTTGTAGTTCATAGACTCCTAGAGACCAAAATACCTAACTCCCTTGAAGCTAAGACAAAAGGTTGACAGTCTGGTGAAGGCAAGCAAGTCACTTGCTGTCTTCATCAGACAGGACACTGAGTACAACAATTGGGACATCATGTTACAGCTGTGTAAGAAGTTATTGTTGGTGGCACAGTAATACAGCAGTTAGCATAACACTATTACAGTGCCAGCAACCTGGGTTCAGTCAAACAGCCTGTTAATATGCAATTCCTCTAAATAATAACAAAATAAATAAAAGTTTGTAAAACCACGTGTAATATCATGTGCAGTTCTGGTTGGCATACCAGAGGAAGTGATTAAACTCAAAAGGATGAAGAAAAGATTCACAAAGATGTTGCCAGGACTGGAGGACTTTAGTTATAAGAGATTGGGTAGTCTGGGACTGTCTTCCCTAGAGCCAAGTAGGCTGAGGGGTGAGCTTATGGAGGTTTGCAAAATCATGAAGGTCATATATAAGATGAATAGTCAGATTTTTTTTTTTTTTTTTTTTAAAACAGGGCGATGGTCTAAACTAGAGAGCATGTCATCTTTAGAAGGAGAAAAATTTAAGGAGGACCTGAGGGGCAAGCTTTGTTTTACCCTGAGGGTGGTGGGTCTATGTTACGACCTGCCAGAGGAAATGGTAAAACTGAGTAACAATTACAATGATTAAAGGACACTTGATCAGGTTCATGGATAGGAACATTTTAGAGGAGGTTTATATTAAATGCAGCCAAACAGGACTAGTTCAGGAAGGCACCTTGGTTGACATGGATAAGTTGAACCAAAGGGCCTGTTTCCATGCTGCATAATTCTAAGGCTAAAATACGGAAGCAAACAGGCAGATTACTTAAATCAAATCCAAAGATAATATACAAATTATTAGCTTTAATAATGTAACACACACACAAAATGCTGGAGAAACTCAGCATGCCAGGCAGCATCTATGGAAAAGAGTAATCAGTCGACTTTTCGGGCCAAGTACCGAAAACAGTGACTGTTTTTTCTTTTCCATAGATACTGCCCGGTCTTCTGAGTTCCTCCAGCATTTTGTGTGTGTCGCTTGGATTTCTAGCACCTGCAGATTTCCTCGTGTTTGAGTTTTAATAATGCAATAGTTTTTTCTACATCAGCACAATATTGTCCCAATTTTGCTTATGTAGTGTCAATAGAACCATCCACATTGAGCACTGGACAATGAAACTGACAGCAGATTAGAGTAGCCAAGAGCTGCTGTCAATGATTTTCTGCTTTTACACAGGATACACCTCTTTGCAAACGCCAGAGCAAATCAGTCAATCCAGTCGTGAACAGACAAGAACTGGAATGTATGAATCATTTTCAGCGTTTTTATGATATGTTTCATTGCACAAAGCACGCATAAGCCTTCAGCAATGTGGTAAGCCATAATAACTGGTATATAATTTCTCCAGCCTCCTGATAAACTAATGTGGGTGGAAAGTCACCTCTCAAAGGCACTAATTAATCAAGTTTTAAATGTTTTTGACATTTCAACCTTTACATTAATCTCATTTAATATTTTAGAGCATGAAATAAAATAAAATTTATGTACAAGAGCTTTTTGTCTCAGTTTACTATCTTGATCTATCAGACACACTGCTTATTGATAATGTCAATAATCACCTGAAAACAATGGCAAGAAAAAAAATTTATAAGAAAAAGAGATTTCCTGTTGTCTATGGACAGATGTTTTCAAGGTCAGTGATGAACACAGTCACATTGTCACCAGTGCTAAAAAGATAAAAACAGAGAAGTAGCCAATCAGTTCCTCAAGTTTATTTGGCCATTCAGTAAAGATCATGGGTAACCATATTTTGGTCTCAACAACATTATCTAGCTCTGTCTGTAAAATCCTTGATTATAATAAAATTCAAATATCTATTAGTTTCTACTCTGAATATATTCAATAACCATACCTCCATAGCTGTCTTGGGTAGAGAATTCTAAAGAGTCACACCCTCTTAAAGGAAAGAGTGTTCATTACTGTCATAGAGCAGGTGAGAAGGCGTCTGAGGAAATTCAGACATGGCAAAGCGTTGGGCCCAGATGGTGTGAACCCCAAGGTCCTAAAGGAGTGTGCTGAGCAGCTGAGTGGAGTTCTCCAGCACATTTTCAATATTTGTCTCAGCCTGGGAAGGGTTCTGACTGTGTGGAAAACATCATGCAAGTTCCCAGTACCCAAGAAGGGGCAACTGAAAGTCCTGCATGACTACCGTCCAGTGGCCCTAACCTCACAAATCATGAAGTCCGTAGAGAGGCTGGTCCTGGCTCACCTCCGACCACCGGTCAGATCTGCCCTTGATCTCCTGCAGTTTGCCTATCAGGAGCACAACAGAGTCAATGATGGTGTCATCTACCTGCTGAACAGTGCCTGCTCCCATTTGGATCAGCAGGGCAGCACTGCGAGGATCATGTTCTTTGATTTCTCAAGTGCCTTCAGTACCATACAGCCCTCATTGCTGGGGGAAAAGCTCCATTCAATACCGGCTGGCACTTCCATTGCATCTTGAATAATGACTGGCAGACCACAGTCTGTGCGGCTTCAGAACTGTGTGTCAGATATAGCTATAAACCGCATTAGGGACTGTATTGGCTCCCTTCCTGCTTACCCTGTATACCCCGGAGTTCAGATACAACAGAGTCATGTCATCTGCAGAGATTCTCTGATAACTCAGCAATAGTTGGGGGTATAAAGGGAGGACAGGAGGAGGAGTACACGGCCCTGGCGAAGGGCTTTGACAAATGGGGCAAGCTGAATCATCCGCAGCTCAACATCAGTAAGACAAAGGATATGGTGGTGGACTTTAGGAAAACTAAGCCTGCACTGAACTGTTACTATTGATGGTGAGTACATGGATGTGACGAGGACCTACAAGTACCTGAGGGTGCACCTAGATGACAGACCAACGCAGAGGCTGTGTACAAGGGGGGCCAGAGTCGCCTCTCCTTCCTGAGAAGACCAAGGTCCTTTGGAGTATACAAGCCTCCCCTTCACATGTTCTACCAGTCTGTTGTCACCAGTACAATCTGCTATGCAGTGGTGTGCTCGGGCAATGGCATCAACACAGGTGATGCCAACAGGCTCAATAAACTAATCAGAAAGGCAGGCTCTGTTACAGGAGTCAAACTGAACACACTGGAGGCAGTGGTAGAACAAAGGACCCTATGGAAAATCCTGGCAATTCTGGACAATGTTTCTCACCCTCTACATGCCACCTTGGCTGAACAGAGGAGCACTTTTAGTAACAGCCGAAGACAACCGCGCTGCTCCAAAGAGCACTATATGAGATCGTTCTTACATTAAGCCCTCTAATGAGTTAACTATAATGGGGAAGTGATGACCCCCTCCTGTTAGACTGTTTGAGGTAACTTACTTTTTATTCTTTCTTACTTTTCTTCTGATATTTGTATATCTGTGCACTTATAATGCTACTGTGACACTGCAATTTCCTTTAAAGTATCTATCTATCTATCTATCTAGATGGGCAATTCGTTATTCTGAAACTATTTCTCTCCAACAGATGCTGCCTGATCTGCTGAGATCGTCCAATATTTTGTGTATATCCCCAAGTTCCAGATAAACCACTAGGAATATCCTCTCAGCATTTACCCAATCAATTCTGCTCAGAATATCATATACATTTCAACAAAACTGCCTCTCAGTCTTCGATACTCCCAAGAGTACAGGCCAAACTGCTCTTCAAATAGGGAATTAACAAAATGGACCTTCTCTGTACATGTACCTCCATCATTAAATGTGGAGATGAAAAATATATGCAGTATCACAAATGATCTCACCAATGCAATGCAAAGTTGCATGGAAGTTTTGTACTTCTATATTCAAAATCTTTTGCATAAACATTCCATTAGCCTTCCTAAGTACGTACTGCATTTGCAGGCCAACCTTTAATGTTTTATGCAGTAGAACTCCAGGTCCTATTTTGTAATCACATTCAACTTGGGTGCCAATTTATATACTGCAACGCAACTCAAAATTGGTAAGAAAATTACAAATAGCTGAAGGAGGATGTCCTGTCCCTTCCTACTGCTCCACAATTCACCAAGATTACTTCTGATGTTGTGCTTCAATGCCTGAAGTCCACATCTTCAGATTCATCTATGTGTTCAATAATTTAGTTTAATTTCAACCTTAAATATATTCAATATCTCTTCCAGAGTCCAGAGGTACAAAATTCCAAAGGTTTGCAACTCCATCGTAAGGAAATTATTCCATATCTCGTTTGTAAATATGAAATGCCTAACACTTTACTCCGAGACCACATTCCTTTTGTTGAGAGATTCAAATGAAACAATGGTTCTTTCTATATTACATCAAGTCCAAGGTAAGTACAGTACTGTGCAAAAGTCTGTGCATTATAGATTTTTTACATAAATTTCATTTTAGAAGTATAGTTTTATCTTCTGCATTAGTCTGCCAGTAGAAAGCAGCAAAATTTTAGATTTCCAAACATTCATTTTCCAAAAATTTAAATGTTAGAGAAGTGTTTGTATTTTGTTAAATGAGGTTACATGTTAAGTAATAGACTACTCTTCAAATAAAAAATTGTAGGTACATTGCCCAGAGCATGATTAAACAAAGATAATAAACAGGTGCTAATGATCAATGACATAATGAGTTTAATGAACTAAACTGATTAACTGAAACAGAATCGGCTTCAGAAGGATCAGACTGGATAAAGAACAACGAAACTAAAAGGTCAGGGTGTGGCAATGTAAACGTTTAACCTTCAAATCATCAATTCTTACACTCTGGCAAGAGTGAGCAAAGCAACAAGGCACAAGGTCATCATCCTGCATCAGCAAGGTCTCTCACAAGCAGAATTTCCTAGCAGACAGGAGTTTCAAGAAGCACAGAGAAATGGGCAAGGTTGAGGACCAGAAACACAGTGGTCAGCCACAGAAACTGAGTGCAGCAGACAAGAAATACAGTGCCTATACAGTCCCCCACCCCTCCACATTGAATTACACTGGATTTAATTTGGCTTTTTTTGACACTGATCAACAGAAAAGGACTATTTCATGTCAAAGTGAAAAAAGATCCCTACAAAGTGATCTAAATTAATTACAAATTAATTGATTGCTTAAGTAGTCAACCCCTTCAAGTCAGTATTTGGTAGATGCATCTTTGGCAGTAATTACAGCCTTGAGTCTGTGTGGATAGGTCTCTTATCAGCTTTGCACATCTGGACAATACAATTTTTCCCCATTCTTCTTTATAAAACTGCTTAAGCTCTGTCAGATGGCATAGAATCATCAGTGAACAACCCTTCTCAGGTCCAGCCACAAATTCTCAATTAGATTGCGGTCTGGACTCTGACTTGGCCACTCCAAGACATTAACTTCGTTGTTTTAGAAGCCATTTCTGTGTAGCTTTGGCTTTATGCTTAGGGTCACTGTCTTGCTGGAGAACAGATCCCCCAAGTCGCAGTTCTCTTGCAGACTGCATCAGGTTTTCCTCTAGGATCTCCCTGTATTTTCTGATGCAGTTTTAAAGGCAAAGGGTGGTCACACTAAATATTGATTTGATTTAGTTTTTTTTTACTATTTACTGCTCTTTATAGTAATTTCTTTAATGTTAGGAACTTTACATTTTATTATTTTTAAAAGCATCTTCCCTTTACATAATTTTTTTCAGATGTGCCTAAGACTTTTGCATAGTACTGCATGTTTCTTAATTAAGGGAATAAAAAAAACTTTAAAAAGACCTCACTAAAACCAAATATCATCTCGGAAAAACAACATTTCTTTCTCAAACTCCTAGCAATAAGGACTAATAAAACTGGTAGCACAATTGTTTACCAAGCCACCATACATATTTTGTCTCACTTGAAGTAATACTGATGCAAAGACAAATATTCAATACAGACACGTAGGCATGTGGCCAAGTGGTTAAGGCATTCAACTAGCGATCTACAGGGTTGTGAGTTCGAGCCCCAGCCGAGGCAGCGTGTTGTGTCCTTGAGCAACACACTTAACCACACAGTGCTCTGCGACAACACCGGTGCCAAGCTGTATTGGCCCTTTCCCTTCCCTTGGACAACATCAGTGTCATGGAGAGGGGAGACCTGCAGCATGGGCAACTGCCAGTCTTCCATACAACCTTGCCCAGGCCTGTGCCCTGGAGAGTGAAGACTTTCCAGGCACAGATCCATGGACTTGCAAGACCAACGGATGCCCTTTAACAATACAGACACCCACGTCCATCCTCACTATACTTCTTCCCAGCATTCATACTTTTCTCTCCATCATATTTGTCCAATATGCAGACTCTTCACACAGGTACATCTGAGATGTCCTCATTTTTTCCTTAGCCATGGCTTCCTCTGTACCACAGAGAACTCTTAACTGTACCTCATCTATTTTCAGCACCTCTACCCTCAACCTTCTCTTCCCATGCAGAAGTGTTCCCATGGTCCTCCTCACTTTCCACAATGTTGTGCTGACCTTTTAACCTATTCTAAGATCAATCTAACCCTTCCTTCTTACATAAATCTCCATTTTTCTATCATCCGTTCTAGGAGAGTTAGGGGTTATGAGGAAAAGGCAGATAGGTGGTGATCAATCCATGGCCAGATCAGCCATGATCTTATTGAATGGCAGAGCAGGCCTGACGAGCCCGATGGCCTACTCCTGCTCCTATTTCTTAGATTCTTATCCATGTGCCTACCTAAGAGTTTCTTAAATGCCCCTAATATAAATGCCTCTACCACCATCCCAGGCAGGGTGTTCCATGCACCCAACCCACTCCTTATGTAAAGAACTTACTTCTGACATCCTCCCCTCTACATACCTCCAATCACCATAAAATTATGCCCTCTTGTAATAACTATTTTCACCCTGGGAAAAAAAGTCTCTTGTATCCACTCTATTTATACTTCTCAAACATGAGAAAATCTACAGCTGCTGGAAATCCAAAGCAACACATACAAAATGTTGGAGGATCTCAGCAGGCCAAGCAGCATCTATGGAAAAGAGTAAACAGTAGACATTTCGTGCCAAGATACTTCTTCAGGTCTTATATCTGTCTATACTCATCATCTTGTATACCTCTAACAAATCATCTCTCATATTCCTTCACTTCAAAGAGAAAAGCCCTCGTTCACTCAACCTATCTTCATAAGACTTGCCTTCTTGTCCATGCAGCATCCTCGTAAATTTCCTCTGCACCCTCTCTGAAGCTTCCACATACTTTCCATACTAAGGTAACCAAAAATTAACACAATATTCCAAGTGTGATCTAACCAGGATTTTACAAAGCTGTAACACTTCATGGTTCTTGAACTCAATTCCCCAACTAATGAAGGCCAACACACCAAATGCCTTCTCAACAACCCTATCAACCCGCACAGCAATTTTGAGGGATCTATGTACATGAACCTCAAGATCCCCCTGTTCCTCCACATGAAGAATCCTGCCAATAAGACTGTATTCTGCCTTCAAATTCAACCTCCCTAGATGAATCACTTCACACTTTTCTGGGTTGAACTCGATCTGCTACTTCACAGCACAGCTCTGCACATTGTCCATGTCCTGTTGCAACCTACAACAACCCCCTGCACTATCCACAACTCCACCAACCTTCATTCTATATTTCTGTAGTTTCTTTGTCTGCAAAGCTGAAATATGAATCACTGCTCACATGTTTCTTACGTGGGACCAGTATGACCAGTTTCGCAGTAGAAAAGGGAAACATGCTCAACTTCCTTGGTTACTGTCTGTTACAGCTACAGTTCCTTTGTTACTTCTCTACCTTGCTTGCTGGTGCAGACTGTACTAAGTAAAAGGCTGTAACAGTATTATTTGTGCTTCACTCCTGACGTCCAAAGAGTCTTCTGGTCGACATCATCTCCAGATTTTACACAGGTATAAAAGAACTTGAAAGCAACAGAAGTCAACTAAAACAGAATTGATAATCTTACACAATCTTAATATCAAATGCAATCTGATGACATTGCAGTGCTTCAAACTGACAAGTCTTGCCAATTCAGCTTTCTCCTACCTAGTCTAAAAACCTAAATGGCCATCTTAAGTTAGCATCAAGGCCACGAATGTGATGAACTCAAATTCAAATCACTAAGACCCTATCTTTATCCTGAATTTTAGTGTTCTTTTTGGAAGAAGGCAGTTTTGACCATGGAGGATTGTGATGAAAGTTAACTGGGATGGCAATACTGTTGGATGAGGACTGATTAAATCAAGCAACACACATAAAAGTTGCTGGTGAACGCAGCAGGCCAGGCAGCATCTCTAGGAAGAGGTGCAGTCAACATTTCAGGCCGAGACCCTTCGTCAGGACTGATTAAATCAGTTAGGTCTGAGTTTACTGGGGAATTTAATAATGCGAGGGGATCTCAAAGAAACCTACAATATTTTAAGTACGAGTCAGATAAGATAAAGGGAGGGTATTCTCAAAGGTCCAAAGTGAAGAATCAGAGCCTCAAGATATGGGGTATACCATTCTGAATTGAGGTCAGAAAGCTACGGAAGCCATGCTGTTAAATATATTAAAGGATGAGGGAGATCAATTTCTTAATGTTAAAGGAGTCAAGGGAAAATAGCAGGATGCAGCATTGATTAATGAGGGGGTTAAGGGTTACATGGAGCAAACAGGTGAATGGAGTTAAATATAATCAGCCATAATAAAATGGCAGAGCATATTCAAAGGGTTGAATGGCCTAATTGTCCTCCTTTTTCTTACGGTCTAAGGCAGAAATATAGGGAGAAGACAGAAACAGGCTACCAATGTGAATGAACTGCTGTGATCATGGTTGAATAGTAGTTCAACTATCTGTTGGATGCAGCCCTTCACTGATTCTACAATGATTCGTGGATTTAATGAGTATGTCCACAAGAAAATGCATCTCAGAGTTGTATGTGGTGACATATACAGTGGCATGCAAAGGTTTGGGCACACCGGTCAAAATTTCTGATACTGTGAATGTTAAGTGAGTAGAAGATGAACTGATCTCCAAAAGTCAAAGTTAAAGATGAAACATTCTTTTCAACATTTTAAGCAAGATTAGTATATTATTTTTGTTTTGTACAATTCTAGAGTGGGAAAAAAAGGAAAGGAGCACCATGCAAAAGTTTGGGCACACCAAGAGATTTGAGCTCTCAGATAACTTTTACCAAGGTCTCAGACCTTAATTAACTTGTTAGGACTATGGCTCATTCACACTCATCGTTAGGAAAGGCCAGGTGATGCAAATTTCAAAGCTTTATTAACACCCTGACTCCTCAAACCTTGTCCCAACAGTCACCAGCCATGGGCTCCTTTAAGCAGCTGCCTAGCACTCTGAATATTAAAATAAATAATACCCACAAAGCAGGAAAAGGCTACAAGTAGACAGTAAAGCGATTTCAGGTAGCCGTTTCCTCAGTTCGTAATGTGATTAAGAAATGGCAGTTAACAGGAACGGTGGAGGTCAAGTCGAGATCTGGAAAACCAAGAAAACTTTCCGAGAGAACTGCTCGTAGGATTGCTAGAAAGGCAAATCAAAACCCCCGTTTGACTGTAAAAGACCTTCGGGAAGATTTAGCAGACTCTGGAGTAGTGGTGCACTGTTCTACTGTGCAGCAACACCTGTACAAATATGACCTTCATGGAAGAGTCATCAGAAGAAAACCTTTCCTGCATCCTCACCACAAAATTCAGCATCAGGAAGTTTGCAAAGGAACATCTAAACAAGCCTGATGTGTTTCGGAAACAAGTCCTGTGGACTGATGAAGTTAAAATAGAACATTTTGCCCGCAATGAGCAAAGTTATGTTTGGAGAAAAAAGGGGAATTTCATGAAAAGAACACCTCTCCAACTGTTAAGCACAGGGGTGGATCGATCATACTTTGGGCTTGTGTTGCAGCCAGTGGCATGGGGAACATTTCACTGGTAGAGGGAAGAATAAATTCAATTAAATACCAGCAAATTCTGGAAGCAAACATCACACCGTCTGTAAAAAAGCTGAAGATGATAAGTGGGATGGCTTCTACAACAGGATAATGATCCTAAACACACCTCAAAATCCACAATGGTCTACCTCAAGAGGTGCAAGCTGAAGGTTTTGCCATAGCCCTCACAGTCTCCCGACCTAAACATCATCGAGAATCTGTGGATAGACCTCAAAAGAGCAGTGCATGCAAGACGGCCCAAGAATCTCACAGAACTAGAAGCCTTTTGCAAGGAAGAATGGGCGAAAATTCCCAAACAAGAATTCAAAGACTCTTAGCTGGTTACAGAAAGTGTTTACAAGCTTTGCCAAAAGGGGGGTTACTAAGTACTGACCATGCAAGGTGCCCAAACTTTTGCTTCGGGCTCTTTTCCTTTTTCATTTTGAAACTGTAAAAGATGGAAAGATGGAAAGTAATCTTGCTTAAAACATTAAAGAAATGTGTCATCTTTAACTTCATGCCTTTTGGAAATCAGGTCATCTTTTACTCACTTAGCTAGTCACAGTAACAGAAATTTTGACTGGGGCACCCAAACTTTTGCATGCCACTGTATGTATTATGATAGTAAATTTACTTTGAACTTTGAATAGTAGAGCAGAATGACCGACTAATGGTCCAGTTTTATGTTTGTTTCACAAGCACTCTGAGTCTTTATGGTTATAAGGCAAGTGCTTTAGTTACTTAACATGAATGAACAAAAGATAGCCCAGCACAAGAGTTTTTTATTGAACCACATAACTGGCTAAGTAGGCACTAATCAAGTGATACATCCTCACTGGATGAGCGAACAAGATGGCAATACTCAGCAAGCTGCCTGGAACCATTCAACTAGCTGCTGTTTTAAAGTTTCAAAGATGAATTTTTCCTTCTCTACCATGTTTTTAGTTAAAATATTCTCCAAACCAAGAGTGCCATAACAAATCAGTACCCTTCAAGACTGCTCGAAGCAGATTACCAGTGTATTTTGTTCTCAGCCTTTTAAATCTCTTAAATGTTCCCTCGCCTGAATTCTGCTCAGATCACTGTCACAGTCCCACACACTACTCCTACATGCTCAAAACACTTCAGAGCCAATGTTCATTTTTTTAAATGGATGAGTTCCCAGAAAGCATTTCATTAAACAAAATATCATAAATTACAAAGTACAGAGGAATGCACTGTGGGAAATTTGGTACAACAAATTCTAATGGAAGGATAGAGTTACATTATTTATTATAGCAACAAGTGGCTTTGAGAATACATACTTCAAACTGATATAGGTGGAAATTAGTAAATGAAACATTCCTAATTTGGTTATTCAACATTAATTATCTGATTCACTGGGACACTGGTCCCAGCTCAGTTTAGTTGAATAACTCCAAAAGAATAACTCCTTTGCCCCAGTATTGCTGCCAGTACCCCATGGATCAAAATCCCTTTCTCACAACCTCTTTCAGCCACGCATGCCAATTTTTGCCTGGTAACAACTCACAAGAATCTGCATCTTAACTCGGTCCTATTTTCCTCTCTTTTTTCCAACAGAACCTCATTTCTGGATTTTCCTGTGGAATTTGTTTATATATGGTCCATGGCTACCAAACCTTCCCTTTCCTATTCCAGGTTCACAAGCCCTAAAACATCCCTACCTTGGCAATGGACTGCAATATTGTTTCCATGTCTCTCAGTCACAGCTGTAGAAAACAATATAAATCCTTAAAATATGCTAAATCCGATTACTCATACGTTCCTTTTTCAGTCTTCAAATTCAATAATCTCCTACACCACTATTAGGCATCTTCCTATCTTCACCGCAGTCTTCACTTATATCCATACAAACAATACAGATTGCAAGATCAATGGCCAAGGCTCCTGCGTCACTACATCCTTGATCCCATTTGTTGCCTGCTCACCAGTTTAGCCCTTTTCTACCTCTGTACAGCCCAATTTCTAGATCCAGAAGTATGCCCGAGTTACTGTTAAACCTTTCTATCCACAACCAATCTCACTTTGTATCCTTAGGAGTTATCCTGGCAGCTCACCCTTTTGTGATGTTTCTGTTATCTGTAGCTTAGATTTCAACTTCATAATTCAAACCAAATTGCCCCAAGCCGCAGTCACCGTCTGTAGATATGGCTGATGGGGATCTCTGAATTCTCCAAGCTCCCATACATCGTAGCTAAAACACATTAACTTTCCTGTTGTCTCCATCAAATTTTATTTTATTTAAATTTTTATGTCCATATTCACTTGAGTTTAAAATTAATGACCTCATCTGTTAAAATTTTACCTATATTACATCTACTTTCTAATTGGTTGAAAACTTTTGTTTTGAAACCACTATATTCAAATATTTACAGTATCTAATTAGTGCAAAATCACTAATTGGCTATTGTACTGTGAATACTGTTTAGTTCTTCAGTGAAACTACAGTGCATCTGCAAAATCTGTTAGTTGAAGAACTACTTGAAGCTGCATCCTATGTACAGTAATTACCAGCTCCTCCAGTAGCCAAGTATTATTAATCATCTCATTCACTACTTACATCTACTGGCATCATGTTCAGAATTGACCATGACTAAGATCATAGCTAAGGTTAAGAATCTACATCTATCAGCTCCATGTAGTAGAAAGCTGGAACTCCAGAACATTGTAGGTGCATCATATTTTTGAAAAATACATTCAGTGGGACTCAATAGAGATCTCTAAGGACCCTTAAAATGGCTATATTTTTGTGTAATTTTCAGCAGTGCTTGGCTATTTATGCCATTCAAATTATTAAATCATACAACTTATAGAAATGACTGCAATGTTATAATTTTAATTATCTTTTATTGCATGAATGGAAACTGCCACAATTGTTTTTTTGCGATCTGTAGTACTGCTTTCAGAGAATCAGTATAAGGTGGTAACTTTGGACATACAGAAAAACTGCAATAATCCTGATGGATCAACGTGGTGAATTTGGGTGTCGTTTCTCTTTAAACTGACTGGGACCATGCTTCTTCCATTTTCTTTAACTTGCTCCCCTTCAGCTCATCCGAGGCCTGCTCTCATCCATCACTGACCAAAAAAGTTATTATGCTATTTTTGCAAAGTCCAAAATGTATTGGGGTAGTAATAGCAGTATCTGACACTTACATCTGGAGAATACTGGATTACTTGCCCCACAATAGCATAGCAGTTACTGTAACACAATTACAGCACCAGCAAACCAGATTCACTGTCTGTGAGGAATTTGTGTGTTCTCCTCAGGACTGCGTGGGTTCCTATGGATGCTACAGTTTCCTTCCACATTCCAAAGACGTACTGGTTAGTAGGTTAATTGGTCATGGGTGAAACTTGGCAACATTGAACTGGAAGGGCCTGTTACAGTGCTGTATTTCTAAATAAAGTAAACAAAATGGGAAGTTTACTACATATTGCATAGTGCGGCAGTCCCCAACCGCCGGGCCGCAAAGCATGTGCTACTGGGCCATGAGGAAATGATACGAGTCAGCTGCACCTTTCCTCGTTCCCTGTCACGCACTGTTGAACTTGAACATAGGGTTGCCAACTGTCCCGTATATGCTGGGACATCCCATATATTGAGCTAAACTAGTTTGTCCCGTATTTCCCCCACTAAGATACAGCGTTCCTATGAAACCTTTCGTGCCAAAATGTCGTGAAGCGAAGAAGCAATTACCATTAATTTATGTGGGAAAAATTTTTGAGCCTTCCCTGACCCAAAAATAACCTACCAAATCATACCAAATATCACATATAACCGAAAATAAATAACACTAACATATAGTAAAAGCAGGAATGATATGACAAATACACGGCCTATATAAAGTAGAAATAATGTATGTACAGTATAGTTGGGAAGATGAAGGCAAAACCAATTAGTGGAGAAAAATTTGGTACGTACGCGCATGCGCACATCACATGCGCACGTCACGCATGCGCACACAGGTGCCTGCGCAAGGTTTCATGGTCATGGTAGTCTTTCCAGGGGTAAAGTGTCCTGGGATTTGATTGCTACTTTTGTCCCTTAAGAAAGTTGGCAACCTTAACTGTAAAAGACATGTTGAGGCGAGTTTAATCCTACTTGAACACCAATCCCACCCCCCCCCACCCCAGTCGGCAACTTTATTCTAATACTTACTATCTTAAATAGGACCCCACTCAGGACCATCGGAACATTGTCTCCAACACTATCACCAACCTCATCAACTCTGGACATCTCCCATCTACAGCCACCAACCTCATAATTCCCTTACTCCACACTGCTCACTTCCATCTCTTACCCAAGATCCCCAGCCCTAACTGTCTGAGTAGGCCTACTGCTTCTGCCTGTCCCTGCCCAAATGAACTCAAGTCAATTTTACCCCCCTTAGTTCAGTCCCTTTCCACCTACATCTGCGACACTTCACATGCTCTCAATCTCCTCAACAACTTTCAATTCCCCGGCCCTGATCATTTCATTTTCACCATCGATGTTCACTCCCTATGCATTTATAACTCCCATCAAGGAGGCCTCAAAGCTCTCCACTTCCTTCTTGACAATAGACTTGACCAGTTCTCCTCCATCACCACCCTGGCCCTCACCCTCAACAATTTATCTTTTGGCTCCTCCCACTTTCTCCAAACCCAAAGAATAGCCACGGCCAAGTTATGCCTTCCATTTTGTTGGTAATGTGGAACAGTCCATGTTCCAAGCCTTCCTTGGTAATGCTTCCCAACTCTTCTGTGCTACACTGACAGCTACACTGGTGCTACTTCAAGCACCTATGCTGAGTTAGTCAATTTCATCGACTTTGAATCTAACTTCCACCCTGCCTTTAAATTCACTTGGTCCATTTCTAACAACTCTGTCCCCTTTCTCAATCTCCCTGTCTCCATCACTGAAGACAAACTGTCTACGAATATCTTTTACAACCTCACCGGTTCCCACAGCTATCTTGATTATACCACTTCCCAACCCTGCCTCCTGTAAAAGTGCCACTTCCTTTTCTTAGTTCTTTCAACTCCACTGCATCTGTGCCCAGGATAAGGCTTTCCTTTCCAGGATATCAAGAGATGTCCACCCTCTTCAAAGAATGGGATTCCCTTCCTCCACCACTGATGCTGCCCTCACCCGCATCTCCCCTATTTCCCGGACATCCACACTCACCCAATCTTCCCACCGCCTTAACAGGGATAGAATTAGTGTCCCCACCTACCACCCCATGACTCTCCACATCCAACACAGCATTCTATGAAACTTTCACTCACTATCTTCAAAGGACCCTACCACGAACGACATCTTTACATCCTCTCCCCTCCCCCCCCCCCCCCCCCAATTTCTGAAGGATTCGCTTCCTCTGTGATTCCCTTGTCCATTCGTCCCTTTCCACTAATCTCCCTCCTGGCACCATCCCTGCAAGAGACAGTACTGCTATAAATCTCCTTTCACCTCTTCACTCAACTCCATTCAGGGCCCCAAACAATCCTTGCAGGTGAGGCA
The DNA here is from genome assembly GCF_030028105.1 of Mobula birostris. Lineage (NCBI taxonomy): Eukaryota > Metazoa > Chordata > Chondrichthyes > Myliobatiformes > Myliobatidae > Mobula > Mobula birostris. Next base: position 122,254,239 of record NC_092373.1, on the reverse strand, counting down.
ACACTTCACTTGTGAAATTGTTGGGATCATCTACTGTACCTGGTGCTTCCTCCTCTACATTGGTGAGACCTGACACAAACTGAAGGATCGATTTGTTGAGCAACTCAGCTTCACCTGCAAAAAGCAGAATTTCCCAGTGGCCAACCATTGCAATCCCTGCATCCATTCCCATTCCCACATGTCAGTCCATGGCCTTCTCTTCTGCTACAATAAGGCCACTCTCAGATTGGAGCAGCAAAACCTCATATTCCATTCAGGTAGCCTCCAACCTGATGGCATGAACACAGATTTCTCCAACTTTGAGTAATTCAGCACCCCCCAACCCCTCATTTTCCCACTCTGGCCTCTTACATCTTCTCTACACCTGCGTATCACCTCTCCTTGGTGCCCCTCCTCCTTCCCTTTCTCCCATGAGCCACACTCCCCTCCTGTCTGACTCCTCCTCCTCCAGCCCTTTGCTTTTTCCACTCATCTCCTCCCAGTGTTTTACTTTATCCATCCTCCCCCACATCCACTTGACTTCACCTATCATCTTCTAGCTTGTCAACCTTTCCCTCCCCCCACCTTCTCATTCTGGTATTTCCCCCTTTCCAGTCCCGATGAAAGGTCGCGGCCCAGAACGTTGACTATTTATTAATTTTAATAGATACTGCCTGACCTGCTGAATTCCTCCAGCGTTTTGTGCATGTTGCTCTGGATTTCTGGCATCTGCAGGATCTCGTGTTTATCCTAATCTGAAGCCTATTTTCACTACTATACGCAGTGAGAATACACAAATTATGACCATAGCTTCATTATCTTTGATAGACAATAATTCTAGTTCAATCTCGTTTCATTTGCCTCAATGGAAGTAATCAACATTATGTCATTGTAATTTATAAAGTACAATGCAACTACTTAAAAGATTCAAACTTTGTAAAGATGTTATTCACTTTCTTCAGCTCTTCTCTAATCAAACTTCTCAAATATAAATGGAGCATAAAACTTTGCAAAATCTATGAAGTTAATCACTAATTAACTGCAATGTTTACCTTTATAATATTTTCTAGTTAAATTCCCAAGTAAACAGAATCCCTGTTTATACATTTTTTCCTGTAATTACATGGCTTTTCCATTGAGCTGCCATAAGAAAAAGGCAAACAAATATTCACCAATAGTTTCAAAGTTAGATTGGCCATCCACGTTTAAAGTAAATATAACACAATGGATATGCTTTATTTGCTTAAAATAGACTTGATATAAAAATTAACCCTAAAAATTACTGTAAATTTTGATCACACACTAGTTTTTCCAAGGTTTTCTTTGAAATATAATTGCATTCATGAACGACTTCATGCTGTGGCAACAATCCACATCATGGGATAAACATTTTAGATCATAGCCTCTAGGGACCAGTTAGATTTGGGAAAGGGGAAACCTCCGTCATTTGAGTACATATCCCTTCATGCTGAGAAAATGGGTTGCCAGATTGAGGAAAATAGAAGGATTTTTTTGCTGTTTTAATAATCAATAATGTGTTCCTTTGAATGCTTGTTACTTGTCACTGCCTCTTTTCCAACAGTATTCTAATATAAAATTAATCTATTGAGCTTGGCTAAGACACAATAGCAGCTTTGAATCAGCATTTGCAACAAATAGTTATCTCTCATCTGTGTACTCACTCAGTGTCTTCCCATAAATTTATTTTTGTTTATCATATGGGTTTAAAGGGCAAGAGTTATTACTGGTCCACAATAATGTTTACAAAATATTAGAAGGCGTTAAAGTATTACCTTTTATGGAGAAAAAAATAACTGCTAAAATGAAAGATAATATTTTTGATTAACTGATAAAACAGTAAATTTAGTTCTCATTGCCAGACTAAGTTATGATTTCCACTGTACACATACTCATAGTTCTGGGAAGCAAGTGTTTTCATCTTGAGAACTTTTAATTGGAGTAGGTGGAGGTACTATTAGCTCCTTGGCATTCTGAGGGTGAACAAGGATCAATTTAAAAATATACCTTGTGGTCCTTCTCAACTCTGGGACAATTTCTCTTTAGAATTGCCAAGGTAAATTAATTTAAATGGATTTTGGTAAAAGGTATATAGTTTCTGCTTAATTTCCATCCATATATTCTACCTAAATAATACTTTATATAAGAGCCAAAAATTAAAGATTATCCTTGTGGACAAACTTTATGCTAATTGGCTAACAACCTAGGATACCAAGAAACAGATTTGACGTTTGCAAATTTCAAATGCCATCTCTTGTTTTGATAGCAAAAAGCCCCCAAATTCATTTTTCATCTGTAATCCACATTGTTCCCTTAACAAGCAACAAATTAAACAAGTAAAAAGAGAATGTTCAACTTCAAGCAAATTATTTAATCCTGGAGTTCGGACAGCCTCTTTCAACCAGTTAGATTAACACATTATATATATTATAGAGAGAAAAAACATGATGGTGTGGTAGAAGCTAATCCTCTCAATTTTCCACCTCTAACCAAGAGCCCTTATCCAAATATGCCAGGTCTGTTTTTCTTCCTAATTATGCTGCTTGGTCTGTGGAACGTTTCCAACATTCTGTATGAAAGAAGATGAATGATGTCCATCTTAATGACAAAGAAGATCATGATGTCACACCTCACTGGAGACTTGATTCACTTCAGACAATGGAAGGTAATGAGAAAAGGAGGGTTTTATCGTGACCAAAGAATTCATAGGTAAAAGGCAGAATGCAATTGAGATGTTTCTTCCAGATTCCGTTAGCACTAAAGGTATGGAGATAACAGTGGGTATGTGTGTGTGTGGGGTGTGTGTGTGTGCGCCCTTAACTCCTGGTGGAATAGTTGGGGTGCCAAGCTCATCGCACGGCGTGTCTTGGGCATCTGAAACCTGGCAGAGCCCATCCTCTCCAGGTTTTTTTTAAACAAGGTCGAGTTGTTAGCTCGACACTCTCGATGGAGAGCGTGCAAGGGAGACGGCCAGATTCGAACTCGGGACCTCTCACCCCAAAATCCAGCTACGCCACATGGATGGATGCAAAGATTGACTAAGTTCATTTTACCTCTAATTGAGACAAGGGGGGAAAAAAATTCGGAGATGGAAGATCAAGAGATGACCTATCTACAAATTGACTAGTTTATAAGAGTGAGAATGGTCTGGAAGATAAGAAGACAAAGAACTCAGGAGAATAAACCGAATTTAAGCTAGATAGTGCAATCACTGAGTGAAGTAATTTGATCTAGAAACTGAGGGAATGAAAGCTGTGAAAAATGTTTGTTTAGAAATCTAACATAACACTTTGGAATAGAAGAATTAAAATTTTCATGGACAGGCAAGAGGAAAGCCTGCAGGAAGGCATGGAGCAAGTGTTAATATATGATTCACTGACAGAGACTCAAAAAGTTGTGGGGGAAGGACTAAAGGAATATGAGGGAATTGGAAAGACAGTGAGCAAGCAGGATTGGCAAAACTTTCATTTCAATTTCTGAACAAAGAAATGTTTATGCTTTGATGAGCTTTATCAAAGTTCTAAATTCATTTTATTTGATAGTTCAACAACACATTCTGAAATCATTCGTCATTTTTTAAGTTTTCTAAATAATTAACTATCTCAGCACACATGCCAATAAATTTAACAGCATTTGAAACAGAATAAACATTATTGTAGGTGGCAGAGTAACTGCCACTACTGTCTCACAACTCAAATAACAGGCTTGATCTCAAGCTTAGATGTTGAATTAGTGGAGTTTGCAAGTTTCCCATGTGCTCCTGTTGCTTCCCTTATCTCAAAGACATGCTGGGACATACAAGATATCGATGCAGCTATAAAGAATGCATGACAGTGGCTATATTTCATTAGGAGGTTGAGAAGATTTGGTATGTCACCAAAAACACTCGAAAATTTCTACAGATGTACTGTGGAAAGCATTCTAACTGGCAACATCACGGTTTGGTATTGGGGGGGGGTGGTGATGAGGTGGGAGGGGTCTACTGCACAGGATTGAATTAAGCTGCAGAGTTGTAAACTTAGTCAGCTCCGTCATGAGCATCAGTAGTATCCAGGACATCTTCAAGGAGATGCCTTGTTCTCACTGCTACCATCAGGAAGGTGGTACAAAAGTATGAAGTCACACACTCAGTGATTCAGGAATAGCGACTTCCCCACTTCCATCTGATTTCTGAATGGACATTGAACCATGAACACATCCTCACTATTTTTTTTATTCTTATTTTTACACTATTTAATTTAAATATTTAACATACATTTACTTACTGTAATTCACAGCTTTTTTTTCTATTATTGTGCATTGCATTGTACTGTGGCCACAAAGCCAACAAATTTCACAATATATGTCAGTGATACTAAACCAGATTCTGATTCTGAATAGGTACTGTACTTTACTCCTACTATAGGTAAGGGATGGAAGAATCAAAGGGAGTCGATGGCCTTTACAGCATGGTAGATTATAAATTAATAAAATTGGAAACATGATTGCTCTGTTGGGAACAGACATGGACCCGATGGTCTCCTTCCATTTCATAATAAGTATGTAAGTACACAACAAATCTCAGATATTGGGATTAACTGCCACAACATGTATAACAATCATAAATATCAATATTCAAATGACTAATGCTCTAAATAAAACATGCATATCCAATTTTTATTATTGAAAACATACCTGCTTCTGGGAAGAAACATAGACTCTTTGATGAATACGGAACCAGACAAGAGTATGTACCAACAGGTTCCAATATCATCAGGGCTAGGATAGAGAAAAGAAAAATAACTAACACAGAAGCACTGGAATATGTTCTAACAAAATTAACTGCACTGACACAAACTTACTGGTTCTGCAGGTTTATTTACACAGATGTGGACAAAAATCTACCTACCTCATAATTCTAATACATTTTGCTGCTCCAATCAATTGGCATAACAGGAAGTTTAATATAGATTTTTGTGAAATAATAGCGTTAGAAATTCAATAAATTATACAATAAAAACAGAAAATGTTGGAAATGCTCAGTAGGTTAGACAATATTTGTGAAGTCTTCATAAAGCAGTCTAACTTGCTAAGCACTTCCAGAATTTCAGTTCTTAGTTTCAGATTTTCACTACCTGGAGCTTTTTGCTTTCAGGTTTATAGTTATATTTAGAGATGCGCCCCGTTAACAGGCCCTTCCAGCTCAACAAGCCTGTGCTGCCCAATTGCATCCACGTGACCAACCGACTTACTAATTATTTGATCCTAATGTACAGACAAGTCTTTGGAACGTGGGAGAGAACTGGACCAACTGGAGAAAACCCAAGCAGTCAAAGGGAGAATCTACAGTCTCCTTACAGACAACAGCAGAACTGAACCTGGATCATTGGCACTGTAATAGTGTTACACTAACTGCTCCGCCACCATGTCATTTTGCATATTGTCAATAACATAGCAAGGATCTTATTTAGTAAATTTAAAACACAGCATCACGTTCAACCCCGCTATTCAATATCCCTCCCCATCAACCATACATACACTCTGGCTTCATACTGCCATACTATGAACCTTACCAATTCCTGCCACTAGGCGTTGCTGTGTCGCAAATATAGCTCAAATCCCTGCCTACATTGGTGCTCCTCTACATCACGACAACATTCACCCATAGTTCAGTGTAGAGAACTACCTGTGAGGACTGGTACTGGGTGGGCAGGGGAAAGCAGTGCTACCCAGGAATGAGTTGAGGGGCCCAGAGATGTTTCCTCACCTTTTCAAGTGTAGGAGATTGCTAGGAACCAGCAAAACCTCCACTGTTCTGATAGATTAACCAGACCTTGCGGTCTCTTTCAGCACCTCCTGTTCAATGTGAAGGAAGCTGCTGTGCCAGCCTCACTTTGTTTGGCTGTACACTGCCTAACTCAGAGAAAAGTCTATGATTGCAAACTCAATGACCAGCAACCATTTTTATGTTCACACAAGAGATTGCAAATGCTGTAATTCAGAGCAGCAAACAATTGTTGGACGAACTCAGTGAGTCAAGCAGCATCTGTAGGAAGAAAAGAATTGTCAACATTTCGGATCAAAATCTAGCATCAGAACTAGGGGTATAAAGGAGAAATGGCTAGTATAAACAGAAGAAGGACAGTGGCAAGAAAGGGGATGGATGGACTGAGGAGGGTGTAAGATAACAGGCAGATTGTGCAAACCAGAGGAGGGAAGCAGGGATGCGGTTGCGATAGTGGCAGGTAAATGATAGATAATGGCTAGCAAAGAAGGAGAAAAAAGGAGTAAGTCTGCAATGAGATCCCACCACCAAACACACCATATCCTGTAGACCCCTGTTCATCTTCTACAGGAACCACACCCTCCAATGAACCCTTGGGTGCTCATTCTTCCCAGACCCCTGGTATTTTCCCCTGCCCTTGCAGTAGATATAGCACTTGTCATTACACCTCCTTTCTATTCACTATCCAAGGATCTAAAGAGCTGTTCCAAGTGAGGCAAAGATTCATTTGCATCTCCTCTAACCCTGACCTGGGTGCTATGGTAGCAGAACAGTTAGCACAGCACTATTACAGCACAGAGCGTTATGGAGTTCAGTGTTCAACTCCAGTGTTATTCTGTAAGGAGCCTCAGTACATCCTTCCCAAGGTTTCCCCTGGTGCTCCAATTTCCTCCCACAGTCCAAAGATGTACCAGGTAGGTTAATTGGTTATTGTAAATTGTCCTATAATCAGGTTAGGGTAAAATCAGCATTGTGGGTTTGTTGGGGCAGCGTGGCTCAGCAGGTCAACTCCATGCTATATCTCTACATAAATTAGCAGAAATACTGCATTTGGTGCTCCTGATATAACCTGCTCTACATCAACTACACCGCGTAGACTGGGCTACTGTTCCATAGAGCATCTGTACTCAATCCACAATGACTACCCTGAGCTCATCACATGTCATTTCAATTCCCCTTCCCAGTCCCACATGGACCTGTACACCTTCAGCCTTCTGTACTAGGATAAAGGCCAAAGCAAACTAGAGGAACAACACATATTCCACCTGGGTATAGTCTACAGCCCAGTGGTATTTGAATTTTCCAAGTTTTAGGTGACCCTTTTTTCTCCTGCTCCCCAACTCCTCCCCCACCCCATGAATCCTTTTCTATCCTCCCATTTTTGCTCCCTTTCCATTATAACCGAAATTTCCCCCCACCCCACTGCTGCAATCTTAATGCCCTTCTTTGCTCCATTCATGCACACACAGTTCACTCAAAGGTTTTCACAACTCCTCACCCACAAGTGCTGGTTCTATCTGCCATTCACCTTCCCTTATGGTTCCCATTCTCACCTCCTTTAACATCCATCAGAATTCAGCACTGGTAGTCTTTGTGTTTTATCTCCCTCCAGTAGCTATCTCCAATCTTCACTTCCACTCCCCTCACCTTTCTCCAATTTTTTTCTCTTCTCACTCTGTGTTTGCCTACATCGATCATTCACCTGCCAATTTTTCCGAACTCCACCCCTGTTCCCTTCCCCTACTTGACATAATCTGCCCGTCATCTTACAACCCTTTCAAGTCCACCAATCACCTTGGATTCTTGTCTCCAGTCCCACTGGGTGCAGGGTTACAACCCAAAACATCAACAATTTCTTTACTCCTACAGATGCTCTCAAGCTTGCTGATTACACCACTGTCATAGGCCAAATGAAATGTGGTGATGAATCAGTTTATAGGAAAGAGATTGAAAATCTTGCTGAATGGTGCCACATCAACAACCTCTTACTCTATGTCAACAATACCAAGCAGCTGATTATTGACCAAAAGGAGGAAACCAGCGGTCCATGAGCAAGTCCTCATCGGAGGATCAGAGGTGGAAAAGGTCAACAACTTTAAGTTCCTTAGTGTTATCATTTCAGAGGACCTGTCCTGGGCCCAGCCAGCACTCAAGTACAATTATAAAGTAGGTACAGCAGCATCTCTACTTCCTTAGGAGTAACAGAGATTTGCATGACATTTAATATTTTGACAAACTTCTAGAGATGTGTAGTGGAGACTATATTCACTGGCCACATCACAGCCTGGTTTGGAAACACCAATGCCCTTGAATGGAAAATCCTACAAAAATAGTGGATAAGACCAGGTAAAGCCCTATCCACCATTGAGCACTCTACACAAAACAATGTCACAGTATCCATCATCAGGGATGCCCACCACCCAGATTATGCTCTCCTCTCACTGCTGCCATTAGCAAGAAGGTACAGGAAGTTGAGGACTTACACTACCAGGTTCAGGAACAGTTATTACCCCTCCACCATCAGGCTCTTGAGCCAATAGAGATAACTTCACTCAAATTCACGTGCCCATGGAAATGTTCCCACAACCAACAGGCTCGTTTTCATGGACTCGTTTTCAAGGACTCTTCATTCTAATGTTCTCAATATTTAATGTTTAATTTTTTTTGTATTTTCATAACGTGTTGCCCTTTACACATTGTTTGAATGCCCTAGTTGGTGGGGTCTTTCATTGATTCTATTATGGATTTATTGAGTATGCCCACAAGAAAACAAATTTCTGGGTTGTATATGGTAACATGTTTTGAGATATACACTCACACACTTTGACAATAAATTTACTATGAACTTTGAACCTGCTGATTTCTTCCAGCAGCTTGTTCAATGCATCACCTTGATGCTTGTTACCACAAAGAAAACTCAAGGTTAGAGAAAGGTTTATGACCAAACAAAGAGGTAAACACTGCAACTTCAACATCTCCAACATGTCTCACTATGGCAGCCAGTATGCAGCTCAAGTTACTCACCTCAGCATCAAGCAACTGCACATTTTGACCCAGCCCACCCAACACCCTCACTTGCAAGCAGGTTCTCCACATGAAGCCTTGGGTTATTTATTGCTGAAAGAGCATCAGCAGAGGGGAGAAGTTTACAACAGATTTTTGGCGCTGCAAAAAGGCTATGGTTCATGCCAGTTCTGCAGCACAACAGCTGGCAGGGCGGGGTTTTGCACCAGGTTCCCAGCACTGTACCACTATCAGTAACTCATTTCAGTATATAAATCTATAATAACCCCTTGTCCACCAACTCCAACAGCAATCTCATAGTTAGAAATCCTTTCTGAGTGAAATGTACTATCGAAATGCTCTAGCACTACGTTTATTAGACTGACCTACCAATGACAGCACTATAGCACCTCACTGTCAAGGTCAATGTATATGAGAGGAATTACCCTGCTCTAACCAATTCCACAACTGATTTTTTGCTATTAACATACAAGATAACACTTAAGTATTACGTAAGTTCCATATCAGGTCATGATTGCCTGGTATGGAAACACCAAAGCCTTTGAATGGAAAAGCTTACAGAAAGTATTGGATACAGCGCAGTCCATGACAGTTAAAGTTCTCCCCACCACTGAGCACATCTACAAGGAAAGGTGTTCAAGAAAAGCCGCATCTATCATCAAACCCCCACTACCAGCTTCAGGAACAGTTATTATCCCTCAACCATCAGGCTCTGGAACCAGAGGGGATAACTTCACACACCCCAACATTGAACTCTTCCCACAACCTATGGACTCACTTTCAAGGATTCTTCATCTCAGGTTCTCAGTATTTATTGCTTATTTGTTTTGCTTTATTTCTTTGTATTTGTTGTGACATATAGTTACTACATTTACTTTGAACTATAAGGACAAAATATCTGCATTAAAAATCAAGATCAACATTTAAAACCCTATCTCAAATAACTCAATTCTTTAGCTCCAATTAACCTGACTTGGTATTAACATTTCTGTTTAAATATAATTTTTAAACTTTCGTTGTACCAGGTATTTTGTGGAATCTTCATAAAGATTAGCTTTAAGTGCTTAGGTAATAAATTGTGGTTAAATATACTGCATCTACTTTCAGAACAGTGGATGCTTTGGCAGTCCCTGTATCCCAGTTGGTTTAGAAAGATAAGAGCTTTACTTATCATACATCTGCTTAGACTTTCTAGCTAAGTGTCATAGCTTTGGCATGGTTAAATAAGATGCATTACATGCAGAAGAATTAAGAAAGTGTGTGCAAATTTTACAAATAGATTTTTCGATGGAAAACATTAATGCTGACCAGTATAAATAACCTGGCATAGTCTGCATCTAGCATAGTTTTTTTTTAAACAGTTATCTTAACTTTGTTATTTGATTACCAGATTTCCTGCTAATTAATTCTGCTCCTCACTAACAATTACATTTACAGTCCTCATACATAGAAATCTACATCACATTACATGCCCTTCAGTCCACAATGTTGTGCCGACTATGTAACCCAGGGGTCCCCAACCTTTTTTGCACTGCGGACCGGTTTCATATTGACAATATTCTTGCGGACCAGCCGACCGGGGGGCGTTAGGGTTGCCAACGTACAAGAGTAGCAGTCAAACACGTTGTGTTTACCCCGAGAAAGACTACAATGACCATGAAGCCTTGCGTGGGCACCAGTGCGCATGCATGTACATGCCAATTTTTAAAAATCGTTTTTGGCGATTCTGTATGGGGGGGTGTTAATCACGAGCGGAATATAGGTGATAAGTGGCTAATACACTCAATCTCATTTCTAAAAGGGTTTATCTAACGAATTTAATATTAAACACACAGCGCATATTTTCCTCGCACGAATATAGTGATAAGTCAATTATCAGGGGAGGACAGGGGAGCTTGAAGTAAGTGTTGAACGAACTTCCAGTCTAAGTGGTAGAAGCAGGTTTGATATTATCACTTAAAGTTAAAGTGGACAGCTATATAGACAGGAAAGGAATGGAGGGTTATGGGCTGAGTGCAGGTCGGTGGGACGAGATGAGAGTAGCGTTCGGCATGGACTATAAAGGCAGAGATGTCCTCTTTCCAAGCCATAATTATGATATGGTTATATAGGTCACTTATAATAGCATCATAACATTTTAAGTAACATTTGGCTATAAAACACACAGCGCATATTTTCCTCTTATGAACATATAATCATTGATACGCACCAATATCGCCAAATCAGTGGGAGCCCTGGGCTTGCTTCCCTGCAACAAGACAGTGATGAGAGACAGCGATACCCGAAGGGGGTTCCTTATGTCCAGACTATTCCACAATTTAATTTTCGTTGCATTTATTGCAGAGATATGTTGGAAATGGAAGCAACGTTTTCAGTGCTTTCCTATCTCAGGATATTTAGCCTTGACTTTGATCCAGAATGCCAGCAGAGATGTTACGTCAAACATACTTTTCAGCCCGCTGTCACTTGCAAGCTCGAAGAGTTGATCTCTTTCCCGCGCTGACATGGATGACGCGTGGGTAATGACCTCGCATGCGTAATGGCTCAACAGTGGGTGTGACAGGGATGAGGAAAGGTGCAGCTGACTCATATCGCCAAATCCTATTGTTTCCTCGCGGTCCGGTACCGCATGCCTTGCGGCCCGGTACCAGTCCATGGCCCGGTGGTTGGGGACCACTGATGTAACCTACTCTAGAAACTGCCTAGAATTTCCCTAACGCATAGCCCTCTATTTTTCTAAGCTCCATGCACCTATATAAGAGGCTCTTAAAAGACTCTATTGTATCTCCTTCCACCACCACTACTGGCAGTTCATTCCACGCATCCACCACTCTGCCTGAAAAACTTACCCCGACATCCCCTCGGTACCTATTTCCAAGCACCGTTAAACTATGCCTCTGCATGTTAGCCATTTCAGCCCTGGGAAAAAGCCTCTGGCTATCCACATGATCAATGCCCCTCATCATCTTATATACCTCTCTCAGGTCACCTCTCATACTGTTGCTCCAGGAAAAAAGGCCAAGTTCACTCAACCTATTCTCATAAGGTATGCCCTCCAATCCAGGCAACATCCTTGTAAATCTCCTCTGCACTCTCTCTATAGTATCCACATCCTTCTTATAGTGAGGTGACCACAACTGAACACAGTACTCCAAATGGGGTCTGACCAAGGTCTTAAATAGCTATACCATTACCTCATGGCTTTTGAACTCAATCCCTCGGTTGATGAATGTCACCACCCCATACACCTTCTTAACAACACTGTCAACCTGCACAGTAGCTTTAGGTGTCCTATCTACACAGACCCCAAGATCTCTTAGATCCTCCACACTGCCAAGAGTCTTACCATTAATATTATATTCTGTCTTCAAATTAGACCTACCAAAATGAACCAGTTCACATTTATCTAGGTTGAACTCCATCTGCCACTTCTCAGCCCAGTTCTGCGTCCTATCAATGTCCTGCTGTAACCTCTGACAACCCTCCAGACGATCTACAACACCCCCAACCTTTCTGTCATCAGCAAACTTACTAACTCACCTTTCTACTTCTTCATCCAGGTCATTTATAAAAATCACAAAGAAGAGGGGACCCAGAACAGATCCCTGCGGAACACTCCTGGTCACTGACCTCCATGCAGAATATGAACCATCTACAACCACCCTTTGCCTTCTCTGGGCAAGCCAATTCTGGATCCACAAAGCAAGGTCTCTTTGGATCACATGCCTCCTTACCTTCTGAAGCTGCCCAGCATGGGGAACCTTATCAAATGCCTTACTGAAATCTATATACACGACATCCACTGCTCTACCTTCAATGTGTTTTGTTACATCATCAAAGAATTCAACCAGGCTCGTAAGGCAACACCTGCCCTTGACAAAGCCATGCTGACTATTCCTAATCAGATTATGTCTCTCCAAATACTTATAAGTTCTGCCTCTCAGAATCTTCTCCAACAACTTGCCCACCATTGAAGTCAGACTCACTAGTCTATAATTTCCTGGGTTATCTCTACTCCCTTTCTTGAATAAGGGAAGAACATTTGCAACCCTCCAATACTCTGATACTTCTCCCCTCCCTATTGATGACGCAAAGATCATCGCAAGACGCTCAGCAATCTCCTCCCTCACTTCCCACGATAGCCTGGGGTATATCTCATCCTGACCCGGTGACTTATCAAACAATGCTTTTCAAAAGCTCCAGCACATCCTCCTCCTTAATGTCCACATGCTCAAGTGTTTCAGTCCACTGTAAGTCATCCCCACAATCGCTACGGTCCTTTTCCCCTGGTGAATACTGAAGCAAAGTTTTCATTAAGTACCTCCGCTACCTCCTCCGACTCCATGCACACACTTCCACTATCGCACCTGATTGGTCCTATTCTCACACGGCTCATCCCCTTGCTCTTCACATACTTGTACAATGCCTTGGAGTTTTCCTTAACCCTGCTCACCAAGGCCTTCTCATGACCTCTTCTGGCTCTCCTAATTTCATTCTTAAGCTCCTTCCTAGCAACTTTGTAATTTTCTAGAGCTCTAACAGTAGCTAGTTTCTTGAACCTTTTGTAAGCTTTTCTTTTCAACTAGATTTTCTACATCCTTTGCACACCATGGTTCTTTAACCCTACCTTCCTTTCCCTGCCTCAATGGAATATACTTACGCAGAACTCCATGCAAATGTTCCCTGAACATCGTCACATTTCTGCCGTGCATTTCCCTGAGTACATCTGCTCCCAAGTTCCTGCCTAATAGCATCATATTTCCCCTACCCCAATTGAATGTCTTCCCAATTGTCTGCTCCTGTCCCTGTCCAGCACTATGGTGAAGGAGATAGTGTTGGGGTCACTACCTCCAAAATGCTCTCCCACCGAGATATCTGACACCTGACCAGGTTCATTTCCCAATACCAGATCAAGTACAACCTCTCCTCTAGTTGGCTTATCTACACATTGCATCAGGAAATCTTGCTGAACATACCTAACAAACTCCACCCCATCTAAACCCCTTGCGCTAAGGAGATGCCAATCAATAGTAGGAAAGTTAAAATTTCCTATCACAACAACCCTACTATTATTGCACCATTTGAGAGTCTGCCTCCCTATCTCCCTCGATATCCCTGTTACTAGTGGGGGGGGGGGGGGGTCTATAAAAAATACCCAGTAGAGTTGTTGCCCCTTTCCGATATCTGACTTCCACCCACATTGACTCAGTAGACCATCCCTCCATGACTTCCTTCTTTTCTGCAGCCATGACACTATCCCTAATTAGCAATGCCATACTCCCACTTCTTTTGCCTTGCTCTCTGTTCTTTTTGAAACATCTAAAGCCCGGCATAATCAGCAGTCATTCTTGCTCCTGAGACATTCAAGTCTCTGTAATGGCCGCAATGTCATAGTTCCACATATTGATCCACACTATTTCATCCACCTTGTTTATGATACACCTTGCATCTCAAACCATCAGGCTGAGTGCATCTTTGCTCTAACATCTGCCTATCCTTCCTCACAAGCTCCCTACAAGATATCTCTACTTGTGCTCCAACCACCCCCCCCAATCCTCTGCCTCTTCACTTCGGTTCCCACCCCCCTGCAGATCTAGTTTAAACCCTCCCCAATAACATGAGCAAACCTCCCCCCAGGATATTGGTCCCCCTTGAAGTCAAGTGCAACCCGCCCATTTCGTACAGGTCATACCTGCCCCAGAAGAGGTCCCAATGATTCTAAAGTCTGAATCCCTGCCCCCTGCTCCAATCCTTCAGCCACACATTTATCCGCCACCTTATTCTATTCCTATACTCACTGTCACGTGGCACAGGCAGCAATCCTGAGATTACTACCTTTAAGGTCCTACTACTCGGCTTCCTTCCTGCATTCTGCTTTCAGGACCTCCACCCTTTTTCTACCTAAGTCTTAGGTACCAATATGTACCACTACCTCTGGCTGCTCACCCTCCGATTTCAGGATATTGTGGACGCACTCTGAAGCATCACGAACCCTGGCACCTGGGAGGCAAACTACCATCCTTGTTTCTTTCTCGTACCCACAGAATCGCCTATCTGTCCCCCTAACTATAGGTCCCCTACTACCACTGCCACCCTCTTCTGTTCCCTACCCTTCTGAGCCAGATGGCCAGACTCAGTGCCAGAGGCACAGCCACTTTTGCTTCTCTCAAGTAGGTCCCCCCCCCCCCACAGCAGCACTCAAAATGGAGCACCTATTGTTAAGAGGGACAGCCACAGGGGTATTCTCAAATACCTGACAACCCCCTTCCCTCTCCTGATGGTCACCAACTTATCTGCCTCCTGTGGCCCCAGGGTGACTACCTGCCTGAAGCTCCTGTCTGTCACCTCCTCACTCTCCTTAACAAGCCGAAGGTCATCGAATTGCAGCTCCAGTTCCCTAACTCAGTCTCGATGCACCTGGCACACATGTGGCCATCAGGGAGGCTGGAAGTCTTCCAGACATCCCACATCTGACACCCAGCACAAAAAACTGGTCTCCAGTCATACCCACTATTCTTGTTAGAGAAGGAAAAGAAAGTAACCTACCTTGCCTAGGCCTGTCCTCGCCGAAGCCCCGATAAACCAAAGCCTTACTACTCTGACTCACACTACTCCAATGACCACTCCACAAGACAGTGTCTCTCTTTATTTCGGAGCTTTCTCAGTATCCTTGCATGATGATGTGCTACTGCGTGTGCAGTTCTCTCCGACCTGTGCAAAGCTCACTCTTTCTTCAAATCAATTAGTCCCCCGTTAATGCGCCGAGCCTCGCAAAACGCTCCTTTTTTAAACTTTTCTTCCCGACCTGTGCGAAGCTCTCTCTCTCTCTCTCACTTCAAATTGATTGGTCCGCCGCTAACCTTCCACTGAGTCGCCTTATAATCACCTTTGTCCTAAAGCAAATCTGATCTTCCCAGCAACAACAACCTATATACATTTATTTAACATCTTTAAACTTTTCAAAACACTCAATATAACACCTACCAACCACTTCATGGACTAAATACTTAATCACAGAAACAGATATTAAGATCTGTCTTAGAGGTGGAAATTAAGGTGGTAAATTCCAGAGCTTAGAATTTCAGCAGCTGAAGGCTTGGATGCAAAAATGGAATGAAAAAAATTACAGATACAGAAAAGTTAAGATTAAAGGAGTGCAACTGTTCAGACAATTTGAGAACAAGAGAAGTTTAGAATTTTAGAAAGGAGAGGAGTTTTATAAAGTTTGTGGTTTAATATTCAGCCTTTCTTCAAGTTAAAACCAGTGTAGTTTAGTGATCAAAGCGTGTAAACTAAATACAAGGGTTAGAGCATAGACACCTGAGTTTTTGTTTATCCTAAATTAAAATGTGGAAGATGAGGCACCAGCTAGGAATGAAGTGCAATAGTCAAGTCAAGAGATAAGAAAGCCAAGAATGATAGCAGCAGTTGATAAAAAAAAATAAAAATGTTGGTTTGAAACTTAGTTTGGGGTCAAACAAGTTGTAAACAGACTCATTCAAGCACAGTTGCCAGAGAGAGAAAGAGGTGTCTAGAGAACAGAAGTTGTGATGGAAGTCGAGAGAGTTGTGGTGGAGACCAAAGTTAATGACTTGGTTTCATCAACTGCATATCCATGATGGACACAAAACAGAATTTTAGAAAATAAATTATTTCCTTACTTCTGCTATATTTTGGGTAAATCTTCTCTGTTCTACCTCTAAGGGCTCTACATTATTTCACTGCAAAGCCAGAACTGAACATTATCTAGAGATCTTTATCATCAACTAACATTTGCATTCTATGCCTTTATTAATAAGCTTCAGTACAACACATTTATTTTTTTATAATTTTCAATTTCATTAATATGCTCCAGCTTAATAAGAGATTTATTTAGTTGCTATACCAATATCCTAACCTAATCTTTATTTATTCATAGCGGATGATATTTGCTTAAACTTGCAAGGTGACACAAAAGAATTGAAGCCTGACAGCTGAAAAGAAACATTTGATCCTGAACAAATATTCCCAGAACTCCATCCCCAGATTATTTGCTAGTGTGCACAACTATCTCTGAAATTTAATTCTATTCAAATCAATGGGACTAAATTTGATGCTAAGCCCCTCTACTCTCACAAATGTAACACACAGATGAGTTTCTAAGTACCAATCTATTAAAACGAGTTAACAAACTTAATATCTGAATAATTTTTAAAATCACATCCAAGGAGTTCAACATTATCACTGCAGGATTTTCAAATTTGGCCATATTGAAACACTTAATTTTATTAAACGTACATTGTGAAACAGGAAACATCAGACTTACTGGAATATACACAAAATATTTCATTATGTTAGTGAAGAGGAGCAAATGGAATATAATGCATTCAAGTGGCAACCAGAATATTTCTGGAGAGAGAACAGATTGAGAAATAGAAGGAAAGAAAGTGATTTAAAAGGTCTGAGATATCAGCAAGTTTATTTTGCCATACTGTTCTTACAATACTCATAATCAAATAATACGTCAAAATGAAAGAACTGAGCTTCATCAAATACATAAAAGTTCAGGGCACTATTGTTAGCTCTTGAGGATATTTACTCTATAATCCATATTTGTAATGCATTCATATAACCAATTTAATACAAATATGTCTAAAACCAAATGCATTCACTTACTAGTATAGGACTTCATTTGCCTCATGCCTTTCATATCTGACAGTTTCACACATTAATCTGTAACAGAAAAAATGAATACATTAGTCACTTCTTTTTCCTCTGCCAATAGTGATGGGCATACTTCTATAAACAACTTAAGCGTCCTTAATTACTTATATTCTAAGACTAAACACTAAAAAATGCAAGTTGGAGTCCTAAAGAAAAAAATACAAACCCAAAAATAAATAACATATAAAAGACTGAAGACAATTTTGATTTTTGATATGCATACCCTTTCAAAAAACATGAACTGAAAGGGTAAACAAGACTATTTTGACTGAAAGAGGGAGCATTTTTCTCTTCAAGGCAAAGTGGTGAACAGCAAGTTTCATATCAAAATTGTGCGTATAGTGGGGAGAGATCTCTGCACAAGGACTGCAAGAATGAACAAACAAGACTCAGGAAAGAATTATCACTCCAGAAAGTGAACTGAAAAAGCAAAACATGCTTGATAGTTAGAGTCTAAGAGATAGAAATTGTACAAGAAATATTAAAAATCATCTATGTGAGGCAATGAAGAGAAATTAAAAGAGCTAATGACAAAAATGTTGAAATGCTTGTGCACAAATGTCAAAATGTTGGAAACAAGAAAACAGTAAATAACAACAAATTTGTGAAATGAATTGAGACCATCCTTTATCATTCTAATGCAGCCACATAAACGAACACACACAGATAAATACATAAAGAATCCCATTTAGGTCTATCTTAAACAAACCTGAAGGGCAACTGAGGCTACGTCCACACTAGACCGGATCATTTTGAAAACGCAGGTTTCCCATAAAAACGATAGGCATTTTTCAAAATACCTCCGTCCACATTAGAATGGATATTTGAGTGAATCTCCTCCTACCTGGGCATGTGCAGGACACACAGTGAACAAGCAAAGAGGAAACAGTATACTTGGTGCGTGTTTGTCCAGTTACAGACTTGAAAAACTTAAAAGGAAATTGCCAAACGAAAGACTTGGTGCACGTTTGTCCAGAAACATTTCCTACGGCCCCATAGTCTCTTCACCGATGAAAGGGACGACAGCTACAACTAAATGCAATAAAGCTTGTTACTGGGCAAAAGTAAAATTTGCTGTTACCTCATTTGATTGCCTTTACTTTTGCCATGTCTTTTGTGTATTATTTTGCTGTATTTAACATGCGCAATAAAACAAATTACTGGGAAAAAGTGACAATTGCACCCATTGAATGTTTGCACAAGCAATACATTAATAATGTTACACAAGCGTGGCAGTGGACGAACCCAAGTGCAGAACACGGACACGGGGGCAGAGTTGGGAGGCGTCATCACCGTAGTGAGCATGGAATCGGTTTCCAGGAGAGTCTTTACCCAAAGTCTTGGGTTTGGAGAGAATCCAGGAGCAATGCTAGACTTAGAACTAACAGTCCTAAGAACCATGAACCAAGGTTACTCACACCAGAGTCGACCAACGAACTGGCAGCTCCTTGTTGTGATCATAGGGTTTCTATCCTGCATTTTCTGATGGAAAGCAGGTGTGTGTAGTTAGTGGAACCTGGGAATGATTGGAAATTAAACGAGGGGATTGAGGCCCAATTCCTGAGGTAAAGAGTAAGGTGGGGGATTGCCAGAAGGGACCATGACAAATAAAGCACCTTGTTAAATGTATAAAACATGTCTGCATCAGTGTTATCTTGTATTTCCATACAATGTTAAATTAGGCTGTTATACATCTATTGTCAGATATTGTTGTTGTGGTGCTGGAGGTTGCGTTCAAGAAAACAATGAAATGCCGCCCTGCCGCCACCATTTGTTCTGACACATCATGACAGCATTTTTAAAATTAGCCAGTTACCCCATACACGCTACAACAGCCAACTGGAGTTTTCAGATTTAAACACTCTGGGAGTGTTTTAGAAAACCTCCATTTTCAGGGCAGGAAAACACCGTTTCAGTGTGGACGGAGGGTCAAGATGAAGAGAAAAAGCTTCGGTTACAGATTTATCCGGACTAGTGGACGTAGCCTGAGGTGGTGATTGTGACTGATGGGCTTCAATTCACATAAGAACCAAAAAGCCCTGAGGCCAAGTCATCAGGGAACAGAGGAATGGGACTAGCCTTATGGCTGATTTATACTTGTGCGTCAAATGTACGCTGTAGGTACAGCATAGCCGCGTATCCTACGCTGTACTCTACACCGAACCCTACGTCATAGCCTAACGCGCACCTCTCCCAAAATGTAACTACTCGCACAGCGATGCAGACCACAACAACTGTGATTGGTCCGCTTGGTAGCATCGTATTTCCTCCTACGCTCCAATAGCTTCCCATTGGGCGACTGAAGGGCAGGGAAGGAACTACGGCTGCAATGCTTTCCCTTAAGCTTTACAGACCTCCCAAATTATGGAGGACCCTATGCTTGACGCCAGTTTGTAGCTAGCTGCTACACCCTGTTGATTTCCACCTGAAGCTAAAACTCGAATAGTGATTGCCAGTCTCTGAGTATACTGTGCGTACACTGATGCGAAATAAATGGTTGGAGATGATGAACCAAATCGTCAAATCTACCTGCCAACATCTGAAAATATTTGAAATGCATTTCCTCGTCCATGTCTCTCAGTGGCCAGACAAGCACAGAAAATTCGCCCTCTTTCAGTTTCAGTTGCCATTGTATGAAGTTTGAGTTTCTTTGTGTTGTTTCAACACGAAGAAACTCAACACAGTGGCATAGAAACCCCACCGCCAATTAGCGTTTTGGCGGTGAATTGCAGAGCGACGCAGACACACCAACGCACAAGTATAAATGCTCACAATGGTGTAGTCCACTTGTGTAGGCTATGGCGTAAGCTAGTACACACAAGTATAAATCAGCCTTTAGAGAAAATACGATTAAGGCTAGAAAACTGCAAACTATAGAAATTGCATAGATCAACTGAAGAAATTAAAATGTACAATAAAAAAGAATTCAGTATGGGAAAAGGCAGTAATTGACTAAGATTGGTTATGGATCATGGAAAGGCGGCAAACTGAATTTTGCAGTTGGCAGAGTATGAGGTTGAAGATCTTGTTTCTAAAGCATCCAAACGGGAAGATAATGTAAGAAACAGCAGTCGCCAGTGTGGTCCAGATGATTAAAGACAGGCATGCAAATCTGCAAAGTAGACAACAGTTTGCCAAACTGCAAGCTAACTTAATGACAACCTTAGGGTTGAATCCAACAGAACAAACTACTGCAAGTTCAAAATAAAGGTGTACAGCAGAAAAATATTTGGTCAGTCAGTGCCATCTCAACTGTGCAAATGATGAGGTATTCAAACATAGCTACCACATTTTTCTTCAAAACACCAGTGACTGTACTTCAGGAAAAAAAAACACTTCTTTGTAAAGTTCCAACACATATTGACCTGGATGAGTCCAGAAACAGATCTTAAAAGCTTTGATACTTGAAATAAAACAGATAGGAAAAACAACATATCCTTACAACACCATTTCCCCCTTTTTATGGCAATTTACTGATCGCAAAATGAGAACTACAAGCACTGAAAATTCCGTTCATATCTACAAACACCAAAAAAAAATAGAATTTCAACAACACATGCCATCAGTTTGAGTTGCCAGGCAACAATGACTTTAAAAAATCTCAGCCACCACTAACTGATTAGGTTCCAATAGTTAATATCAAATGCGCAAGTGATTGAGAATCTACAGTACTGTTAAAAAGTCTTATGCACCCAAGATTTTTAATATAGTTTCATATGGTATGGGCTCCAGAGAGCCCAAATCTCAACATCATCGAGGCTGTCTGGAATTACCGAAAGAGACAAAAGCAAGCGAGACAGCCAAAAACTGCAGAACTGTGGCAAGTTCTCTAAGATGCTTGGAACAATGTACCAACCGGTTTTCTTATAAAACTTCACAACAGTGAACCGAAGAGAACTGAGAACTGGTGCTGTTTTAAAGGCAAAGGATGGTCACATGAAATATTGATATGACAGTTTTTTTTTACCTTTTATTGCTCTTTAGTGTGTTTTTTTTAAGTTTGGCTTTTCACTTTGTTATTTTTGAAAGCATCTTCGCTTTATAGAATTTATTTACATGTGCCTCAGACTTTGCACAGTATTGTATGTCTAAAATCTATATAACCTTCACAATATTAAAAAACATATTATAACTATCATTTAATTCTAAAATCATTCGACCTAAGGAAACCAACATATTTATAGATTTTTTTTTAAGTAAAATCACCTTCTTTATTAATGATGTACAGTAAAATGGGTAAAAACTATTGCAGTGGATAAAATATATTCCACATTCTCCTGAAGTTCATTCTTACCTCAGCTGATGTTCTCTCAGGTTTGACAGTGCTTCCATTCCATGAAGATAGGAATAAACTATCTCCAAATCCTACAAAAACAAATTGCCAAAAATAATTAGTTATTTAATATTACCTTGTTAAAATTTCCATAGCAAATTATGAAAGTTTCTCTTTGTCATTTTCATTTATATTAAATGTTAATATGAAGCGACTGCACTTTGGAAAAAGCTATAATCAATCTAAATTATTTCCGAAAGTACATATTGAACATCTACATTTGCCACCATATAATGATACTAAAGCAAATCCTTTTCCAAATCAGTGCTGTTATGCATCTTCAAACTATTATCAATTAGACACCATAAAAATTATCAAAAAAAATTTCCCCAAGAAATGACATTACATTAGTCATTCAGAAGTATTTTCCAGTGCGGCAAGAACCTTCTCCTATTATTTGAAGATACTGTAAGTCAGGGGTTCCCAACCTGGGTCTATGGAACCCTCAGTTAATGGTAGGGGTCCACAGCATAAAAGAAGGTTGGGAATTTCTGCTGTCAGTGGTCCCCTGTTGGAGATGTGATGCAAAGATAACTGTCAGACCCTGTTGCACCCAGCCTTCCCCACTGGAAGTGCTATCTGTTCTTTCTCCATACCGGTATTTACTTGATCTAAATATATAGATGGAATCTTGCAGGATTACAGGATTCTAGAGGCCTCAGCTGAATCAAGGGCTCAGACACTATAATCCTATGGTCCTTCATTGAGAACACCTTACAGCCTTTGAAAGATGGCAAAGTTGGGGGTCAGAGCTTTGGCATCACCCAAAACCAGCAAGATTAAGTTTTTAACTGTTTCTGATATGCAGAAACAATTAAACATTATTAAAATTGTTGCAAATTATGAAAATACAAACATAAAAAACACAAAACAGTAAAAAAAATTAAAAATGCTGATTACTTAATCAATAAAAATATGGAATAAAGAAGAAAAGCCACTAATGTTCCCACTGTGTAGTTGAATAAATCCCATTCAGCTGGATGGGATCAAAGGACAGTTCCCCAATATAATGATGAGGAATTCCAGCAAAATTAGACTTGACTGCTGGACTCCAAATGGAGTCCAGCATCTCATCATAATGAACTTTGCATCACTTATCATTAAGTGGTCTTCTCTGGTCTTTCAGCAGGTCCCCAAAATCTTCGGACTTGATTCACTATAAATAGGTGAATATCCTCTGGAACCATAAACCACAACCCATCACCACAAAGCATTTAACATAAAGTACTCAAAAAAGATCAAAATAAAGTTGATAAAAATTGCATGTGAAATTATCTTCCACAACTAAAACAATTATGCTATTCTGCTGGATTCTATACTATTCTAAATCATCAGGTAAAGTAATATTATAATAAAAGGTACAAAAGAAATAATGTATAGATTAAAACATCTTGTTTGCAAGATACATATACACACACATACACATACTATATCTTTGCAGAACATTGAGCTTTAAATTGCAAACAAGACACTATATCTCAGTCTTGCAGGAAGTATCCTTTTCAAGTGGGTGCAAATGACTTCAATCAAGGATTTACTGTACATAAATACAGAATTATCTGCAGCTTAATGTGAAAAAGACTAAGGAGCTGGTGGCAGACCTGAGGAGAGCTAAGGTACTGGTGACCCCTGTTTCCATCCAGGGAGTCAGTGTGGACATGGTGGAGGATTACAAATACCTGGGGATACGAATTGACAATAAACTGGACTGGTCAAAGGACGCTGAGGCTGTCTACAAGAAAGGTCAGAGCTGTCTCTACTTCCTGAGGAGACTGAGGTCCTTTAACATCTGCCGGACGATGCTGAGGATGTTCTACGAGTCTGTGGTGGCCAGTGCTATCATATTTGCTGTTGTGTGCTGGGGCAACAGGCTGAGGGTAGCAGACACCAACAGAATCAACAAACTTATTCGTAAGGCCAGTGATGTTGTGGGGATGGAACTGGACTCTCTCACGGTGGTGTCTGAAAAGAGGATGCTGTCTAAGTTGCATGCCATCTTGGTCAATGTCTCCCATCCACTACATAATGTACTGGGTGGGCACAGGAGTACATTCAGCCAGAGACCCATTCCTCCAAGATGCAGCACAGAGCGTCATAGGAAGTCATTCTTGCCTGTGGCCATCAAACTTTACAACTCCTCCCTTGAAGGGTCAGACACCCTGAGCCAATAGGCTGGTCCTGGACTTATTTCATAATTTACTGGCATAATTTACATATTACTATTTAACTATTTATGGTTCTATTACTATTTATTATTTATGGTGCAACTGTAACGAAAACCAATTTCCCCCTGGAATCAATAAAGTATGACTATGACCATGTCATATTTACCATCTGCCTATTTTTATTTCTTCCAGTTAGACAGAGCTCTAGCACATGGGAAATGTGGGTAGCTGTTTGAAACAAGGGAAGAATTTTGGTAGAAACAGAGCCTTTTTAATCAGGACTGGACTTTTTTGTAAAAATCAGCGAGGCTTTACATTACAACCACCCAACCTACAAGATAACATTGCTACAAAGCAGCAGGCTGAATTCACAGCAAATCATAGTCAGTCTCGATATTGATGTATTTAGAGATTCAGCATGGTAACAGGCCATTCTGGCCCAGTTATACCCATGTGACCAGTTAACCTCCTAATCCCCAAGTGTTTGGAATGTGGAGGAAACCCACATGGTCATGGGGAGAACATGGTGAAAATAAAGTTAAATGTGTTAACATTCATGCCATAATTAATTACACGAGAATTGAAATCTCTCTACTACACAAAAGCTAGTCAAATCTGGTTAAGTACTGAAGACACAAGCAATACTGCATCACAAAATCCAAGTAACAACTAAAAGTACCGTATTCAGCACAGTGGACTAACTTCTACTGCAGCGGTCCCCAACCACCAGGCCATGGACCGGTACCGGGCTGCAAAGCATGAGCTACCAGGCTGTGAGGAAACGATACGAGTCAGCTGCACCTTTCCTCATTCCCTGTCACACACTGTTGAACTTGAACATAGGGTTGCCAACTGTCCCATATTTGCCGGGACATCCCATATATTGGGCTAAATTGGTTTGTCCCATATGGGACCGCCCTTGTTCCGCATTTCCCCCGCTAAGGTACAGCATTCCTATGAAACCTTTCGTGCCGAAATGGCGTGAAGCGAAGAAGCAATTACCATTAATTTATATGGGAAAAATTTTTGAGCGTTCCCAGACCCAAAAATAATCTACCAAATCATACCAAATAGCACACAAAACACAAAATAACACTAACATATAGTAAAAGCAGGAATGATATGATAAATACACAGCCTGCATAAAGTAGAAATAATGTATGTACAGTGTAGTCGGGAAGATGAAGGCAAAACAGATGTGTGGGAGAAAAATCGGCACATACACGCATGCACACATCACATGCACACGTCACGCATGCACACACAGGTGCCCGCGCAAGGCTTCACGGTCATGGTAGTCTTCCTGGGGTAAAGTGTCCCGGGATTTGACTGCTACTTTTGTCCCTTATTTCGGACTGAGAAAGTTGGCAACCCTAACAGTAAAAGACATGTTGAGGTGAGTTTAACCCTACTTGAACACCGCACCCCGCCCCCCCAGTCAGCCAGTCCGCAAGAATATTATCAATATTAAACCAGTCCGCGGTGCAAAAAATGTTGGGTCCCCTGTTCTACTGTACTTTATTTTAATAAATTCTCACATTAAAATGGAATGGTAAATGATATAAACAAAATGAGTTAACCAAAGTCAGCATACAAATCTAAACCACTAACAAAGATTAACTTTTTGAAGTAAAAAAATTGGATTTGTACTGTGCCTTTGTAGTATTACAGCTCAATGATCTTTACAGAAACAAACAGAAAATTTTAAAACCTCTGCTGATTCAAGGAATAATGTTCAAGATTCAGTTTCAAAAAATATGCAATCAGAAGGAGTGGTTGAAGTGAATGCAATTGTGGAAAGTGCTTGAATAGAGGCCGAATCTGGAGTATTGTGTTCAGTTTTAGTCACCAAATTACAGGAAGGATATTAATAAGGTTGAAAGAGTGCAGAGAAGGTTTACAAGGATGTTGCCGGGACTTGAGAAAATCAGTTACAGAGAAAGGTTGAATAGGTTAGGACTTTATTCCCTGGAGCGTAGAAGAATGAGGGGAGATTTGATGGAGATATATAAAATTATGATGGGTATAGATAGAGTGAATGCAAGCAGGCTTTTTCCACTAAGGCAAGGGGAGAAAAAACCAGAGGACATGGGTTTAGGGTGAGGGGGAAAAGTTTAAAGGGAACATTAGTGGGGGCTTCTTCACACAGAGAGTGGTGGGAGTATGGAATGAGCTGCCAGACGAGGTGGTAAATGCAGGTTCTTTTTTAACATTTAAGAATAAATTGGACAGATACATGGATGGGAGGTGCATGGAGGGGTACGGTCCATGTGCAGGTCAGTGGGACTAGGCAGAAAATGGTTTGGTACAGCCAAGAAGGGCCAAAAGGCCCATTTCTGTGCTGTAGTTTTTCTATGGTTTCTAATAAATAACTAGTATCATTATCCTGGCTAGGATTAGTAGAACACCCTCCTCCTCACCTATCAACTGCCAGTTTCCCCTTACCCCATTTTCTCATTCTGGCTTCCAGCCCCTTCCTTCCCAGTCCTGATGAAAGGTTCATTCTCTGAATTTCAGACAAGGAATCTAAAAAAACACACAGTATATATTCAAGATAGGTGTTCAGCTAGTACTAGGTACCTTCACACACAGTGGTATCTTCTCTGTTGTAATTGGCATGCATTCCGATTCAACTCTGGAACAGAAAGTGGCCAAAATGAAATATCTAATGAATTCTAGAAGTAACAGTGCAGGGTAGGAACAAAAGCCAATTAGGTGATATTCTGACTTGAGGATATGATTAAGAATGGAACCATGGGAAGGTTGTTGAAACATTTCTTCATCCAATTCACTGGTCTCAGCAATCACAAAGAATGTCACTTGTCATTTTGATTGGAACAGTTTCAAAGTTGCTACTTTGATACAAGCCTGACTGACAATACTCCAACATGATGTTGTAAGAAAGAGGCTACGCATCTGAATTCAATTTTAAGAGACACACAAAAAAGAGGTTGGAAATTAGGGCAGGGTTTTCCATTAATGGGCATGTTAACAATTGATGGTTAGAGTCATGGAGGATTTCAATAAGAAGGAAAGAGAATCTGATGAAACACTTAATCCAAACATTGGCACTTCGGCCACAACCTCAACATAGTGCAAAGAAAATTAATGCAAGGATCTTCCCCACTTCCTCCTCCCATAGATTAAGCAAAATTCAGCCCATCAATTGTGCAAAATGGACAGGATCTTCAATTCTCAACAGATCCCAGAAAAACAGCGAACAGCAACAACCAACACACATAAAAGTTGCTGATGAATGCAGCAGGCCAGGCAGCATCTCTAGGAAGAGGTACAGTCGACGTTTCAGGCCGAGACCCTTCGATAGAACAGCAACAACCACTATGTTTTTTCACTGACTCCTTCAAACAGGCAAAATATAGATTATCTATGTCATATTTAGTTGCCCGAAAATGGCAACCATTCAGTGTAACACAAAAGACAGGTATACCACAAACCTGATTCTAATGAAGCATAAATTACAGCTGTGTTATCACAAACACAGTGCATACTGCACCTTACTTCCAAAAAGCATTCTGCTGAATTGGAGTTAATAAGATGTTCAATCATCATCTCCATGCAGAACCAAGATCACTCCAAATATCTGCTATTCATTTAGTATAGAGGACACTGGCATATGTGCATTTTCAGAGGCTAATCTCCAAGTTTTTGCTGGCTCCATCACGATTGAATGGATAGTACCCTACCAACGCCAATCACTTTAAAAGAAATGATACGACAGGTGTCGTCCCTTAAGGAATATAAAGGGTGGAAGTGAGTACTTAAGAACTAAATCTGTCATCATGCGCCGCATCGCATAATGTGGGTGATCATTTTTTGACCATGATTGTTCTTGGCGTATTTTCTACATAAATGGTTTGCCATTGCCTTCTTCTAGGCAGTATCTTTACAAGACTGGAGGCCCCAGCCATTATCAATACTTTTCAGAGTACTGACTTTTGTTTTGTCTCTGGGAGGAAGAAGCAGGGAAAACCCTTGCATTGATTCTCTTTGCACCATGTTGAGATAGTGGTCGAAGTACCAATGTATGGATTGAGTGTTCCATTAGATTCTCTTTCCTTTCTATTCAAATCTCCCATGGCCCCAGGAGGGCAAAAAGGGATCATGAAACATCTTCAGCAGCTAAAATTAAGGAGAGATTTACCTCCTAGAAGTATATTTGGAACATGAGGTATAGCTAGGAGAAGAGTAGGTCCAGACAGAAAGAGTGGTGTTGGCATTTTTGCCTTCATACATCTGATTATAAGAGCTGGGACATATTGCAACTTTACAATATTAATGAGACTGAACTTTAGGAAAGGTGCGACTGCACTGTGGAGAGAGTACAGAGGAGATTCACTGTGATATTCCATGTATTGGAGAACTTTAGTTACGGGGAGAGATTGGATATGTTGGGTTTGATTTCGAGAACAAAGCAGAGAGAGGACCCAGGCCTCAAAACATACAAGAACTATATGATAAGAACATGAGATAAACAGTCAAAGTCTTTTTTCCAAACCAAACCCTATTTACTAGAAAACCCCAGAGTAATCATGGCCTCATCCTTGAAATACTCTATTTGTCATGTCTATTCCTTCCTGCACTCCAGCAGCACTAAAATTTGTTCTCCTTCCCTGTTTTGATAAAGGATATTCACTTTAAACAATAGCTTATCCAGCCACAAATATTGCCTAACCAGTTGACTGTTTCCAGCATTTTCCTGATTTTATTTCATCTATATTCTGACCACATTTTATACTTCCACATTCAATAAAAATCTGTTCCCTCCACAATTACATAAATCAGATTGTCTCTGCAGCATATAGAAGCTTAACTGTTGCATATTTAATATACCAGAAGATGGAAAAGAAAGAAAGTAAAACACTTTTGCAAGAAACACTCAAGTTTCCAAGCAATAAGAGTCTTATTTCAGTTTAAAAGCCATCTTCTAATACGTTCATGAGAAAAAAAAGGTAAGTTATTCAATCCCTAGAGCCACATAAAAAATCCAGAAAAATAATGGATTTAAGCTTCTTTTTATAAACACAAAATGGAAAATTGTTCATAAAATCAATACAGCTTTCCATTTCAAGGTTCATCAAGATTCTTTGATGAAGTTTTCAGTTACCCAACCTAGATTTAAAAAATGCCTGAAGCCTAAGCTAATGGAAACATAAATTCTTCATATGTCAAGTTGTTCCTGCACAATGGAATTCACTGAAGGAAAGGATAATCAACACTATTAAGATGTGATGATACCAAATGCAATGTAATAGTCTTAACTAACAAACATTCCTGAATATAATACCAAGCAGTTAAGTCTCACCTTCATTCAGAAGGTTTCTCAAGCAAAATCTCATAGTTATAGTCATAGTCATACTTTATTGATCCCGGGGGAAATCGGTTTTCTTTACAGTTGCACCATAAATAACTAAATAGTAATAAAACCATAAATAATTAAATAGTAATATGTAAATTATGCCAGGAAATAAGTCTGACCCTCCAAGGGAGGAGTTGTAAAGTTTGATAGCCACAGGCAGGAATGACTTCCTATGATGCTCTGTGTTACATCTCGGTGGAATGAGTCTCTGGCTGAATGTATTCCTGTGCCCAACCAGTACATTATGTAGTGGATGGGACACATTGTCCAAGATGGCATGCAACTTGGACAGCATCCATTGATCTGTTGAAAATCTTGTATGGATATCAATTATGTTTCTATTTTTAAAGGATAAAGAAATATCCAGGAATTATTTGTGGTGAGTAAATCCAAGAAACATCAAGACAAAGTTGTAATCTTGGTTATTAAGCTTAAATAATGCACAATACAACAAGATTAATATAAAATTATTGTCTTTTAAGTGTTGGTCGTAGCTGTTTAGAAGCTCGTAAGTGCCATTCCTGACACACAAGCAAAAAACCCAGCAAGCAAGGGTAGAACTGCTTCATAGCTCGTGAGCCAGGTTCATCCCTAACCTCTGGTACACTCTACATGGTCTTTGTGTGTTCTTCCTGTGACAGCACGTTTTCCTTAAGGTAAGGCCCTTATAGATAGATAGATAGATATACTTTATTAATCCCGAGGGAAATTTGGTTTTGTTACAGCCGCAACAACCAAGAATAGAGCGTAAATACAGCAATACAAAAACCCCCAACAATCTATTGGCTCAGGGTGTCTGACGCTCCACAGGAGGAGCTGCACATTCGATGGCCAGAGGCAGGAACGACCTCCCATGCCGCCAAGTATTGTATCACGGTGGAATGTGGCTGAAGTCCAACAGTAAAAAGTTCAATATCCAGTCTGCAAACACGTTCCTCAATCATAATATACCCCGGATTGCACCATCCGTTGTTAACCAGATCAGTAAGCACCCAACTCCTTTACGCTTACCGCTCTCAGTGCACTTCCAGTCAGCCGGAACGGTATTACCCACCGAACTCCCCTTCTCCATAAGTCTCTGTTGTCTCGACCCGGTCCTCTTTCCTCGGCTTTGTGATCCCCCTCTGCATCCTCTGTGCGTTTTCCTCCGGATTTCAGCAAGGGTGTCCGCCGCTCTGCTCGCTAAACCGGCCAGTATTTGCTGGTCCGTGGAATACGACACAATGCGACCTTGCTTCTGTCCCGCATGTCGGAATGTAACCATTTCCAGCGCTAAAGAAAACCCAAATAAAACTCTCTCTACCAGCATGTTAGAGAGGGTGCAGCTTCGACGTGTTACCGTTGTGTGTATATGAATAGCAGAAACACTGTGGGAAGAGTGAGGTGGGAGAAGGGGAATTGATGGGAATGTGGGGAGTATAAAATAGAATGAATGTGCATGGATTTTGATTGTGGCATGGCACTTAGTGATGCAAAAGGACTCATTTCCATTCTGCATGACTTTATGTCTTTTGTGCTTTGAGGACCTGCTATAGGCTGTCCATCTTTCTAAAACATATGGGAAGTTCAGCTTGGCAGACTATGAGCTTTGACAAGCAGAATAAAACTACACCTCTGTGCAAATCCTTGCAACATCTGGTGATCCTGTGATCTGTCTCAGAGGGTGATGCCAGAAGATCTTTCAAGAGGGTGAACCCTCGAAGGCATCAGACTCTAATGGTGCACCTGGACTCAGAAAACTTGTGCTGACCAACTGGCGGGACTGTTCACGGACATCTTCCATCTCTCACTGCTGCAGTGAGAGGTTCCCACCAGGTTCAAAAGGGGAACAATCATACCAGTGCCCAAGAAAAGTAAGTTGTATTGTCCAACAACAATTGCTCAATGGCACTCACACATCTACAATGATGAAGGCTTTGAGACCTGGACCCACAGCAGTTTGCCTATCGCCACAATAGGTCTACAGCATGTGCCATCTCACTAGCTTTCCACTTAGCCTTGGATCACCAGGACAATAGTAACAACAATGTCAGGTTGATGTTTATTGAATACAGCTCAGTGTTCAACATAATCAACCCTCAGTTCTAAACAACAAACTCCAAAACTTGGGACTCTGAACCACCCTCTGGAAGTGAATCTTCTCTAGGAGAACACAGTCTGTGTTGCTCAGAAATAACAGGTGCGTAAAGAAGGTCTGGAAGATCATCAAGGACACCAGTCACCCCAACCATAAACTGTTTCAGCTGCTTCTGTCTGGCAAACAGAATTGCAGCATTAAAGCCAGGACCAACAGGCTATGGGACAGCTTCTTTCTACAAGCCATTAGACTTACAAATTCACATGTCTGTACATTGCGATGCGAGCCATAATGCAAAGATTTTATTCCCTCGCATTGTGGAATGGATGTAAGATTTAAATACATTCAAACTCAAATCTCTTCCTTACTGACAATCAACACTGGGCACCTCATGAATGCATGTTTAGCCCACAGTTCTACTCTCTCCACACCCATGACTGTGTGGCTAGGCACAATTCAAATGCCATCTATAAATTTGCTGTCAACACAAATATTGTTGATAGAATTTCAGATGGAGATTAGGATGTGTACAGCAGTGAAATAAATCAGCTGGTTAAGTGGCGCCGCAAAAACAACCTTGTAAGACCAAGAAATTGAGTATGGACTTCAGAAAGAGGAAGTAGAGGTAACACATACCATTCCTCATCAAGGAATCAGAAATGGAAAAGGTGAGCAGTTTCAAGTTCTTGGGTGTCAACATATCTGAGATCTATCCTAGGCCCAACACATGATGCAATTAGAAAGAAGGCACAATACTGGCTATGTTTCATGAGGAGTTTGGGGGGAATTAGTATGTCACCTAAGACATCCACAACTTACTACAGATGTACCGCATAAAGCATTCTAACTGGCTATGTCACCGGCTGGTATAGAGGGGGCAATGCTCAGGATTAGGAAGTTGAGAACCCCTTCTAGCTCCATCATGGGCACTAACCTCCCCAGCATCCAGAACTTCATATGGTAATGCCCCAAAAAGGCAATATCCATCAATAAGGACCCCCATCACCCAGGTCATGCCCTCATGTTATTGCTACCATTAAGGTGGAGGCAAAGAAGCCTGAAGGGACACACTCAAGTTTCAGGTACAGCTTCTTCCCCTCCACCATCAGATTTCTGAATGGACGATTGTTACGAACCCATAGGTTTCGTTCACTGTGGACTGTTGCTTTAAGAGCGTCTGAGTGAGGCGAGACTATGAATCAGTCACTGGCTGCCGTGGTTTGTGCAGATTAAACACAGACAAAGAGAGAAAGAGGCCTTCAGGGGAGAGAGAGACAGGGGGAGAGAGGGGGACGGGGGGGAGAGGGGGATGGGGAGAGAGGGGGACGGGGAGAGAGGGGGACGGGGAGAGAGGGGGACGGGGGAGAGAGGGACGGGGGAGAGAGGGACGGGGGAGAGAGGGACGGGGGAGAGAGGGACGGGGAGAGAGGGACGGGGGAGAGAGGGACGGGGGAGAGAGGGACGGGGGGAGAGAGGGACGGGGGGAGAGAGGGACGGGGGGAGAGAGGGACGGGGGGAGAGAGGGACGGGGGGGAGAGAGGGACGGGGGGGAGAGAGGGACGGGGGGGAGAGAGGGACGGGGGGAGACAGGGACGGGGGGAGAGACAGGGACGGGGGGAGAGACAGGGACGGGGGGAGAGACAGGGACGGGGGGAGAGACAGGGACGGGGGGAGAGAGGGACAGGGGGGCTGGGAGTTATATTTACACACATATACACACATAACACTGTTAACCTTTGTCTATCTTGATTAAGTTACTATAAGTAGATACTAATAAAGATAAAGTAGTGGTTTTAACATTAAAACAGTGTGAAATCTCTTGCTACTGATTTGTTTCTCAAACGTTACATTTCATAACACAATGAAGCCATGAACACTACTTCAGTATTTTTCCCCTCGTTTTATATGACTTATTGTTTTTTTATTTGGTATTGCAATGTACTGCTGCTGCAAAACAACAAATTTCACAACATAAGCCTGTGATATTAAACCTGAATTCGCTCTTTGGCTTCAGCTGTCCAGCTCTTTGCAGACTTCTTCACCTGTACTGTACACTTCAGTCTCTGTAGGCAGACAGAAGCATCCCGGCCAGGTGGTCAGATTTACTAAAGTGCAGGCGAGGGATGGAGCATTAGGTGTTCTTGATACTTTATTCTGTATCCTGGATTTTCGAGTAGTGATATTTAACTGCCATCTAATAGATAGTTTCCTTTAAAAGAGTACAGTCGACATTTCGGGCCAAGACTCTTCATCAGGACTGGAAGGAAAAATTTCATCTTTTTTTTCCCTCTAGTCCTGATGAAGGGTCTCGGTCTGAAACGTCAACTGTACTCTTTTCCATAGATGCTGCCTAACCTGCTGAGTTTCTCCAGTATTGTGTGTGTGTGTGTGTGTGTGTGTGTGTGTGTGTGTGTGTGTGTGTGTTGGTTGCTTGGATTTCCTTCATCTGCAGATCTTCTCTTGAGATGGTTTTCTTGTTTTGACTGAGCTGTAATTTCAAGATTAGAACTAGCACATCAAAATGCAGAATAATTGCCAGAGTTTTCTAATTTTCACTAATTCTAAATTGTGCTCTTCAGAAATATACAAAGTATTTATTTAAATGAGCAACTACTAATAAATCTAACTACAATATATTGCCTTTATAATGCAGCAAAGGCAAATTCAGTAGACTAAACAACGTAACAAGGAGCTCACTTTTAGAGACAACTCATGCAACTGCCTCATAAATAAAGTGCACCTGAATAGATATTACAAAGTGTTCTAGCACAGGAAGAAAGGCTTTGATAGCATTAAGATTTGCAAATGTTATTGTTGGAGCAAGAAGAAACAAATGATGTTGGCAAAGTCATCTTAGCAGTTTACATAATCAGTCACAGTCTAATCACATACATTGATCTACTTAAAAAGGTCAAAAAGATCAATAGGTAGCTTGATAAAATTTAACAAAGTAGGGTGACAATCTTTTTATTTAATCACTATCTTACCATATTTATTTGGCTATTAACTGACCAACGATTCTTCCGAAGATATTTAACTACCACCGAATAAATATTTTCCTTGTTTTGGCTCAGCTGTAATTTCAAGGTTAAAGCTAACATACCACCATATGGAATAATTGTTGTATTTTTCCTATTTTCACTAATTCTAAATTGTGTCTTCAGGAAAACACAAATGTTTTATTTGAACCAGCAAGTACTATTAAATGCAACAATTTACTCTCCTTATAATGTTTCTGTACTGCCATTGCAGCAGCATATGAATAACTATGGTGAAAAACAAATCACATCATTCCTCCTATTGGCCAATATTTTCAAAGAATGCAATCAAGTTCTTCTGAGACCACTGAAATAACTGTGGGAGAATCTTTATGTACTACACCCATAAGGTAAAGCAGCCACCCCTGAAGATCGGATTAATAATTCAAAGAGAATTTAATCCACTCTGGCCACAATGTGTGAAATGCCAACTTCAGCACATTTCTTCCACAGCACATACTAAACATACTTCTTCACAAGTCATGTGAATCAGTTACTATTGGGAAGCAAAATTTCTATACCAAATCATTTACTCTACAACAGGTAGTCAAAACTGATCAACACATCACTAGTACGTCTCATGGTCTTATGGCATCAGCCTACCCACCGTCAAATACATATATAAAGAAAGGTGCCAGGAAAAGGCCAGCAATATCGTGAAGGATTGTAACACACTCAAAGTTTCAAGGATAGCTTCTTCCCTTCCATCATCAGATTGCTGAAAGGACAATGAACCCATGAACACTACCTCAGTATCTTTTATCCCCTCACCTTTTACAATACTTACTTAATTTAAATTTTCTTTTTTATAAAATGTATTGTAATCTATAGTTATTATCATTATTATGTACTACTGCTGCAAAACAACAAATTTCACATTTGCCAGTGATATTAAACCTGATTCTGATAGTCCAGAAATTAAGGACTGTTCATGGACCGTCTTGTCCCACTCCCACCAAGAAGGAGGCTACACAGCATCCACACCAAGGCCACCAGATGCAAAAACAGTTATTTTCCCTGAACAGTAAGGCTGGTCAACACCTCCACGCACTAACCCATCCCACCACACCCTCCACCACAACTACTTTATCATTTCCTGTGAATCACCTTATGTACAGACACTCCTGTCACTTTATGGACATACAATCAGTCTATTTATTTAAATAATCTCATGCACTTATATTTACTGTGGGTTTTTTTGTGCTGCATCAGATCCGGAGCAACAATTATTTTGTTCACCTTTACACTTGCGTATTGGAAATGACATTAAACAATCCTGAGTCAACATAGACTGCCATCCCCTCACCACGGCAGTTTATAACACACAGTATAATTTTGAGACTTTGTTTATAGTTTCTGAGGGTGCATAAAGTCTTTAAGCAGGAGAAGGGATACAGCATACAAAAAGCACCAAGATAAAGAACACAATAATAAAAAACACAAAAAAAATAATAAAAAACACAAAACAGAAAGTGGAGTTCAGGACAATGGTGCCTAACGGCGACTCCTTTGCTTGCATTTTCGGAAACAGCTCTATTTCTATCTTTAATATGCCCTTTTTCCTTTTCAGGGTTCTCTTAAAGACCCTGACCTGGAGTTACAGGTTTCCCCCGTCATCCGAAGGTAGAGCGTTCCTATGAAACGGTTCATAAGCCGGGATGTCGTAAAGCGAAGAAGCAATTACCATTTATTTATATGGGAAAAATTTGTGAGTGTTCGCAGACTCAAAAATAACCTACCAAGTCATGCCAAATAACACATAAAACCTAAAATAACAGTAACATATAGTAAAAGCAGGAATGATATGATGAATACACAGCCTATATAAAGTAGAAATACTTTTCCACAATCATTGCCGCACTGTCCACCGTAGCGAAAATCTCACACGAGTGCTCTTGGCAAAAACATGGCGCAAGTGCCGTCGGAGAAACATTCTCTCCAGTAACCTTTAAGCTATGAAGCTGCCAAATCATACCAAATAACACGTAAAAATACACAGCCAATATAAAGTAGAAATAATGTAGGTACAGTGTAGTATCACTTACCGGAATTGGGAAAGCACGGTGCACACTGATGGTGGTGTGTTAGACTGAGTCGTCGGAATTTGGGTGGTGCAGTGGCCCCCACCCTCTGGGCAGCGAACCCATACCGATCCACGAAGCATGCAGCGGTAGCTGGAAGGCACCCAGCACATCTTTAAGAAAAAGGCCGAAATAAACATGCTAATTAATTAGGTGCCGCCTGGCACATAAATGGCGGCCCAGATCAGTGCCCATTGCCGATTGCATCACCTCTGATCTGGGCCGACAATTACGTGCCGGGCGGCACCTAATTAATTACCTTGTTTATTTCGGCTTTTTTCTTAAAGACGTGCTGTGTGCCTCCTGGCTACCACTGTATTCTCCGCAAATCGGTATCTGTCCGCGGCCCGTTCGCTACTGCATTCGGTTTCGATTGTTATCCTTTCCGCTTCCAATTGCATCAGCTCTTCATCTATCAGTTCTTGGTCACGAGATGCCAAAACCTCTTCAACATCATCTTCGTCAACTTTCACAAGCCAAACTCACTTTGTCCTTACTTTGTTCACCAAGATCAAAACGCTTAATTATGGCTAGTTTTACACTAAGTGTAACATCCTTACAAGCTCTTTTAGGTTTTTCCGATACCTTGGAACTTATCTTGTAAACGGCTGCTCACAGGCACGTGTTTAAGCAATGCCAGCGAGAAAGCAGTTCCATATCCGGGGGAGAACGGCTGCTCGGGGCGCGTGGCCTTTTTTCGTAACAGTGAAAACACCTCCTGTTAGCAAAAACAGGGAACTAATGTAGGTCTTTCATAACAGCGAGGTTTCGTAAAACGAACGTTCGAAAAGCGGGGGACACCTGTACACGCTGATTTTGGTTCTTTGCGGAAATGGGACCCACTCTCAGGGCCTCACAACAGGCTGTTTTTCAATATGCCATGGATGTGGCCTGGAAGACTAGTGTTCCTTTAGGGTGCCAGATTTTCATGGCTCTGGAGGCGGGCGAAATTGAGGTCGGTGCTGCCACAGAAAACTGGTGTGTCGTGGGGTTACACAGAGGATCGAAAGCAGCGAGCTAGCTGCTAGGTGTTTACGCAGAGACCCCGAGATCTTTGTGCACAGAGCTCAGAAAAAGTGATGCAACAGATTTTTAACGCCATAAATTGGTGAGTTATTTTGTTATGTCTCCCCTCTCGCTGTGAAACAGGGACACCTCTTTGTCCCATATTGGGGGGGGGGGGAGAGAGAGGGAGAGCGAGCCTGTGGTAAGTCAAATTACCAGGTGAGCCAGTAGTCTTTGGGGTACTGCAGCTCTGTCTCTTTACTGATGCTTTGCTACATGCTTGAGTGCTCGGTGGGGGGTGGGTCCTGATGCTTTTTTGCTGTTGGGGGGAGGGGGTCATTACTTTGCAGCTTATGTGTGTGGGGGGAGCTGGGGGGGCTTCGGGGTTCTAACATTTAACTGTCATTCATTCTTTGAGGCACTCCTCTGTTTTTGCAGATGTCAGCAAAGAAAAAGAATTTCAGGATGTCTATTGTATACATTTCTCTGACATTAAATTGAACCTATTGAAAGATAGCTTTTGTACATAGATTGATTATATGTACATAAAGAGATGCTAAGTACAAGAGTGTCTGTACATATGGTGACAGCTCCAAGGTAATGGTGCTGGGACTGTATGGTGGGGTGGGTTAGTGGATGGAAGTGTTAATCAGCCTTACTGTTTGGAGAAAGTAACTGTTTTACATCTGGTGATCCTGGTGAGGATACTGTATAGCTTCCTCCCTGATGGGAGTGGGACAAACAACCCATGAGCAGCATGGGTGAGATCCTTCATGATAAAGCTGGTCTTTTTCTGGCACCTTTTACTACACATGTCCTTAATGGGACAGAGGCTGGTATCGGTGATGCAATGGGCAGTTTTGATAAACCATTGTAAAGCTTCCCTGTCTGCAGCAGTGCTATCTCCATACCATGCAGTGATGCAGCTTGTCAGGCTGCTCTCTACTGCACATCTGTAGAAGGTTGTGAGTGCTGACGTGCATAGTCCAGCTCTCTTCAGCTTCATCAGAAAGTAAAGACGATGGTGAGTTTCCTTGATTGCGTAGGATGTGTTCTGAGACCATGAGAGGTTGTAAGAGATGTGCACTCGCAGGAGTTTTAAACAGCTCAGTTTCCACTGCCGTGCCACCAATGTAAAAAGGGTTGTGAGTGGTGAGAGTTCTCCTGTCCTGATGACATTCAGGAAGAGGTTATCAATGGAATGGTTATCAATTGGGGTGTATGGGGTGTCAGGGAGGGGTAGCACCTCTGGTGGGGGAACATGTCGCGTCCTTTTCAGGGCGGTTAGTCCACCTTTGGTCCCCATCTGGCACTCAGCTCTCACCTGTGGCTCCCCATAGGTGTTTGCATGCGACAGCGGCCACACCCCGGGCAACGGCTTCGACAAGCCGGCTAAACCAGGTAAGGGTAGCCGATGGGTCTCAAACCATCGGTGAGATAGGGAGTTGTCTATCCCAGCATGCGAAGACAGACTCCGGCGGATTGAGCGGACGAGACCAATGGAAGGTCCAACGGTCAAGGACGCGGTCTCTGCAAGCGTCGTGGAACGTGTACAGCAGGACAAGACACAGAAGACGTCCTGGTCATCTACTGCGTCTAGTCCCATCTCCAGCCGTCTAGACTCTGTCTTGCCACTGGATCCAGATGGGAATTGGGAAGAGAGAGTGAGGCTGACGCTGCCCAACTCTCCCTCACTTAAATCCAAATCACGCGCTAGTCTCGGCACCATCATTATGGTGCCAAGGTCCTCATCGACGTCAATGATGGACGAACAACAACATCAATGGAATGGATAGTTTGAAGTGTGTGTGTTTTAATGCTGGAAGTATTATGAGTAAAAGTGATGAACTTAGAACATGGATTAGTACAGGAAACTTTGATGTTGTGGCCATTACAGAGACTTGGTTCTGTTACGTACCCTGTAACTGGGTTGCCAAACCAGCAGAAATGGATCACTCAGTTGGAGTCTGGATTACTAGAACTAAGGAAGTTTTATTAAAGAAACAAGCAACACAGTACTCCAATCAAAAGGATAATGAATGCAACAGTTCAGCAATGATAAACATACATGTACACAGAATTAAGATAACAGGATCAATCAAGCTCTATCGTTGTCTAGGGGTAAATGACCAGTTTCAAAGTGACGCAAAGTTCAGTTCAATTTAGTTCAGTTCAGTTCGCAGTAAGCGCTGCCGTGGCGATGGACAGTGGGGGGAAGGAGAGAGAGAGCAAAACGAATGAATATTCAAAACAGCTTCCACACAGACCTTTGCAGTCAGCTTTCGGGCGAGTCCTTTGTGATGTCATCTGAGGTCACCGACCGTGACCCCTCCGTTTCCAGATATGACTGTTTCTCTGCAGTGAACCTGGCACCCAGGCAAGGGTGGACACACACCAGGTTCCCGCCGATCGTGCCTTTCCACCCTGTGCGTTTATGGCCCGGTACTTCCCACCGACTTGTGAGAGACACACCGCTTCCAGGGTCTTGTTACCTCGGGTGTCGTGTGTGTGTCTTAGCGAACCTGTCCCTTTTTATCCCCCTGCTGGGGTATCGCCTGTCCATCACTTCAAACAGTTCAGGGTTCAAAGGGGGAGCCGCTCTTGACAGCTCTCTTTCCTTCATTAACATCTCCAAATGCTGCTCCATTGTTTGCCTTATCTCTCTCTCTCTCCTGAAGACAAGTGGCAGACCAACTGCTGATTCCACTGGTGCCAGCACAGGACAGCTACATCTTAATCTATGTGTATTCTTGTCACAGTTCCGAAAACGCAAAAATGGGTGCTTAATGCCTCAGGCTTTCATTGTTTTAGCAAGGATAGAGAGGGTGGTAAAAGACGGGGGGGGGGGGAGTAACACTAGTAATCAGGGACAATATCACAGCTGCATCCAGTGGAAACATAATGGAAGGCTCATCTACCGAGTTTACATTGGTAGAACTCAAAAATAGAAAGGATGCAGTCACTTTGATGCAATGTACTACAGACCCCCAATAGCCACCAGGACATTGAGGAACAGATATTCAGGCAGATTAAGGAAAAGTTTAAAAACAGTAAGGCTCTTGCCATGGGGGATCTTCAGATTTCCCTGATATAATCTGGGATCTTCTTAGTTCAAGAAGTTTAGATGGTATAGAACTTGTTAGGTTTCTCCAGAGAGTTTCTTAAATAACTATTTAAACGATCCAACAAAAGGAGGAGCTGTGCTGGACCTAGTATTAGCAAATGAGCCTGGCCAGACAATTGACCTTTCAGTGGGTGAGCAGTTCAGGAACAGTGACTACACCTCCTTAAGTTTTAAGATAGCTATTGATAAGGATAAATATGGAACTTGCAGGAGAGTATTAAATTGGAACAAGGAAAATTACAAGAATATTAGGCAGGAATTAGGGAGAGTTAATTTAGAACAGCTGTTTATAGGGAAAGTCCACATCCGACATATGGAAAGTGTTTAAGAACCAACTGCATAGAGTACAGGACAGGGATGTTCCAGTCAGAAAGAAGGACAAGGATAGCAAGGTAAGAGAACCTTGGATGTTGAGAGAGGTGATGAATTCAGACAAGAAGAAAAAGTATATAAAGCTTAGGAAGCTAAAATCAAACAGAGCCATAGAGGATTATAAAGAGATTATAAAAGAACTCAAGAAGGGAATTAGGAAATCCAAGACGGCCATGGAAAGTCCTTGGCAAGCATGACTACAGAGAATCCCAAGGCATTCTATACATACACCAAGTGCAAGAGGATAACTTGGGGGAGGGTAAGACCACTCAAGATAAAGGGGGGAATTGCATGAATATGGTGGACTGTGGGCGAGGTTCTTAATGAGTACTTTACGTTAAGGATGTGGAAGACAGGTAGATCAGTGCCGAGCATATTGGTATGCTAGGGCATTTTGAGGTAAAGGAGGAGGTGGTACTGGTCTCTTAAAGAGCATTAAAGTGGATAAGTTCCCAGGGCCTGATGGGATATACCCCAGGTTATTGAGAGGGGCAAGAGAAGAGATTGTTGGGGCCTTGACCAATAGGTCTCAAAAGACTGCCAAGTAGCTAATGTCATTCCATTATTCAGGAAGGGAACCAGAGATAATCCTTGATTTTTTTGACCAGGTGACAATGGTGATTGTGGATGTTGTCTACATGGATTTTAGTAAGGCATTTGATAAGTTTCCTCATGGAAGGCTCATCCAGAAGATTAAGATGCATGGGATCCATGGTGAATTGGCCATTTGGATTCAGAATTGGCTTGCCTAGAGGAGAAAGAGGGTGGTGGCTGAAGGGATTTATTCTCACTGGATGTCTGTGATTAGTGGTGCTCTTCAGGGATCTGTACTGGAACCTCTGCTGTTTGTGATAGATATAAATGACCTGCATGAAAATGTACATGGGTGAGTTAGTAAGTTTGCAGATGATACGAAGATTGGTAGTGTAATGTATAGCATAAAAGACTGGCAAAAATACAGCTGGATCCAGATCAGTTTCAGATATGGGCAGAGAAAAGGCAGCTGAAGGTTAACCCACTAAATCTGAAGTGTTGCACTTTGGTGGGTCGAATGTAAAGAGACACTATACTATTAAGACCAAGCCTCTAAGTGTTGAAGAGCAGAGGAATCTTGGGATCCAAGTTGTTAGCTTGCTGAAAATGGTGACACAGATTGATAAGAGTGATTGGGTATTGGCATGTGGTGGGTGCCTAGAATGCACCGACTGAGTCAGTGGTATAGGCAAGTGCATACGGGACTTTGAAGAGATGTTCAGATACGCACATGAATGTGAGGAAAATGGAAGGATATGGTCGTTGTGTAGGCAGAAGGGATTAGTTGGGTTGGCCATTTGATTACTAATTTAATTGGTTCGGCATAACCTATTCCTGTGCTGTACTGTTCTATGTTCTATTTTCCAGATATATACCAGTCTGCAATGGGAGGCAAAGGAGGATATTCCTTAAAAAGATTTTTAAATCTTTGCTGGTCGTGGGTGAAATAGAGATGACTGGGGGAGGGAAGGGGTAGAAAATCTTGTCTAAGGCTGAGATTAATCTAAGACTATCAGCATAGCTTTGTTAGGGACATATTCTATCCATTTAATTAAACTTTTTGAAGAGGCAATGCGTGTACTGATGAGGGCAATATGGATTTCAATAATCCTTTGAGTAGGTCTCATATGGGAGAATGTCCCAAAATGTTACAGTCCATGGGATAGAATGAAAGATAGCAAATTCAATCCAAAATTAACATTTAATATGAGACAGAGAATGACAGTGAAGGGTTATGTGACTGGAAGCCTGTAACCAGTGGTGTACCATAGAGATAGCTGCAGATATGCTTACCGTTTACTATATTCAAACATTTGGATATGAATGCGGGAGGTATGATAAACAAGTTCACAAATGGCATTTAAATTGGTGTCGTGGATAACAAGGATAATCAGGCTACAGGATGATTTTGATTAGCCAGTAAGAAAGGCAAAGCAGTGACTAATGGAAATATATCCCAAAATACCTGAGAGTGTTATGTTCTATTTATTTATTGAGATACAGCACAGAATAGGCCCTTCCAGCCAAACCACTCAGCAATCCCCCAATTTAATCCAAGTCTATTCACAGGACAATTTACAATGACCAATTAACCTACCAACCAGCATATGTCTTTGGACTGCGTGAGGAAATTGAAGCACCTGAAAGAAACTCACGCAGTCACGGGGAGAACATACAAACTCCTCACAGGTGTAGGTGGGAATTGAACCCTGGTTGTCTGTACTGTAAACAATTGTGCTAATTTTATGACTAATTAGACTACCTTATAAACAAGGAATAACAGGACCCAATAAAATGCTGATGAATGAAGGGACTTTGATATACATGAACAAAGATCCTTCAAGGCAGAAACACAGGCAGGTAAGACGATGCAGGAGGCATACAGCATACTTACTTCAATTAGTGACAGATAAAATACAGATTTTGTACTTACTTTACTGAACATTGTTCGGCCTCAGCCTAGTTACACCCAGGAGTATTGTGCGCAGTTCTGATTACCACACTATGGAAAGGATCTGACAGCACTACTTAGGGTGCAGAAATGATTCACCAGGATGTAGCCTGGGAAGAAATATTTAATTTATGAGCAGAGACGGAATCCACTAGGTTTGTTTTCCTTCAAATGAATATCTGATACAGGTATGCAAAATCATTCGGTGCATTGACATGGGAGGAAACTTTTCCCCATGGCAGTGATACCCAAAATTAGAAAACACAACAAAGGGGATAGTGGAGACAAAGACTCACATTTAAGGAGCATTTTAGTCATCAAGGCACAGAAGGTTAAGGATCAAGTACTGGATACTGTATTAGTATAGATGGGCGCTATTATTACAGATGAAAGCAAGTAGGTTATGAAAATGGATTATCAAATGGCTTGTTTCTGTGCTGCACACTTCGATAAAACTGACAATTTGCATATAACACAAACATTAGCCTAAGATCCTAAGCATGTTACTAAAATTAGAAGGAAACAGTGGCCTCTTGAAAATAAGTTATTTTCAGCAGCTTTCCTCCATTCTTTCCAACCCAAACCTGTATCAC
Organism: Mobula birostris; assembly: GCF_030028105.1. Taxonomy (NCBI): domain Eukaryota; kingdom Metazoa; phylum Chordata; class Chondrichthyes; order Myliobatiformes; family Myliobatidae; genus Mobula; species Mobula birostris. Next base: position 122,210,101 of record NC_092373.1, on the reverse strand, counting down.
TGCTTTGGCCTTCTCAAGTTCTCTGTGACTACTGTCTTTTATCCTGACCATATATAGTCATCCAGCATCAAGTTTTCAGTAATTCTTTATGTAGTTGCTAATATTGCAGACAAGAACTATATTTATAGACAAGACTAGAGAAAAGTGGATTGCATTCCTAACAATAACACCAGAAAACCAAATGAACATTGACTTCTCAAACTTCCGCTAATGCCCCACCTCCTGCTCGTACCCCATCTGTTATTTATTTATATACACACATTCTTTTTCTCTCTCTCTCCTTTTTCTCCCTCTGTCCCTCTCACTATACCCCTTGCCCATCCTCTGGTTTTCTCCCCCCACCCCCTTTTCTTTCTCCCTAGGTCTCCTGTCCAATGATCCTCTCATGTCCCTTTTGCCAATCAACTGTCCAGCTCTTGGCTCCATCCCTCCCGCTCCTGTCTTCTCCTATCATTTTGGATCTCCCCCTCCTCCTCCCACTTTCAAATCTCTTACTAGCTCTTCTTTCAGTTAGTTCTGACGAAGGGTCTCGGCCCGGAACTTTGACTGTACCTCTTCCTAGAGATGCTGCCTGGCCTGCTGCGTTCACCAGCAACTTTTATGTGTGTTGCTAGAAAACCAAATGGATTGTTTTCTAACAATACAGCATGTACACGATCATCACTGCTAATACCAGTTCTATTCCAGATCCTTCAGTCACATGAATTTGAATTCTACAGGGGCCATTATGAAATCTGAACTGCCTCTCGATATACCTTTTAGATTACTCAGCCAACATAAAAAACTCTAGTGCCATAGCCTATATATACACATTTCAACACATGTTGAAGGCACTTTAACTCCAACCATTCTAGATTATGCTTGCTTTGTGAATGGCTGTATGGTTGATAGTAAGAGGAAAACTTTACTACGCTGTAAGAAATAAATGGTTTTGTTAGTTAGTTGGACATAAAAAAGTGGCACCTAAAAGTTAATCCAGAAAAATGTGCATGAATACATTTGGGGAGGAGAGTTACAAGATAAAACAGAGAACAGCAAGTTGTGTGAAAGAACAGGGAACCTTGAAGAGAATGCCCATAGAACATTAAAAATATAAACACAAGGCATGTTATTCTTTGGTAGCCAAGAAATAGAGTATGAAAGCAAGTAGGTAATGGTAGAATCACATACCACACCCATTGGACTGCAGCTTCAGGATTACAAACAATCCCAGTTAGCACAGTGCAGTTAAAATGTAATTACAGTGAAGAATGTGCAGAGATTTACAGTACCAAGATGGTGCCAGGGAGCCTGACTGGAATATATTGTTGTATATATATTGTTATTGAAGCAATTTGATTTTAGGCATTTAAGTAGTTGAAGTGTGATACTGATTTGCAGTTGCAGAATTAATTTAGCGAGCATGTTGCACCTTCCTAATATTTAACCCTAATTAGGTTTGACATAGGATAAGCTGATAGTTGATGTAGCATTAGCTACCACAACACCTGTTAGGCTAGCAGGAAACAGGAAATTAACGATAACTGAACCAGTACTTTTGCACTGTCACTTGGTCTATCTGTTTTTCAGACACTCATTTGTTTTCAGCAGTTTTCTCCCATTGCCTCATTTACAGATTGTTATCAATTTGTACAACTGCCAGCTTTACTCAGTTTGATCTCTCCTCTCCAAGCCTTCACTACCACATCTTCTCTGTTCATGCCTTCTTCACTTCAGAAATGGCTCCCAACTGTGTTCCATATTGGGGCTGCATAAGTTCTATGGAACTTCAAAGCCAGCAGACCTAAGTACGCTCCTATTACAGAAAATCCAGCCCTGGATCTCAGTGATCTCCCGGCATGCTCTGAATCTGCTAGATCAACAATTAATTATTACAACCAAAGAACATGTTGTTCCAAATGAGAACTGGAAGGTACAGTTGGTACATCTGGAAGAATAATGCATTTTTAGACTGGACAAAGGGGTAGATGTAGAGACCTCAGAGGTAGCATTAATGGAATTGGGACAATGGGTTTCATTGAATTTCATTATTTAGAAATGAATTTTAAATCCCAAAGGATAGTTCCATTTCTATGTGAAAATAGCTGTAATTAGTGACAATTGATCCCACAATGAATTTGCATTACCCTATGTGGACTATTCCTTATTTAAATATTGAAGACTTTATTTGAACATTAAGTGACCTGCTTACTTCTGCATTTTTTAATACAGACTGTAATCATTAAGTTATGGAGGAACAAATACCTCCAATGAAATTTTTAATAACACAAAAACTGCTAATGAATTGAATAAAATATATTAAAATGGAGATAGAAAATTGTGCAATAAAATGCTTCTCAGGTAAATGTTGTGTTACATCCAGGAACCAAAAAGGGTTGCGTGGTCCCACACAGGAGATTAGTGTGCAAACTTAAAGCACACGGTATTGGGGGTAAGGTATTGGTGTGGGTGGAGAGTTGGTTAGCAGACAGGAAGCAAAGAGTGGGAATAAACGGGACCTTTTCAGAATGGCAGGCGGTGACTAGTGGGGTATCGCAAGGCTCAGTGCTGGGACCCCAGTTGTTTACAATATATATTAATGACTTGGATGAGGGAATTAAATGCAGCATCTCCAAGTTTGCAGATGACACGAAGCTGGGTGGCAGTGTTAGCTGTGAGGAGGATGCTAAGAGGATGCAGGGTGACTTGGATAGGTTGGGTGAGTGGGCAAATTCATGGCAGATGCAATTTAATGTGGATAAATGTGAAGTTATCCACTTTGGTGGCAAAAATAGGAAAACAGATTATTATCTGAATGGTGGCCGATTAGGAAAAGGGGAGGTGCAACGAGACCTGGGTGTCATTATACACCAGTCATTGAAAGTGGGCATGCAGGTACAGCAGGCAGTGAAAAAAGTGAATGGTATGCTGGCATTTATAGCGAGAAGATTCGAGTACAGGAGCAGGGAGGTACTACTGCAGTTGTACAAGGCCTTGGTGAGACCACACCTAGAGTATTGTGTGCAGTTTTGGTCCCCTAATCTGAGGAAAGACATCCTTGCCATAGAGGGAGTACAAAGAAGGTTCACCAGATTGATTCCTGGGATGGCAGGACTTTCATATGAAGAAAGACTGGATGAACTGGGCTTGTACTCGTTGGAATTTAGAAGATTGAGGGGGGATCTGATTGAAACGTATAAGATCCTAAAGGGATTGGACAGGCCAGATGCAGGAAGATTGTTCCCGATGTTGGGGAAGTCCACAACGAGGGGCCACAGTTTGAGGATAGAGGGGAAGCCTTTTAGGACCGAGATTAGGAAAAATTTCTTCACACAGAGAGTGGTGAATCTGTGGAATTCTCTGCCATAGGAAACAGTTGAGGCCAGTTCATTGGCTATACTTAAGAGGGAGTTAGATATGGCCCTTGTGGCTACGGGGGTCAGGGGGTATGGAGGGAAGGCTGGGGCGGGGTTCTGAGTTGGATGATCAGCCATGATCATAATAAATGGTGGTGCAGGTTCGAAGGGCCGAATGGCCTACTCCTGCACCTATTTTCTATGTTTCTATGTTTCTATGTAACAAGGTCATCAGTCTCCTAATTCTAAGTGATACCCCTTCCACTTTTCTTTCTATTACACATCCAATCAATGAAAAGGCCATGACCTCAACATGAAGTTGAAGGCAATCCATCCAACTTCCCTTGCCCTTCTTTTTGATAGAGGTTAAAGATATGCAGACATCCCACCTCTCCCGGAAGTTCCGGGAGTCTCCCACATATTAATAGTGGCTCCCTGATGCCCGCAAATTATATATATCACAGAAATCAATTTTTTTTTGAAAGCGAGCGAGAGAGTGTGAGAGAGAAAGCACGAGCGCGACCACGAGAGAGAGAAAGCGCGCGCACCATGGGAGTGTGTTCCAAAAAATGAAAATATGAAACGTACGTCACCCCAGACTACACTAAAGTGTACCCCTGCCTAATAGGGGTCAAAAATATTGACAGTGTTGCTTGCTGCACTGTTTGCAACAGTGACTTTTCTATTGCCCATGGTGGGTTAAAATGTAAAAGACATGTTGAGGTGAGTTTAACAGGTGTCATTCATTTATTAGCATAGCTAACGTTATTTAAACTAGCTGGCTAGCTGCTAAGGAGCTACTCTATTGCAATCATCCCACCTCTCCCGGAAGTTCTGGGAGTCTCCCGCAAATTGATGGTGCTATCTCCCTGAAATGAGTTTTTGCAGGGTGGGATGTCTGGATATGGGAACTGCTATTGAAGAACTACTGACAAGTTGCTGCACTGCAACTTATAGATGGCATATTCTGTTCCAGTAGTAGAAGGAGTACAATGTCAATCAAACAGGTAACCTTGTCTGTATGGTTATGAATGTCTTTAAAGTTGCTGGAGCGGTAGTAGATAGCAGAAAAAGTCTGGAGGATTCAGAAAGCAAGCAATTCATTGCAGCTTCTAAAATTTTCTTGCACCACTCAAAATAGATAACTATCTGGGAAAGGTAACTCTACTGGGAAATACTTTAAAAAAATAAATTTGCAGAAAGCTAAAAGTAATGGAAAGTAATGGCCACATTATTAGGACAGAAGTGGAACCCGGTGTGGTCTTCTGCTGCTGTTGCCCATCAACTTTTCAGATCAATCTGTTTTGCATTCAGAAATGCCCTTCTGCATACCACTGCTGAAACACGTTGCTATTTGAGTTACTGTCACTTTCCTGTCAGCTTGAACCAGTATGCCATTCTCTGACTTCTCTCATTAGCAAGCTGATTCCTTCACAGAACTGCCACTCATTGGAAATTTTTTTTGTTGTTTTTTCGTACCTTCTGTAAACTCTACAGACTGTAGTGAATTAAACCCCAGGTGATCAGCACTTTGAGATACTCAAACCACCCTGTCTGCCACTTTATCAGTCACAATCAAAGTCACTTAGATCATATTTCTTCCCCATTCTGACGTTTGGTCTGAACAACAACTGAACCTCTTGACCATGTCCGCATGCTTTTATGCATTGAGTTACTGCCACAAGATTGCACAAACAGGCAGGTGTACATGTACCTAATAAATTAAAAAGCCCACTGAGTTTATCAATCTGAATAAAACTAGTGAATTGGGTCTCTTCAGATTTTGCCAAACCTGCTGAAAAATTTTAATCTTATCCTACTTTGATGAAAAATCTACAAAATCTTTGTACTTCATTCTTTAAAATAAAAATAAATGTTTTAACGCTACCAATAGATGGCATAATTCTATCGCCCTTCAAATTTTTCAGAATTCCAAATTTAGTAATTCTCGGGTACAATTTTTCACTTTATAAACCTAAGTAACCTGTAAAATAGAATGCTAGTCACAGATGGACAAAATTTCACTTGTATCAATATAGATAAATAAATGGCACACTTGAAAAGAATTGTATGCTTCATACAGTGGAATATACCAGTTGCCAAGTAAACAAAAACATGGGATGCTTAAATATTCTTAAATCAGTGAGTCCTCAATTTATTCAAAATAATGGTAACAGTGAATGTCACTGCTGAGTTTGTGAATCAGGCATTTATTAAACTATATCAATCATTCCACAAACTTACTTAATTTTCCTTAACTCTAAATAATTTAATCCTACAATCATAGCAAAAAATCTCCTTCCATATACAGACAATTAATATACTTCATGTACATATTTAAAATATGGTTAAAGAGTACAGATGTGAGCAGGATCAGATTCAGCAGCAGGATGTGAACAAAAAGACGATGCTGGCAAGCAACAATTGTTACCAGAAAGCAGTTAACTCACCCAGGTAATCCAAAACATATACTTGCTCAAATATATAAAAGAGCAAATCAAAATGTAAAGCAGGGACTAAGGATGGGCATGTGCAAAGATTGATCAGGGAGGTGGAAAAAGCATTCAGGCCTGTCTTATTTCACAATTTTTTTTGTAGACTGCCAAATCTAGTGTTTTAAATATTTCAGAAGTGTACTTAAGATTTCTCCCATACCTACAACTGAAAATCTGCATGCATATTCTAAAACTTGGGTGGCAAATAATGCAGCAAGGTAGAGCAACAAATATTGGCACTGCAACACTGCCCCAATAATCCAGTTGCAATCCAATCCTCAAGTGCAGTCTGAGTTTTAATTTCATGCATTTTCTCTGGCTGCTATAATTTCTTCACACATCCCAAAACAAGTGAGTGACAGGAAAATCATGGGTGCAGAGGGATGGTTAGTTAACGGAAGAATAGATTACAGGAAAATAAGAGCATGAATGCAACTGAAGGGAGTGCTCTGAGAGCTGGCAGAAACTCAAAATCTGAATAGCCTCCACCCATGCCTAAAGAAATACAAAAAGGGATTCCAAGGTTAAATCTATTCAATGAAATACCTTGCGTTCAATAAATTTTCCAGTGAACTAGAAAGTACTGAAAGGTTACATTCATGCTGTCAACTGCAATTTACACCGCAGATTGCTTATTAGAAAAAGAATGGAGACAAATCCAGAATATTACAGAAGAGGGAGATTTTCTTCACCTAATATTCCAGTCTTCAGCCACATCTTCTTGAAAAAATCTAAAGCTATTAACATGATAAACAGTGGAACCAACAGAATATTTAATTATAAAGTATTGAAGAGACAGGTGTAAAAATACATCAGAACCTGAAGCAGAAATAAGCCAGTTGGCCCCTCAAGCCTGTGCAGCAATTCAGTGAATTCATGTATTATCCTACTGCAAAAGCAAATCTATCATAAGTAGGTGTCTATTAAAAATTACTTGCCATCTATAAAATTTACAAATTACAAAAATTGGAGTAACATAAATTCTGCATTACAAAGCTTAAAATTAGGAATATTTGATAAGGAAATAAATAAAACTAAATATTTAATACTAAATACTATACTGAGAAAAAGGAAACTGAAATATAAGTATTAACCTCCTTTCTGAAATTAGGACTGACATACATTCATTGGAACATGTGACTACATTATTTTATTACAGCCATCAGCTGTGTTGAATCCTTTAAGTACAGCTGGTTATAATACTAGATTAGCAATCTAGTACTTAAGAGCTCAATTCAAAAGAGACAGAGACATTAAACTAAACATTCCTGATCAAATAACCATAAAGGCTAACCATACCCCAGATTTATCCAGGACAATCAATATGTCCGCCCCCACCCCCTGCCAAAAAATCCAGTCCAGCTACAAATGACAACAACGCCAGTGATTCTATCTCAGTTCAGGTTAAATATTGAAGATATAGAATCTGCTAAATGATATAGAAGATGCCAAAATAAATTGAAGCTTAGAAGGCAACACAAAAAAGATATGCAACACACATCAAAGTTGCTGGTGAACGCAGCAGGCCAGGCAGCATCTCTAGGAAGAGGTACAGATGACGTTTCAGGACGAAGGGTCTCGGCCTGAAACGTCGACTGTACCTCTTCCTGGAGATGCTGCCTGGCCTGCTGCGTTCACCAGCAACTTTGATGTGTGTTGCTTGAATTTCCAGCATCTGCAGAATTTCTCCTGTTTGCGACAAAAAAGATATATTTGTTAGCCTCCTCCAAATCATAAAAATTATTACAGGAGTTTACCCATAATATTTTGTGACTTAACTCCTCAGTACCTTGTTCAAAGATATGCAGCCATGAGTATCAAAACCTGGATGCCCGATCCAGATAACATGCAACTTGTCCTCAAACATGCAGAACACAAATATGGCACCAATCAGGTCACTCTTCAAAAAAGAGTATTTTCTTCACTTTATGGCCACTGAAGGGCAAACTTTCAATACTAGTCTCTGGAAGAATTTTTCAGGAAAACTCTGAAACTTCAGCTGGTTATCTATAATTTCATCTCCTGATCCTGTGTAGCTTCTCTGGTAGTTGTAATAGTCTTGTTAGAAATTCACTGCTCACTTGAAATGTATATATAATGAAACTAGTAACTAAACTATTTGTGGATCCTTCAGCACAGTCAAGCTCAAACACATAATAAACCAATCCACTTAGAATCAAGAGAGGATAACTTAGGAAGGACAGGAAGGCCACCAGTACCTGCTAGAAAGAACATTTCCAATTTTTCCTCAACCAAGATAGTCTTTAATATAAGTGGTATTCACTGAATACACAGCACATGAAACTCTACAAAATCAGCATTTTAACCAAATTTGACACGAGGCATAATAGGCTATTCACAGCTGACAAACATGACATCTGGAGCACAAAAAATTCCTGATTAAGAACTAAAACGTAAGGAGAAAAGCATTTTCTGGTAATAATTAATGAATTGCTCACCTGGAAAGAGAAGAGTATGTCAGGAAATGAGAGCAATGACATGATTGTGACCACCTTCAAGAAAGCAACAGTTCTGATTGTAACAACTGAAGAAGAAGCCTTTAAACTGTTGCCAAGACACACTCAACCTCTTCCCACTGTAACAATGCTATTCCATTCGTCAAGCAGTACAATGGACAAGATCCTCACATGCATAAAAATGTGCAAAGCCACTCCAACCACTTAAATGGTTTTCTTTAATCTCAGAAAACCTTTCATCTCTATATAAATATATAAAGTATCTCAAATTTGTCTCTATTCTTCCTCATCACCAGCAACCCAGGATCTTAACTACATTCACCAGAAACCCAATCACACTGCAAACTGGGATTATGCAAAACACTTAAGGCATCAACCCCACGTAGCTTTACAGGGCATTAAAACAGATAAATCTCCAGCACCTGACTGGGTACATCCTCAAACTTTGTGGGAGAGCCTTGCTGAGATATTGCTTCATCGTTAGCCACTGAAGTTCCTGAATTATGGAAGGTAACTAACCTTGTCCAATTGTTTAAGGATAGCAAAGACAACTCAGGGAACTACAGGCCAGTCAGCCTGACATTAGTGGAGGGGAAGATACAGGAGGGAATTCTGAAGGACAGGATCTAGCAGCATTTGGATAGACAGAGTCTGATTAGTTCTATTTTAACTTCATCAGTCCACAGGACTTGTTTCCAAAATGCATCAGGCTTGTTTAGATGTTCCTTTGAACCTTTTGAATAGAACTTCTTGGCCGCAATGAGCAAAGGTATGTTTGGAGAAAAAAGGGTGCAGAATTTCATGAAAAGAACACCTCTCCAACTGTTAAGCACGGGGGTGGATCAATCATGCTTTGGGCTTGTGTTGCAGCCAGTGGCACGGGGAACATTACACTGGTAGAGGGAAGAATAAATTCAATTAAATACCAGCAAATTTTGGAAGCAAACATCACACCGTCTGTAAAGAAAAAAAAGCTGAAGATGAAAAGAGGATGGCTTCTACAACAGGATAATGAACCTGAACACACCTCAAAATCCACAATGGTCTACCTCAAGAGGTGCAAGCTGAAGGTTTTGCCATGGCCCTCACAGTCCCCCGACCTAAACATCATCGAGAATCTGTGGACAGACCTCAAAAGAGCAGTGCGTGCAAGGCGGCCCAAGAATCTCATAGAACTAGAAGCCTTTTGCAAGGAAGAATGGGCAAAAATCCCCCAAACAAGAATTGAAAGACTCTTAGCTGGCTACAAAAAGCATTTACAAGCTGTGATACTTGCCAAAGGGGGTGTACTGCCATGCAGGATGCCCAAACTTTTGCTTCGGGCCCTTTTCCTTTTTTTGCTATTTTGGAACTGTAGAAGATGGAAATAAAAGTTTTCTCGCTTAAAATATTAAAGAAATGTGTCATCTTCAACTTTATGCCTTTTGGAAATCAGTTCATCTTTTTCTCGCTTAGCTATTCACAGTAACAAAAATTTTGACCATGGGTGCCCAAACTTTTGCATGCCACTGTATATGCAGCCAAAGTGAGGAATTCTCTTTGAGCCTCCCTACCCATAATTCTAAGAAAATTTTGATACTATTCAAAGTTATTGCCATTCATGGACTGTTCAGCAAAGCAAACTAGAATAGTTGTAACTCCATATCTAATTCCTGAGAGATGGAATACGTATTACTAATGTTGTGCCCCAAATAATTTTCTCACATATCTTCATTCTTTTTAAGCTATTACAGTATATTCCCACATTACATCAGTTCAAGTAATTGAAACTCATCCTTACAAAAGTCACAAATCACGACCCAAAAATTTGTGATACAGAATAAAAATCCACACTTATAACATGGGATTCAATATGAAAAAAAGGGTTTGCATTACAGAAGGAAAAAGAATTATCATGTAAAGTTTTCTAAGAATGCAACCCTTATGTAATATAGGGGTATGCTGTACAATTAAAATTGGTTCTTCAATTTGATTTATTTTTACATCCATGTGAGGTTAATAGAGATTTTTTTTTAATTTATTCAGATTTTGGCAAAACTGCTTCCCATAGGTTGAGATCTAGAAAACCTTAACTGGTACCTCATACAACAGTAATTGTGTTTTTTTTTCCATTTAATCTTTCTCAGCCTGCTCATGCATAATTCTACATGGGAGCCAGGCTGTAAAAATAGGAGACAAGCTCTCCTCTACAATCACTCTGAGCACCGGTACCCCACAAGGCTGTGTACTCAGCCCCCTGCTGTACTCACTGTACACCCATGATTGTGTAGCCAAGTTTCCATCAAACTCAATATTAAGTATGCTGATGACACAAAAATTGTAGGCTGTATCTCGGGTAATGATGAGTTTGAGTACAGAGAGGAAATTAAGAACTTGGTGGCATGGTGCGAAGACAATAAGCTATCCCTCAACGTCAGCAAGACGAAGGAATTGGTTGTTGACTTCAGAAGGAGTAGCGGACTGCACGACCCAATTTACATCGGTGGTGCGCAAGTGGAACAGGTCAAAAGCTTTAAGTTCCTCAGGGTCAATATCACAAATGACCTGACTTGGTCCAAACAAGCAGAGTTCACTGCCAAGAAGGCCCACCAGCGCCTTTACATCCTGAGAAAACTAAAGAAATTTGGCCTGTCCCCTAAAACCCTCACCAATTTTTATAGATGCACCGTAGAAAGCATTCTTCTAGGGTGCATCACAACCTGGTATGGAAGTTGGTCTGTCCAACACTGAAAGAAGCTGCAGAAGATCGTGAACATGGCGCAGCACATCACACAAACCAATCTTCCGTCCTTGGATTCACTTTACACCGCACGCTGTCAGAGCAGCGCTGCCAGGATAATCAAGGACACGACCCACCCAGCCAACACACTTTTCGTCCCTCTTCCCTCCGGGAGAAGGTTCAGGAGCTTGAAGACTCATATGGCCAGATTTGGGAACAGCTTCTTTCCAACTGTGATAAGACTGCTGAACGGATCCTGACCCAGATCTGGGCCGTACCCTCCAAATATCTGGACCTGTCTCTCGGTTTTTTTTTGGACTACCTTACCTCCCATTTTTCTATTTTCTATTTATGATTTATAACTTAAATTTTTAATATTGACTACTTTTAACTATTTTTAATACTTAATATTTGTAATCCAGGGAGTGTGAAGCACAGAATCAAATATCGCTGTGATGATTGTATGTTCTAGTACCAATTGCTTGGTGACAATAAAGTATAAAATATGGGAGAACACAATTTGATAAGAGATTGAACTCCGCACAGGAAACTTGTTAAATAACTTTAAAATTATTGAAATAAACAGTCTACAATGCTATACGTTCCAGTTTCAAGTGACAGCCTGAGCCATCTTCTATCGATATGAAAGATGATCTTGAAGCAGAATTTTCAAATCTTTCATCACAAGCAACAGAGGGCTTTCATAGTAATGGTTGTCACAAGTGTCATGACCCTTTTTTATATGAATTGAATTTTGAAAGAGATACAAAATCTCACATTTTAAGAAGCTGACCACAGTATCATCTCCACTAGTCCCAGTTCCTCACATCTAGTCCATAACCATCCAAGCACCTAACCAAATGCCTCTTAAAAGTTGAAATTCTCTGTATTAAGGAGCTACCTCTCAGATATCTAGAATGCCTCCTCCCTTATCTTGTATGTTTGACCTTGAGTTTTGAAGATCTTTTTGGGTGAAAAGACAGTGGCCATCCACAAAACCACATTCGTCATGGTTCCTTATTTTCACTTCTACATCAAAGTTCACAGCAAATTTATTTTCAAAGTACATATACGTCACCATTTATAATCTCAAGATTCGTTCTCCTGGGCATACTCAGCAAATCTATAAAATAGTAACGATAAAAGAGATCACCCAGACTGTAGAAGACAACAAACTGTGCAAATGCAAATATAAGTAAATAGCAATAAATAAAAAGAACATGAGATAACGAGATAAAGAGTCCTTGAAAGTGAGATCATTGGCTGTGGTAACATTTCAATGATGGGGCATGCAGTTGGGTGTAATTATCCCCTTTTGGAGTTTCCTTTCAGCAGCCCACGGAGTAAGACACGTGTTGGCGCTACTCTTTCCTTTTACAACTTACTTTCCACTGCTAGTTTTGTTTAAACTTTGAAGATTTATTACTTTTAGTGAAGGATTTACAATTTAATTACGATGGCTGGAACCTGAACTGGAATCAAATTAAGAGGTGGCAAAATTGTTTCCGAAGCTGAATAAACAAAGCAGTCAGAGGAAGTCTCTACTTCAGAAAGAATGTTTTCTTTGGTGCAAGATATTAATACTAAGATTGGAATGGTGGGCACCAAGATTGATAAACTAACAAATGCTAATGAAAAGCTTGAAAAAACCGTCTCTGCTGTCCAGGAATCTTTGAGGAATCTGGAATTTCACTATCAGACGCTTAAAAAGGACACTAATGGAATCGGAACAGAATAGGAGACAGTGAATCAAGTGATTAAAGAATAAGAATTAAAGACATCTACAAATGTTGTACTATGGAAAAGAAAATTGTTGAGGTTTCTTCGGAACTATTAAGAATTAAGAAGAAAATGATTGATCTGGAAAGCAGAAGTCATAGGATGAACTTACACATATTGGGTCTGTCTGAAAACATGGAAACCAGTAAGCACTGAAGTTTTTTTTATGAACATACTATACTCACTTTTTAGTGAGATACTCGAAGCTCCTCTGATGATAGATAGAGCTCACCGAATCCTTTGCCCGAAGCCCTCTGTTGAGATGAAACCTCGCCCTGTGATTTTATGTTTGCATTACTTTACTACTAAAGAAGAAACTCTTCGAGATGCTAGGAAGTGGGGGAAGCTAATTTATAACGGAGTAAAGATTCGTATAGTTGAAGATTTTGCCCCAGAGGCTTATGCAGAAAGAATTAAACATCCGGAAGTGATGGTTGAACTTTATAAGAAGAACTGTCGTCCCTCTCTGTGCCATCCAGCTTGTTTGAGAATCTCTCCACCTAATGCTCACCCAAAATGGATTGACTCCCCAAAAGAGGCTTGGAAATTTATAAAGGAATTTAAGCCCGTCTTGCAAGCAACTTAAACACTTAATCCTTAGTTAGGAGTCATTTGTAGCTGGATCACTGAAAGTTTAATCTATGTTTTATGCCTGCCCAGACATCGTTTTGGCTGTTTTATTTTTTTCTTTAGGTTTCACTTTTCTTCTCTTATATCTTGTTCTGTTTTTTTTTGATCTTATATTTTTTCCATTTTTTTTCTTTTCTTTCTAATAAAAATATTTAGAATTGTTGTTTGCTTTAATACTCAATACAGTTTTGGATTTATTGTATGTACATGTACTTATTTTTTCCCTTGATTTGTAAGAGTTTAACACTAGTCATAACATATTACTTGGTTGGATCTATCTTTTTAGAATATATGATTAATTTTTATTAAATGAATTTAAGATGGCTGCTGCTAACTACATTTTAGCCTTTGTTAGACATAATATCAAAATATTTGGTATTTGTTTATTTCTTCATGTATGTGTTGTTGTGTCTTTAGTCAGTGGTGTTAACGTATAACTTTCTAAGAACAGTCTGCCTATTGGAGACAGGGGTTAAGGGATCATAGTTCAGCATCCACCTACTGGATGGTTCTCGGGCTTTGAGGGAAGGGGGGGTGGAGCTATTAGGTTTAGGCTTTTTCGACTAGGCCATCCTGAGAGGTTTTCCTGTCAATCCTGTTGTTTTTTTTTTCTCTCTGATCGAATCCATAACCTGTTCTTCCCTGCGGGTTTGGTCTGTGCCGACGCACTAACTTATTTTATAAAATCTTAAAGCCTTATTATGGATGTTAATAAAATTAATATAATCTCTTGGAACCTGAATGGCTTGAACCAACCTATCAATCTTTAAGAAATTAAGAACACTCTAAGCTGATATTATTTTTGCGCAAGAGACCCATATCCATAGGGAGGATGAAAACCATTTTTTAAAATTTTGGAGGGGCTCTCAGTTTCACTCCACATCAGTAACTAAAATTAGAGGGGTATCTATTTTTATTAATTTTTAAATCCCTTTTGTACATTTTAATACTGTCACTGATTCAATTGGAAGGTACTTAATTGTTATTGGTTTATTATGTGGTCAAAAGGTGGCTCTGGTGTGTGTGTATGCACCTAATGTAGATAGCTCTGAATTTTTTAAGAAGTTATTTTCTGCGTTGCCGAATTTAAATGAATATAAGTTGATCATGGGCGGTGATTTTAATTGTTGTCTCAATCCTCGATTGATAGATCATCAACCAATCCGTGGCTTCCTAATAAGGCTGCGACCTGCATTAATTCTTTTTTACTAGAATACGGTTTGTTGATATTTAGAGATTTCTACATCCTAAAGGTAAGGATTTTTCTTTTTTTTTTCCCCCCCACATGTCCATCATCAATATTCAAGAATTGATTTTTTTTGTTGCATACACAATTGGTGCCTTTTGTTGCTGACTGCGCATATGACGCTGTTGCATTGTCCGATCATGCGCCCACAAAACTAATACTGAAGTTCCCTGATAATATACGGAACGCATCCAGTGGATAATTAATGCTACACTGCTGCATGATTCAGCATTTGTAAGTTTTATTAAAGAGCAAATTTCTCTGTTTTTTGAATTAAATACAACTGAGGGTATGTCAAATTTGGTCATTTGGGATGTGATGAAATCTTTTCTTAGGGGGCAGATAATCTCATATTCAGTAGCTTTAAGAAGGAAAACTAAAGCGGAACTTTTAGTGATTACTAACAGGATTAAAGAAATAGATAAAGTCTATTCAGTAACACCTAGTGAAGATCTATATAAGGAAAGGGTGGAACTTCAAACACAGCATGATCTGCTTTTGACTTTTCCCACTGAGCAGCAATTTTTGAAATATAAAAGTCAATTTTATATATATGGGAATGAATCAGGTAAATTGTTGGCCGGTCAACTTAAAGCAACTATGGCTGGAAAGCAGATTTTTTTTTGTAATTTATTTTTGATTGAAGTTAATCATCAAACAAAACTTTCCATAATATGTATTTCAGATACTGTACATATATCATATAGTCATATCTGTCACAAATCTCCACATAATATTTATCTGAGGTATACACTTACAGAGAGGAAAGAAAGAACTATCAAAAGAAGAAAACTATGTACAAAGCAGGGAGTGATCTCTTTTTTAACAACATATTCATTGATCTGTGAGAATGAAATCAGGCTTATGAGGTGTTATGTAGTTAAACCATTTTTTCCCAGTATGAATCAAATTGTTCCAACTTATGATTAACAGACGCTGTTATCTTTTCCATTTTGTAAATGTCCATTGTAATTTCCATCCATACATTTAAAGTTGGGTTCTCCTGTGATAACCAATTCTTGGTAAGGGTCTTTTTACCAGCCACCAGCAGTATATTCATTAAATATTTATCTCTTTTCAACCATTCTTGAGGTATATACCCAAAATATATGATCTTACTTTCTAAAGGTATTTCACATTTAAAGATGTCTTGTAGGGCATTGTGTATCCCACTCCAATAGTCTTTGATAACGGGGCATTCCCAGAAAGTATGATAATGGTTTGCATTTGAATTTCCACAATTTCTCCAGCAAACAGGGAGGTTTCTATCATAGTGGGATTTCTGAGGTGGTGTAATAAAATATCAAGTTTTTCCACCCGAACTCCCTCCATTTCTATGAACTGGTACACTTCCATTGATACCTCCACATTATTGTCCATTCTTCCTCAGATACTATTATCCCTCCTTCCTTCTCCCATTTTGTTTTAATGTATGAAGTCGAATGTGTTTTAAGATTTGACAAACCCTTATTGTGGTAAACCATGTATAAAGGTTGTAACTGGGTTACCTGTCTGGACATGACTGGACACGACCCTCTGCTGACTGCTCCTGTGGCTCCTCCCACAGATCCCTGAATAAAGGCAATTGTGTCACTGCTCCTCCCACAGTCCAGGACAGACAGACAGCATGGACGTGGATCCATTTTACTATTAATAAATGCCTTTCAGTATTTACTCTACTTCCAGTCTTTTGGAGTAATTGATAATGCATCAATTTTATTAACAGTAATTTTAAGGCATGGAACACGTCCTGAGACTCCACAAGTTAGAACTCGACCCGCAAACACCTGAAGCTGGAAACGCTTTCGAACTCTGGCTAGCCTGCTTCGAATCATACCTGGAGGAGATTGAAGTGACCGGGTCTGCTGCAAAGCGCAGAGTTCTCCTCTCCAGGGTCAGTCCAAGGGTCTACTCAATGATTAGAGACCAGCCGAGCTATGATGGCATGATGAGCACCCTCAGAAGACAATACTTCTGGCCGGTAAACACTGTCTATGCGCGACATTGCTTAGCGACACAGCAGCAGCAGCCTGGAGAGTCGAGCACTGAGTTCGTCCGGGCCCTACAGACACTCGTACGGGCCTGCGATTGCCAGGGGCTGACAGCCAAACAGCATGCGGAGCTCCTAGTGAGAGACGCCTTCGTCACGGGGACCAAGTCAATGTATGTGCGCCAGTGGCTGCTGGAACACGCCGATCTTACCTTACGTTCAGCGATTGAGCAGGCCGACACGCTGGAGGCCACTCTGCAAAACTCTGACGCTCTCCAAGCATGCGATCTCCCGACAGCTTCGTGGACGCTGCAGACCCCGCAACCCGCCAGCGAATTGACCACGGCAGTTGTGAGTCCGCGAAGCGCCACCTCTGCGGACTTGCAAAGCATCCCCGGAAACGCTGCCAGGCCCGAGAAGCTACCTGCTCCAGCTGCAGAAAGAAGGGCCACTTCACCAAGGCCTGTAAGTCCAAACCGCGAGCAAGATCGAGCAGCGCCATGTGCGAGGCATGGGGTTCGCCATCTTGCCTGCACGCCGCAACCATGTGCAAGACATGGGGGCGGCCATCTTGGCCGGCGCTACCTCACACCACCTATGACCCACGGGTGCTCACCAGGCACCCCACCGCGCCGGACCAAGACAGCGACTCAACTCTGGCCTCCGCGACCCTTGACCAAAGCACTCCCCACCAGCTCGCAAGGTCAATGATGGACATTCTGGTGGAGGGGGCAGGACAAGCTGCTTGTTTGACACAGGCAGCATGGAGAGTTTTATCCACCCGGACACGATTCAGCATTGCGGACTCACAATACGGCTGGCGAGTCAGAGGGTCGCCATGGCTTCTGGGTCGCATACAACAGACATCCGGGGGGGGCGAGTGAAGCGACGCTAGTGGTGCAAGGCACAGAATATCGAGACTTTACATTACTGGTCATGCCTCAACTGTGTGCCTCTGTGCTATTGGGGCTCGACTTCCAGAGCCACCTGAAAAGCGTGACAATAGAGTATGATGGGTCCCTCCCACCAATCACTGTCGTAAATCCCCAGTTTTGTAGGGATACGTCACATACCCCGCTACTGACCACACACACCGACCTGCACATCCCACCCAACACCATGCCAACAGCCACACTACGGACACCACTTGCAGCCTCTCCACCCTCAAGATCCCAGCCCCACCGCTGTTCGCCAACCTGACCCCCGACTGTAAACCTGTGGCAACTAAAAGCAGGAGGTACAGCGCGGGGGACAGAGCCTTCATTAAGTCAGAGGTGCAGCGGCTGCTCAGGGAGAGGGTCATTGAGGCAAGCCCAAGTCCTTGGAGGGCGCAGGTGGTCGTTGTTCGGAATGGGGAGAAGAATAGGATGGTGGTGGACTATAGCCAGACCATCAATAGGTTCACGCAGCTCGACACGTACCCTCTACCCCACATCGTGGATATGGTCAATCAGGTAGCACAGTACAAGGTGTACTCGACCATAGTCCTAAAATCCGTTTACCATCAGCTCTCCATCTGCTGGGAGGGCCACCCTTACACCGCCTTCGAGGCGGACGGCAGGCTTTATCACTTACTGCGCATCCCCTTCAGTGTCACGAGTGGTGTATCTGTCTTCCAGAGGGAAATGGACCGAATGATGGACCAGTGCCAACTGAAGGCCACGTTCCCATATCTGGATAACATCACCATCTGCGGTCACGACCGGCAGGATCACGACAACAACCTCCGACAATTTCTCCAAGCGGCCAAAGCTTTCACTCTCACCTATAATAAGGACAAGTGTGTGTTCAGAACCACCCGACTTGCTATCCTTGGGTGTGTCGTGGAGAACGGAGTCATTGGCCCTGACCCCGACTGTACGCGCCCCCTGTTGGAACTCCCCAACACACTCAGAGCCCTCAAAAGGTGCCTGGGCTTCTTTTCATATTATGCCCAATGGGTTCCTAACTACGCAGACAAGGCCCTGGTCAAGTCCACCACATTCCCCCTCTCAGCCGAGGCCTGCACGGCCTTCAGCCGCATTAAAAGGGACATTGCCAAAGCAGCAATGCATGCGGTGGATGAGTCCATCCCCTTCCAAGTGGAGAGTGACGCCTCCGACTTTGCACTGGCTGCTACTTTCAACCAGGCGGGAAGACCGGTGGCGTTCTTCTCCCGTACCCTTCAAGGCCCTGAAATTCAGCACTCTGTGGTGGAGAAAGAGGCCCAAGCCATATTGGAAGCTATCAGGCACTGGAGGCATTATCTCGTCGGCAAAAAGTTCACCCTGACTGACCAGCGCTCAATCGCATTCATGTTTAGCAACCAACAGCAGGGCAAGATCAAAAATGATAAAATTCTGAGGTGGAGAATCGAACTCTCCACCTACAATTATGAAATCATGTACAGCAGCGGTCCCCAACCACCGGGCCGCAGAGCATGCACTACCGGGCCGCGAGGAAGTGATATGATTTGGTCAGCTGCACCTTTCCTCATTCCCTGTCATGGCCACTGATCAGCCATTACGCATGCGAGGTCATGACCGGCGCGTCATCCGTGTCAGGGCGGGAAGGCGATCAACTCCTTGAGCTTGCAAATGACAACGGGCTGAAAAGTATGTTTGACATAACATCTTTGCCGGCATTTTGGATGAAAGTCAAGGCTAAATATCCTGAGATAGCCACGAAAGCACTGAAAACGTTGCTTTCATTTCCAACATTTTTCTGCTAAGCGGAGCTTTCTGCAATGAATGCAACTAAAACTAAATTGCGGAATAGACTAGACATAAGGAACCTCCTTCAAGTATCGATGTCTCCCATCACCCCTTGATAGGACGGTGTTGTTGCAGGGAAACAAGCACAGGGCTCCCGCTGATTCAGCGATATTGGTGTGTTGCAATAATTTTATATATTCATTCGGGGAAATACACGTGCTGTGTGTTTAATATCCAAATATTACTTAAAATGTTATGATGCTATTGACTTATAAGTGACCTATACAACCACATAACAATTGCAGCACGGAAACATGCCATCTCGGCCCTTCTAGTCCATGCCGAACGCTACTCTCAGCTAGTCCCGCCGACCTGCACTCAGCCCATAACCCTCCATTCCTTTCCTGTCCATATACCTATCCAATTTTTCTTTAAATGATCATATCGAACCTGCTTCTGCCACTTCTACTGATAATTGACTTATCATTATATCCATGCGAGGAAATATGCGCCGTGTTTAATATTAAATTCGTTAGATAAACCCTTTTAGAAACAGAATTGAGGGTATTACCCACTTATCACCTATATTCCGGTAGTGATTAACACCCACCTCCACGAACAGAATCGCCAAAAAGGATTTGCTTGGGGGAGGGAGGGGGAGAGAGAGGAATCGGCAGGTCACGATGCACATGCGCACTGGTGCCCACGCAAGGCTTCATGGTCATTGTAGTCTTGGGTAAACAATGCACTTGACTGCTACTCTTGTTCGTTGGCAACCCTACCCCCCACCCCCGGTCGGCCGGTCCGCAAGAACATTGTCAATATTAAACCGGTCCGCAGTGCAAAAAAGGTTGGGGACCCCTGATGTGCAGACCTGGGAAGCTCAACGAGCCCTCCGATGCTCTATCCCGGAGAACATGCACTAGCGCGCAGATCGACTAGCTATACGCTCTACATGTAGATCTTTGCCACCCGGGGGTCACCCCGCTTTTCCACTTCGTGAAAGCCCAGAACCTGCCTTACTCCCTTGAGGAGATCCGGACGATGACCAGGGACTGCCAAGTTTGCGCAGAGTGCAAACCGCATTTCTACCGACCCGAAAAGGCACAACTAATCAAGGCCGCCCGCCCCTTTGAGCGACTGAGTGTCGACTTTAAGGGCTCCCTTCCCTCCACCGACTGCAATGTGTACTTTCTTAACGTAATTGACAAGTATTCATGGTTCCCCTTTGCCATCCCCTGCTCCGATACCACGACCACGTCAGTCATAAAAGCCCTGCGCAAGCTCTTCACTCTGTTTGGATAACCATGCTATATCCACAGTGACAGAGGGTCCTCGTTTATGAGTGACAAGCTGCGCCAATACCTGCTGGCTAGAGGTATTGCAACTAGGAGGACCCCGAGCTATAATCCCCGGGGGAATGGACAGGTGGAGAGGGAGAATGCCACGGTATGGAAGGCCACACTCTTAGCCCTCAGGTCAAAGGGACTGCCGGTCTCCCGCTGGCAGGAGGTCCTTCCCGAGGCACTCCACTCCATCCGCTCCCTGTTACGCACGTGCACCAATGCCACCCCTCATGAGCAGCTCTTTTCTTTTCCCAGGAAGGCGACCACCGGGACCACCCTACCAACTTGGCTGATGTTCCCAGGGCCAGTGCTGCTCTGGAAACATGTAAGGAGCAATAAGTACTCACCGATGGTCGAGAGGGTTCACTTACTTCATGTGAACGCCCAGTATGCCTAAATGGTTTTATCTGATGGGCAGGAGGACACGGTCTACATCCGCGACCTGGCATCCGCAGGAGCATTGGGCACCTACCCTGAACACTCCATGGTGACTATTAACCCCGTACCCACCGATATATATACCCACAAGACACTGTGCACTCCAAGTCCTACACAGACACCACATGACACTCCCATACCGGGCGCGACGCACACGCACGAGGGATTACCGACGCCTAACGTGCTGGCACCTCAAGTCAGGCCGGAGCCAGCACAACCACCGTCACCGGTGCAATCACCACTGGCGCTACGTAGATCACAGCGACAGACTCAACCGCCTGATATATTTACAGGTCAAGTCTACTTGTTTTAAATATTGTCAGTCACTTCACCCCGCGGGACTCTCTTTTTTAAAAAGGAGGGGTGAATCTGGTAAACCATGTATATAGGTTGTAACTGGGCTACCTGTCTGGACACGCCCCTCTGCTGACTGCTCCTGTGGCTCCTCCCACAGTCCAGGACAGACATAAAACATAGATGTGGATCCATTTTACTGTTAATAAAAGCCTCTCAGTATTTACTCTACTTCCAGTCTTTTGGAGTAATTGATAGTGTATCACTTATACACGCTTGAAATTATTCTACTACCGTTATCTGAATTATATGCTTTTCTAAATAGCTCTATCAAACATGTACTTGCCTTGGTTATATTTTTAACTGTCCTATTAACATACTGTCACATCTGTAAATATCGATAAAAGTCTTGCTTTTCTAATAAGTGTTTCTCTTTGAGCAGTTCAAAACTGAACAATGTTCCTTCTTTCATTATATTGCAAATAGCTATTATTCTTATAGCTGTCCAGTCCTTAAATCTAGCATCCAGTTTGTTTGGTATAAAATCCAAGTCATATGCACACCATTTAAAAATTGCAGTATCTCTCTTTAGTTTATATTCTTTTATAATAGTTTTCCATATTTTAAGAGTCCATTTCACCCATGGGTTATCAATAGTATTTATGTAACTTTGTAGGTTGTTTTCAGCCAAAATTGCTTGTCTGGGGATGGAAAGTATCGTCTCCTCAATGTTTTTCCATTGAGCATCATGTGCATACACATCAGCATATCACAGCTCTCAATTTTGCTGCAAAATAGTAATCTGTAAGAGAAGGTAGGCCCCATCCCCTCTTTTCCTTGGCTAATTACAAAGTTTTGAGACGAACTCTAGGACTTTTATCTTGCCATATATATCTTGATAACATCTTGTTCCATTCATTGAATTGATTTTGGTTAATCTCTATTGGTAGGGTCTGAAAGAGATATAGTAGTCTGGGCAGTATATTCATTTTAATAGATTCAATCCTTGAACTGAGACCAAGAAAAGGAATTAGGTTCCATCTTGTTATATCTTCCTTAATTTTTCTATATATAGGCAGATAATTGCATTCTGATAATTTTGCCAAATCTTTTGGCATAATGATGCCCAAATATCTGACAGACTGTTTGCCATGCCCAAGGATATCTACTTTCAATTTCTCTTGGTGGGCTAGAGTTATATGAAAGTAGTTGGGTTTTATCTATGTTGATCTTGTATCCTGATAATTGGCCATATTGTTCAAAGGATTGCATCAATTTAGGTAAGGAGTATGTTGGTTGCCTTAGACAGATCAAAATGTCATCTGCGTAACAGGCCAATTTATGCTCTGTCCCTTTAATAGTAATTCCCCTGATATCTTCATTTTGTCTGATTTATTGAGCTAATGGTTCCAGATATAATGCGAAGAGTAGTGGTGACCATGCACAACCCTGTCTCCTGCCCCTTTCTAGGGTAAAAATATTAGTTAAGTATCCATTGATTTTAATCCTAGCAGTAGGATTGTCATATAGTGCCTGTAATAGTTTTAATAATTGTGTCATGTAGACCAAATCTATATAAAACTCTGTAAAGAAAATTCCAATTAACCAAATCAAATGCCTTTTCAGCGTCCACGCTTATCACTATTGCTTCAATTTCTCTTTTTTTACACAATCCATAATGTGAAGTGTCCTTCATATATCGTCTTGTGTTTGGCGTTGCTGTATAAAACCTGTCTGATCATTATGTGTCAGTGTGGGTAGAAACTCTTCTAATCGTTTGGCCATGATGGAGGTAAATATTCTATAATCCACATTAAGAACAGATATTGGTCTAAATGACCCACATTCCATTTTATCCTTGCCTTCTTTCAGTATAGCTGACATTATCGCCTCCTTCTAGCTGGGTGGCATTTGCACCTTTCTTAGAGCCCAGTTCAGTGTGGGGAGCAAAACAGGAATTAACTCATTTCTAAATTCCCTATACCACTCTGCTGTATATCCATCTGATCCTGGTGACTTGCTTAATTTAAGTCTACTAATTGCAGATTTTAGTTCAGCTTCAGTTATGTCAGCAGTCATCGTTCTATTTTGTTCTTTGCTTAAAGTGGGCAACTCTAAAGAATTCAGGAAGGTGCCAATCTGGGCTCTGCTTCCCCCTGGAGCTTTGGAATGTAGAGTTTTGTAAAACATTTCAAAAATTTCTTGAATTTCACTTAGCTTATTTTTTTTTATTACTTTTGTTCTTGGATCCCTAATGCTATGCATTGTATTTTCTGCTATTTTTTTTTTCAGTTTCCATGCCAGTATTTTCATAGATTTAGATCCACCTTCATAGTGTCTCTGTTTCAGAAACAGTAATTTTTTTCTAATTTCTTGTGTAGCCAAACTATTAATTTCATTCCTAATTTTTTTTAATTTCCTCTAGTGTATCCTGTGCCAAACTCAATGTGTTTTTCTTCTAGTTCCTTCAGCTTATTTTGTAATTCCTTTAATGTTTTATTCCTTATTTTTTTAAGATATCACTATAATTTTCCCTCTTAAGACAGCCTTCATAGTATCCCAAAGGAGGTGAAACCTCTCCATTATCATTGAATTCTAAGTAAAGACCAATTTATTTTTTTAATTTGTTCCTTAAAATAGGAATCATTGAGTAGACTTGAATTAGTTTCCAAGCAATATTCTTTGATTTTAGGTCCAAATCAACAGATAAATATATAGGTGCATGGTCACTTACATTTATTGTCCCAATTCCACAGGTGTTTATTTTGTCACTTTTCCAAATGTTATGAAATAGTCTATTCTTGTATATACGGAATGGGGGGCAGAATAATGAGTGTAATCCCTTCTGTCGGGGAAAAGATCCCTCCATCTATCAATTAGACTAACATCCTCAAAAAGAGTGTTAACTTTCTTATGTAAGGACCTCATTTCATAAGTTTTTCTACTGGAAGAGTCAAACTTTGATTGTAATTGTAAATTTAAGTCTCCCCCATATGTCAAGAGAACTTCTGTTTCCGTTACCATAACATTAGTAATTTTCTGGAAGAAACTAGTATCACTTCCTGGAAGAAACTAATATCACTTCCTGGGGGTGAGTACATGTTCAATAAAGTAACTGGATTTCCATCTATATTCCCCCTTACCAGAATATATCTGCCCTCCTTATCTCCCATTTTGAATACTTTTTCAAAATTTAGCTTGCTTGAGATGAGAATAGCAACTTTTCTGATTGATGTTGGTGAGCTCTGACTTGATATAATTGAGTTGCTGTTTTATATCTTTTTGGACTTCCCTTATCTCTTCCAGAATCTTTATCATATTTGCCACTTCACCTGAACAAGGCCCCGCGTCAGCCTTGCCACCTCGCACACGTGTAGGAGAGCCGCGTGTGTACTTCTCTTCTATAGGCTCCGCAGTGATGCTTTTTTAATCTCCATTCTTGCCCCCCTTATCAATTCAGGTATTTTCGAAAGATCTTATAATTGATGGATTAATGGGGCAAAATATGCGTTTTTCCCGAGGAGCTGTTGATTTAAGCTGCCATTCTGGACGATGACGTCACCGGAACCCCGGAAGGCAGATTTTAAAAATATGAAGAACTCATAGAACTGAAATGTCAGATTGCCAGGAAATTAATAAGGTATTTCTGGATTTCTACTCTAACCTTCATAAATCTGATTTTCCAAACAATACTACGTTTATGAATAGATTCTTGCAAAAATTGAATATATCCAAGATTTCTATTCAAGATATGAATACATTAGATGCGCCTATTAAATGACAGGAAATAGCAAGGGCTATGTCCTCTTTTCAATCAGGTAAAGCTCCAGGACCAGATGGATTTACAGTAGAATTTTTTTAAGACTTTTACTGAAATACTTACACCTCATTTATGCCAAACTCTTACTGATTCTATATCCTCTGGGACCCTTCCGAAAACTTTTTATGAAGCATCAATTTCATTAATTCCCAAAAAAGAAAAAGATTTATCTGAATGTGCCTGTTACAGACCAATTTCCTTATGAAATGTGGATTCTAAAATTCTTTCTAAGATTTTAGCTAACAGGCTCGAGAATATTTTACCTAAGGTTATTTCTAAGGATCAAACTGGATTTAAGAATAGATATTCATATTTTAATATTCAGAGATTATTGAACATTATTCATTCCTCTCCATCTAAAGAGTCCGAATGTGTTGTTTCCCTTGATGCAGAGAAAGCCTTTGATAAGGTAGAATGGTCTTATTTATTTGAGGTTTTAGAAAGATTTAATTTTTGTCCAGGTTTTATTTCCGGGATTAAGCTAATCTATCAAGCTCCTATGGCAGCAGTTATAACTAACAATCAAAAATCTCCTTATTTTAGGCTATACAGAGGTACCCGGCAGGGTTATCCTCTTAGTCCACTGTTATTTAACCTGGCTTTAGAACCTCTTGCTGTTGCTCTTTGAAACTCCAACAATGTTCAAGTTATTAAGAGAGGAGATAAAGTGCATAAGGTTTCGTTGTATGCAGATGACTTGTTAGTTTATATTTCAGATCCTTCTATGTTATCTGTATTTTCTGAATTTAGTAGTTTTTCTGGATATAAATTAAATTTGCACATAAGTGAGTTATTTCTTATTAATAACTACTTGGATCAATATGATCAAATTCCTTTTAGCATTGCTAAAAATAACTTTACTTATCTTGGTATTGAAATTACCAAAGATTTTAAGGACCTGTATAAATATAACTTTCTTCCATTAATTGAATACACGCAACAAATACTTTCTAAATGGTCTCCTATGATATTATCATTAATTGGTCAGATTAATGCTATTAAAATGATAGTGCTACTTAAGTTCTTATATGTATCTCAAGCAATACCTTCCTTTGTTCCTAAACTGTTTTTTGATAGAATAGACTCCAAAATTTTATCTTATATTTGGAATAATAAAAATCCTAGATTGAGTAAACCTCTATTGCAGAAATTAAAAAAGCATGGTGGTATGGCTTTGCCAAATTTTAGAACGCATTACTGGGCAATTAATATTCGATATATTTTGTTTTGGATTCATTATTCAGACATACATGATTGTCCTTTATGGGTAGATTTGGAGAAAAACTCAGTGAAGGGGTATTCTTTGGCCTCTTTCCTGGGAGCTCCTCTTCCTTTTTTGCTTTCTAAGATTGGTAGTCGAGATCTCAATCCCATTATTAAACATACATTAAGAATTTGGTTTCAGTTTCGTAGATTTTTCAAGTTTAATAACTTTGGTCTTTCTAGTAAAATCCATCTTAATTATTTTTTTAAACTATCAATTTCCGATCAGACCTTTTTAATTTGGAAAGCCAAAGGAATAATAACTTTTTTAGATTTGTTTATGGGGGATTGTTTAATGTCTTTCACTCAGCCAGTGGATAAATATGACTTATCTAATGCACACTTTTTTAGATATTTACAAATTAGGAATTTTTTACGTAATTTACTTCCAAATTTTCCCTCTGCTTATCCACCCAATATGATAGATACTCTTTTTCAGGTTAGACCATTTCTAAAAGGACTGATAGCTATAATTTATAAATGGTTATTGAATTTGTGAAAGGTATCTAACGATAAAATTAAAGGTATGTGGGAATTGGAATTTCAAGAGTCATTTTCAGATAATCAATGGGATAAAATTTTTATTTGGTAAATACTTCATCTATTTGTGCCCATCACTCCTTGATACAGTTCAAGGTAGTACATCTAGCACATATGCCAAAGGATAAATTAGTCCGTATTTTTCCCAATATTAATCCTATCTGTAACAGATGTAATACTGAGGTGGCTACTTTTAACTCATATTTTGGTCTTGTATCAAGATAGATAATTTTTGGAAAGAGGTCTTTAAAACTTTTTCAAAAGTCTTGAATTTGGACCTACAACCAAACTTATTTACAGCAACTTTTGGGATCATTCCAACGGAAGCAGGATATATTCATGTTTCTGCTCAACGGATGATAGCTTTTACAACTTTACTGGCTAGGAGAGCAATTTTGCTCAACTGGAAAGATTCTAATCCACCTACTGTTTTTTATTGGCTTTCCTCCATTATGTCCTAAGTTTAGAGAAAATAAGAAGTCGGCCATTTGATACATCCTTTAAATTTGAAGAAACCTGGTGACGTTCTATTCAATATTTTCATATGGCTTGATTTATTGCTCTTCCAGTTACTTTCTCGAAACATTGGATTTGATCAGAAAATTTCTTTCTTCTTGCTTTTACTCTCAATATGGGCTGCCCAGTCCTTTTTTCTTTTTTTTTACCTTTTGTTTTGTTTATAGAGAATAGTGGGGTTCTTTTTTTATATATAAAAAATTATAAAAGTTTCTTTATCTTTTTTCTTTTTATGAAATGATGAGGAGAATTGATTATCTTATTTTTTATTATATATTATTAGATTAATACTATGTATGATCTTGGTAATGTTTATTTTACCTTTTATATGTACTGTTATTGATATAGATATTTGAGATAATTCTCCTCCCATTTGTACTTTTTTTTATTAATAAAAAGATTGATAAAGAATTATCCCCTTTTATTCGAGCGCCTGATGGTTTAGGGGTAAATAACTGCTCTTGAACCCAGTGGTGTGAGTCCTGAGGCTCTTGTGCCTCCTATCT
This sequence comes from Mobula birostris, assembly GCF_030028105.1. Taxonomy (NCBI): domain Eukaryota; kingdom Metazoa; phylum Chordata; class Chondrichthyes; order Myliobatiformes; family Myliobatidae; genus Mobula; species Mobula birostris. The sequence goes on along the minus strand of NC_092373.1, from coordinate 122,182,014 downwards.
GATGGCAATAGCGAGAACAGTACAGCACAAGAAAGGCCTCTTTGCTTACAATGTTGTGCAAAACTAGTTAAACTACTAGCTTAACTAATCCCTTCTGCTGACAGAAAATCCATTATCTCCATTCCCTGCACATTAGTATGCCCATCTTAGAGCAGTTAGACACATTCTGGGTTCCAAATCTGTTGCAATTTAGCTTAAATATTTCTCAACTACATAAACCAACCTACCCACAAAGACGTTGATCTCAATCCTGTTGAATCGTCAACAAATCTCTTCTGTACTCAAATTGGTCCCAATACTCCAAGAAACTGAAGTCTTTCCTCCTACATGTTTCTCACCATCCATTAAACTGTCCTGTAATCCTATTTCACCCTCACTGATAAATGGTATTTACTGCAAACCAAAGATTACAATCTTTGAGACCCTACTTTTTTAAACTTGCTCCGCAGCTCTTGACCTGAGGAGTTCCAACTCTGGTGTCCCTTACTGGTATCAAATACTACTTCTGATTCACACTTTGCAAAATACCCAAGGTCCATTTCTTGACAGCAGGAAAGTTTCATGAGGACTCATGCTGATAGTTACAGAAATTCCTTCTATGCCTTATTATGGAATCATCTATACAACTGCATTGCTACATTTTGCTATTCTTCCTGTTGTGGTTCTTTCGTCCATTGTATCATATATATATATTTCACTCCCTCTTGGCATTATCACCCCCACCTGTCTCTCAAGTTATACTTTGGTTTGGATTAGAGCATTTGTCCCACTATCTTTGGATGTTTATAGACACGCACCTCTCAGTAACCTACCAGTTATCTGTTATTCTTCTCTTTCCCTTTTATTTTTCTAAACTCCAGAGAGTAGGGATAGTCAGCTTAATTTCACCTCACTGGGCAATGCCCCTGTCTCAGGAGTCAACTGGCTGAACCTTCTCTGCAGCCCCTTCATCCTTTCTTTATTAGAGAGACCACACTTTTAATGTAATACTCTCAGATGTGATCTCACCAGTGCACGATGTATAATTGCGGCAAGATATCATCAGTCTTGAAAAGACAATCCTCTGATAAAAATCCAATAAAGCTCTTGCATTCCTAAATATTGCAATTTTTTTTCTTAAAATTTAAGAGACACCTGAAAAGCACTTGAATTGCCAATGCATTGTAAGTCACAGTAAATTGCTTTTAATAGGTAGTAAACAGCTGGCATGAACATGGAGTTCAGAGGTCCCTCTAAACACTAGCTTTTTTCAAAATAGGTGCCCTCACATTTTTCCACATATTTCATTTGTTATTACAATTCACCCAGCCCAAATGCATCTTCTGAGGATCCTGTATGTTCTCAAAACCCAAACTGACTTCGTGAATTTGTTACATTTAGAAATATTATTACCCCCATGACTGTGGACGGAGAGCCAAGCATTGATCTCTGCAGCAATATACTACTCAGTCTCACCACCAAAAACGAGCCCATTATTCCTTGTTTCTGTGTCTTTTAAATCATCCTCAATCGCACTTTCCTCACTTTAGTACATTTACTCCAACCCCATATGCTCTAATTTATCTTTAATAACCTCTCACATAGCAAAGAGATTCTAAAGGTCTAAATACTAAAGCAGCATGCACTGATTCCTCAAACAATTTTTCTTTCATAAGCCCAGTGAACCTTCTTAATCCTATTACTATTTTCTAAATGCCGGTTGCCGATTTCTTAAGGTTCCAGCATTTTCCCTGCTACTGATGTCAAGCAAACTGGTCTGCAGTTTTCTACTTCCTCTTATTTTTCAGAAATAGGTTTACGTTTTCTACATTCCAACGTGGAAATCATTGTACAATCCACAGATTTTTGGACAATGACAACCAACACACTGACTGTTGCAGTATCATCATAAACATATGGAAACTTTGGAGCAATTTTGCTGTATCCAGATTCAATGACAATGCCAAGGCCAGCTAGTCTGTTCAGTTTGATACTTACTGTTATTGTGTTCACTTTTTTTAAAAAACGATAACGAAACAACTTTGCTGGCCAGCTAAAAATCAGGGACATTGCTGCAGATCTTGTATAAACCAAGTCAGATCAAGAAACAAATTTCTTTCTGTAATTTCAAAAAAAATTTGGAAAGCCAAGAGAATGCAAAAATGAAAATATTAATGAAAACTAAGGGATTGTTTTGTAATATGAAAGGGATGATGGTAAAAAAGTACTACATGTGGGCATGTGGAAGGCTTGAATAGATCTGTAAATGAATCAGTTTCATTGAGTAGGAAGAATCTCAAGTAAACATCAGGTAAAAGACATATTACATCAGGTATAAGGCTCCAGAAGTTGGATCAGATTTATTTTTCTTATCCAGTACACAGAATTACCATGTTGTGGCCATTACAGAGACATAGCTGGCGCAAGGGTAGGATTGGCTGCTTGAGTGTTTAGATTGTTATGTACCCCGTAACTGGGTTGCCAAACCAGCAGAAATGGACCACTTAGTTGGAGTCTGGATTACTTGAACTAAGAAAGTTTTATTAAAGAAATAAGTAACACAGTACTTTAATCGTAAGGATATGAATGCAACAGATTAGCAATGATAAAACACATGTACACAGAACTAGGGTAATAGAAATCAAACAAGCTCTATCGCAGTCTAGGGGTAAAATGATCAGTCTCAAGTGACACAGATTTCAGTTCAGCTTAGTACAGTTCGCAGTAATCGCTGTTGTGCCGTTGGAGAGAGAGAGGCGGAGATATGCAAATTCTGATTCAAACAGACCTTTATTCTTCGCAGTTAGCTTTTGGGTGAACTCTTTTATGTCTTCTATGGTCACCGTCTGTGACCTCTCCGTTCCGGATACGACCGTTCTTCCGTGGTGAACCCGGCACCCAGGCAAGGGCGGACACACACACCAGGTTCCCGCCAATCGTACCTTTTCACTCTGTGTGTCTATGGTCGGTTCCCGTGACCAGACCTCCAAACTCTCACCAACTTGTGGGGGCACACCGCTTTTCCAGGGTCTCGTTATCTCGTGATCTCGTGGTGTCTGTCGTGCCTTAGCGAACCTGTTCTTTTTATCCCCCTGCTGGGGTATCGCCTGTCCATCAAACTTCAAACAGTTCAGGTTCAAAGCAACTGGTCTGTCAATACTCTGTAACGTTCGTTATATTAGCTCGTGAATGCCTGGGGAAATCCAGCCCAGCACCCGCCCCAACACTCCCCACAGTGTCGGTTGCCGCCCGAATCAATCACAAACCTCAATCATCAGCCAGCACACCCAATAAATTTTAACAAATACACTTTATAGATATTACTAATTCTATGACATTAATATACATTTGATACAGAGAGGAAAGTAATGAAAAAAAAAGGCGCCAACACTTATCAAAGTCCAAGTTCTTCGCGCGCTACGTTGGAGCTCAATTCGACTTCAGACGACCACTCGAATTCCGCCGACTCAGGGCTCAGGACCACCCTGAGTGATCGACCGGAGCCTCTCCACACGTCCACGGTCCTCCTCGTCTCTCCTCCGACGCCCCGCCAAAACTCAGTCCACAGTCATATCATACAGCATGGCATCCAAAAACAAAACGATACATAACCACCCATTGGCTAATAGAACCCTGTTATTTCATTTTAAAGTAAACAAACTGCTAGTGCAAACTCTCTTCAGCGTTAAAGCACAACAAAGCCGCATTCCCCAGATTAACATAACAAAGTCACCATTTTAAATGTAACAAAAGAAAGACCCCGTACAACTCTTAATTGTGTTTCTTTTCCGTTACCTCTCTCTCCTCTCTCATTAACATTTTGAACACTTCTCCATTGTCTCCCTTGTCTCTCTCATCAGTATCAATCTTCTGATAACTTGGTTTTTTGTCACAAGATGTTTCAAAATGGATAGTGGGGGGGGGAGGTAGTAAAAAATGTGAGGGAGAGGCATTGCTAATCAAGGATAGTATCACAGCTGCAGAAAAGGAGGATATTATGGAGAGATCGTCTACTGAGTCAGTGTGGATAGAAGGTGGAACTAGAAAGGAAACAATTACAATACTGGGAGTATTCAGCAGGCCCCTCCCCCATAGCCACTGAGCAACAGATAAGTAGGCAGATTTTGGAAAAGTATAAAAGTAACAAGGTTGCTGATGTAAGTGACTTCAATTTCCCTAATATTGATTGATGACACCTTAGTGCAAAAGGTTCAAAGTTCAAAGCAAATTTATTATTAAGAATATGTAAGTCACTATATACAACACCGTGATTCATTTTCTTACAAGCACACTCAATAAATGCAATAACCATAATAGAATCAATGAAAGACCACACCAACAGGGCAGATAACCGGAGTGCAAATTACATCAAATATGCAAATATGAAAAAGAAAATAAGAAATAATATTACTAATAACTAAGCAATAAATCGAGAACATGAGATGAAGAGTCCTCGAAAGTGAGTCCACAGGTTGTGGGAACATTTCATTGATGGGGCGAGTGAAGTTATCCCCTTTGGTTCAAGAGCCTGATGGTTGAAGGGTAAAAATTGTTCCTCAACCTGGTGGTGGTGTTGAGTTCTGAGGCTCCTGTACCTATTTCCTGATGTCAGTGGTAAGAAAAGAGCATGACCTGGATGGTTAGGATCCCTGATGGTGGATGCTGCTTTCCAGCAACAACACTCCATGTAGATGTGCTCAATGGGGCAGAGTTTATTAGGCATGCCCAGGAAGAATTCTTGACACTGTATTTGAACAGGTTGGCTAGAGGGGAATCTATAGGATCTAGTACTGGGCAAAGAACTTGGTGAGGTGACCGATCTCTTGGTGGACGAACATTTCAGAGATAGTGACTATAACTACCTGACCTTTAGCATAACCACGGACAAGGATAGGAGATGATGTGGAGGGGTACAACTGGCAGAGGGGTAACTACAGTGGTATTTCGGAGGAATTTGTGAGCATAAATTGGGATATTATCAGGAGAATGCACAACAGAAATTTGGAGTTTAAGGATCATTTGCACAGGACCCTGGTTAGGTTTGTCCTATTGAGGCAGATAAAGGAACAATGGTTGACAAGAGAGGTGGAACGTTTCATGAAGAACAAGGAAGCATATTTGAAATTGTGGAAACAAAAAAAATCAGTCAGGTCTCTTAAGAATTATAAAGTTGCCAAGAAGGAGCTGCAGCAGAGGAGAGCTAGAAAGAAAAAAGTGAAGGTCATGTCAAGTAGGGCTAAAGAAACCCCAAGGTATTCTACATGATCGTGAAGAATCTGAGTGACTGTACAACTGCTCAGCAATAAAGGGGAAACCTTAGCCTGGATGTGGAGGAGGTAGGGGAGGTCCTTAATGAATAATTTGCTTCAGTGTTCACCAAGGACAGGGGCCTTGTGAGGACAGTATAGAACAAGTTAATGTGCTGCAGCATGTTGAGATTAATAAAAAAAGTAGTCTTACAGCCTCTTTAAAACAATAGGACAGATAAATTCATGGGGCTAGTTGATATAGAGCTCCAGTTACTATGGGAAACAAGGGAAAAGATTGCTGGGGCATTAACAATTATCTTTGCATCCTCGTTGGCCACAGGAGTGGAACCAAAGGATTGGAGGATAGCAAATGTCATTCCAATGTTCAAGAAAAGTAATAGGGACAATCCTGGGTATTATAAGTCAGTAAGTCTAACATCAGTGGTGGGGAAACTATCAGAGAGGGTTCTTAAAGACAAGATTTGAGCATTTGGAGAATTATACTCTTATTAGGAGTAGCTAGCATGGCTTTGAAGGAAGACCATGTCCATGAGGATACCTGAATTCTTTGAGGAACTGACAAAACAGATTGATGAAGGTAGTGCAGTGAACATGGATTTTAGTAAGGTATTTGACCGAGTTCTCCATGGTAGGCTCATCCAGCAAATCATGATGCATGAGATCCATGGGAACTTGGCAGCATGGATTCAGAATTGGCTTGTCAACAGAAGGCAGAGGGTTGTAGTAGATGGAGCGTACTCTGTCTGGTGGTCTGTGACTAGTGGTGTTCCACCAGGATCTGTTCTGGGATCCCTGCTCTTTGTAATTTTTTATAAATAACTTGGGTGAGGAAGTGGGAGGGTGGGTGAGGAAGCTTGCAGATGATGTGAAGGTTGGAGACGTTGTGGAGAGTATAGAAGATTATTGTAGGTTACAACAGGATATAGACAGGATGCTGAGTCGGACAAGGAAGTGGCAGATGTTGTTTAATCCAGTGAAGTGTGAAGAGACACACTTTGGAAGATCAAACTTGAAGGCAAAATATATGTAGGTTAAAGGTAGAATTCACAGTAGTATGGAGAAATGGAGGGATCTTGGGGTCCAGATCCACTGATCCATCAGATGACAGAAGTGGTGGTGCTATTATCAGTTCCGAGTCAACAATTTCAATTGATGTATATAAGCTAATCTTACGTATATACAGCCACACTCAAGTAGTTACTTGCACATTGTGTTTGTTATAGGATTATTTTTATATTTATATTTATTATTTTTATACTTATTGTGTTTTGGTTCCCAAGATTGCCATAGCCAGGGGTGGTAGTGAGGATAAGCTCCCACTACCTATAAAGTGCTCCAAATGGCATGCATCCCTAACAGCCTCTGACAACCAAGTTCAACTCTTGGCCTTCACGTGTGGCTTAGCTACTAGGCCCGACGGAACTGTTTCTACTGACAAGAGAAGGGGCAAAGGCGGACCACTGGTGCCGTAAAACCAGTTGCTTCAGGCAGGTGGAGTCTGTCAGCCTTGGACAGCAGCCCACCTAAGAGAAGGAAAACTCTGATTTTAAATCTCCGCTACCTTGTGGTCATACTCACCCATAGGAAAGGCTTCAAGAGTAAACCCTGAGGAAGAAATCTGGAGCTGGGATTCCTAAAGCAGTTTGATGTTGTTTATAACTTCACTCTGGCAACCTCTGCGACGACACTGGTACCAAGCTGTATCGGCGCTTGCCCTTCCCTTGGACTACATCAGTGATGTGGGGGGGAGGGGGGAACCTGCTGCATGGGCAACAGCTAGTTCTTCAAATCTTCCTACCCACGCTTGCGCTCTGGAGAGGACACTCCAGCATCACTACTCAGCAATGACACAACACAGGAAGCAGCAGTTGCCAGTGATAAGCCACTGTACTCGACTGATGTGGAGTGAGGCACCTGGGGCTGCTTCTAACAGTGGGAGAGGTCCTAGGACTTCACTGGGCAGTCCCCAGTCAAATAGGTGCTGCCTCGCCACAGTCCACTTGCTTACAGAAGACCTGCAAGATATGAGCAACGCCTGCAAGACTGAGCAGACTGCAGATGGACATCATCGCCCTTCAAGAAACCAGGCCCTCTTCCTCTGAAAGCTTTCGAGAGGAAGATTTCGCCTTCATCTGGCATGGACAGCCACGAGAAGAGCCCAGGGAGCATGATGATGGCTTCACCATCAGAAACAGCCTAGTTGCTGCCATCATACCACCTTCTGAAGGAACTGAAAGACTGCTCATGATTCAGCTTCAAATGTCTGTCGGCCTGGTTAGTATTATCAGTGTTTATATGTCTACATTAAGCTCTACCCAAGAAGCTAAGAACAAGTTCTATGATGAACTCAGCGCAGCCATCAAAGAAGTCCCTTCTCATTCTCGGCGACTTTAACGCAAGAGTTGGCAGCAACCACCACAGCTGGCCCTCCTGTTCAGGGCAGTTCGGAACTGGAAAGATGAATGAAAACGGCCAGCGCTTCCTTGAATTCATGACCTCCGTATCACTAACAGCTACTTTAACACCAAGCCTCAGCACAAAGTGTCATGGAAACATCCGAGGTCCAAGCATCGGCACCAACTTGATCCCATCCTCGCAAGACGCAGCAGTCTTCAGACTGTCAAGGTGACTCACAGTTACTAGAGTGCAAATTGCAACACTGCCCACTCCCTTGCAAGCAGCAAGGTAAAACTTCAGCCAAGAAGACTTCATCGTTCCAAAAGGGAGGGGAGGCCACGCATCGACACCTGCAATACTCGTGACCCTGTAAAGATACCAGAGTTTGTGCAGGCACCGGAGAAGTGCTGCCTGGCTCTCCCGACACCAATGTCAGCAAGAGATGGGAAAACCTGCAGGACACCATCTACAACACTGCCATATCCATCTTCGGACAGTCAAGTCTGCTGACTGGTTTGAGGCCCACTCTGAAGTGCTGTTGCCTTTTACTGAGGAGAAGAGAAAAGCACTAACAGTGTATAAGTCCTTTCCTAGCGAGAAGAACCTGCAAGTACTCCAGTCTACCCGGAACAAAGTTCAACAGGTTGCTGGGCGGTGTGCCAATGACTACTGGCTCCAGCTCTGCTCCAAGATTCAGGAGGCTGCTGACACTTACAGAGCAAGACTGCCCCACTAAAATCATCAACAAGACAAGTCATCAAGGACAGAACACAACAGATAGAACGCTGGGTAGAACATCACTCAGAGCCGTATGTCAGAAGACTGTCCATAGAACCATAGAACATTACAGCACAGAAACAGGCCTTTTGGCCCTTCTTGGCTGTGCAGAACCATTTTTCTGCCTAGTCCCACTGACCTGCACCTAAACCATATCCTTCCATACACCTCTCATCCATGTACCTGTCCAAGTTTTTCTTAAATGTTAAAAGTGAGCCCACATTTACCACTTCATCTGGCAGGTTATTCCACACTCCCACCACTCTCTGTGTGAAGAAGCCCCCCCAATGTTCCCTTTAAACTTTTCCCCTTCACCCTTAACCCATGTCGTCTGGTTTTTTCCTCCCCTAGTCTCAGTGGAAAATGCCTCCTTGCATTCACTCTATCTATACCCATCATAATTTTACATACCTCTATCAGATCTCCCCTCATTCTTCTACGCTCCAGGGAATAAAGTCCTAATCTATTCAACCTTTCTCTATAACTCAGTTTCTCAAGTCCCGGCAACATCCTTGTAAACCTTCTCTGCACTCTTTTGACCTTATTAATATCCTTCCCGAACCTCCGCCCACCATGATCGAACTTGATATAGACCCCACACCGGAGGAACTAAGCAACGCACTGGAAGCACTTTCTTCTGGGAAAGTACCAGGAAAAGATAGCATCCCTCCTGAGGTTCTCAAACGTGCTAAGGGCACCCCCAATCCAGAGCTGCACCAAATCCTCTGCTAGTGTTGGAGAGAAGGCAGCATACCCCAAGGCATGAAGGATGCAAACGTCATCACTCTCTACAAGAACAAGGGCGACAGGAGCCACTGTAACAACTATCCTGGCACCTCTCTTCTCAGTGTTGTGAGGAAGTTTTTTGCTCAAGTCACCCAGAAGAGGCTTCAGCTGCTCGCAGAAAGGGTCTATCCCAAGTCTCAGTGTGGATTCAGAGCAGAGTGGTTCACCATCAACATGACCTTCTCCCTCAGGCAACTACAAGTGCAGAGAACAGCAGAAACCACTCTAACTTGCCTTCATCGATCTTACTAAGGCACTCAACCTTGTGAGTAGAAAGGGCCTCTTTGAGATCCTTGTCAAGATTGGCTGCCCCCTAATCTTACTCAGTATCATCAGATCATTTCATGACAAAGTGAAGAGGACCACAGCGTTCAACGGCTCCACATCAGAGTCCTTTAACATCCTCAGTGGGGTAAAACGGGGTGTGCCCTTGCTCAGACGCTGGTCAGCATCTTCTTTGCAGTCCTGCTCAAGTCTGCTCTTGGAGAGGCCACTGACAGCATTTACCTCGGAAACATCTTCAGATTGTCAAGACTCAGAGCGAGGACCAAAGTACAGGTAAGGCTCCTCAGAGACTTCTTGTTTGCCGATGACACAGCCGCGGCAACTCATGCACAGGAGCAACAAGCTCTCATAACCAGCTTTGCGGAAGCCTGCACAGAGTTCAGCCTGATGTGATGGGGCAACTTGTTGATGACAAGTCATCCATTAACATTGTTGACTGAGCTGGAAGTCGTCCACCAATTCACATACCTGGGCTCCACAATCTCGGATAACAAGTCACTCAAAAGCGAGGTCAACAAGTGCATTGGAAAAGCAGCCACAACCTTCTCAAGGTTAACTAAGAGAGCCTGGGTCAACAACAGACTCACCATGAACATCAAAGTCCAGTTGTACACAGTCTGCGTGCTGAGCACTTTGCTCTACACCAGCAAATTTGTACCCTGTGCACAAAACAAGAGCAGCGACTCAACGATTTCCATATGTGCTGCCTCAAACGCATACTTGGTATCACCTGGGAAATCAAGGTTACCAACAACACAGTGCTCGAGAGTCCAGGCACCACCTTCATGTTCACTTTCCTCAAACAGAAGTGCATGAGCATGGCAGACGGGCACATACCAAAGGACCTTCTCTTTGGGGAGCTGGGGTCCCGAAAGAGGTCAACAGGAAGACCCCAGTTGCACTACAAAGACACCTGCAAGCATGACCTCAAGGCCCTTGGTAATAGCAGCAACACATGGCAGTCACTCGCCTCAGACAGGTGTGCCTGGAAGCAGGAGGTGAAAAGGGTCTCTTGAGGTACAAGACCACACTGGTAGAGCAAGTAGAGGAAAAGAGAGGCCGCTGAAAGCTCCATGCCCAAGCTGCCTAAGACATCAGAGCTGCCTCAGCATTCTGCTATACATAGTGTGGCAAGGACTGTCACTCCTACATTGGACTCCATAGTCACAGCAGACGCTGCTTAACCCAGTCCACCAGAGATGTAAACCCATGATCCCCTGGGATTGATGGCTGCCTATATACTTATTGTGTTTTTATAATGCAGCATCGGATCCAAATTAACAATGATTTTGTTCTCCTTTACATTTGTGTTCTAAAGAATGACAATAAACAATCTTGAACCTTTTAGCTATTTATATTGATGTGGGGCTGGAAACAGGAGGCAACATTTCATACTTTGCAGGAATTATTCAACAGGCTGGGGTCTTTTTCTTGATAAAAGAGGAAGACCTTGTAGTGGTGTTTAAGATGATGAAAGAGCTGAGAGTAGATTTAAGTAAGTTGTTCCTACCTTTGACAGAACCAAAGCCGAAGGACACCTTAAAAATTCAGCACTACTAATAGCACCAATAGCTCTTAGAATGGATTAAGCCAAAGCCCTGTCACATTTAATCAAGATAGTTATATGCAATCCAACAGCTAACAAGAGGAAGCAGCTCAAAGAAGATCCCCAAACACTTAAAGGGATTTATGGAATACTTGATTTAGCTGGGTGAGTATAGCTCCAACATCTCTCAAGAAGAATTACATCATTCATGATAAAGGAAGCTTATTCGACTGTACATGGGATCACTCAAAACATTCAGTTCCACACAAGCTCCCTTAGCACAGACAGCATACCATGGCTGCAACTCCTCCCAAATCCATGACATTTTTCTCCAAATAAGGCAGTAGATACATGAGAGCATCAATTGCAAATCCCTCTTCAAGGAACACACATTTCTTACTTCAAAATATATCAAATATGTGCAGTCTCCGATGCAAACAAAGCATGGGAGAAGAAATTGACCTCTTACATGTTTTTTGTAATGTTGCTGAATCTCTAATTGTGTAATAATGAATGTTTCTGTTCAAAATATTTTCACCAGTTCTTATCAAAACTTCAGAATACAAATCATTCTCTTCAGCAAAAGTTGATATAATTTGACATCAAACTATACATAGAACACAGAGTTACAGTGTTATAAACACAGAAACATGCGTTTTGGCCCAAATCAACCAAGTTGCCTACATGGGCTAGATCCATCTGTCTGCCTTGGCCAATATCCCTCCAAATCCTTCCTACCAATGTGGCTGTCCAGATATCTTTTAAACATTGTATTGTATCTGTCTCTCTTCATCTCATGTTCTCAATATTTATTGCTTATTTATTTATTATTGGTACCACTACATTTTATTCTTTCGTATTTGCACAGTTTGTCGTCTTTTGCACATTGGTTGTTTATCCACCCTGTTGAGTGCAGTCTTTCAGTGATTCTATCATGGTTCTTGGATTTACTGAGTATGCCTGCAAGAAAACAAATCTCAGGTTTGTATAAGGTGAAATACATGTACTTTGACAATAAATTTACTTTGAAGTTTGCCGCCTCCTCTGGTAACTCATCCTACATTCCCATCATGCATTACGTGAAAAACTTGCCTCTCATGCCCTTTTAAATCTACCCCTTCCCACCTTAAACCCTAGTTTTAGACTCCCTTACCCTGAAATATAAAACTAAATGAAGTCAGATATTGTAAACTGTCTAGTTCAGTTCAAATTGCAAATAGCAGCATGCCTTTAATAAAACTAGTCAAACCCACAACTAATAAACTGATCAAAGCACATCTCATCACCAACAATGGACAAATAATGACATTTAAGTCGCACTGTCCATTATTAAGAATGGTGAAATGGCATCAGTAATGACCAAGAGGCTGACTCCCAAATAACAGCTGCCAGACGAAGCCTGCAGTAGATGGCCAGCAAACTACATTGAAGATAAATCTTTTCTTCACAAATCACTGTCCTGTGTGCTAAAGGAAACCTTGGATGAGGAAGATCATTCACTTGACAAAAAGAAAACATTTTAGGAATGCAGGTATACCTGGGAAGCTCAGCATTGATTTCTGACAATAACTGATCTAGAGAAAGTGATCATGACCCATTTTCTTGAGGTTGTGTTTTATTTCTGATGAAGACGTTTGCAAAATGCTGTTCAGTGGGAAGATTCAAGATTTGGACTTTATCACAATGAATGAACAATAGCACATTTCCAAACAAAATTAATGTGGCTTGACAGCATATTGATGGTTAATACTGTTCTACTCAGCCAGCTTCCCTTGACTTCCCTGATTATGGAGGTCAAGAGCTTTGGAAATATTATATCAACAGTCCAGATAGGTAAGTGACCTACATTTTGTAGATGCAGCACATTTAAGACATGGTGTGCCAGTGGTGAAGAAAGTGAATGCTTAAGGTGCCAACTAAACAGCTGCTTTGTCAAGCTGATGCTCAGAAATGCACATATCTGAGTAAGGAAAGAATAGTCCTACACATCGCCAATTTGTATCCTGTAAGACTTTGTGACATGCTCCTGATGGCACTCAGTGTACCCCTGACCTGCATTTTCAGTCACGGATTTCTGTCCCTGTCCATTTAATTTTCTGGTCAGTGGCAATAAACAAGGTTTTGACAACAGTGACTCAGGAACAGAATGCCAAGGAGACCCAATAGTCTCCTTTTGGTGGAGATAATGATTGCTTAACATTTGTGCAGCACATATATCACTTATGAGGGCAAATACTGAACAAGACTTTCTCTAAGTTGCATCTTCTCAACATTGAAGTTGAACATGCTGAGATCAGTAAGCATGCTTACTTCTGAAGAAGCAAATTAAGACCGTTGAGAAGGACAGAGGCATAAGGAATTTCCCTAGCAAAATCCTGACACTGGGAAAAAAAGAGTGAATTTGAACAACAATCACAAACAAGAGAAAATCTGCAGATGCTGGAAATCCAAGCAACACACACAAAATGTTGAAGGAACTCAGCAGGCCAGGCAGCATCCATGGAGATCTATTCCTCATCTTTTTTTTCTCCAGTCCTGCTGAAGGGTCTCGGCCTGAAACGTCGACCATACTTTTTTTTTCCCACAGATGCAGCCTGTCCTGCAGAGTTCTTCCAGCATTTTGTTTGTGTTGCTTGAACAACAATCATATGACTTCAATTATTCAATCATTGAAGTATTTTTTCCTCCCCTTCCACTCCCCTCCCCATTAATTCCATGAGGTTTTTGGTTAGTAATTTGTGAATTCTGTAAGGGTGATTTTACCTGAACATGTTTCAGCTGAAACATGTGGGATGCCCTTATCAAGAGAAGTCACTACCACTTCATCTTTACACTACAACTCTCTCTGGTCATAGAATTGTTATGGAAAAAAGGTAGCTTTTCAGTCCTATAGGCATATGCCAGTTCGATTCAATTCCCTTTTAAAGGAGACTATTGATCATTTCCACTGGCAGTGGATCCTAAAGGCAGCAAGTTCCAGTATTTTGTATATAATCCCACACTGCTGAACAGATGCCAGCATTTAACAGCTTGGATGATGACACAGCTTCATTCGGACTGTATGTTTGTCATTTCTGCCAATGTATCATAGTTAGATGCATTTGTGAGGACAAAGTGCAGGCAGTCTCCAGGTTATGAAGGGATTCCGTTTTTACCAACATCCAGAAGCAAATTTTATCCTTTGAGTCAGAAAATACACATTATTGTAACAAATGGTGTAGATGACAGTCAGTTAAGTAGAACATAATTATTGCCTTTCTCTGCCAAGTTACAATGTGCAAAATTAGGGTGTCCCACACTTAATGGCTGGTTTTGATGGGCCTGAATCATAAGAGGCTGTTACATTGTTTAATAGAGTATTGTTGCACAAGCAATTGCTTGTCAATTAAAAAAAGAACCCCCTAAAGTAGCCTCCTATGGTGAAACTGGCAGTCTGTGTTCTGAAGAGATACTGGGGCTTGATTACTGTAGTGAGACCACGAATCAATTTTGTTCACCATATACATTTACATGCATTAGGAATTTGCTGTAGTGTGTTAGCTACAAGCAACAAAAGACATTTAACCAATTATAAGAATAATGAATTACATACAGAAATAAAGTTAGAGGATGAAATACAGATATGGAATAAACATGTATAAATAACTAAATACCAACATGTATTACAATATAAACAACTTTATAATCAGAATCAGATTTAATGTCACCGCATATGTCATGAAATTTTCTGGCAGAGGTACATTGCAATAAATATAGAAAAACTATATGTATATATACACACACACACACACACACACACACACACACATAATAGTTAAATTAAGGTAAGTAGTGCAAAAATTGAATTTTTTTTTAAAGCACTGAGGTAGTGTTCATGGGTTCAATATCCATTTAGAAATCAGACGGCAGAGGGAAAGAAGCTGGCCCTGAATTGCTGAGTGTGCCTCTTCAGGCTTCCGTACCTCCTTCCTCATGGTAACAATGAGAAGAGGGCATAGATTTGTGGTGGGGGACCTTAATGGAAGCCACTTTTCTGAGGCACCACTCCTTGAAGATGTCTTGGATACTACAAAGGCTAGTATCCACGAAGGAGCTAATTTTACAATTCTCCGCAGCTTACTACGATCTTGTGCAGTACCAGATGGTAATGCAGCCAGTCATAATCCTCTCCACAGTACATCTGTAGAAGCTTGAGTGTTTTAGATGACAAATCAAATCTCTTCAAACTCCTAATGAAATATAGTCACTGTCTTGCTTTCATTATAACTGCATCACTATGTTGGGACCAGGTGAGATCCTCAGAGATCTTGACTCCCAGGAACTTGAAATTGCTCACTCTGTCCATTTTTGATCCCTCCATGAGGACTGGTTTGTGTTCCCTCATCTTACTCTTTTCTGAAGCCCATAATCAGCTCTTTTGGTCTTATTGACATTGAGTGCAAGTTTGCTATGGTGACACCGCTCAACTAGCTGGTATATCTCGCTCGTCACCATCTGAGATTCTGCCAACAATGGTTGTATTATCAGCAAATTTACAGATGGCATTTGAACTATGCCAGGCCACACAGTCATAGTATAGAGAGAGCAAAGCAATGGGCAAGCACACATTTCTGAGGTGCAACAATGTTGACTGTCAGCAAGGTGAAGATATTACCAATCCACACAAGTTATAGTCTTCTAGTTAGGAAGTCAAGGACCCAGTTGCAGAAGGTGGTACAGAGGCCCAAGCTCTGTAGCTTTTCGATCAGGACTGTAGGAATGATGGTGTTAAACACTGAGCTATGATCAATGAACAGCATCCTGACAAAGATATTTGTATTGTCCAGGTGACCCAAGGCCACGTGGAGAGCCATTAAGATCACGTCCACTGTGGACATTGTGGCGATAGACAAAATGCAGTGAGTCCAGGTCCTTGCTGAGGCAGGAGTTGATTCTAGCTATGACCAACCCTCTCAAAGCATTTCATCACCGTAGATATGAGTACTACTGGCCAATAGTCATCAAGGCAGCTCACGGTCCTCTTCCTGGGCACTGGTATATTTGTTGCCCTTTTGAAACAGGTGAGTACTTCTGACGGTAGCAGTGAGAGATTGAAAATGTTTTTGAATACCCCTGCCAGTTGCTTGGCACAAGTTTTCAGAGCCATACCAGATCCTCACATCTGTAGTTTTATTCACCCTTTCAAAGCAAGCATAAAGAGCGTTGAGCTCATCTGGTAGTGAAGCATCACTGCCATTCATGACGTTGAATTTCACTTTGTATGAAGTAATGGCCTGCAAGCCCTGCCAGGGTTGGCATGCATTTGATTCCACCGCCAACCTCACTCAGAATTGTTTCTTTGCTCTTGAAATGGCCCTCTGTAAGTCATACCTGGTTTTCTTGTACAGACCTGGGCTGCCAGACTTAAATGCCACAGATCTAGCCTTCAGCAGACTACAAAACTCCTGGTTCATCCACGGTTTGGGAATGTACAGTAAGTTTTCATAGACATAGTCATTCTCACAGATTTTAATTAAGTCATGTACAACTGTGGCATACTCACTCAGACTCAAAAGATGAATCGCTGAATATAGTCCAGTCCACCAATTCAAAGCAGTCCTGTAAGCGCACATGCACCTATCTTATCCATACCTTCTTGGCCCTCTCTACTGGTGCTGCAGACTTCAGTCTCTCTCCATACTCAGGAATTAGGAGCACAGCCATGTGATCAGACTTTCCAAAGTGTGGGCATGGGATAGCACAGTATGCACTCTTGAACTTAGTGTAACAGTGTTGTTTCCTCAGGTACTACAAGTGATTTGTTGATAATAATTATTTAGTGACTTTTTTAAATCTGGTTTGGTTAAAATCCCCCAAAATAATGAGGAAGGCATCCGGATGTGCTGTCTCATGCTTGTTGATATTACATCATTCAGTTCGTCTAAATTGGCCTGTGGTGGGATGTACACTGCCACTAAACTAAACTGATCACTGAAATCTCCTGTGGCAGGTAAAGAAGCAGGTAACAAGGCGTTCCTGAACTGATGAACAGGAGTGGGACAGCACCACCATATTTTTACACCATGAGGAATTGATCATGAAGCAAACCCACCTCTCCCCCTATCTTTAGCTTTTAAAGACTCAGCAGTCCTATCTTGGCGGTGTATCGTGAACCAATCAATCTGAAACGCTGCATCTGATATGGAAGGGAAGCAGAGGACACACACTGTCCTAATGTCCCTAGCACTGAGATCTTCAGTTTTATTGACCAGAGACTCTACATTTCCAGCAAGGTGGTCAGTATTGTGAGTCGAAAACCTCATTTTAAAAAAAAACGCAACATTAACCCACCACGACAACCTAATTTCCATCGTCATTTTAAGAGGACAGTTCACCGGCTACAGTCCAATCTATTTCCTTCAGTTTTAAGCAGCTTTGATTGTTTAATCATATTAAAACATCATTGCTGACTATACACACCTCAGAAGAAGTTGAGGTTCTCTGCTGTAGCTGGCTGGAATGGGAATACTTGATCGTTTCCGTCAAGCTGCGCCACTTCCGAGTTGCTTTAATTGGCGTCCCAGAAGTTAAAACAAAAAGTGTTTACAGTGCAGTGTAGTGATAGGAATAATCAATTTGGTGAGGGGGGAGAGACCAACTAGAATGGTTGATCAGTACACAACTGCTTTAAGGAAGAAACTTACAAGATGGCATGAAGCTTTTGTTTTAATAGCCCTATAGCACTTTCCAGAATGCAGCTTTCAGAAGAATCAGTTTGCAGCATGGGTAATATCTGCAACGATTTTTCCTGCCCTCTTCTTTGTCCTGGACACATACAAATCCTGCAGTGATGGTGGACAGTAGCCAATGACCTGACAGTCCATTGTACTTTTTATATTGTGAGATGATGCTGCACCAAACCAGGCAGTAATGACTGATATGAGGATGCTCAGTATGGTGGCAATGTAGAATTGCACCAGTCTGTGCTGAGTGTCCTAATGTTCAAATGGTTTAATGTTAATGCCACAGAGGACTCCCAGGGCCATCCATCCCACATGTATTTCAAATATTTCAATATGTAGTAAACAACCAATTCATAGTTTTGTAACTCATTATGATTTTCTGCAATGAGTTTGTATCTGTGAAACAGCCGTCATAATGTACCCAGTGCCATATTCAGTTTCACCCTTGTTCTTCTTTCAATGCAGTTATTCTTATGCAACTGAGCCTTATTTAGGAGTACTAGTCCAGTAACTTAATCATATTGTCACTGCTTCCTCACTTGCTGTGTTTCCTCAAAATAATTATCACAAGATAACTTAAAAATCAGTAAGTACAATGCATTGATTTCTGCCAACTGTGCTGTTGAGTGAAAGAGATTAACTGAATTGTGTCTGTTTCAATAAAAATCATTAATGTCAAATTAATTCTAATAAATACCAGATTGAACATAATTTGATAATATAATTTTTCAAATTAATTTAAACTGAGCAAATTCAATTAAATAAAAACCAAAGTGAATGGGTGAACTGTTGCTTAAACAATTCCTATGAACCAAATTAAATTCATATTGTTTAGTTATCCCTTCTACAGCAAGTTATAAACAACCTTATTACACAATAAGCCAGATATTTCTGGCTGTTGCCAGTAGGCTCCAGTGTCAGCAAACAGCTATTCTACTTAATAATTCCTATGGTTACCCAGTCTCTTTAAGTGTGAAACATACTCAGTGATAGCATAGTCACTGAATCCACATGAAGATGAAAGTTTGGCCAGC
This sequence comes from Mobula birostris, assembly GCF_030028105.1. NCBI lineage: Eukaryota > Metazoa > Chordata > Chondrichthyes > Myliobatiformes > Myliobatidae > Mobula > Mobula birostris. The sequence continues at coordinate 122,163,218 of NC_092373.1, read as the reverse complement.
ATTACAACACAGCATCTCTTTATTGAACAGATTCTCAGCTTGTCAAATAGGGAAGATGAGTCAAGTAACTTTACATCAAATGTTTTCAAGGACGAGTGTTAAATTTTTAGTGTTTTTCAAAATGGTGTTAAAATGTTTTAAAATACTGAATACATCATTTAAATATCAAAGACATTTAGAACCTTGCTCTGCTTCACAGATATGACACAAAGCAAAACATCCCCACCCACTCTGTCCTCCCAACTCTGCCTCTGTCAAAGCCTGTCAGAGATGTTCCAGGGTGGGGCACCAACAAAATACCAGCTGTGCTGTATTCCTTGTCTGGACCTTGCTATCCACGTCCTAGGAGCAGATAATCAGCAAGGCCAACTTTTCACATCCAAGACTTCAAAACATTCCAACAATATTTCCTCATTCACTGTAATAATCAAAAGCCACACCATTTCACATACTTATTTTTTTCTGCATATTTGTCCAAGCCTTCAGAATACAATTCTATTACACAATACCCTTTGAATTCTGCAATAAAGTACAGTGCAGCCAAATGTTCACTGCAGTAGCCAAGATGTCAATTGTCTACAATCATATACAAAAAATGGCCTGTAGCAGGAATCAATATACTTACAATCCACTATGCAAAACTGTAGATGAAAGATCATTTTGATTTTATACAAGTACTAGACCAAATGGATACAACGATTTTCAGATGCCATAAACATTACTATGCAACTTAAAACCAAATATTTCCCATTGGCAGTCTACAATATCACCCAATGGAAACCTGTTGCTCCAAAATGATGGATTAGGGGGTTTGCCTGAGTATTTGCTTGTCCAGCCTTATGTAGGTACATTGTAAATACAAAAAACAGCACTAGACTGGTCATAATTGCAGGCTGATGGCCAACATTCAGGGAATAGAAAAGTGATAAATTAATACATTGGGAGTGCCTCTTTGAAATAGAGGCCAAGGCACACAGTTGGACATAGTTAGTCTTTAGCCTTCTATGCCATGCTGTACAGTTTCTACAAGTTTTTTTTTAAATGTTAGTACTGTTGCTTCTGTGCTTGCTTGAAATGAGAAAATAGCAAATGGCAGCATTGTAAATGTCCTAAATTGTCCTATATGATGCCTTGAACCACTTACTCATTCAATACTCACATTTAAATTCAGACTACACAAAGCAGCAGCTAACAGCCACTAAATTCTAGATTGTGAATTTTTACAGATGGACAATTCAACCAGGCGTATGAGTAAACTCTACTTCTGTCTCGTAATATGTGTATGCATTTATGCTGATCATTGAAGTAGTAAAGCGTCTCAAAATGCTTTTACAGGAGCATAAACTTGATACCGACCTACCTATGATAATATGTCTGGTGACAAAAAGCTCAGTCAGTTATGGGTTTTAATAAGTGAATTCATTGTGGAGAGAAAAGAGAAGGGTTTAAGGAAAGAATTTCAGGGCCTTGGACTCAGGAAATTGAAATTGCAACAGTCAATGGCATTCAGTAATGCACAGTAACAATGTGAAAGAAGCCCAAATTAAAGTATGGTAGAAATGTTTTTGAATGTTAAAGCTGAAGGGACAATGCACTACAGGCAACTGGAAACAAAACTAGCTAAAACTGTTTTAAAAATGAATCAGGTTTGGAATAATACACTTCGAAATATTGCCATGGACCTTTTGATTTTTTTCCCCAATTTATCACTGACATGGACCAAATAACAACTATTGTATGACTGCCACATATAACTACTGTACTTAGACTACATTCCCATAAAGATTAAGATACCACATGGCCTTAAAAATCAACAAATCTAGCCAACTTTTGTCAGTATCATATAAACAGTTTGCAATGAACATGCTGTTAACACTTCATTCATACTGTTACCCTCTTTTATGTAGTCAGTCCTGCAAATATTCTTAAACATTTCTAAACACACGTTTTGCACATATTGAAAGAGGCAATTAGTAAAGCTGCAGGATGTATCAGTTTGATTTTTATCTTACTTATATTGTCTGCTATACTGCATCTGTTAGCCACCCTTGGGAAGAAATCCATTGTAAACAAGCTTTTGTGCTTAACTGGGATATCCTGTATAAACATACATTTCCTACAGCTGTGTTTCATATGTAATTCTTAACAAAAGAGTTCAGTGTCAATTAAAATTTAGTCAGTGCACATGGCACTGTCAAAAACATCTCTTCTAATATTTAACTACCACAGAATAAAATACACAATGGCAACGTACATCTCAGAACAGCAAAACCATTCAGTACGCATTGTGCAAACACAGAACACAATGCTAACAATTTTGCACAATATTACTGCACTGCTAATAAAATGCAAAAACCTTCAACAATATTGCCATAAGATCAATGGGGCATTATTATCCTTTTCAAGCACCAGCATGGTGTCCAGCAACATTTAATAGTGGCTACTACTTCAATAAAAATCATTGCTGGTGCTAGTTGGTGCATGGCTCATTAGATTCCAGCTATGAGTAGATTAAACTAGGATGCTATTTTGTAGAGTCCTTCCACTTCATCGCAGATGGTGCAAATAAAAAAAGAAGGCACATGTCTTAAAAAGGGAAGGAGGCTAAAGAAAGGAAATGAAAGGCCAGTTAGCCTGACTTCAGTGGTTGGGAAGATGTTGGGAGATTTCAGGTTACTTGGAGGCACATGATAAAGTAATAAGTTAAAATCAGTATTGCTTCCTTAAGGGGGAATCTTGCCTGACAAATCTGTTGGAATTATTTGAGGAAATAAGACAGGAAAGACAAAGGAGAATCCTTTGTTGTTTACTTGGATTTTCAGAAGGCCTTTGACAAGCTGCCACACTAGGTTTTAATTGACACTGAACTCTGAGGCTGCCTAACAAGAGCCCATGGTATTACAAGAAAGATACTAGCATAAATAGAAGATTGGCTCAACAGGAGGTAAAGTGTCAGAGCAAAGGGGGCCTACTCTGGTTGGCTGCCAGAGACAATTAGTGTTCCACAGGGTCGGCATTGGGATCACTACTTTTCACATCATATATTAATGACTTGAATGATGGAATTGATGGCTGTGTGGCCAAGTTTGCAGATGATACAAAGATAGGTAGAGGGACAGGTAGTGTTGAAGAAGCAGGGAGTCTGGAAGGATTTGAACAGATTGAGAGAATGGGTAAAGTAGTGGCAGATGTTTTATAGTGTAGAGAAGTGCACAGTCATTCACTTTGGTAAAAGGGATAAAAGTATAGACTCTTCTAATTGGGGAGGAAATTCAAAAATCAGGAGGTGCAATGGGATGTGGGAGTCCCTTGCGCAGGATTCCCTAAAGATTAACTTGCAGGTTGAGTTGATGGTAAAGGTGGCAAATGCAGTGCTAGCATTCATTTCAAGAGGACTAGAATACAAGTGCAAGGATGTGACACTAAGGTTTTATGAGGGATGGGTCATTCCCCGCACTTGGGAGTGTTGTGAGCAGTTTTGGGCCCTTCATCCAAGAAAAGATGCACTGACATTGGAGAGGGTCCAGAAGAGGTTCATGGGAATGATTCTGGGAATGAAAGAGTTAACATATGAGGAGCCTTTGTTAGTTCTCAGCCTGTACTGGCTGGATTTTGGAAGAATCATTAAAATCTATGGAATACTGAAAGGCCTAGATAGAGTGGATGTATAGATGATGTTTCCTATAGTGGGTGAGTATAGGATCAGAGGGCACAGCCTCCGAATAGAAGAACATCCCTTTAGAACAGAGATGAGAAGGAACTTCTTTAGCCAGAGTGTGGTGAATGTGCGGATGGCAGAGCATCAAAGGTTACAGGGAGAAGGCAGGGGAACGGGGATGAGAGGAATAATAAATCAGAATGATGGAATGGCTGAGCAGACTCTGTGGGGTGAGTGGCCCAATTCTGTTTCAATACTGTATGGTCTCATAGTCTGAAATTAAAGCACAATTCTTTCAATGCCTCTGCACATTTCCTGAAATCAAAGCTTCAGCACTTCTGCAACAGAAATGCTAGCTACTCGAGTTTTAAATTCTTAGGAAATTGCTATGATTGCAGAAGAAACATTTCTTTTAACGTCTATTCAACTATTCACTTACCTATTTAATATTCCATTTCTCTTTCGCTTGCATAAAATAAAATATTTTAATGACATCCTGTTACTATTTCAATATATTTCTATGCCATAGTACTATAGATTCCTCCACCCTAAAAGTTCCTCCCTTTAAAATCTATACATTGTGTTGCCTGCTTTTCTTCTCCATGGCTTCACTAAGATAAGTGCACTGCAACAACCCGAACACCAACTCTTGTTTTTCTGAAACCAGTTACCAGCTATATATTTCTTTCCTGTTATATCTTACAGGATTTTAAATCAAGGATACCAGGCAATGATCTTTTCTATAATCTAGTGAGAGATTGCTCCATGTTTTTAAAAAAAAAGCATTTTATGGAACAAACAATTCACCTCCCAACACCTCAAAGTCATTCACAATACATAAATTAGGAGACTCTCAATTTGTCTGGATGGTGAAGCTCCATCATCACTTGAAAAGACTGACACCATCCAGGGCAAAACATTCTTCAAAGTGAAATACAACCCTAAACATTTACTGCATCATGGTGACCACAGGATGTACTATCTACAGAATGGACTGTAGTTATTTGCCAAAACTTCTCCTGCAACACCTCCTAAATCTGATCTCCACCATAATGGATAAGAGCAGTAAACCTATGATGCTCTGTCACTTTCTGGTTCCACTTAAAAGTCACACACAAACATTAATCATGCTTGGTCTAAACCTTGAAAATACTTGCCAAACAGCACTGCACCTTAAGGACATTAGTATCAAAAAGTAGTTCTTAATATAATTTGGAATGGACAATAGATGGCAACCAAGTCAACATCATCCACGTCATCCACATCCCGAAAAAATAATAAATAAAATAATGTGCTTTAAATATGAGTTTTAAAGCTCTTCAAATATTATCCACACAGGGGAAAAACATTGAATTAATAAATGACATTTCACTTCTATGGGCTTATATTTTTGCTCACTGCTCATACAAGGAAGCTGCACAGTGATGCAGATAGCAGCGTTGCCTCATAGTTCAATCCTGCCCTAAGGTAATGTCTGTGTGGAGTTTGCACATTCTCCCCATGAATGCAACACACATAAAAGTTGCTGGTGAATGCAGCAGGCCAGGCAGCATCTCTAGGAAGAGGTGCAGTCGACGTTTCAGGCCGAGACCCTTCGTCAGGACTCACTCTCACTCTCCTTTTTCTCCCTCTGTCCCTCTGAATATGAATCTCCCCATGAATGCATTGTCTCTGGTTTCCTCCCACATCATAATTTGCCTCCTGCCACACAGGACTACAGTGGGCACAATCTCACTGGCTCCTACTTGGCCTTGGACTATCTACATCAGGCTGCTGACATAGGTATTACAGCTTGGCTTTCAACACCATCATCCTATCAGTACTAATCAACAAGCCTCTGTACCTCCCTCTAGAACTGGATTCTTGCATCAGGAGACCAGGCTCATTGTAGATCTGTAACAATATATTCACCTCACTGACAATCAACACAAACATCTCAAGCTGCTCTACTCTCTACACTATTGACTGTGTGGCTAGGAACAGCCCAAATATCATCTATAAACTCAATGATGACACCACATTAGTTGGCATAATCTCAAATGGCAACAAGGTGTTGTACGGGAGTGAAACAGATTGGCCAGCTGAGCAGTGTCACAGCAACAACCTTGCACGCAGCTTCAGTAAGACCAAGGAATTGATTGAGGACATCAGGAAAAGGAAATCGGGAGAACACACACTAGTGCTCATTGCGGGGTCAGCAGTGAGGAATTTAAATGTCTGGGTGTGTCAATACTATTCTGAGCCCAACATATTGCTGCCGTCACAAAAAGGCACGCCTACGGCTATACGTCATTAGGAGTTTGAGGAGATTTGGTATGTCACCAAAGACTGTCAAATTTGTTCAGATGTACTGTGAAGAGAATTTTAACTGGTTGCATCACTGACTGCTACAGAGATTCCAATGAACAGGATCAAAAGAGACTGTAGAGGGTTGTAGACTCTGTCAGCTCCATCATGGGCACAATTCTCCCCATCAGTGAAGACATCTTCAAAAGGTGCTGTCTCTTCTGCACAATTTATTTTAAATTAAGTCTGAAGTTACAGTAATTTTTTTTTGCCTTGCACTGTATACCATTGCCACACAAACAAAAAAAATTCAAACGTGATAATAGTGATAATAAACCTGATTCTAATTCTGAAACAAAATAAATATACAATATTGACATAATGCTGGAAGAACTCAGCAAACCAAACAGCATCGATAGGATTGAATAACAGTCGACATTTCAGGCAGAGTTCCTTCTTCAGGACTGCAAAGGTAGGGGGAAGACATCAGAGTATAAAAGGCGGGGGGGAGGAAGGAGGCTAGCTAGAAGGTGATAGGTGAAGCAACACACATCAAAGTTGCTGGTGAACGCAGCAGGCCAGGCAGCATCTCTAGGAAGAGGTACAGTCGACGTTTCGGGCCGAGACCCTTCTTCAGGACTAACTGAAGGAAGAGCTAGTAAGAGATTTGAAAGTGGGAGGGGGAGGGGGAGATCCAAAATGATAGGAGAAGACAGGAGGGGGAGGGATGGAGCCAAGAGCTGGACAGGTGATTGGCAAAAGGGATATGAGAGGATCATGGGACAGGAGGCCCAGGGAGAAGCAAAAGGGGGAGGGGGGAAAAACCAAGAGGATGGGCAAGGGGTATAGTCAGAGGGATAGAGGGAGAAAAAGGAGAGAGAAAGAATGTGTGTATATAAATAAATAACAGATGGGGTACGAGGGGGAGGTGGGGCATTAGCAGAAATTTGAGAAGTCAGTGTTCATGCCATCAGGTTGGAGGCTACCCAGACAGAATATAAGGTGCTGTTCCTCCAACCTGAGTGTGGCTTCATCTTTAAAGTAGAGGAGGCCGTGGATAGACACTTAATGCCCCACCTCCCCCTCGTACACCATCAGTTATTTATTTATATACACACATTCTTTCTCTCTCTCTCTCCATTTTCTCCCTCTGTCCCTCCCACTATACCCCTTACCCATCCTCTTGGGTTTTCCCCCTCCCCCTTTTGCTTCTCCCTGGGCCTCCTGTCCCATGATCCTCTCATATCCCTTTTGCCAATCAACTGTCCAGCTCTTGGCTCCATCCTTCCCACTCTTGTCTTCTCCTATCATTTTGGATCTCCCCCTCCCCCTCTCCCTCTCAAATCTCTTACTAACTCTTCCTTCAGTTAGTCCTGACGAAAGGTCTCAGCCCGAAACATCGACTGTACCTCTTCCTAGAGATGCTGCCTGGCCTGCTGCGTTCACCAGCAACTTGGATGTGTGTTGCTTGAATTTCCAGCATCTGCAGAATTCCTCATGTTTGAGGTGATAGGTAAAGCCAGGTGGGTAAGAAAGATGGAGGGCTGGAGAGGAAGGAACCTGATAGGACAAAAGAAGGTGAGAGGTAGGTGAGAAGAGGTAAGGAGCCAGAGTGGGGAATAGAGGAAGGGGGGAAAGAGAGGGAAAAATATACATTTACGCTTCTTCAACTGCTTCACAGCAATTAGTGGGGAGACAATGGAAGATAGAATGAGAATAGTTCCTTGAAAGATATGCATCTTTTCAGAACATTTCCTTCACAATAGCTTGTTGTGGTTTAACTATTAATTGCATAATTCATAAGTAATGATTAAACTATCAGTGCATCTGCACAAGAAAGGTAAATGGCATGCATGAATCTCAAGACTGACGTGGGATGCCTGAGAATGGTTTAGGTCATTCACATTAAAGATTGCTGCCCAATCAAGGGATCCTGGGAGCAAGAAGATTGTTTCAGTGTGGCAGAGTGGGTGTAATTTACATCAAGATTGTTTTGGAGCCAAGGATAATGGCAGATTTTAAAAGGACAGCACTCAAGAAAAAAGAACAATTAACTGCCAAATAATGGAAAGGAATAATAATGAATTCTAGAGAGTAATTAATTTGATAGGAAAAGGATCAAGGGACCCAGAATTAGGCACCTTATTTTACACAATGTGAACCAGAAAAGGCCTGAAGTGAGAGGGGGAAAAAATATTTGTCTTAGTAGACTATCAGTCTTGGTAAAGCCACAGTCTTATTACAGCAGAGCACGGCACAATAGTCTCAGTGTAGACTGGTACCAAACAATGCTGCTCTTTATCTGCAACAAGCTTCCTGTAAGAGTGACCTAACCTAGAGGTTTTGTGTTCAAGCTTAGCACCCACTCCAATCAGAGTTCACCCCAGCCTCAGAAAGTGAGCTGCAGTACGTAGATGGCATTGCACACATTCAAAAGTGAAGCTAACAGTAATCTTCAACTCATTCACAATACATAGCAGAAGGGCCATGAACAGTGGCAAAACAAATATACTCATCCAACCTGCCAGCCATGTAAAACTACACCCTCCAACAATACAGGTTCACAGAAAGAATTTGGAAAATATGCTCTCTCTCTCTCTGTATTTGGGGAGCAATCTCTCAGTGAAGGCAGGGATCAGTCACGAAATTCACCATTACCAGCACAACCCAAGGGAAAATGGAGTTTCAAGATCAAGATTTCAAACCCAGCACAAAACTCAGTCTATGAGACAGTAGCTTCCCCTGCTCTGTTATATGCTCAATGGTCACTTTATTAGGTTCACCTGTACACCTGCTCATTAATGCAAATATCTAATCAGCCAATCATGTGGTAGCAACTCAATGCATAAAAACAAGCAGGCATGGTCAAGCAACACACATCAAAGTTGCTGGTGAACGCAGCAGGCCAGGCAGCATCTGTAGGAAGAGGTGCAGTCAACGTTTCAGGCCAAGACCCTTCGTCAGGACTAAGATCAGTTGTTCAGACTAAACATCAGAATAGGGAAGAAACATGATCCAATTGACTTTGACTGTGGAATGATTGCTGGTGTTTTGAGCATCTCAGAAACTACTGGTCTCCTGGGAATTTCATGCACAATAGTCTCAAGAGTTCACAGAGAATGGTGCAAAAGAAAAACACCACTGAAATACACAATACATTGAACCTTGAAGTGGGTGGTTTACAGCAGAAGGTCATACCAGATTCCACTCCTGTACCTAATAAGGTGGCCACTGAGATTTAGACAATATGGGAGAGATATGCCCATGATGCATTGTGCCAACTCTCTGCAGCTTCTTACACCCCAGTGCATTCAAATTGCTATATCAGAGCATGATGCAACCAGTCAGGATACTTTCAATAATACATCTGTAGAAGTTTGTTAGGGTGTTTGATGACAACCCAAACCTCCTTAACCTCCTAAGAAATGAGCTTTTGCAAAATCTTCCAAATACACTGGCAAGATACCCTTATCAGCATCAGTATCCTCTCCCAGGTCAACATTCTGAGCATTGAGTAACTAATTACAATCAATCAGATAGCTCCTATGGACGTCATGTCATTTCTGTGACCAACACCAGATACCTATGAAAGACTCAATCTCTTTCCATGACAGAGCTTAGAGCTGTATATGGTGAGCAGGAAAAGATTCAAGGATGTCGTCAAAGCCTCCTTGAAAATCTACGGTGTCACCTTTGGTTCGCATTCAAAATGGAGGAGCAGCATTTGGGATACAACAGGAGATGCAGTGTTTCAAATTTTGCCCTGCACATCTCAGGTAACAATGCAATGCAACACAACTTCAAACAACTGTACACAAGATTACTAACAAAATGTTGAACTGATACTGTAATCAAGATAAGATGAACACAAACTCTGAAAATTACCATTAAAAATTATAACGTGTTAAATTTCACAAGCCCAAAAGAAAAATACAAATTGGTTCAAATTTATTCTCTTGAAATATTTTTCTTTGAAAGTTCCCATGAAGTTTGATTCCACCATCTTACAAGAGGTGCATTCCAATCTATGACATAATTCCTGATCAATTTCCCTCTTGTTCTTTTGTCAATTACAGTCTCTGTTTATTAACCTAATTTGAACAAGCTCAAGCCCAGAGGTTTCGGGACAAAGTCTCAAAAGGTAAAGCATTTTTTTTAAATGTAAATACAGTAATAACATGATTGTATTACAGGTATTCAACCCTCCTGATGAGGGGTCTCAGCCCAAAACATCAAGTGTTTACTCCCCTCCATAAATGCTACCTGACTTGCTAAGTTTATCCAGCATTTTGTCCGGCAATAATAATCATCTAGCTAGTGCTCATACATATATAAAACATAATAATCACCACCTCAAACATGATCACTTTTCATAACAGTTACTCAATGCCAGTGATGACTTCATATAATAGCAATTAAAATTTGCAAGTTAATTTACATAAAATTTCTTAATTGCTCCAACAATTAATTCAAGAATCAAACATTCAATAGACTTTGTAGTCACTTTGATTTAAACAAGATAAACTGATACATCATTGATTGGGGCTTAATAGATTAAATGCCACCAGCAATTTTGAGTTCAGTCAGTCAAGTTGCAATTTTAAAACAATTTCAACATTTAAATTGTTCAAATTTGAACAATCTGAATATCCATATGCTTTCTTAGCAGTTATACATTCCAATTTATCTCAGCAATTCCCTCTATTCTCACTAAATTTAGCTTCAGCCATTTAAGTATTATTAATTTTGATTTACAATGATTTACAAAACTTTTACTGGTTTGTTAAATTGACATTATTCTTACCTGTCCTTTTGCCTTACGTTAATTATTTTCTCTATTTAAAACAAGACACTGTATTAATTTTTCCTTGTTAAGTAATAAATGCATCACTTCAAAGGCAAAAGAAAATATTAATATCATGGAATCTCCCAAATTGAGGTCCAGTTGTTTCCAGATTCTTCTTGCATTTTTCACCATATTGCGTAACATAGCATAACTCAGCATGGCAAAATGTTTCCATTGTTCAGATATGTAACAGTTTCATCTCTGTTCCTCAACTGTTATACAAATTAAGTACAACTTTTGTACTAGCTCTTTACCAGAAAAAAATTGATTTAAATATTTTCCACCACACTTAATACTTCCTGAATATTTTGTCATTTATGTTGCTCTGAATCCTGTTCTACACTACACTTTGGCATTGTTATTGATTTTAAGTTTTAACTCCCCCCACCCCATATTTTTTTATTTAATTTCATTCACCAAATTCAGAATTTTGATTAGCTCAATTTTCACCATTTTGTCTTTTCTATTTGTTCAAACTCTTAATCCATTGATTTTTCCTGTATTCCTTTTAAATCTATTTTCTCTTTTATTGCCACATTAGATAAATATCCCAACTTCACTAAAATAACATTATAAAGACAAATATTGTCCTTGAATTAAGCTCAAATTTCCTGGGAATCTACATACAGCCTATCTCCTTAAGTGTGCAAACTAAACTCCTTACTTCACTTTTCTTTAGGTCAAAGGCACAGATGTCATTGAAATAATACTAAAGTTAATCTCCACAGCATCCTTCTCTTTAATCCACAATAAAATCTCACTTCCCACATCTCAGAAGCCTCCTCTCAACAGCAACACAAGTTGATGACTAATCTAACAATATCTCCTGTGTGCCAGCATAGGCATCAAATGCTTGTAAAAGATTATTCAATGACCAGGGTCTTAATCCTGACACCAAATACACAACCTATTGAGCAAAATGAATCCCATCCTCCTATACACATCAAAAATGCAGACAGTTTAAAAGCACCAACAGCTCAAAAGTACTCAAGTACCACTGTCAAAATTGCTTAGAGACAATTTGCCAAATCCACTGACAAGATCAGTGAATTGTTAGAAACCATAGAAAAACTACAGCACAGAAACAGGCCTTTTGGCCCTTCTTGGCTGTGCCGAACTATTTTCTGCCTAGTCCCAATGACCTGCACACAGACCATATCCCTCAATACCCCTCCCATCCATGTATCTGTCCAATTTATTCTTAAATGTTAAAAAAGAACCCACATTTACCACCTCGTCTGGCAGCTCATTCCATACTCCCGCCACTCTGTGTGAAGAAGCCCCCCCCCAATGTTCCCTTTAAACTTTTCCCCCCTCACCCTTAACCCATGTCCTCTGGTTTTTTCTTCCCCTTGCCTCAGTGGAAAAAGCCTGCTTGCATTCACTCTATCTATATCCATCATAATTTTATATACCTCTATCAAATCTCCCCTCATTATTCTACGCTCCAGGGAATAAAGTCCTAATCTATTCAACCTTTCTCCATAACTGAGTTTCTCAAGTCCTGGCAACATCCTTGTAAAGTTTCTCTGCACTCTTTCAACCTTATTAATATCCTTCCTGTAATTTGGTGACCAAAACTGAACACAATACTCCAGATTCGGCCTCACCAATGCATTATGCAACCTCATCATAATATTCCAGCTCTTATACTCAATACCTTGATTAATAAAGGCCAATGTACCAAAAGCTCACTTTATGACACTATCTACCTGTGACGCCACTTTTAGGGAATTTTGTATCTGTATTCCCAGATCCCTCTGTTCCACTGCACTCCTCAGTGCCTTACCATTAACCCTGTATGTTCTATGCTTGTTTGTCCTTCCAAAGTGCAATACCTCACACTTGTCTGTATTACACTCCATCTGCCATTTTTCAGCCCATTTTTCCAGCTGGTCCAAGTCCCTCTGCAGGCTCTGAATTGGCTCACTGTCCACTACACCTCCAATCTTTATATCATCAGCAAATTTGCTGATCCAATTTACCACATTATCATCCAGATCATTGATATAGATGGCAAATAACAATGGACCCAGCACTCATCCCTGTGGCACACCACTAGTTACAGACCTCCACTCTGAGAAGCAATTCTCTACTACCACTCTTTGACTTCTTCCATTGAGCCAATGACTAATCCAATTTACCACCTCTCCATGTATACCCAGCAACTGAATTTTCCTAAATAACCTCCCATGCGGGACCTTGTCAAAGGCCTTACCGAAGTCTGTGTAGACAACATCCACTGCCTTCCCTTCATCCACTTTCCTGGTAACCTCCTCGAAAAACTCCAACAGATTGGTCAAACATGACCTACCACGCACAAAGCCATGTTGACTCTCCCTAATAAGTTCCTGTCTATCCAAATGCTTGTAGATTCTGTCTCTTAGTACTCCCTTCAATAACTTACCCACTACCGACGTCAAACTTACCGGCCTATAATTTCCCGGATTACTTTTCGATCCTTTTTTAAATAATGGAACAACATGAGCTACTCTTCAATCCTCCAGCACCTCACCCATAGACACCGACATTTTAAGTATATCTGCCAGGGTTCCTGCAATTTCAACACTAGTCTCCTTCAAGGTCTGAGGGAATACCCTGTCAGGTCCTGGGGATTTATCAACTTTAATTTGCCTCAAGATAGCAAGCACCTCCTCCTTTTCAATCTGTACAGTTTCCATGATCTCACTACTTGTTTCCCTTAATTCCATAGACCATGCCAGTTTCCTTAGTAAATACAGACGGAAAAAACCCGTTTAAGATCTCCCCCATTTCTTTTGGTTCCGCACACAGCCGACCACTCTGATCTTCAAGAGGACCAATTTTATCCCTTACAATCCTTTTACTCTTAATATACCTGTAAAAGATCTTTGGATTATCCTTCACTTTGACTGCCAAGGCAACCTCATGTCTTCTTTCAGCCCTGCTGATTTCTTTCTTCTTTCTTAAGTATTTTCTTGCACTTTTTATACTCAAGCACCTTATTTACTCCGTTTCCTATACGTCATACAACTCTCTCTTCTTCTTTATCAGAGTTGCAATATCCCTTGAGAATCAAGGTTCCTTATTAACTATTCACTTTGCCTTTAATCCTGACAGGAACATACAGGCTCTGCACTCTCAAAATTTCTCCTTTGAAGGCTTCCCACTTACTGATCACATCCTTGCCAGAGAACAACCTGTCCCAATCCACGCTTTTTAGATTCTTTCTCATTTCTTCAAATTTGGCCTTCTTCCAGTTCAGAATTGTTGTAAGTATCCACGCCTAGGTCAATATCTCCAGCACAAGCTTCATCTTGCTCAACAAGCATTGGCATAATCCCCAACCCCACTACCAATTCCTCCAAATCTTTAGAAAAGAATGAAACATTCTCAGCAACTCAGACTGGTGAAGAATTTTTTTGCCATTATTGATGGAACAAGCATTACAATTTCTTAACTTTCAGTTTGCAACTTTGTTTATAAATTTTTGACTTCATCATTAATACAATGGAAATCTTCTCTTTCAAAGCAGATAAGATTTTTGCCTGCTTTGTGCTTTCTTAGGTTCTTTAAATCCAAGGGCTCTGGGTTTAATTGGTTATCGAAGTACAGCTAGTCTAGCTTGATTTTCTTCTTCTATGAGTGGGATCAGTGGTTGTTCAGAAATTGCAAAATAGGAACGTTTTCTTCTTTTTGTTATACCAAGGATATCCTTGACAACAGCTAACTTCTTATCCTTGATATTTTACAAATGGTATCAGAATCAGGGGGAATCAGTTTATTACCAGGAACAAGAGCAAACGCTTCAATAAAGTACTCATGCTAAAGCCCTTTATGTTAGCAATGTTTTTGGCAATGTTTGCTTTTTAGCCTCATAAGATCCTTACAGGTGTAATTGATGCTTGGTCCTTACAAAGGCAGGGCAACCAATGCCAAACATTCACTGAATATGGACCAGAATGGGATCAAGCTAGACCAGTATTCTGTGCTGGTTCACTTTCAGGTCGGGCTTCACAATCCATTAGGAGATATAGTTCAAGTCCTCCACTGTTCTAGTCTGTGCAAGTCTCATTGCAATTACAACAACTACACTCATGCCTAGCTGAATTACAGCTGGTTTACATATTTTATGGCCTTGCAGTAGAGTACAGCATTTTACAATATAATTTTAGCCCACTAAATAAGGATACTTTAGAATCTGAGTGGCAATTGAATCTCTCAGTCCTTCTCTACCACAGGGAGAAACACAGACCTCTGATGTGTATGCCCAAGTAGTACCAAGGGACTAGCATGGTTTCTCCACCTATCAATTGGAGTGTACGGAAGGAGTTCCTTAGATCTAATGTACTTTAGCCATCCTTTAGGCACACATTGTACACTAATCCCATTTATCTTAAAATGTCTCCATTAACTCTTTCCCACCCCCACATTAACACCAACTACACAAAGGACTATTTACAATAGCCAATTAAACTACCAACTAATTGTGCCTTTGGCATGAGGGAGGAAACAGCACCAAAAGAAAACCCACTCAGGCTACGTCCACACTACGTCAGATAATTTTGAAAACAAAGCTTTTTCTCTTCGTTTTGACCTACCGTCCACACTGAAACGGCATTTTCATCTCCGGACGGCTGATCTTGGTTCTTGGTTCTTGATCCTCCAAGATATTCCGCACGGAAATTAAACTGGAGGTGGCTTTCAAGCTGGTCCCCTCAGTTTCTCTGTTTGCATCCTCTGATCTTCTGCCCGTACCCTCTGGCCTCCCAGTCTGCGGTGGTTGTACCCTCAATCTCCTGTACCCCAGGGTCTCCAAGCCGGCACTGTCGCTGACTGACCACCGCTGTTATAACGCGCAGTCGTTGTGAACGGCGTGACAGTTAAATTGTAAAGTGAGCTTTTTTGACTAGATCCCCTAAATTGATTTGATTGAATCTATCTTTAAAAATATTAATGTCAGAAATACGCAGGTCTGGCCGCAGAAGATTCCACTCTCTTGGTTCTTGATCCTCCAAAATATTCCGCATGGAACTTAAACTCGAGGTGGCAGAGGGTGGGCTTAAGGAGGAGATTTTTGAAGAAGAAAAGCTGCCTTAAATTTAATTGGGTTTGGTTGTGTGACTGTGTTAGGATTAAGATTATTCCATGCTTTAATTGTGCGGGGGAAAAACAAATTGCTGTACACATCTGACTGGGTAGTTAGTATTTCAAATTGAGTTAAGTGCCCTCTTCTACTCCTAATAGGTTTGGGTTTGATGTGGGATCGGTAGTCTATGTCGAGTTGACCATTTAACATTTTGTAGTTGTTGATCTTGTGCAGAGGATGGCTTCATGCGTGTGTTGTTTACTTTACTGTCTATGTTAATAGCTTGTTTGGAATTAAACATCTCCACTGCTTTGCTGACTTTGTAGTTGTTTGTAACTCGCAGAAACAGCTCAACTTCATTGTCTGTCTAAACGAAGAAGTCCGGTCTGATTTTCCAAGTTTTCTTTGTGTTCCTCGAAGACATTGTTGAAAACTTTCTTTTGCTGTTGTTGTAGGTACTCTAGTTTTTGACCAATGGAAATAGCACAATGCCGCCGTGGAAACGTAAATATTATAAAGTTTCCTCTTCGTTTGTTTTCTGTAGATGTGTCTGTGCATGCCCAGTAGGAGTAGATTCGCCCAAATACCTGTTTTAGTGTGAACAGAGATACTTTGAAAAACGCCTAGTGTGGACGCCTGGCATTTTTACTCAAAACCAGCGTTTTCAAAATTATCCGGTCTAGTGTGGACGTAGCCTCAGTGACAGAGGGAATATGCAAACTCTACAAGGAGAGTGACAAGTTGAGAATCAAACTCCAATTGCTGGAGCTGCAAGGTGGCAGTGTTAAATTCTGTGCCACTCTTCTCATTATCTTCCCCATTAGTTATTCAAATAAAGATTAAAATAATTGGTATCTACTGTAAACAGATTGAAACACCACTCCAAAGTGACTACTGCACAGCTACCTGTTTCGAAGGTAGCTTTCCCAAGCAGAACAGATTCGTCAGCAAATTTTGTTTTCAAATCCTGAACTTGAAAGAAAACTCTGCATAGCTCTGCTTTTCTACCACATTCTTAGCCAACTTCATCTTTTATTCCCATTTCCATCTTCCAGTATTTAAGATAGCCAACTCAGAGCCAGGGTATTTTTTTTAACATTAGCTATTAATTCAAGCTGTAAGAGTAAAAACCACTCAAGCACAACCCTCTACCTGTCGTTCTATTATTGCAACATTAGCTCTTCAAAGTTCTTTTAGCTTTATTAAAATTTTAAGTGACCACAGGATCTTTGCAGCTTTTGATTTCAAAATTCCTAGCTTTCTCCAGGAATTAAAACTATGCACTGCTAAGTGTTAGCTGCTGAAAATCTGTCCTGCTCATGTTCAAAAGTTGAAAATAATAGATCAAGGAGCCCAGTATTATAGCATGGTCACTGGATCAGCAACTGCAGTTTAAACTGTTCATAAACTAGCAGGTTAAACTGTCAGTTTTAGGCCAACAAAAAAAACTGTCTGGTAAGTTAGTTCCCCACCATTCCTAGCCAACGTTTTTTCCAAGACTTGTCACTAGCATAAGTGATATTACAGAAGCATGTCCCTTGCTGTTTTAGCACCTGATAATTATTTTAATCAAATCGAATTACAGATTTAAGAAATGCATTTTTTTTTACTCTGATATCTTACACACAGGAAATAGAACCCCAATTCAGATGATAAACTACTTCAGCAATATCTGAAGAGATGTTATTCTGGATCCTTTATTTCCACCCAACCAAAGATTTATTTTGCAAGTGCTGCATATTCTGCATGAACTTCCAACATGAACCAACACAAATTCTTTAATAACTTCCCCATAATCTGCAGCTTCAACCCCAAGAGAAAACATGCAATACTATTCCATGGAAAGGTACAATCAGTGGTATTGGGATCATGGGATTTCCAAAGCTTTTGAAGGTAGGATTTAATGTTTATAGCTAAATCAAATCAAGCTTATCCCATTCTTTGACTACAAGATAGAAAATGAATTTAAAGCTTCTTGATATATCCATTTCCTCTCTTAGTCCCTCCCAGCAAACATACTTCCTGTTTACAATTCCTAATCTTATCCTGTACTTTGGCTTCAATCCCTTTGTGACTTCCTGCACCCTAAGCAAAACTGTTCCAACTTATTTTTGGTTGGCTTAAGAGGATGTTACTAAAATAGAACACAGAGGATGTACAACCCATCAGGATTTAAACAAAACATTTTCATCATATCCTTGCATGATTAAGTTTAAGTGCCTTTTTTTAAAAATAAAATATCCATTTAAACTTAATTGTGCAAAAGCAACTCAGACAGGAGTCCTACTTGCTCATGCAGATAACAGCTCTGACAAACACAAAATTTCTGTCATGAAAGCAAATTCTTTGCATATGCGTGATGATGTCTGGAATGTAACCTTACATTTTTTTAACATTCAAGAACATGCCTACTCCCATGTCTAATCTGAAATGTTCAGTAACTGTCACACCCATAGCACTACCCAAAGACTCAATGGCACCAAGAGCTGTTCAGCATGATTTCCAAACATATTACAATGAGTGATGAACAAATAGTACCATATTCGTTGCATTCATTCATACATACCCAAAGAACATGCAGTGGATTTTGCAGTAGAATTTTCCTGTAATCTAAAAGTTAGCTTGGAATAGCAGCCTCCATAGGGAAATTTGTCTTTAGTACAAATAAGGCATTTTTTATCTCCCTGATCAGATTACTGAGTCCTGTAGAATCTATTCATGGAAAAGTAAATTATTTCATAATATAATGCAAGAGCATAAAATAAGGTTAAGGTAAAAAAGAGGAAACAAAATGGATGTAAAAATGTAGTAAGCCAAACAGATATAGCAAGTCAGAAAACCTTGTAGTTACATGGCCCTTTACAACTTCAGTCAAAAGGAACAACCATTGGAGGTTTTTTTAAAAATGTGTTACCCCTCTTGCAACGTAGACAACAAAGTGTTAATCTGTGCAGAGCGAACATTCTCAAACAAGACAATTATGACAATGTGATCTGATTTTTTGTTGATTGAAAAATCTGGGTGAATGGGGACAAGTGTGGCTGTAACAGAGGGCAAACGATTTCTGGATAGGTTGGAATTTCTAGTCCTACTCAGAAAGTGGGGATGGAGGAGAGAAAGAGGCATAGCGCAAATACAAAAATATATGAAAAAGTCAGGCATAAAAAAACAGCCGGACACAGATAAGAAATCAGAGATGACATAAAGATAGATTTTAATATTGATAGAACGGGAGGCAGACACAGAGGCAAGGGGGATAAATCCAAATAGTTGGTGGCTGATGGAGCCATGCACATATTTACCAAAACAGCAGCCAGGAACACAAAAGCATGTTCCTAAAAGGCAAAGTCATGCAATGTACAAATGCAATTTACTTTCCAACCAATTAAGTGAAATGTTGAAACTCAGCTGGCCTCTTATGTAACACACATAAAATATAAAATATATAAAATATATGTGTGTTGCTTGAATTTCCAGCATCTGCAGAATTCTTGTTGTTTGGCCTCTTACGTGCTCTTTACCTTCATATAATTCTCAGATTAAACTGCTTAGTACACTACAGACTTTCAATGATGCTTGGAAGTCCAAAGCAACCAGGAGCCCAGAGAGCATCTGAATTCTTACTGTACTGCTCACCACTGAAGGACCAGATGTAGTTCACATCTGGCTCCTCAACTCTAAACCAGGAAGGAACAAAAGTGAGCAACACACACAAAATGCTGGAGGAACTCAGCAGGCCAGCCAGCATCTGGGAAAAGAGTACAGTCAACACTTTGCACTGAAATGTTGACTGTACTCTTTTCCTAGATGCTACCTGGCCTGCTGAGTTCCTCTAGCATTCTATGTGTGTTGCTTGGATTGCCAGCATCTAAGAATTTTCTATTGTTTCTGACAGGAACAAATGTGAATGGGGTTGCCAACCCTGTGGGAAAAGTTGAGGTAAGAATGAATCATTTTGTTGTATTTTCATGTTTAAAAGTTATTTATTTGCATCTTAATTAGCTTTTTGTTATTAATTCTTTTGGATTACCAAAATGAATTTGGAGACATGAAAGACTACAAATACTGGAATATAGAGCATGTTTCTGAGAGACGCAGCAGGTCAAGCATCATCTGCTAAGGGAAATGAACAATCGACATTTCAGATCAAGACGGATCTGGCCTTGACTATCCAGTTCTTTCTGCAGATGATACCTGGCCCGCTGAAATTTTTCAACACTTCATGTTTTAACCAAAATCAATTTGGTTGTTTTTAATCATCTCGACAGAAACAGTGAAAAACTGTTCAAAACCTTTTAGCCACAACAAGACGTCAAAGCTATAAAGCCACTATAAAGGTAAAGTACAGTCGGCCCTCCTTATCCGTGAGGGATTGGTTCCCGGACCCCTCGCGGATACCAAAAAACGCGGATGCTCAAGTCCTTTATTCACCCTGTCTCAATACGGTGGACCTTAGGACCCAGCGGAGCCCCTGACCTTATTTAACCTGTCTCAGTGTAGTGGGCATTAGGACCCGGCTGCAGAGCTCTGAATCCGCAGTGTTTCTGTTCGCGAAAATAATCACGATTTAAAATGAAGTGGAAATAATAAAGTGATCGGAAAGTGGTGAAACGCCATCAGTCACTGGAAAAGCATTAGGCTACAGTCGGTCAACGATCGGAACAATTTTAAAGGATAAAATGAGAAAGGCCCTACCCGATTAAAGCTACAATTATTACTAAGCAACACAGTGGTTTAATTATTGGGTTTTGGGGTTTTGATTCTCCACACCAACCCAACACCGATGGAGAGTGCGCTCGGGAGCGCTCTGTCACTGGATCGAACTCAGGAACTTCCATTCCCGAGCCCGGCGCTGAAACATACGTTTCTTAAGCATTTTATATGCACAGAAAGGTAAAATATATACTAAGACAGACATTTGACTAACTGATGCTAAATAATACCGGATGTATCTGTTCTGACTTACTTAGTAAGAGAACTTCCGGTTTTTTTTCCATCCCAATCCACGATAACCTACGCACATCCTCCCGTATACTTTAAATCATTTCTAGATTACTTATAATACCTAATACAATGTAAATGCTATGTAAAATAGTTGTTATACTGCATTGTTTAGGGAATAATGACAAGAAAAAAAAGTCTGTACATGCTCGAACAGCAAGTGCTGGAAGAGTACTTCCGGGTTTTCTCGATTTGCGTTGAATTCGTGCATGCGGAACTCACAGATAAGGAGGGCCGACTGTAATCTATCTTTTCACTTAGCCATTAACACTGTGCTTTTGTGTGGTTTAAATTCTATTCCAAATTACAAACAAAACATTGATTCCAAGTCTTTATATTTTGAAATGTAGAAATACAAAGTTCATGATTAGGTCATAATTGTTTCCACCATCCAATTACCATATTCCTTCTCCACAACTATGATAAAATTGATTTGTGACATTCTTCTGTCACCTCAAATCATAATTAGTTTTTGCAGATTCTAAAATTCTGTAGAACAGAAAACTGATAACGTAGACAAGATTAACAGAACAAAATACCAGGGAATAGAAGATTTTTCTTGACTGTCAACCTTTTCCCTACACTTAACATGACCATTTATTTATCCACAAAAATCAACCATTTGGTGTTTGTGAAGTATCACTTTGCACAAATTGACTTCAATGTTTTGTTCATAACAAGCATGACCATAACACAAAGATGGCCACAAAATGATTCTAAGATTATCCTGAAAACATTTAAGGATATAGCAATTCTTCTTTAGGTTTTGTTTTAAATATCTAACTCTTCCTTTCTTTATTTCAACAAGGCTGATGCTTGTATTAAAGGATTATGTGCAGAGACTGGTTAACCTCAAGCTTTTTGCTTTAAAATATGACTGAGGGAAAATTGCATAAAATCACAAGGAATTAAATAACTTAGACAAGGTTAATCTGCAATATAAAACTATTAACAAGCAAGGTTAAAATTATAGAAAGGGAAAACATAAGAAATAGCAGGAGATAGATAGATATTTTACTGAGCCCAAAGGAAATTACAGAGACACAGTAGCATTGCAAGTGCACAGGTATACTAATATTAGAAGAGAATTAAGGAAGAATTTTAAAAAGTTAACTCAAACAGTCTAACAGGAGAGGAACATCACTTCCTCAACTATAGGTTGACTCATTATAGATCCTAATGGCTGAAGGTAAGAGTGACCTCAAATAGCACTCTTTGGAGCAGCACAGTTGTCTTAATCTATTATTAAAAGTACTCCTCAGTTCAGCCAAGATGGCATACAGAGGGTGAGAAACATTGTCCAGAATCACCAAGATATTCCATAGGGTCCTTTGTTCTACCACAGCCTCCAGTGTGTTCAGTTTGACTTCTATAACAGAGCCTGCCTTTCTAATCAGTTTATTGAGCCTGTTGACATCACCCATGTTGATGCCATTGCCCCAGCACACAACTGCATAGAAGACTGTACTGGTGCCAACACACTGGTAGAACAGGCGAAGGAGAGGCCTGCACACTCCAAAAAAGGACCTCAGTCTCCTCGGGAAGTAGAGGCAACTCTAGCCCTTCTTGTCCACAGCCTGTTGGTGCTCCATTCAAGTCTGTCATCCAGGTGCACCCCTGGGTAATTGTAGGTTCTCACCACATTCATGTCCTCACCATCAACAGTAACAGGAAGCAGTACAGGCTTAGTCTTCCTAAGGTCCATCACCATCTCCTCTGTCTTACTGATATTGAGCTGCAGATGATTCAGCTTGCACCAATTGACAAATTCCTCCACCAGGCCCTGTATTCATCCTCCCATCCTCCCTTTATACACCCAACTATTGCTGAGACATCAGAGAATTTCTGCAGATGACATGACTCAGTGTTACAAGGAACATCCCTAGTCCAAGGAACATCCCTAGAACAACTGCCCTTGCAATGGTCTTTCAGGCTTAGCAACAGAGGGACCAAGTTCTTCAAAAACTCGTATATGTATACACTTCCAGTGACATCCTGCTTCATTCCTCCATAATTTGCTCCCCTATTCTCTTAAAGAAGCAGCACCTGCCATCAGACACAAAATCTCATCCCCAGCACCCCACTGGCTTGGTCAAGGGTTCCAAAAATTACACCGAAGTTTTGAACAATGTTTTGCCTTTAAAGACAGTCCCTTCAAATAAAGGAAAATTCTTGACAATTAAAGTATGGCATTTCAGGTAAATCAAATATTTATGATTATCTCTTTAGAATACAAAATAAATGCTCTAACACCTTTCATTACCATGGAAATTTTGTGCCCAGAATTCAGTAACAATTAAGACCATAAGACATAGGAGCTGAATTAGGTATCGACCTATTGAATATGCTCCACCATTCAATCATGACTGATGAATTGTCCCTTTCAACCCCATTCTCCTGCATTCTCCCTGTAACCTTTGACACACTTACTAATCAGGAACCTATCACCTTCCACTTTAAATACATCCAATGGCTTGGCCTCCACAGCAGTTTGTGCCAATGAATTCCACAGATTCACAACCTTCCGGCAAAAGAATTTTTCCTCATCTCTGTTCGAAAAGGAATGTCCTTGTATTCTGAGGCTGTGGCCTCAGGTTCTAGACTCCCCCACTATTGGAAACATCCTCTCCACATCTGTTCTATTTGGACCTTTCAATATTCAATAGGTTTCAATGAGGTCTCCCCCTCATTCTTCTAAACTCCAGTGAGCACAGGCCCAGTGCCAAACAGTCTTCATACATTAACCCTTTCATTCCCATCACCTCGTGAACCTCCTCTGGATCCTCTCTAATGCCAGCACATATTTTCTTAGATAAGGGGCCCAAAACCACTCACAATACTCCAATTACGGTCTGATCAATCTTTTATAAAGTCTTAGAATTATATCCATGCTTGGATAGAACAGGATAGTCTAGTCCTCCGGAAATGAATGCTAACATTGCATTTGCCTTCCTTACCACCAATGCAACTTGCAAGTTAACCTTTTGGGAATCCTGCACCAGGACACCCAAGGCCCTTTGTACCTCCGATTCCTGAATTTGCTTCATTTGGAAAACAGTCTACACTTTAATTCCTTCTACCAGAAGTGTATGACCATACACTGTATTCCACCTGCCACTTCTTTGCATATTATTCTAATCTGTCCAAGTCCTTCTGCAGACTCCCTGCTTCCACAACACTACTTGCCCCCTCCAACTATTTTCGTGTTGTTCACAAACCTAGCCACAAAGTTTTCAATTCCATCTTCCAAATCATTCTCATATAACATGAAAGGAAGTGGCCCCACCACCCAGCACTGTGGAACACCACTACTCACCAGCAGTCAACCAGAAAAGGCCCCCTTTATTCCCACTCTTTGCCTCCTGTCACACCATGCTAGTACTTTTCCTGTAATACCGCGACTCTTGTCTTGTTTAGCAACGTGTGGCACTTTATCAAAGGCCTTCTGAAACTCCAAGTTAACAATATCCACTGACACTCTTACCTATCTTGCCTGTTATTTCTTCAAAGAATTCCAACAGATCTATCAGGCAAGGTTTCCTTTTTGAAAACCATGCTAATATTGGCTTATTTTATCATGCGCCTCCAAGTACCCTGAAACTTCATCCTTAATAATGGACTAACATCTTACCAAGCACTGAAGTCAGGCTAACTGGCCAATAATTTCCTGTCTTCTGCCTCCCTCCTTCCTTAGAGTTGAATGGAATTAAAAACTATTAAAACTGAAATAAATAGTTCTCAGTAAAAAGCATTTGAAATTAAATGAAATACACAATTTAAAAAACTTAAGCAAACTAATTAAAACCTATACAGCTTCTTTTTTGAAGCCCCAAACTCTCCAAAAAAAACAATAGGAGCTTTGGATCCTTCATCAGGGTCAATTTGATCCATGATCCAAGAAATGACTTTCCTAGTAAAACTGGTGAGGAATCACAATTATATTGGGCCCTAACACCAAATTCCATAAAAAGTATGATAAAGAAAACTAACAGACTTGGCATTCTAAATCTGCAAGTATGAGGCTTTTGTATTTGACACCTAATGAGTGGAAGTCCTTGACTTGCTGCCATATAAACAGAGAAACACCATTCATTTACTGATGAGATTCAGGCTATTACTTTTTAAATGTTTCTGAATAATTGTCCTTGACAAGTTTTTAAGTCAGAGCATTGCAAAAACAGCAGTCAACATTTTGTTCAGCTATTCTGCAGACAGATCTTGTTTTGTCCCACTGCCCACCACTCCAACTCCCCAGTGACATTATTGCTCAGTGCCCCGCTTGCATACAGAGGCTTGCCTTTTCAGAACAGAATGAGTTTCACCAACATTTTCTATTTTGATTTCCAACAACCACAGCATTTTTCTTTTGCAATATACTTAATATTTATCAATGACAGACCATGGAAATGAGCTCTGCACCCTGTGAGCCATAAAATAAAAGAAGGAGCATTATAAGCAGTGTAGATGATAGCTTTAAATTACAAAAAGATGTTAAAGTGAACAGGCAAAAGTAGTGCAAACAGCTTTCAACATAGCAAGCAGATGTGACATCCTGTCCTTTGGAATGCTAGTCTTTATATCCAGATGACCAGAAAATGTGGTGTAGAAATTACACTATAGCTATACAAATCCTTACAAAGTGCTTGTACCAAGAGTTATTTTGGGCATTTCATGGAGAAATTGGTCTTGAGGAATGCAGTACAGGTTCACCAGAATAACATCAAAACTTTGTGATCCAAAACACAAGGAGTGGTTATATAAACTTAGGTTATATTCGCTGGTTGGGAGGTGATTTGATCAAAATCAAAGTTGATGAGAATGTGTAGTATGGACAAAAGCAAACTACTGCCGTTGATCGCGGATCCGAAAATTATTAATAAGTCTAAAAATTAGATCCAGTCTTTCAGGAGTGAAGCTAGGATGCACATTTACCACCAAAATAAAAACAGAAAATTCTGGAAATACTCATGTCAGGATCCATTTATGAGAGGAAGGCTGATCTGCTGAGTATTTCCAGTCTTCTATTTTTATTTTAGATTTCCAGCATCTACAGTTCCTTTGATTTATATTAACCAGCAAACTGCAGAAGAAATTTGGAACAATGCCTGCAAACAGCATTTGTGCAGATGGTTAATTAATTGTATTAAAGGCTAAGGAAAATGCAGGTAATGTGAAGTTAGGTCACTGATCACCATGATCTTAATGAATGACAGAAAAAGCCTGAAGTGCCTTGATTCCTCATTCTGTTTTAAATGTTTTAAATGTTTTAAACCCAAATACCTAAATATCTGATTCATTCATAACAAAAATATACCGATCCTGGTCAATCCTGCACCTCTGAGTCTTATGTGAAAATGAGGAGTGACTCAGAAGCAACAATCCAACGTATCAATACTTGTAAAATCCCACTTTTTTAAGTCAGCCTTCCTAATTCTATCACCATCTCCTAGTATGTCCTGTCCAATCTGAATCAGAATCAGGATCATCACTGGCACATTGTGAAATATGTTGTTTTGTAGCACAGTACAGTACAAGACATAAAAATTACTATGTAACAAAAAAAGTAGAGAAAGAGGAGTAGTGAGGTAGAGTTCATGGACTGTCCCGAAACCAGAGGGCAGAGGGGAAAAAGCCATTTCTGGATTGTTGAAAGGGAATCTTCAGGCTCTTGTACCTAATATAATAATTGGATCCAGTATAACATGCAGAATGTGTATCAGGCACATTTGTAAGGCACATGCTTGATAGATCAGCTGTTATTTTTCTGAACATGCTGTAAGCTTTCTGTATTTTAAAATACTATGCATTTTCATTTTTAAATATTTTTATTAATTATCAAAAATCAACAAAAAAATACATTAATCAAGTCAACATATCAATATGTATAATAAGAATTAAATTATCAAATAACTGATTAACAAAGCTAAACAATATATCAATAATAATAAGAAAAAACAATGTTAAAGATTTTTTTTGGAAAAAAGAAAGAAGGTAAAAAGAACACCTACTAACAAAAAAAAACGAGGAAAAAAAAAACCATTGGGAGCACAACCCCGGAGCTATACGCCATACAAGCTTCCATAAAAGAAAAACATCAATCTGCCAAACAAATCCATTTACACAAGAATCAGAAGGGAACCATCTTCATTTACTCAAATCAAATGATAGTACTGGGCAAAAGAACCCCACCTTTTCTCAAAGTCAAATCGAGGATCAAAA
Organism: Mobula birostris; assembly: GCF_030028105.1. NCBI lineage: Eukaryota > Metazoa > Chordata > Chondrichthyes > Myliobatiformes > Myliobatidae > Mobula > Mobula birostris. The sequence continues at coordinate 122,136,140 of NC_092373.1, read as the reverse complement.
GTTCAACTTCTGATTTTCTCCAAACTAAGACATAACGTCACCTGAGAGAACCACTGTATCAAAGTGGGAGAAGAGGCATCTTTCCATTTCAATAAAATAGCCCTTCTGGCCAATAATGTGACAAACACAATTACATGTTGGTCTGATATAGAAATACCGTGAATATATTGAGGGATTATACCAAACAAAACTGTCAATTTATTAGGTTGTAAATTAATATTTAAAGCTTTAGAAATTGTAAAGAAAATAGATTTCCAAAACTGTTTCAATACAGAACATGACCAAAACATATGAGTCAATGTAGCTGTCTCAGTTTTACATCTATCACACTGACTATCAACATTAGGAAATATTTTAGACAGTCTCTCCTTTGTCAAATAGTACCGATGTACAATTTTAAATTGAATTAGAGAGTGACTGGCACAAATTGAAGAAGAGTTAACCAACTTCAAAACTTGCAACCAATCCTCTGTTATCAAGGTCATGTTAAGCTCTCTTTCCCAATCTTGCTTAATCTTAAGTAAAGGATAATTGTACTGTTGTAATAGTAAATTATAAATTTTCCCAATAAAACCTTTCACTAAAGGATTCATTTTTAAAATAATGTCTAACAGGTCAGAATCTTGTATATATGGAAAATTACTGAAATATTCTCGTAAGAAATGTCTGACCTGAAGATATTGCAAGAAATGTGAGTACATGAGAGAATATTTAGTTACTAATTTCTCAAAAGACATCAATTGGCCTTCTTGAAACAGATCCATGAAGGAATAAACTCCCTTATTCCTCCAAAGAGAAAAGGTAGGATCACTAAGTGAAGGTTTAAATAAATAGTTTCCATAAATTAAACAAGAAAGTTAAATTTTTTAAGATTAAAAAAATTACAAAACTGGTACCAAATTCGTAATGACCGCTTAATCATAGGATATAAATTTAAAATAGAAATTTTGGCTAGTTGTACAGGTAAAGAGGCTCCTAATAGCGAAGTTAAGTAAAATTGTTTCACAGTGTTCAATTCCAAATGAACCCAAGGTGGTCATTCATTTTTATCAATCCAATATAACCAAGAACACACATAACATATATTAACCGCCCAATTAATACATTCTTAAATTAGGCAAAGCAAGACCTCCATCCTTTTTTTAATTTTTGTAAATGATATTTTCCAGTTCTGGGTCTTTTATTATTCCAAACAAAAGATGAAATAATAGAATCAACCTGATCAAAAAACTTCTTAGTTTAAAAAAAAGGAATATTTTGAAATACAATAAAAATTTTCATAAAATCATCATTTTAACTGCAGCCAGCTAATGAAAGTGTAAGTGGATTCCATCTACAAAATAGTTGCTTCATAAAATCCACTAAGGGAACCAAATTAGCTCTATAAAGGTCTCCATAATTTTTAGTGATGATAATACCTAAATATTTATAAGAGTCTGTAACTTTAAAAGGAATGTCATCATATATAAAAGCAGAATCATTTAGAGAAAATAATTCACTTTCATAAAGGTTTAATTTATATCCTGAAAACTTTACAATTTCATTTAATAATTTCAATAAACTAGGAATGGATTCTTCAGGATTCAAAACATAAACTAAGAGATCATCAGCATAAAGGGAGATCTTATGAATAGTCCCATTTATGGAAATTCCTTGAATATCTTTAGCTTCATGAAGTGCAATAGCCAAAGGTTCCAACACCAAATTAAATAACAGGGGACTTAACGGACATCCTTGTCTCGTACCCCGCGAAAGTAAAAAAAAAAGATCTGCAATTAGCAATAATAGTAGCAATAGGGCTTTTATATATCATTCTAATCCACTTAATAAAATTAGTACCAAAGTTGAATTTCTCTAAAATGTTAAATAAGTATTTCCATTCAACTCTATCAAATGCCTTTTCAGCATCAAGAGAAACAACACATTGGGGACTCTTAGAAAGGGATGAGTGTATAACATTTAACAGTCTCCAAGTATTAGAAAAGGAATAACGGCCTTTTATAAAACCTGTCTGGTCCTGAGAAATAATTTTAGCTAGAATATTCTCCAGTCGATTAGCCATTATTTTTGAAAGAATTTTAGCATCCGCATTTAATAATGAAATAGGTCTATATGAAGTGCAATCAGTAAGGTCTTTATCTTTCTTAAGAACTAAAGAAATAGAAGCTTCATAAAATGTGGGAGGTAACTCTCCTAACGAAAAAGAATCTTTAAGTGTTTCCAACATATATGGAGAAAGCAATTCTTCAATTTTTTTTATAAAATCCTACAGAAAAACTATCCAGTCCAGGAGCTTTACCAGATTGCATTGAAAGAATAGCTTTCTGAATTTCTTTTTCAGTACAGGTGTCCCCGCTTTTTGAACGTTCGCTTTACGAAATCTCACTGTTACGAAAGACCTACATTATTACTCTGTTTTCCCTTTCAGAAGGTGTTTTCACTGTTACAAAGAAAGGCAGCGCGCGCAAAAAAATCAGCGCGCAAAAAAATCAGTGCACAATAAAAGGCAACGCGCGCCCCGAGCAGCCGCTCTCCCCCGGATTCGGAACGGCATTGCTTTAACATGTTGCATTGAGCAGCCATCAGCAAGACGAGTTCTAAGGTGTCGGAAAAGCCTGAAAGAGTAAGGGTGTTAAACTTAGCATAAAACTAGACATAATTAACCGTTTCGATCGTGGTGAACGAAACAAGGACAAAGTCAGTTTGGCTTGTGGAAGCTGACGAAGATGATGTTAAAGAGGTTTTGGTATCCCATGACCAAGAACTAATAGATGAAGAGCTGATGCAATTGGAAGAGGAAAGGAAAACAATCAAAACCGAATGCAACCGAATGCAGAAAGTGAAGCAACTGCATGAGATTTTCACTGCAATGATAAAGTACGACTTTAATTTTGAAAGGGTACGTAGGTTTAGGGGATATTTGCAGGATGGTTTGAGTGCTTACAAACAACTGTATGATAGAAAAATGTGCGAGGCTCAGCAGTCAAACAAGCCTTCCACATCAGCCACAGCAGACGACGAACCTCGACCTTCGACATCCAGGCGGGCAGTCATACGAGAAGATGAGCTGCCTGCCCTGATTGACGATGAGATGACACCCCCCACCACCCCAACACCCGGGCCCCGGACAGATACTGTACCAATTCGCGAAGAACGCAGCGGTAGCTGGGAGGCACACAGCACAACTTTAAGAAAAAAGCTGAAATAAACATGCTAATTAATTAGGTGCCGCCTAGCACGTAATTGTCAGCCCAGATCAGAGGCGATGCAATCACCAATCGCCTATGATCTGCGCCGACAGTTACGTGCCGGGCAGCACCTAATTAATTAGCATGTTTATTTCGGTTTTTTTCTTAAAGATGCGCTGGGTGCCTCCCAGCTACCACTGCGTTCTTCGCGGCAATGTATCGGGTCGGCGGACCGGAGGGTGGGGGCCACTGCACCACCCAGCCTGCGACGACTCAGTCTAACACACCATCATCAGTGTGCTCGGCGCTGTTTTCCCAATTCCGGTAAGTGATACTACACTGTACATACATTATTTCTACTTTATATAGGCTGTGTATTTTTACGTGTTATTTGGTAGATTTGGCAGCTTCATAGTTTAAAGGTTACTGGAGAGCACGTTTATGCCAACAGCACTTGTGTGAGATTTTCTGCCGAGAGCGTTTGCGTGAGATTTTCGCTACGGAGATCTGTGCAGGCAATCGTTGTAGAGAAGTATTTCTACTTTATATAGGCTGTGTATTTATCATATCATTCCTGCTTTTACTATATGTTACTGTTATTTTAGGTTTTATGTGTTATTTGGCATGATTTGGTAGGTTATTCTTGGGTCTGCGAACACTCACAAAATTTTCCCATATAAATAAATGGTAATTGCTTCTTTGCTTTATGACATTTCAGCTTACGGACCGTTTCATAGGAACGCTCTACCTTTGGATGGCGGGGGAAACCTGTAATAGGAGTATCAAGAGTTTGTTGATCTTCCACTATGCATTTGCTAAGCCATTAATGTTAAATATTGGGGTAAAGATAACGATTCAGATCCAACTACTCAATTTAATGTTTCAAAAAACAACGCCTTGTGGAGATGAAGGTACGTATATAAAGTACTTATTCAACAGAAATTATTGTCAAATGGTGTGAGGATCATTAAAGTACTAAAAATACACATGCAAATTCCTGAACATCTCAGTGCACCTATGCATTAACTTTGACAGTATATTGTAATGCTACTACATATAACTTCTATAAATTCTTGTTTGTTTTGTAAAATTCTTTTTCATTATCAAAACATAGCTCAATTCTGTTAGACAAACTATTTGTAGCAAACCCTGCAACAGATTACATAGGATTCGGGAAACCAATATACTATTTGGTCTAATTAGTCTATACTCATATTTATGCAACACTGAAGGCTCCATAGGCCACTCATCACCATCTTTTCTCTTAAGATGGTCTTAATTACCATTCACCTCAACCACATCCCACAGTAGGAAGTTGCAAATTCACCAAACTTTGAGGAAAAATATTTCGTCCAACTCTCTATCTGATTTTGCAATAAATACCTAGTTTAATGGGTTCAAGTTATGCTCTTACTTAATAGTTGTATCTTTACCATCTCAGTATCCACACTCAAAAACCTTACTAACTTTAGACATCTACTGAGTTACCTCCAAACCTTTAAGAGAAAAAATGTTCAGCTTTTTCAAGATTTACCAATAAGTATCGCCTCCCATTTCTGATATAATTCTTGTAAATCTTCTCCATGACCACTCCAATGCCACCCAGAACTCTTGTGGGTATTCTCCATGGTCTAACAAAACTTCACAAGAAATTTGGCATAACTTCCTTAGTTTTCAATTATACCCCTCTAGAAATAAACCCTAATACTTGGCTTTGTTTCCTTATGACCTTGCTAACCTGTAGCACCTCAACTAGTCCTGCATCTTCCAATAAATGCAATGTCTCCATTCTTCCATGGAAAAAGGTAGTATTTATCTCAGAACTTCATCTGCAAATTATTAGCCCATTTTACTAATGCCTCCTGTAATTATTTAGCATCTGCTCCGATCAGGTTCCTACCACAAATCTAAAAATTGTGCATTTGATTAATTCTATGCATATGGTTTCTATTTTTGGCTGCATTGCAGGTGCATCCTTTTTCCTGACTATGTACTTCTACTGCACATTCAGATTTTCCTAGATACATTACATTCGGCAATGCTTAACTCCTATAATGACTTTGCTATCATGACTGTATGTCTCAGTGACTCTATATTGGTCTGATTTCTTTCTACATACTGTACTTGTACAAATATTGATGGTGCATATTTTTCCTTTATTGCATGCATTTCAAAAATCTGAACACTAGACAGTTGACTGCCAGCTTATTATGCAGAACACATACAAACTCTCACCTCATAAAGGTACATAACAAACATTTAAGCAACACACACAAAATGCTGAAGGAATTCAGCAGGCCAAGCAGCATCTATGGAAAAGAGTAAACAGTTGATGTTTCGGGCCAAGAACCTTCATCGGCACTGGGGAAAAAAAGATTAGCAGTTACAGCAAGAAGGTGGGTGGCATAGGATGATCATTGACAGAGGCTGTGGGCACTGAGCCCCATCAATAATGACCTGGACTGTGATCTCTGTTTACCTTCATAACAGGAGAAAATAAATCATCTTGTTCTCTGCTGTGCAAATGACAGTGAAGTCAGTTTTGTTGAACTTTTGGATTAAGATTTTAAAGCTTCCCAATTTGTAACACAGTGATCATTTATTTCCTTTTTTCCTCCCAGTCCACTCAATCTAATGTTGTACAGAGAAGCTCTCAAGATTCTCTGTTCATCAGTGATTAATAATAAACAATAATTGATAAGAAATAAAGGTGTAGGTTATTTTCTAAATGAAGAAAATTCAGTAATCAGAGGAGCAAAGGGACATAGAAACATAGAAAACCTACTGCACAATACAGACCCTTCAGCCCACAAAGCTGTGCCGAACACGTCCTTACTTCAGAAATTACCTAGGGCTACCCACAGCCCTCTGTTTTTCTAAGCTTCATGTACCTACCCAGGAGTCTCTTAAAAGACTTGCAAGTCCTCATGCAGTATTCCCGAAAGGTTAATTTGCAGGTTGAGCAAGTGGTAAGAAAGGCAAATGCAATGTTAACAGTCATTTTCAGAGAATTAGAATATAAAAGCAAGATGAAATGCTGAGGCTTTATAAGGCATTGGTCAGACCACACTCGGAGTACTGTGAGCAGTTCTGAGTCAATGAGGGGGAATCTCAATAAAGCCTGTGAAATTTTGAAAGGCCTAGATTTGAGTGGACATGGAGAGAATATTTCCTAATGTGGGGAAATCTAAGATCAGAGAGCACAGCCTCAAAATAGAGGATATTGCTTTAGATCAGAGATGAGGAGGATTTCTTTAGCCAGAGGGTGGTAAATCTGTGGAATTCATTGCCACAAACAGCTGTAGAGACCAACTCACTGGGTATATTTAAATCAGAAGTTGATAGGTTTTTGATTAGTAAGGGCATCGAAGGTTACACGGAGAAGGCAAGGGAACGAGGTTGAGAGGGATAATAAATCAGCCATGATTGAGACTACTCAGCGATTCCATGGGCCACATGGCCTAATTCTGCTCCTGTTTGTGGGGTTTTGAGTACTTTACTTTATTGTTGCCAAACAACTGATATTAGAGCGTACAATCATCACAGCGATATTTGATTCTGCGCTTCACGCTCCCTGGGGTACAAATCGATAGTAATTAAAAATTTAAATTATAAATCATAAATAGAAAATAGAAAAGGGAAAGTAAGGTAGTGCAAAAAAAAACCAAGAGGCAGGTCCGAATATTGGAAGGTACTGTCCAGATCCGGGTCAGGATCCGTTCAGCAGTCTTATCACAGTTGGAAAGAAGCTGTTCCCAAATCTGGCCGTACGAGTCTTCAAGCTCCTGAGTCTCCTCTCCGAGGGAAGAGGGACGAAAAATGTGTTGGCTGGGTGGGCCGTGTCCTTGATTATCCTGGCAGCACTGCTCCGACAGCGTGCGGTGTAAAGTGAGTCCAAGGATGGAAGATTGGTTTGTGTGATGTGTGGGCTGTGTTCACGATCTTCTGCAGCTCCTTCCAGTCTTGGACAGGACAACTTCCATACCAGGTCGTGATGCACCCTAAAAGAATGCTTTCTACGGTGCATCTATAAAAATTAGTGAGGGTTTTAGGGGTCAGGCCAAATTTCTTTAGCTTTCTCAGGAAGTAAAGGCACTGGTGGGCCTTCTTGGCAGTGGACTCTGCTTGGCTGGAGTCAGGTCATTTGTGATATTGGCACTGAAGAACTTAAAGCTTTTGACTTGTTCCACTTGTGCACCACCGGTGCAAATTGGTGCAAGAAGAAACAGACAAAATTCTAACAGAGGTCTGACTAAATATTATTGAAATGGTATTGCTTCCAATTTATCCAGAGATATACAGTTGTACGAGAAAGTTTGAACACTTAGCAGTTACCTGGTTTTCTGCCTTAATTACTCATTAAATGTGGTCTGATTTTCATCTTAGTCACAATAATAGCCAAACACAATCTGCCTAAGCTTATAAAACACAAACAACTGTACTTCTAATTTCTTTATTGAACATATTGTTTAATTATTCACAGTCCAGGCTGGACAAAGTATGTGAACCCTTATATTTAATAACTAGTAGAACCACCTTTAGCAGCATAACCTCCACTAAACGTTTCCTGTAACTGTTGATCAGACTTGCACAACAGCAAGGAGGAATTTTAGACCATTTATTCCTCTATACAAAACTGTTTCAATTCATCAATATTTCTGAGAAACATTGCATGAACAGCCCTCTTCAGGTCATGCCACAGCATCTTAATTGGGTTAAGTTCTGTACTCTGCCTTGGCCACTCCAAATCACAAATTTTCTGCTTTTTAAACGATTCTGTTGTTTATTTACTCTGTTTCAGATCATTGCCTTGTTTCATCATTCAACTTCTATTAAGCTTCAGGTGACATTCTCCTGTAAAATGTTTTGATACAATTTTGAATGCATTGTTCCCTAAATAACTCCAAACTGTCCAGGCCCTGAGATGCAAAGCAGCCCTGACCCATGATTCTCCTTTCACCATGCTTCACAATTGAGATGAGGTTTTGGTGTTGGTGTGCAGTGTTCTTTTTTTCCTCCAAACAAAGCCGTGTGCATTTCTGCCAAAAAGTTCATCTTTTGTCTCATCTAGCCACAGGACATTGTCCCAGAAGCATTGTGGAACATCCAGATGGTCTTCTGTAAACTTGAGAAATGCAGCAATGTTTGTTTTTTGGAGAGCAGCGGCTTCCTCCTTATGGACGCCATTCTTGTTCAGTGTTTTTCTTATAGTGGGCACATGAACAGAGACTTTAGCAAATTCTAGAGATTTCTGCAGGTCTTTTGCTGTTACCCTTGGGGTCTTTTTCACCTCCTTCAGCACTGCACAATTGTGCTTTTGGTGTGATCTCTGCAGGACGCCCACTCCTAGGGCAAAGAACAACAGTACTGAATTTCCTCCATTTGTAGACAATTTTTCTTACTGTGGACTGATGAACACTCAGGTCTTTAGAAATTTTTTTTAGTCTATATCAGCTTCATGCATCTCTACCATCCTCTTCAAAGGTCCTCTGAGAGTTGTTTTGATTGAGGCATGGTGCACATAAACAGATCTTTCTTGAGAAGAGCAGACTCTGTCAGTAACCTGACTTTGTGGGCCTTTTTCTTATAGGGAAGGGCACCTCTACAACTCACACCTCCAAACTCATCTCATTGATTGAACAACTGACTCCAAATAGCTTTTGTAGAAGGCATTGCTCCAGAGATTCACATACTTTTTTTGATCTAGAAGTGACTGTTTAAATGGTGTACTCAGTATCGACAAGAAGTAATTTGTGTGTTATTAATTTAGGCAGATTGTGTTTATCTATTATTGTGACTTAGATGAAGATCAGACCACATTTTATGAGTAATTAATGCAGTAAACCAAGTAATTGCAAAGGGTTCACAAACTTTTTCTTTCAACTGTAAGGCAGGGATATTCTTTCCTATCTATTTGCATATCAAATCTGCCATTTGACTATTTATTATAGAAAAAGCAAGTAGTCCTGAAACTTTGCTGAATCATACACAATTTTCTCTGTCCATTCAATATACAATGTGCTCAGTTAATCTTATCATGACAGATTCTGCATTGCATCTGCTCCCGATTGCGTAAAGCATTAATCTTGGCCAACAGCCAACACCAGGAATAACACCCAGTTGTCACACGTCCTCTACTTCAAATTAACATTTTCACTTAAATCTCTTCTCCCTTCAACACTTGGCAATATTATGACTGAAGTTTTCTAAATTCTGAATACACCTTCTCAAAAGTGCCGACACATCTTGAATGCGCACAATCTTCTAATTAGGACCCAAGGGCCAAAACATCATCCTTAAATGAAACCTGTGATTCCTCAAGAATTCTTCCAAATATCAAAAGGATCAATAATTTAATTTTAAAACAACACGGGTTATGTTATAACTACGGGAGAGTAGCTGAATACATCAAAGGAAATTTTTTCAATTACTTAAGAGTCACGTGTGGTATTCCCTTCTGACAAAAATGGAAATAGAGCTAATTTATAGCTGCCATATATTAATTTTGCCAATCTAAAAATTAATTAAGTCTCACACAAATAATTATATAACTACCTCTGGGCCTGGCTGCTTGGGGAGCAAGATCAAATTTCTATGATTAGAATCTACCCAAATATATCTGTGACACAAAATCACTATCTCTCATACTTAAAAAAACAGACAAAAGGCCGATGCTATTATTGGTTATATATTAAAGAGATGCATAAACAGAAACAGTTGTTGCTCCTGTACCGGACTACAGTAAAGAATATGAGAAATGCCATTAGGTTCATTATGAGAATTTCTTTTAACTGCTTAAGAGTGATCTGCTTTCCATATGTACAAAAAACTATTTCACAGTTCAATATAATTTCATATTTACATGTTACAACTGTAAAATATTAACTTTTTAAATGTCCATATCTGATATTACTTAATTTTTACATACTGTCCACAGATACCTGTGATAATAAAAGCATCGTAACAAAAGAAAGCAATCCCATTTGTCTCTTCAACGTTCTAAGGCTTTAGTCTTGGCACATGATAAGGATCATCTGCCTTTAAATGCTTCTTCATTTGTGCCTTGGAACATTTCTACAGCCCAAATTAGTTTTAACAATTCCCTGAGGGAAAATAATGAAAGGAGGAGATGCTCAGAAACTGCCTTTATTCTAAATCAGACAATTTAAATGACACAGCAACACACACAAAAAATGCTGTGAATGCAGCAGGCCAGGCAGCATCTATAGGAAGAGGTACAGTCGACGTTTAGGGCCGAGACCCTTCGTCAGAACTAACTGAAAGAAAAGCTGGTAAGAGATTTGAAAGTGGGAGGGGGTGGGGGAGATCCAAAATGATAGGAGAAGACAGGAGGAGGAGGGATGGAGCTAAGAGCTGGAAAGTTGATTGGCAAAAGGGATACGAGGCTGGAGAAGGGAGAGGATCATGGCACGGGAAGCTGCAGGAGAAAGAAAGGTGGGGGGACCCAGAGGATGGGCAAGGAGTTATAGTGAGAGGGACAGAGGGAGAAAAAAAGAGAGAAAAAGAGGGAAAGAAAAAATAATTTAAAAAAATAAATAAGGGATGTGGTACGAAGAGGAGGTGGGGCATTAGCAGAAGTTTGAGAAGTCAACGTTCATGCCATCAGGTTGGAGGCTACCCAGACAGAATATAAGGTGTTGTTCCTCCACCCTGAGTGTGGCTTCATCTTGACAGTAGAGGAGGCCGTGGATAGACATATCAGAATGGGAATGGGACGTGGAATTAAAATGTGTGGCCACTGGGAGATCCTGCTTTCTCTGGCGGACAGAGCGTAGGTGTTCAGCGAAACGGTCTCCCAGCCTGCGTCAGGTCTCGCCAATATATAGAAGGCCACATCGGGAGCACCGGACGCAGTATATCACCCTAGCCGACTCTCAGGTGAAGTGTCGCCTCACCTGGAAGGACTGTCTGGGGCCCTGAATGGTGGTGAGGGAGAAAGTGTAAGGGCATGTGTAGCACTTGTTCCGCTTACAAGGATAAGTGCCGGGAGGGAGATCAGTGGGAAGGGATGGGGGGGGGACGAATGGACAAGGGAGTCGCGTAGGGAGCGATCCCTGCGGAAAGTGGGGGGGGGGGGGAGGAAAAGATGTGCTTAGTGGTGGGATCCTGTTGGAGGTGGCGGAAGTTACGGAGAATTATATGTTGGACCCGGAGGCTGGTGGGGTGGTAGGTGAGGACAATGGGAACCCTATTCCTAGTGGGGTGGCGGGAGGATGGGGGTGAGAGCAGATGTGCGTGAAATAGGAGACATGCGTTTGAGAGCAGAGTTGATGGTGGAGAAAGGGAAGTCCCTTCCTTTAAAAAGGGAGGACATCTCCCTTGTCCAGGACTCTTAGACCTGCTCTCAAACGCATCTCCTCCATTTCACGCACATCTGGTCTCACTCCATCCTCCCGCCACCCCACTAGGAATAGGGTTCCTCTTGTCCTCACCTACCACCACACAAGCCTCCAGGTCCAACATATAATTCTCCGTAACTTCCGCCACCTCCAACCGGATCCCACCACTAAGCACATCTTTCCCTCCCCCCCCCCCTGCTTTCCGCAGGGATCGTTCCCTAAGCGACTCCCTTGTCCATTCCTCCCCACCATCCCTCCCCACCAATCTCCTTCCTGGCACTTATCCTTGTAAGTGGAACAAGTGCTACACATGCCCTTACACTTCCTCCCTCACCACCATTCAGGGCTCCAGACAGTCCTTCCAGGTGAGGCAACACTTCACCTGTGAGTCAGCTGGGGTGATATACTGCGTCCGGTGCTCCCGATGTGGCCTTCTATACTTTGGCAAGACCCGACGCAGACTGGGAGATCGTTTCGCTGAACATCTATGCTCTGTCCGCCAGAGAAAGCAGGATCTCCCAGTGGCCACACATTTTAATTCCACGTCCCATTCCCATTCTGATGTGACTATCCACGGCCTCCTCTACTGTAAAGATGAAGCCACACTCAGGTTGGAGGAACAACACCTTATATTCCATCTGGGTAGCCTCCAACCTGATGGCATGAACACTGACTTCTCAAACTTCCACTAATGCCCCACCTCCCCCCTCGTACCCCTTCCGTTATTTATTTATATACACACATTCTTTTTCTCTCTCTCTCCTTTTTCTCCCTCTGTCCCTCTCACTATACCCCTTGCCCATCCTCTGGACTTTTTCCCCCCTCCCCCTTTTCTTTCTCCCTCAGCCTCCTGTCCCATGATCCTCTCATATCCCTTTTGCCAATCGACTATCCAGCTCTTGGCTCCATCCCTCCCCCTCCTGTCTTCTCCTATCATTTCGGATCTCCGCCCCTCCACTTTCAAATCTCTTACTAGCTCTTCTTTCAGTTAGTCCTGACAAAGGGTCTGGGCCCAAAACGTCAACTGTACCTCTTCCTAGAGATGCTGCCTGGCCTGCTGCGTTCACCAGCAACTTTTATGTGTGTTGCTTGAAGGCAACAATAAAACTTATTTTTAAAATAATGACATCAATCATCTTCCACAGCAGTTAATTTGAACATAGCAAGGAAGCTGAAAGTACACTAAACAGCTGACTATAGTACATTCTTCACAAATCACTGCAGTTTTGTATTCAATAACCTTAAAGAAAACATTAATCAGTAGAATAGACAAATGTAAAAAGATATTCTGCATTTGAGTTTAAATTATTTATACAAGCTTCAAATAAAAGAAATAATGGAATGAAATGCCAAGATGTCATTTGTATTTTAAATATAAAATACTACTTCAAAAAATTGTTCCAAGTGGTACTGAAAAGTTTAAGAATGTGAAAGATATTCAACAGCCCTGATCACTTAGCTGGTGGAATGGAAACTCACTGGCTGTCAAAGGCAATTCAAAGGATCCAGAAGGCTGTCTGGATGGAAATGCAGCTCTACAGCTCAAGCTGCCAGTGGAAGACAGTGCCATAGTCTATTTTGAAAGAAACAGTATGCCAAAGCACAGGCAGCTAACAGTTTCAGGAGAATTCAGCATCAGCCCCATCAACATTCCCGTCCCCAGGCTCCTCGTTGAATTCTTCTCCACAATCTCTCTCATACCCTCCCATATTCTCCTTCACTGCTCTTCCTCCTCTTTCCATCTAGCCTCCCTCCTCTTCCAAGACGGAATTACAGCAGGACAGACTCAGAGGGAAGGAATTCCAATATGCCACGGGCTGAAGTGCGATCGGAATCTGATTATGAGGTTAAGAGATGTAGGACCTAATGAGGGAGAAAATGTGACTACTACAGTATAGGATGGTGATGTTCCACGGTATCACAGCACTGGGAAAATAACTGGGGGTAGCTCAGGTTAGGCAACAATGAAATAATTCATGGTCTAAGAAGAGGGTGGCCAACAATGGAAGATGGGTTGTCAGTAATTTGGCAATGATGAGAAGGAGCAGTCTGACCTATGTTCCAAAAATAGTAAGCAACCTCAAAGTCTATGAAAGGGACTAAAAGCAGGTTGGGTAGAAAGAATTCAGATGTATTTTAACCAAGGGCACTGTGACAAACTTAAAAGATATTAAACTTTTCTTTAGTCAAAAAGTAATTTTTAAAGCACGCATGCAATCTTCTGCCCATTATCGTATAAATCTAATGTATAAAAGAAAATTACATTCTGGATTGGCATGGTCACTTACAATCAGTACAATTACCACTGCTCTCTGTAAGGAAATTTTATATTCTCCCTGTGGCAACGTAGGATTCCTATGGTTACTTCTTTTTCTTCCCATATTCCAAAGACATACGGTTAGGGTTAGTGAGTTGAAGGCATGCCCTGCTGGCATCAGAAGCGTGACGACACTTGCCGGGTGCCCAGTAAAATCCTTGCTAATTTGACTTGCCACAAATAACGTATTTCACTGTATGTTCTGATGTACATGTGACAAGATAATCTTTATCTTGATTCAAGTACAATATTCAAGAAATAATTTTCCAACCTTGAGATTTGCTTGCTCACAGGTAGTCACAAAGCAAGAAACTCAAAAGAACCCAATTTAAAGGAAAAAAGTAAAATAAAAGACCAAAACTCGATGTGCAAGAGAAAAAATATATATATAAATCATGCAAACAATTGAAGTGAACAATGGAAAAAATAAACCCTCAGATCTGAACCCTGGAGCAGCCCAGAGTAGGCCCACAGCCTCGCTTATCAGTTCGTCATATCAGGAGCACAACAGCTGGAGCAATCTTCATAGCCTCAGCATCATGGAGATGACCATCGCAGCGGACGAGCGAAATCGGCTCTCCACCTGACCAACACCCTGTCTTTTCAGTCTATCTGGGCTAGCATTCAAATTCACCCAATGACAGAACAGCAAAAGGCTCCGGCGCTTTGGAGAGAGGAGTGAACATCACAGAGAATGAGCAAAATCAGCTCTTACCTCCAATCTAGGTCGGCATTTAAATTGTCTAAACAGCGCATTGTACCCTGCACTAGGACCCAAGCACTGCAAAAGGCCCCAGACCTAGACTATGCTGTCCTGCGACTCGCTCCATTCCCAGATTTCATTGCCCAGCCCAACGCCACACTCAAGCTCTTTGTATCAGCTCAGCTCCCAGAGCAATCCAACCTCACACCCGGGCCAGTTGTACAAGCATCAAAATCGAATCTCCTCTGTCTGGGCCCCAACTTCTCCTTACGGCACCCAAAGCAATCCAACCTCACTCCCAGCCAGCTGTACGAGCATTGGAATTCCATTTGCATCAATTCATCCCCCAAACTCACCTCGCCATCACTCGCTCCTTCACTGTTTGCCATGATAATTTCGCACAATTTACCTCAGAAAAGGTACTTCTAGTGATTTTTTAAAATCAGTATTATGATAAGTGCACTCTAAGTGGCAACTACCAGATATACCTTTTGAAGTTTCTGATGTCATGCAAAAAGGCTACAAAAAGTAGAGGATACAGCCCAGTCCATGATAGGTAAAGCCTTTCCCAGTATTATGCAATTTACAAAAAGTGCTGTCAAAGAAAAAACAGCATTCATTATCAAGGACCCCCATGCCACTACCATCGGACAGGAGTTACAGGACCCTTAAGTCCCACACCAATAGATTCAGAAACAGTTATTACCCTTTAACTATCAGGCTCCTGAACCAGCATAGATAACTTCATTCGCCTCAACAATGAACTGACTCCACAACTATGGTTTCACTTTCAAAAACTCTGAAACTCTTGTTCTCAGCATAATTTATTTACTTTTAATTATTTGCTGATTTGTCTTCTTCTGCACAAAGTTGTTTGTCAGTCTTTATGTATATTTTTTTATAAATTCTATTCTATTTCTTTATTTTCCTACAAATCCCCGAAAGAAAAAATCTCAAGGTAGTATATGGTGACATATATGTATTTTGATAATAAATTTACTTTGCTGTGTATGTACAATCTGTCAATAGAGGGAACATATAGTTCGTGTTGGCACTCAGGACGAAATTACTTAAGGCTACCATATATTTTGCCTACCATGATGTGACAGCAGATTTCAAATCCCTCCAATTTCACACAAAAATTATTACACTTTTTTAAATATTGTAAACATCATTCATCTTGATCAGAGTAGAAGTCTTCCAAATCACAGTACCTTTCTGTTAAATTGTGGCTCAATGGCAACATTTGCTGATTCAGTGACAGCAGTTCATTGGATTAATAACCTCTTGCAAAGCATAACTCATGCAAAGGGTATTCCCAAATGCATTGTTGTAACTGCTGGACAAGTGAATTTATCATCAAATTCTCCTTCTATGCTCACTATATGTAACACACACACACACACACTATACATAAAGATGTTCTTGATCAATAAACCACTATTAAAATAAGCTGTACAATGGGAATCAAAGTCAGGAAGCTTACAATCAACACAGTTCAAGGTAATTATACTGTTTGTAGAACTGGTTCCTCCAAAATATAATTTTACATCGCATTTAGTTGGTAAAATTATAAGTATTACACATGTCATACAACAGAAATGTTTAAAATTATTAAAGGCTTCAACTCAGATGTGAAGTAATAAACGCTAGTTTATAGTCACAAGTTTAACTCACTGGTGTTTCAATACAATTTGTGTGTCAGACTAATATTACCCAATTGTTAAATGTTATTCTGGTAAATTATTGAGGGAGCTATAATCCACAAATGCCTTCTTGTTTAATTCATTTCAAATTAATGATGTAATATTTCACCTTTAGAAAAGGCAGCAATAATTTTTGAAAAAGCCTTGAGTATACTTTCTGCATTTTATTACATATTATTTTACTCAGTATTAAGCTAAAATCTAATTTGACAATCCAACATTTCAAAATTCAAATTTATCTCCCCAGAAAGTAAAAACAAAAAGGTGTACAAATTACCTTGTGAGTGATTTGTGGATAAACTCAACCTCTGACAAAAAGCTCGTGCTTTCCCACACATAGTGAAAAACAACCTCAACACATCTAGCAATCTATGTTAAAAATAAGGACAAGACATCCCAGAAATCTGCAGGTGGTAGGTTAAATGGCTGCAGTAAATTGCCCTTAATGTAGATAAGTGGCAGAATCTGGGACAAATTCATAAAAATGTGAGAAGAAAATATGTAATTAGTGTAAATGATCAGCACTGGGGCCTGTTTTGGTACCGTATCGCTCCAGGGTATTATAACTATTTTGTCGCAGAGTTAAACAATACCCTTCCCACCACCAAAGAATCAAAGAAAGCTTTAATATCACTTTCACAAATGGTATCTAACTAAATCAAATCAAAATGTTACTAGTATTCATAGCTTCAAATGAAAAGAAATATTTAACTTAAAGTCATAAAAGCTCCAATTCACAACTAGCTCTCTAAAGACACGATTTAAAATCCTTGAAAACACAAAGAGAAAGTTCCAATGACAGCCTTGCGGTAGCAAAGGATGCACTTACTTTCCAATATTCCCCGTGACATTCCAGCGCCAATTTAGCGAATGAGCTTTTGGGGGCAAATATAAAATTTCCCCGAAGGGTGAAAAAAACTGCATTTATTGGTAGATGAATTTGGATAAATTGGAAAACATTAAACAAACATAAAAATATGTAAACATTTTAGCACAGGTGGAACAGAGCTTGAAAGTATTTGCAGGCCTATAATATACAAAATAAGAATCAAAATTTATCACGGAAGTGTTTGACGTAAAATTTGTTGTTTTGAAGAGGTGGTACAGTACAAAGACAAAACTGTACTAGAAATTGCAAAATAAATAGTGCAAAAAAGGGAGGTATGGGGTAGTTCGTGAACCACTCAGAAAGAAATCTAATGACGGAGGGGAAGACGCTGTTTCTAACATACAAAGTAACGTCTTTGGGAAGTTACTTTCCTCGTTGACAGTCTCATCTTATAAAAAGAAACTGGGGCTGAGGTCACTGAAAAGCAATTACAAATTAAAAATGTATCGAGTTTATTGCAGCGAAGTGATTGAATTTTTAAATAACAGCCATTAAGAAGAGTCACACCTGTCTACAGAGAGGGCGCCAGAGGCCCATCACTCATGAACGGCAATTCCTTTATCAAGGAACCAACGCTATCTTTCCATTTCTATTTTATCTTCACTGCAGTCCGGGCTTATTTCACTTTACCTGTTGCGTCCTTTCAGTTGGGTTCTTCATCACCGCCTGCCTGAAGCTGTTATCCACATATGACGCCATGGTGCCGGCTGCGAGTTTCCTTGGATAACTTGGGCCTCGCCTCTGCTCCCCGTTTCTCTCCAACCCCTGCCCGTCTCCCGTGTGGCGAGACAGCACCGGCGACGCTCGGGGCCGCTCCGTGCGGCCTGCTCGCCGACTCCGAGTCCGGGCTCCGGCCCGAAACGGTCAATGCTGGTGGTTCGGCGCAGGCGCAGCAGGGCGAGCGGTGACGTCACTCTCGCTCTATCAATGGGAGCAGAAGCTTGGCTCCGATGATCGAAGGCGATCCCCAACCCGGCAACGGCCCGCGCCGCCGCCCCTTCGCCCCCTGTCCCTCTCCCGCTCCCGCTCCCGCTCAACACAAAGCGCTGCGGCTCTGCACCACCGACCTAGCCGTCCCGGCTCCTTGCCATCCTTCATAATCCATCCCAATCCTTTTCTTCAGAAATCGTAAAAGAAAAAATTCCGTTTCACTGTCTTTGCCGCGATTCTGGAATAATGTTGGCAACAAACGCATGAAAAATTATACTTTCAGAACATATATTTTTTACATAAAGCGAAAAAAATCCAATCGCATAGTGTTGTCAAATCCTTTCGTCGTTTCCTTGCAATCAAGGCGAGCGACCTGAACTAGGCGCTTTGTTTCATCACAAGCCGAAAATCTTCAGGAGCCGGAGGAGGGGCAAATTTTAAAAAAACTCCTGGCAAAACTAAACTTCCAAAGAACTCACCCAGAAGCTCTCTACTGCCTCCTCATTCAGATCATCCAGGGAGGGGGAAACTTTCCCCTTCCTTGACAGCCAGAGGGCAAAAAAATGCAATACATGCCATAGAGATGAGAAGACACATCACGAGATGCTATGGTATGATACAAAAGACTGGTTAACTTTTCCGACCAACATCATACTGTATCTGAAACGTTCATCTTTCTTTTTATATTCATACTTAAAATGATAGATTATTTATTGAAGTTTGTACTTTGCTTATTAAGCAAATATGTACTCTGTATATGTACATGCCCTCTGATAATAAATTTACTTTGAACTTTGAAGATAGAGGGAAGCCATTCAACCCACTGAGTCCATGTCAGCTCAAGGTAGTATAATCCCAACTGTCCCATGCCTCTGCCCCCTTCCTATTTATTCTTTTTTACAAGCCCCATCAATTTCTTTTTATACATAAATACATTAAGTAATCATGACCATCTTTAAGAAAGGGGCAAATAACTAAAATAACTACAGATGGAGCTCCCTGATGTTTGCCACAGGGAAAGCCCCCACCAGGACCTTGTATAATTACTGTCTACCTTTCTTTCTGCCCCAGCAAAACAGCCAACATGATCAAAGGTTCTACCCACCCCAGAAATTCTCTCTTCTCCCCATCCCTTTGGGCAGAAGATGCAAAAGCCTGAAAGCACATACCACCAGGCTCAAGGACAGCTTCTGCAGCACTATTGTAACACTGTTGAATGTTTCACTAGTATGATAAGCCACCTCACTGTGATCTTACACCTTACTGTCTACATGCACTGCACTTTCTCCGTACTTGAACACTGTATTCTGCACTCTGTTATAGTTTTTACCTTGCACAACCCCTCAGTGCACTATTCTAATGAATTGATCTGGATGGACAGTATACTGGACAAGTTTTTCACTTTCTTGGTACATGTGACAATAATACACCAGTTTACCAATTTATCTTTTCCAATAGCCAAAGAGATTCTCCATGAATTGCAGTACAACTCTGTCCAACCACAGTATGAGTCTCACAAACCACCCCCATGCTCACACTATCAGCCACCCTCTGCCTCATTTGTGGCAGAGCATGGTTCCCACATTAACCATCTAAGAAATCACTAAAGGGAGTGGAAGCAAGTAATCCTTGATTCTAGACACTGTATAGGAAATAAAAAGGTTGCAAGTTCTTGCCATTACTGGCACTTGGCACCACCAGTGCAATCTTGAAAGCCATAATGCAAGCATTGTTAGAGCACAATGAGTCTGCCCATGTGTTCCCCCCAGGTCTTCTGAATTCCAATGATACAGGCCCAGAGCCATCAAATGCTCCTCATATGATAAAAATTTCAATCCTGGAATCGTTTTTCTGAACCTCCTTTGAATCCTCTCCAATGTCAGCACATCTTTTTTTGCATAAGGAGCCCAAAAGTGTTCACAGTACTCCAAGTGAAGACTCATCAGTGCCTTATAAATCCTCAGTATTACATACTTGCTTTCATATTCTAGTCCTCACAAAATGAATGCTAGCATTGCATTTGCCTTCCTCGCCACCGACTCAGCCTGCAGATTAACCTTTAGAGAATCCTTCATGAGGACTTCCAAGACCCTTTGTACCTCAGATTTTTAATTTCCTCTCCATTTAGAAAATAGTGTATGCTTTCATTTCTTCTATCAAAATGCATGACCATACACTTCCTGACACTGTATTCCATCTTCCACTTCTTCGCCCATTCTCCTAATGTGTTTAAGTCCTTCTGCAGCCTCAATACCACCTGCCCCTCCACTTATCTTCACATCATCCACAAACTTTGTCACAAAGCCATCAATTCTGTCACCCAAATCATTGAAAAGGAACATAAAAGGAAGCAGTCCCAACACAGACCCCTTTGGAACACCATTAGTCACCACAACCAACCGGACAAGGCTCACCTTACTCCCACTCTTTGACTCCTGTCAATTAGCCAATGCTCTATCCATGCTGGTATCTTTCCTGTAATACTATGGGCTCTTAATTTGTTAAGCCTCAACACCTTTGGCACCTTGTCAAAGGCCCACTGAAAATCCAAGCACATAACATCCACCAATTTTCCTTTGTCTACCATGCCTGTTATTTCTTCAAAGAATTCCATTAGATTTTACAGGCAAGATTTTCCCTTAAGGAAACCATGCTGACTTTGGCCTCTTTTATCATGTGCCTCCAAGTACCCCGAAATCACATCCTTAACATTCAACTCCAACATCTTCCCAACCACTGAGGTCAGGCTAACTAGCCTACAAGTTCCCTTTCATCTGCCTCTCTCCTTTCTTAAAGAGTAGAGTGACATTTGCAATTTTCCAGTCCTCCAGAACAATGCCAGAATCCACTGATTCTTGAAAGATCATTACTAATGCCTCCACAATCTCTTCAGCCACCCCTTTCAGAACCCTGGAGTGTAAACCATCACATCCAGGCAACTCATCAACCTTCAGACCTTTCAGTTTCCCAAGCACATCCTCCCAAGAAATATTGTGGAATTGTAACTTCAACCCTTCAACTTCTCCATTAATATTGTCAATATTAAGGTCTTGGTGCCTACAGATAAAAATGGGTCACAAAGCCATTGTTTTCCTTTCCATAGATCAGAGTTCAGATAAGAAATACTCTTAAAATATTTGGGAAATTTGTCTCAGAAGAGATAATATTATTTTGTTTTGAAGAGTAACATTGAGAGTAATATCTTTGCTCCCATCAAAAGCAGTTGATGCAAAAAATGTCAAAACAATTGTGCCAAACTCTTAGGTTTCCAGATATGAAGCTTCTTTTTTAAAAGCTCTGACCCTGTCTGCTACTTTAAAGACACAAGTCATACATCCTGGCATAGACCAATTTAGGTGATTGAAGTAGCCTGTTATATCTACCAGATATGAAAGCCTCACAAATCTCAAAACTATTTTGCCAGAGAAGAATTCTTCTGAGACAGAAAGACTTGTCAATGTTTTATTATTTTACTACATTGCTCATCACATGTCCCATCCCTAATATGTTTTTCAAATTTTAACTAGTTCCAAAAAACTTATCAGACTGTACCTGCTTTGACATAGTGTTCTGTTAAATTAAAATCCTGGCTTAATTTTCTGGTTTATACTCTTGTTAATTTCAGTTGCAAGCCATGCACAAAAATAATTTCAAAATGATGATCTGAAACTGAACAGTAATGGATAGAAACATAATCTTTTCTTTCTTTTTAAATCTTTTTTATTAATTTTCAAAATTATAAACTCAATAACAAAGAGATTGGAATAATCTTAATCAGCATATACAAAAAGGATTTTAAGTAACATAGGTATAATAGACTTCCAAATTCATAATGAAATTAGTCATAAAAAAGAAATAAAAAGAAAATATTTATATATATATAAAAACAAAGAAAAATCCCCAAAAGAAAATAGAAACCCCAAAAAAACAGAACAGAACAGGGCTAGACCAATATCTTGAATCAGACACGTTCAGTAATGTTGTCAACTCCGCTCCTCTATTCATATAATTTAAGTTAGAGAAAAGATTTGGAAAGGTCAGATTACATCATATGAAAATGTTGCATAAAAGGTTTCCAAGTTTTTTCAAATTTAACCGAAGGATCAAAAATATCACTTCTAATTTTTTCTACTATTTTTTCTTCTAATTTTTTGATACTATTGATTCCAAAATTTCCTCTTATATATGGGAAAATAAAAATTCCAGATTAAGTAAAAATACTTACAGAAATCTAAGAAAGAGGGTGGTTTGGCATTGCCTAACCTAAGATTTTATTATTGGGCAATTAATATTCAATATTTAATATTTTGGACGCAAGATTGGAATACAACTCCAAGCCCATATTGGGTAAACCTTGAAGGCCACTCTGTACAGGGGTTTTCTTTAGCTTCCATTGTAGGAACTTCACTTCCTTTTGTGCTATCTAAATTGAATAAACAAACGTTTAACCCTATAATTAAACATGCATTGCGAATATGGTTTCAATTTCATAAATTTTTTGGCCTGAATGAATTTATGTTATCAAATCCTATTATATCTAATTTCTTTTCTCAACCCTCGGTAATGGACCAAGCCTTTTTGATATGGAAAACGAAAGGTATGATATGTTTTCATGACTTATTTCTGGATAACTGTTTTATGTCTTTTGAGCAGTTATCTAAGAAATTTGATTTGCCTAGATCCCATTTTTTTAGATACTTACAAATAAGAATTTTTTTAAATACTACGTTGCCTACCTTTCCGACTTCAAATCCTACTGATATTATTGATAAAATTTTAGGTTTAAATCCTTTTCAGAAGGGATTAATAGCAATTATTTATGATATAATTATGAAATTACAGCCAGGTATATCTGATAAAATTAAAAATGAATGGGAAAGGGAACTTCAACTTTGTCTACCCATAGAGAAATGGGATAAAATTTTTCAATTAGTTAGCACTTCTTCTATATGTGCTGAACATACATTAATACAATTTAAAGTAGTACACACAGCCCATATGTCCAAAGATAAACTAGCTCATTTTTATTCCCATATAAACCCTACTTGTGATAGATGTCACTCTGAGGTGGCTTCTTTAACTCACATGTTTTGGTCCTGTCCTCTTTTGGAAAAATACTGGAAAGATATTTTTGATATTATTTCAACAGCTCTGTGTTTTGATTTAAAACCCCATCATATTACGGCAATTTTTGGATTGCCAGTGGTAGAACATAGATCTTTGTCTTCTTCAGCCTGTCGGATGATAGCATTTGTTACTTTAATGGCTGGAAGATCTATTTTGTTGAACTGGAAGGAAATCAATCCTCCTACTACATTCCAGTGGTTTTCTCAAACTATATTAAGTTTAAATTTAGAAACATAATCTTATTGTTATCTTATGTGTTTTCACTCTGCTTGAAAATATCGTTGTGGCTATCCCTCGAGGTCGAGGATGATAGTCTTCGTTCTGTTGATCTACTTATGTGCCCTCAAGTGGCTTATGAGTCCGATCTTGGCTTTGAAAATTCTTCTGCACTCAGGACAGGTAGTTCCAGATGGTAGATCGGACTTTGGTTGTTGTTGCCTCTCTTTCCATTTTCTTCTCTTTTCTTCTAATTCTGCAAATCTCTTGGCTTTGAAAGTTGCTGCTCCTTCTCGGATGATGCTTGAAAATATAAGACATAGTTGTTTTACTATCTCATCTTAAATAGATAAATGAAGACACTTGCTGATAACTACTGATCCCTGGACACATTCTGAGTAATATTGCTGCAGATTAGTGTCTATTACATTGGGAATCATATTTTGCTATAATTGCAATGAGGGCTTGACCTGTAGAGAAAGAAATGGTCTGTGCACTTAATGAGGGAGTGAAACCGCTCATGTAAGTAATTACAGGAGTTAGGAAAGTTTTCTGTGTAAACAGAAAATTCCAATATCTTGAGTGGTAGATAGATTCAATTAGAGTAATTGGGAGAAACACGTAAATGACAGAAGAACTCAAAGAGAATATTCCATAACTTTAATAAAAGTAGGAAAATGCTCATGCAAAAATGTGCCTGAAGCCTACCAACTCTTAAATTATTGATGATTTCCACCCAACAAAAAAAATCAGAAGCAGAAATGACTGTTTACTCACAAGTTTATAAAATATTTTTGATACAAGTTTTGCTGGATTTGCAATATCACTCTGAGAGGTAAGCCAGGATCTATGCATCTAAAATTTCGTATGGGAAATGATGGGAATTTATCGTCAGGGTCAGACTGACAGTAAAATTTGAATATGAATGGATCCGCATGAGTCAGGATGGAGAAATGTCTTTTGCCTACACTGCTTGACCATTTGAGGAGTTATCGTATGATAAGAAAAACAACTTCTACGGCCCTTCTCCCCTGCCTCTGATCTCAGACTGTGCTTTCTTCTGTCTGCTCCACTCCTTCTGATCTTTGCCCTTTTCCTACGTCTGTTCTCAGTTTCCGACTCCCCCCCCCCGCCGCCTCAATACACTCCTCCTGCCTCTGCCGTCTTCCTATCTGTGTTCTCGGTTCCCTATCACCCGTCACTGCCGTCTCTCAATCGCTAGTTCTCTATTCTTTCACTATCTTTGCACTGTCCCTGCCTATGTCCCCCTTCTTCTGCTTTCTTTCCATCGCAGTGCTGTCTCCAATCCTGTCCTTTTCCCTGTCTCTAATCATGCTCATTCCTCGTTTCTACACTTTTTAACGCTGCTCGCCCAAAACACCCGGGCTTTTTGCCACCCCTCCTCACCCGACCTTCGTCACTCACTCTACTGTCATTGCGACCAGGTTTGTGTCCCTGGCAACGCGACGCCATTATCACTTTTGTTCATGCCATGACACTCTCAGTTGAGGATTCCACTTGACACTGAATCTGTAGAACTCAATTCAAGCCTTTCGTGGGTAAATTTTACCGTTTTATTTGTACAGAAATATCCGGAAACACATGTCGCTCCTTGCGGGCGGGAGCAACCCTGTTCGCTCCTGGAGATATGCTGAAACAGGGACAGAATCCGTTGTATTTACAGGTACTTAATGCTGCAGTTTATAGATGCGAACAATTGCCGATCACAAGAGTTTTTGTTGATTTACATCGTTTCCATTACTTTAGTGTTTTAAATTTATTTTAATTAATGGGTAGAATTTGCAAACAAAACTAGAAATCGCGATGCAGAGACAGTTTATTTCGGAGCAGCATAGAAAAGTAACTAATTTCATTTTCAGATTAAGTTGATGTTCAGCTCCAGTGTTGTACACTCTAAATAATTCATGAAAGCAAAAGGTCATATTTCAATCCATCCTTCAACGTGGTAAGATGCCAAAAGGCACCTCATTGTAGTGCTGCAATTCAGAAATTTGATACATAGCAACGCAGTGACACCGTAGAACAGACAAGAAGTTTTTAAAGAGGAGTGAAGTTGGGTAAATGGAGAGATTGAGAAAAGATCACACACACAATGCTGGAGGAACTCAGCAAGTCAGGCAGCATTGATGGAAATGAATAAACAGTCAACATTTCTTCAGGACTAAGAAGGAAGGGAGAAGATGCAAATAAAAAGGTGGGGGGGGGAGGAAATAATGAAGCTAGCTGGGAGGTGATAGGTAAAGCCAGGTGGGTGGGAAAGGTCAAGGGCTGGAGAAGAAGGAATCTGATTGCAGAGAATAGTGGACAATAGGAGAAAGGAGAGGAGGAAGGGACCCAGGGAGAAGTAATAGGTAGGTGTGAAGAGGTAAAAGGTCAGAGAACAAATGTAAAAGGTTACTTCCCCCTTGGTCCCCTCCTCCTTCCCTTTCTCCTATAGTTCACTCTCCTCTTCTATCAGAATCCTTCGTTTCCAGTCCTTGACCTTTCCCATCCACTTGGCTTCATCTATCACTTTTCAGCTAGCCTCCTTCCCCTCCCCCACCTTTTTATTCTGGCATCTTCCCTTTTCCTTCTCAGTCCTGAAGAAGGGACTCGGCCTGAAATGTTGACTGTTTATTCATTGCCCTAGATGCTGCCTCACCTGCTGAGCTCCGCCTGCACTTTGTGTGTGTGTTGCTTCGGATTTCTAGCATCAGCAGACTTTCTTCTGTTTAAGATTGAGAAAGGAAATTGTCAAGTATGGTCTGGGCAATAGGGGTGGTTGATGACCCAATAAATATCAGCTGCCAGAATTACAAAGTGTTGCAGAGCAGCAGGATAAATGGAGTGGGTGTTAATGGAAAGCTTTCAAGATGATTAAAATTTTAATTTCCTGGCATTGCTGGATGACGACCAACATCGGTCACACAGAGGATATTGGCATGGGGACAAAGTGAGGCTAGGCCCTCAGTCACAGTTTTAAATTAAATAAAAAGGGAAAGCTGGAGAGAGTACGTCAGGTACATCAGAGGGAACATTTCAGATCCATGACCATTCTTCAGAAGTGTAAAAGTAAGAGAACAATTATGTTTTACATTGCAGTAAGAGGGAATAAATGCGTCCAGATTGAGACCTGGAATTGTCTCAGTGAGACAAATGATGGTGGTGCCTCCTAAAAAAAAAAAGGTGTTAACGACAGCTGAGCTGTCTGAAGGAGTGTGCACAAGGGAAAAGAGTGGGACGGTGGATAAAATATGCAGGGACTGAGCGATACAGACACAACTATGATGGAGACCGGAAGTAAGTGCTGAAACCCAAATGAGTGCTGAAAATGTTCATTGAATCGAGTAACTCTGGTTCTCTGGAGAGAGTAAAGACTGGAGTGAATAACCTCACATCAGAACAGAAAGCAAGGGCAAGACAGGTCTTTTGAGAATTTGACGGTAGCCAGAAGAAGCTTAAGAGGGACTTAGGAGAGGTAGAAGTGGGCCTGAGAAGAATTATGAGTAGAATTAAGGAAAACCCCAAAATGTGAAGAACAGGAGGGTGACTAGGATGAGGGTTGGACCAAACGAGAATAAACAAGGAAAAGTGTGCCTGGAGTTAGGAGAGGTAGGAGACGTCCATAATGAGTACATTTCTTCTGTATTTACTAGTGAGAGGGACCATGACGAACATGAGTCAATGTAGAACAAGTTGATATGCTGGAACATGAGAAGGTTAAGAAGGGGGATGTGCTGGTACTTTTGAAAATTTTTAGGATAGATACGCAAATCCCTGGGGGCAGATAGAATACACTCAGTTTATAAGGGAAGCGAGTAGAGAGATTGCTGCACTTTTGGCATTCATCTTTACATCCTTACTGGCGACAGGAGTGGTGCCAGAAAATGGAAGGTGGGAAATGTTATTCCTTTGTTCAAGAAAGGCAAAAAGGATAATCCAGGGAATTATAGACTAGTGAGTCTTATATAACAGTGGAGGGCAAACTATTGGAGAGTATTCCAGGAGAAAGGATTTACAAACATTTGGAAAGCTCATCACCTGCAGCCTATAACCCATCCACAGTCTTTTTTCACCCATCAAACCAGCCTGACTCAACCAGTTGCTCCTAGCCTTCAGTTACCTTGTTGCCTGTGGTATTTAGTATCTGTTCTCCCATATTTTATGGCCCCTTGTGGCTTGTTATTTTACAGTTTATTGGTAAAGTATCATTTACAGCTAAATTGTAGGTCAAGTCTCCTCTACATCTCCTGAAAGAAGGATAGTCTGATTAGGGATTGTCAGCATGGCTTTGTGAGGGAAGGCTGTGCCTTATGAGCCTGATTGAACTTTTTGAGAAAGTGACAAAATAAATTGATGAAGGTAGAGCAGTGGATGTGGTGCATATGGATTTTATCAATGCATTTGAGATGATTCCCAATGGTAAGCTCTTTAAGAAAGTCAGGAGGCACAGGATTCAGGAAACTGTATGGATTCAGAATTGACTTGTCCGCAAAAGGCAGAGGCTAGAAGTAGATCAAGTGCATTCTGCCTGGAGATCGGTGATCAGAGGTGGTCTGCAGAGATCTGTTCTGGGACCCTGCTCTTTGTGATTCTTATAAATGACTAAGATAAGGAAGTGGGTTTGTAAGTTTGCAGATGATATCAAGGTTGTTGATGTTGTGGATAATGTTCAAGGTTGTCATCGGTTACAACAGGACATTAGAGAGGGTGCAGAGGAGATTTACTAGGATGCTAGCTGGATTAGAAAGCATGTCTTATGAAGGAAGGTTGAGTGAGCTAGAACTTCCCTCTTTGGAGCAAAGAAGTATGAGAGGCAACTTGATAGAGGTGTACAAGATGATAAGAGGCCAGTTAGAGTGGACAGTATTTCCCAGAGTGGCAATGGCTTATTTTGTTTTTTTGTTAGAACAGTGTAGGAGGCCAAAGAGA
The DNA here is from genome assembly GCF_030028105.1 of Mobula birostris. Lineage (NCBI taxonomy): Eukaryota > Metazoa > Chordata > Chondrichthyes > Myliobatiformes > Myliobatidae > Mobula > Mobula birostris. The sequence continues at coordinate 122,107,772 of NC_092373.1, read as the reverse complement.
GAGGTCAGAATTGGGTAGAATGGAGAATTATAGTAACAGGCAGTTTACTTAGAGTCAGTTTTCATATTGAAGTGTTCTGCAAAGCTATCAGCCTATGTGTACTTAGTTTCTTCAATGTAGAGGAAAATACTAAACTATAAAGAGTGTAACTGAATTCCTGCTTCACCAGTACAATCTGTTTAGATACCTGCCTGCTGAAAAGAGAAAAAGGACAGTTGTTGCATCTCCTGTACTTGCTTAAGAAAGTATTGTTGAAAGATAGACATGGAGGAGCAAACCAAGGATCTACAGAGGGAAGAATTTCTTTTGTATTTTGAAAAGGGAGGACAGGAGTTGTATCAGGAATCTCATTAAAGGCAGTAGAATTTATACAGGATGTTCTACTGAATGTGAAAACTGATGGGATGGAAGGTGAGAAAAGGGGGATATTTCTTCTTCCTCTACCTTGCTCTTGCTGGGAGGAGGAGGAGGCAGGTTTAGAATTACAGGAAATGGAAATTTACTTGAGAGCCTGCCAACTGCAGTAGAAAAGAAGTTACGGTTAAGGGAAGTGGAGACATTTTAGAGACACTGGTGAATTTGTTATATCAAAGAGATGCAAAAACCAGAGAAACTGAAAGAATGGAATGCAGACCTTGCAGGTAGTAGGGTGTGAAGAACTATCATAAAGATAGTTATGAGTCTGTGAGCTTGTAAGGAGAGAGGGGTAGAGAAAATAAAGGAAATGCCTGTGGTAGGGTGCAGACCTATTTCCATTTCTGTTTTCCCAAATTCCATTCCATGCATTTCTTTTCTCATTTCTTCTTTCTCTACCCAGGATAAAGTTATTCTTGTCCTCAGCTTCCATGCTGGCGACCACCATATTCAATGAATCTCCTGCAATTTCTACTTGTGTCAACATGATGTCATCATCAGACATAATTTCCAGCCTATTCTTTCAGCATTCCAAAAGGAGCTCTCTGGTTCACTCTTCCATCTCCACCAGTGCTTGCTCCCCTCCTTTTGCACTTTCTGATGCAATGGCAGAAAGTACCACACCTGATCTTTTTTTCTCTCTTTCCAGTTCACCTTCCAGGGACCCAAACAATGTAGTGACTCCACGACACTGTCTTCAGTTTATTCCTCTGTTTTTTTGGTGCTTACAGTACTGTCTCTTATACATTCTTTTTTTATTCGGAGATAACAGGCCCTTCTTGTCCAACGAGTCCACGCCATCCAATTACACTCATTTGACCAATCAACCTACTAACTTATACGTCTTTGGAATGTGAAAGGGCTATGTTAGTAGTTTGCAGAACTTCTCCATTCATTACACAAGAATGACCTTTAGCTTCAGTTCTTTAGCTCACTCCTAAACTGACCTTCCTGTTTTTGATCTCAAACAATGCTCCAAAGAAATTCAATGTAAACTTAAAGAACAGTAGTCTCATTGACCTTGACAAAAAAAAAGCCCTCAGGATTTGATGTGGAGTTCAAAGATTTCATATAATTAGCTTTTCTGGTTTGTTTCAGAACCAGCATGTTTTACACCATGATACATTCCAGCCTGTTTTTTAGCACCATAATCATACCAGACATCCCACCTCTCCTGGAAGTTCCGGGAGTCTCCCACTATTGATAGCGGCTCCCTGATGCCCGGAAATTATATACAATATCCCGCAAATCGATTTTTTTTGAGAGGGAGAGGGAGAGCAAGAGTGAGCATCCTGATTGGTCTCTCTTCGTGCTAAGTAGACCTATCAGTTTTCTCTGTGGGTGGGCTTTACAATCGACCTCAAAAGTAATGACAGTGTTGCTCACTGCACTGTTTGCAACAGTGACTTTTCTATGCCCGTGGTGGGTTAAAATGTAAAAGACATATTGAGGTGACATAACAGGTGTCATTCATTCATTAGCGTAGCTAATGTTATTTAATCTAGCTGCTAAGGAGCTACTCTATTGATGTCCTACGTGATGATGCCAAACTCCCTGTAGACTTGCTTAAAGTTGTAATAGAATAAACATGATAATATAATATATGTACATATTTTAATGTCACATTTTCTGTATATGCCCAACTTGGTTTACAGATTAGACAAAATCACTAAACAAAGTATTATATACACCCTTGGAGGTCGACCAAAGGGGGGGGGGCTGCTACCTCCCTGAAATGAGTTTTTGCAGGGTGGGATGTCTGTCATAGTAAGTGGAATAAATTCAAAGCAGATCTTCCCGGCTCAAAGTTGGATGTCCATGAGGAACTGTGGGCCTAAAGCCACAGCAGAAGTTTCACTACTACAATTTGTGATCTCGTTGCCTTCATTCTACCATTACTATTAATCCAAGAAGTAAACTCCAGTTCAATGGGGAATTGGGAAGGACATGACAAGAGGAACAACATATATCTAAAAATTAAGCTGCAATGCAAGATGAGACACAGGCTAAACTGCATTTTTTTGAAAGTGTAAACAACAGGAATTCTGCGGATGCTGGAAATTCAAGCAACACACATCAAAGTTGCTGGTGAATGCAGCAGGCCAGGCAGCATCTCTAGGAAGAGGTACAGTCGACTTTTCAGGCTGAGACCCTTCGTCAGGACTAACTGAAAGAAGAGCTAGTAAGAGATTTGGAAGTGGGAGGGGGAGAGGGAGATCCGAAATGATAGGAGAAGACAGGAGGGGGAGGGATGGAACCAAGAGCTGGACAGGTGATTGGCAAAGGTGATATGAGAGGATCATGGGACAGGAGGCCCAGGGAGAAAGACTGGGGTGGGGGAACCCAGAGGATGGGCAAGGGGTATAGTCAAAAGGACAGAGGGAGAAAAAGGAGAATGAGAGAAAGAATGTGTGTATAAAAATAAATAACGGATGGGGTACGAGGAGGAGGTGGGGTATAGTCAGAGGGACAGAGGGAGAAAAAGGACCTCGTACCCCACCTCCCCCTCGTACCCCATCTGTTATTTATTTTTATACACACATTCTTTCTCTCACTCTCGTTTTTCTCCCTCTGTCCCTCTGACTATACCCCTTGCCCATCCTCTGGGTCCCCCCCACCCCGTCTTTCTCCCTGGGCCTCCTGTCCTATGATCCTCTCATATCCCTTTTGCCTATCACCTGTCCAGCTCTTGGCTCCATCCCTCCCCCTCCTGTCTTCTCCTATCATTTTGGATCTCCCTCTCCCCCTCCCACTTTCAAATCTCTTACTAGCTCTTCCTTCAGTTAGTCCTGACGAAGGGTCTCGGCCTGAAACGTCGACTGTACCTCTTCCTAGAGATGCTGCCTGGCCTGCTGCGTTCACCAGCAACTTTGATGTGTGTTTTTTAAAAGTGTATTAAGTTGACGTGAGTGACTCACCTCTTGACACCTCAAATCTTTCCATCATCTACGAGTCAGTCAGTGGTGCAGTGGAGGAATGCAAGCCCATTGACACTCAAGGAGTTGGACACAATTCAGAACTATGTAATCTATTTGACTGATCTATTTGATGGAGTCCAATGTTAGCAAATGCAAGGTCATCCACTTTGGAAGGAAAAATGAAAGAACAGATTGTTAATTAAATGGTAAAAAATTGCAGCATGCTGCTGTGCAGAGGGGCTTGTGCATGAATCACAAAAGGTTGGTTTGCAGCTGCAGCAGGCTACCAAGAAGGCAAATGGAATATTGGCCTTCATTTCTAGAGGGATTGAATTTAAGAAAAGGGAGGTTGTGCTGCAACTGTACAGGGTACTGGTGAGGCCACTCCTGGAGTACTGCATGCAGTTCTGGTCCCCTTACTTGTGGAAGGATATATTGGCTTTGGAGGCAGTGCAGAGGAGGTTCACCAGGTGGATTCCAGAGATGAGGAGAAATTGAGTTGCCTGGGACTGTATTTGCTAGAATTCAGAAGAATGAGAGAAGATCTTATAGAAACATATAAAATTATGAAATGGGTAGATAAGATAGAGGCAGGAGCATTGTTTCCACTGGTAGGTGAGACTAGAACTAGGGGACATAGCTTCAAGATTCAGGGGAGTAGATTTAGGACGGAGATGAAAAGAAACTGCTTTTTCCAGAGAGTGGTGAAACTGTGGAATTCTCTGCCCAATGAAGCATTGAAGACTACCTCAGTAAATATAATTAAGACAAGGTCGGAGAGATTTTTGCATGGTAAGTGAATTAAGGGTTATGGGGAAAAGGCAAGTAGGTGGAGATGAGTCCATGGCTAGATCAGCCATGATCTTATTGAATGGCGGAGCAAGCTCAACAGGTCAGATGGCCTACTCCTGCTCCTATTTCTTATGTTCTTATAACTGGACTACCTCACAGTAGCATGCAAATGATACCTCACACAGCGAGAAAGATAATGCAGATGAGTGGGAACACACCACTATCAGGTTTCCTCCCTTCAGATCGCACACCATCCTGTTTTGTCCTACTATTGCCTCTTCATCAGCGTTGGATATCTATATAACCTAGCCTGTGGGAGTATCTTCACCAGTTTCATTGAAGCTGTTCAAGAAAGCCCTTCCTCACCGTCTCCCTGTGGGCAATTATGGATGGTCAATAGATACTGGCCTTACCAGTGATAACCAGAACCTAAATAATGAGCAAAAGTGCATTCTTTGCTCTATAGATGCTGTCTGACCTATTGAGTATTTCCAGCCCAATCTGTCTTTTACTTCAGATGTTCACCATGTGCAAAGTTTTATATTTTGCAATTCAGCATTTCCTTTTGTGTTCCTGTTTTAATTCATCACCTCCATATAGATAAGCTGTGATTAACAACACTTCACCATCTCTCATAGCCAGGACCACTAATTGTGGTCTCTCTTGAACTCTGTCACAGACATACCGTTTCTTTCCCCCAGCCTTCACTATTTTCTGCAATTTAATAAACATATGATTGCTAACTTTACTCAGTTCAGTGAAAATGAATTAACTTGAAATATTAATTTTCTTTTTTTTACTGATACTGTCAAACTTTTTGAGTATTTCTAGCTTCTGTTCTTGTTTCAGATTTCTATTAGTTGCTTTTTTAAAAACTGTGCTTCAGCAAGACAGATTACCTAGATGAATAATATTGTTGTTTGGTTACAGTTCAAAAGACTGCTTTTTGATCAGTAATACAATTTTGTCAATATCAAATATTGTTGAAGCAACTACATAGAGGAATGGAGGTGGAGCAGTATTAAAGGCAAAAATGGAAACTTGCACTTGTATGTAATGGCCGTGTTAAATACTGACCGAGTACTTTGCACCTGTCTCCACCAAAGGATAGGGTGCTTCCAAAATAATAGTGAAGGAGGAGATAGTTCAGATGTTAAATGTATTTAAAAAATAATCTCATGGAGGTACTAGAAAACTTGAAATAAGTTACTAGGACTGGAAAGAATGCATCCTAGGATTCTGAGAAGCTCTGGAAGGATATTATGAGAACACTGATCTCTCAATACACCTTGGATATATGAGTGTATCCAGAAGACTGGACAGAGATGAATTTTATCCTCTTGTTCAATAAAGAAACATGATAAGCCAAGAAACTACAGTTTAGTCATTTTAACAAGAGAGGAATGCTTTCAAAAACCTTGATCTAGAGCAGAATTAATACTCATCTGGAGGAAAAATGGATTAGTAAGGACGAGCCAGCCAGCAAGGACAAATCATGTTTAATCAGATTGATGGAATTAGTTGATGAATTAATGGATAGAGTTGATGAGAGTAATGCACTTGTTCTTGTATAGGTGAACCTCCACAAGGTTTTTGTTAAGTTGCCACATGACAGAATTTTCATCATAACTGATGCATATGGGATTAAAAGGGACATCAATAGCATGGATGCAAAGTAGGTATCAAATGCTATAATAAATAACTGAAGGAAAGTAGTTGTACTCCACAGGGATTGGTATTGGGCCAAAGTTGCAGAAAAATGTGAAGTGATGCATGTTGGTAGGAGGAATGAGGAGAGACAAGACGGGAATCATGCCAATCTTCTTATAACCTCAGTTGGGGTATTGTGCTCAATTCTGGACACTTCATTATATTTATTGTTGGTTATTTTTTTTTCTCTCAGTCCTCTGATTTTTCTCCCCGTTTTTCATTAAAAGGAGAGCTTGCATCCAATCCTAGGCAAATTAATTTAAACTTTTTCCACCATCAGTTATTTTTTCACAAGAATATTTGATCTTTGCTCATGAAGGTGCAATATATGCAACACCTTGACCAGGTACAGGCCTTGTTCTAACAGCCCAGAAATTTGAATCCCTCCTTTCTGCATTACTTTGAAACTGCTTTATCCCATAATTTCTCTATTTATATGTGTATAACACTGAAATTATTGTTTCCAAGGTCTTATTTCAACTTCACCCTTGCATTGGCCATAGGGCCTTACTCCTTTTCATTCTAATGTCATTGATTCTCAAGTGGGCAATGACATTGGCCTGCTCCCTATACATCCTCAAAAATTATTTCATCTTAGTGACAACTTTTACCCCTGCACTAGGAAGATGAGCCACCATCAGGGACTCACAATGGCATTTGCAGAAGTAGCCGTCTCCCAGAATATTCACTCTCCCATCACCATTGGGCTTGTACCATTTGGTGTACCCCTTCTGTTCAGTCATTTTCCTCACAGTACGAATAACAGTACTTTTAGATTATATATTTTTGGAATCCACATATCATTTTGGTAAATCTACATTGCATTCTTCTAGGACAAGATATCTTTCTTAAGAATTAATGTGCAGAGCTAATCACAATGTGCCAGGAGTGTCAAAGCAAGGTTTTGTAGAACAGTAGTATAACTTCTACCTCCTTAACCCCCCATTCCTCTTGATATAAGACCATTTATTCCATTACTCTTTTTTGCCCATCCATCAATTCCTAAACCTCCTTGGACCACCATTACTTCTAGATTTTTCATAATTTGAGGTAATCTTTTCAACCTTATCTTAAGTCCAAGGTAGATGAATTCATATTTGCTAATACTAAAATTCAGTTGTCACTGATTGGATACCATTTGCTCAGTAAATTCATATCTCTTCATACTTTTAATGTTTCCATCCTCACGTCTTGTAACTTCACCTCTCTATGTATCATTTGGTGATTTCTAGCTCATTATCTGAGATTTTTTTCCCCTCCAACATCTCAAAGACATTTGGGTTGGTAGAATAATTGTGTACTGTACATTATAAAGCCTGCGTAATAGAAATCTGGGAGGAGTTGTAAAGAGAGAAAAACAGGATAGATGTAAGTGGGGTTTTGATAGTCAGTGAGTTGAAGAACCTGTTTGGGTGTTGTATGATTCTATGCCTGGCTCTGATAATCATTAACTGAAGCCATAATGCAGATTTATGCAGCATAGCTTTATCTTGCCAAGCAACACACCTCAAAGTTGCTGGTGAACACAGCAGGCCAGGCAGCATCTCTAGGAAGAGGTACAGTCAATGTTTCAGGCCGAGACCCTTCATCAGGACTTGCAAAATTCCTGTTGTTTGCGATTATCTTGCCAATGCAGTTTTCATTATCCCTGCCATTGGCTTCTGCTATGGAGAAGGATTCCTTACAACATTGTATTTAACTGCATGAAATTCAGCTTCCGATTAATAGTCACTTACTGGGAGTTTTATCAAATGATTTGGGGAAGTCAATATAAAAGTACAAATTTATTCTCATCCCAGCTGCATTAATGACCTTTCAAAATGTTCAGTCAAATTCTTCATTTGTGAGTATCCTTTAGAAATCCACACTGGCTCTCTTAGAAATATTTAGAGGAGTGTTTAGTCATTCTTACTTTCATTGAAGTCTCCAGTAATCTTTCAACAATATCTAAGTTCCTGTTTCTGTTCTTAATTTCTTAAATGAAACAGAATGAACATTTCTGAAATCAAGGGACTGTTGGTAGATTTGTTTAAGACATGTAATATTGAAACCTTTGAATGTTATTAATTGAAAGGTTTTGAAGTTCTCAACTACTGTTACCTTTTTCATTACTAAGCTATTTGCTTACACTAATTTAGGCAAGAATGTTCAGAATTTATTTTCTCTGGACGCTATCATCTTCCTCTTTTATAAGTAATACCAAAAAGAAAACATTTGTACATCTATTCCAGTTTTTCAAACAATATTATTAGTTTGAATCAGAAGTCTATAATGAGTCTCAAATCCCACATTGTCTATACTTTCTCCTACCATGCCTCACATAGGACTTGAATCTATTCTCTGATTCCTCCATCTTGGTCAAATATTTGCAGATGGCATGAATTTCCAAATGAACCTGAGATGTTTTCCTTCTTACTGAACTGTGGTTTTCCCTCGACCAGAGCTGATGGAGCTCTTGACCACATCACATCTAGTTCTGATACCTCTATTTCAGGTGCAGGAAACAGATGAGATTCTGGACAAAGCAAAGACAGAATTCCCTTGGTCCTCACCTCACACACCACCGATTTACATTTTCAATAGATGATCCTTTGCCATTTCTTACAGCTTGAACAAGATTCCACCATCAGACACATCTTCCTCTCCACTCTGCTAATGAGATTTTGACTAGATTGTTTCCTTTGCAACCCCTGGATAGCTTTACACTGCCTATCAATCTCTCTTCTTATGACACTTCCCCCTTTTACTGCAAGAAATACAAACTGTCCTTCTACCTCTTCTCTTCTCACCATCCATGGACCCAAGTAGTCCTTCCAAGTGAAGCAGAGGTTCACTTGCATTAGTTTCAATCTGCTACATTCTCAATCCACAATAGAGACAATTCTACATTTAAGAAACAAAGATGCAGAGTGGGTAGTGGCATTCAGTTTGTACAGCTGACTCAGAAGAACTTTGTGCCTTCCTCTAGTCTCCATCCCACTCTGATCTATCTGTATCCAGCCTCCTGACTGTCATGAAAAGATCCAACGTAAGCTTGAGGACCAACAACTTGTTTTTTGTCTGGGCATTTCACAGCTGTCTGGGCTCAAATTCTGATAACTCACATTCTCCACCTGTATCAGAACTGGCCATTTCTAGTACAAGTCATCCATCAGAAATATCAGCTCAGTTTTCCTTCTCCATTAATACAGCCTGGTATGCCACACACATCCTAATTTGCGAATAGAATGTCTGCCGAAACAAATCTTCTACTCCCAGCTTAAAGAAGGCAAACGTAAAAAAGGCCGACAACAGAAGAGATTCAAAGACGTCTTAAAAGCCAACATGAAGAAATGTAACTTCGACATCAACAATTGGGAAACCAATGCCAAGGACAGGAAACTCTGGCAAGCCATCATCCGAGAAGGAACAGCAACTTTCGAAGCCAACAGATGTGCAGAATTAGAAGAAAAGAGAAGAAAATGGAAAGAGAGGCAGCAACAACCAAAGCCCGATCTGCCATCTGGAACTACCTGTCCTGAATGCGGAAGAACTTTCAAGCCAAGATTGGACTCTTAAGCCACTTGAGAGCCCATAAGTAGATCAACAGAACAAAGACCATCATCCTCAACCTCGAGGGATAGTCACGACAATGACGAGTTACACTGATATCAGGAACCTTTAAAAATTCCAGTTGGACGCCCAAATCTTCTTGTATTTATCATATATACAGTATTTATTTATATCTTTACATCACCATTTATCATTAAACAAGAAATTTAACACCAATTTTCCTTTCATATCTAAGGCTGAGCAGAATTTGATGAAATACTTCATAGAAGCATAGAAAACGTACAGCACAATACAGGCCCTTTGACCCACAAAGCTGTGCCAAACATGTCCTCTCCTTAGAACTACCTAGGCTTACCCATAGCCCTCTATTTTTCTAAGCTCCATGTACTCATCAAGGAGTCTCTTAAAAGACCCTATTGTTTCCACCTCCACCACCGCTGCTGGCAGCCCATTCCACGCACTCACCACTCTCTGCGTAAGAAACTTACGCCTTACCCTATACCTACTTCCAAGCACGTTAAAACTATGCCCTCTGGTGCTAGCCATTTCAGCCCTGGGAAAAAGCCTGTCATTGATCCACACGATTAATGCCTCTCATTATCTTGTACACCTCTATCAGGTCACCTCTCATCCCCCGGAGAAAAGTTCACTCAACCTATTCTCATAAGGCATGCTCCCCAATCCAGGCAACATCCTTGTAAATCTCCTCTGCACCATTTCTATAGCTTCCACATCCTTCCTGTAGTGAGGCGACCAGAACTGAGCACAGTACTCCAAGTGGGGTCTGACCAGGGTCCTATATAGCTGCAACATTACCTCTCGGCTCTTAAACTCAATCACACGATTGATGAAGGCCAATGCACCGTATGCTTTCTTAACTGCAGAGTCAACCTGCGTAGCAGCTTTGAGTGTCCTATAGACTCGTACCCCAAGATCCCTCTGATCTTCCACACTGCCAAGAGTCTTGCCATTAATGCTATATTCTACCATCATATTTGACCTACCAAAATGAATCACCTCACACTTACCTGGGTTGAACTCCATTTGCCACTTCTCAGCCCAGTTTTGCATCCTATCAGTGCACCGCTGTAACCTCTGACAGCCCTCCACACTATCCACAACACCCCCAACCTTTGTGTCATCAGCAAATTTACTAACCCATCCCTTCACTTCCGCATCCAGGTCATTTATAAAAATCACGCAGTGTAAGGGTCCCAGAACAGATCCCTGAGGCACACCACTGCTCACCGGCCTCCATGCAGAATATGACTCATCTACAACCACTCTTTGCCCTCTGTGGGCAAGCCAGTTCTGGATCCACAGAGCAATGTCCCCTTGGATCCCATGCCTCCTTACTTTCTCAATAAGCCTTGCATGGGGTACCTTATCAAATGCCTTGCTAAAATCCATATACACTAATCTACGGCTCTACCTTCATCAATGGTCTATAATTTCCTGGGCTATCCTTACTCCCTTTCTAGAATAAGGGAACAACATCCGCAACCCTTCAATCCTCCGGAACCTCTCCCGTCCTCATTGATGATGCAAAGATTATCGCCAGAGGCTCAGCAATCTCCTCCCTCACTTCCCGCAGTAGTCTGTGGTATATCCCGTCTGGTCCTGGTGACTTATCCAGCTTGATGCTTTCCAAAAGTTCTAGCTCATCTTCTTCCTTAATATCTACATGCTCAAGCTTCAGTTGTGCCCTAAGCAGTTTCTTGGACAGATTCAAATAACTACTTTTGTATTTTTCTGCCACTGTTTTTAAAGCTAAGGATCTTGTTTACTCTACTAATGCATAATGCCTGCTTTTTTCAAGAACTTGGGTACATAAACATTTGAGTCTTCCTGCACCTGTCCAGCATTTAGAATGGTGTAATTTAGTCTAAGTTGCACTATTTCTGAAAAAATTATTACTTCATACTGTGCTGCATTAAATTTCATCTGCCCATTCAGGAACTTGTCTTAAGTCTTGTTGCTATCCGTTAATTAGGCTCCTCATTGTTTACCGTATTTCCAGACCTTGTGGTAATTTTAGCCTCCACACCTATATCTAGTTCAAAACTGTTCCCAGGAATTACCCCCGGCAAACTGTCAGTCCACAAAGCAATCATTTACTACTACATCCTGCATTTTGTTTCTGAGGTAATTTCCTAATCATGCAGATACTTGCCCTTTAATCCCATGGACCCTAATTTTATCAATAAGTTCATTATGTGGGATGCTTTCATTGCAAGCTCCAGGAAGTACACTAACCTTACAAAGTCAAAGTTGAACTGCCAAACCCATATTAACCTTTCTATAATACGATTTTAAAACATATTGAAATTGACAACATGACTTCCTGAAAAGTTTACACATTCCCAATGTGCTCACTAAAATGATTATATTAACAAACGGCACTCTTGTATGGTCGCTGAGGTAAAGATTCTCTCGTGTGAAAGTACATAGTAACAAAAGTATCTCATGTTCTAGATACAACTGTAAGAAAGCTTGGACTGCAATAGACTGAAGTGTATGTAGGCGAGAAAACAGTTTTGGAATAAATTGTGACTGATAAATACTGATAAATAATGGTTTGCATTGAGGGATTTAAAAATAGGTGAAATTACAAAGTTTTGCTGCAAAATTCAGGAACTACCCCTTTACAATGGAAAATTGTCAATGTAATTCCATTATTTAAGAAGTCTTTCAGAGATTTTTGGTCACCCCACTATTGGAAGGTTGTTGAGGCTTTGAAGAGAGTGCAGAAGAGTTTTACCAGGACGCTGCCTGGTTTCGAGAGCATGTGATATCATCAGAGGCTGGATAAACTTGGGGAGTTTTCTCTGGAGTGCTGGGGACTAAGGGGAGATCTGATAGAGGTTTATAAGATTATGAGAGGCATAGATGGAGCAGGCAAGGAGTTTCTGTTACCCAGGGTTGGAATGTCTAATACCAGAGGGCATGTGTTGAAGGTGGGGGGGGGGGGGTAGGTTCATATGAGGGCTAAGTTTTTTTTACTCAGAGGTTGGTGGATGCCTAGAATGAGCTGCCCAGTATGGTGGTAGATGCAAATACATTAGTGGCTTATAAGAGATGTTTAGATAGGCACATGGATGTCAGGAAAATGGAGGGATATGGATATTGTGTATGTAGGAGTGATTAGTTTGTGGGTGTCTTTGATTTACTTTTTAGCTGGTTTGGCACAACATTGTGGGCCGAATGGTCTGCTCCTGTGCTGTACTCTTTTATGTTCGATGTTCTATGCAAACGAAAAAATATAGACCAATTGGTTTACTGCTAATTGTGAGAATTTTATTGGACTCTTATTAGAACAAAAGAATGGGGAGGAAACTTCAAACAAGTGAGCTGATTAGAGAAAACCAAAATAGAACTATGAAATGTTGATCATGCTTAACAATTGTAAATATATTGTAAATATGTCAATTGTAAATAGTAGTAGTAGTAGTCAAGGAATATTTATGGATAGAGTTTAAGGACACAAGTGGATAAAATTACAAGGGGACAATGATAGATGACGACAGTTGGATGCCATTAAGTTTAAGTGTTAGTTGATCCAGAAACTTTTTCTATTAATACTGAAGTTAGAATTACTAGAATTATAAAGAGCCATTGGGGTCTATGTACATACAGTAAATCATGAAAATGTGATAACCAGATACAAAAATATTCAAAAATGGGATTCAAAAGTGGTGGATATTCACTAAACGAAATCTGAGATCAACATAATTTCTCTGGACAAGGATAAAAATAGTTATAAATTCATAGCAGCTGGCTGGAGTTGAAGTACCTTTCAGTCATCACTGAACAGTGGGAAGGCTCAAGCCTTATGGTTTATTTATATTCTGTAACACTTTGAGACCTGATTAATAAAGTGTTGAAACATAGATCTAAATGTTGTTACTTCACAAGTTTTCCTTTTCTAGGACCAGATGCTTCAAGAGATTACAGATCAAAACTCCCTGACTTCCCACACTATATTGGTGAGAACAGGCACATCTCTGCTGAAAGTACTGGTGACCTAAACTACTTGTATCGTTCTGCACGTTATGATTCCTATCAAAAACGCAAGGACTGCTATGTAGGAGAGATTGGCTGGGGCCTGTGTTTCGGCCCAAAACTAAACAGATCTAATCTCTTAAGTGGAATGCAAATCAAGGTACAACTATAAATATTGATTTTTACAGTTTTGTTTAATTGTTAAATTTATGGTTTTTTGGTCAAATTTTGTGCCCCTCAACAATATGCCAGAGTTGAAATCAATGTTCCCCATACTCTCCAGTATTTGTCATTTCCATCCTTAAAAGATTCTAATTATCTCCCCTTTCTAATGCCTCTCATAATTTTATAAACCTTGAGTAAGCAAACTCTCAGCCTTTGATGCTCCAGAGAAAATAGTCCACGTTTGTCTGACCTCTCCTTACAGCTAATGTTCTCCAATTTAGGCAACATCCTGGGGAAATTCTTCAGCATCCTCACCAAAGACTCCACATCCTTCCTGCAACGCAGCAACCAGAATTGCACACGGTTTTCCAAATATGGCCTGACCAAAGTTTGATGCAGCTGCAACCTAACATGCTTACTTTTAGAGTCATGCTGTCATAATTATGTAACACAGAATCAGGCCAACCTTGTCCATACCAACCATGGTGTCTTCTTGGGCTTGTCCCGTTTACTGACATTTGGCCTAAATCCCTCCAGCCTTTCCTATCCAAGTACATGTGCAAACATTGCCACTTCCTGGGGCAGCTCAGCCCATATACCCACCTCCTACTGTGTGGAAAAATTGCCTTTTCAGGTTCCCTTTTAATCTTGCCCCTCTCACCTTCCATCTATGCCCTCTGGCTCTCGGCTCCACTACCTGGGAGAAAGAATGTAACAATCCATCTTATCAATGCCCCGTTATTTTATAAATCTCTATAAGATCACCCCTCAGCTTCCTTTGCTCCAGGAAAGCAGTCCTAGCAATATCCAGACTCTCCTTATAACTCAAGCTCATCAATCCTGGCAACATCCTCATGGAATTTCCTTAAAAATTCATGCTGTTCAAAATGCAAGTAAAGTTCGGTCCCTGAGAGTTGTCTCTAATAATTTCTTTTTCTCATACCACATTTGCTTCATCTACCGATTACATTCTCTTTTGTTTCCCTGGTTACATTCTCCCTCTCCACTTTACAATTTTCTTCCTCTGCTCCAAAACCATTTTCGTTTCCCTATTCATCCACTTAGTAAAGCTATCAGAGATGTCAAGAGACAATACCAGTCCAAAATGGAGTCCCAAGACCAGCCATCAGTTGCGGCAGAGTGCAGAGAACTATAAAACAAAGTTCAGCAGTATCGCTGACAACAGCACACCACTCTCAAAGAGCTTAATGCATTCTGTGCAGAAGGAAATTAGTATGTGTCCATCCACCTGACAACCCACAAAGCATCTGAACCCACAGTCAGTGTCGCAAACCTAAGATTATTCTTCTAGAGAGTGAATCCACAGAAAACCTGATGTCCCTGGGTATGTCCTTAGATCCTGTGCAGATAAACTGGCAGGGGTATTTGCAGACATTTAAGGCACTGTATGGATCAGCTAGCACCTATCTTCACTGAGATATGTAACAGCTCCCTGCAATTATGCAGGGTTCTGCTTTAAAGTTGTTACAATCATTCCAGTTCCCAAGAAAGACAAGATCACTTGAGTTAATGATTATATACCAGTCGCTCTGACTTCAGTAGTTATGAAACTGTTAAACATCTGATGGCCTATCTTAAATCCATTATTGATCCTCTTTTTGACCCACTACAGTTTGCTTTTAGAGAAAATCGCTCAGTTGAGGATGTAGTTAACTTGTGCCTTCATTACATTCTTCCACATTTGGACTCTCCAAACACTTCGTCTAATCCAATGTTGAGAAGCACAAACTCTTCCCAGGCCTGTATTCTTTCCCCCCTCCTTAGAAATAGCTGTACCTCCATGGACAAATCCATTAAATTTCAGATGTTTGTGAATGACATGACTGCAGTGAGTCTCATCACTAATAATTATCTGACCTGCTGTCAAAGGGAGGAAGACCATCTTGCAGAATGGTGTGCTCATAACAACTTGGAGCGTAATGCTATTAAGTCAGTGGAAAGGATGATTGACTTCTGCCGATAACCCCCTTGGAAATTAATGGTCAGATCAAGTTCAAACAAATTCCTGGGGATGACTATTCCCAGTACATTGAAGTGGGACATCATTAGGAAAGACCAACAGCGATTGTTCTTCCTACGCCAGCTTAGGAAATTTAACATCTCAGGGCATATCCTGATGAACCCTTACTCAGCCATCATTGAGAATGTTGTGATCACCTCCATCACCGTCTGGTTCCCCACATCTCGTCCCTCTTCAAGTCCAAGTTACAGTGAGTGGCCCACTAAGATCATTGGCTGTCAGCTACCGACATTAAAAGGCCTGTTCATTGACAGAACAAAGAAAAGAGCTGAAAAAGTTACAGCTGACTCCACCCACCCTAGCAGTCACCCATTTACCGGATTGCCATCAGGGAAATGCGACAAGTCCATCATCACCTGGACTACACGTCATCTCCAAAGCTTATTTCCTGTAGCTGTCCAGCTTCTCAACAAAACTAACTCAGTTGCAATACCCTAACTGTCCCTGCACAACATCTGGTAAATGGTCTTTCCTGCTCTCCTTGTTCTGTTGATAATTATGTAATCTGTTCATATGTGTCACATTTATTCAAGTTTGATTATTGATGTTTGCTCATGTGACCGTTCTGCTAATTGTTGATTGCTTGTGGCTGTTTGCACTGTTGTCTTGTAAATCGTTGGTTGCTATCGTGCTGTCTGTTATGGTATTGTCCCTGTGTTTTATGCTTGGCACTGAACCAGAATTAAATCTGGTATGTTTCACATACTGGCATTAAAGTGCTTCTGATTCTGATTTAATCTCTTCCTGCTTCAGGCTGTGGTTCCTTCCAGCTTTAAAAGGAACAATATAATCCCAATACCTTAGAAAAATAAGGTACCATGCCTTAATGAATACCACCCAGTGGCCCTGATATCAATCATCATGAAGTGTTTTGAGAGGCTGATCGCGGCACACATTAACTCTAGCTTTCCAGTGACCCTCTGCAATTCGCCTACCACTGAAACAGGTCTATGGTGGATGCCATCTCCCTGGTCCTACACTTATCTCCGGAGCATTTGGAAAGGCACCGATGCTAAACTATTGATTACAGCTCCAAGCAAACTCATCACCAAACTACAAGTCCTGGGAGTTAGAATCAGAAACCAGTTTATTAACACTGACGTATGTTGAGAAATTTGTTGTTTTGAGCAGTAGTACAATGCAATGCATAAAACTTACTTCGAATTACAATAAGAAAAAATATAAATATATACATATATAGTGCAAAAAGGAAGTAAAATACTGAGGTAGTGTTTATAGGGTCATGGACCATTCAGGAATCTGATGGCAGACTACATCAGTAAGGATGGGCAACAACCCCTCTGCCATAATTATATTTAAAAATTGGTGCTCCACAGAGTTGCGTCCGCAGCACCTTACTCATCTCTGGAGCAGCTGGACAGTAGAAACATTTACATTAGATTATAGTTTATCGACTTCTATACTATAATTCCAAGCAAACTCATCTCCCAACTCCACACCCTGCAAGTCAACATTTCCCTCTGCAATTGGACATTTGACTTGCTGACCAGCAGACTGCAATCAGTAACGTAGGCAGCAGCACCCAGCTCAGTTATTCTAAACACTGGTGCTCCACAAGATTGTACCCTCAGCTCCCTAGTCTCATGACTGCATAGCCACAATCTTCTCGAACTCCAAACCTGCAGATGATAGCGCCATTGAGGGCCGAAACTGAAATAATGTTGAGTCAGAATACAGGAAGGAGTTAGAGAACTTAGTGACATGGTGTCATGGCCACAACCTTTCCCTTAATGTCCACAAAACAAAAGAGCTGGTCTTTGAGTTCAGGAGAGGGGGGTGGTACATATGCTCCTGTCTCCATCAGTGGTGCTAAGGTTGAGAGGATTGAGAGGTTCAAGTTCCTAGGAGTGAATTTCACCAATCATCTGCCTTGATCCAACCACATAGACACCATGGCCAAGAAAACTCACTAATGCCTTCCGTTCTATTTACCTAGGGAGTTCTCATCTGTGATCCTCACCAGAGTTCACATACCACCAACTGCCAACCATAATCAAGCGCTCACAATACTGCATGATGCCAACTCCAAACAAGAAACAGTCCACCCCAACGCATTTCAAATCATAGTCGGAGACATCAGCCAGGCTTGTTTGAGGAAAACCCTGCCCAATTACCATCAGCATATAACCAGTAGCACCAGAGGTCCCAACACACTAGACCACTGTTATACTAAGATAAGGAATGCCCACCACTCTATGCCCAGATCACATTTCTGATGATCGCTTGGCTGTTCTTCTCCTACCTGCATATATAAGCAGAAGCTAAAGAGCATAGCCAGAGATTAAGACAACAAAGAGGTGGTCACAGGAGACAGAGAAGCAGCTGCAAGATTGCTTCGAGTCAGTGGACTGGGCCAAGTTCAAGACCTCATCTGCAGATCTGAATGAATACACCATGGTTGTAATGGACTTGATTAAAACAGCTGCAGACGAGTGTGTTCCCACAAAATCATACAGAGTCTTCCCCAGTCAGATGCCTGAATGAACCATGAGATTTGAAATCTGCTGAGAACCAGATCAGAGGCATTCAAGTCTGGTGACCAAGTAAGTTACAGGAGTTCCAAGCATGATCTCTGGAAAGTCATCTCACAGGCGAAGTGACAATTCCGGACCAAACATGAATCAATGGTGCTTGACATTTGTGACAGGGCTTGAATACTATCATCTCATAAAGTAAAATTAAGAGACGTTGGAGACAACAGAGACTTTGCTTCCAGATGACCTCAATGCCTTTTATGCTTGCTTTGACTGTCCAAACATTAAGGAACCATCATGGACTCCCACCGCCTCTGATGATGCTGTGATTTCAGTCCCTGAGGCCAATGTGTGAGCAGCCTTCAGGCGGGTGAACCAACAGGAAGCATCTGGCCCATAGGAGGTAGCTGGCCAAGTAGTATAGACCAGAGCAACAGGTTAACTGGTTGGGATGTTCACGGAGATCTTTAACCTCTCACTCTGTCAGTGTGTGGAACCCACTTGCTTCAAGTAGGCTTCAATTATACCCGTGCCTAAGAAGGACATGGTAATCTGCAACAATGGCTATCCTCCAGTAGCACTTACATCCACTGTGATGAATTATTTTGAGAGGTTGGTGATGAACTCCCACCTCCCCGATGATCCTGTGATTTCAGTCCCTGAGGCCAATGTGTGAGTAGCTTTCAGGAGGGTGAACCATCAGAAAGCACCTGGCCCAGATGGGGTAGCTGGCCAAGTACTAAAGACCGGAGCAACGGGTCCACAGCAGATGCTTGCTCATTAAATCTTCACTGAACCTTGGAACATCTGGACAGCAAAGACGCATACAGCAGAATGCTCTTTATCGACTACAGCTCAGTATTCAATACCATAATCCCATTAAAATTAATCAATAAGCTCAAAGTCCTAGGCCTCAATACTCCTTGTGCAATTGGATTCTGCATTTCTCAATTATAGACCCCATTTAGTTCAGACTGGCAACAACATCTCCTCCATGATCTCCATAGCACAGGTGCATCACAACTCGTGTGCTTTGTCCACTGCTCTACTTGTTTGGGTTTATGACCGTGTGGCTAAGCATACCTCCAATGCCTTATTCAAGTTTGCTAGTGACACCACTACCATAAGCTGAATCAAAAATGGTGATGAATCAGCATATACAAGGGACATTGAAAATCTGGCTGAGTGGTGTCATAACAACAATATATTACTGAATGACAGCAAGACAAAGGAGCTGATTAAGTGATCTCAGGAGAAGGAAACCAAAGGTCCACTGCCCAGTCCTCAGAGGATCAGAGGTGAAGAGGGTTAGCAACTTTAAATTCTCAGGTGTTATTTCAGAGGACCAGTCCTGGGTGCAGCGCATATAAGTGCGATTATGAAGGAAACAGTGCCTCTACTTCCTTAGGATTTTGCGGATTCAGCATGACATCTAAAACTTTGACAAACATCTATAGATGTGTGGTGGGGTATTCTGACTGGCTGCTTTACAGCCTGGTGTGGAAACTCCAATGCTCTTGAACAGAAAATCTGATAAAAAGTAGTGGATACAGCCCAGTTTGTCACAGGTAAAGCCCACCCTTATCTACATGAAATGTTGTCGTGGAGAGCAGCATCCATCATCAGGGACCCCCACCGCCCAATATATGCTCTCTTCTCACTGCTGCCATCAAGGAGGTGTTTCAGGAGCCTCGGAACCCACACCACCAGGTTCAGGAACAGTTATTACCCCTCAACCATCAGGCTCTTGAACCAAAGGGGATATCTTTATTCAACCCCACTTGCCCCTTCACTGAAATGTTCCCACAACCAATGGATTCACTTTCAAGGACTCTTCATCTCATGTTCTTGACTTCTATTGCTTATTTATTTTTATTTCTTTTTCTTGTATTTCCACCTATTGTTGTCTTCTGTGCTTTGGTTGAATGCTCCAGTTGGATGGTGTTTCATTGATTCTGTTAAGGTTATTATTCTGTAGATTTATTGAGTATTCCCACAAGAAAATGAATTTCAGGGTTGAATATGGTGACATAAATGTAATTTGATTTAAAAAAATATTTACTTTAAACTTCTTCCTCAAGAGGGTAAACAAATCTGGTACATTCTACTTGCCCTGACAAATTTTTATCAGTGCACCATAGAAAGCATCTTATCTGCACGTGGCTTGGTATTGCATCTGCTCTGACCATGACTACAAGAAACTGAAAATGGTTGTGGACGTAGTTCAGCACTTGACAGAAAACTAGGCTCAACCTCCTCGGACTCGGCGGTATCTCTCACTGCCTCAGTGAAGCAGCAAGAATGATCAAAGACCCCACCACCCTGGACAGTTGCCCTTCTCCCATCAGGCAGAAGATACAAAAGCCTGAAAGCACGTACCACCTGGCTCAAGGACAGCTTCTACTCTGCTGCTTTAAGATTATTGAATGTTTCCTTAGCACAATCAGAGCAGAGTCAGAGATCAGAATAAGAATCAGGATTGTTATCGCTGACATTCGTTGTTTTACAATACATAAAAATTACTTTAAAGCACAACAAGGATGTCTTAAAAAATAGATATTGCAAAATGAGGGCGAAGCAGTGAGGTGGTGTTCATGGGCCATTCAGAAATCTGATGGTGGAGGGCCAAAAGCTGTTCCTAAAGCTTTTGAGCGTATGTCTTCAGGTTCCCGTACCTCCTCCTTGGTGGTGGTAATGAGAAGAGGGCATGTCCAGAATCGTGAATGTCCTTGATGATGGATGTCACCTTCATGAGGCGTCACCTTCTGAAGATGTCCTCAACGGTGGGCTGGCTCGTGCTGTGATGCAGAGTTTACAATCCTCTCCAGCATCTTTTTTTCCCCAATCCTGTGCAGTGGACCATCCATACCAGACAGTGATGCAACCAGTCAGAATGCTCTCCAAGGTACACCTGTATAAATTTGCAGTAATCTTTGGTGACAGAACAAATCTCCTCAAACTTCTAATGAAATAGACACTGGCATGCCTTCTTCAGGGTTGCTTCAATATGTTGGGCCTAGGGTAGATCTTAGCCAGGAACTTGAAGATAGACTCTTGAACTCTTAATCTACCTTACATAATCTTTCACCTTATTGTCTATCTATGCTGCACTTTCTCTGGAGCTGTTACACTTGATTCTGCATTGTATTACTGCTTTATCTTGTAGAATCTCAATGCCCTGTGTAATGATTTGCACTGTATGAAAGGTATGCAAGACAAGCTTTTCACTGTATCTCAGTACATGCAACAATAATAAACCAATTCCAGTTCACTCCTATGCTCTCCCCAATGGTCCAAACAGCATTCAGGACACCTAGGCTTATAATCACCATAGAATTAAAATCTGTGTAATTTCAGATTTCAGAAAATAAGTTGAATATTTTATAAGCGCTAACTCTAAAGGAAGGAAGAACGATACAATCAAGATTATTGCAGGGGCAGGGGCTGATCGATGTAAAAAAGCGAACTGGTATGCACAATGAACTTGGAGAATGTTGTAGAGACAGCTCTGGTGGTATTTATCCAATGAGTTAATCAATATGCTCAGATGCCCATTGCAGACAATGCAGGTGTGAGAAGTTTATAAGAGGGCAGGGATTACTGTTGTCCAATTGGATGAGTGTTGTGTTGAAGATCTTGATCTTCAACAGCCTTTTCCTCATTCAATAAAGGCTGTGCTGGTCTGCTTATTGCAATGACTGCCTTTGCTGAAAGATAATTCCCAAGATATGGGAAATGGTCATGTTTTCCAGAGTCACAACGTGAACCTTAACTGTCAGAGGGGAATGTGGTTTAGTGAGGGCAGACAGGCGGATGACCCATCTGTGGTGTTTCAATGGCTCTAAGTAGACCTGAAAAAAAAAGGGAAGAATGAACTCCACAAAACTCTGCTTACAGCAATGTGAAGTGATCATTGAGAGACTACAGAAGAATGTGGGTTGTATTAAAAGGAAATACAGATTACTCATATCTGTGGGCACAGGTGAATTTAGCAGGAAAAACATTCAGTGCTGTAAAAACAAACCAGACGTATTAATGATAGAGCAGTTGTTACTTAACTTGTAATCCAGAGACCGAAGTTCAAAACCCATTCTGTCATGTGTGGAAATTAAATATTATGAATGATTTGGGAAAGCAACAACTGGTCTTGATAATAATGACCACAAAAGTGACTAGTTTGACATAAAGCCCCAGATATATGACTCCACCTTCTGATGTGGGTTAGGCCAGCCACTCAGTTGTACCATTACTGCAGCATTGAAACTGAGAAAGAATGACACTGGATTGGTATTGACTTCAGCTTACAATGTGGACATACTGTAGCAAAATTAATCCCGACCTAATCAATCTTGCAAAATCTCCCTCAAAGCCATCCAGGTACTGATGACAAAACTGAGGGAGTTCTCCAGTAAATAGTCAGGAAACAGCCTGAGATAGTGTCAGGCAGAGAATAATATATTCCAGACAACATGCTTCAGGATAATTTCTGTGCTTATTATACAGCACAGCAGAAGGGTGAAACTTTTGACCTGCTGCCTCAGCTGCAGTGACCCATGTTGAAGATTGACCTTAGGTTCTGTCAGTAAAAAGTTTGCCTGTTTTCCCTTTGACCATGTGGTTTCCTCTGGGTGCTCCAATTTCCTCCCACATTCCAAAGACGTGCGTTGGTCGGTTAATTTGGCAATATAAATTGTATAGTATCTGAAGACATCTGAGGTGAATGTGGGGACAATAAATTTGGGATTAGTATAAATGAGTGATTGATGGTCAGCATGACTCATTGAGCCAAAGGACCCGATCTCATTCGGTTTGATTCTAAGCTCTGTGACAAGGTGCCATTCCCTGGTTGTGGGACAGACCCACCAGGGTTGAGGCAATGATGTACAGGTAGGAGGGAGCTGCTCTGAGAACCCTGATGCCCATCATGTCAAACAATTATCATCTGGATCCTCGTACAGCTGTAGAATCCGTGTTCTTGAACAGCATTGAAGAAAGACTGGAAGAAGCAAGGGCACAGAATGTGGGAGAATCACGTCATCCATCGGGTAGTGTCACCCCTGAGCCGCAGTGTCCTGAAGGCCATTGTGGTCAGACTAGGATTGTTTTCCGAAATATTCCACTGGCGCAAAGTAACTGCCGCCAACCAAAAGCAGCACAGCTGGGGATTCTGTGGCAGCACCTCACAATAAAGACAACAGAGCCACTGGAACACCTCCTCCTGCAGGTTCCGTTCCAGAGGCCACACTGTTCTGACTTGGAACAAAATCACTCGTCCTTCATTGCTGGATCTAAATCCTCAAAATCCCAACCCAGAACAATGAAAATCCCAGTGGCAATAATATTAACTGAAATTAGGTAGAAATCCCAACAAGTTTGAAATGAGTGAGAAAATAAATTAATCACCAAGTATAACTTATATTTATCCCAAATTATATGGGCAGACAAATTAGGGAGTCTTTGTAATTTGGAAACAACTATTATGAGATCCATTTCAGTTTATTAAAAGTCTGCAATATATATTGGATCACAATCAAATTCTGATATTTGAAACTCAAATTTAAATTAAAATAGAACAAATGTAATAAAAATCAGAATATGACAAAGTGTTTTCATACAAACAAGAAAGTAATAAAATGGAAATCACAATCTGCAATTCTGCCAGTTGTTAAATAATTAACTGATCTTTATCATTATTGATTCAACAGGGAAGCAGTGTTATGAAATCGCATTTAGCAGATTAAGGTACACAACTCAGGAACAAGGAGTTTGAAAACCTATGGAACTTTCTTCATAATCAATCATTAAGTGGGCTACATGTGTGGTATGCATTTAGGTAACAGTGCTGTTTAACCACAGAAGGCAATGTTCCATGCAAATACACTTGATAAAAGAAACTGAAATTCAAATTTCAACTTTTTTTTTAAAATGAAAATTCCTTTTGCTTTGGACCTAATGAAATTATCTGGAAGCTCAACAAATTGCCTCATCTTTGAGAAGTTACCATTAAGTATTACATATAGAAAATATCGGCTTATTCTAAACCATTTTCTTTGTACATATTCATTTATAGCTTGGAGAATTCCGAGAGCGTGCTGAAGACAAAGTGACTCATCGGTATCAAAATCCATGGTGTGTATCTTTGAACATAACATAAAATTGTACAGAGCAGCCTTGAGACCACATCCATAAATTTAACAGAAACAATTTGAAATGATGGTTCTTTTGAGATTACAATGCTTGAGTTATTCACTCAGACATTCTCCTTGATGGTTGATGTTATTGATGTTTGTGAATATCTGCCAATGTACAGTATTTTACATACCAAATAGAATCTTGAAAAATATAATTTGTAAAGGCAGGGTTGCACTATATGTGATCTATTGATTTGCTAGATGCCTTTTATTGGCCACTTGCCAGAGTCTATAACATGGTGGCAAGGGCCAGATAAGCAGGAGGCCTTGCTGGGCAATTACTGTAGCTGGAAGCTCACTTTTGTTCCGCTCTGATAAATTGTTGTGGGCTAGTTAAATTCCAGTAGCAGCCCCGTATATATCTGATTGTCCTTACTGCTCTGTGTCAATCCACATGTAAAATTGCTGGAATTTGACAAGAGGAAAAAGATTTACTATTTCAGATCACTTTTCAGAAGAGGGACATGGATCTGAAATATTGACTTTGCTTCCCTCTCTATAAATGCTGCCTGACATGAAGAATGGTCCCAGCATTTTCTGTTTTAGATTTCTTGTATAACCATATAACAATTACAGCACGGAAACAGGCCATCTCGGCCCTTCTAGTCCATGCCAAACTCTTACTCTCACCTAGTCCCATTGACCTGCAATCAGCCCATAACCCTCCATTCCTTTCCTGTCCATATAGTTGATATAGTTGTATCTGTGGTTCTTTGGTTTTCTACAGTTGACTGTTAGAGGTCAGAAATGGGGCTTATGTGTCCATTAAGCACAGCACATCAGATAAACACAAATTCAGCAAACGTCTAATATTTTTGAAACAACTTGATCTGGAAACTCTTATTGATTGACTTGACCAGATAAAAATAAAACAAAAGCAGATTAGTGCTGAGAATGGAAGATGTTCGCAGGGAAAGTGTTTTCTCTTTCTGAACCACTATAACCACAAAATTTGAAACAATACTCATGTTATTCCACACACCTTTTCCTGTCTCATGAAACCCGAGTATGTACTTGCAGAATAAGAACAGAAAAAGCTGTGTGCAGAATCTGTGGAAGGAGAAACAGTTAGCATTTCAGGTTGTAAGCAATCCATCAGAAGTGGTACATGGGAGAAACTGAGTTAATTTTAAGCAGTGGAACTCAAGAATAACCCATGATTTGATAAATCCATGAACACTACCTTATTCTTTTTTTTGCACTATTGACTTATTCTGTAATTTAGTCATTTTTATGCCTTTGCACTGTACTGCTGCCACAAAACAACAAATTTCACGTCATATAAATCAGTGAAAATAAACATGATTCTAAATATCAGATTTTTCTCAATTTATAATTGGAAACATTTGTAAAAAGTTTCCATAAAAGAAAAAGCAAACTAACAATTCTGCAACTCTGAAATTAAAACAGAGTATGCTAGAACTCAAACAACAGGAAATCTGCAGATGCTGGAAAATTCAAGCAACACACATCAAAGTTGCTGGTGAACGCAGCAGGCCAGGCAGCATCTCTAGGAAGAGGTACAGTCGACGTTTCAGGCCGAAACCCCAAGGGTCTGTACCTCTTCCTAGAGATGCTGCCTGGGCTGCTGCGTTCACCAGCAACTTTGATGTGTGTATGCTAGAATTACTCAGATTGGCTAGTTTCTGTGGAGAGAAACAATAATGCCAATTGTCTTTCCACAGAGGTGCATGACTTGCTGGTTCTTTGTAATCTAATAAAGTAGTTAACCCTAGATCAAATGAAGAGCTGAGTAATTATCTAGTATAGAATAAATATGGATACAAGTGGCTAAATAAACTTTGGAGAGGAGGCAATGGAGAAAATGGTAGGGATTTTATAAAAAGTGAAAATAGACAATGCCAATGCCGCATGCATATTTTATGGAGGGACATTTACCCTGTAAAAGAGTGGCTATTTTAACAAAGACCCAAATGCTATTGAGTCACTGGGGCTGCTAAAGAATTTTAAAACGATTTCAATGAAATTAAGCTGTCAGATATATCAGAACACCAGTTGTAGTTCATTGCCTTTTAAACAAGGAAAACATTGTTGGCTTCTTGCTGTTTGGCAGCAATATGGGTAGAAGCCAGCTCACAAACAAACCTTAGAATGCACACTCATGTTTAATGCTACAAGTATCAGTTTCTAGTTGTATCTGATTAAAAGGGAACAGATTTTATATATAATAGCCTCAAAACTGATTCAAGGTTTCAATCTCTATCCATATTCTACACAAAAAAATGTGCACACTCCATTAAGACAACTATCTGCAACTATATATTACTTCTCCCTGGGTCCCCTCCTCCTTCCCATCCTCCTATGGTCCACTCTCCTCTCCTATCAGATTCCTACTCCTCCAAACCTTGACCTTTTCCACACACCTGGCTTCACCTACCACTTTCCAGCCCCTCTTCCCTATCTTTATATTCTGGCATCTTCCCCCCTCCCTTCTCAGTCCTGAAGAAGCATCTCAGTCCAAAACGTCAACTGTCCATTGGATGTTGCTTGACCTGCTGGGTTCCTCCAGCATTTAGTGGGTGTAACGATATGCAAAAGTCTACCTACCAGTTTGATTTTGATGCAAATTTTGAGCACGAAAGACTTTGGATCTGGATTGGTTTGTAAAATTAAATACTAATTGCAGTTTGAAGGTATCATAAATAGATGCAGGTCATCTTCTTTTGTCTCTTAACTATCAGGTTAACATCATGCTCATGTCCATTCCTTGAGTTCCAGATATGTAGTTACCAGACAGTCTACACTCAATCTCTCACGTTCTTCTCCACAGCAGTCATTAATCTTTTATGGTGGATGCAGCGCTTATTACATTAACCTCAGTCCAAATTTCCCTAGTAATAGCTATAACATGTTGAGCTCAAATGTAATTTTGATGCAAAAGTGGTTCAGGAGTAAGAATGGTAAGCTGAATGACAATGACAAAGTAGTGATGTCATTGGTACGCCATTCAAACATTAATCAATAAAAAAGTTTTTTTAAAATAATAGATTTTTCATATATCACAGGAACTCAAGAATAACCCATGATTTGATAAACCCATGAACACTAGCTTGTTATTTCTTTTTTCACTCAACTTATTCTGTAATTTGTAGACATTTGTACACCTCTGCACTGTACTAGCCAACTGCAAGAGACTGCAGAACCTGGAATCTGGAGCAAAAGGCAATATGTTGAAGGAACTAAGCAGGCCAGGCAGCATCTGTGCAAGGGAATGGACAGTCAACGTTTCTGGTCAAGACCTTTCATCTGGACTAGAAGATAGAGGGATGACAGGCAATATAAGAAAGTGACAGGCCTACCCCTTTACAGAGCAGAGTGCTCTCACCAGCCATCAAAAGGCAGGCAGCCAGCATTCATCTTCTGCATTCACCTCAGTCTCCCTCATTGCTTTAATCAGTGAAATGGAGCTGAGCATTGGCTCATGCCCCATTCCACAGCCTCCTCACCACAAGGTTAACTCATGCTACCTCTGCCTCCTGGAATCCTCTCAGAGACTGCAGAGTGCTGAAACATCCCAATGATCTCTAAACTACAAATCAGAGGACTCATCAGTTCCAGAATCCCACTCAAAACGAAAAACAAGCATAAAATACATAAAAGAAGCGAAATATGATCTATCCAGAAGATGTCGACCGAAGGAGCATTGTATGCAGGTGCCATCTTGACTGGAAGTTTCAACCTCCCTAACCTTCCAAGAAAGTAAAGATGTTAGCATGCTTAAAGAGGTTACAAATATCATGGACATTGAACCCATGAACAGTACTAACAACTTTTTAAAAATTTCTGTTTTTTACACTATTTAATTTTTTAAAAATGCAATATATTATATATTTTAATGTAATTCAGTCCCCCCCCCCCGATAATATATTGCATCTTACTGCTGTTGCAAAGTTAACAAACTTCACAACATATGCTGGTGATAGGACCTGAGTTATAAGGAATGATTGAATAGATCAGAACTTTATTCCCTAGGACACAGAAGATTGAGAGGAGGTTTGATAGAGATATACAAAATTATGAGGGGTATACAGTAGATAAGGTAAATGCAAGAAGGCTTTTTCTGGAGATTAGGTGAGACTTCAACTAGATGCCATGGGTTAAGGGTGAAAGTTGAAATGTTTAAGGGGAACATGAAGAGAAATTTCTTCACTCAGAGGGTGGTGAGAGTGCCAACTCAAGTAGTTGATGCAATTTTGATTTCAACATTTAAGAGAAATTTGGATAGCTACATGGATGGGAGGGGTAGGGAGGGTTATGGTCCAGGTGCAGGTCCATGGCAGTAGGCAGCTTAAATGGTTTAGCATGGACTAGTTGGACCAAAGAGCCGCTTTCTGTGTTGGAGTTTTCTATGACTCTATGCCTTGATCAGTGGTGAGTCATCAGCAGATACAGGACTGGTCCTGGGGAATGGGGTTCACTACCTGCAGTCATTGGCCTAGTTACCTCTCACCTCTTGGATGGGCCACAGAGTGATGGCTTCCAGTTTAATGGATCTTCTCACACCATACGGGTTAGTGGGACCACAAGGATCAGGATAAACCCGAGGGGCAGGTCAGGTCAAGCATGATAAAGTCCACGGTGGAAAGGTTCCTACAATCGCATGTGAGACCAATTGATCTAAAATACTAATATTCTCCTAATTGCTAGGCAACCTCCTCCTGCTGTACTTAATCACCTACGAGATGGCAGAGCCTTCCTAGCATGGCCCCTTAAAAGCGTTAGAGAAGGCAGGGAGTCTGCATGGTGGAAAATGACCACAGTCAGCCCCATTCACAATACCGACTCATCTACATCCAACGAAATGCTGGTATGTATTATTTTGTTATCTTACTCATCAAACATAAATCAGTGACATCTGACACCAGGATACTGCTGCACAGCTTCAATAATTCAGCCTTCATACTGACCTTTGCACCTTTTCCCTGTGAACCATTGGGTTTTCTCCAGATGCTTCTGTTTCCTCTGACATACCAAGCGTTGGGGTTAGTAGGTTAACTGGCAACTGCAGGTAGCTGAGTTGTAGAATATGGAGGCAGCGGATGGGAATGTGGGGAGAATAAAACACTTTCAGACTAATATTGACATGGACTTAGAGCCCAAACAAAGAGCTTGTTTCCATGCTGTTTCTCTTTATCAGTACGCTCTTTGGTTTCCAGTATAACTATTGTAAGTGCAATACAGATTGTCCATTTGATTCCTTGGTCTTAAAATGCTGCAGGATTTGAAGTCAGAGAACCTCAATGAGTTAATTGTTAAGGATGACAACATTGACGGTTTTGTGACCAAGTTTGCAGATTGGTACAAAGATAGGTCGAATGGCAGAAACTGTTGAGGAAGCAGGGAATCTGCAGAAGGACATAGGCAGATTAGGAGAATGGAAGAAGTGACGGAGAGAATACAGTGCAGGGAAGTGAACAGCCATGTTTGCTGTTAGAAGGAATAAAGGTGCAGGTTATTTTCTAAATGGGGAGTGAATACAGAAATCGGAGGTGCAAAGGGATGTGAGAGTCCTAGTCCAGGATTCCCTAAAGGTTAACTTACAGGTTGAGATGGTAGTAAGGAAGGCAAATGCAATGCTAGCGTTCATTTCAAGAGGACAAAAATATCAAAGCAACGATGCAATGCTGAGGCATTATAAGGCATTGGTTGGTCCATATTTCCAGTATTGTGGGCAGATTTAGGCCCCATATCAAAGAAAGGATTGGCTTAATTGAAGAATGAAAGGGTTGAAGTAAAAGGCCCATTTTAATGGCTTTGGTCTGTGCCTGCGGGAGTTTAGAAGAATGTTGGGAGATCTCATTCAAACTCATCCAATATTGAAAGGCCTAGACAGAGTAAACGGGGAGAGGATGTTTCGAATAATAGAAAGTCTAGGTCCAGAGGGTACTATTGTGCATTCAATATTTCAGTACTATTTGAATAATATTGTAAATGAATTGCTTAAGCATCTTCTGTTCTTTATATAATTCATTGCAGGTTATATGTAAAAGTACGTGAATGGCATACGTCATCACACCACCATGTCATTGGTGCGTGTCGCTAAAGTACAAACAAAACTAGAGTACATAGCAAACAACAGGAATTCTGCAGATGCTGGAAATTCAAGCAACACACACCAAAGTTGCTGGTGAACGCAGCAGGCCAGGTAGCATCTGTCGGAAGAGGTGCAGTCGACATTTCAGGCCGAGACCCTTCAGTCCTGACGAAGTGCGTTGATGTGTGTTGCTAGAGTACATAGCCTTAGGATTCAGGGGAGTAAATTTAAGATGGAGATGAGGAGGAACTGCTTTTCCCAGAGATTGGTGAATCTGTGGATTTCTCTGCCCAATGTGGAGGCTACCTCAGTAAATATACTTAAGACAAGGTTGGAGAGATTTTTGCACAGTAGGGGAATTAAGGGTTATGGGGAAAAGACAGGTAGGTGGAGATGAGTCCATGGCCAGATTAGCTGTGATCTTATTGAATGGCGGAGTGGGCTCGACGGGTCAGATGGCTGACTCCTGCTCCTATCCCTTATGTTCTTATGTAGACGAGTTATTCCCGGCTCGGTGTTTTTCTTTCAATTAGTTTTATGCTTTGGAGTTACAAAACATAACAGTGGCAATGAGGTAGTTTTCAGACAAGCCAGAGACAACACCTACCTGCTGAAGCACAGCAAGTCGTACAACTTTCTAAAAAAAGCACAGTGAGACATCAAAGTCTAAAAAAAATGCGTAGCACGTTTTATTTCTTTGGAACAGCACATAGTTTCTTCGGAAAAAGAGAGTAGAGTTTAAAAAAGGTGTTATAAACGGATTACTGAGTGATAATAATCGTAAATTTAAGAATAAAGGCAGAAATGGCTGGTTACATCAGAAAGATAGACTCGTTCAATTGCAGAAAGGATAACTGGGTGATATACACTGAGTAAATTGAGCAGTATTTTAAAGCAAATGAAATAACCAATGAAAAGCAAGTGCCAGTTTTGCTGAGAGTAATAGACAGAAGAGCACACAGTTTGCTTATAAATTTGACTGTTCCAATCAAGCCAGCGGAAATGAGCTTTGCTGCTATTGTGAAAGTAATGCAGGGACATTTAGAACCAAAATCGTTGCTGACTGCAGAACACTTTAGCTTTCATAAGTGGAATCAAAAAGGGAAACCCATTTCAGCATACGTGGCTGAATTGAAGAAAATGTCTGAGCATTAATGATAGGCTTAATGATGCACTGAGACATCGTTTAGTATGTGGAATCTTACAAGAAGGCATTCTAGAATGGCTTTTAACTGAACCACAACTCATTTAAAAGAACAGTTGAAATCACTGTATCAATGGAAACAGCACTCAGAAATGTAATTGAGTTGCAGTTAGCAATGAAAGTTAGTGTGAATAAACAAAAGCCAGCCTGGCCAAACAAATTCTGTTATTGTTGTGGCAAGTGCTCATATACACCAGACTTTAAAAGCAAAACTTGCAGAAAATGCAACAAAGTCGGACACATATAAAGAGCATGTTGTGCAGACAAAAATAAATGGACAACACAGGGAAGAGAAATAGATTAAGAAATCAACTTGAAGTTTCAAAAAGTGCCCCAAAAAAAGTGTTAAAAGATTTCGGTGAGAGTATTGTTGAATGTGACATTTGCTCTATTTTCAACCACATGGTGTCATAGAAAAATGCAACACATAGAGGCCTTTGGCCCATCTAGTCCATGCTGAATCGTTTAAACTGTATACTCCCATCAACCTGCACCCAGACCATAGCCCTCCATACCCCTACGCGAACTTGTCTTAAGTGTTGAAATCAAGCTTGCATGTACCACTTGTGCTGGCAACTTGTTCCATACTTTCACGACCCTCTGAGCGAAGAAGTTTCCTCCCAAGTTCCCCTTAAATGTTTCATCTCTCACCCTTAAGCCATGACCTTAAATTTTAGTTTCACCCAACATCAGTGGAAAAAACCTGCTTGCATTTACTCCATCTATACCCCTTATAATTTTGTATACCTGTGGCAAATCTCTCCTTAATCCTCTACATTCCAAAGAATAAAGTCCTGATGTATTCAGTCTTTCCTTATAACTCAGGTCCTCTAGTCCCAGCAACACCCTTGTAAATTTTCTCTGTACTCTTTCAAACTTATTTACATCTTTCCTGTAGATAGGTGACCAAAATGGCACACAATACTCCAAATTAGGCCTCACCAACGTCTTATACAACTTCAACATAACATCCCATCTCCTGTACTCAGTACTTTGATTTATGAAGGCAAAAGTGGCAAAAGCTTTCTGTGGCACCACTTTCAATGAATTATGGATCTGTATTCCCAAATCCCTTTGAATGGTAGGGCACCAAGGAGTGTGGTAGAACCTGGTTAGTCCTACCAAAGTGCAACACCTCACACTTGTCTGCATTAAATTCCATCTGCCATTTTTCTAGCTGGTCCAGATCCTTCTGCAAGCTCTGATAGTCTTCCTTGCTGTCCACTACAGCCCTCAATCTTGATATCATTCACAGATTTGCTGATCCATTTAACCAGCTACCATCTACTACCATTCTCTGTCTCCTCCCACAAAGCCAACGTCTAATCCAATTTACTACCTCATCTTGAATGTCGAGCAACTGAACCATCTTGACCAACCTCCCATGCATGACCTTGTCAAATACCTTACTAAAGTCCTTGTAGATAACATCCACTGCCTTGCCTTCATCCACTTTTCTAGGTAACTTCCTTGAAAAACTCTACAAGATTGGATTAGACACGACCTACCATGCAGGAAGCCACACTGACTATCCTTAATCAGTCCATGTCTATCCAAATACTTATACATCTGATCCCTTAGAATATTTTCCAATAACATTCCCACAACTGATGTCAGGCTCAGCAGCCTCTAATTTTCTGCTTTATGTCTAGAGCCTCTCTTCTCTTAAACAGTGGATCAACATCAGCTATCCCCCAATCCTCTGGTACCTCGCCTCTCACTAAGTATAGTTTAAGTATCTCTGCTCGGGTTTCTGCAATTTCTGCACTTGCCTCCCACAGGGTCCGAGGGAACGCCTTGTCAGGCCCTGGAGATTTATCCACTCTAATTTGCGTCAAGACGGCAAACACCTCCTCCTCTGTAATCTGTAGAGGATCCATGACCTCACTGCTGGTTTGCCTCACTGCTATAGACTCCATGTCAATCTCCCGAGTAGACACAGATGCAAAAATCCATTTAAGAACCCCCCCATCTCTTTTGGCTTCACGCATGGATTATCATTCTGATCTTCCAGAGGACCAATTTTTGTCCCTTGCAATCCTTTTGCTCCTAGCATATCTGTAGAATACCTTCGGATTTTCCTTCACCTTGTCTGCTAGGGCAACCTTATTCTCTGCATAGATTTCAAAAGCTGGTGTGCTCAGTACGCCCAAATTTAGCTCCAATGCAACCTCATAGCAGTTAATAGCAAGCAATCTGCAGTTATGCTAATTAATTAAGCTCACATTTTTAATTCTAATTTAATTACTACTACAGGGAGGTCATGCATCCCATTGGGTTCATGTCTGCTCCCAGCAAAGCAGTCCCATGAGTCTTATATTCCTTTATTTTTGTTTTTTTCTCTATTCCTACAACTTATTTGCTCTCAAACACCATTAACCCTTCATAGCTCCCCCCCCCACCTACCTACAGTAATTCATGGGCAACTTTCTAACCCACCTTGGGATATGAGAGAAAAAACAGAAGACTCTGGGAAAACCCATTTGGTGCAAGTGCCATACTGACAACACCAGAGATCAAAGTCCAACTCATGTCCCTGGAGTTGAGGCAACAGTGCTCTGCCACCATACCAACTAGTAATAAGGACATGGAGAAGGACTATTCCCCCCCCCCCCAAAAAAAAGGGTTTCTTACATTAGTTCCAACGTGTTTAGAAATACAGCATTCAAGATTTGTTACCTTTCTTTCAGCGTGGTTGTACGACAAACTAGGTAAATGCAAAACCACAAATTAGAGTGAACATTACTTCT
Source organism: Mobula birostris (assembly GCF_030028105.1). Classification (NCBI taxonomy): domain Eukaryota; kingdom Metazoa; phylum Chordata; class Chondrichthyes; order Myliobatiformes; family Myliobatidae; genus Mobula; species Mobula birostris. The sequence goes on along the minus strand of NC_092373.1, from coordinate 122,073,483 downwards.
GTTAATTCTCACTTCAGTTAAGATGATCAGCATAAATCACTGAATGCCTAGCACAGAATGCTGCTGTAATACTCAGCCATCTATGTCACTGCTCTGAAAAGGCCGATTTTAATGATGGGATCTAACTGGAATCATAGCATGGTTCCTTTCATATACAAATACAGGTAACTTCACTTGTGTCCTTTGACCTTAACCTTGAAAAATAAATCAGACTCTAGTGACACAAAGAAGACATCTTGTGGGTTGTACATAAACATACCACGAAGTAAACTTAAAATTAGTTCAGAGGAACCAAAGTCAGTTCTCCACGGAATCAAGTATGGCAAGCTGAGAAGTTTCATATGTTAAACACGTTTTGCCGATGAAAACTAACACCACCATTCAGAATTTAATATAAATAAATGGATAGAACTTTTCCTCTATGCAAAGCTTCAGAAATTACCAACTCTTAAGTTACTTGTGGGCCAATGGGTACCATTGTCTGGCAGCTTAGCTGCTCTCAGGGGGAAAAAAACACATTTGATGGATTAATAACTTTGAAGTTGGGCATCCATCTCAGACTGTTCTTGATTGCTACACAGTGATGGAGTTAGTGAATGAGGCTTGGATGTCTCCACAGTTAATTATCCTGCAGCCAGTCACTCCGGAATCTAAGAAGCAGAGTTAGGTTCCAGAATTTTGTGACCCATTTGAATAAAAGCCAGAAAGAAGCAGAACAGAAACTGTGTGTACACTATGCTAAAAGCAAAGCAACTCAAAATAATATTTGAATGTGTGAAAACATCGCACAGATGCCCTGAATTGAGCAAATAATTTATCTGTAGTGGCTAAAGAATGGAACTTCAATTTCCAATGTCTTAGTGACTCAGTTAATATCACCATTACTGGGTATTAAAGTTTCATAAAAGGTTGTTAAAGTATTCAATTACATTGCAAAAATATAAAAATAGTAAAAACTAAAAGGAATTTTCCTTATACTTGTAGAGTCATACATGTGACTTTTTGCCCATCTGCACCATTCATTATCCTCCTATGCCCTGCCTAGATAGGTTTGAATCATGTTCCAATATCGATATTCCCTTTAGAACTCCTGCTTCTCATCTTAAACCAATGCTGTCTGGGTGTCGATACCCCTACATTGGGGGAGATGAGGAGAGATTCGAGTACTGACTGTATCTATATCTCCTATCATTTTATATACCTCTACTCATCGAACCTGGACGGAAAGTTCTGATTCCTTCTTCACTTTTTTTTAAAATACACAAATGCAGTATGCCAGGATTGCATTTCACCTACAAAACCCTGGAGTTCCAAGTTATTCTACCTTGTTGATGCTCTAGATCTAGATGTTGTCCTTCAGTATACCACTTCTTGAAAGTAAACTGATTTTTTAAAAAAAATCATTGTGTGAACAAAAAATATTCTGAGTTGTCATTACATTATGTCCTAAAATGTAATATTTTTTCCTCTAGGATTGTGAGCCACTACCACCCTGTGAAGAGGGAGCTGCCATTCCATTCAACTCCAATGAAGACATCGCTGAAAGCCATTAGTTCAGATTGTTATGGATTTCCCTTTGAATTTCTCATCTCACTTTATTCCACGTTGATCACTGAAAATCTAACTGAATACAAGATGCAGCACGCTCAATACCTCAATCAGGTGCAGACTTTCAAATCATCTGCAGTTAGTTGAATCACTGTATTACATTCCATTTCAAAATGATCAGAAATTGCATCTTAACTATATTGATAACTTCCAGATGTACTTTTGGCAATGTAGATAATAAAAATAGATTTTACCATGAAATCTTAAATCACCTCTGCTTTAGTTAACAAATGTAATTATTCAGAGGCCTATTTGATGAAAAAAATTCAAGTCATTTAGTACTTACAGGAAATGATTTTTGTGAGAGTGTAAATTGTATCTGGTATGGAACAGGTATTATGCGGCAGGAAAATGTCTGTTCCTAGTGTAAGGAAAACAGGTTTCCAAAAGATTTTTCTGACATCAGTTTAGATTGCAAAACTTTGCAGATCGTTTTCCTACTTCCTTAGCAAGGACTACTTTCTTAGCAAAGGATTACTTTCTTTTAGGAAAAAAAAAATTGTTTGTATTGCAACTTTCTTGACTTCTGGGTGATCTATGGTACTTATTCCCAAAAAGTACTTTTCAAGTGTAGCCACATTTGTAATGTGGGAATTGGAACAACTAATTTATGCACAGCCAGCAACTGATGTGTGCTGACCATCTGAAAGACATCACTTCCAACAATGCAATACTCTCTCAAGACAGTGTAGGTGCATCACCCTGGATTTGCTCCCCAGTCTCTGACAGGTGAGAATACGGTCAACTACGTTATGGCTGTAATCATGCCTCAGGAGTGCCACCATGTGGACATATCTTTGTTGGCCAATTTTAATGCAAATGAAAATAAGCAAAACAAAAATGCAGATACTGGAAGGCTGAAACCAAAACAGAAAAACTCTGGGAAAACATGGCAGATCAAGCAACACACACAGAAAAAGAAACAGTCTAGGTGGTGACCCTTCAACAGAAACCGATATCAGGGCTTAGCCCAGTCACTGATTACCTTTCCGTACCTGTCCCACTGGTGATTGAGATTATCAGTTGGTACCACGGGTGATTGGCAATTGTAGCAGAGGGCCAGTACACACATGGTCTCCTGGCAAGATCGAATAAGCCCAATGGAAGCAAATCAAAAAACAATTTTTATTTGCATTACATCTTATAATAGAAAGTAGATTGATGTGCTAGATCAATGTTCAAAGTAAATTTTATTTTCAAAGTGCATATATGTCACTATATACAAACCTGAGATGCATTTTCCTGTGGGCATACTCAGCAAATCTATAGAATAGTAAATACAATAGAATCAATGAAAGATCAGAGTGCAGAAGACAACAAACTTTGAAAATGCAAATATAAATATAAATACTGGAAATAGCAATAAATAACTAGAACGTGGGATAAGATAGAGTCCTTAAGGTAAGATAATTGGTTGTGGAAACATTTCAGTTATGGGGCGAGTATAGTTATCCCCTTTTGTTCAAGAGCCTGACGGCTGAAGGGTAATAACCGTTCCTGAACCTGATGGTGCAAGTCCCGAGGCCCTTGTACCTTCTACCTGGTGGCAGCAATGAAAAGAGAGCATGAGCTGGGTGGTGGGAATCTCTGATGATGGATGCTGCTTTCCTATGACAGTGTTTCATGTAGATGTGCTCAGTGGTTGGGAGGACTTTACCTGTGACGTGCTGGGCCAAATCCACTACTGAACCCTAATGACCACAACACGCTGGCCAGTGTCTTTTCAGCGAGAGCGGCTCAGGACTGGACAGCAACTTTATCCAAATTAGATAGGTTGAGTTGTTCTCCGACCTTGGCAATTTACTTGCAAATGTTTTGTCACCATACAAGGAGACATCATGCTAATTGTGGTGTGTCCTCCAACTGCTTGGCCTTTATATACTTATCAATCAACTGATTGGTTGTCCTTTCAGACACTCAGTTGAGACGTGAGGAGGAAATCTCATCGCTGATTGGTTGCAGAGTGAACTTTGTGCATTGGGGTCTGGAATTTTGCCCGCATTAGCTCATAAATAGGATCAAGGTCTACCTACATGTCTGTTTACAGAATTGCTCAGGGAAAACCACGCTTCTAGGAATACTCCACAAGCTGATGCCCAGTTGAATTTGTGCTCCTCTCGATCTTCGTGGGTAGAGACGAGGGAGAGAGGGGTTTACCTAAGTTGCCTGAAGGAAAAGCATTCAATCACAAGGCAGTCACCTCTCAATATGGGACCACTGGCACCCCTCCTTCTGCCTCCCCTCAATACCTGTGCAGTGGTCATTCTGTCAGCCACCCAGCTCAGAGGCACAGTTTGACTAGTGACCAATGTTGTTTTAAATAGGACTTGTTTTGCAGAGCTACTGCTTCATGGGGAGACTCACCCCCAGAAACCTCTGCTAGGGGTGACACCAAGGGAAATTCACCTGTGTTTTTTCAGTCAGAGATAAACTGTCATTGCTTGGCTGCAGGCACCAATATCCTGATAATTCAACACTTTCAGGCTTGGGCACATCCTTTGCTGGTTATGGTCTAGGCCAGGAATAATCACACACATGCCAGTCTACTTCCTATAACAACGCCAGAAAGCTGCTAACTCAGCACTAGGTGAGATGGAGCACGATGGTCGCAAGAGTCGGGTTATCTGCATGAATCACACTAGATTCTGAAATTAATTTTCAGGATAGATGTTGAGTTGCCTTATGCAGTTGAAGCTAAAATGAGTTTTTTTGCAGCAGCTGATTGGTAAATAGGCATATGGAGAAGGGCTCATCCTTTCAAAGAAAAAGTTCAAAGTAAAATTTATTGAAGTCACCACATACGTGTCACCACGTACAACCCCCTGATTCTTTCTCCTGTGGGCATGCTCACCAATAGAATAGTAACTATAAACCGGATCAATGAATGAGCAAGAACATAGAAGACAACAAACTATGCAAATGCAAATATAAATATAAATAAACAATGAAGGCAGGAAATAAGACAGAGTCCTTAAAGTGAGATCATTGGTTGTGGGAACATCTCAATCGATAAGTGTAGTTATCCTCTTTTGTTAAAGAGTCCAATGGTCTTAGTTTGACATGTCAACTACCCATTTCCCTCCACGGATGCTGCCTGACCTGCTGAGTCCTTTAGGAGTGAGTCTGATGCTCTAGGTTAAAAGTTTGATATTGTTTGTAATGAAGAGGACAAGCTGAGGTTCATATTTCACATTTACAGGTTCATCCAGGAATGTAAGTTTGGCAGAGTAGAATTAAACACGATTTAATTCAAACCAGTTTGACAATGGTGAGAACAAAGCCAATGCTGTAGATAAAGTGGACAATTGTAAAATATCAGATGGATTAAACATGCAATATTCGGGCTCTGGTCTTTGCTGGGCCCAGAAATATATTGCACAGTGTTAGAAGAAGAAAGGGAAGACAAAACAATGGAACGATGTGATGGATCTATATGAAAATCAGCAGTCACACATTCAACTGAAAATAAAGGGCTGCAGCACTGAAAAGTTCAAAGAACTTTAGAATTCAGTCAACAGGACCTCAGCTGCAAACAACAGGCTTGCAGGCAGCAAGACAAAACATCAAAATTATTCATTAATTTCTGCCACATTGGAAGAAAGTTCATTTTCTGGTGTCATAACAGCTTAAATTAGAACACTTTTGACTTTTTGGTTCAAGAATGTGATTTTGTGGCCTGGAGTGTTTCGATGAGATTTCTAGCTTGTCATCTGCTCATTATATTTCGGTGTAACCAGATAACATTCATGATGGCTGAGAGCAGCTGGGTGGCATCAACATACTTCTGGTATTTTATAAATGACATTTAGATTTACAACATTTTTCCTTTGAGCTACATAGAATGACTGAGATCTTGCATGTTTGGATTTTTTTTTTACATCGATTCTTGCATTTGTGCATCAAGTCAAAAATTTTGCATTCACAAGTCAACCAAACTTCAGGCCCATTTGGCTCCTTCCCTATACCTCAGTCTATTTTAATAACATTTTAAAAGTTCAAACCAAAATTAATATCAGAGTATGTGTATGTCACCACATACAACCCTGTGATTCATTTTCTTGCAGGCATACTCAATAAATCCTATACCAAAAAAAAAATCAGTGAAAGACCACTCCAACAGGTCAGACAACCAGTGTGCTAAAGACAACAAAAAATGTAAATACAAGGGAAAAAAAAACAAATAAATAAATAAGCAATAAATTATGAGAACATGAGATGAAAGTGTGTTCATTGGTTGTGGGACCGGGTCAGTGATGAGGCAAGTGAAGTTATCCCCTCTGGTTCAAGAGTCTGATGATTGAAGGGTAATAACTGTTCCTGAACCTGCTAGTGTGAGTCTTGAGGCTCCTGGACTTTCTTCCTGATGGCAGCCCAATAAGAGAGCATGTCCTGTGCAGTGGGGGTCCCTGATGATGGATGCTGCTTTCCTGCAGCAGTGCTCCATGTGAATGTGCTCAATGGTGGTGAGGGTTTTACCGGCAATGGACTGGACCCTATCCACTACTATTGTAGGATTTTCTATTCAAGGGCATTGGTGTTTCCATACCAGGCTGATATACTCTCCACCACACATCTACAGAATTTTGTCAAAGTTTTTGATGTCATGCTGAATCTTCAGAAACTTCCAATGAAGTAGAGGCACTGCTGTGCTTTCTTCGTAATTGAATTTACACACTGAGCCCAGGACACACCCTTTGATGGCAGACAAATGTTCCACAGTTTCCTACTGTGACCACCTCAGATCCTTGTGCTTTCATAACCACCGACTAAACGACAAAATTCTGGAGTACCATATGAGAGTTCGTGTATTTGATAGCTTCCCTCACCAGCTGTGGCAATCTATTGCCTTAAGAGGACAGTTATCACAGGAGAGAAAGAATTCAGGACCGAAGCACGGATGATTCTAGCACAGAAGAAGCAGTAAGTCTGCTGAGGTCAGTACAAACATGTTGGCACAGTCTAATCTCAGACTGCTTAAGATCACATCCAACAGTGCAATATTAACTGGCTCTGCATTTCCTGCTGGTTCCCACCATGAACATCAAGGCCAAAATTTTCAAAGTGGGAATGGCTAAAAACTGTATTAAGACTGTTTTCAAGACCATTCTCTGAAACTAACCACCTTTTGCCAAAAACTTAATGGAATGATAAGTTGACTTTTAGTTTCAGTAGTAAAGTTTGACTTCCTATGGAGTGATTTAGCCTCTAGGACGCAGTTCCTTTTGTAAGAACTTCACTTCCTGTACACAAGTTTTTTTTAAAATATCATTTCCTGCACGTGATAATTCTGATTACATTTGATGACCATGGTACAAGATACTCATCTCATCCACTCTCTATTTGCCCTTGAAACAGCAATATCCATGAGACTGAAGTTTTTGGTTATATTGGTAAACATTTACTTAAGATATATTTTTAAGTATTATGTTTATTGCTTATTGTTATTAAGTTATCATCGCGCCACAAGTTTACTCTTGTTTACATGACAGAGTTACATAGGTTGACAACACTCTAGCCAAGAAGCAACCAAATGGATTGGGCTTCCATACATTTGAAATATCTCAGAAATGACAGCTCAACTGCTCCAAGAACAGAGAATTTCAGTTGCGCACAAACCAACAGCAGCGTTGATGAGAGTACTCTGCAGACCAAAAGAACAAACCAAGCTATTAGACAAGATTAGTGTGGTCTACATCTACAAAATCCTATGCGGGACTGCAGCAAATATTAAGTCAGCCAAACCGGGTGAAAACCATCCAGAAGGACCCATGAATGTCAACTGATTGTAAAGCAGCATGACCAACTCTCCGTAGTCTCTAGCCATTAAGACCGGGGCGACCACATATTTGACTGGGCATCGGTGAATGTTCTGGTGCAAGCGAACACATGGCATGCAAGAGAATTTCTAGAAGCATGGTTCTCTGCAAAACAATTCTGTAAACAGACATGCAGATCTCAATCCTATTTACGAGCCAATACAGGCAAAATTCCAGACTACAACACTCAGAGTTTGCCACGCTACCAATCTGCGACAAGACCTGCGTCACAGTTGAGTTTCAGAAAAGGCGGCTAATCAGCTGATTGATAAGTATATAAAGGCCAAGCATTCAGAGGACTCGCCACAAATGAACACATCACTGATGACGTCTCACTGTATGATGATGACGACAAGTTTGCAAATGGATTGCCAAGATCGGAGAACAATTCAATCCAACCATTTTGTAATCCACATGGATAGCTGATAACCCAATGATAGGAACACTGAAATTTCCAGGTCCAGGTAAGGAACAGCCCAAGCACTTTCCTCTAACACATATTTAATGGGCCCTAGTTTCTAATTCTCTTATTTGTTCATCGCTGCCATCCCCATCTTTGTTCCATCTGTCCATAAGCCCCTTCCCACCAAGCTCTATCCCCCACCACATCCACCCCCCCATCCTATAATAATGTATGCCAGTAACTTTTTGTGCTTGCTCAGACCTGATGCAGGTTCTTGAACTTAATACTTTTGTCTCCACAGATGCTGCTCGACTTGCTGAGTTCCATCAGTGTCCAGTTTTTTGTTACTCATTGGGTTGGGTACTCAGGTGACATAGACAACCCAACATTTTTAGAGCACACAAAGGATGAAGAAGAAAATACCGTGGAAAGCTGGTGAACGTGAGCTTCCCGTATCACGCTGATACGCAAAGCACAACTCAAAAATAAGTAGCAAGATTGATGAAAACCAAATGCATTCCACTCCAAAGACAACACATGCTATCAAATTACCAAAAACAAATTATATTCAATGCTTTATTGCACATAAAGATTCAAAATGATACATTGACATTTGCATGAAAATGTTCCTTTTCAATCCATCATAGAACTGAAGAGATAACAACAACAACACGGTAAATAGTAGAAGTTTCCTGGACATGAAAAATCCGATTACATTTTAATCTGAAACTTCTAATTCTGTACCATACACAAGTTATTTTTTCTTAAAGCTGCAGGATTTCAGAATTTGTCTCAAATTTCCATTGTTACTGTTTTAAACAATTTAAGTCTTGTTTGACAGCTAAAAATGTCAAAATACTGAAGTAAAAGATCAACATTAAGTACTATAGAATGTTACCCATTTGTTTCACTGATCATATAGCTACTAGAATAAAATGCAACTAGCTGGGATTGGTACAGGATTTCAAGAGTGTAAAGAACGTGAAGAGTTAAACAATGATATGAACAATAACAAATTAAGGAACACCTTTGTCAGCCATTTGTACTAAAAAGTTACATTCAAGAACTATTATCTTCCATGCAAACCAGTGTTTGTAAAATCCATTCAACACAAATTTTAAGATATCACAACAGAAAAGCTACACCAAAAATTATGCTTAGCATAATTAAAACATTCTCATCATGCCACATATCATTTTAGGAATTTTTTTGTAGCAAATTAAAAAAAACAGACGAATTTCGGAAGGTAAGATATTGCAAACATAAAGGAAGTTTGGATTCCTGTCAGCCAACTGAGGTAGTTTTAACAAGTAGCATTTCTCAGAAATTTTCAGCAAGTTCAAATTCCCACTTAAAATAGAAATGTACTTCAGTGTTTTCTTTTAAAAAAATAGCTTTATGAAAGTCTTTAGGCTTCTCAGCTTCTCCGTATTCGAACACTGATGTATTGAGATTAAGCTTTGACATTTATAGAGTAGCAAAGCCTGCTAAACCCCAGCCAATTAAATTCACAATCAGAATTTAGCAATGCGCAGAGTAACTGCAGCACTTGTTTCACTTGAGAAGCAGGACAGTGGTAACATTAAGATGCAAACATAAATAAGGTAAGCACATCCCATCTGGAATTGAAAACAATCTAAGCAGAAGATACTGAAAATTCCCCAAAATATTGTTCTCACTATTGCAAGTTACAGAGTGTTCTTACAGATTGAACAATGAAAATACAAACTCTGCATCAACTACACTATAGCAATAAGAGACAAATCAAGGCATTCATATACGAGTGCAATCATTAAGTACATACATTTACTCCTATAGCTTGAGTTTTTAAAATATAGACTGGAAGAATATTAACAGCAACTGAAAACTAAACCTTTCGCTACTGGTACAGTATTTCCGGATACTTGTATATTGGTCATTGGTTTGTATTCTTCAGTTACCCAGAAATTAATTTATACAATATAATGGCCAATGCTGACAGATAAAAAGGAATTAAGATACTCATGCAATTTATCCTTCTAACATTTAAATTCAGATGATCTGAAAGTTTTAAGTCTGATGAACTTAAAAAATATTGAAGTGTCAACATAGGACACTGAAGGATCAGGAAATATGCCAGACCACTAAATAATACCATAAGAAACATCTTCAGCAGAGTCAGCACATTATTGATGATTTTGATCTTCCCAGGCAAATTCTATGCTTGTCCAGAATCTGCTCCGATAAGTTTGTGAATTTACAGATCAAATATCTAAGCAACATTTTAGGAGCAGGGTCAACAGCAGCTCAAGTTAGTGACTACAACTATTGTGCCAAAGTTATGGAATATCAAGGAATTTTGTTCTGTTTCTAAGAGCTTTGTCACTTCCCTAATTCTAACAAAAGATCTGCAGCAAAAGGGTTAACTGTCCTCCTTTCACCAATACTGCCTGACCATTTGTTGTCTTATTTCAAATTACTTTTCAAATTAACTTGCACCGTTGAGAATTCAGCAGAGATACTCTACTTTTCTCCACAAAAAAAATGGTCAGCTTGTCAAGGTATCTAAAATCACAGCAGCTTTCTGAGCTGCCTCCCTAGAAAAGGTGAATCACTCTCAAATCTATATTAGGAAAGAGAATAAACTGTGTTGGTATTCAAAACAGAATGTATTAGGGTGCCAAAGTGATTCAGTGACAAGATTTAGATGCATGACTCAATAGGAACAAATTCCTTTTTATCTCTGAGTTCTTCTACCAAAGAATCAAAACGTGTGGTCACTAATAACTCAGCTTATGCAGTAAATCCTAATATTAATCTTTAAGTCAAGTGGCTGCAAACTCATTTAGGTTTTGTCTGTGTTGTAACTTATCTATTTTAAGATGACATGACTCCTCGTGTATTTCACTTTCCACCACAGCTATGGTGGGATTTCAGGAAAACAGCTATGGGCCTGTTGTGCAAGTCACAAAACAGCACGGGCTTGAAGCATAAGGGGGGAAAAAAAACACATGCTGGATAACACACCTCCCACTGCCTTGATGCATATCAAGTTATGGACCAAAGTAATGTGAATTTCCAGATGTTTGCAATGCAGATTACAAATGATCAGATCCCTTCATCACTGCAGAAAATTTTAAAAGGGGTTAAACTTCATCTGGAATATATTCAGTATTTTTTGTAGTTTACTCAATTGCTAAATTTTAGATCTGCAGCTGTTCTCATTGGCAACCTACAAGTATTTGTGGTAAGAAAAGTTAAATGCTGATTTGTTCTCAACCAGCAGCACAAGTGTTCTCAGATTTCCATGTTTTATCAAAACACCATTTGAAAATTTGAGGGCAAATCCATTTCACCTTTACCTAGCGACAGTAGGTTCAGGCACGATGCCCATAACTGTCCAAGAATAAACATGCAGACTTTAAAAACCTGTTGCATTTCTAGTTTCCATGGACTTTCCAAAAAGCTCCAGTTTTCCCATAATATTATGCCGGAAGGAAATACTGTACCAGCTTTATAACTGCTTAAAGTACCTGAACAGTAAAATAAAGCACCAATATTTGTTTCAAAATTTGATTGAATTCTTTCCATTAATTCTACTTGTAGTTTGTTAAATATAATCAATTGTAATAACATTGAGTGTAATAGAAATCTGCTTATAGGACCCCTGCCCACAGCCAGAACAAAACTAAAAATGTTGCACTCAATACTTAGCCTTTTCACAGAAACTATGAGGAGGTGATTTCCTCGTTACACTTGTGGGACAGAATAATGAGATTTCTCTGAAGACACAAGTGACCATAGATGCTGTCACCTAGAACGAAAAACAAACTAGGAAGAAGTCTTCCTTCAGTTTTGATGCAGGGTCTTGACGCAAAATGTTGACTACATCTTTGCCTGACCCACTGAGTTCCCCCAGCAGTTTGCTTCTTGCAATGAAGTTTCACTAGCCAATAATTATCTGAAAAGTTACTATTTGTAAAACAGTTTTTTTTGTACTTGGCTGGTCCTTCACAGTAAAATAAAATGGGAGAGAGATCATCTCAAAAGTCCTCTGAGCATTATTTCACATACGTAATGCACCAGTGAGCTTGGTATTCTGTTCCACAGAGAACAACGCTGGCTTAGATATACCCAGCTGTTTGTTAAATCGCTGTTACATTATTGGAGAGATTTTTAATCAAGAAGTTTCTAACACAATTCTCACTAGCCCACTCCATACTGTATGTATATAACACACCAGATTACAAATCATCCCTTCCCTCACTCCATTCAACATCATACATTTCTTTACAACGCAAAAGTTTCATTGAATTTTCTGTACAAAACTGTTATCAATATTAGTTCCAACATCCTGCTCAATTAATACAAGAATGTTAACTTGCATAAAATTATAAATCATCGTAAACACTCATTTAAAGATAACACAAACATTTAAAAAATGCCTTTGTCCCTTTGAATAGGCGTACATATAAATGAAAAAGTTGTCAAACTATTGTACAATGTAAACAGACAAATGCTCAAACTCTACTTCCTTTGTTATTTTTTGCAAGACAATACAGTATCCATGTGATTCAGAAATGTAGAATTAACAGATGTGATTGTAGGCATTTCTGAACAGGAATGCTATGTGTTGTTTTTCTAACACTCAGTTATGCACCAATTAAGGCAATTGTTGAACTGATTCAAAAGTTAAAGCACAGTAAAAGCAAGACATGTCAACCAGGCCTGTGTTTTTTTTTTGAATAACTGGTTTTGTTTGAAATACATGCTTTTAATTGCAACTTTTAGAATTTGACTCTCAAAAAAAAACTCCAAGCATTAGTTATTAAAATTCCTCACTGAGAGACACTCGTGCATGTCACAAAATGTCTGAAAAGTGGTGGAATATTTGCACTGCTTATTGGATGCACACTTCAGCTCTGATCCAGTCATCATTCTCATTGAGAAGTAAATACACATAACAAAACTTTCCAACTTTACAGCATCCAATGCTCAGTCCATTTCTTTTTGTCCCTTCTGGTCAACTGCTTTTGAGGTTTCAGTTCATAAGAGTATCTGGGCAACAGAAGGAGAATGAGTACTTGCTATTGCAGACAAGAGAGGCAAATCACTTGATTCAATTCTGCAAAAGAAAAGCAAAATTGCTAAGTTTCTTTTCTCTTTGATCCAACAAACCCCTATGTCGTTCCCTCTCCCCCATTATCTGCTGATCACCCACATATTCCTCCCACAGATTCCCCTCCTCCTATTCCATGTTCCACCATCCTTTCCAATCACATCCCATTTTCAGTCTTTTGTCATTTCCATCTATCACCTTCCAGCTTCAAATATCATTTGCATCCCATCAGCTCCCTCACCTGGATCCACCCATCACCTGCAGGTCCTTGTCCCTCCCCTTCCCCTTAGCCTTATAGTAGCTATCTTCCACTTTGCAGTGCAGATGAGGGGTCTCTGCCTGAAACACTGACAATCTATTTCCCTCCAACCTGATGGCATGAACATTGACTTCTCTAACTTCTGCTAATGCCGCACCTCCCCCTTGTACCCCATCCATTATTTATTTATATACACACATTCTTTTTCTCACTCTCCTTTATCTCCCTCTGTCCCTCTGACTATACCCCTTGCCCATCCTCTGGGTTTTTCCCCCACTCCCCCTTTTTTTCTCCCTGGGCCTCCTGTCCCATGATCCTCTCATACCCCTGTTGCCAGTCACCTATCCAGCTCTTGGCTCCATCCCTCCCCTTCCAGTCTTCTTCGATCATTTTGGATCTCTCCCCCTCCCCCTCTCAAATCTCTTACTAGCTCTTTCTTCAGTTAGTCCTGACGAAGGGTCTCGGCCTGAAACGTCCACTGTACCTCTTCCTGGAGATGCTGCCTGGCCTGCTGCGTTCACCAGCAACTTTGATGTGTGTTGCTTGAATTTCCAGCATCTGCAGAATTCCTCGTGTTTATCTATTTCCCTCTATAGATTCTGCCTGACCAACTTTCTCCAGGGTGTTGTGTTGCTCTAGATTCTAACATCTGCAGTCTCTTTGTCCCTCTTTAATTAGCAAAATAGTTGAAACCAACTTTTGGTAAAGAAGATGGGTCACCGGAAAATGCACAAATTTGAAGGGAGTTTGCAAACTAAACACACACACACACCCACCCCATTCAAACAAAGGTAGAACTTCCATCTTTAGAAGATCATAGACATCCCTGCAAGTTGACAGATTCCCCATCTGAATAAGGCAACATGGCAGGAGGATTAATAGGTCACCATGCCACAGGAAGAATGTGATTAATTTGGAAGGTGAGCAAAGACTTCACAAGGATGATGCCTGAACTGGTATTACAAGAACCTGGATAAGTTGGACATTTTTTTTCCCTGGAGCAAAGGAAGCTGAGGGGGAACTTAAAAGAGATTTATAAAATCATGCAAGGAATAGAACACTGGAAGAGGAAACCAGGAGGGCTGAAAGAAGGCATGAAATTGCTCTAGCGGGCATGGTTAAGGAGAATCCTAAGGGCTTCTAGAGATATATTAAGAGGAAAAGAATAGTAGACAAAATTGGTCCTCTGAAAGATCAGAGTGGTAGTTTATTCATACAGCTGAATAAGTTGGGTGATATCTTAAATGGATTTTTTGCATCTGTATTTACGTAGAGTCTATAGAACTGAGGCAAAAGAGCATTAAGGTTATGGACCATATACCAATTACAGAGGAGATGTTTGCTGTCTTGAGGCAAGTTAGGGTAGATAAATCCCAAGGTCCTCAGAAGATGTTCCCTTGGACCTTGTGGGAGGCAAGTGCAGAAATTGTAGGGGCCATAGCAGAAATATTTAAAATATCCTTAACAATGGGTGAGGTGCCAGAGGATAGCTAATGTTGCACTCACAACATGCTGGAGGAACTCAGCAGGTCGGGCAGCATCCGTGGAAACGATGAGTCGACGTTTCCGGCTGGAACCCTTCATCAGGACTGAAGAGAGAAGGGGCAGAGGCCCTATAAAGAAGGTGGGGGGAGGGTGGGAAGGAGAAGGCTGGTAGGTTCCAGGTGAAAAACCAGTAAGGGGAAAGATAAAGGGGTGGGGGTGGGAACTCGCGTGGGCCCTAGCTATGCCTGCCTCTTTGTTGGTTATGTGGAACAGTCTGTGCTCCAAACCTATTCTGGTACTGCTCCCCAACTTTTCCTTTGGTACATTGACGACTACATTGGTGCTGCTTCCTGCACCCATGCTGAGCTCGTTAATTTCATTGACTTTACTTCTAACTTCCACCCAGCCCTCAAATTCACTTACTCTATCTCGGACACTTCTCTCCCCTTTCTCGATCTCTCGGTCTCCATCTCTGGAGACAGACTGTCCACTGACATCTTCTACAAGCCCAATGACTCTCATAACTACCTCAACTATACCTCTTCCCACCCCGCCACATGCAAAAATGCCATTCCCTATTCCCAGTTCCTCCGTCTCCGCCGCATCTGCTCCGAGGATGAGGCTTTCCGTTCCAGGACATCTCAAATGTCGTCTTTCTTTAAGGATCGTGGTTTCCCTTCTGCTGTCATCAATAATGCCCTCACCCGCATCTCCAGTTCCCGCACTTCGGCTCTCACTCCATCCTCCCGCCACCACAACAGGGACAGAGTTCCCCTTGTCCTCACCTACCACCCCACCAGCCTCCGGATCCAACACATTATCCTCTGCAACTTCTGCCACCTTCAACAGGACCCCACCACTAAGCACATCTTTGCCTCTCCACCCCTCTCTGCCTTCCGCAGGGATCGGTCCCTCCCCACGGATCTCCCACCTGGCATTTATCCCTGTAAGCGCAAGTGCTACACCTGTCCTTACACCTCCTCTCTTGCCACCATTCAGGGCCCCAAACAGGACTTCCAAGTGAGGCAACACTTCACTTATGAGTCTGTTGGGGACATCTATTGCATCCAGTGCTCCCGGTGCGGCCTCCTCTACATCGGTGAAACCCGATGCAGCTTGGGGGACCGCTTCGTCGAGCACCTCCACTCCGTCCGCCACAACAGACAGGATCTCCCAGTAGCCACCCACTTCAACTCTGCTTCCCATTCCCATTCAGATATGTCCATACATGGCCTCCTCTACTGCCATGATGAGGCTAAACTCAGGTTGAAGAAGCAACACCTCATATACCACCTAGGTAGTCTCCAGCCCCTTGGTATGAATGTAGAATTCTCCAACTTCCGGTAATTCCCTCCCCCTATCCCTATGTCACTCTGCCCCCTCCCCCAGCTGCCTACCACCTCCCTCATGGTCCCGCCTCCTTCTACTACCCATTGTGTTTTCCCCTATTCTTTCTTCACCTTTCCTGCCTATCACCTCCCTGCCTCCCTTCCCCCACCCCTTTATCTTTCCCCTTACTGGTTTTTCACCTGGAACCTACCAGCCTTCTCCTTCCCACCCTCCCCCCACCTTCTTTATAGGGCCTCTGCCCCTTCCCTCTTCAGTCCTGACGAAGGGCTCTGGCCCGAAACGTCGACTCATCGTTTCCATGGATGCTGCCCGACCTGCTGAGTTCCTCCAACGTGTTGTGAGTGTTGCTTTGACCCCAGCATCTGCAGATTATTTTGTGTTTATGATAGCTAATGTTGTTCGGTTGTTTAAGAAAGGCGCTGAAAATAAGTCGGGAAATTATAGGCCAGGGAGCCTG
Organism: Mobula birostris; assembly: GCF_030028105.1. Lineage (NCBI taxonomy): Eukaryota > Metazoa > Chordata > Chondrichthyes > Myliobatiformes > Myliobatidae > Mobula > Mobula birostris. The sequence goes on along the minus strand of NC_092373.1, from coordinate 122,057,007 downwards.
ACATCGGTAATGGACAAGTTATTAGAAGGTATTCTAAGGGGCCGGATACACCGGATAGACAGAGACTGATTTGGGACAGTCAACATAGCATTGTGTGTGGTAGGTTGTCTAACCAATCTTAAGAGTTTTTTGAGAAAGCTACCAGGAAAGGTGATGAAGGGAAGGCAGTGAATGTTGTCCACACAGACATTAGCAAGGTATTTGACAAGGTCCTGCATGGGAGATTGGTCAAGAAAGCTCAGTCATTTGGCATTCACGAGGAGGTAGTGAATTGAATTAGACATTGGCTTTACGGGAGAAACCAAAGTGGTAGTAGATGGTTGCCTCTCTGACTGAAGCAAGTGGGTCGCGGTGTACTGCAAGGATCGGTACTGGGTCTGTCTATAGAGACAATCTGGATGATAATGTAGTAACCTGGATCAACAAGTTTGCAGATGACACCAAGATTGGGGGCACAGTGGACAGCCAGGAAGGCAGTGGGATCTCGAACAGTTGGGAAAGTGGGCCAAACAATGGACAATGGAATTCAATGTAGACAAGTGTGTGGTGTTGCACTTTAGGAGGACAAACCAGGGGACGCCTTGCATGCTGAATGGTAGGGGACTGTGAAGTGTGCTAAAACAAAGAGGTCTGGAAACACAGATGCACAATTACTTGAAAGTGGCATTGCAGGTAGATGGGTTGTAAGGAGAGCTTTTGGTACATTGGCCTTCATAAATCAAAGTATTGAGTCCAGGAGTTGGGACATTCTGTTGAAGTTGTATCTGACGTTGGTGAGGTCTAATTTAGAGTATTATGTGCAATTCTGATCATCTACCTACAGGAAAGATATCAATAAGATAGAAAGAGTGGAAAGAAAATTTACAAGGATGTATCCGGGGTCTTGAGGACCTGGGAGATGGAGAGAGGTTGAATAGTTTTGGACTTTATTCCGTAGAACATAGGAGAAGGAGAGAGGATTTGATAGAGGTGTACTAAATTATGAGGGGACATAGACAGGGCAAATGCAAACAGGCTTTTTCCACTGTTGGGTGAGGTAGAACTAGAGGTCATAGGTTAAGGGTAAAAGGTGAAATGTTTGAAGGGAAAATGAGGGGGGAATTTCTTCACTCAGAGGATGGTGACTGTTGAATGAGGTGCAGGTTCAATTTCAATATTAAAGAGAAATTTGGATAGGTATCTGGATGGGAGGGGGATGGTATGGAGGGCTATGGTCCAGGTGCAGGTCAATGGGACTAGCCAGATTAATAGTTTGGCGTTGATTAAAGATATTGTAACTATAGCACAAAGGCAGAACTTCACTTTGAGACAGAAAAGCAAATTCAGAGAAAAAAAATACAAAAGTTGCCACAAAGTAACTTGTATAACTATAACATCAGCATAACTTGATTTAAAAAAAGATGCCATAGTATCTTTTACAGGCACCAAAGTAGTGGTTGCAGAGTTTAAGATTTGGAGCTTACTTCAGAATTTAATCTGCAAGTTACAATGGGCACATTTTCAATATTGCACTGGGATGACAAGCGAAAAATTTGAGTTCCAGTCACTGGGGTCTGGATAGGAACTTGAACACAGCCTTTTGACTCAAGCAAATAGGTGAAATTATTGAAATACTTTGATTTACCCGAGCACCACTCCCAGTTCTTTTACGTGGACTCTAGTGTGGCCTTTGAGGTATTCAGACAGCATCTTACTTTTAAAATACAACTCTTGAAGTCTATCCTCAAGATGGATTACACACTGTGATAAAAAAAATGTCAGAATTAACTTTACAAAAATGGAATTCTGTGTAATAAACATATATATATATATATATATATATACACACACACACATACACATATATACACACACATATATATACACATATACACACACACATATATACACACACACACATATATACACACACACATGCATATATATACACACACGCACGATATATACACACACACGCACACACACACATGTGCACACATATACACACACACGTGCACACATATACACACACGCGCACAGATATACACACCCGCGCACATATACACACACACGCACACACATATACACACACACACACATATACACACACACACATACACACACACATATACACACACACACATATACACAAACAAATACACATACACACACATACACACACACACATATACACAAACAAATACACATACACACACATACACACACACATATATACACACACATGCACACACACACATATACACACACGCACACATATACACACACGCACACATATACACACACGCACACACACATATATACACACACATACACACACACATATACACACACGCACACACATACACGCACACACATACACACACACATACACACACACGCACACATACACACACACACAGACATACACACACACACACACACACGCACACACACACATACACACACGTACAAATATACACACACATATATACACACACACACATATATATACACACACACACATACACACACACACATGCGCAAACACACATATACACACACGCGCACACATATATACACGCGCACACACACATACATACACGCGCGCGCACACATATATACACACACACGCACACATACACACACACATGCACAGATACACGCACACATATATACACGCGCACACACACATATACACACACACACATACACACGCACACATATACATACATGCACACATATATACACACGCACACATACACGCACACATGCATATACACACATGCACGCGCATATACACACGCACACGCGCATATACACACACACATACACACACACACATATACACACACACACACATACATACACACACACACGCACAGATACACGCACACATATATACACACACACACATACATATACACACACGCACAGATACACGCACACATATATACACACACACACATATATATACACACACACACACATACACACGCACACATATACACACACACGCGCGCACACACACACATATATACACGCGCACACATATACACACACATAGACACACACACAGACACACACACATACACACACACACATACATATATACATACACACAGACATACACATACACACACATACACACGCACACACACATATATACACGCACACACACATGCACAGATACACGCACACATATGTACACACACATATGTACACACACACGCACACATATATACACACACACACACATATACACACACACATATATATATACACACACACACACACACACACACACGCATATAATTCCTAATAAAACAATGTCAACATATGTGCAGTCACAAAATGCAAATAAATTCCTCTTGAAATAATTATTACCTCATGAATGGAAAAATGTAAATGGATTGACACAACAGGTAATAAAAAACACAACTTTTGCCATCATTTGATGGGAATTTTCCATTCAGATTATTTCAGCTGATTATCAAGGAGTTGTTTGTCTCACTCATTTTCAGCTGCAATAACTTGCATTTACATTGTCAATTTTGAAAAAAAAATGGCAGAACACAGGTGGACAGCTAAGAAAGCACCACTGGGGAGTTAAAATTCGGAGGTAACCAATAGAAAGCTCAAGAAAGTAGTTTTTGAAATTCATTCCAGCAATTTAAAAAAAAAACAAACTTGTACTGTCCTTCCATAATGCACATTTTGTACAACCATTTCTTGCACTGATTTTACTGGAATTGGTACTGCTAATTTGTAATCAGTTGTGGAATCTCAAAGGGATCAATGCTTTGGTCCCTGTTCTTCACAATGATTTGGATGAGGGAACAGAATATAATATTTCTGAAATTACCAGTAATACAAAAATGGTAAAAGTTTTGGTAAATGTACAAAGAGGTCTGAGTATCTTTGAACACCAAGTACTAAAACAAAACATGTTGATCCAGCAACAGAGTAGCATGTGTTATACAGATCTTCACTGCAAAATGTTTTGAGTATTGGGACTTGGTGAGACCCCTAGAGTGGTGTGTGCTATTGTGACTTCAACAGGCAGCAACAAAAGTTTATCAGGCTGACCCGTTGGACGGTGGGACTATCATATGAGGAGAGACTGGGTCAACAAGATCTGCATGCAGCAGAGTTTAGAAGAATAAGAGATCTGACTGACACACAAAATTCTGCCAAAACTTACTACATTGGATGTGGGGATGACATTTCCCTATCTGAGTGGGGAATGAAAGTGTCAAGAACTAGGGCATCAAGTATCATTTAGTATCTGATGAGAAGAGATTTCTCCACTTAAAGAGTGAATTAAAGATGGAATTTCTCACCAAAGAGAAATGTTGAATACTCTTTAAAGAGATAAGAATTTTAAACACAGAAGGCATCAAGCAGTAGGAGAGGCGGGAGTAGGATCACATTTTTATGAAAAGGCAGAAAGGCCTGCTTCTGCCCATTTATTGCTATGCTTCTTTCACATTTATAGTCGATGACCTTTCAAACTTTCCATCAGAAGCAAAATGAAAGAGGTAATGTTTCAGGTCAATGCTACTGCACTCCAGCACTTCTAGTTTTTAATTTCACATTTCCAGTCTCTGCAACTCTTTGCTTTTCAAGCACAAAAGTAGTTTGACAACCACAGCACTATTTTATAGTGATGTACTTACAAAATCAGCTGGAAGCTGTAGTTTATACAGTTGAAGAATCGACTGCAGTAGGCAGGACACTAAGTTAGAGACCTGTACTTCTTTGCCAAGTTTGTTATCCACCGCCTTCCTCTGGCTTGTTGCCACTTGGACTGACCATTTATCTGTGTCTGCAATAATGCAGATGGCTTCTGCAATGGGTTCATCTAAAACAGGATGCTAAAATGCCAAAGAGAAAAAAGGTGACATCAGCAATTTAACATTTCCCCCCTATAATGCATGACTATTAACTCACGTAATTGAAATCTATTCAATACACCGACAGTCACACAAATTCCATCCTTCCAAGTAAACTTCAATAATCTGTCCCTTTGACTAGTTACATGACCACATGGAGGAACTGGAAATCAGCAGGAGGTGGAGCTGGCAAGAGTGTTATTTCAATACGACCTTGCGTGCTCTGCAAGATTGGCAGATGTCATGATTGAAAGCTCACACAGGTATCAGAGTTCCTCTCACTCCTACACTTATGTAGCTGGTTATAAAGGCTCCCAAGGCAACCAATCCAACCAAGTCCCCCATCCACGAAACAAATCCCTTTTCGGAAGTAATGGCAAGAACTAAGGGACTAGAACCATTGACCTGTTCGGAGGTTTCCAAGCACTCTCGTATATTGACAACAAAACAGCATTTTAGATTTGTATTAAAGGAAAAGGTGGTGGTAAATGTGAATGGCTCCATTCCATTCTGGCATATAATTGGGATCCTACAGGATCCCAATATTTCAATGCTATTTCATGCTTTCTTTTAAGCTGAACTTTGGCCCTGATTAATCTTTTAACTCATCTTTTTAACCTAATAGCATAAAATTGATGCCACCGATTTTATCAACTCCACAGTGTGGTTTCAAATTTAATTCCATGTTTCGAATAAAGCAAAATGATACTTAACAATGAAATCATAGCTTTTTTTTTTGTAAAAGTATTACTTACTCCTGTCAGTTTTTATTTTTCCCAATATTTCTTAAACAATCCCGACACAAAGTTACGACAAGTGGTAAGCGACATTCAAAGTCCACTTATTATCAAAGTATGTATGCAGTATACAACTCAGATTTGTCTTCCCCACAGACGGCCACGAAACAAAGAAAATCATGGAGCCAATTCAATGAAGAACATCAGCCCCACCCTTATGCGCAAAAAAATCACGCAAATGGCAACAAGTATACTACCCCCCCCATGCACAAACGGCAACAACAAACTAGCGAGCGAAAACACTGAAAATAAAACAAGAACAAAAGGGACCTTATTCAGTAACATTACTGACCTGCACAGCATGAGCCAAATCTGCCATTAAACAATGCTTCAGCTTCTCATCTGAATTAATTCCATGCAAAACAAAATCTGGGACATACTGTGGACAGTAGCCACCAAACAAGGATTTTCCGAAGTTATTGAGACTTGGCTTGCTGTTCATTTTAATGCTGCAAGACAACCATAGGGAAAAGATGTAATTTGCAAACATTATGACATATACGTGTCTACCACCATGTATGGACACATACATCTAATCCACAATTGTTCAGCATTTAAGTATGTATCTTGCAAAGCAGCCTCTTTTTTTTTTTTTTTAAGACTCCAGGAGGTTTATCAGGACCCAGAAATTATGCTGCTGCAATAGGAGGTTAGCTAGGGTTGACAAAAGTCTGAGATGTACCAAACCACATACTGCATATAGGTGTGGTTCTCTATGGTACCACCAGCCAGCTCGATTAGGACATTAGACAAAGTAGCTACAGATGTGAGGTAGTTTTTTCTGAAGACTAAACTCAAAATAGATTGAGATTAGCAGATAAATTCCTGCCCAAGCACATCCTCGATGATATATAATAACCCTGTAATAAGATGTATTTTTTTTAAAAATGCGTTTAGCATCTGACCAGAAATGCAAATAGTGTTATTTACAAAATAACAGCAAATAATAAAAGTGCTACAGCACAAAAACATAGAAGTACTGAGACAGTACAATACAGATGCAATACTGCTTAGCGCTGTGATGAGAGGTTCAGCAGTGTCACAGCCTCAGGGAAGAAGCTCTTCCTGTGCCTGCTGGTGTGGGAGCGGAGGCTCCTGTAGCGCCTACCAGATGGGAAGAGAGTAAAAAGTCCAAGGTTAGGGTGAGATGCATCCCTGATAATGCTTTTCGCCCTGCCCAGGCAGCAATTATGATAGATGTTCTCAATGGTGGGCAATTGGGTGCCGATAATCCACTGGGCAGACAAATGGCAGGCAAACTAAGTATTCGGCATCAGTCTTCACTGAGGAAGACACTAGCAGTATGGTGGAAGTTCCAAGTGTCAGGGGTCATGACATGTGTGAATTTACCATTACCAGAGAGAAGGTTCTTAGGAAACAGAAAGGTCTGAAGGTAGATAAGTCACCTGGACCAGATGGTACATACCCCAGGGTTCTGAAAGAGGTGGCTGAAGGATTGCAGAGGCAATAGTAATAACCTTTCAAGAATCACTAGAATCACAGAAGACTGGAAAATTGCAAATGTCACTCCACTCTTCAAGAACAGAGAGAGGCAGAAGAGAGGAAATAACATACCAATCACTCTGACTTCAGTGATTGGGGAGATGTTGGAGTTGATTGTCATGGATGGGGCTTCGGGGTACTTGGAGGTACATGATAAAATAGGCCATAGTCAGCATGGTTTCTTCAAGGGAAAATCTTGCCTGACAAATCTGTTGGAATTCTTTGAAGAAATAACAAGTAGGATAGACAAAGAAGAATTGGTTGATGTTGTGTATTTGGATTATCGGAAGTCCTTTGACAAGATACCACACGAGGCTACTTAACAAGCTACAAGCCCATGGTATTACAGGAAAGATTCTAGCATCGATAAAGCTGTGGCTGATTGGCAGGAGGCAAAGAGTGGGAATAAAAGGATCCTTTTCCAGTTGGCTACTGGTGACTAGTGGTGTTCCACAGAGGTCTGTGTTGGGACCGATTCTTTTTACGTTACATGTCAATGATTTGGATGATGGAATTGAAGGCTTTATTGCAAAGTTTGCAGCTGATACGAAGATAGGTGAAGGGGCAGGTAGCTTTGAGGAAGAAGAGAGACTACAGAAGGATTTAGACAGATTCAGAGAATGGGCAAAGAAGTGGCAGATGGAATACAGTATCAGGAAGTGTATGGTCATGCACTTTGTTAGAAGAAATGATAGGGTTGACTAGTCTCTAAATGGGGAGAAAATATAAAAATCTGAAGCACAAAGGGACTTGGGAGTCCTTGTGCAGGATTCCCTAAAGGTTAATTTGCAGATTGAGTCTGGTGAGGAAGGCAAATATAATGTCAGCATTCCTTCCAAGAAGACAATATAAAAGCCAGAATGTAATATTGAAATTTTATAAAGCACTGGTGAGGCTTCACTTAAGAATATTGTGGAAGGACATGCTGAAACTGGAGAGGGTTCAAAGGAGATTCACATAAATGATTCCAGGTTTGAATGGCTTGTCATATGAAGAGCATTTGATGACTCTGTGCGTGTATTCACTGGAATTCAGAAAAATGAGAGGTGGCCTCACTGAAGCCTCTTGAATAGTGAAAGGCCTTGAGAGAGTGGATTTGGAGAGGATATTTCCTCTGGTGGGAGAATCTAAGACCAGAGGCCATGGCCTCAGAATAGAAGGGCATCCTTTTAGAACACAGATGAGGAGGAACCTCATTATCCAGAAAGTAATGAATCTGTGGAATTTGTTGCCACAGGCAGCTGTGGAGGCCAAATCTTTATGTATATTTAAGGCAGAGGTTGATAAATTCTTGATTGGTCAGGGCATTATGGGTTATGGACAGAAGGCAGGAGACTGGGGCCAAAAGGAAAAATGGATCAATCATGATGAAATGGTAGAGCAGACTCAATGGGCCTAATTCTACTCCTATATCTTATGGTCTTAATATACACTCAGTGGCTACCTTATTGGGAGCGTTCTGCACTTAATGAAGTCGTCACTAAGAGTATGTTCATGATCTGCTGCTGTAGCCCATCCACTTCAAGATCCAATGTGTTGTGTGTTCAGAGATGCTCTTCTGCACACCACTATTAAAACACATGGTTATTTGAAGTACTGCCACCATCCTGTTAGTTTGAACCAGTCTGGCCATTCTCCTCTGACCTCTGTCATTAACAAGGTGTTTTCATCCATAGAACAGCTGCTCACTGAATGTTTTTTGTTTTTCCACACCATCCTCTAAACTCTAGAGACTGTTGTGCTTGAAAATCCCTAAGAAATCAGCGGTGTCTGAGATACTTAAATCAACCCGACTCAAATCTGGCACCAACAATCCCTGCATGGTCAAAATTACTTGTATCTCATTTCTTCCCCATTCTAATGAACAGCAACGGAACTTTTTGACAATGTCTACATGCTGTTTGCATCGAGTTGTTGCTGATTAGATATTAGCATTAACGTATAGGTATTCCTAATAAAATGGCCACAGTCTATATCTAGGTGCTTAATATTGAATCAGTAATGAGGACTCACCATGATTAATGCACAAATTAATTATAAAGAAAACAATGATATTCATGAAAGATCAATCTTCAAAGACAAATGGTTTTCACCCTAGTGTTTAAAGTTAGCACATAATGTTAGTTCAGAGAGGCACCCTGGCAGACAGAGACCCCACTGACAGTAAGACAACTAGTAATAAATTAAGCTTAGAAATCAGAAGAAATTTCTCCATAGTTTGGTAATGACATGTATCATGATTGCATGATGTAGTTGATAAACTAGTATAGGTGTGCTTACGGATAGCCATATTAGTTTTCAGGGATTACAAGATTATGTTGATTGAATTAGAGTAGTAATTTTGGGCTAATGATTGAATAAAGCACAAAACATTCAACAGCCCATTTTGAGCTTTACATTTTAATCAAATGAAAACATTGCAACAGCTGTCAATTTCAATGCAGGGTGGAGCAGCGGCATTCATTTAGAACCATAAGTGATGCACGAAAATACTTTCGGAAAAGGATCATATTAAGACTGAAAATAACTTCGTGGTCCATGTACACAAATCATTAAAATACCAGGAAGGGCAAAAAAAAATATATTCAGAAGTTCAATAGAAATGCGATCTCAATATTTCACGATCAGAATAAAAGCGTTGGAATTCTGATCAGAATCAGAATTCAGACAGGCAGCATGAAATCCTTGCTGGAGCACACTAGGACATCACATTTTACATGTTACTGAAACAGGCCTTTTGAGCCACTGGGTCCATGCGAACTATCAAATATCTTATTTTCCCCACACTCCATTCAGAAGGACACACTGGCCTGAAGGGAGTGCAATTTAAATTATCAAAAATGTGGAATCCCAATGACTTTGAAGATCAAGTGATCTTATCAAATATTTCAAAATTTGAAGTGGTACTGTTAAGCTAAAGTAAAGCTATTTCTGGTCAGAAAAAATTCTTGACCCAAGCCACAAATAACATTGGACAGCAAATTTTTTCTAAAGTGTTGCTTCCGCAGAAATGTTTACACATTCACATAGGAATTTAGAGAAACAAGAAATCAACTTCTACTGCATGTTATTAACTTTTAATGCATTTAATTGCATAATGGTACTGATGCTTTGTAATAGTTCAATTAAGCTAAAAATGTTATACTGATGATTTTCTTTTGTATTCAGTATCTGAGGCTTCTCATTTAAGTGTCCAACAATAATGAGCCAGCATTGATGAATTCCAGTTGTCCAGAACAAGGGGTCACAATTTGAGGATAAAGGGGAAGCCTTTTAGGACCAAGATTAGGAAAAACTTCTTCACTCAGAGAGTGGTGAATCTGTGGAATTCTCTGCCACAGGAAGCAGTTGAGGCCAGTACATTGGCTATATTTAAGAGGGAGTTAGATATGGCCCTTGTGGCTACGGGGATCAGGGGGTATGGAGGGAAGGCTGGGGCGGGGTTCTGAGTTGGATGATCAGCCATGATCATAATAAATGGCGGTGCAGGCTCGAAGGGCCGAATGGCCTACTCCTGCACCTATTTTCTATGTTTCTATTTCTCCATGACCACAATTTCCTGATGAAACCTTTCACCATGTTCGTCAATGATAGTGTCAAGATTTGCAGGGAAGAAGTCTAAATGGGAATGCAGAAAATGAATCTTTAGTGACATGTTGCCCTTAATGGTTTTGTATGCTTGAAGCATGTTGTCAACCAGCTGTATGTGGTTTGGTGCTCTACAGCTGTGAAGAAAATTTTCAGCAACATTCATAAATGCCTTCATCCAGTCCCACTGGAAGTTCTTCGAACTGCCCGTCATTGATGACCCATTTGATTTATGGACCAACAAAAATGCCTTCTGTAATCTTGGCATCAGTTATTCTGGGAAACATTTGCTTCAAATATCAAAATTCTTCACCTTCCTTGTATACCGCTTTCACAAAATTTTTCATCAGCCCCAGTTTTATATGAAGAGGAGGCAAAAATATCTTTATTGGATCTGCAAGTGGCTTTTCAGCCACATTTCTCAGCCCCGGAATCAACTGCTTACGGAGTGGTCAATCCTCTTTAATGTAACGAGATTCTTTAGCATGGTTGTCCCATTCGCAAATGAAACAGAAATACTTGGTGTATCTGAGCTGCATTCCTAGTAGCAGCGTTACTACTTTCAGATCACCACAGATGTTGCAGTTATAGTTGCGGTACTGTAAATGCTTCAACAAGATTTCAAATTTCAGTAGTTATCTTTCATGTGTACTGCAAAGTCGATTGATATTGAAAGGTGGACGGTGCCATTGTGTAGCAAAACAGCTTTCAGGCTTAACACTGAGGAATCAATAAAAAGCTGCTATTGCTGTGGGTCATGCTGGCAACCCAAAGCACGCCCAGGGCTTGCCTGGGCAAGATAGAAAACTTTTCAGCTTACATCGCGGGCAATGTTTCAATTGACTTGAATTATAAATTCAAGTAACAAATACAGGTGATACCAAAAAAAAGTGCGTGATAGGGAAATCTCATGGTGATTTTCATGATCAGCAGCCCAAAATCCTTAAGACAGACCCAAAAGTATTCATGAAGCAAAATCTTTGTTGTCCAGTGTAATCAGAGGCAAACTTCTGAGGAAAGAAATTAGAAGCAATTCTACACACCAAGGCTTGTGAAGTTTGGAATTAATTCTCTTAATAAACAGCAATTTATTTTATGAGAATATACAATTTTAATCTGAGATCAATGAATGCTTTGTTAAATAATATAATGGTGAGTGACCAGGTGAGCAAGTCTGTGTCTTTATTGATGCTTTGCTGCAGGCTTGAGTGCTCGGTGGGGGGTGCAGATGCTGTTTTGCTGGTTGGGGGGCGGGTAGTCATTGCCTTGCTGCTGCTTGTGTGTGGGAGGGGGAGCTGGGGGGAGCTTTGAGGTTCTAACGTTTTAACTATCATTCATTCTTTGGGGTATTCCTCTGATATTGTGAGTGTTTGCGAAGAAAAAGAATTTCACTCTGAAATTAAATGTACCTATTGAAGAGATATGTGGGAAGGGCAGGTATACAAAGTCTGGCAACAGAAATGACAATCTCACTTATGGGAAGGCCTAGACATTATTCACCTTGTGGCAGAGGAATTTAGAAGAGGTCACATCACAAGCAACTTCAATTAAGTTAATTAGGTGGAAATCAAAATAAATTGAGAATGCTGGAAATTTTAAACAAAAACAAACAATACCGCGAGGTAGTCAGCAGGGACTATTTCTGGTTTTGCTCTAGTTAGGTTCAACCAGTTAGTTTTGTAGACTCAATGGCTATGTTGCACAAACAAAATTCCTATTCATAATCATTTCAAAACAACGTATACTCTTTCAATAAAACGCAAACAACAGGAATACTGCAGATGCTGGAAATTCAAGCAACACACATCAAAGTTGCTGGTGAACGCAGCAGGCCAGGCAGCATCTCTAGGAAAATACTCTTTCAATATTATTTTTCATTGTCCACTGAAAGAACTTTTCACTCCATTAATGATCTTACCTTGGTGCAGGAAGTTCAAACTTTGCCACCCGAGCTTGTGTCTCATTACAACATTCAAGTCCTTGTTTCGATGGATTATGGGATCCCTCTTCATCATCACTGTCTCCAAGGGCACTGTCAGAACTTTCATTTCGAGGAATGTCACCATCTATCCGTAGTGTAGATTTCTTCCCAGAATCCTCTTTTTCCCCATAGGGGATGTGGGGAATGATTCTGTCTTGACAGTCCTGATCACCAGAACTAGAGATAACCATAACAGAAGTAGTTTTCATGTTACAAGTCCTCATTGTTTCAACCATTTCTTTATCATTTTGCCCAGTTGGTACAGAGGATTCAGCCGCTGCATCTGTTTTGTTGCTGCAAGCAACCTTGGTGGTTCGTTCTCTTAGTGTACTTGATTCAATACTATTGTCCTCAGTGAAACATTCCAAGATACTTTTTTCACAAGGAACTCTTGAAAGGTGTTGCTGCCTCTTTGCCTCCACCCTTTCTTCAACTTCAGTTACCTCTAGCTGGTCCACAACAGGTTGACGGAAACCATCAATTTCTGACAAAGCAGTATCATTTGGTATGGGAACATCAGTACTGTTTTCTCCATCTTGATGTTCAATATTTCGCTCCACCACCTTCCTTCTAGAATCAATGTCTGAATCAGGTGAAAAAGAGCAGCCAAGTTGAAACATCACTCTGTCTTGCAGGTGTGGGCTCCTCTGAAGGGGCCTTTCTGGACAATTTATGCCCGTACTGGCACTGGAATCTGGAGATTTTTTCGCTGGCGCCAACTTAACTGTGCCTAATGGCATCAAATCAGAACTTTTAACCTGCCCAACTGCCTCATGCCCAAGTGTGTGTACCTCATCATTACACGCAACCGTATCTCTCACTGACTGCACCTTGGTTTCCTGAACTGGCACCGCAATCGCTCTTAAACTGACAGTATTGTCCAGATTGGTTTCATCTCCAGCTGAAGGTACTCTACAGCACTGTCCAGAGGTCTGCCTCTCACACGTATCAAGTTCAGTATTTCCACTATTTCCACTGCTGCTAGGTCTGAGACCTAAATCTACACTAGTGTGCTTGTCTTTTATTACAGCATTTCTTTGTCCAGCATTTGTCAGAGACTGAACTGGAGTCTTGGGACCAGGGTCATCCTTATGGACAGTGACTACAACATATTCAGATTCTTCCACTTCTCCCTTCTCTAGTATAGTGCTGATCACAGCTCCTGATTGGGCAGTCTCACTTTCCAAGAGCTTGCCGTTCCATAGCATCTCATTCTCCTGAAGATCTGAGCATCGTATGAAGTAACTAAGGACATAAAGTAGTTGCTGAACGAGTTCTCCACGCTTCCCAACTACCACAGTTTTGGTGAGCCTCACTGGTGAGCCAATTGCTCCATATAAATCGCCTTAAAAAAAGAGAAAAAAAATATTAACAGTTTTTAAAAGCTAAACAAAACTTCTTAAATACTTTAAAAACACCATTTTAAAAAATAAACACGTTAGGCACCAAGATGCACAAGGAAGTGTTCCAACCTACATTTATCCCTCAAGTAAACATGTTACAGTTCATTTACTTTATTAATGCTTATAGATCATTTGTTACTGTGCAGCTTGCATAATTGACAATATTTTGATGGCTGTGAAGGATCAGAATCAGGTTTAGTATCACCGGCATATGTTGTGTTATTAAATAAGTTGTGCAAAAATGAATATAGTGAGGTAGTGTTCGTGGGTTCAATATCCATTTAGAAATTAGATGGTAGAGGGGAAGAAGCTGTTCTTGAAACATTGAGTGTGTGTACCTCCTTCCTCACGGTAACAACGAGAAGACGACATGTCCTGGTTGATGAGGGTCCTTAATGATGGATGCCGCCTTTTTGAGGCATCACACCTTGAAGATGTCCTGGATATTATGGAGGCTTGTGCCCAAGATAGAGCTGACTTATAAAGATAGGAAAAGGACTAGAGAAAAGCCCACTTCTTTGCAATCTTGGAAAAGCACTAAATGAGTGCAGATTTTAAGATACTGGGCACTGCTCATTTAAAAGTAATTCCTATACACAGACCAGTATTTCTGTCTCTGCTCCTGTTTCACTCAATCCCACTGTTCTTTTCATTAAGCGAACCTTCCCAGGTCCACTTTGCAATGCGCTTTCATTCATACTGTCAAACATGTGAATGCCTGAAGGGACCAGAAGAGCAACTTTTTAAAATTCAGAGGTTGGTGCAGAGGAAGTGGTAGAAGTACGATTACAACATGAAAGGCATATGGACAGGTACATAAATAGGAAAGATTTAGAAGAATATGGGCCAAATATATTTCAAAAGACATGTATGATGTCTGTCTGTCTAGGTACCATATCTGATGCGGACGTTGGTGACCATGGTTTTCCATACAGATCTATCCTTCGTTCTTTGGATGACTTCCATTTCCTTGATGTGTAACCACCTGGCTAGTCTTTTGATGTACATAAGCCGAGGTCTTCCCCTAGGTTTGCTCTGCTCGATCTTTCCAGAGAGCATGAGTTTTTCTAGCTCTAGCATTTCTTTGTCCAGCATTTGTCAGAGACTGAACTGGAGTCATGGGACCAGGGTCATCCTTATGGACAGTGACTACTACATATTCAGATTGGATATGGATTATACAAGAGGTAAAAAATCATTTTGTATAGGAGTTGTTGTGATTCAGAATTCATGACAAATGGGTGGTGAAAGGTTTACAAAAGGGAATCCGATTAATGAGCTACACAAGAAAAAACTGGAAAAGCCAAGGAATAGGATAACTTGATGAAACAGACGTGATGCATGAATACCACAATTCTACGTGCCTTCAGGATTTAATCCATCACTTTATGCTGCACTTGTTCTAACCAATACCAACTACTCTCAAATTTATGTTGTATATGAAGCAGCAATGCTGCACCTGCTACTTTCAGAGCTTATTGCAGCTAACTGAAAAGCAAGCCATAATTCCAATTTCCTAATACAGATTCAAGATTTTGAAATCAGCAACTCTCAAGAAAAACTCCAAAATCTGGTTGCATACTTGATGCTTCCAAACAAAACTGGAAATTTCTAAGTGAAAACATTAAAGCTATGGAAGTTGGAAATCTGTAATAAAAACAGAAAGTCATTCAGCAAATCTGGCAGCATTAGTTGAAAAAGAAATGGAGTTAATAGCTCCAACATGAAGACCTTTCACGAGAATTGGGGGAAAAAGAGAAACCGCGCTTGTTTTAAGATTGAGGTATTGGGGAGACATAGCTAAGGCAAAGGGAATATTCTTGAAGAAGTGAGCCATACTTACCAAGTTGAGCCCAGAGAGGATTGTATGGATGTGATTTACCCAGTAAATTCACATTCTGTGATGCGTGTTTCTCATGAAATGTTTTTATAGGCGGAAGGTCATTTGGCATAACTGTGGGCACCCAGGCCAGGTGATATGTGAGCACAGCTGTCAGCAAAGCTGAAAGGAACCTGAAATTGGAGAAAAACCTGGCTTACCAATAGTTTCAAGACCACCTCAAATTTTGAATACTGATGAAATAGGCACGTCACAAAATTTGGGCTGCTTCCTGAGCCTGTGCCAATACCTCAGCTGCAGCTTTTGCAAGTCCAAAAGAATTTAAAGCCTCACTATTGCCATTGTCCTACAAAGCAAATCAGTCTGTGAGTGACTACTAGGCCTCAGACAGTGGATCCCAAGGTTCCATACCTGGACCACCTTAGTGTCCTTTTGACTGCTCACTGTTGTTATACACCTTTTAAAACAGTTTTTAAAATGCAAATGACTACCAAATTGTAATAAGTTGTATTGACCAGCACCTAAGTTGGTCATTCCCACTTTCAGGAATGAGCATGAAAGATGCCCTTTGGCACAATGCATTGAAGCTGATCAAAGTGCTAGCTAAGCTCGGCTGCGTGTGGCTAATATCCCTTTAAATCTTTCCTATCCTTGTCCATATGTCTTTAAAATGTGTAATTTCAACTACCTCTATCACTTCCCCTACAGATCATTTCTTGTACACAGCACCCTCTGTATCTGTCACTAATCAGTTCCTTCCCACAACTCACTAGACAATGAGCAGCCCAACTGAATGAAAATTATAGGAAGAACTAATCTTTTTTTTTTAAAATCAGTAATTTAAAGGCGATACGAAGGCTCATTTTTTTCTGATTATGGAACCACAATATGGAGAAAAGATACACACTGAGAAAATGTAGTAAGTACTGCCTCAGGTTACAAATGCAAGCAGGTTTAATAAAGAGAATTAAAAAATGCTATTAAACAGTAAGTGAAAAGAGCTGCTCTAAATGCCAAAATGGTGGAGAGATGTTATTAGCTAACTGACTGACTCCTACTCAAATTTAGATTATGGAAAAACAGAAATGCCACAGTTAGAAAGAATCAAAAATCTTTGAATGCACACGGTTGGTATCCAGACCACTTTGGATGAAACTATCTTTGTAACTATGTGACCAATGGATCAAAGTACCAAAATGAAGAGGTAGATGACAACAGGCCATTTTGCTCGATCCCAGGTTTGTTTTCTGTTGCCACATTGAGCTTCTGATATTCTCATCCATCCATCTTGCAAAGCAAAGCACTCAACCAGACCTTCGGTGGGAATCCTGAGGACCAGCTTTAGAATGACTCTCTTGTTGCGATCAAACACCTTTGACAATTACAAAGCATTGTGCTAATAGACTTTAAAAAAAAACAAAAAAATCTCTGACCTACAGTGGTGAGTCCAGACGACAGATGCATCAGCATGTGACCTCCAGTCACCTCGGGTTTCTACCCCCTCACATAGGAACACAGAAATCAGAGACAAGTCTAACAATGAGGATGACTTTGGCATAGGTTCTCTGCAGACTCAGTGGCAAAAGAACATTTCAGCCCAGTGTCTGAGTGAACACACCTAAGGTCAATACACAATTTATCAGCAGCTGTCTAACATGGTATAAACAACTTTGTGATACTTTGACATGAGAGAAATGTCAATTTTAATATTTAAGAGAATGTATACATACTGATTCTTAGTTAATTGCTCTATCAGCAAGGTAAAATCTCTGACAAAATGATGACACAGCTTTTTCTTTTCTGATGTATTAAACATCATGGTAAGCCAAGCGGGGTCAATGATCCTTGGTGCAGAGTAAAGATTGTATATTGTGGTCCTGAAAAGCAGAAACAATTATAAACATCAGCATTTTCTTGCCATACATTACTTATACATCAATACATGCATTACTTGATCAGAGAAGTTTACTTTCACACAACAGAATTAAAAATAGACTACTTGCTGTGGTCCAAATATCATTTTGTATTCTGTTAGTCTTTTCACAATTTTTCCGACTGTTTATTTTTGTAGTTAAAGCAGTTTTTATATTGAGGGAAGTTGATGGGCATCAGATTCAGATTTTTTTTTTGTCACATGTACATCAAAAGATACAGTGAAATATGTTGCTTGTATTAGCAACCAACACAAACTAAGGCACCAACATACATGCCCACAATGCTTGGCAGAACACCACTGGAAAAAAAACAGCAAAACAAGCCTTATTCCACCCTCTCACCCACCCACACAGTCCACCAACCCCAGGAGGTCTTGACTCCAGTCTGACTTCTAACTCTGCACATTCCTATCCCTAAGCTGATCCCTAACTCCCCTCTCTATCCTCAAAACCATCTCTACGAACCTAACACCTAAATCTGAGCCACAACCTCAATGGAGAGCGCAGTTCGGCGTCACCTTGACCAGAAAAAACTTGATAGTAAAGAGAAAGGTGGTGCGGAGATACAAGATCAGCCACAATATTATTAAATGGCAGAGTGGGAACAAAAGGCAAGTACCTTTTACATTCTGATTCAGGTATTATGTTAATCAGCATGAACTAAAGCATTTAATGATAAAGATATATTAGGAATTGCTTAAGCTGTAAGTGCCTGATGTAGGCATTGCCCAGACATGAGGATGTCATATTGAAACAGTAGGCATAGAGGGACAGGAATGCGCAGATTCAGAAACATTTGCAAGTCTGAAGCAAAAAAAAAAGAGAAACAGTTATATTTGGTCTAAGGTCTAAAGGAATGATGTCAAAGTTTAAACAGCTGTGGAGTAGAAATTGGTAGAAAACATTCAGGTAACTGAACTATGTAATGGTATGAATGGTAGGAGAAGATAGCGGCGCGCCTGCGCGTGCGCAACCCTTCAGTGAAAAATGATATCGTATCTGTTAAATAGGGGCCGTGGACAATTCTGATTTGATGGAGAATGGATGTGAAAGCACAGAGGAACATCTGGAGAAATTTCTGAAACGCTCGTTCGCTGCTGTCGTTACTGTGTGGTCGGGGATCTTTCGGAGGGTAGCCTCAAAATCCCCGGCCCTGCCTGCTTTTGGCGACCGAGAAGGAGGTTGAATCGTTCAGACAGAGATGGCGCTCAGTACTCAGTGTCGGACAGCTGATCAGAGCTCAAAGTTTTCAGATGACTCAGAGTCGGATTGTGGTTGGCATGGCAGGGAGCGTTTTCCTTCCTTCTCCTGTCTGCGGAAGATGTGGGACATTGGAGAGACCTTGAACTTCACTGTGCTCATGGACTTCTTCATCAAGTTATGGTATTGTTGCACTGTTGTAACTATATGTTATAATTATGTGGTTTTGTCAGTTTTTTCAGTCTTGGTCTGTCCCGTGTTTTGTGATATGACACCAGAGGAAATAATGTATCATTTCTTAACGCATGCATTACTAAATGACAATAAAAGGGGACTACATATCTTCATAATCTAAAAAAAATGGGCTCGGTAACATAGCAGTTTCTGTAATGTTACCACAGCTTCAATCCCACCACTGTCTTTAGAGCATTTCGACATTCTTCCCGTGATCTCATGAATTTCCTCCAGGCGATCCGGTTTCCTCCCACATTCCAAAAACGTACAGGTTCATATTGGTCACGAGTGTAATTGGGTGTCGGCAGCGCAGACCCATTGGACCAGGTAAAGTACTCAATGCACTGTATCTCTAAGTAACAATGACTTAACACCACAGTAAAACTTCCTGCAATGGCAGAGACACTAATTTACAGGCGTACCGTGCACCTGAGGTGGGGTGGCGGGGGGGAAAGAGGTCAGCTACATTTAGAAAGTGGGCTGCGTCATGATTTTCTATAGCACGAAGCTGCATCATCTCATGTCAAGAAATGTACTCTGAAGTAGGCAAACTCTACAGATGAAATTTAACATGGAACCGCAAATTATGAAAAGGATGATTCAACTGGATGGGAAGATGACAAATTGTAAACAAATGGCATTTATAAAGGGTACGCAAACAGCAAGATCTCTGCGTTTGTACACAGCTTTCAATGGTGGAGAAGGTTGCTTAAAAATACGGGATCCTCTCAGTTATATTAATGGACAAATGAAGCTTTTTTTTATTTTCATAACCCTCTTGCAGATAGAAGTAGTGCTGCTATCTCTACTCTTAAATAAGTACCAGGCTACAAACTGGAAAACTTATCAATGGGGCAACAATCAGATTCCATCACTGGAAGTCTTGTGCACCTCATTATTATCAGTGGATCTAGCAGGTGAATTGATTGGTTAATGCAGCACATTATTTGCATAAAAGAGCTGAAAAACACTCCCATAGAATGCAACAAGCTACTCCAAATATTGGTTAAATTATCGTTCATCTTTAGTTGGAGAATAGAGCAGTGAAAAGCCCTGAAACATGAGGAATGACATCCATAGAGTTGCCAACACCATCAAAAATAAGCATGTGGCTTCTGAAGAGAACAATAGGTGGGCAAGATCTGTTTTAGTCTGCCAGATTTTCATGAGCTCATTGGAACTATTGCTCCAAATAAAGTTTTGACGTATTTCCAAGGTCAGTAATAAGCCAAAGGACACCATAGAATTGGGGCTGTTATGTCTATTAGGTCACACCATCCCAGTCAGAAAAATAGAGTGTTTGTAATAAATTCACACAGTACAATCAATGTGTTATTTAAGTATGCAGCACCTTATCTAACTCTGAAATTGTTGCCAACTCTGCCTCTTCTCAACCCCTCTGGTTTACTCTGGTGTACTTGTACTGTTCCCATTTCCCACCCCTAACCAAAGATGAAGGGGTCAGCAGAGATTGGTCAACATATTCAATGTTATTTCCCATTGTTTCAATGCTGAATTAACTAACGCTTTTTTTCTTAAACACAAATGCCACAATAACATCTAGTTAATATCAAGGGGCACTGCCAAATTCAATGACTTAACAAGCTAACCCAGGACTTGACATCACTGATTCAGGGAAATAGTACAATCATGCTCCATGTTGCCTTTAAAAAAAATCATCACTGATTTCCTGTATGTTCTATATTTCCTTCCGCATTATCCCCTTAATTATACATTTATTTTTATTCAATCTCAAAGTGCACCCATGATTTTTGTTGCACTTTATCAACATAGTATATAAATGTCAACATCAAAGAATGGTGCAGAAGAGATTCTCTAGTATGATACCAGGAAGTGAACCAGTTTGAAGCAGAGGTTTTCTGAAGAGCTAGAAGTATTCAGAGTTACAATAAAGCTATGATAACACTGATTGTCTGAACAATCAACAAATTGATAGGTCGATGGAGTACATCCACTTGATCGAAGATGCAAAATGCAAGGCAGAATTTCACAATGGAGAAAGGTGCCATTTGATTCAACAAATCCATGAAGGTGTCTTGGCTTACATGAGCCATTTGAAAATTTATTTCATACTCCTGTTCCTTGTAGTTATCTAAAATCTTCTCAAATGCATATACGCTCTTTGCCTCAACATCATGCAGCAATTGGTTCCAAATTCTCATTTTCCAAGTTCAATTTCTTTCTCTTTGTTATTAGGTAATACAAATTATTTAAAAACAAAACAGAGGCTATCAGAGCATAGAAATCTTAAATCAGAAACAGTTAACATGAAATGGATAAATATTTGAAATAGAAAATTTGAAAACACAAGGTCTTTGCATGTTAGCTCAGATTCAACAAACAATGGTGATGGAAGATTAAACCAAATCACAAATAAGTTTTCAACTACAGTGCCACGTAAGGCTTCTATACAGCCCAACAACCTTAAATTCTAAATGTGCATTTGCATAATTCACATTACGTGTTTAACTATATATAAAAAAGACAGTGTGATCTTTTTCCTTATCTTTTAGACATGGGTTTCAAGAGACAAATCTTTTAAATTATATCTCTAAGAACTGACAGAAAGTAAAGTCATCTCCCTTTTACTTGGGCCAGGAAACACCTATTTAGGTACTTGGACTTCAATATATTATTTGTGGATTATATTAATCATTACTAAATATTTGCAGAGTAATTCTGATAACCTGCCATATAGGAAACCACAGTAGTACTCATGAGCAAAATTACTCAGTTCCTTCAGATCTTACCTGAATTCGCCCAGGCCCTCCATTACCCGGCTGATGTAAACTTGCACCCTCTGACTAGATTCGGCAATCTTTCTGGAAGAGATCATTGCCTAACAAGAAGATTTTAAATGGCTCAGATCAAGTTCTCATAAATTGTTGTTTACTCTCATTATAACATTTCATTGCCAATAAATAGAACACTTCCTAACCTCTTATTATTCAAATTACAAACACACAAGTACTTTGCCCTAACACTGCAAGACAGTGTAGGCTATGGAAGATGCTGTAATAGTGGAATATTTTCTATTTCTCCACACTTGCTGCCAGCAGAGCTTTGCAGAACAATTAAAAAGCTCAGTGTCAAACTATGCGATGTTAAATAAAGGGCTCTACACCAAAATCATGATTAGTGCTGTTGAGAGCACCTACACATATTATGCATGATATTGCATTGAGGCTCAGGTGAACTGAAGCAGCACGGGAGCATAAAGATCAGGAAGCTGAGCCAAAGAGTGGGAGGCCAAGAGGTTGAGGGAGAGAGTAAGGGCAAGCTAGGCTGTCAGCACCAATGTACAACATCACCGAAGGACAAGTAGGTGATATGTATATTTTACCCAGTCTTTCCTGACTGACACAGACTCCAGTATGGGCACGTTTATCTACACTACCCCTCAGCTTTGGAGCACCTGGACAACAGCAAGACAGCTGTTTAGCAATTACAGGTCAACAGTTTGCACCATCATCTCCTCACTACTGATTAGCAAACTTCAAAACAAGTGCCCTGGGCTTCTGATTCATCTCAGATGACAAGGTAGAGTACGGATCAGCTGGCTGACTGGTGTCAGAACAACAACCTTCCACTCAACAACAGCAAGACCAAGGAATTGATTGTAGACTTCAGGAAGAAGAAGTCACGAGAACACACACCAGTCCTCACTGATGAGTCAACAGCTCCAAATTCTTGGGTGTCAACATCTGAGATATCTATCTTGGGCCCATCAAACTGATGCTATCATGAAGCAGGCACACTAGTGGCTATATGTACTTCATTAAAAGTTTGAGAGCATTTCGTATGTTAGCAAAGACTCTTGCAAAGTTATACAGAGAATTCTCACTGGTTGCATCACCGGCTGGAATAGAGCCTACAATGAGCAGAATCGAGGGAGGCTGCAGACTAAGCCAGTCCCATCACAGACTAAACTCTCTCCACCTTTGAGGACAACTTCAAAAGTCAGTGCCTCAAGAAAGTGGCATTCATCACTGTTGAATCTCGCCATCTGAGACGTGCCCTCTGCTCACTACTGCTACTGGGGAGTAAGTACAGGAGCCACACTCAACATTTTGGGAATAGGTTCTTCCCCTCTACCATCAAATTTCTGAGCGTACGATCACCCTTTGAACACCATCTCACTATTCCTGTTTTGCACTTGTTTTGTGACAGTAATTTTTCTGTTTTGTACTGCTGTCACAAAACAAAAATTTTCTCATCAGTCATAATGAACTTGATGCCGTTATGTTCAGCGGTGAAAAGTTTGAAATAACGACATGGAACAGAGATGGCGGTGCTCTGATGTGCTGAAGCTGTAACCTGTGGAAACCAGTGGACCCCTCCAGACCAAACTCAAATCAAATGTTGGCCACTCAAGGACTTTGGCTCAGAGTTGCTGAGCTGGAGTTGGAGCTTCAGATACTGCCTCACATTTGTGAAGGAGAGAGTGTTACTTGGACACAATTAGCCTCAAAGTGGACATTGCCTGAGATTGCCTCAAATTTGATGAGCAGTCGGACATATGGATGTGACTACATTGGGAATAGTTGGGAGCTCTGGAGGAGTTTTCACTTTTACCCCAGTTTAACAGGCAAGTCATTGCTGTTCCCCATTTGGACAAGTGTAGAAACTGTAGGAAGGATGTATGTACCATTCAGAAAACCACAGGGGGAACTTCAGTGGGGCATGAATAGAAAAATGCCATCGAAGATAAAATAATGAGAACAAACATTGTTCTTTGCAGCAAACACAGAGCATTGAAGTCTGTGTTGCCTGCCTAGTATCAATCTTCTGGGAAGGAAAGGGACGAAGTTACTGTGGCCCACGTAGGCAGGAATCATGTACTTAAGGCCAAGGTGGTGTTTTGATGAGGGATTAGAAATAGTCCAGGGCAAAACTGATTAACTGGGCCACAAAGGGTGATAATCTCATATTATTCCCCAGCCCCATGCAAATTGGCAAATGATAACAAGATAGAAAGTAGACTGATGACTGAAAGACTGGTGTGAGAGTAATGGGTTCTGGTTCACAGGTGACTGGCACTGGACGAGGGGTGAAAGAGCTCTTTGGTTTCAAAAAGCTTCATTTGAACCTACTGAGACCAGCACTGTGACAAATGGCAATGGCACAAGTATGATTATAAACAGATCCTTGGCCAGAGCTGGGTTGGGGAAGAGGATTTGAGTAAGAGGAAGTTTAATAAATCTCAAAGCAATGAGACAGTAGTAGCACAGGGTAATAAAAGCTTGAATAATCAAACTGAAGGGATATACAAACACAAGCATGTCACAGAAAAACAGTGAAAAGTCAAAGCTTATAGCTGGTTATCTGAATGCATGCAACATTTGCAACAAGATAAATAGAAATAAATGAGCTGATTTAACAGCTATTATAGAAACACTGTTGCAGTGTTTCCCGGACAGGAACTCCATATTCCAGATAATTAATATTCCAATGGAATATGCAAAAGAAAGTGAAGGCAGGGTAGTGCTGTTAACTAAACATTGTTTCAGTGAGGTGTCAATGAACAAGGTACAAGTAATGACTAGCATTATACATCAGCTTGATAGCAATAACGAAAAGCAGGGGAAGGACAAGTTGGAATGGTCTACAAACCCCCAAAACAACTTTGACAACTACAAAACAGTAATACAAAGTATGTGAGGAAAAGTGAAAGGACATGAAAGAATGGAGACAAGACCCTGCAGATGCTGGAAATCTTGAACAACATAACAGTACTGGAAGAACTCAGGAGGCCAGGCAGCATCTATGAAGGGGAAATAAACAGCTTGGTATGAAGGCTCCAATGCATAAGACCGTGAAAGGTTGCTGTCGTAGGCACAACCCTTCCCACACTGACAACCTCATCAAGAGGTGGTACTTCAAAGAGGCGGAATCCATCACAAAGACACCTCACCATTTAGGATATGCCCTTTTCTCTTTACTACCATTGGGAGGTGATACAGGAGCCTGAAAACTCCCACTTAATGATTCCCCTCCACTGTAAAATTTTTGAATTGCCAATAAAACAAACAGTAGTTCATTATTCCTTTCTTTTGCAGTATTCCTGTAGTTTTTAGCAATTTTTATCTTTGCACTGTACTGTTGCTGTAAAACAATAAATTTCATGGCACATAAATAATATCTGATTTTGAGAACTTGTAATTCCTATCACAACTACTAAAGTATTAGAAAAACTAAAAACAGGCATGTTGCCTGGATGCAATTGCCAGTATCCAAGAGTACGAAAATCAGCTACACAGATGTTATAGCCATTAACATTTTTCAAAACTCACTTTGGAAGCCAACAGTTGATTGGAAAACAGTGAAGCCTTTGTTCAAGAAGGAAATGAGACAAAATGTGGAACAATAGATCAGTTAACTTAAAATCTATTGCTTAGAAAATGCCGGGCTCTGTAATCAAGGAAACGTAGGCTATTAAGGAAAGCTAAAAGTGATCAAGCCAAGTCTAGGTGGTGCTACCAAAGGAAAATCACTGGAAAAATTGCTAGTTCCGAGGATGCAACAAGCAAAATAGTTAGGAAGAGATCTACCAGGCAGTGTAGTCTATTTGGTTTTCTAGAAGGTATTTGATAAGGTGTCACGTAAAAGGCTGGTGCATAATACAAAAGTATGCGGCACTGAGGAAAGTGTTAACATGGATTAAAGAATGATAATCATATGGATGAAAAGGACTGAGTAAATGGGCTTTTTTTAAAAAAATGCCTTTTCAGTCTTAAAAAAAGTACCCCAAGGAACAGTCTTGGCCCTTTCATGTACACATTTGTACTTACCAGTTATGTTAATGACTTGGAAGGGACAGAGTCCAAGCTGGAATTTAGAGGGATGGGGGTGGGGGTGGGGGAAATCTCATTGAAACCTTTTGAACGTTGAAAGGCCTAGACAGAGTAGATGTGGAAAGGATGTTTCCCATGGTGGGGGTGTCGAGGACAAGATGGCACAGCCTCAGGATAGAGGGGTGTCCATTTAAAACAGAGATGTGGAGAAATTTCTTTAGCCAGAGGGAGGTGAATTTGTGGAATTTGTTGCGACAGGTAGCTGTGGAAGCCAGGATACTGGGTGTATTTAAGGCAGAGATTGATAGGTTATTGATTGGACATGGCATCAAAGGTTACGGGGAGAAGGCCAGGGAATGGGGCTGAAGAGGGGAAAAGGATCAACCATGATTGAATGGCAGAACAGACTCGATGGGCTAAATGGCCTAATTCTGCTCCTATGTCTTATGGTCTATATCCAAGTTGAGTGATGCCACAAATACCTCACTGTTCCAGTGACCCAGTTTCAATCCTGACTGCCAAAGGTGTTGCGTGACATTCACACACTTTTCTCTGTGATCGCTTGGGTTGAGTAGTCCAATACCAAAGAAGTGCAGACTGATGGGTTGCGATCCTCTGAAGTGTGTAGGTGACAGAATCTGTTGTATGCTGATTGGAGTGTGATCAGTATTTGAGCATTGATGTGGGCTTGTTGGGATGAACATGCTGCATGACTTCATAGCTAGTGGGAGAGCATACTGGGACTCCGTAATAGCACATGGACAAGTGAAATGAGCAGGGACATTTTTTGCCATTGGAGTTTAATGTAGGGAAGTAAGAGGTCATCCACATTGGTAAAAGGATTCCAAAGACAGCTTTGAAGTGGAGAAACTACAACTGAGAAAAAAAAATCTAAATATTCTGGTGCAAGAAAAGATACCATGCAGGTGAAGCAAGTAATTATGGAACAGCATACTGGCCTTGATTATGTTCGGGCTGGTGTTTAAAAAGAGCATTGTACAGGGTATTGGTGAGGCCACACCTGAAGTACAATATAGAAGCTTGATCTGTTTATTTAAGAAAGGGCATACCAGCACTGGAGGTAGTCCAGAAAAGATTCACAAGGACAATTCCTGGGAAGAGAGAATGTCCAATTCCAAAATTTTAAAATCAGATCTCTATTCTTCAGAGATTACAATTATTGAAAAAACAAGATCCTGACAGAGTATTGCAAGGTAAAAATGTATTTGCAAAGTTGGGCATGTTTGAGGGCTAAGCTCTTGCTCCTGTTTTCATCTGTTGTTAATTTTTCCATTCACGAACTACATAGTAAATTCAATAAAAGTTAACGATTATACATATGGAACACATACACTAATGCAGCTTTGCAAAAAAGAAAGTTCTGCATTTAAACTCCATTAACAGGTGGAAATAAACTAAAAGGCATTGTAATCAATAAAACTAACAGGAAAAGTTCTGAGTTGAAGTCTAACTGCTTGATACCTTCTCAATAGCAGTCTTCAGCTTGTTCAGGTGAGTCTCAAATAGGGGGAAGTGAGAGAAAAAGAACTCCTGAAAAGTTCTGTTCTCCTCTTCCTTCTCGGGCAAGGAGAAAACAACACTGATTGCAATCTTCTTTCTCCGGACCATCTGCGGGTTGCAAGTATAGCTCTCATCTGCCATCATGAATGTTTCCTCAGCCGACCTTGTAATAAGCACAGAAATAGAATGTTTTGGAAATATGAATACGAAAATACTAATTTCGCCACCAAAAGGGGCAGCTCAATGTTAGTTAAAAAAGGTTGGGAATTGAACAGGTAAAACTTCCCATAAGTCTTCAGAAGGTGGAGGTTAACCAGCTTCTTGAACCCATGTAATCAATCATAAGGTAACCCCACACTCTCAATATCTATATGCTTTCTACTGATTTTGAAGAAAAGGAACTTCTTTTCTTGTCCTTGTTACTTGAGACATTAGGGTGTAGGAGGCGTTTTGCATCACAGTTGCACTCACTCAAGAAAGATCACGTTAGTTCTTCCTAATAAACTTAGCAGTTTTAATATTATGAAATAACACAAGGAACTTTATACGAGTTACATCCCGGCGGCACTATAGTGGAGCGACTAGCATTACACTGGATGCCAGCAACCCAAGATCAATTTCGTCTGTATCTGTACGGAGTCTGTAGGTTCTCCCCACGACCAAAGGGCCCCAGTTTCCTCCCACATTCCAAAGATGGACAGGTTAATAGTTTAAATGAGCACAGGCTTGTTGGGATGGAGGGGCCTGTTACAGTGCTGTATCTCTGAATTTAAAAAAAATATGCTGTACATCTCCATAAGTTTACAAAGTACTGTGGTTTCCGGTTAATTGGGATACATCAGGACCAGTCCATTATGGCCCAATTAAGCAGCTGCCGCAATTGGCCTTGGTTTCATAGAGAACGTTAAGGTACAAAAAGACAAACTTGCATTTAACTGAGTAATTCATCATGTATTTAAGTGAAATATATAACAAATTAGAATACTACCAAAACTACTGCAGGTTGCCTGTCATATCAGATGATGACAGGAAACTTGTGCGGGAGAGTTTAAAGTGAAAACCCCATTGCTCTGGGGCAGTTACACTTTCTCAATCTCAAAAGTCTGGGTCTAATGGTATGAGTAACACAGACAAAATGCTCTAGGAACTCAGCAGGTCAGGCAGCATCAATGGAAAAAGGGTACAGTTGACATTTCGGGCCAAGACCCTTCAGCAGGACTGGACAATGTTTCATTTCCACTCCCGGCCATTTCTGGCATCTCCAAGACTAAATACTTGAAACCACAGTGAGCAAAACAGTTCTGCATTGTCATACTGCTTAGATCTCACCAGCTATCACTGAACACAAACATGCAACTGACACAATTTAAAACCAGTAGACTTCAAGCACGGCGTAGTGTGTCTAACTGGCACTAGTTAGAAACTGTTCAGCAATAGTCTCCTGTATCAATTAGGCGGTGTCCCAAATGAACAAAGGGAATATCAGCTATTTTCTCAATAAGTTGTCCCAAGTAAGCAGCTGCTCTGACTAACCGATGGCCCAGTTAACCAGAATCCAGCTGTATTTTAATATTACAGAGTTATCAGCTTCTTTCTTCAGAGATTGTAATACAGCAACCCTTGCCTTGGTTAAAAACAATCTTTAAACCTACCATCTGGGAAGAATGCCATTTTCAAGGCTGGTGGTCTGATTGCGCAGCCAGCGCCGTTGAAAACTACTGGCACAATTAGTGGAAAAGGAAGAATTTGGAGAGGGGAGTGGTGTAATCAAAAGACTGCTCAGGGAAGCTGTAAGGCAGAACAGAAGCAGAATAGGTTAGAAACTTCAGCCATTGAATATATTACAGACAGAATGTAAAAATACTGAGAATTTTTAAAAGATCTTCTCACCATACCAGTTTAGTTTCTGAAATAACTTCTTTGAACTGAGGGTTTAAAACCCACCTCAAAATCTAGAAAGCTTATCATTTAACTTCCTTCCTTTACTTCATTACACATTGAAATTCAGAAGTAGTTTTTTAAAAAATCTACCTGATCTTGCTATACCACTGTCTCCGTCTTCATTTTGACCTCGACTTGGCATGTCTACTGGTGTACTATGAGCTGAACACAAAAGATTTTATTAGGACCTTGCAACATATATAAAAAAAAATCTCTACTCAATTGACCTTCATTTCTGCAAATTAAGCAACAATTAATCCATATGGAGAAAAGATGGAAGATACTTTTAGATTAAATACAAATTAGCTTCAATGATCCAGATTATGCTTGACCCTGACTAGCTCACATTCACTGCCACTGGATTCTTGAAGCTGCTAGGCTATCCAGTCAGGAAGAGTGGCAATAAATCTCAGGCACCCTTAACACACAAAATTCAGCCACCCCAAATTTCATTGTAGAGACCTCATGTAAAACAAGTATTGCTGAACACACTCAGCTCTCTCCAACAGCATACTAATACATGGACAAGTAAAAGAATAGATTTTATAATATTCTTCTCAATGTTACATGATTTTATTCTTGATTTGCTGTGCTGACAAGAAACAAAAAATAATGACCATTGCATTAGAAATTAAGATTGAATACAGTAATCCTAAAATCTAAACAATTCCAAGAGAAATAATGCATACAATGTTGTGAAAACCTAGGACGCAGGCTATTACATTCATGACATCATTTGCCTTTTTTTTAAAAAAAAGTCAGTTCTATTTAAAATTAATTTCCTTAAAATTAATAACAACCTATACATCCCCATTTTGTGCCTTCCATTATGAAAACTAATGAGAGGTATTTATGTGTAACTGCCATTGCTTTTTACCACATTATAAAACGTTTCAGCTTACTTCTTCCTTAGAGGTTTGGTATTAAAAGCCTCCCACATCCTTCCTTTCCTTACCTTAGAGAAAAATAACCAAATACTATCTGCTGATTTCTAGAATACTTCCAACCTTTAGGTTTAGTTATTCTTGTTATTACAACATTTCCTTTTAACCCAAGTATAATTGTTAATTTTCCCAAAGCCTTTACTTGTGCATTTAAAACTCCCAACAAATATGCACCCTCCTCCATGAGGATTACAACTTTATCGAAGGGTTTGGAGGCATGCGTGCTTCAATGACCCAGAGAGATGTGTTGGCTTGAGCCTTCTGCTTTGACTCTTGGTAGGGTGACCCATGCCAAACAGGTCAAAGGGTAGTAGCCAGACCAAGTGGTCTACCTGTGCTCCAGGTTTTGGGGTTCAACTCAGGGCTAACAACCCTAACGGGTCAAAAAAAAAATTGTTATGGAAACAGCAATGTAGAATCCTTCTTTGTTAATATGGACAAACAATGCTGGAGGACCTTCGTTGCTGCCCTAAACGCCAGTGGTGTAACGGTCGTAAGTAAACAAGTATACAGCTTAAAAAGTTTGCAAAATATATTTACCTACCAACATATCATTTATTTGAATTACTCTATCCATTTAGCCAACTCGCAACTCATAGCTGCCTTCAACAGTTGTATTATCACCTAGGATCACCACCCACTATTAATATCCCAATGCAATTCTGAATCTAATTGGGACTGACTCTAATTAGAATCAGAATTAGATTTTCCCCATCTATAGACTGCACCACCAGGGCACAGATTTTGACACACAGAAGTCACCACCAGAAGTGTGACAGAATAATTACTGCTCCTTTAGTGGGTGCAACTGCAAAGCATACAGTGCAGTTTGATTTATTGACACATCTGGCCCAAGGAAAGCACAACAGTACTTCATCAATATTTCAATATTCATGTTCTGTGAACCACTTAACCAAATGATTAGAATCACTTCTGTCCCCATGATCAAAACACATACAACAAATGAGGAACCAATATAACTTATTTCCAAGCCACATCATCCAGAGTCCCCCAGATAATGCCAATTCTGCATCATCATCGGATCAAGGTCCTGCAAATTCCCAACAGTGAAATGAAAATTGCCTAATAATGACAGATAATAATACAATGAGAATGCATGTCACAGGACAGCCACAAATACTAGGATTTAATGCACTAGAACTAACTGGATTAAGAGGAACATAACATATTTTTGACAGTTTGTAACACAAGTATAGAAATAATTTCCATCAGCTCAGAACTAATTCCTCAATGTGGGAAGGAAATGTTTCATAATGAAAGAATAGAAAATGCACAACAGAACTGCTGTTGAAATCATTAGAATTCAAGTGGAAATATGATGAGCAGTTGCAAGTGGCGTATACACCAAAAATGGAGCTAAACCTACAGCAAAACTCCAATAATCTCCTATTCAACTGTTCAGAAGTTTTGACATCCAGCTCATGGGTGCCTACTCGCATAGTTCTTTTTGCAGACCACTGTACCAGGCTCTAGGTTCCCTTGTGACCCACCTGGCCCTTGAACCCCCACACTTCCTTTAAAGTTACCAGGTTCACCTGAAATTTTGTTATTGTACTGCATTACACCTAATAACAAGTGAATTGATGACAAAACCCCATTGTCTGGAAAATCCGCTGATCTGTCACCAAAGCTCCATGCATGCTGGATTAAACAAATTTCACTATTATCTCAATTTTGAATGCCTTGGCTACAAAAAAAAAGTAAAATGCCTTCTCACAACAAAATATTAATTATTCAACTTTCTACTTCATGTGGGAAAATTAAGCTGACAAAACAAAATGCAATCAACATGCAGAATCATGCAGTTTAAAGAAGAGTGCCAAACATTATACAAATTCAGTGTCATTAGTAAGTTCAGATCTAAGCAGTTTAATTGGTGATTATGAATTTTTTCCTCTCAGTGCCCAGTTATACAAACAGAATAGGCATTTTATAGGAATAGTTAAGCACACAACATTACTGCACAACTGAAAGTTACACAAAACTGGTGGAGAGCATTGTTACTTGGAAGCAAAAACTGAAAACTGCATCCTTGTATCAATCAATCCACCAATTAAAATGCTCCTGAATGCACAGACAGAAATCAACCTCAAGTCTATTCTTTAACTATTTAGATCTCATTTACAAAAACACATCCTTTGGGATGAATTTCGAGAATTAAAACTTTGAACATACGCCAATGAATAGGATTTATTAAATGACTCTATAAAGCTTTCTGCCTTTGTATTCAGCTTTCCATCTAAACCAAATGAGACAATCAACGTGCTTATTGTGTGGTCCACACTCTGCTCAGCATTCCACACGAACCTGCAAAGAAAGAAGCGCTCCTGATGAGGTGGAGCGGTCCTGGATCAGTGGGACACAACAGCAGTTTGCTACCACAAACCACCAAACGACCTATTGATGCAAAACAAAGGGTAAAATAATAATGACCACACATGCAAAAATAGAAATTATTATAAAAATAATTAAAATATTTGTGTCCGTTCTTACCTAGGTTATTGCAAGCATGGAAATTGCTGCTACCATTCTGACCAGAACAAGGTTTTCCAGCAAAGTTTTCTTGGTTGATATATTCAAAGCTGTCATGCAGCCTGCAAAATATTGGTCCAAGATTAAGCACTAAAGCACACAAATAACTCGTGTCTGAACTAGTTAATTGATTAAAAATACTTTTACTGATATGAGCAATCAACTGATTCCAGAAGCTAGGAAAGTCTCATCAACTTTGATTGACAGCCATACCTTTACAAATATCCTCAGCACATGAAGAAAATGTGAGATCCTTTCTATTGCAAGTTCTTAATTTGATTAATATTAAGGTTTTCTTTGGTCCTATTGAAAGCAAGCATTTTAACTTTGGCACCCACAATTCTGGATGTGTTTCACACTTACCCAGTGACACTAAGGAACTCAGATAAGAAAGTTAACTTGATGATTCTACCTACAACAGTCCCAGCCATTGCTTGGTAAGCTAACTCTTATCGAAGACATAACCATGATACCACAAATCAGTATATGACAGAGACAAAGGAAGATTCACAGTATCATACAAATTTATACTGACAAAGGTTCCATTGCTCCCATCGTCTCTATGAAGAATTTAACAGTTCAGGCTCATAACCACCTGATTTTGTTAAATTCTTTCTCTCCATGGACTGCCTGAGTGCTGACCTTTTTCTACCATTTTCTGTTCATATTTCAGTTTTTCCAGCTTCCACTGCTAACAAGAAATATTCACTTTTAGCTATTGCATCCCTCAGAGCAAATGTAGCAAGATCTGAGAGTACACCTGGGCAGAAAATATGAAATATTACATTTTACGCTGCACAACAAATCCAAACAATTCAATCCAACAGCAAATATGAAACTAATTGCAGCTAATTCTAAACTGCAGAAATTAGTTAATGACGGTTCAAAAGGATGTTCACAATGAAAGAGTTGCAGATTAATTATAAGTAAATTGGGAAATGTCAGAATCAGGATTAATATCTCTGCCGCATGTCGTAAAACCTGTTCTGTGACAGCAGTACATTGTAATATATAATAATAAAAACTATTAATTACAATATGTATTAAGAGAGGGTAAATACTGAGGTAGTGTTCATGGGTTCTTTGTCCATTCAGAAGTCTGATGGCAGAGGGGAAGAAGCTGTTCTTAAACTGTACTTCCTCCTGATGGTAGCAATGAGAAGAGGGCATGTCCTGGCGGATGGGGGTCCCGAAATGGTGGATGCTGGGGAGGCTAGTGCCCATGATGGAGTTGAGCTGGCAGAGTTTACAACTTTCTGCAGTCTTTTATGATCCTGTACAATGGCCCTTCCATACCAGACAGTGATGCAGCCAGTTAAAATGCTCTCCACAGAACATCTGTAGAAAATTGCAAGGGTCTTTGGTAACATACCAGTTCTCCTCAATCTTCTAATGGAATACAGCTGTCGTCATGTCTTCTTTGTAGTTGCATCAATATGTTGGGACCAGGATAGATCCTCAGAGATGTTGACACCCGGAACTTGAAACTGCTCACCCTTTCCACTTTTCATCCCTTGATGAGGACTGGTATTCCCTTGACTTCCTCTTCCTGAAGTCCACAATAAATTCCTCGGTCTTACTGATGTTGAGTGCAAGTTTGTGCTGCAACACACCTCAACCAGCTGATCGCCCACTCTTGTACACTCCATCACCATTTAAAATTTTGCCAACAATAATTGTGTCATCGGCAAATTTATAGATGGCATTTGAGCTGTGCTATCTTATCATGCAAATTTAATTTCCTTGGTTTTTATTTGTTCAATCTTCCATTGAGTATAAAATGTTCAAAAGATTTGTAAATACAAAGAACATTTGTTTCCTCACAAAATATACAAGCAAAGAAGCAAGATTACTTGTACTTTGAGTAAGCTTGATTGGGGCAGTGCTATGGAAAATTACAAACAGCTATCAATGAAATGAAACCAACATGAATAAAGAAATCCTGATCAAGTACAAAGTGATTAAGTATAAGACAATCTACATTTTTTTTTAAAAGAGCAACACAGACAAAAATTGCTGGAGGAACTCAGCATGTCAGGCAGCAT
The DNA here is from genome assembly GCF_030028105.1 of Mobula birostris. Taxonomy (NCBI): domain Eukaryota; kingdom Metazoa; phylum Chordata; class Chondrichthyes; order Myliobatiformes; family Myliobatidae; genus Mobula; species Mobula birostris. The sequence continues at coordinate 122,021,837 of NC_092373.1, read as the reverse complement.
CTATGGACATCCCCAATTTTAATTCAAAAGTGTTTCTGAACTAAGTTGGAGGGTCCTCAAAAACCAACAGATAATGTACTACTTGACTTCCACAAATATTCACTATCACAATAAGGTAATTAAATAAGACCAAGGTCTACAGACTATTGTACAAACAACAAGCTGCTAAGTACATTCCGAGTGAAAACAATTAACAAGTTGCAATTGCTCTATACGGGTATTAATAATTAACAGGATCCTCAAGAAGAGGAGCTGCAATTGTTCTTCATTTTTATCAATGATAATAGATTCCAGTTTTATTTGCAGTAAATGTATCATGGAAATAGGCCCATATCAATATAAACAACTTAATACGCACAAATCTAAAATTAGTAACTGAAATGTTCAATACTCTATCATGCCTTATAAATCCAGAGATACCTCAGTTAAAGACAGGAATTTTTTAAAAATAAGAAACAGTCACACAGGTTGTAGAATCTCACATGTTTGAACTTCCACCAGCGGTTCCCATCTTGGCAGAGAAAACCTTACTGATCATCAACTGAGGGGGAGAGCTGAACAGAAAAATGCAAAACACTTCAATTATACAAGTGTAATGTACCAAAGCTGATATTTGCATTATGCTGACATTCATGTCCAAATTAATTGCAGCTTGCAGGAATGATTTTTGATTATCACACGTAAATAATTTGTTTTCAGCCCAAGAATTTACAATTATGTATTGCCAATTCATCAGGAATGTTCACACTAGCACAACAATTGAACCTACTATTGCCACTGATTTGCAGTATAGCAGCAAGCACTACATTATAATACATTTTTCACTATGGAGTAATTTCCCATGGGTTGCACAGAAAACAATCTGATCTGTTAATTTAAAAAAACATTGTTTTAAAATAAATGTGTAAATGTAAGGGCAAGAAGAATCAATGGGATGATTATTTTAATATTTCAAGCTAAATTAATTTGAGAATCTTTCACTACAAGTGCGGGCAGATAAGACTCAAAGAACTTTCCGGTGCATTGCTTACCGAATGTGATGTATTTTCAATGTAGAACCTTTGTAACTCATTGCAACAGAGCCAAACATCATTTCTCCAAGCATATTGACATCAGAAGCAGGTCGGGAATACTGTGTACAAAAGCTCATGTTGATGATATTCATACAGGATAAAAATGCAGCAGAATCACATGTTTCTTTTTCAGCTATAATCCGGGAGTGAAAAAGCAGAACTACAGTTGTAATGATGTTTTGAATATTATTACAACCCAAAATAAAAGGGCAATTACCCTCAAAGAGAATTGGGCTCTACAACCACGATCAGAGCGTATTAATTATTTTAGGCTTGAACGTTAAATTTTTAAACTAATAATCACAAAAGCCATCTCTGAAGATCCTTTTAAAGTATAAAAAATATAATGTTTATGGAAAATAGAAGTCAATTTCTTTAGTGCATTTTAATTTAAGAATGGTCTTTCAAAATGAAGATAATGGGACTTATTTGAAGATATAGTAGAATATCAAGTCAGTGACCAAGTGATCTCTTTGTTGAGGGATGTGGTAAGCAACCTAACCACGCAATTCAAACTGTAATTGCAGAGCCTATAAAAAGTATTCACCCCCTTGGAAGTTTTAAGTTTTATTGTTTTACAACATTGAATCATAGTGGATTTAATTTGGCTTTTTTGACACTGATCAACAGAAAAAGACTCTTTCGTGTCCAAGTGAAAATAGCTCTCTACAAAGCAATAACCGTAAAATAATTGATTGCATGAGTATTCACCCCGTTTAATATGACACACCAAATCATCACTGGTTCAGCCAATTGGTTTTAGAAGTCACATGATTAGTTAAATGGCGATCTGTTTTTGGAGAATTGTGTGCAGTCAAAGTGTTTTCAATTGATTGTAGTAAAAAAAATACATTTGTATCTGGAAGGTCCAACTGCTGGTGAGTCAGTATCCTGGCAAAAACTACACCATGAAGACAAAAGAACACTCCAAGCAACTCCACAAAAAGGTTATTGAAAAGCACAAGTCAGGAGATGGATACAAGAAAATTTTCAAATCACTGAATATCCCTCGGAGTACAGTTAAGTCAATCATCAAGAAATAGAAAGAATATGGCACAGCTGTAAATCTGACTACAGCAGGCCGTCATCAAAAACTGAGTTACCGTGCAAGAAGGGGACGAGTGAGGGAGGTCACCAAGAGACTTATGACAACTCTGGAGTTACAAGCTTCAGTGGCTGAGATGGGAGAGACTGCACATACAACGGTTGCCCAGGTACTTCACCAGTCACAGCTTCATGGAAGAGTGACAAAGAGAAAGCCACTGTTGATAAAAACATGGAATCTCAGCTAGAGTTTGCCTGAAGGCATGTGTGAGACTCTGAAGTCAGCTGGAAGAAGTTCTATGGTCTGATGAAACCAAAACTGAGCTTTTTGGCCATCAGACTAAATGCTACAGCATGGTGATGTCTGCATCATGCTGTGGGGATGCTTCACTGCAGCAGGCCCTGGAAGGCTTGTGAAAGTAGAGGGTAAAGTGAATGCAGCAAAATACAGGGAAATCCTTGAGGAAAACCTAGTGCAGTCTGCAAGAAAACTGCGACTTGGGAGAATGTTTGTTTTCCAGCAAGACAGTGACCCCAAGCATAAAGCCAAAGCTAAAACAACAATGGCTTAAAGACAACAAAGTTATGTCTTGGAGTGGCCAAGTCAGAGTCCAAACCTGAATCCAACTGAGAATGAGTCTTGAAAGGGCCTGTTCACTCATGATCCCCATGCAATCTGACAAAGCTTGAGCAGTTTTGTAAAGAAGAATGGGGAAAAATTGCAATGTCCAGATGTGCAAAGCTGATAGAGGTCTATTCACAAAGACTCAAGGCTATAATTGCTGCCAAACGTGCATCTACTAAATACTGACTTGAATTTTGTGTTTTATATTTGTAATTAATTTAGATCACTTTGTAGAGATCTGTTTTCACTTTGACATGAAAGGGTATTTTTCTGTTGATCATTGTCAAAAACAGCCAAATTAAATCCACTGTGATTCAATGTTGTAAAACAATAAAACATGAAAACTTCTAAGGGGGGTGAATACTTTTTACAGGCACAGTTTATTTGCATATTTCAATTTAATTTCTGATGAAAGCAGGTAAATGATATAGCTTTTTATAGTTGAGGCCCATTCGGGAGAAGTGTGTAGGGGGAGCAGCAAACCCTAGTTCAAACACATCATGTCAATCCATCCACACAAAAAAAAAATACTTCTGGTACTAATCAGCACACTGTCTGAAGTGTGCCTTGACATGTTTGACAACTCAAATAAATATTTAGTCATTCACCCCTTACTTTTGACAAATTGATATAACAAGTGAGGTTTTTACTTAACGAGTGGTAAAATGGCCACAGAAATAAATTGATTATTTGAAGTATTTTAGATAAACAATAACTGAAACTGTAAGTTAAACACAGGAACATAAGCATTGTGGCCCATAGAGACAAAATGGAGTATTAGTTGCAATTAAAAAGTCAATGAGCTACTCAGAACCACAGAAATTCACAGTTGTAAATTGTGCTTTTAATTCCATTTACATGGATATTTAAAATACAGATTAAAGTACTCAAACAGGCTATACTCCTTTAGCAAAAATTGTCATGACAATTATTTTTCATTTGATAAATTATTTTAATATTTAATCTGTCTACTGTAGTAAAATTGACTTGTAATTTTATGAACCTACCTGATATCTAGGCATGTGCTCCTTTGTGTTTGAAGCACTGGAAGATGAGGAATTTTGGGTGCAATTGCCACTGCTGCTTGTATGGCAACATTTTCCTTGCAATTTGGACAAATCATCCGAAGTTTTCTAGGACACAAAGATCAGTTTCCAGAATGCATGTTGTACAGTTAATATGCAACCCTTAATTTACTATATTCACAGGGATCCTACTTCAGACATGCATCCTAATTTACAGTGTCCAGAATTAGCCGCAATATTCCAGATGAAATCTAATCAGTGCTATAAAGCTATCAAGGTCAAATTCCTGTTTTTATATACTATTTCTGACTTTTAAAGTAGAAATTTGTGCATACTTAAATTTTAGCCTGTACCTGTTAAGACTTGAAATACAAGCCTTGGTGATCCTGCAACCCCTAAAAATCTACTCTTTCCATTATATCCATTCAAAAGGCTTTATGTCTGCCCATTCCACCAATGTGTCCTTCGCCACTTCAGGCTGCTCCTAACCTCTTCATTATGTACAGTATTCTCAGGTTGCATCGCCTGCAGAATTCAGCATGTCCTTCAGTGGCCTGGAATGGGAATATTGTACATTAAAAGACTAACGAGCTCAATTGAGAAAAGTCACTGGTAATATCTGAAAAGGAATGTTACAATATAATTCTCCAATGTCTTTTTACTAGTGCTGTGACTTTGTTAAACTCTGCAGATTTCAAATTATTGATTATGAAAACATTACAGTTCAAAGTAAATTTATTATCAAAGTACATATGTTTCACCATATACAACCCTGAGATTCATTTTCTTGCAGGCATACTCAAATCCATAATATAATAACCATAATATCAATGAAAGACTTCATCAACTTGGGCATACAACCAGTGTGCAAAAAAGACAAACTGTGCAAATACAAAAAGAGATATAAAAATAATAAATAAATAAACAATGAATATCGAGAACATGAGATGAAGAAATCTTGAAAGCGAGTCCAGTTCAGTGATAGGGAGAGTGAAGTTATCCCCCTATGGTTCAAGTGCCTGATGGTTGAGGGGCAATAACTATTCCTGAACCTGGTAGTGAGAACCTAGAGGCTTCTGTATCTTTTTCCTGATTAAGAGTTAAAAACCCTGTATGGCTGTGTGTTTGTTTTTTTTTTAAAAAGAGAAAAGCCAAGGTGGTGAGGAGTGGAGAGGAAGTAAGCAGACTGAATATTCACAATGTAACAAAAGGGTCTCAAACAAATCTGTTTGGATCATTAGGTTATTGAAAACAGACTGTCCAATGGACACTGCCTATCTCAGTTTTCAAACCAGCCTTTATCAAATTTTTCCACAATCGTGCACCAAATAGAAATTCTATATATACACATACACACACATATTTATTTACATTTATATTTGTTGAGAGATTCAAGATTAAGACATGGTTTTCTTTCTCATAGAAAGTGGTTATTAATCCCGATGGTTCTGCAGGAACAGCAAATGCTACAGAAATCAGAGATCAGTATCAGAATGTGAGCAAAACAAAAATGTCATTTCTGGAAATCCAAATTATAAACCATTCAAGGAAAGAAAATTGCAGGTGAATAGCCATTTATAAAGATTGGAAAAGTAGGAAAACAAACACTTTAAGATGCAGAGAGCTGCAAGGATGGAGCAGATAGAACTTCTGTAATAGCTCCTACCTTTATTCAGGTTTGAGGTTCTTTCTCAATCTTAAAATAAAGGGGAGGAGTACTGGGAGAATATGCAATTTGTTCAAGGGGAATAAAAGACCATTCAAATGGGTGGGGTTGAAAGGGATTAAGCATTTGATTTATTGAGTGCTATAATTAGCAAACAAGAAACAGCCTAACCTGCCGTCTTTCAAATCATTGTCAGGGACTTCAGCCAGGTTTGAAGGATTCTGTCTAATTATCATCAACATATCACTTGCAGCACTTGAGGTCCCGATACACTTGCCACTGTTACACTATGATTTGAAATACCTACCGTTCCATGCCTAGCCGCATTTCGGTAAATTCTATCATTTGGCTGTTCTCCTCTTACCTGCATACAGGCAGAGGCTAAAGAACAAGGCTCCAGAGATAAGGACAACAAAGAGGTGGTCACAGGAGAATGAGGAACAGCTACAGGATTGCTTCAAGTCAGGGACATGTTCAGGGACTCAGAGGATCTGAATGAATGCAACACGGCTGTCATGGACTTTATAGTAACAGTTGTAGACCATTGTGTCCCCATAAAATCATTGTCTTCCCTAACCAGAAACCTTGGATGAACCAGGAGATCTACAATCTCCTGAGGGCCAGATCAGTGGCATTCAGGTCTGATGACCAAGTTAAATAAAAGAAATCCAGTATGATCTCTAGAAAGCCATCTCACATATGAAGTGGCAATTACAGACCAAATTTTAATCACTGAAGGATATCCTACAGTTGTAGCAGGGGTTGAAAGCTATCACCCCCACAAGTGAAACCAAGCAACATAGGTGACAAGGCTTCGCGCCCAGATAAGCTCAGTGTCTTTTATGCTCTCTTTGACTGACAAAGCATGGAGGTACCTTCATGAACTCCCACAGTTCCCGACGATGCTATGATTTCAGTCTCTGAGGCTGACATGAGAACATCCTTTAGCAGAGTGATCTCACGAAAGCATCCAGCCCAGATGGGGGTATCTGGCTGAGAACTAAAGACCTGTGCTGATCAACTGGCTGGAGTGATCACCAATATCATTAACCTCTTGCTTTGTCAATGAGGTACCCACATGCTTCAAGCAGGCTTCAATTATACCAACGTCCATGAAGAATGTGGTAATTTGCCTCAATGACCATCATCCCGCAGCATTTATATCCACTGTGAAGCAATTTAAGAGGTTGGCAATTCAACTCCTTCCTGAAAAGCGACTTGGATCTAATTTGCCTACTGTCCCAACACGTCAACAGCAGATGTCATTCCATTGGCTCTCCTCTCAATCCTGGAACATCTGGACAGTGAAGAGGCATACATCAGGATGTTCTTCATTGACTACAGCTTGGCTTTCAGTACTATCATTCCATGAAAACTATTCAATAAACTTCAAGACCTAGGCCTTGATACCCCCTTGTGCAAATGGATCCTTAACTTTCCCTCTTGCAGACCCCAGTCAGTTCAGATTGGATTTAATACTTCAGTAATATTTAAGTTTGGGTGGCGGGGTGGAGATGCGCCTCTACCAAAGGAGGCTCTCCTTCCCTCTGCTAGTCTGCAGGTCACCCTTGTGCAAGGTGTAGTACCTGCTTAGCACACTCCACCCTCACCCCCCAATCAGGGTCACGTGAAGCCATGGGAGCAGGTGGTGGGTGGTCATATGAGCAGCTGGTGCACATCACAAGTCTTGGTTATGCAACCACTGATGCCAGGCAGACGATCTCTGATGAGTATTGATAATGGCTGAGGTCAACTGTCTAGTAAAGGCACTGCCCAGAAGGTGGCAATGGGAAACCACTACCGCAGAAAAAGTTGCCAAGAACAATCATGGTCAAAGATTATGACCTCACAAATCATTCAACATGTATGATGATGATGAATATTTAAGTAAATGTAAATATTGTTTGAGTAAGCATTCTTTTAGTTTAAATAATTGCGAGTTAAATGTAAAAATACGTAAATTGCATACCTCATGATGCTACGTGATACGTGCGTGTCTTGCTTAAAGTAAAAGACAAAGTTAGACTCGCATTTCAGGTTCTCTTATTTTCCTTTCGAATAATTTTCATGTCTTGGAGTTACAAAACATAACAGATTTGGCTTTTATGCAGAATGTCACAGCCATTTTAACTACATCACCTCCCACCTTGTTTCTTGGAAGGACTCCTATATCCCAATTTGTTTGATAGTGAGCTATTCCACACTAGTACCTTTAAGATGGCTTCCCTTTTCCTTACCTGCAGGTTTCCATCAACCACAGATGGCAGAGCTCACAAGAGTGTTGCCTCTACTTCAACTGTACAAAAATGTTGGTATATAGTAGGCTTTAGAAAATAGTGATCTTAACATCACCAAATTTCTGTTAGCTAGAGAAAGGATGAGCAACAATCCAAAGTAAAAGTAACTCATGAGGCGGTCTGGATCTGCTGCAGGTAAAACAGAATAATTCAACAAGAAAAACTACAGTAGAACAAGTTGTCTTTAAGGAACAGATGGTTTAGGTACAATTGAGATATACTTTATCAGCAGTTTGAAGAGGTTTGCCATGTCAACAAATTTACTCAAAAACTTTTATAGTTGTACCGTGGATAGCATTCTGACAGGCTGCATCACTGTCTGGTATGGAGGGGCTACTGAACAGGACCGAAAGAAGCTGCAGAAGTTGTAAATCTAGTCAGCTCCATCCAGGACATCTTTAGGGAGCGGTGTCTCAGAAAGGCAGCGTCCGTTATTAAGGACCGCCAGCACGCAGGGCCTGCCCTTTTCTCACTGTTACCATCAGGTAGGAGATACAGAAGCCTGAATGCACACAATCAGCAATTCAGGAACAGCTTCTTCTCCTCTGCCATCCGATTCCTAAATGGACACTGAAGCTTTGGACACTATCTCACTTTTAAAAAAAAATACAGTATTTCTGTTTTTGCACGTTTTCAAAATCTATAATTGATTTACTTGTTTAATTATTATGTTTATTTTATTTTTTTTCTCTCTTTGCTAGATTATGTATTGCATTGAACTGCTGCTGCTAAGTTAACAAATTTCATGTCACATGCTGGCGATAATAAACCTGATTCTAATATATTACCATGAAAACCCAAAGGGAAAAAAAAATCCAGAGCTCTCTGGATGTTGAAAGAAATGTTGTACTTTGGAAGTTAAAAGGTTGCACTTGACTAGAATCAGAATGCAAATAGCTACAAGAACCAGGCTGAACATGAAAGAAACAGGGGAGGTGAAAATTAAAGATAATAGATGCAAAGAGGATATGAAAGAAAGATCAGTTGTCAGATTAAATGGGGAGTTCAAAAGTCTTTTTGACATATCTGTAGTAAAAGGGTTGTACATGAAAGAATGCTGTTTGTCAAAGACAGAATGGGAACCCACACACAAATACCGAAGTTAATGTTAAGATAATAAATTAACACTTTATATCTCTATTTACCAAGGATATGGTGCTTTCTACATAATAGTGGAGAAGATATTTGAGACACTAGACATGCTAAAAATCAGAGATATTGTGAAACTTGGCTGAATCCAGTCCTGGCAACTTGAATTGGTGGTTGGAAAAACAAAAGGCATAGGGGACAGTGATTCAGAATTTTGTAACATTGGGATCTCTTCTGGGGCAGAGATGACTTGTATAAGAGGGAAAGACTTGAACTGGAGGGAGACCAGTATCCTGGCAGGTAGAGCTGCTAGTGCTTTCTGGATGGATTTAAACCAGATCGACAGGGATAATGGGATTCCAGCATCAGGGAAATAAGAGGCTGGAAAGTGATGCAGAAGTCAGTGAAAGCAAACTGAATAGCCATGACAGGCAGGAAAACAGCAGGGAGCAAGGAAAGCCTATTGAAGTGAATTGTATTTACTTCAATGTAGGAGGTCTCACCGGTAAAGCAGATGAACTAGAAAAGTAAATGGGAAGGTTTTGGGGGTGATCCACAATAGAGGTGGAGTTCGATTGCTTAAAAGACAAGTCTCCAGGGCCTGACCAGGTATAACCAAGAACACTGTGAGGTAGAAGAGAAATTACAGGATTCCTAGCTGAAATATTTGCATCATTGTTAGCCACAGGTGTAATGGCAGCAGAAAGGAGGAGAGCAAAGAAAAACCTGGGTTCTTTAGGCCAATGAGTCTAACATCTGTGGTACATAATCTACTAGAGAGGATTAGATTCTGAGGTACAAGATATTCATATATTTGGAAGAAAAGGGGCTGAACAGGGGTAGTCAGCATGAGTTTGTGCATGGGAGATCATGTCTTATGAACTTGATTTGAGTTTTCTTTGATAATGTGACCAAGGAAAGTGATGAGGGCAGGGTTATAGACATGGTTTATATGAACTTCAGTAAGGTCTTTGATAAAGTTCTAAATGGTAGACTGCCCTGGAAGATTAGGTCACATGAAATCCAGACAGCTGGCTAATTAGATGCATAACTTGCTTAATGGTAGAAGGCCGTTTCTCACACTTGAGGCCCAATGACTAATGGCGTGCCTCAGAAATCAGTGCTGGGCCCATTGGTCTTTGTCACCTATATCAATGATTTGGATAGGAACGTACAAGGCATGGTTGGAAAGTTTGCAGGTGACACTAGAATACGTGGTATACTGGATAATGAAGGAGGTTATCAAAAATTACAGGGGAATCTCAATAAGCTAAATGAAAGGGAATGGCAATTGGAGTTTAATTTGGATAAGCATAAAAAATGTTGCATTTTGGAAACTGAATCTAGGTAAGACTTCTATAGTGAAAGCCAGGGCCCTGGGGAGTACTATAGACAGAAGGATCTTGGAGTACAAACACATGGTTCACTGGAAGTGGAATTACAAATAGACAGGGTAGTGAAGGAGGCTTTTGGCATTTTGAGCTTCACAGATCAGGGCAATGACAATACATTTTGGGAGGTCACGGTGCAGTTCTACAGGATGCTAGTGAGTCCACACTTGGGGTAGGGCGTCCAGTTTTGGTTGCCCTGCTGTCAGAAAGATGTCATTAAACTGGAAAGAGTACTGAAAAGATTTACAAGGAGGCTGCCAGGACTTGAATTATAAGGAAAAGTTGGACAAGTTTCATTCTTTTGAGCATAGGAGACCAGAAGATTCATCTTATAAAGTATAAAATTGAGGGACATAGATAAGGTGAATGTATTGTTTCCTCTCCCCGTCTCCCCCCCGCCCAACACAGTTGGGAAATTAAGAACTAGAAGGCATAGGATTTAAGGTGAGAAGGGAAAGATTTAAAAAGGAACTTGAGAGTCTATATATATGCTTTATTATATATAATATGTATTCCGTACCATATCATAGGTTGGATTACAGGCTTGTATGATATCCCTGCTCATTCTTCTAAACTCTTGTGGACTGACCTTATCTCTCTCCACATATCAGTCTAACAATCATCTACAGAGGATAGGGAAATACATTTCCCATTACAGGTCCACAATCCCTTATCTGAAAGCCTTGGGGGCAGTTGCATTTCGGAATTCAGAATTTTTCAGATCTCGGAACCCCCCCCCCCCATCCCCGATACCAAAAAACATGTATGCTCAAGTCCCTTATTTAACCTGTCTCAGTGTGGTGGACTTTAGGACCCAGCGGCGCACCCAACCTACCCACATCCTCCTGTATGCTTTAAATCATCTCCAGATTACTTATAATACCTAACACAATGTAAGTGCTATGTAAATAGTTGTTATACTGTATTGTTTAGGGAATAATGACAAGAAAAAATTTATTTCCAACAAAAACATTCAATAAAACATAAAAATCTACGGCTTCAAATGAACCGAATCAAACACATGGTAAATGACTTATTGGAATAAATGCAGAACGTCACTGTCACTATAAAACTTCAGTAACTTGTCTTTCTGTTTATTTAAATCATATACAGTGGTAGTTCCGACACTATTTTCTTCAGTAAGACGCCGCACAGACACACCACGATAAAGCTTCTGCATAACTCCACTTTCTGCATTATTGATAAGAGAAGATTCCTTCTCTTTTTCTCATTGTTACCCATAGGGGTAACTACAGCTCTTTTTAACATTTTCACAGTGAAATTAAACACAAAGTCAACAGTGAACACAAAATATCTGCGAACAGCAAATGCACGTGTAACCAGTAAGAGCACTGAGCCACAACCGACGTCTGGTGGCCTCTGCTAGTGCTGCCACGTCACACTTGAGTGACATCAGCTGTTGGTGAAAAAAGCTTCGGTTTTCGGAGCTTTTTGGATTTCAGAATTTCGGATAAAGGAATATGCACCTGTACTATGGTTACGCAAACTTTACCTGATCATTTTAGAAAATTAGGAAACTTTCCAGAGGTTCCCCACCCCCACTGCTCTCCACAGTTTGGCTTAAATTTCCTCTTTTCCCCAGGGAACATTGTGGCTCTTAAATACAGCAGCGTCAGGCCATTAGCCTTAGGTGGGTTACTGGAATTTACCATCTGAGGATCTGAATAAGCATGAAGTTATTAGAAAGAATAACCATAGATCAGTGTCAAACAGGAGTGTTGAAGATGGTTGTGGATATGCAAAGACATTTGATATTGTAGTGGCAGAATATGACAGGTTCTGTAGGTTTAGATTCATAATACACCAAGTGTTTTAGATGAAGGAATGATGAATTAAATGTAAGCTTGAAGTCGCTAAATAAGGAGTTATGGAGTATTGAAGATGGAAAGGGAAAGTTAGAAAAGGTGCACATGTATATTAATTAGCAAATGGGCAAAATTCTGGCAGATATAGTTCAGCGTTTGGAAGCATGAACTTGCTTCAATACACTGGTATTGGACGACTTGATGAACCACTTCAGGGGCTATTCTAAGTCAACCACATTGTTATGTCCTGAATCATATATGGGCAAGGATGTCAGCAAAGTTCAAAGTTAATTTATTGTCAAAGTACATATATGTCACCATATACAACTGAGATTCATTTTCTTGCAGGCATACAAAGCAAATCCAAGAAACAATAGAATCAATGAAAGACCGCATCCAACAGAATGGACAAACAACCAATGTGCAAAAGACAACAAACTGCGAATACAAAAATAAAACAAAAAATAGAGAACATGAGTTGAAGAGTCCTTGAATGTGAGTCTATAGGTTATTGGACCAGTTCAGTGATGGGGACAGAAAAGTTGAGTAAAGTTATCTCCTCTAGTTCAAGAGGAGTAATAACTGTTCATGTACCTGATGGTGTGGGTCCTGAGGCCCCTGTACCTTCACCCTGATGGTAGCAGCAAGAGGAAAGCATGGCCTGGGTGGTGGAGGTCCTTGATGATGGATGCTGCCTTCCTGTAACAGTACTGTGTAGATGTGCTCAATGGTGGGGAAGGCTTTACCAGTGATGGATTGGACCACATCCATTGCTTTTTGTGGGATTTTCATTTCAAAGGCATTCATGTTTCTATACCAGGATGTGGTGCAACAAATCAATATACTCTCCACCACACATCTATAGAAGTTTGTCGAAGTTTTAGTTGTCATGCTGAATCCTGAAACACCTCAGTAGAGGTGCCACCATGCCTTCTTCAAAATTGTACTTATGAGCTGAGCCTATCATGTGTCCTCTGAAATGATAACACCAAGGAATTAAAGTTGCTGACTCTTTCCACCTCTGATCCCTGATGAGAACTGGCTCATTTCCTCCTCGTGAAGTCAATAATCATTTCCTTGGTCTTGCTGACGTTGAGTGATATGTTGTTGTTGTGACACGACTTGGCCAGACTTTCAATCTCCCTCATATATGCTGCTTTGTCAACACCTTTGATTTGGCCAACCACAGTGGTATCATTGGCAAATTTAAATATGGCATTGGAGCTGTGATTACCTCACAGTCACAAGTATAAAGAGTAGAACAGGATGCTAAACACTCAGACTTGTAGTGCACCTGTGATTGTGGAGGAGACGTTGTTGCCAATCCAAACTGACTGGGATCTGAAAGTGAGGAACTACAGGATGCAATTGCACAAGGAGATATTAAGCCCAAGTTCTTGGAAGTTTATTGCTTAGTTTTGAGGGGTGACAGTATTGAATGCATCCTGATATGTGCATCTTTGCTGTCCAGATGTTCCAGGGTTGAATGAAGAGCCAATGAAATGGCATCTGCTGTAGACCTGTTATGACGATATACAAATTGGAGCTGATCCAAGTCGCCTTTCAGGCAGGAGTTGATAGGTTTCATCACCACAATCTCTCAAAGCACTTCATCACAGTGGATACAAGTGCTACTAGATGATTGTCATTGAGGTAGGTGACCTCGTTCTTCTTAGGCACCAGTATAATTGAAGCCTGCTTGAGGCAGCTGGGTACCTCAGACTGCTGAAGCAAGATGTTAAGGATATTTGTAAACACTCCAGCTAGTTGATCAGCACAGGTCTTTAGTACTCTGCCAGGTGCCATATCTGGGCCAGATACTTTCCATAAGTTCATCCTCATGTCAGCCTCAGAGAGTGAAATCACAGGGACATTGGGGGCTTAGGAGTTCGTGATGGTTCCTCCATGTTTTCATGGTCAAAGCAAGCACAGAAAGCATTAAGCTCATCCGAGAGCTTAGCCTTGCTGTCACATATGTAGCTTGGTATCACTTTGTAAGGTGTAATAGCATACAGGCCCTGCCACAGCTGTCGAGCATTCTTCAGTGATTCAAGTTTGGTCCGGAATTGCTACTTGACACACGAGATGGCTTTCCACACATTATGCCCGGATCTCTTGTATTTTACTTGGTCTCCAGACCCGAATACCACTGATCAGACTCTCAGCAAACTGCGGATTTTGTGGTTCATCCAGGCTTCTGGTTGGGCAAGACTGAATGATTTTGTGGGGACACATTCATCTACAACTGTTCTTTTAAAGTCTGTGATGACCCTGGTGTACTTATTCAGATCCTCTGATGAGTCCTTAAACACACAAGAATACAAGAAATAGGAGCAGTAGGCCATCCGGCACGTCCAGCCTGCTCTGCCATTCAATCAGCCTGACCTGACCATGGACTCATCTCCACGTACCTGCCTTTTCCCATAACCCTTAATTCCCCAGCTATGCAAAAATCTCTCCAACCTTGTCTTAAGTATATTTACTGAGGTAGTCTCCACTGCTTCATTGGGCAGAGAATTCCACAGATTCACCACTCTCTGGAAAAGCAGTTCCTCTTCATCTCTGTCCTAAATTTACTGCCCCAAATCTTGAGGCTATGTCCCCTAGTTCTAGTCTCACCTACCAGTGGAAACAACTTTCCTTTTCATAATTTTATGTTTCTATAAGATTTCCTCTCATCCTTCTGAATTCCACATGGCCCAGTACACTGAGTCAAAACAATCCTGTAGCCATTCCTCTGCCTCCTGCGACCACCACTGTTGTCCTTATCAATAGAGCATTGCTCTTTAGCCTCTGCCTGTATGCAGGTGGGACAGCCAAGTGATTAGACTTCCCAAAATGCGGTCTAGGCATGGGAAGGTAAGCATTCCTAACCATTGTACAGCAGTGGTTGAGTGTGTTGGGACCCCTGGTGCTACAGGGCAGAGATGTCTTCAAACAAGCCTGACTGAAGTCCCTGACTCCAATATGAAATGCATCAGGGTGGGCTGTTTTTTATTTGGTGATGGCAGCATTCATCTGATTAACATTGGCTTTTGGTGGTATGTAAACTGTGGTGATGATCACGAAGGAGAACTCTCTTGATAAGTGGAATGGTTAGCACTTAACTATTAGATATTCCAGGTCAGGATAACAAGAGTGCAACAAGAGAAAGACCGTTGCATCCGAGCATCAGAGAGTTTATCTTGAAACACAGACCCCCATTTTTTGCCTTCTTCAGCAATTCAGTCCATCTGTGTATCAAGAGCCTTTGGGTCTTACTGACGTATCCAGAGTGAGCCAGGTCTCTGTGAAACACAGAATGCTGCAATTCCGCATTTCCCTCTGATATAGCAATCCTGTTCTTAGATCCTCAGTCTTCTTCTCCAGCGACTATATATTTGTTAACAAGATACTGGTTAGAGGAACTTTCACTTCTTAGCATTTCAATCTGCCTTGGAGTCCTCCACCCCTCGGTCGTCCAGCCATACCAATGTACTTTTGTCCAAAGGTGCCATACCTGCATGCTTGAGAGTTAAGTATGCCGAATTCATCAGGAGATTGTGATGTCGCTAGTTCACTAAGACAGTTGAAAAACAAATTGCTTAAAGGGAAATTAAAGGCTGCAGATTGCAGTGAGAGCAACTAAGAGGTATATTTATTAGTTTTGTAAGCAGCCTGCTACACATCACCACCCTTTATTCCCTGAAATACACTAGAAACCAAATTAATTCATTTTATAATAATCAAGTTATTATTACATATCTAATTACTTCTTTCTTCAAATTCCAAATTGTAAAACAAGTTTAAATTCCACAGCAGCCATGGTAGGATTTGAACTCATGTCATTGGATTGGCAGTCAGGTAAGGAGAACTGTTCTGCCACTACTGCTCCCTGTTTTAACATCTTATTTTTAACCACAGGCTGCTCAGCTTACCAAGCCTTGGGAACCCTGCAGCAGAGAGAAGACCTTTTTAGCATTGCTTGCAAACCCAAGCAGAGCAAAAGGTTTCTTTCCCTCTGGATTCAAACTAGTAAACACTCCTTACCTCGTGTCCCTTAAACATGAAATTGATACTGCCACTGGCCACCATCTTATCACCCCGTTGCATTTTGCTACCCAAAAAGCCTCTTGTCTGCAAATGGATACCCGACTTTAAAATGCTCCATTTCTCAGCCTCACACAACTCATCTACAGGTTCACATGCCAGTTGTGGAAAGCCCTATTAAATTTTGGAGAGAAAACATGAATTAACTTTAGCATGGGATGTGGCATAAACACTAGAATTATGACAGAGCCTTTGTGCAACATTGGGATTCTAGATTACCTACATCTATATTGCATTACTCAGAGGTTGGAAGGTTGAAAAGATAACCAGGCCTTTTTAAAATGAAAAGCTACAGATAAAGCGCAGGGACTGATAAACTGATATTTCTCATGAGATAATCCAGAACAAGGGAGTTATGCAGATTTACGATTAAAGCCATGCTCCTCTAAAGGAAAGGGAAAACAAATCACAAGTGCTACAATAGAACTCTTCACACCTCCGTTCCCACCCAGGAATGCATTGGATACAGTTCCAGTTAAAAATTTTAAAGGAAGAACACCAAAGATATGAATCACAGCAACACAAATGGAACTGACGTTACAGACCAGTTCTTCCACAACTGAATAGTGACACTAGCACAAGTGCTAAATAGTCAAATCCCATATCCAAGTTTGTGCATAACTGAACCTCAAAACCTTCTCACTTCCCCAAATGGCCTTCCAGTTTAGGTAATTATCGATTCTTTCCTTCATCTCTTTTTTTTTTTTGCAATTGCCTCTTTATACACCTACGCCCCATTCTAAATCTCTCCCAAAATACTGCATGTTTTTCTTCTAGACTCCCCTTGAGCTACATACTACAAGCTTTTGCTCAGTCCCAACTTCTTTAATTTGGCAATGGTTTCTCCTTACAATTTTGGAATTTTGTTATTGAAAATGTGATATAAAAGTGTGATATAATTATGGTTGATAAACTAGCAAAGAAATGAAGACAACACTGTTGTGTGATTATGGAGATATTTCATCTCCCTCCCCCCACTATTGACTAGATGCATCTCAGAACACCCTGCTTTCAGGACTAACAAAAGGTTGAGGTGACAGAAATAAATTATTAAATATGATTACAATATCATAAATAACTTCAGGTCAGAATCTGCCTCTGAGAGGATACACCCCAAATGAGTAATCCAGCAAATAATGCCAATCACATGTGGAGCAAGCAATAGAGTTACTGTTTCAGTTCAATGGTGTTACGGCAAAATTGCAAGTTAGATATGGAACAAAACTTCAGTATAAAGCGGTAGTGGTACGAGTGGGTTCGCGAGGGTTAAGGTTATGGTTTGAACTGTACAGAGAAATGGTCTGTGTTAAAAGTGGAGTCTAGAAGAGATTACTAGGAAATACTGAATAGGCTAGGGTTGCTTTATTTTTGGGGAACAGGTAAGATCGAGGAACTTACTGAAGGTGCATGATATTATGACTGGCCTGGAAGGAATAAATAGGAATACCCTGTTTTCCTTAGTTGGAGAGGAGGTTGCTTTAAGCAAGGGACCTGAATTTAAAGAAATTGCTGAAAAGATTAGAGTGGAGATGAGGAAAGTGATTTTCACCTTGGAAATGAAAAGGTTCTGAGCTCACTGCCCGAAAGACTAATCGAAGCAGAAAACCTCACCACGTTTTAAATGTGCAGGTCCATGAAGTGTAGGATCATATGCTGCTAGGTTTCTTTAGGTTCTGTAGTTTTCTTATAGCCCTGGCAAAAATAGCCTCTTTCCAAGCTGCTCAATTTCTATAATTTTATGAACCTTATGCACCACCTTGCAAGAAGCATATTCACCCCATCACAGGTCCTGTGTGACTACTACTGGTCCCCACTATTAAATATGTTCTTTCCTACCCACAGATTCCTTATCATTTACTCCATTTCAATGAATCAATTGTGTCAATTTCTGCCTTTTCATCCTTGAATTGATTCACTCCACCACCAGTGGAGTGTGCCAAAACTATCAAATGACAGTTTCATTCCCTCCACCTCTTTCCTGCTTGAAGACACCCATACCTCCTCTCCAGTTCTTTTAGTCATCTGCCCCGCTAGCTGCTTGACATCAAGCTTCAATTACATGATGTGGGAGGCTTTTATTCAGATTCAGACAGTAACAAAATTCATCAGGAGTTTCATTACCTTATTTATAAATTACAAACTGTACATTTCCACCTCATGACAAAGCAGGCTGCTGATTCATTTCTGAACATTTCCTCTCATTATAAACTGAACAGATTATACAATATACATATCACAAGCACTGTGAACTATACTACATCCGTCACATCATTCAAAAATATCACCCACCCAAACTTTTATCTTTAAGCAGTGAATTCAGACGTTCAGTATAATTTCAAACCATTGCCATTACCTGCACTTTGGCACCGTCAACTCTGTGCACCGCTTTAGAATCAAAAAGAACATGTCTACCTCGCCTTTCACAATCCTGGTAAACAATCAGTCGAATCTGGTTAACTTGAAACTCCGCAAGTGTCCAGCTGTAAAAGGAGGATATTAAGAATAAAAAATAATCTTTGGTGTATTTTACTGTTAAATCATTTGCATATTGCTTAAAAGAAATAAAAAGTGTAGAATGAGATAATGGAAAGTATTGCACCAAAATTACAAAGCGAATAATTTACAAATTTTGCATAATTATGGATGTGAGTGTAACCTTTTCTTTTCTTTCTTGGCTTTGTGGCTATCTGGAGAAGAATTTCAGAGTTGTATATTTGATAGTAAATGAACCTTTGAACCTAATGGGATAGCACAATGCAGTCTTATGCTCATCAATGTTTATTTTGAGATCTGAATGTCAAGGATTGCTAAGGGCAGCAGAAAGAAATCTACATTGAAATGGAAGTGACCTTCTATAGCTTTACTTCTCTGAAGGTTTCCAGATGTAGAAACTGATGGTACTGTCCTATAGACTTGCTAAGCCACACACACACACACACACACACACTCACTCTTGTCAATCCAAAGCTTTCTACATTACATTACAGCATCTGGCAAGAGGATAACCAGTCAATTATAATTATTTAACTATAAGCTGCATTTTCTACATCAGAATTGCTCAGTTAAACTATCCTTATAAACAACCAAGCCACAGAGCTTTAGAAACAGCAAACATTGAAGAATGTTGCTTATATCAGTGGAACTGAAACTACAATGTTTGGACAGGATCCATGAAGCATGTGCCAAAAAGTTGGTCAACATGCAGAGGATGTGAACACATTTTGTAGAGTTACTGGATATAACTCTAGACATTTATCTATATATATTTGTATACCATCAAATGAGACAATGTTTCTCTGGACCAGGGTGTAAAACACTGTAGTACCCAAAACACATAAACACATAATAATTTAGAAAATTAATAATTAAATCTATAAATGAATAACACATAAATAAACAAAGTAAAGTGCATAAATATTGTAGGGTACAGAAGGATTAAATGGTGACACTTTGAATATGATGTAGCAGGGAGTTCAGAAGCCTGATAATGGCCTGAGGGAAGAAAATGTTTCCCATCCTGACCGTTCTTGTCTTTATGCATCGGAGTCTCCTGCTGGGTGGTAGAAAGTCAAAGAGGATGATGGATGGATGGGTGGGAACCCTGATAATACCAAGGGCTCTGTGTAAACAGTGTTCCTGATAAATGTCCCTGATGGATGGTAGGGAGACCCCTATGATCCTCTTGGCCGTTCTCACAGTCCTTTGTCGGACTATGCTGTTGATATAGCATCAATACAAAGACAATCTGGTTAACAACATTTTGTCTAAAGCCCAAAAAGGCACGAATTGCAGCAGAATACTATAAACACAGAAGTGTAATAAATTGCACATCATCCACAGGTAATAAATGGAATTAGTAATTCTCTGACATTGGCCAAAGGTGATCAATACAAATTAGCAAACTGAAGTAGATATGGAAAAAAAATCCTAAAAATTGCTTAAGCACCATGATTTTCAATTTTAAGAGACGTTTGGTATCTTTGACACATTGGTTTTATAATGTAATCGATTTGTTGCTATTTTAAGCCATCTGACCCAACACCTGAAGCAAAGAATCTGGCACGGCAGTGCCAAAAATTCCAGGACTTAGCTGGAGCCCAGAACTTGGTGGCATGGTCTCAAACAACTGAGTGATTGCTCGTTAGAATAGTGGGAAAAAAATAACTCAAGCTGTTAAACTTCAGTTGAGTATATTCAGAGAAAAGTTACCCTCTATTCTGAGGGAATGCCTATGAAAGTATTCAACTTTAATGGAAGTACAATAGATGGAGCTTCAAATCTCTTATGTAAAAGATCTACATGCAAATTTAACAGCAACAGGTTGACTCCACTTCTAGTACTAGTGAAGACTTTTTTTATGGTCGGGTGTACATGTCAGTTATCTGCACAAGTTTGAAGTACTCTGTACCATTATGCAGGTAAATGTTGATTAGCCTTTCTCCTTATGTACTCGAACATCAGTACTCACCCCAATACTGTTAATACTTAATGTATAAATAAAAAGGTCCAAATTTCTAATCTTGACATGTTTCAATTTCTGTTATAATCCCTTATAGAATAAAATGACTGTTAATAAGGTTTTTGATTTTTGCATTGTCCCCTGATAAAATCCTCACGCTGGAGAACTCATTACTTCTAATCTGCTCAATTAATCCAGTTCTTTGTTTTTATGAAAGAACTTATTCTTACTTCAAAAAACATCTGAAACACAATTTGCAAAAAAATGCCACAGATCCCAGAAAGACACTCAGTAAATTTGCCAACTGACATAATCACAGTGACAAGTGAGATATTGTCAGACATGATTTCCTTGTGATTTTGGAAAACCATCGAACAAACAAGCTGCTGTAACTCTCATCACAAATTCAAATAGTCTACAATCAAAGTCATGTAGATTCACTTTCATTATTTTCTGAATTTTTGATATTATATGATTAAATGAATGAAAAGCATTAAAGCTATTTTCAAAAACTTGCCGAAAACTTTTTGGTCTGCTGTGGAAAAGGACTGCCTTGCCTCCTTAAAACATATCTGCTGAACTTGGTAACTAGCTCTTGTTGTTCCTAACTCTTTTGATCAAGCAGTTAGCACAGCAAGCTAAAAACTACAGTCCAAGGCTCAATACATGTTCAAAAGAAAAAGGAAAACACCTTTCATCTCAGCCTGAAACGTCGACTGTACCTCTTCCTAAAGATGCTGCCTGGCCTGCTGCGTTCACCAGCAACTTTGATGTGTGTTGCTTGAATTTCCAGCATCTGCAGAATTCCTGTTGTTTGCGAGGAAAACACCAAGGTGTTTTGTATGCTAATTGGAAAACAAGCCATTCTTCTTTAGTACAGATTGATGTCTGGTATAAAGACATTCTGGGAAACCATGCTCTAAGTAAAGATATATAATCAATTCCATTGAAGTTACATGCATACAAACAGGTTAAAATGATTAAGATTACTTAATCATTTTAACTTACTTGTATGCATGGATTTCTCAATTTGTGAAGACTACATACTTCAACACAGTTCCTATTATCTTTAAATTTAGTCAACATGATTTATTCAAATCAAGTTTATTGTCATTTAACTATATTCATGTATATAACATATATAACCATATAATGCATACAGAAACTACGCAATGTTTCTTCGAACCAGGGTGTAAAGCACAATATCATACACAGCACACGACAGCTTAGCAAGGATAAAATTTACAGATCAATCACACAAATAACAAACTAACGTGCATTAATATCAAATATTGTAAGGTACAGAACAGATTAACCAATGACACTTTGATTACGATGTGGTAGGGAGTTCATAAGCCTAATGGCCTGGGGGAAGAAACTGTTTCTCACCCTGGCCAGTCTTGTTTTTATGCATTGTAGTCTACTGCCTGATGGTGGAAAGTCAAAGAGGATACTGAATGGATGGGTGGGATCCTTGATAACACTAAGGGCCCTGCTTGTACAGCGCTGATAAATGTCCCCAATGGATGGTCGAGAGAGCCCTATGATTCTCTCAGCTGTTCTCACCGCCCTTTGTAGGGACTTCTGATCTGATGCTTGACTACTCCCATACCAGGTGGAGATTCAACTTGAAATACTAATTAAGGTACCAAAAGAATACATGGCTTCTATCAGTCATCCAGCCAATATCAACTCTATGCTCCCATCATTCTATTAAGACCAAAAGTTTGAAGGGTGTGAGACATCAATGAGCAATAGTCCCTGGCTGATGACCCTGCAGCTGACCCAAGGGCCACCTTGGAGGTACAGCAGGCAGCAACGCCAATCAGGAAACATCTTCCTGTAAATCTCGCTTGGCAAGTTTTTCAAATGTATTTAATTGCTACTGGAAATATGCCATGCATTGAATCAACCACAACTGCTTACGTACTCAATGCACACAAAAACAGCAAATATAATCTAGTTTAAAAATCTTATCCAGTTAATAATGGTGGAAAAAAATGGAAATAGAGATAGCATAGTCACTACTTCACTGTAGTAACTGCTTTACCAATGTACAATTGTCCAGGTAGGAAGGAGTCAACAAACTATGCCTTATTTGGTATACATAATGATTATACTTCAGAATACTTTCCCCATGGCTACGCTGCCTGAAAATGGAAAAAGAGACAAGAGGCCAAGGCTAAAGGCATTTGAAGTTATCTGTCAAAAAAACCTTGTGATGATCAAGTTTGGAGATCAAAATCTATTAGAAAGTGGAGAACAAATGGCAGGGATCTCAGGCGTCAATACAAAGAAAGACCTTGGGGTACAAGTTTATAGCTCCCTGAAAGCAGTGACAAAGGTGGGTAGGGTAGTGAAAAAGGCATTTGGTATGCTCATGCTCATAGGCTGAGGCAGAAAGTACAAGAGAAGGAATGTTATGGTGCAGTAGCGCAAAACATTGGTTAGACTGCACTTAACAGCATTGTGCACAATTCTGGTCGTCATACCACAGGAAATAAGAAATAGATTGCTAAAGAGATTCACCAGAATGTTGTTGGAATGGACAGCTGTAGTCATCAGAAGAAAAGACACACACTTTTTTGTTCAACTCCAGCTTCAGCAAAGCCCTGGACCTTACAATTCACCTACTACCACAACACACCCACTGCAGACATAATTTCACTGACGTTCGACTCTGCTTTGGAGCACCTAGACATCACCAAAACATCAGGCTGCTGTTTACCAATTACAGCTCAGCATTCAATACCAACATCCTCTCAGCACTAACAACCAAGTTTTGAAACCTGGGCCTCTACACCTCCCTAAATCCTCAACTTCATCAGGAGACCACCATCAGTATGGATTGGTTACAACATCTTGACAATACAAGAGCAAGTCAAAGATATGTGCTTAGCCCATTGCTCTACTCTCTCTACTCATTACTGTGTGGGCACTCAAACAACAACTATAAATTTGTCGATAACATCACAGTCATAAAATCTCAGATGGTGATAAGGAGGCACACAGGCATGAGATAGATCAGCTGTTTGAGTGGTGTCAGAACAATAAATTTGCACTCACTCAATGTCAGCAAGAAACTGATTGTAGGAAAGGGAAGTTGGAAGGCAGCGTCCATCGTGATGGGCCTTCACCACCCAGGACATGCACTGTTCTCTTTGCTGCCATCAGGAAAGCGGTACAGGAGCCTGAAGATCTATACTCAATGACTCATAAGCCATCAGATTTCAGAACAGTCCATGAACTCATGACCACTACCTCGTTATTTTTGAACCATTTTGAAATTTATATTAATTTCTGTCTCTGCACTGCACTGCTGCCCAAAAATAAATTTCACACAAGTCAATGGTAATAAACTAATGATTGTCAAGCTTTCTTAGGAAGACATGTCTGAATAAGGTCATCTTTTTTTTTAAAAACTCCAAGGAATGGACACAAAAGGATCTGTAAATGCAATGCGACCCCAAAATAAAAAATTAGTTTCGCTTACCTTAGATATTGCCTAACATCCAGCATTTTCTGTCAGAATCTAGTATCTGCAGTTTGGTTCTGATATTCAAATTCTGAATTATTCCCTACACAATCATCTTTTCAGCCCAATAAAATGAAACAAACAAAACACGTTTAAGCCAAAGAGAATGGAAGAGATGGTAATTTGTAAGTTTTCTTTTAAAAAAGATGCAAAATACATTTTAAATAAAAATCCACTAAGCATACAAAACCTGCAACTGCCATATGTATCAACGATAACCAAATTACATAACAGATGAACCATTTCTAACCAAGTACTTCATTAGTTAAACCAGTTGAGTGTGACACTTGTGTCATGAGTTAATAGCTTATCACATCATCACATGATACCTTGTGCTGCTCCTTCAGAAACAAGCTTTTATGAACTAGCTCTGCAAGGTTGTTCAAACATTGGCTACAATAGTCTAAATGCTATCATGTGAGTGGCTGTCATCTGACAGTTCTTGGCAGCCTTGCTGATCTCCGCAGGTCACACAGAAAGCAAATATATGGAAGCTTTCAAAAAAAAATGTAAATCTACAGTGCAACTGACATGAAGCTACTGAAATAGAATATGCTGAAAAAGAATTACTGAAAACTACAAACGAAAACCACCTATAGAAACTTCAAAAAGGAACACAGCATGTTGCCTTGTTCTTCAAAAACAGGAAAAATGTGTGTTTTCTATTCATCAAAAAAAAAAGCACTCAGGCATTTGAAAGGTCTTACATTTGGTAAGTTCTGAAAGCACATCAGTTGCACACAAAAAAGGTAAAAAGACACACAATCCACAGTTCTGGAGCAACTTCTTCCCCTTCCCTCCATCTGATTTCTGAATGAACAATAAACCCATGAATACTTAATCAGTATTTTATCCACTTTTTGCACTACTTATATGCTTGCAGTAACTTATAGTTTTATTATTATGTATTGCAATGTACCGCTGCCACAAAACAAATTTCATGACATATGCGGATGATATTAAACTTGGTTCTGATTAATCTTCATGTTCTGGTACTGACAGCAAAATAACAAGAGCACAATTAGATGACAAAACAAGGGCAACTAGATAAAATTACTGCTGTAAGACAGTTCAAGAACTTGGCCTCCAAATATGCAAACATCATTTGAAGCTCCAAGACCAATTCTGGGATATTCATGGTTTTGAAGTGGAGGCACTGGAGGTCAAATAAACGCTCCTGTCCAGTAAATTAAGTCCATCCTATCAAGTAGCTTGTTTGCAAGCGAGATGCACTGAGTTATTGAAGCATACAAAGAGAATAGGTTTCAATGAATATCTTCATAGTCTTTGTTTTCATGTTAAGTATGAAACCCATCTGTATTCCAACCTGCCAACACTCCATAAAAACAATAAAGGTCCACAATGAACCCTTCCCAAAAAAAAACAAAAAAGACCACTTCCCATACTTTAAGAGCCACCTTTCAGTACAAAAGATACCAACAATGAACTTTACTATTGCCTTTAGTGCACCTACCCAACCCTTAACTATCTGGGAGATAGAGTAATTGACAATCAACAGCTCAAACCTGGCACAAATCTTAAACATTTATTAAACAGTTGTGAACTCTGTATGCTTCTAAAAAATGAGGACAACTCTGAAGATGTTTGAGGTAGTTGAAAGTCAATCATTTCAGCCACGGGACATTTCTGCAGAAGTTCTTAGGTAGCATTCTAGACTCAACATTGTCAGATCCTTCAAATACCAGATCAGAAGTAGGGAGGTTCACTGATGATAGCACCATTTGCACTCCTTACGTTACACAACAGTCCACATGCAAATGCAGCAGGATCGAGACAAGGGAAGACAACGGCACCTACTTTACTTGCATCTTCAGAAATAGCTCTATTTCTATCTTTAATATCCTCTTTTTAATATCTTCCTTTTCAGGGTTCTTTTGAAGACTCTGACCTGGTTCTGACTCATGCTGACTTTGGTTCTTTGCGGGAATGGGATCCACTCTTGGGGTCTCACAATCAGCCGTTTCTCGATATGCCAAGGACGCGGTCTGGAAGACTAGCGCACCTTCGGGGTACCAGATTTTCGTGGCTCTGGAGGCAGGTGGACTCAAGTTTGGTGTCAACGTCTGGTGCATCGTGGAAGACAGAAGATCAAAAGCAGCGAGCTGGCTGCATGACCAGAGACCCAAGTTCTTTGGGCACAGAGCTCAGAAAAAGCGACAACATATTTTCAACACCATAAATCTGTGAGTTGTTTGGTTATGTCTCCCTTCTCACTGTGAAATGGATTCACCTTTTTCCTTTATTAGAGGGGGGGGAGAGGGGGGGGAGGGGGGAGAGGGGGGGGAGGGGGGAGAGGGGGGAAGGGGGAGGGGGGAAGGGGGAGGGGGGAAGGGGGAGGGGGGAAGGGGGAGGGGGGAAGGGGGAGGGGGGAAGGGGGAGGGGGGAAGGGGGAGGGGGGAAGGGGGGAGGGGGAAGGGGGGGACGAGTAGTGCAAGTCTGTATCTTTACTGATGCTTTGCTACACACTGGAGTGCTTGGTGGGAGTGCCTTTGCTTTGCTGCTGCTTATGCGTGGGAGGGGTGAGCTGGGGGGGGCTTTGGGGGTTCTAAAATTTAACTGTCATTCATTCTTTGGGACACTCCTTTAGCTTTTGTGGATGTTTGCAAAGAAAAAGAATTTCAGGATGTATATTGTATACATTTCTCTGACATTAAATATACCTATTGAACAATATGCTGGCCTGGGCTGATAGAACATTCACACCACATTAGTGCTGAGCAACCATGAAACCCCAGCAAAGAGAAAATCCAGTTATCACCGTTTGCCATTTGATGGCATTACCATCACCCAATCTCTCATCATCCGGTCATGTTAGGAGTGCAACTTTGCACGTGAGTGGATGAGTAGCTTTAACAAAACTGAATGACATACTGTCACACATCCTTCCGGGCGGAGCTGCCAAGTTTTGAAACGCTTAATTCTATCCTCTTCTGTTATTGTCACTTTTGTCACATTCCTATTTGCATTCTAGTTACTGCCATATTGTTCTGTTGTACACCCCTCTGTTGTTTTACACACAACTTGCTATTACCATGTACATTGCTTACAGGAGGAAATCCAATACACACTGGCGTATATGACAATAAACTAATCCGAATCTACAGCAGTCCACCTGACAGCCACTCCATCCATCCAAGGATAGTAGCAGCAGGTTGCACTAACTAAATATACAGCAGTGGCTCAACAAGACTCCTTAGGAGGCACCATCAAAGCCAGTTACAAGGACAATGGCCAGCAAAAGCATGGATCACCATCCTGAACTTGCTTTCCAAGCCACATACCATCCCAACTCCATCAGGTAGACAGTACAGTTAGTGCATTAGGCTGCTTTGTCCTATTAGCAACACATCACAAAGCAGCTCAATGCACTAACTGCTGCATGAATTCTCAGATTTATTGCCTTTGGTCAATTCGCTGCTCATCTCTCATTCCCAGTATGAAATGAGGACTGTTGGACATGAAGCCCAC
The DNA here is from genome assembly GCF_030028105.1 of Mobula birostris. Lineage (NCBI taxonomy): Eukaryota > Metazoa > Chordata > Chondrichthyes > Myliobatiformes > Myliobatidae > Mobula > Mobula birostris. The sequence goes on along the minus strand of NC_092373.1, from coordinate 121,994,229 downwards.
TTAAGTTCCCAGCATTTTCTTATATTGTAATTAGTGAGATCAACATAACTGCGGTCACATTGTTATATCTACTGTTCAAATCCCAAAATATCATTGTACTTAATGAAGGAGAGTCAGCAAGCTGTTATTAATGCATCCCCTGGCCTCACAACAGTGGAAAGGCACCATTCAGATGACGACTTTTGAATAGTTGCATTTTGCAGTACAGTGGATTCCTGTTAATTCAGCCATCTGTTAATTAGGTCAGCCGTTTATTTGGAACAACTCTGAAAGAACAAAAATCTAATGGAGAAAATCATCCAGATTCCCTCTGTTTATTTGGGACAATATGCCGCTTAAATGGGACAACTGACTGCTGCCAAACAGCCTCTCACTAGCGTCAGTTGTCTGCACTTGTGTGGCTGTTAGACACTACTTCAACAAGTTAGGAACTAGGAAGAATTAAGGTACCAACCAACAATCTTGAATGCGACCCTGAAAATGAAGATTTGGAAGAATCAATCGTCAAAAACATCGGATGAAGGCAGTTCATTATCTGCACTCGGTGATTTTGTTCATTTACAGTCAATCAAAAGAACACGGTAATGTTCACTGGGTGAATTCCTCCTTCGCTAAATATTAGGAACCAATGCAGTTTAAAGCACTGTAGAAGTATTAGCAGTATTCCAACTTGTTCTGCATTTCATTTAAATATTAATTTGTTAATCAGTTAAACTGCAGTTTGTCATTTTTTAAAAAATATCTTTTTAACTACTTCCATGAAACTTCAGCTCACTGGGGCAGCCACTTAATTGGGCAAAATCTGGTCCCAACATGTCCCAATTAACTGGAATCCACTTTATTTCATTTCTCACCTGAAGCTGCTTAATGTCAAATCAATAACATAATATGGCAAAGCACAATTGAGAACAGCTGTATTATGCTGCCCTCCAAAGAAAGGACAGCAATAAAAAAGTGGCTCTCTATTTTGGATTAAGTGGATCATGTATAGCAACAGAAATATCGTCATGCAAAATACATTAAGACAGATTTCCTTTCACCTCTCAGGAAAATCAAAAGAGAAAGGAAATAATCTTAATTGAGACATACAAGTTAAAAACTATTGTTTCAAACAGGGGTTCCGGACCATTTTTATGCCATGAACCTTTCCCATTAACTGAGGGGTCCGTGGACCCCAGTTTGGGTATCCCCGACAAAGGCTCCTGTATGCGGTAATGTCCGCCATTACTCTTAGTTACATCTGAAAACAGCAGTCATATCACCCTTTCCATATGACGTATTTTAATTGTGCTCTTTTAAACTCAAAACTGTTACAAAAAAACATGTCAACATTCAAGCTCAGAACTACCCCCACAGTACAAAGTCATCAACTGCGCCTATAAACAAACACATGATGCTCTTGCACCCTGGCACAGCTCAAATCAGAAGACAACTGCTAATCACAAAATTAAGCAAGTATGACAGGTCACATTTGGAGTTTAACTTGGTTGACAGAGGAGAAAAGCTGCCAGGACATGTTGCAATAGACACAACAGAACAAGTTATTTAAAAAATATTTTGAATAACAAAAAAAGAATTAATCAAGGGATTGAAATGTGCTCCACATCTTTTTCAATTAATCTTAAGTGACAAGGTTTTGGCAGAAACTTGAATTTAAAGTTTGGCTGAAACTCATAAGTTTTTTTTAAAAAATATGCAAAATTCAGTCTCCCTTGGCAACACACATCAAAGTTGCTGGTGAACGCAGCAGGCCAAGCAGCATCTCTAGGAAGAGGTGCAGTCGACGTTTCAGGCCGAGACCCTTCGTCAGGACTAACTGAAGGAAGAGTGAGTAAGGGATTTGAAAGTTGGAGGGGGAGGGGGAGATCCAAAATGATAGGAGAAGACAGGAGGGGGAGGGATAGAGCCAAGAGCTGGACAGGTGATAGGAAAAAGGGGATACGAGAGGATCATGGGACAGGAGGTCTGGGAAGAAAGACAAGGGGGGGGGACCCAGAGGATGGGCAAGAGGTATATTCAGAGGGACAGAGGGAGAAAAAGGAGAGTGAGAGAAAGAATGTGTGCATAAAAATGAGTAACAGATGGGGTACGAGGGGGAGGTGGGAACTTAGCGGAAGTTAGAGAAGTCGATGTTCATGCCATCAGGTTGGAGGCTACCCAGGCGGAATATAAGGTGTTGTTCCTCCAACCTGAGTGTGGCTTCATCTTTACAGCAGAGGAGGCCGTGGATAGACATGTCAGAATGGGAATGGGATATGGAATTAAAATGTGTGGCCACTGGGAGATCCTGCTTTCTCTGGCGGACAGAGCGTTGATGTTCAGCAAAGCGGTCTCCCAGTCTGCGTCGGGTCTCGCCAATATATAAAATGCCACATTGGGAGCACCGGACACAGTATATCACCCCAGTCGACTCACAGGTGAAGTATTGCCTCACCTGGAAGGACTGTTTGGGGCCCTGAATGGTGGTAAGGGAGGAAGTGTAAGGGCATGTGTAAGCACTTGTTCCGCTTACACGGATAAGTGCCAGGAGGGAGATCAGTGGGGAGGGATGGGGGGGATGAATGGACAGGGGAGTTGTGTAGGGAGCGATCCCTGCAGAATGCGGGGGGGGGGGGGGGGGAGGGAAAGATGTGCTTAGTGGTGGGATCCCGTAGGAGGTGGCGGAAGTTACGGAGAATAATATGTTGGACCTGGAGGCTGGTGGGGTGGTAGGTGAGGACCAGGGGAACCCTATTCCTAGTGGGGTGGCGGGAGGATGGAGTGAGAGCAGATGTACGTGAAATGGGGGAGATGTGTTTAAGAGCAGAGTTGATAGTGGAGGAAGGGAAGCCCCTTTCTTTAAAAAAGGAAGACATCTCCCTCGTCCTAGAATGAAAAGCCTCATCCTGAGAGCAGATGCGGTGGAGACGGAGGAATTGCGAGAAGGGGATGGCGTTTTTGCAAGAGACAGGGTGAGAAGAGGAATAGTCCAGATAGCTGTGAGAGTCAGTAGACTTATAGTAGACATCAGTGGATAAGCTGTCTCCAGAGACAGAGACAGAAAGATCTAGAAAGGGGAGGGAGGTGTCGGAAATGGACCAGGTAAACTTGAGGGCAGGGTGAAAGTTGGAGGCAAAGTTAATAAAGTCAACGAGTTCTGCCCTCCTGGCACTTATCCGTGTAAGCGGAACAAGTGCTACACATGCCCTTACACTTCCTCCCTTACCACCATTCAGGGCCCCAAACAGTCCTTCCAGGTGAGGCAACACTTCACCTGTGAGTCGACTGGGGTGATATACTGCGTCCGGTGCTCCCGATGTGGCCTCTTATATATTGGCGAGACCCGACGCAGACTGGGAGACCGCTTTGCTGAACATCTACGCTCTGTCCGCCAGAGAAAACAGGATCTCCCAGTGGCCACACATTTTAATTCCATATCCCATTCCCATTCTGACATGTCTATCCACGGCCTCCTCTACTGTAAAGATGAAGCCACACTCAGGTTGGAGGAACAACACCTTATATTCTGTCTGGGTAGCCTCCAACCTGATGGCATGAACATCGACTTCTCTAACTTCTGCTAAGGCCCCACCTCCCCCTCGTACCCCATCTGTTACTCATTTTTATGCACACATTCTTTCTCTCACTCTCCTTTTTCTCCCTCTGTCCCTCTGAAAATACCTCTTGCCCATCCTCTGGGTCCCCCCCCAACTTGTCTTTCTTCCCGGACCTCCTGTCCCATGATCCTCTCGTATCCCCTTTTGCCTATCACCTGTCCAGCTCTTGGCTCTATCCCTCCCCCTCCTGTCTTCTCCTATCATTTTGGATCTCCCCCTCCCCCTGCAACTTTCAAATCCCTTACTCACTCTTACTTCAGTTAGTCCTGACAAAGGGTCTTGGCCTGAAACGTCGACTGCACCTCTTCCTACAGATGCTGCTTGGCCTGCTGCGTTCACCAGCAACTTTGATGTGTGTTGCTTGAATTTCCAGCATCTGCAGAATTCCTGTTGTCTCCCTTGGCAGTTAGGAGGGAATTAAATCAAAAATATTTTTCTTATTTTACATCTCAATTTTTAAAAAAGATAGCATAGATCCAAAGAAACTTTGGCATAAAATAGCAGCAAAAGCAAAGGCAACAGGAGTTGTCCATTAGATTCCCAATGTGTGCCTGCATCTTGCCAGTTTTATGCATATAAACACTATGCCCATCTACACATCGCCATCTTTACAGCCTACAACCAGGGACAGTGCATTGTATGGGGCCCAAACAAACTCAGAGCAAAAATAAAAATGTCAGACCCACATCCATTCTTCATGTGGGAAGCATGCAAGGACATACCTCCTGCTTCTCATATGGTAGGAAAACCACTGAAGCAGTTTTTGAAGCCACTTTTTAATAGCCATATTTACCCCATCATGCACAAAAATACACCTTAGTGTGACAAATGCAATAAACAATTACAATTAATCTAAAGAATCTATCAGCAAACAGCCTTTACAAAATTTGGTTCCACTGTGTGACGAATAAATTGAACACAAATCTAATTAGGCATTGCTTGGTGAACTCATCGCATTGTTCCTTTTTATACCGAGTTTGGTAGGATTACAAATTGTGTATAGAAACATTAAATATACATAAACTTCATCATCCACAACCAACATTTCAATTTAAAGTTTCAGAGAAGTTGCAGATGTTAATAATATGTGGAGAGGGGAAGAAAAAGAGGCTTTGGTAATTTGCTGCAGAGAAAAGCAAAATTATTACTGATAATTTACATAACTGACCAGTTACAAAAACAGGAAGCAAGTTAGCTGTAAAATTTGAGTTCAATAAGAGGCTGAGAAGCTCCAAGTACCCCAAAAGAAGCAATGTTGTTCCTCCAGCTTCTGGTGGGTCTCATCGAAACAAAACAGGTCAGGGCTGCTTCCCACATACGAGTATTAGTGACTGGGTAGGCTTGCAAGGAGGGATGAGATCAGAGTCTGGGCTCGATACACTGATTCACATTTGCCAGTTGATTGGAGTGGCACACTCTAACGTCGGAGTAGCGTGGAGAATTAAAATGAACTGATCTTGTTGTAATGTTACTTTTCTTCTCTCTACTTTTATTGTCCAAAGCATTGGATGTTTCCAGAAATACGACCTGTACGTCTCAATATCCCTTTGTTATCTTCTGTAACTGCTCTCGTTCATTTATCAATCAGATGCTTCATCAGCAGCAACTCTGGCCTCACCCAAAAGATAGTCACCGTATCCTGTCCCTGCCTCTTCTATTCCCTCTGTGACCTAAACTATCATTTTCTCACTTCAACCAACACACATCAAAGTTGCTGGTGAATGCAGCAGGCTAGGTAGCATCTCTAGGAAGAGGTACAGTTGATGTTTCAGGCCGAGACCCTCCGTCAGTTCTCACTTCCCCCATTTTGACAAAAGACCTTCAGCCAGAAATTGTTTCTCTTTCCCCAGGTGTTGCCTGACCTCAGTGTTTTTCATTTATACTTCTGGTTCCAAAAGAACTACTTTAACCTCAGTTCATAACGTAATGGCTTCGATTATAACTTTGGACTCAAACCTAACACTTCCCACTGACATATCAGTACATTACTGAGAGGTATATTAAACTAAACTTTCCAATGGACAACTTTTCATGGTCTATTTTGGGCCTCAAACATTTTCTTATGGATATCAAATAACATGCAATAGATAACACATGAGTTAACACAGATTAATACAGAGCCCAGTTATGATAACGACTTGCAGTACTGGATCAGGACTTCCAAAGTCAAGAGAGTGGAACTATGAAACAGCTATTCCACTTTAAAAACTCTCCCACACAGGTTTCTGTCATCATTGGATACAAATGACAACTAATCAATCAATGGAGATTTTGAATACACCCCAGATATTGTCTTCACAACACTGAAAACATGATATGCAAGTATATAAATTGCTTAGAGGAAAGAGTGCAACAAGTTCACCTGCCAAACATTTCAACGCACTTGCACATGATTAAAATTAAACTGTGCCTTAAAGTCCTATAAGCACAGAAGTGTAAATTTCTCCAGAGAGCCAGACCCTCCAATCAATCTGCACATGTCAATCAGTGCATTGAGCCTCGATTGTGATTTTATCTCTCCTTCCATACCTACAAATTATATGACCTTATTGCTAAATAAGCTTTATACACTTTCACCGACTTCACAATGAAGTTACCATCCAGAGCAACTGAGATACAGCGGCTGACAGAATGCTGCAAGCACAACAACTTGTGTCTCAACATGGATAAGACTAAAGAGGTGATTTAGGAAGGTACAGGCTGACCAATCCTCAATTGTGCAAATACGCCTCCTCGGCTGAGAGGGTTAGGAGCACCAAGTTTCTGGGAGTGCATATAACGACAATCTCATTTGGTCCCTTACCACCACCTCTTTAGCCAAGAAAGCACAGCAACACTCCACTACATGAGAGATTGAAGCAAGCGAGGCTGCCTCCCCTCTTCCAATGTAACCAATTTTTACAGGAGCACCACTGAGTGTCCTAACCATCTACATCATCTTCTGGAAGGGGAATTGCAAAGCATCTGACCCCAAAGCCCTATGAATGATGCAAAGACTGCTGAGAGGATCTTATTGTTCACCCATCTGAGATATTTATCAAGAGCACCACATACACAGGGCCCTTAGCATTGTCAATGATCCCTCCCACCCATCCCACAATCTCTTTGACTCCTATCATCAGGCAGGAGGTACCATAGCATTAAGATAAGGACTGTTAGGATGGGAAACAGCTTACCCAAGGCTATGAGACGACTGAACTCCCTGCCACCACCCAGGTCTCATCATGCATGAAGCGCCAGTAGCATTTTACAGTTTACTTTTTAAACTTATTAACTTATTTTAAGCAAGTCACACAAGAAAGCTGATAAATAATGGGAAATTTGTCTTACAAGGTTGGCCAAGTTAAGCTAGTAGCTGTTGGAATGTATAAGTGTGAGAGAGGTCTTGAGGGTCTCAAAAGACTGAATGCAAAAAGGATGTTTTTACTTGTGAAGACATCTAGAATTATGACATATTGTTTAAAAATAAGGATTGCACACTTGGCGACAGAGAGGGTGCATAATTTTCTGAGGGCTGAGTGTCTTTGGAACTCTTTTCCTTTTAAGTGCATAAGAAGCAGTCTAAATATCTTAACACACAAGAAGTTATGCAAGGGGATGAGGGGTTACCAGTGCTGAAAATCCAGCCATTCATTGTGGATTACAGGCAAGAGGCCAAATGACCTGCTCTGAACTCATGGACATTGATCGTTCCCCATTTTAGAGCCATCTGTACCATCTTAAATTTCATATTAGATCCCAGTTTCTACATTTATAATGGAAAAGTCCGGGACTGCACGAGGGTGCAATTACAGTTTCAAATCAGAATCAGGTTTTTTTTAAATCACTGACAAATGTCGTGAAATTTGTTGCTTACGGCAGCAATACAATACATAACAATTACAAGGCTCTCCTCCGTTATGTCCTGTTTAAGTTTAGAGAAAATAAGTCGGACATTCGAAACACCCTTTAAATTTGAGCAAATCTGGCGACCTTTTAGCCAATATTTTCATTTAATTTGATTTATTACTCTTTCAATCTTTTTTCCCCCCCAAAGTTTTAGAGTTGATCGGAAAGTCTTTCTTTTTTGGTCTTATCCTCAAAATGGACTGCCCAGTCCCCTTTTTTTGTTTTTCTTTTAAATGTATAGTGCAGTGGGTTTTTTTTCTCTTCATTTAAAACTCTCTTTTCATAAACTGATAAGAGGAGAATTGCTGTTTTCAGTTTTTTTTTAATCTATTTTATACTAGTTTAACAATATCTATGATTTTGACAATGTCTATCTTAATCTTGGTTTGTATTATTACTGATAATATATTTGAGATAATTATGCTCCTTTTAAATAAAGAAAAATTACAATATTAAAAAATAAAAAGAGTGAGAGAGCAAAATAGTGACGTACTCTCCACAGACTCAATAAAAAAAAACCATAAGGCAATGCAAACACTGAAAAACATTCATACAAAGCCAGGCTATGGTAAGAATATGTGGGAGTTGGGTATAGTGAAGAGCAAAGGTTGTTTTGAGAATTATAGGAAATGTGTGTGGTTACCATCGACGTTCTTCCAGCAACCAACGTCCATTCTAAATGTTGATTATTTTTCTTGCCCCAAGACTCATTACTTCTCATCAAAATGGAATGGCAACAAAAAAAATTAAGAACAAACTAGAAAAAAATGAATGCAGATTCATCTGGATATGAATACAGACTCTAGCTGAACACCCACATACTGACAAGTGTCAGAGATGCTGCCTGACTTGCTGAGTTCCTCCAGCATGTTGTGTGTATTGCCATAGTTCTCCTTGCACATCTCTGATGGTGGTTTCACTATGCCATTTCTCTCAGTCTCTACCTTATCCGTGATCCACCTCTGCCTTCATGCTATAGTTCAACTAAATTCTGGAAGTGAACCCTTCATCTTCAAGGGCATCTTTGGACGCAAGCCAACTGATCACAGTTGCACCAGAAGAAACCTGGATAGGTCAAGTGTTCACTTCTAAAATTCAGCAGAGATTCCATTATCCCACTTTGAGCTGAGTTCACTCCACTATATAGCACCTCTCTGACTTTGCTCTGCAGAAATGCTCAAGTAAATTTTTCAGCAGCAAAATTTGATGGCTACATGAAAAAAGAAATCCTTGTAGCAGTTGAGGCACATAAATCTACATGACTGAGCAAGTGTTTTAAATGTCACTTGCTTTTTCTTTCTAGTTTAAAGAAATACGGTTGAACACCATTTTGGATTATAAAAAACACAGATTTTATAGATAAAAACTGAGGTGCCAATAGCATTGACTCTCTGAAAAAAAAAAGGCTCACTGAGAAGTTTAGGAACTTTTGGTCTAGACCTAGACCATACCCTTCACACATTCTCTTCATTCCACCTTCGAAGCATGTGATGCAATCTAATCCAAGCACCAGCTAAATAAAGCAGTTATGTTACCAGGCATATTATTGGTCTCTGCAATGCATACAGAGAACAATTACCAACTGCCACACAGTCTAATGGCTGTGTTCACCTCGCAAACTGCCAGGAAATGCTAACTTTAAAATCAGCCACATTATGCATGTATGATAGATTCAGATACATTCTAAATGAAACTCAAGTGAGAAAATAATTTCATGAATGAAATACTTCAATTTCTGATAGAAGAGCAGAATTAAATTTCTTCTGAAACAGAACTGAATGGTTGAGTTATTAGTTATTAAATTTTCTGTCAACATTAACTAGATTTTGCATTATAGTATTTACTATATGGTGTAATTAATTTTGCATTCTAATGCTTGTGTTAATCACAATGAGGTTCAGAAAGGCATTAAATTCCCAAGGAGAATTATGCCATCCTAGAATGTCCCATTGTAAATGTGCTCAAACATGTAAAACTAGATAATTTTATGACATGACATATTTGCCTGTCTGCATGGACTAGGGAGACAAGGTACACTGCATTAGAAGATAACACTCCCTATAAAGCATTTTTTCCCGAAGTGGTGCCCAGTAACAGACAATTACAGACCTACTCTTACAGTTTCTACGGTAAATCTGCTGGTGCAAACGTATCCAATTCTGTATCAATTGTTAATTTGCAAATTTATAAAGTTTCAGTAATGAACTGCATCTGTGGTACAAGACAAAGATTTATACAGAAATATGGATGATAACATGCTGCACTAAACCTCTAATACAAATACTTGCCATGAAGTGTAGCATTGGATTTTCAAGTGATATTTAAATGGTATTACTTACGTCCTTCGTATGAGTAAAAATCTTTACGTTATGTCTCTGTCTAAACGTACAATTTATCATATTTTATAATAAATATTACATACAACAGGATAGTCAATATAACATAGAAATACAAGCAATCATTAAATGTCTCCAATGTGCTTGCATTTAAGCACTCAGAATTCTCTTCCATTATATGCTTCAGAAACCAGCTTGTTTCACTCTGAGGTTTAAAAAGTTTCAATGAGATTTTATATATATACTTAATATCATTAACAATTTAGAGATAGATGAAAATTGTCTTCTCAGTAATGAACAAATATTTAAATCAGCAAGGCAAACTAAAAGTAAGATCACCTTACCTACATTCCTGCCTACAAGTGTGAATGGTCACATCTAGTACATTTCAGACTGAGTCCAATAAATATCAAATACTATTGAGGGAATTCAAATTCCAGATAGCTGCTATGTTCGGGAATACATCTACTTTCTGAGAATTGCTTTAAAATTACTCAATTGCCCACCTTCAATATTGTCCAATAACAATCACCAGAATCCTAAATGGCCCAACCACAAACACCACAGCTAGGTACTGTACAGACAATGCGTCAAGTTCTGATTCTTGAGCCTTTTTATCTTCTAAAGAATACTACTCTTCCTGCTGATATGAATTCTAGCATCATCCAGAATGATGCCCCTAATCAGAAACATAACCATTCCACCACCATCAACATCGATTTCTTCCAGCTCCTGTTTACATCATAAGATGAGTGGCAAAAACTGGAAGTTTCCCTGAAAGACTCCCAAACCTATGAATTCTCCCACCAAAAGGCTCAAAGGACAACAGGCACATGGGCTGTTTTCTGCTTCGTGGAGACCGCTTTCACTTGGTTACAAATCATTCCTTAATTGCCACTGGAGCGAAACTGTATAGGACTCCTCACCGAACAACACATATATAGGAATACCTAACTGTAGTGGTTCAAAATGATACCTCACTGCCACCATTTTATTGGCCATTAGGTATGTGGAATAAATAATGGCTTGTAAATCACCATGAGTAAACAAAGTCAAAATATAGAAAACGGCATTTCCTGGTCAAGGTTGAGTGCATTGTCATATACACAAGTAAATATATGCACAGGTTCAATGAGAAACACACTGGCACATTGCATCATATAAACAGCATTCACAAGAAAGACTAATTAAAAATTACACCTCCCCCCCCCACACACAATTAAATCAAAAGCCACTGTGATATTACAAAGGTATGAAACGTGACAAATTGATGAATCTTTCATATTTCCACACACACATAGAAATTACAGTTCGAACAACACCATGCCAATTCAGCATAGTGACACAGTAAAATTGACCTGTAAAGTTAGTTCGGAATTCTTCAAGTGGTAAAGTCACAAGCTGAACTTCTGTAGAGCTCCATGCCAATAAGGCTAATCTTTTGTCTGGGAAATAAAAACATTCCAGAAGAGAATCAATCACGTTATGAACACATATGGAGAGAACACAAAATCAAGTGACTTGTCAGAAGTTGAGTGAAACTCCTCTGCTAGCTGTTAAAGACCATAAAGGAAAGCAAAACTGAGAAAAGATCTATACTGATACTACCCACGTGACGCGTGCAAAATGAGGTACTATTTTCCGAAGGATGCAAAAAAGGGAAAAAAAATCCAGTTATACAGTGTATTTAACAACTTCAGATTCCCCCAGAAGTAATCCATGAGAGTATTAGTTATTCTAGGCTCAACAAAACCCCATAAACAACCACAGTAATAACCAAAAAATCTGTACTAGATGAGACAAATTCACCAAGACATCAGAGATATGCCTAAATAGCTTCCTACTATTTCTATGATGCAGAGCTTTGAGTGATCAGAAAGTTACTTTCTCCGGCCTTTCTGTTTTCCTCTCCTAGCTATTGCTACCCCAATACAAATGTCAGATGAATCTGAGAACCAGGCTCAGCTGTCTGTAAGCTACAACCAAGCTATACTAAAAGCAGATTCATGCTGTTATTAATCATACTGGAGATTGCTTTCAGTAACCCTGAGCTATGCAAACACATTTGTCATGATATTATTCCACCAGCATTAGCAAGGCAAAATGCATTCATCTTACACTGCAAATGAAGTACTGACAGGACAATAATTTTTTTTAAAAAGTTCGATATTCCATACTTGGGTTTGCTTGCCCATTATTTCTGTGAATTGACCAAAGGAACATGACATATTATTAACAGAGAAAGGAAAAGTACCTCAAATTATCTGAACTGCTCATGCCCCTGGTGCAAATTGAAAAGCTCACTGGAAACAAAATATAATGAATGGGTTTTCAGAATCTCTGGGCATTATTTGTTAACATTAAACAATCCTCATAATTGGCACTGAAGACATCAAACTATTGTCTTTGATCACTTTACTTTACTCTCTCCATTATTACACTGTTTATATGGTGAATAAAAATTTTCTGTTGTAGAATGTTGAAAAATCTTTCGTCTCCCATTACAATTTCCATTTCTTAACTATACATATCATAACCCACCCTTGAAGCCGCTTAAATCTGAACCACACTGCTTTTAATCGTGTTGACTGGGATGTTTTGACATTTCCATGCCTTCAAGTTCACAAACCTGCTTCAACTCATCTGGAGTTAAAACTCCAATCTGCATCTTTGTTCTCACTCAACTCCAATTCATATTCCAATTTTGCTTCCTTTGTTTTACTTTCTGTAAATTTTGCATTGAGCAAAACTCTACAATATTGTCTCAACTTTCGCACTCTCACCACCTTGTGCTCCCAATTACACATATTTTTGCTCCTGGTCTAGTTGCTCCACATTTCATCTTCTGTAATTGTACAACCAGAGACATCTATACTCTTCTAATTAAGGCCAGTTACTCATCCCCAAACTTCCGAGAGCCACCCTTTCAAATGCCCAAATCCAATCCCTGGAACTTACTTCACCCCCTTCCTTCTCTAAACCAAAAAAAGTCCTTTAACCAATCTTTTGGTCATCTCTTTAAAGTAGGTTAGAAAACTTGATAATATTTCCAATGAACTGTTTTGGGACAAGTTCTGGACAAAGTGTACCTCGATTAAAAAAATCGCAAACACCCGAGATAAGAAAACATAATGAAATCAATGGATTCTGTCTATGTATAACAGAAGTTACTTCACAGAATATCAAAAAAATAACCAGAGTATCTTTACATTTTGATTAACATATATAATTTATTGAAACAATAGATATAATCAATAACAGATTTTCAATTAATGACATGATCTGCTGAGATTTGAACCCAATCTGATTCCATGAAAAAATTGAGAGATTAACAATAAAAGTAAACTGAAGGACAAAGGTAGTTATAAAAATAGTATACAAATGTAACTAGCTATTATATCGCAATTGCTGCTGGAAGTCTGTGCATAGTCATTAAGCTGAGCCATGACTAACCTCAGACAAACGTGTTGCTGACTTAGATCAAGTTCATATTTGAAAGCTGAACACATAACCACGAGGGTGAAGAAAGATAACTCCACCCCTCACATGGGATGAAACAGCAGCCAAAAGGATTATAGCTACTAGGGAGGGTGAAAGCAGTTGACAAAGAAAAATAATGGGGCTATAACCGCTGCTGAGGAATATGATAAAAACCCCATAATGTTTCTATTAAAAGGGCTGTACTTCATGAGGCAAAAAAATATAAAAGGCACAGGAAAATTTCTGAAATTTCAGCACAATCTACAGTGAGGTAGAAATCACAGCATCACCTTTTTTTTAAAAAGAGCAAGCAATATTAGCAAGTGTTAATACTTAATGACGTGAAACATCACTCTCCACAAATGCTGCCTGACATGCTGAGAATTTCAAGGTACAAATGAGGCCTTCCGTTGATTGGGGTCAACCATGGATACTACATCCTAAACTGTTGCAAGTCGATATGCATGCCAGGGTGAGCGAGCTGTTGCCCATGCAGCAGGCTCCCTCACTTTCCACCTAATAAACCCAAAGGAACAGCAGAGACTGATACAGTTTGGCACGAGTGGCGTCTCTGAAGTTGCTAGTCAGCGTTGAACTCAACGAAGCCTTGGGATTCCAGCTCAGGATTTTCCTTGAGGCTTACTCCCGAAGCCATCCCCATGAGTGGGTACAGCTGCAAGGCAGCAGAGGTTTGAGATCAGAGTTTTTCTCCTCCAAGATGTCAACCACAGTTGACAAGCCCCATCTGCACAAAGCGACTGGTTTTAAGGTGCCAGTATCCCACCTTTGCCCCTTCTCCTGTCAGTAGAAACAATTCCAGGAGCTAAGCCACACGTGAAAGCCAGGAGCTGGACTTGGGTGTTAGAGGCTATTTGCCACATACACCATTGGGAACATGTAGTGGGAACTTACCCCCGCTACCTCCTATGGCTGTGACAACCTTACGGAATCTTCAAGATACAACTTGCTGCCTTTAAGTACGAGCAATTCTTGAAGCATTACATATGTCATTACTTTAAAAATACACATTTAACGAAAATGCAAACAAGGTTCTCTCAATTTTTTTTAAAGCATCAATCCAAATTCCTTCATATTGCTCCCTTCAAAACAATTTCATGATAAGCAAGGGCTTATCCTGGACACAAGGAATTCTGCAGATGCTGGAAATTCAAGCAACACACATCAAAGTTGCTTCTCCCTTGTGACTGAGGAAGCTTATACAACTTGGAAATGAGAAACCAGGCTTGCCCCTTTCTTTTCATAGATCACAGCAGTTGTGGAGGTTGTATCCCTAGAACACCATCCATACTCACAATGTTCCATAATGTGAAGTCCTATTTCCATTGAACCCCACACCTCAGAGAGAGAGCCTTTCCTACAGGAGGATTCTCTCTCATATTAAGCTATTTTATCCATGGTGACTAAATGATCAACCACCATAACTTATTAGCTAAGACCAATATTAGACTTCAAGATGGACAAAACTTATGCACCAGGAACAAGTTTAGAAGTGAAGATACCAGGGAAAGGAAAAGAGATTCAAGAACCAATTTCATGGGTAAAAGGTGGAGGAGTTCAGATGAGTAATGGGTTAAACTATGATGACTTTGTGGAGGTAGAGCCATCAGAGAAAATGACTCTCAGATAAAGAATGTGGCAGCACTGCATGCTGAGATATCTGTTCATTTCCTCAGACTGGAGCGACTCACCTGGGACTGCTAACCCAATCACAGAGGTCATATTCAAGTCTTATTGTTAGTATTGAGTACACAGATAAAAATTGAAAGGCAAGAGAAATTAATTATATTTCCCCACAGACAAATGCTGCAAAGGCAAATTTAATTCTCTCTCAAATTTTACATATAACTTGTCAATTTCCATTACCAAAACACACCGTAATGCAGGTGTCACTTGTACTTCTGGCTCAATCTTTCTCAATTTACATCCTAACATAGTTAACACAAGTGTTTCTCCAATTGAACACTCTAGTGTAGAACATGAAATGACTTTTATACTGACGTCATGTGATAGAAAAGTACTTAGAAAGTATTCACAAACTCAAATATACTTGAAATTCTGCTTCCCCTTAAAGGATTATAAAGCAAAGAACATCTGTGTTTTGGTAGCATAATTTTATTTTGTTGAAATATTAGTAGATGAGCTCCAAAGCTGCACAGATAGATCAATAAGCAAATACCATTGTTAAGTGCTATTTCTTTCAGTTTTATGAAGAACTTAAGAAATAGGAGTGGTCTATTTGTATCATCATGGAGGTTTTGACGATCAAAAGTCATTGATCTTTTACAAGTGTCACTTCTCTGCAGTAATTTCATTCTCTGTGATTCAATTAATACCTAAATAAAGTTTTTAAATGTGACTTATACTTAGTGACTAAACCTCCACAGCTTTCCTTCGGTTAAAAAAAAATGTATGATTTGCTACCTTTTGGGTGAAAAAATACTTTTGTCATCTTCATCATGAATGGCAAAATCATTACTTTGAGGCTGAGCCCTGGTTCAAGACACCAGAAATATCTGTGGAGATAAATAACTGCAATAGCTCTCATGAAATAGAAGCAAGCCCTTTAGCCCATCAAATTGATGCTGGCTCCCAAAACAATTCAATTCACCCAATTATTTCACTGTAACTCATTTTCTCACAAAAGTCCAGCAACTTCACCCCAATTATCCTACCAATGACCTACAATAGGGGCAATTTATTGCAGTTAATAATCTACAAGCCAGCAAATCTTTCAAATACAGTAGGAAAACAGGATCCAGAGGAAACACACAGAATCAAAATGAAAATATGCAAACGCCACAGATAGCATGAGAGGACAGAATCAAACTGGGGTAATGGAGGTACAAGGTATGAACAAAAGTAGCTGTCCACCCTTGTCATACTTCGAATCTTAATATGTATTTTAACTACACAGAACAAAAGCAAGTTATCAACACAGACGTGGTAGAAATTTCTATCCAAACATAATAACAGTCCTGGAATATTATCGTTAAACAAACTATTTATGACATACCCCAATTTGTGTTTTATCAGTATTAATACGTTCTGACGAGAAAAACTAATTATAGCAATACACAGCTAACAACACCAGGTTAACTTTCAATCAAAAGTACTAATCACTTATTGTCTTCAAGAAATTTTCAACTGATTGAAACAAGTGCTGATGATATTAAACGCTAAAGCCTTCAGCTGCCCCTCGAACCCGCCCAGCATCCGGACCCAGACCCCATTCCCTCTCAATACACATCAGGCATTTCACTCGACATTACCTAAACCCCGGACCCTCCTTGGAATTTTTCGAAGGCGATGCCGCATTTGCCCTTTTATTAAATAGCTTCTGTAGCAGAGTTGGAGCCATTTTGTACCATTTTATTGGTACAAAATAAGATCATTCGGTAGCATTGTAAATAAAAGTTAAACAACTCCATTTAGAGCTTCACAGTCATGTGACTAACATCGGCAGCCAGCCGCACCGTACGCTCCCATTGGACACCATGTCAACAACGACCAACTTTCTGATTGGATGTTGTCTCGGTACCGCTATTGATAATTGGACTGGAGCGTACAAATGGGCGTGTTTTCATTGGCTAAGTCCTGAACGCCCTACATCCTCCAATCAAAGCGATTGGATAGTAAGCGGCTGAAGCACGCCTTTCGCATGTGGCCGGTGAAACTCGAGTGGGCTCTGGCGGTTAGCCAGGTGCCTTCTTTCGGGATCGGGTAATGTGGCACCCAAGAGCAAGGTAACCGTAATACAGCAAATAACTGGCAATGAATCAGTAAAGGACACCACGGCTATAAATAGCGTACTCAGAGGATGCGCTTTAGTGCCTTCGAACTGGAGATGATCTCGTTGAATTGGATGAAGACAGCAGTGTTAAAGGTGGACACCGCCAACAAGTGACATCGTTTTTTAAAAAAAAAGTTGGTGGAAAATACGGGTTTCTAGATCAAAATGCTAAAGAATCAACGAGAAAACACTGATTTTTAGATCCAGTATTGCGTAATGAGAGAATGGTTGATTTAAAATGATAATTTTTAAGGGAAATAGCAACACACATCAAAGTTGCTGGTGAACGCAGCAGGCCAAGCAGCATCTCTAGGAAGAGGTGCAGTCGACGTTTCAGGCTGAGACCCTTTGTCAGGACTAACTGAAGGAAGAGTGAGTAAGGGATTTGAAAGTTGGATAGGGAGGGGGAGATCCAAAATGATAGGAGAAGACAGGAGGGGGAGGGATGGAGCCAAGAGCTGGACAGGTGATTGGCAAAGGGGATATGAGAGGATCATGGGACAGGAGTCCGAGAAGAAAGACAAGGGGGGGGGGACCCAGAGGATGGGCAAGAGGTATATTCAGAGGGACAGAGGAAGAAAAAGGAGAGTGAGAGAAAGAATGTGTGCATAAAAATGAGTAACAGATGGGGTACGAGGGGGAGGTGGGGCCTTAGCGGAAGTTAGAGAAGTCGATGTTCATGCCATCAGGTTGGAGGCTACCCAGGCGGAATATAAGGTGTTGTTCCTCCAACCTGAGTGTGGCTTCATCTTTACAGTAGAGGAGGCCGTGGATAGACATGTCAGAATGGGAATGGGATGTGGAATTAAAATGTGTGGCCAGTGGGAGATCCTGCTTTCTCTGGTGAACAGAGCGTTGATGTTCAGCAAAGCGGTCTCCCAGTCTGCGTCGGGTCTCGCCAATATATAAAAGGCCACATCGGGAGCACCGGACGCAGTATATCACCCCAGTCGACTCACAGGTGAAGTGTTGCCTCACCTGGAAGGACTGTTTGGGTCCCTGAATGGTGGTAAGGGAGGAAGTGTAAGGGCATGTGTAGCACTTGTTCCGCTTACACGGATAAGTGCCAGGAGAGAGATCAGTGGGGAGGGATGGGGGGGGGACGAATGGACAAGGGAGTTGTGTAGGGAGCGATCCCTGCGGAATGCAGAGAGAGGTGGGGAGGGAAAGGTGTGCTTAGTGGTGGGATCCCGTTGGAGGTGGCGGAAGTTACGGAGAATAATATGTTGAACCCGGAGGCTGGTGGGGTGGTAGGTGAGGACCAGGGGAACCCTATTCCTAATGGGGTGGTGGGAGGATGGAGTGAGAGCAGATGTACGTGAAATGGGGGAGATGCGTTTAAGAGCAGAGTTGATAGTGGAGGAAGGGAAGCCCCTTTCTTTAAAAAAGGAAGACATCTCCCTCGTCGTAGAATGAAAAGCCTCATCCTGAGAGCAGATGCGGCGGAGACGGAGGAATTGCGAGAAGGGGATGGCGTTTTTGCAAGAGACAGGGTGAGAAGAGGAATAGTCCAGATAGCTGTGAGAGTCAGTAGGCTTATAGTAGACATCAGTGGATAAGCTGTCTCCAGAGACAGAGACAGAAAGATCTAGAAAGGGGAGGGAGGTGTCGGAAATGGACCAGGTAAACTTGAGGGCAGGGTGAAAGTTGGAGGCAAAGTTAATAGGGTCAACGAGTTCTGCATGCGTACAGGAAGCAGCGCCAATGCAGTTGTCGATGTAGTGAAGGAAAAGTGGGGGGCAGATACCAGAATAGGCACGGAATGTAGATTGTTCCACAAACCCAACAAAAAGGCAGGCATAGCTAGGACCCATACGGGTGCCCATAGCTACACCTTTAGTTTGGAGGAAGTGCGAGGAGCCAAAGGAGAAATTATTAAGAGTAAGGACTAATTCCGCTAGACGGAGCAGAGTGGTGGTAGAGGGGAACTGATTAGGTCTGGAATCCAAAAAGAAGCGTAGAGCTTTGAGACCTTCCTGATGGGGGATGGAAGTATATAAGGACTAGACATCCATGGTGAAAATAAAGCGGTGGGGGCCAGGGAACTTAAAATCATCGAAAAGTTTAGGAGCGTGAGAAGTATCACGAACATAGGTCGGAAGGGATTGAACAAGGGGTGATAAAACAGTGTTGAGGTATGCAGAAATGAGTTCGGTGGGGCAGGAGCAAGCTGAGACAATAGGTCGGCCAGGACAGGCAGGTTTTTGGATCTTGGGTAGGAGGTAAAAACGGGAAGTGCGAGGTGTGGGAACTATAAGGTTGGTAGCAGTGGATGGGAGATCCCCTGAGCGGATAAAGTCGGTGATGGTGTGGGAGACAATGGCCTGGTGCTCCTTAGTGGGGTCACGATCGAGGGGTAAATAAGAGGAGGTATCCGCGAGTTGTCGCTGTGCCTCGGCAAGGTAGAGGTCAGTACGCCAGACTACAACAGCACCCCACTTATCGGCGGGTTTAATAATGTTAGGATTCGTGCGGAGGGAGTGGAGAGCAGAGCGTTCTGAAGGAGTGAGGTTGGAATGGGGACAAGGTGCGGTAAAGTCGAGATGGTTGATGTCCCGTCGGCAGTTAGTGATAAAGAGATCCAGAGCAGGCAGAAGACCAGAGCGGGGTGTCCATGAAGAAGAGGAGGGTTGAAGATGGGAGAAAGGGTCATCGGTGGGGGTGGAGAGTCCTTGCCGAAGAAGTAGGCTCGGAGATGGAGACGGCGGAAGAAAAGTTCTGCATCGTGGCGAACACGGAACTCGCTGAGGTGTGGGCGAAGGGGGACAAAGGTGAGGCCCTTACTGAGAACGGAGCATTCTGCCTCCGACAGTTGAAGGTTGGAGGGGATGGTAAAGACCCGGCACGGATGAGAGCTGGGATCAGAGGGGGGAGGCTGGGGGTGTCAATGGAGAGGGGAGGGTTGGGGTTAGAGGAAGATGGAGCCTCTGAGGGCCCAGGAGTTGACGGTGGGATCTGAGGAAGACAGGGCTGCGGAGTGGTGTTGGGGGAAGGGGAGACGGGAGTCACAACAGCAGCACATAAAGACCCGGCCTGGAGTTCAAGGCTGGCGTCGCAGTTGGTGGTTGCGCAATCGCTGTGAAGGTGTCCATGGCCTATTTTGCAAATTTGTTGTTCTATTTGAGAGGCACATTCAGACAGTTCCTTTTGATTTAGAGGTGATCTACTATAAACAGTACAATTTGTCCATAAGTGATTTATTCCATGAACTTCTCTCACTGAATCACCTACTGCAAGTTCTAATCTGTGATTACGACAGTGCCAAATTATCACATTGAGGTAATGTTCCTTGAGAATTGCAGCAGCACCAGATTTGACACCAAGCATTACTCTCGCCCCCATCACTAGCAAATGCTATAAGGTTCTGTTTCAAGTAAGAGTCATCAAACCCATACTTAGTGAGACAGTTCAATAGATGCTTAGCAATAGTTACAGCTTTCTGATGTAGATGAAGCTTGTGTTCAGAAACTGAGTTACAAGTTATTGTTCACCCATTCCCTGCAACATGAGCCTTCTACAACATCTGCATGACCGTGATCCTCTACCAAACTGTCCCTGCTGTACCACACTGCTCTTTGATAAAAGGTTATGACATTTTGTAAAATATGGACTACTTCGCATAACTTAACAAAATCAGGATCAGGTTTAATATCACCAGTGTATTTCAAGAAATTTGTTGGCTTTGTGGCACAGTACAATGCAATACATAATAATAGAAACAATGGTGAATTATAGTAAGTATATATAATAGTTAAATAGTGAAAAAATCTAAATTAAAAAAAAAAGTAAGGTAATGTCCATTCAGAAAGAAGCTGTTCTTTGAGTGTGCGCCTTCAGGCTTCTGTACCTCCTTCCTGATGGTAGCAACAAGGTGATGGGGGTCCTTAGTGATGGACACCACCTTTCTGAGGTATCACTCCTTGAAGATGTCCTGGAGGCTAGTGATAAGATGGAAGTTTACAACTCTCTGCAGCTTACTTCAATCCTGTGCAGTAACCCCCCTGCCACCTCCCCCCCGATACCAGATGGTGATGCAGCCAGTTAGAATGCTCTCTATAGTATATCTGTAGGAACCCTCGAGTGTTTTTGGTAACATACCAAATCTCAAACTCGTAATGAAATATAGCCACTGTCGTGCCTTCTTTGTAGCTGTATCGATATGTTGGGTCCGGGTTAGATCCTCAGAGGTATTGACACCCAGAAACTTGAAATTACTCACTTTTTCTACTTCTGATCCCTGTATGAGGACTGGACTATGTTCTCTCATCTTACTCTTTCTGAAGTCCACAATCAGTTCTTTGGTCTTACTGACTAGCTGGTATATCTTGCGCCTGTACGCCCTCTCATCACCATCTGAGATTCTGCCAACAACGGTTGTACCACGAGCAAATTCATAGGTGGCATTTGAGCTGTGCCTAGCCACATGGTCATTTCTTGACAGTCATAAACATTGAAAATGAAATTCATGGTCAGTTTCAATCCTCTAGCATTTAATTACAAACCAGAGAAAATCTGCAAATGCTGGAAATCCAAGCAACACACACAAAATTACTGCAGCATTTTGTGTGTGGTGCATGGCCTTTATTCAGCTGAGCAATTGGACATTTGAAGATCAGTACCTCAGACCTTGCAAAAAAAAAACCTCATGTTCCACAGGGCAGAGTGGTTCCTCTCTGCTCCTGCAGTTTGGATGACCTACAGCATGCACCTCAGTACTGACTACATACCATCAATCCTATTTCTGCAGAACCCTTCAAATTCACTGGAAGTATAAGGTAAGCATGGTCAATGGTCAACTCAACATCCTCAGCATTTTGGACTTAAATGCATTCAATTGGTTTCATTACACGGGCCATGTTGTTCATACTGTCTGCCTGACAATAGGCTCCTGATGTTGCAAAGTGGACAGAGAAAAAGGTTCAAGCCTCCTGGGGAAAAAAGTGCAACTAGTTTTTCAAAAGCCCTACTCTTTGACCCCACTGAAAGTGGGGAAAAGAGTATGGGAAACCTTGAGTCCATGCATCAGACCGTACAAAAACCCTGTGTAAACAATGGAAGGAACTCACCATCACCCCTTTGTTGCTCCTTCAACCACTGGTGGAAGAGTCTGCAGTTCTCATAGTGGCTTAATCAATCACACAACTCAAACATACAAATGAAAGCAAGTCAAAGTACATCTATTATCAAAGTATGTATGCAGTATACAACCCTGAGATTCGTCTACGCCACAGACAGCCACAAGACATGAATAACCATCGCATCCATTCAAAGAATTAAAACATCAACAGCCCTCCCCCACATGCAAAAAAACAAACTCTGTAAACGGCAGCAAAAAACACAGAATATAAAACACAAATTCAAAAGGCATATTTCAGTTCACCTCAGTGTTCCTCATCTACAAGCCACCCCAGATTGCCCGAACTACCAACAAAACAACAGAGCAACCAGAATAACTATAAACATATCCTAACGTCTTTCAGTCCGCAATCCACAAACTGTGTCGATTAAGCCTTGCTCCGGCACCATCCTCTGACAGCATTGGGGGAGAAAGAGAGAGAGAGAGAGATCTTTTGAATGTAAGGACCTTCCCTTAGAAACAGTGAGGGAGGAGGAGAGAGAGACAGTCACAGGCAGACACCTTCCTGCGGCAGCAGTGGGCAAAAGGCTGGTAGATAGCAGTGAACACTCACTTTCTGCACCTGCCCCAGCAGGCCAGGTAGCATCAATCTTCCTCAGTGCTTCAGTCAGTGAGATCATTGAGAAGTAGAGTTGACCAGTTGATGGGGCCCGTACCCCATCTCCAGGCTTCCTGCCTACAAGCTGCCTTGTGGAATCATCTCAGAGCCAGCAAAACACCAGATTGCTCAATGGGCCCAAATACGCACCACCAGACTGTAGATCACAGGCTCCAGCAGTAGTAGAACCACATATGAAATAAAAGGAAGGCACAAAAGAAGTGAAAGGAGTAGCTTCGTAAACCGTTTTGAGGACATCACCTTTCGTAGTGTTGTTTGCTGGCTTGAATACAGAGACTGCTGCAGAAGGTGATATATAAAAAGAAAAAGATTAATGTAAGCAACCCTCTTACAGACTGCAATAGGAACAAATATATTTGGCAGGTATTTAATCCAGCTGCCTTCATGGAATAAGAATAGAAAATCTTGCGTAAATTGGGGAAAACAAGTCTAGGATGAAGAAGGAGCTCAAAGACATTAGCGTCGGTGAAAAGGAAGTGTTCAAGGAATTCATTAGGTTGAATACCAAGTTTTTGACAGAAATAGCTGTGGATATGGCAATTGTACCTAGTTGTCACCTACAAAAGTTGCAAAGAATCTAGAAAGGTTTCCAGAAAAATCTGAAATTAACAAATATAAACCTGCAACACACAAAATGCTGGAGGAACTCAGCAGGCCAGGTAATATCTATGGAAAAGAGTACAGTTGACGTTTTGGGCCAAGAACCTTCATCATTAGTTTTCATATTTAAAGAGTTATATCCTCATATTCACAATACAGAACATTTTCACTATATCAGTTTCTGGGATAAAGATGTAGGAGTACAAAGGAGGAGTGCACAAGATGAGCTCAAACATGCGAGAGCACTATTTCCCAACCTTTTTTAGCCCAACACCTCCCAAAGCACTTTCATGCTTGCCAATGCCTCCCTAAAGCACCTTCATACTTGCTAGCATCCCTCTTAAGCACAATATACTTTCCAGGGCCCCCATAGTGTAAAAACATGTCTACTATATGCTAACATGAGAAAGATGATTCTGCTTTAAATTTTTATTTGTCTTTATACCTAGCTTACACAGTACCTGTGCACTGTACAGCAGTTTCGATATCAATGTGATTCTTGAGCTTGGTGGTTTTTAGCTAGAGTTGAAATATCTTTTTCAAGTGGTGACAGCAATAAACTTAAGTCCCCGTGCATAACAACGTCCAAATGGTTTCATTTTTTTGTGAGTATGTGGTTGACTGCACTGAAGCCTCTTTCAGCAAGGTATGAGGATAGAAAGGCAATGAAGAGCAGTTTGGCTCTTCTCCAAAGACCAGGAAACTTCGCATGACAGTGTAGCCCCATAGCACAAAAGCTGACATTTTTGCTTCTTCATCATTCTGAATTTTGATAATTCCTTCTTGCGAGCTCTCTTCCTGTTCTTCCGCCTTACAAAGGAATGGGTTAATTACCCAGTCTGGAGTTTCCAGATCATTTGAATGCTTGAATCAATTCTGAAAATCCTTCTTCAGTGACTGCAGGTGTAAGCAGTACTCTTACAAATCGCCATCTGTGAAAGAGAGTGCCATACTTCCCATGCAGGGAAACCATGAGAACATTCTTCTCCCGAAGTTTTGTTTATGTATTTCCAATTCTCTGATAATGATAGACACTAGACTTTTTGCCTGGATTAAATTGAAATTCTCACCCTGCAGTTTCCTATTTAACATGTTGATTTTGTCATACAGATCGGCTAGGTATGCCACATCTCTACGTAGAAGTTCAATCTTGTTTCCCAAGCTGCTGTTGACTTTGAGCAAAAATTCAACCACAGTGTCAAAAAGATGAAAGAAATGTTTTAAGCAGCAGCCTTTTGACTGCCAATGTACTTCAGTGTGAAGAAGCCAGTGTTCAAACTCTTCATCGTTATCTTGGCATAACTGGTGAAATATTTTGCTATTTAATGGATGAGCTTTAATTTTGTTGATAGATATTTACTTTTACTTTACTTTGTTGTTGCCAAACAATTGGTACTAGAATGTACAATCATCACAGCGATATTTGATTCTGCGCTTCACACTCCCTGGATTACACATATTAAATATTAAAGATATTAAAAATAGTTAAAAGTAGTAAATATTAAAATTTTAAATTATAAATCATAAATAGAAAAGAGAAAAATGGGAAGTAAGGTAATGCAAAAAAAACCGAGAGGCAGGTCCAGATATTTGGAGGGTATGGCCCAGATCTGGGTCAGGATCCATTCAGCAGTCTTATCACAGTTGGAAAGAAGCTATTCCCAAATCTGAGTCTTCAAGCTCCTGAACCTTCTCCCAGAGGGAAAAGGGACGAAAAATCTATTGCCAGAGTGGGTCGTGTCCTTGATTATCCTAGCAGCACTGCCCCGACAGCGTGCAGTGTAAAGTGATATTACAAGAGTCATGCTTGAAAAAAGTCGCTGACTGAAGTTTTGGGCTGCGAGATGTTGATGATGAATTACACAATGGATTGCAAACAGATTTGGAATTTCTTTTTCCATAAATGCCACAAAACCAGCATGGTGATCTGTCATACATGGTGCTCCATTTGTTGCACAAGAAATCATGTTTCTAATCGGAATAGTTTTACCCCCATTTTGAGCTCATCATAGCTTGATTCTCCATTGATATTTGTTTTTAACTTTTTACAAAAGAGAATCTCCATAAAATTTTCCATCTTTGATAAACTGTACATGTGCTATTAGCAATGCTTCATTGTGTCGCACAATCGTCTCATCCAGTTGTACCCCAAATTCTGTTTTTTGTAGCTCTGTGCATAGTTGATACTCAATGTCTTCACTCATTTTGTCAATATGATGAGCTATAGAGTCATTACTCAAAGGAATTGATTTTAAAATATTGATATCCTTTTTGAGAACAGTGGTGAGCACTTCTGATACAGCAGGCATTATTAATATTTCACCAACTATATGAGATTTACCACATTTTGCTCTCATTTTGGAAATGTTATATGAAGCATTGAGACCACTATCAGGGTCACTTTTAGCTTTCTTGGCAAATAGTGTGCAATACTTTTCTTTTCAAATCTTTTTATTGCATTATAATCAATTAAATGAACATATCAATAATAACAATACTAAGAGAACAGGATTACAATAATAGCAATAATATACACAAACATAAGTTCCAAATGTCATATCCAGACAAGTCCACCCGATCTCTTGATAATTGAAACAGGAAAAAGTTCAAAAGATCTGTTCAAAAAAAAACAAAAATCCCCTAAACTAAACACAAAACAAAACAAAACAAAAAACTGGGCTGCCATAATTTGTCAATTATAATCATTCTGTCCTTGACTCTGTTCCTCCTTCCATAAACGATTAAGTATTAGGAAAAAGGATTTTTAAAAAATCAGCTTAAGTCATATGTATGGAAATATTGAATGAAAGACTCCCAAGTTTCCTCAAACTTAATTGTGCCACTCCTAATTTTTTCTAGGTTTAAACAAGCTATGGTTTGAGAAAACTATTGAAGTGTAGTAGGGGGATCAAAACCTTTCCATTTAAAGAAAATGGATCTTCTGGCCATCAGCGTAACAAATGCTATCAAATGGCAGGCTGAAGATGATAAGTAACTAGAATCAATCATTGGTAATCCAAAAATTGCAGTAATAGGATGGAGTTGTAAATCGATATGTAAAACTGCTGAAACAATATCAAAGATGTTTTTCCAACATTTTTTCAAAAGAGGGCAGGACCAAAACATATGGGTTAAAGAAGCAACTTCGGAGTTACATCTGTCACACATAGGGTTTATATGGGAATAAAAACGGGCTAGTTTGTCTTTTGACATATATGTTCTATGAACCATTTTAAGTTGTATTAAAATATGTCTAGCACACATTGAAGAAGTATTAACTAATTTAAGAATCTTTTCCCATTCTTCTATGGATATACTTACTTGAAGTTCTCGCTCCCATTCATTCTTTATCTTATCAGATATACCTGAATGTATTTTCATAATCAAGTCGTAAATAGTTGCTATTACATTCTTCTGTAAGGGATTTAAACTT
Organism: Mobula birostris; assembly: GCF_030028105.1. Lineage (NCBI taxonomy): Eukaryota > Metazoa > Chordata > Chondrichthyes > Myliobatiformes > Myliobatidae > Mobula > Mobula birostris. The sequence continues at coordinate 121,967,329 of NC_092373.1, read as the reverse complement.
AAAATTTTTTCCGTAATTTCAGCTTGATGTGACATCAGAAAGGTAGGCAAAATAACATTCAAAAAATTTCTAATCTGTAGATATCTAAAAAGTGTGATCTAGGCAAACTGTATTTATTTGGTAACTGTTCAAAAGACATAAAACAGTTATCTATAAATAAATCACGAAAACAGTTTATTCCTTTCATTTTCCAAAAAAGAAAGGCTTGATCAATTCTGGATGGTTGAAAAAAATTAAATAAAATAGGGCTAGAAAGTATAGAGCTATACTTTTCAAATTGCTTCTTTCAGCTTCTTGAACTGAGTAATACCGTAAATAGCTTTTCAAGGTGTCTCTTACAGAGGTGTTCTTGTAATCTTGATGGTTTCATAGCTTCATTAGACAGTACAGTATTACAAATAAGATACATAGAGTGTCGCTGATCTGACGGAACAGAATAAACCGTACTCCAGGTATGTAGCATCGTATTGACACCCGCTGTAGTTTCTGTTTCTTAGCAGGATTAGAACTCAAGGCTTCACTGCCTTCAGACTCATAGAGGTCTCACCATACACATTTATCCATTATTTACGGGGCTAAATTAAAATAAAATATTAACATGAACTGGGAATGCTAACGGATGTTGACGATGGCAGCGAGTTAACACAGATGGAACGATGGTAGCGACACACAAAGGAATGACAAGGCGAAGATGAAGACGATCACAGCAATGAAAATTACTTTGACAAGGATTCAGATTGGAATCTGAACGTTAGTCAGGATAGAGCTGGTGTTTGGCAAGCTACCTTCATACTGTTCCAGTTAGGGTGATTGACCAGTCACGTAGGGTCTCATAATTATGGTGCCATAGTTAGGGTGCTGCTTACCACCCCCTAAAGAATCTTGAATGCCCCCCGACGACTTCTATTTCCCCTAACACCCGCTTAGGATACATAACCACCCATGTTGGAATCACTGTGTTAGGGATTGGAAGATTATTTGTCATATGTACATCAAAACATACAGTAAAATGCATCACTGGTATTAACAACCGGCACACCCAAGGATGTATTGAGGACAGCCTGCAAGAGTCTCCACACATTCCTATGCCAACATATCATGCCCACAATGTTTCACAGAACAACACCAGCAGCAACAGCAAAAAGAACAAAACAATTCCCTTTCCCAAATGCAGGTTTGAGAGCTGATTGTACTTCTGTTCCTGATGTTTAGGATCTTATAAAAGGAAAAGGAAAGACATCAGAAAGAAAATAAATAACACAAGAAAGCACCAAATGCACTAAATCAAGACTAAAAAGGCAGAACTTCGCCCCAGTTTCTTGGATTTGGACTGTGATTAATCACCAAGTGGGAGTACGTAAAGAGAGTTACCATTTCAATGAGGTCCACAATCGAAATTAAAAATGCAGAATAGTTTCTCAGATTTGGACTGCGACTGATCACTGAGCAGGAGTTATTAGAAAGAGTGAATAAAAATAACACAAGTGCAAGTGGAGTGGCCTTTGCTGTGAGTGGGTCAGTGTGTGGAGTGGCTTTGGTTCATCAGGCTGGGGTGAGGTAAAGTATCTGTGGCAAATTTTTCTTTTTGTTCTTAATTCTACATTCTTCATCTGCTAGGGCATAGTGATGCAGTGAGATTGGGTCCTGGGGCAGTATTTTGGTTTGTGTGTGATATGGGAGGATTCTGGGAGACAGTCAGCCTCCGGAATGATCACATCTGCACCAGGTGCATTGAGCTGCAGCTCCTTACGGAACGTATTAAGGAACTGGAGCTGTAGCTCAATGACCTTCAGCTCATACGGGAGAATGAGGAGGTGTTAGATCGGAGCTACAGGGAGGTAATTATCCCAACGTTGCAGGAGACAGGTAACTGGGTGACTGTCAGGAGAAGGAAAGGAAATGTACAGCCAGCGCTGAGTAACCCTCTGATGGTTCCTGTCAATAATATCACTTCAGATACTGTTGAGAGGGTCTGGGTCTCTAGCACTGAGTCTGGTGCTGTGTTCAAAAAGAGTAGAGAGTTGAAGAGGACCACAATGGTGATAGGAGATTCCATAGACAGGGGAACAGTGATGAGATTCTGTGGCTGCCAATATGGGGCACCAATAACTTAGGTGGAAAGGAGGTCCTGAAGAAGGAATTTCGAGAGCTTTGTAGAGAGCTGAAAAACAGGACCTCCAGCATTGGATTGCTGCCTGTGCCACACACCACTGAGGGTAAGAATAGGATGATTTGGCAGTTAAATGCGTGGCTGAGGAACTGGTGCAGAGGGCAGGGGTTCAGATTTATGGATCATTAGGATCTCTTCGGGGGAAGATACAACCTGTAGAAATATCCTTGTGGGCAGGTTTGCTAGAGTTGTTCGGGAGGATTTCAGCTAATTTGGCAGGGGGATACGAACTGGAGTAATGGTGCTGAGGATGAGGTAGTTGGTTTACAAACAGAGGGAATGTGTAGTGAGACCCCTGGCAAGGAGAGGCTGATGATAGGGCAAAATTGCAGTCGAGTGGATGAGTTGCAATGGAAAACATGGACAAAATTGAAAAGGGTGAAAAGACTGAAGGTGTTGTATTTGAATGCGCGCAGTATAGGGAGTAAGGTAGATTAACTGGTCGCACAGTTACCGATTGGCATGTATGGTGTTGTGGGCATCACTGAATCATGGCTGCAAGAAGATTATAGCTGGAAGCTTAACATCCAAAGATACACATTGTATTGAAAGGACAGCCAGAGAGGCAGAGAGGGTGGTGTGGCTCTGTTGGTTAAAAAACATGAAATCAAATCATTAGAGGTGACATAGGGTTGGAAGGTGTTAAATTCTTGTGGGTGGAGCTAAAGAACTGTAAGGTTACAAAGATGCTGATGGGAGTTGTATACAGATCTCCAAACAGTAGTAAGGATGTGGTCTACAACTTAGAACAGGAGATAGAAAATGCATACTAAAACAACAATTTTACAATAGTCATTGGTGATTTCAATATGCAGGTAGATTGGGAAAATTAGGTTCATGCTGGATTCCGAGAGGGAAATTTCTGGAATGCCTAAGAGATGGCTTATTTTTAAGCAGTTTGTGTTTGAGCCCACTGGTGGATCAGCTGTTCTGGATTGAGTGTTGTGAAATGTACCAGAATTGATTAGAGAGCTTAAGGTAAAGGAACCCGTAAAGCAAAGTGATCATATTATGACAGAAACTTGAGAAGTGGAAGTCAGATGTATCAATATTACAGTGGAGTAAGGGGAATTTCAGAGGTATGAGGCTGGTGAAAATTGACTGGAAAAGAACACTGGCAGGGATGATGGCAGAGCAGTAATGGCTGGAATTTCTGGAAACAATTCAGAAGGTGCAGGATATATACATCCCAAAGAGGAATAATCATTCTAAAGGCAAAATGACACAACCATGGCTAACAAGAGAAGTCAAAGACAACATAAAAGCCAAAAAGGGGACCCATAATAGAGCAAAAAATAGTGGGAAGTTAGAGGATTGGGAAGCTTTTAAAAACACTCAGAAAGCAACTAAAAAAGTAATTAAGAATGAAAATAATGGAGTACAAAAGTAAACTAGCCAATAATATTAAAAAGCATATCAAAAGTTTCTTCAAATACATAAAGTGTAAAAGAGAGGTGAGAGTGGATATCAGACAGATGGAGAATGATGCTGAAGAGGTAATAATGGGGGGGAAGGAAATGGCAGATGAACTGAATAAGTATTTTGCATCAGTCTTCACTGTGGAAGACACTGGAAGTATGCTGGAAGTTTGAGAGTGTCAGGGGGCAAAAGTGTGTAAAGTTACCATTACTAGGGAAAAGGTTCTAGGAAACTGAAAGGTCTGAAAGTAGATAATTCACCTGAACCAGATGGTGTACACCCTAGGGTTCTGAAAGAGGTGGCCAAAGAGATTGTGGAAGCATTAGTAATGATCTTTCACTAGATTCTGGAATGGTTCCAGAAGACTGGAAAATTGCAAATGTCACTCCACTCTTCAAGAATGGAGAGAGGCAGAAGAAAGGAAATTATGGGCCAGTTAGCTAGGGGAGATCTTAAACCTCAGTGGTTGGGAAGATGTTGGAGTTGATTGTTAAGAATGGGGTTTCGGGGTAGTTGGAGGCACATGATAAACTAGGCTGCAGTCAGTGTGCTCTTCACAGGGGAATATCTTGTCTGACCAATCTGTCGGAATTCTTTTAAGAAATAACAAGCATAATAGACAAAGGAGAATTGATGAATGTTGTGTCCTTGGATTTTCAGAAGTCCTTTGACAAGGTGCCACACTTGAGGCTGTTTAACAACAGGTATTATAGGAAAGATACCAGCGTGGATAAAGAGGTGAGAATAAAGGGAGCTTTTTCTGGTTGGCTGCCAGTGACTAGTGTTGTTCCACAGGGGTCTGTGTTGGGACCATTTCTTTTTACGTTATATGTCAATGATTTCGATAGCGGAATTGATGGCTTTGTTACAAAGTTTGCAGAAGATATGAAGATAGGTGGGGGGCAGGTAGTTTTGAGGAAATATAGAGGCTACAGAAGGACTTAAGACAGATTAGGAGAATCAGCAAAGAAGTGGCAAATGGAATACAGTGTCGGGAGGTATATGGTCAGGCACTTTGGTAGAAGTAATTCAGGGTTGATTATTTTCTAAATGGAGAGAAATTTCAAAAATCTGAGGTGCAAAGGGACTTGGGAGTCATTTTGGAGGATTTCTTAAAGGTTAATTTGCAGGTTGAGTCAGTGGTAAGGAAGGCAAATGCAATGTTTGCATTAATTTCAAGAGGACTAGAATATAAAAGCAAGGATATTATGTTGATGCTTTATAAGGTGCTGGCGAGGCCTCACCTGGAGTATTGTGAGCAGTTTTGGGCCTCTTATCTAAGAAAGGATATGCTGACATTAGAGAGGGTTCAAAGGAGGATCATGAAAATGATCCCAGGATTAAAAGGTTTGTCATATGAAGTGCATTTGATGGCTCTGGGCCTCCACTCACTGGAATTCAGAAGAATGAGGGGTGACCTCATTGAAACCTATCAAATCCTAAAGGATTCTACAGATACGTTAAGAGCAAAACAATTGCAAGAGACAAAATTGGTCTTCTGGAAGACCAGGATGGAAATCCATGTGTGGAGCCAAAACAAATGGGGAAGATCTTATTTGAATTATTTGCATCCATATTTACTTAGGAAATCAGAGACTATTGAAGTGAGGCAAAGTGGCATCAACTTCATAGACCCTGTACAGATTACAGAGGAGAAGGTGTTTGCTACTCTGAGGCGAATCAGGGTGGATAAATCCCCAGGGGCTTACAGGAGGCAAGTGCAGAAATATCTGGGGCCCTAGCAGAGATATTTAAATCATCCTTAGCGACAGGGGAAGTACCAGAAGATTGGAGGATTGCCAATGTAGTTCTACTTTTTTAAAAAAAGGCTCTAAACAGAAACAGAAAATCATAGGCCAGTGAGTCTGACATCAGATATGGGAAAGGTTGAAAGTTTTCTAAGGGACCGGATACAGTATATAAGTATCTGGATAGACAGGGACTGATTAAGGACAGCGTGGCTTCATGCATGGTAGGTGATGTCTAATCAATCTTATAGCCTTTTTTGAGGAAGTTACCAGGAAAGTGGATGAAGGCAGTGGATGCTGTCTACATGGACTTTAGTAAAGTATTTGACAAGGTCCTTCATGGGAGGCTGATCAGAAAGATTCAGTTGCCTGGCATTCAGAGTGAGGTAGTAAATTGGATTCGACATTGGACTTGTGGGAGAAGCCAGAGAGTGGTAGTAGACGGTTCCTTCTCTGACTGGAGGGCTGTGACTGGTGTGTGTTGCAAGGATCTGTGCTGGATCCTTTGTTGTTTGTAAGCTATATCAACGATCTGAATGATGATGTGGTTAACTGGATCAGCAAATTTGCAGATGACACCAAGATGATTGGTGATGCAGTGGACAGCGAGGAAGGCTATCAGGGCTTGCAGAGGGATCTGCATCAGCTGGAAAATGGCAGATGGAGTTTAATGCAGACAAGTACATGGTTTTTCACTTTGGTAGGACCAACCAGGGTAGGTCTTACACAGTGAATGGTAGGGCACTGAGGAGTGTCAGAGTACAAAGTGATCTTGGAGTAAAGATTCATAATTTGTTGAAAGTGGTGTCATGGGTAGATAGGGTCATAAAGAAAGCTTTTGGCACATTGGCCTTCATAAATCAATGTATTGGGTACAAGAGATCTGATATTGTTGAAGTTGTATTAAATGTTGGTGATGCCTAATTTGGAGTGTTGTGTGCAGTTTTGGTCACTTACCTAGAGGAAAGATGTAAATAAGGTTGAAATAGTACAGAGAAAATTTACATTGGCCTGAAGGACCTGAGTTATAAGGAAAGATTTAGACGATTAGGACTGTATTCTTTAGAACATAGAAGATTAAGAAGAGATTTGACTGAGATGGACAAAATTATGAGGGGTATAAATAGGGTAAATGCAAGCAGGCTTTTTCCACTGAGATTGGGTGGAACTACAACTAGAGGTCATGGTTTAGGTGTGAAAGGTGAAAAGTTTAAGGGGAACATGAGGGGAAACTTATTTACTCAGAGGGTTGTGAGCGTGTGGAACAAGCCACCAGCGCAAGCAAGCTCAATTTCAACATTTAAGAGAAGTTTGGATAGGTACGTTTGTACATGGATGGTAGGGGTATGGAGGGCTATGGTCCAGATGCTGGTCGATGGGAGTAGGCAGTAAATTTAAATGGTTCAGCACAGGAGATGGGCCAAAGAGCCTGTTTCTGTGCTGTGTTTTTTAATGACTCTATAAATTTATACTGTAGCACTTTATATTCTAAATATGTGAAATACATCACCTAAAATATTCCACCACCAGAAAGTTGAATTCTCAGGAGATTATAAGGTGGAATGAGCTGCCAGCACAAGTGGTGCATGCAAGCTCGATTTCAAATTTGAGGATTTTGGACAGGTACATGGATGGTAGGTGTATGGATGGCTATGGTCCCGGTACAGGTCGATAGGATTAGGCATGAACTAGATGGGCTGAAGAGCCTGTTTCTGTGCTGTACTTCTCTATGACTCGTTGACTCTATGTTGAAAGGCCTCGATAGACTGGATGTGGAGAGGATGTTTCCTATGGTGAGAGACCCGAAGACCAAAGGACATAGCCTCAGAATAGAGGGGCATCCTTTTAGAGCAGAGATGAGGAGGAATTTCTTTAGCCAGAGAGTGGTGAATCTGTGGAATTTGTTGCCACAGGTGGCTGTGGAGGCCAAGTCATTAGGTATAAACCAGAAGTGACAGCCTCAAAATAAGTGGTCAGCCATTCAAGCTAAGACAATAATTTTCTTTTCTTTGAAATTCCCTAACCTAGAGGCTCATTTACTAAATATTTTCAACTCAATAATCAATAGATTTGTAGATGTTAAAGAAGCAAAGATGAAATAAGTGCAGGAAAGTATACCAAAGGTAAAACAAATAGTATGATTTTACTGAAAGCTCCCGCAGGCATAAGAATCCAAATAGCCCTATTCGTATTTTACACAAGAAGAGTGTAAAATAAAGAGGAGGTAATTAAAAGGTTGGTGATGTGCAAAAGTCACTGAGTTTTAATGGATTGGAGCTTAAGTTAAGGGAAGTTGGAAGATAGGTGAAACCTAATGTAGAATTATGAAGTGATAGATTATAAAGTGAATGAGCAGAGGCAGTGTAATCTAGATAATTTCTTTATCAGATGTAAATGAAATCACATACTGGTTATTGTGTCACATTGTTCTAAAGTACAAAATACAAAGTAGATTATGTTATCAAAGTACATATATATCACCATTTTCAACCCAGAGGTTCATTCTCCTGGGCATACTCAACAAATCTATAGAATAATAACTATAACGGGATCAATGAAAGATCAACCAAAGTGCAGATGACAACAAACTGTGCAAATGCAATTATAAGTAAATAACTATAAATTACAAGAACATGAGATAATGAGGTAAAAGTCCTTAAAGTGAGATTGTTGGTTGTAGGAACATTTCAATGATGGGTCAAGCAAGTGTAGTTAGATTAGATTAGATTATGAGGACACTCAGTCCTCGTTTATTGTCAATTATAAATGCATGCATTAAGAAATGATACAATGTTCCTCCAGAGTGATATCAGAGAAAAACAGGACAAACCAAGACTAACACTGACAGAACCACATAATTATAACGTATAATTACAGCAGTGCAAAGCAATACCATAATATGATAAACAGCAGACCATGGGCACAGTAAAAAAAAGTCTCAAAGTCCCAATCAACTCCTGATAGTCCCCGATATCAGGGGGCAAAGGGTGAAGCTCCCTGCCATAAACCTCCAGGCACCAACAACCGCCGATGCATTGGAAGTACCTGACCACAGCTAACTCTGAGCCCATCCGCCTGAAAACTTTGAGCCTCCGACCAGCCCCTCCAATACAACCTCCTGAGCACCATCCTCTGCCGCGTGCCTTCGACCTTGCCCCAGCCGCCGAAACAAGCAAAGCTGAGGATTTGGGGCCTTCTCCTCCGGAGATTCCGGACCACACAGTAGCAGCGGCAGCGAAGCGGGCATTTCAGAAGTTTCTCCAGATGTTCCTCCATACTCTCACATCTGTCTCCATCAAATCAGAATTGTGCACGGTACCCTACTTGACACATACCAGATATCATTCACTGGAGTGGCCGTGCGCGCTGCGTCGCGCTGCCATCTTCTTCTCCTCCTCCTCCTTTTATCCCCTTTTATTCAAGAGCTTGATGGTTGAGGGGTAATAACTGTTCTTGAGCCTGGTGATACGAGTCCTGAAGTTCTTGTACCTTCTACCAGATGGCAGCAGCCATGACTTATCGTTCTTGCTGATGAGACCCACCACAGTCATGTCTTGATGATGTGGATCGAGCTGTGTGTTGCAGCACAGTTGTGTGTCAGCAGACTCCCTGTTGTACCAATGAGACGAAATGGAATGTGAGAATTGGGGCTGTGGTGAGTTTAATTGAAACTGGAGTCCCAGTGGCTAGGAATGAGAAGCAGGAACTGGGACCATTGTGATTGCAGATAATTGAGGTTTTACTGTATGCGGATAACATATTGTAATAGGTCACGTTGAAGCAGATAAGACAACAGGATTTTGATCAGGTTCAAACTGCATTGCAATCAACCCTTTGAGAGACTCCTTGAAATTCAAACTACCATCCATTTATGAGATTACCATTAAGGGAACAACAGGTAAATGGAGTATAAACAAGCTTGAGAACCACTATTAAAAAGAGCAGAAAATTCTGGAAACACATAGTAGGTCAAAGAGTATCTGTGGAAAGACAAACAGTTAATATTTCAGATCTGGGACCCTTCATCAGAATTTAAATGTTTTCCTTTCACAAATGCTGAGCGACATGCTTAGTGTTTGTGCCATTTTCTGGTTTTAGTTTGGATTTCCAACATTAATAATTCTTTTTCATTTTTATTCACTGTAAAAGTAGCTGTTAACAGTCAATCATTTGAAATAAATAAAATAAGCATAAACCAGATATTAAGCCACCAGATATTAGAGTTAGAGGTCCAAGGTGTTTCAATATTCAGGACATGTTCTCTCTTTTCATTACTACCATCAGGGAGGAGGTACAGGAGCTTGAAAAATACATCCATTGATTCAGAAACAGTGATCCCTGTGGAAAGTTGGGGGGGGTGTGTAGGGAAAGATGTATTTGGTAGTGGGATCCCACTGGACATGGTGGAAGTTGCGGAGAATTATGTGCTGGACGTGGAGGCTGGTGGGGTGGTAGGTGAGGCCAAGAGAAACTGGTAGGGTCACAGGAGGATGGGGTAAGAGCAGACGTGCGTGAAATGGAAGAGATGTGGTTGAGGGCAGCGTTGATAGTGGAAGAAGGGAAGGCCCTTTTTTTGAAGAAGGAGGATGTCTCTTTCGTTTTGGAATGAAAAGCCTCATCCTGAGAGCAGATGCAGCAGAGACAGAGGAATTGAGGGAAGAGGATTGCATTTTTACAATAACAGGGTTGGAGGAGGCATAGTCCAGGTCGGTGTGAGAGTCTGTGGGTTTGTAATAGGCATCAGTAGATAAACTGTCTCCCGGAGATCAAGAAAGGGGAGGGAGGTGTCGGAAATGAACCAGGTAAATTTGAGGGCAGGATGGAAGTTGGATACAAAGTGGATGAAGTCGACAAGTTCGGCACAGGTGCGGGAAGCAGCACCAACGTAGTCATCAATGTAGTGTAGGAAAAGTGCCGGACGGTCACCGGTATAGGCTTGGAACATAGATATTCCAAATAGCCGACAAACCATTCTAATATGTTTATCCATGGCCTCCTCCACTGTCGTGATGAGGCCACTCTTGGGTCGGAGGAACAAAACCTTATATTCAATCTGGGTAGCCTCCAACCTGATGGCACGAACATCGATTTCTTGAACTTCCGGTAATCCCCTCCCCCTTCATCTTTTCCCTCTCTCACCTTATCTCCTTGCCCGCCCACCACCTCCCTCTGGTGCTCCTCCCCACTTTTCCTTCTTCCATATCCTTCTGTCCTCTTCTATCAGACTCCCCCTTCTCCAGCCCTGTATCTCTTTCACCAATCAACCTCCCAGCTCTTTACTTCATTCCTCCCCTTTCTGGTTTCACCTATCATCTTTTGTTGTCCTCTACCCTCCCCCCACCTTTTAAATCTACTCCTCAGCTTTTGTTTTCTCCGGTTCTACTGAAGGGTTTCGGCCTGAAACATTGGTTGTACTCTCTTCCATAGATACTGCCTGGCCTGCTGAATTTGTCCAGCATTTTGTGTGTGTTCCTTGAAAAGATTTAAGAAAGCAATGCAAGTTTTCTATTCTTAAATATTGGCAAATAAAAACAACTAATAGCTTCACACACGAAATGCTGGAGGAACTCAGCAGGCTAGGCAGGACTGTCAGGGAAGAGAGTACAGTCAATGTTTTGGGCCGAATTAGACTGTCAGGAAGGGCAGGCCAGTGATGGGACTTAGATGCAGCCAACAGGCTGAGTATCAAAACATTTGGGATGCAGAATCAGAAAGGATGCAAATACGGTACTCAAGGTGTTGTATCTAAATGTGCGTAATATAAGAAATAAGGTGGATGATTTTGTTGCACTATTACAGATTGCCAGGTATGATGTTGTAGCCATGACTGAATCGTGGCTGAAGGATGGTTGTAGTTAGGAGCTGAATGTCCAGGGTTATACTTTATATCGGAGGGACAGGAAGGTACGCAGAGGGGGTGGTGTGGCTCTACTGGTAAAGAATGGCATCAAATCAGTAGAAAGATGTGACATAGGATCGGAATATGTTGAATCTTTGTGGGTTGAGTTAAGAAACTGCAAGGGTAAAAGGACGTTGATGGCAGTTATATACAGGCCTCCCAACAGTTTCTGGGAGGTGGATCACAGATTACAACAGGAAATAGAAAAGGCATGTCAAAAGGAAAACGTTATGGTAGTCATGGGAGATTTTAACATGCAGTTTGATTGGGAAAATCTGGTTGGTAAAGGATCTCAAGAGAGTGAGTTTGTTGAATGCCTAAGAGATAGTTTTTTAGAGCGGTTTGTTGTTGAGCCGACTAGGGGATTAGCTATACTGGATTGGGTGTTATGTAATGAACCGGAGGCGATTAGGGAGCTTAAGGTAAAAGAACCCTTAGGAACCAGTGATCACAATAGGATTGAGTTCAACTTGAAATTTGATAGGGAGAAAGTAAAGTCTGATGTAGCAGTATTTCAGTGGAGTAAGGAAAATTACAGTGGTATGAGAGAGGAGTTGGCCAAAGTAAATTGGAAGGAGCTGCTGGCAGGGGTGTAGGCAGAGCATCAATGGTGTACGTTTCTGGGAAAAAATGAGGGAGGTGCAGGATATATGTACCGTATTCCAAAAATGAAGAAGTACTTAAATGGTAAATAGTACAGCCATGGTTAACAAGGGAAGTCAAAGCTATTGTAGAAGCAAAAGAAAGGGCATACAACAAAGCAAGAATTAGTGAGAAGATAGAGGATTGGGAAGTCTCTAAAAACATACAGAGAGCAACCAAAAAAAATCATTAGAAGGGAAAAGATGTATTATGAAAGCAAGCTAGCAAATAATATCAAAGTGGATAGTAAAAGTTTTCTCAAGTATGTTAAAAATAAAAGAGAAATGAGAGTGGATATAGAACAGCTAGAAAATGATGCAGGAGAAATAATAGCAGGGGCAAGGAGATGGCAAATGAACTAAGTGAGTATTTTGCATCAGACTTCACTGTGGAAGACACTAGTAGTATGCCTGATGTTGTAGCTTGTGAGGGAAGAGAAGTGGGTGCAGTTACTATTGTAAGAGAGAAGGTGCTGAAAGACCTAAAGGTGGATAAGTCACCCGGACCAGATAAACTGTACTCTTCTGAAAGAGATAGCATTAGAGATTGTGGTGGCATTAGAAATGATTTTTCAAAAATTATTGGACTGAAATGGTGCAGAGGACTGGAAAACTGCAAAATTAACTCCACTCTTTAAGAAAGGAGGAAGGCAGCAGAAAGAAAATTATAGATCAGTTAGCCTGACCTCAGTGGTTGGAAGATGTTAGAGTCAATTGTTAAGGATGAGGTGATGGAGTACTTGGTGACATAGGACAAAGAAGTACAAAGTCAGCATGATTTCCTTCAGGGAAAATCCTGCCTGACAAACCTGTTTGAATGGTTGGGGGGTGGGAATCAAATTAAAGAGGCTAGGCGTGAGGAGGTTAGTTCACAACAGGGGGATGGCAACCAGTGCAGAGAGACAGAGGGGTGTAAAGTGAGGGTAGAAGCAAAAAGTACTAAGGAGAAAAGTAAAAGTGGCAGGCCGACAAATCCAGGGCAAGCATTAAAAAGGGCCACTTTTCAGCATAATTGTTTAAGGGCTAAGAGAGTTGTAAAAGAGCGCCTGAAGGCTTTGTGTGTCAATGCAAGGAGCATTCGTAATAAGGTGGATGAATTGAAAGTGCAGGTTGTTATTAATGATTATGATATAGTTGGGATCACAGAGACATGGCTCCAGGGTGACCAGGGGTGGGAGCTCAACGTTCAGGGATATTCAATATTCAGCAGGGATAGACATGAAGGAAGGGGAGGTGGGGTGGCGTTGCTGGTTAAAGAAGAGATTAACGCAATAGAAAGGAAGGACATAAGCCGGGAAGATGTGGAATCGATATGGGTAGAGCTGCGTAACACTAAGGGGCAGAAGACGCTGGTGGGAGTTGTGCACAGGCCACCTAACAGTAGTAGTGAGGTCAGAGATGGTATTAAACAGGAAATTAGAAATGTGTGCAATAAAGGAACAGCAGTTATAATGGGTGACTTCAATCTACATGTAGATTGGGTGAACCAAATTGGTAAAAGGTGCTGAGGAAGAGGATTTCTTGGAATGTATGCGGGATGGTTTTTTGAACCAACATGTCGAGGAACCAACTAGAGAGCAGGCTATTCTGGACTGGGTTTTGAGCAATGAGGAAGGGTTAATTAGCAATCTTGTCGTGAGAGGCCCCTTGGGTAAGAGTGACCATAATATGGTGGAATTCTTCATTAAGATGGAGAGTGACATAGTTAATTCAGAAACAAAGGTTCTGAACTTAAAGAAGGGTAACTTTGAAGGTATGAGACGTGAATTAGCTAAGATAGACTGGCAAATGACACTTAAAGGATTGACGGTGGATATGCAATGGCAAGCATTTAAAGGTTGCATGGATGAACTACAACAATTGTTCATCCCAGTTTGGCAAAAGAATAAATCAAGGAAGGTAGTGCACCCGTGGCTGACAAGAGAAATTAGGGATAGTATCAATTCCAAAGAAGAAGCATACAAATTAGCCAGAGAAAATGGCTCACCTGAGGACTGGGAGAAATTCAGAGTTCAGCAGAGGAGGACAAAGGGCTTAATTAGGAAGGGGAAAAAAGATTATGAGAGAAAACTGGCAGGGAACATAAAAATGGACTGTAAAAGCTTTTATAGATATGTAAAAAGGAAAAGACTGGTAAAGACAAATGTAGGTCCCCTACAGTCAGAAACAGGTGAATTGATTATGGGGAGCAAGGACATGGCAGACCAATTGAATAATTACTTTGGTTCTGTCTTCACTAAGGAGGACATAAATAATCTTCCAGAAATAGTAGGGGACAGAGGGTCCAGTGAGATGGAAGAACTGACGGAAATACATGTTAGTAGGGAAATGGTGTTAGGTAAATTGAAGGGATTGAAGGCAGATAAATCCCCAGGGCCAGATGGTCTGCATCCTAGAGTGCTTAAGGAAGTAGCCCAAGAAATAGTGGATGCATTAGTGATAATTTTTCAAAACTCGTTAGATTCTGGACTAGTTCCTGAGGATTGGAGGGTGGCTAATGTAACACCACTTTTTAAAAAAGGAGGGAGAGAGAAACCGGGGAATTATAGACCGGTTAGCCTAACGTCGATGGTGGGGAAACTGCTGGAGTCAGTTATCAAGGATGTGATAACAGCACATTTGGAAAGCGGTGAAATGATCAGACAAAGTCAGCATGGATTTGTGAAAGGAAAATCATGTCTGACAAATCTCATAGAATTTTTTGAGGATGTAACTAGTAGAGTGGATAGGGGAGAACCAGTGGATGTGGTATATTTGGATTTTCAAAAGGCTTTTGACAAGGTCCCACACAGGAGATTAGTATGCAAACTTAAAGCACACGGTATTGGGGGTAAGGTATTGGTGTGGGTGGAGAATTGGTTAACAGACAGGAAGCAAAGAGTGGGAGTAAACGGGACCTTTTCAGAATGGCAGGCGGTGACTAGTGGGGTACCGCAAGGCTCAGTGCTGGGACCCCAGTTGTTTACAATATATATTAATGACTTGGATGAGGGAATTAAATGCAGCATCTCCAAGTTTGTGGATGACACGAAGCTGGGTGGCAGTTTTAGCTGGGAGGAGGATGCTAAGAGGATGCAGGGTGACTTGGATAGGTTGGGTGAGTGGGCAAATTCATGGCAGATGCAATTTAATGTGGATAAATGTGAAGTTATCCACTTTGGTGGCAAAAATAGGAAAACAGATTATTATCTGAATGGTGGCCAATTAGGAAAAGGGGAGGTGCAACGAGACCTGGGTGTCATTATTCACCAGTCATTGAAAGTGGGCATGCAGGTACAGCAGGCGGTGAAAAAGGCGAATGGTATGCTGGCATGTATATGGAGAGGATTCGAGTACAGGAGCAGGGAGGTACTACTGCAGTTGTACAAGGCCTTGGTGAGACCACACCTGGAGTATTGTGTGCAGTTTTGGTCCCCTAATCTGAGGAAAGACATCCTTGCCATAGAGGGAGTACAAAGAAGGTTCACCAGATTGATTCCTGGGATGGCAGGACTTTCATATGAAGAAAGACTGGATGAACTGGGCTTGTACTCGTTGGAATTTAGAAGATTGAGGGGGGGATCTGATTGAAACGTATAAGATCCTAAAGGGATTGGACAGGCTAGATGCAGGAAGATTGTTCCCGATGTTGGGGAAGTCCAGAACGAGGGGCCACAGTTTGAGGATAGAGGGGAAGCCTTTTAGGACCGAGATTAGGAAAAACTTCTTCACACAGAGAGTGGTGAATCTGTGGAATTCTCTGCCACAGGAAACAGTTGAGGCCAGTTCATTGGCTATATTTAAGAGGGAGTTAGATATGGCCCTTGTGGCTATGGGGGTCAGGGGGTATGGAGGGAAGGCTGGGGCGGGGTTCTGAGTTGGATGATCAGCTATGATCATAATAAATGGCGGTGCAGGCTCGAAGGGCCGAATGGCCTACTCCTGCACCTATTTTCTATGTTTCTATGTTTCTATGAATTCTTTGAGGAGATTACAAATAGGAGATAAAGGGGATGCAGCAGATGTTGTATATTTGGACTTTCAGAAGGCCTTTGACAAGGTGCCTCACATGAGACTGCTTACCAAGTTAAGAGCCCATGGTATTACAGGAAGGTTACTAACATGGTTAGAGCATTGGCTGATTGATAGGAGGCAGTGAGTGGGAATTAAAGAATCCTTTTCTGGTTGGCTGCCAGTGACTAGTGGTGTTCCGCAGGGGTCGGTGTTGGGACTACTTCTTTTTATGCTGTATATAAATGATTTAGATGATGGAATAGATGGCATTGTTGCCAAATTTACAGATGATACGAAGATTTGTGGAGGGGCAGGTAGTGTTGAAATAGGTAGAATGCAGAAGGACTTAGGCAGATTAGGAGAATGGGCAAGAAAGTGGCAAATGAAATACAATGTTGGAAAATGCATGGTCATGTACTTTGGTGGTAGAAATAAATGTGCAGACTATTTTCTGAACGGGGAGAAAAATTTAAAAATCTGAGATGTAAAGGGACTTGGAAGTCCTTGTGCAGAACATCCTAAAGGTTAACATGTAGGTTGAGTGGGTGCTGAGGAAGGCAAATGCCATGTTAGCATTCATTTCAAGAGGTCTAGAATACAAGAGCAAGGATGTGATGCTGAGGCTTTATAAGACACTGGTGAGGCTTCACCTTGAGCATTGTGAACAGTTTTGGGCCCCTCATCTTAGAAAAGATGTGCTGGCGTTGGAGATGGTCCAGAGGAGATTCATAAGGATGATTCCAGGAATGAAAGGGGTAGTCGCTGGAATTCAGGATGGGGGGTGGGGGTGATCTCATTGAAACCATTTTAAACGTTGAAAGGCCTAGATAGAGTAGATGTGGAAAGGATGTTTCCCATGGTGGGAGAGTCTAGGACAAGAGGGCACAGCCTCAGGATAGAAGGGCGGCATTTCAAAACAGCGATGTGGAGAAATCTCTTTAGCCAAAGGGAGGTGATTTTGTGGAGTTTGTTGCCACATGCGGCTGTGGAGGCCAGGTCATTGAGTGTATATAAGGTGGAAGATCGATAGGTTCTTGATTGGGCATGGCATCAAAGGTTACAGGGAGAAGGCCGGGAACTGGGGTTGAGGAGGAGAAAAAAATAAGGATCAGCCATGATTGAATAGTGGAGCAGACTTGATCTGCCAGATAGCCTAATTCTGCTCCTATATCTTATGTTCTTGCGGTCTAAATCTGTCAGCATACTAGCATGTAGTACATCATCCACAAAAACACTGCTGTTAGGATTTTAGCACTGTTGTCGTATTAACAGCAGATCCTCGGGCACAAGGACAAGGGTGCACATTCCAAGTCACACTCTGTCCTTTTTCATTGCCAGAGTATCTAAATCATTGGATACCATACTCAACAACATAGGAACACCACTGTAATGGTTCAACATGACTTTCCTTGTGTAATTGAAGATGACTGATGCCACAACCACTGTTGAACTATTCCCACCAATAGTTCTTGTTTCTTTGAAAACAAGTCTGGTCTTACCAGTGATATAAACACGTAGGGTGGGCATGATTGAGCCACGGTGCAGACACAGTAGAAGTGTTGCCGTGCAAGTACGGAGCAGAGCTTGAATAACCACAGTCTCCATAAAAGAGAGGCACCATCTAGTGGAGTGGTCATCATGGGAGTGGTCTGAGTCAGAGTAGTAAGACTTTGGCTTAACAGGCTTCAGTGAGAATAGGCGGAGGTGAGGTAGATAGGTAAGTTTATTTCTTTTTCTTATTAAACTCTTGAAAGAATAGGGGTTATGTCTGCAGGGCCAATGTTCTGTTCTGGGTGTCAGATGTGGGATTTTGAGGAGACTTCCAGCCTCCCCAGTGGCCACATCTGCACCAGATGTATCAAGATGTAGTTCCTCAGAGACTGTGTCAGGGAACTGGAGCTGAAGCTTGATGACCTTAGGGTTGTTAGGGAAAGTGAGGAGCTGATAGACATTGGCTTCAGGCAGGTAGTCACCCCCAAGGCTACAGGAGACAGATAAATGGGTGACTGTCAAGAGAGGGAAAGGAAAACATCAAATAATGTAAAGCACCCCTGTGGCTGTTCCCTTCAACATTAAGTAGTCTATCTTGAGTACTATTGGGGGGGGGGAATGATCTTCCTGGTGGAAGCAACAGCGACGGTACCTCTGCCACTGAGTCTAGATCTTTAGCACAGGAGGGTAGGGAAATAAAGAGGAAGGCAACAGTAATAGGGGACTCTATAATTAGGGGGACAGATAGGCAATTCTGTAGGCAACTATAGGCCAGTTAGCTTAACATCTGTAGTCGGGAAAATGCTTGAAGGCGGTCATCCTGACCTGGATCTGGGCCATACCCTCCAAATATCTGGACCTGTATCTCAGTTTTTTTGCACTACCTTACTTTCCATTTTTATATTTTCTATTTATGATTTATAATTTAAATTTTTAATACTTACTATTGATTTGTAATCCAGGGAGCGGGAAGTGCAGAATCAAATATCGCTATGATGATTGTACGTTCTAGTATCAATTGTTTGGTGACAATAAAGTATAAAGTAAGGAAGAAATAGTGAAACATTTAGAAAGGAGTGGTTCCATTAGAAGACACAGCATGGATTCAGAAAGGGCAGGTCCTGTTTGACAAACTTACTGGAGTTCTTTGAGGACATAATGAGTGCAGTGGATAGAGGGGAACAGGTGGATGTCGTATACTTGGATTTCCAGAAGGCGTTCAATAAGGTGCCGCATAAGAGACTTAAAAATAAGATACAGATGCATGGAGTTGGAGGAAGTGTATTGGCGTGGATAGTGGATTGGTTAACCGATAGAAGGCAGAGAGTTGGTATAAATGGGTGTTTCTCCAGTTGGCAGTCAGTGGTGAGTGGGATGCTGCAGGGGTTGGTGTTGGGCCCGCAGCTGTTTACCATTTACATCGATGATTTGGATGAGGGGACTGAGTGTAGCGTAGCAAAATTTGCTGATGGCACTAAACTGAGTGGAAAAGCAAATTGTACAGAGGATGTGGAGAGTCTGCAGAGGGATATAGATAAGTTAAGTGAGTGGCCCAAGGTCTGGCAGATGGAATACAACGTTGGTAAATGCGAGATCATCCACTTTGGAAGGAATAATAGAAGTACAGATTATTATTTAAATAGTGAAAGATTGCAGCATACTGTTGTGCAGAGGGACTTGGGAGTGCTTGTGCATGAATCGTAAAAAGTTGGCTTGCAGGTACGACAGCTTATAAAGAAGGCAAACGGAATGTTGGCCTTCATTGCTAGAGAGATTGAATTCAAGAGCAGGGAGGTCATACTGGAACTATACAGGGTACTGGTGAGGCCGCACCTGGAGTACTGTGTGCAGTTCTGGTCTCCATACTTGAGGAAGAATATACTGGCTTTGGAGGCAGTGCAGAGGAGGTTCACCAGGTTGATTCCAGGGATGAAGGGGTTAACCTATGGGGAGAGATTGAGTCGCCTGGGACTATACTCTCTGGAGTTCAGAAGAATGAGAGGGGATCTTATAGAAACATACAAAATTTTGAAAGGGATATATAAGATAGAAGTAGAAAAGTTGTTCCCATTGGTAGGTGAGACTAGAACTAGGGGACATTGCCTCAAGATTCAGGGGAGAAGATTTAGGATGGAGATGAGGAGAAACTGTTTTTCCGAGAGAGTGGTGAATCTGTGGAATTCTCTGCCCAGGGAAGCAGTTGAGGCTTCTTCACTATATATATTTAAGAAACAGTTAGATAGGTTTTTACATAGTCAGCGAATTAAGGGTTATGGGGAAAAGGCAGGTAGATGGAGCTGAGTTTACAGACAGATCAGCCATGATCTTATTGAATGGCGGGCCAGGCTCAATGGGCCAGAAGGCCTACTCCTGCTCCTATTTTTTATGCTCTCATATTCTCCCAGCTGCCAGGGTCCATGATGTTTCTGAATGCATCTGCAATATCATCCACAAAGTTTGCAGGTGATATGAACATAGGTGGAGGGGTACATAGTGCTGAGGAAGCAATATGATTACAGAAGGATGTAGACAAATTGGAAGAATAGGCAAAAAAGTGGCAGATGGAATACAGTGTTGGGAAATGTATGATAATACATCTTGGTAAAAGGAACAAAAATGGGGAGAAGATTCAAACATCAGAGCTGCAAAGGGACTTAGGAGTCCTCGTGCAAGACTCCCAGAAGGTTAATTCACAGGTTGAGTCTGTGGTAAAGAAGGCAAATGCAACGTTGGCATTCATTTCAAGGAGAATAGAATATGAAAGTAAGGAGATAATGCTGAGGCTTTATAAGATACTAGTCAGGCCGCACTTGGAGTATTGTCAACAGCTTTGAGCCCCATATCTCAGAAATGATGTGTTGTCTTTGGAGAGGGTCCAGGGGAGGTCCACAAGGATGATTCCAGGAATGAAGGGATTAACATAGGAAGAGCATTTGGCAGCTTTGGGCCTATACTCACTGGAATTTAGTAGAATGGGCAGGGGATCTGATTGAATGTTGAAAAGATTAGACCAGGTGCATGTGGAGAGGATGTTTTCTGTGGTAGGGGTATCCAGAATTAGAGGGCACAGCCTCAAAATTGAGGAGGCAACCTTTTAGAACAGAAATGAGGAGGATTTTTGTAGCCAGAGAATAGTGAATCTGTGGAATGCTCTGCTACAGTCTGTGGTGGAGGCCAAGTCCGTGGGTATATTTAAAGTGAAAGTTGTGTTTCCTTATTTGTCAGGGCATCAAAGGATATGGCGAGAAGGCAGGGGTATGGGGTTGAGTGGATCCAGGATCAGTCATGATGGAATGGCAAAGCAGACCTGATGGGCTGAATGGCCTAATTCTGCTCCTATGTCTTATGGTCATGATAATTCTACTTCTAATCAAGCTATTTGAAGTGACCATTTGATATTCTTTATATAATCTCTTTGTAACAATACTATATTCTCTTCTTCCTGGAGAAATATTCCTGCTTTTAATGGAAGAACAGGTAATTTCTGTTGCCTTAGTTTAAATACAATTTCTTGGACAACTTGTACTTGCCTTGAAATAGACTACTTACTGTACTTTGAGTCATATGAACAGTCCTGACTTCAGCCCATTGGCTGATAACTAATGTCAACAATTTTTTTTTAATACTAGTAATGAAAGCCATCCCACAGCAATAACAGGGTTAATCTGAGGCAAACATGATTTTGCTCCTATTATTCATTTCACGTCTTTTCTTGAAGATGGTGATGAATACAGCATTAAAGGGTATATTTTACTTAGGAAAGATAGGCAAGGTCATAAAGGCGGTGGAGTAGCCATATACATAAGAGGGACTTTAAACATGAAGTTGTTGATGCTTGGAGATGAATCAAGACTTAGTGAGGATACATAGGTGAGAATTGAAACTTATAAGGATAAAGGAATAACGTTGAGTGTATGTTATAGACCCCCCCCCCCCCAAATGCTGGTAGTGAGCTTAATAAACAACTCTATCAGAATATTAAAAAATGTGTTCTGAGGGTGCTGCTACAGTTATGGGAGACTTATAATTTCCCAAATATTGAGTGGGAAAATCCAGTGACTAATGGATTACAGGAAAGTGAATTAATTCAGTTATTGAATGAATGTTTTTTGACCCAGTATATAAATGCACCAACAAGAGAGGTGGCCTGTCTAGATTTGATATTCCAACAATCAGGATAGAATTTTGAGCACAGAAGCTGTTGAGCCTTTAGAAACAAGCGATCATAACGTTGTTGATCTCAAATTTTTTGGGGGAGTATATCAGTAAAAACTAAAGCCATTAAATTGAATTTCGGAAAGGCAAAGTTTGTGCAGATGTGGCAAAGACTTTAGAAGGTAAACTGGAAGGAACTGCTTGATGTTGAGTCAGTTGAGGAACAATGGGGTCGATTTAAGGAGGTAAAGATACAGTGCGGGAAACGTTCCTACCCAAGGTCAGGAGAAGTAATAAAAACAATGAATCAACTACATGGATAAATAAAGATATACATAAAAAATGAAGAAAAGACAGCTATATACGGATTACAGAAAAAATTGTGATGATGTTAACTGTAAGACATATGAAAATATGAGAGCTATAGTCAAGACGGAAATTCAAATTGCCAAAAGGCAGGTTGAGAAGGATATTGCTGATAATGCTAAGATTGACCCCAAGATTTTTTCAATATTTTAGTAGTAAAAGAAAAGTCAAGGAGGAAGTTAAGTGTATTAGGAATAATAGTGGGGTGTTAATTATGCAGAGAAGGACATAGCGGATACTCTTAACTCAGATTTGTCTAAAGTATTCACTTGCAAAGATGTTAGCAATCTGCCATAAGTGTAGAGAAAAATAAGGTTATTTTAAGTGAATTAGAGATGAAAGAAAATCTAGTGCTTTCCTAGCTTCAAGCCGGGTACAGGTATCGATTATAACTGACATCTCAATAACAAACTCTGCCATCTTCTTCAGGAATGATCTAGAGATCTTAGAAAGTGAGTTCCTGTTTCAGCTGAAAAGGCTGAAAGTTAATAAATCTCCAGGGCTAGACAACTTATATCGAAGGGTACTTAGAGGTCTGTATATACAAGACCCTAATGTGTATTTTTCAAGTCGGTGAAAACCTGTGAAATCCCTAAGGAATGGAAATCGGCTAATGTTGTCCCAGTATATTAGAAGGGTGACCACACTGACCCAGGTAACTACAGACCAGTAAGCTTAAGTGACGTGTATCATAATGGAAACATTAATAAAGAATGAGATGAAGAAGCAGCTGACAAGAACAGGCATGTTAGCAGAAAGCCAGCATGGGTTCAGAAATGGGAAAATCATGTTTTACTAATATACTGGAGTTCTATGAAGAGGCAACTAAAACTTATGATAACAATAGAGTGGTTGATATCATATACTTGGACAATGTACCCTACAAGAGGTTAATAATCAAATTACAGGAGGTAGGGATTCAGGGTAAGATGTGCATATGGGGGCAAACTTGGCTCAAAAACAGAAAACAGTGAGTTATGGTGAGAAGATAACTTTCACACCTAGAAGATGTTAAAAGTGGGGTTCTGCAGGGATCAGCTTTGGGGCCGCTGCTGTTTTAATTTACATTAATGATTTGGATAAGCAAATACACTAGTAAAGTTTGCTGATTACACAAAATTAGGGGGATGGCCTGATAACATTCAGGCAGCAGAATCAACACAGTTAGATCTAAACAAACAACACACATCAAAGTTGTTGGTGAACGCAGCAGGCCAGGCAGCATCTCTAGGAAGAGGTACAGTCGACGTTTCAGGCCGAGACCTTTCGTCAGGACTAACTGAAGGAAGAGTTAGTAAGAGATTTGAAAGTGGGAGGGGGAGGGGGAGATCCAAAATGATAGGAGAAGACAGGAGGGGGAGGGATGGAGCCAAGAGCTGGACAGGTGATTGGCAAAGGGGATATGAGAGGATCATGGGACAGGAGGCCCAGGGAGAAGGAAAGGGGGGGGACCAGAGGATGGGCAAGGGGTATAGTCAGAGGGACAGAGGGAGAAAAAGGAGAGAGAGAGAAAGAATGTGTGTATAAAAATAAAAAACGGATGGGGTACGAGGGGGAGGCAGGGCATTAGCGGAAGTTAGAGAAGTCGATGTTCATCTATACAAAGTCCAGATGTGGGCAGATAAATGGCAGAAGAAATTTAATGTAAGCAAATGTAAAATATTACATATAGGAAGTAGAAATATTAGATATGAATATATAATGGGGGTCTTGAGTTAGAAAGTGCACAGTATGAGAAGGATCTGGGTGTCCTGGCAGACTCATCACTATCCATAACTAGAAGATGCTCAGAAGTGATTAGGAAGGCTAATAGAATGTTGGGCTATATAATGCACTCAGTGGAGTTTAAATCTAGAGACGTTCTCTTTATGCTATATAATACGCTTGTGAGGCCACACCTTGAGTACTGCGTACAATTTTGGTCTCCATATTTTGTGAGGGATGTGAAAGCATCAGAAAGGTTTCAGAGAAGGGTGACAAGACTCATTCCAGGTCTGCAGGGTATGAGATATAAAGAATGATTAGGGGGGAGAAGATGGTGGCGCGACGGCAGCGCGTGCGGCCTCTCCGGTGATGAATATCTGTTATCTGTCAAGTAGGGGACTGTGCACAATTCTGATTTGATGGAGACAGATGTGAGAGCACAGCGGAACATCTGGAAAACTTCTGAAATGCCCGCTTCGCTGCCGCTGCTACTGTGTGGTAACCGGAATCTCCAGAGCCGAAGGCCACGAAATCCTCGGCTTTGCGTGTTTCAGCGGCCGGGGGGAGGTCGAAGGCGCTTGGCAGAGGATGGCGCTCGGGAGGCTGTATCGGAGAGGCTGGTCAGAAGCTCGAAGTTTTCGGACGGATGGACTCAGTGTCGGCTGCTTCCAAGGTATCGGCGAGTTGACGGTGCCTGAAAGTTTATGGCAGGGAGTTTCTCCCTTTCGCCGCCTGGTATTGGGGACTCGGGAGTCGATTGACTCGGGACTTTGAGACTTTTTTTTACTGTGCCCATGGTCTGTTCTTTATCAAATTATGGTATTGCTTTGCACTGCTGTAACTATATGTTATAATTAGTCTTTGGTCTGTCCTGTTGTCTGTGATATCACTCTGGAGCAACATTGTATCATTTCTTAATGCATGTATGCATTTCTAAATGATAATAAAAGAGGACTGAGTGTTCTCATAATCTAAATCTAATAATTCAATCTTTCTAGCCTAAATAGACATAAATGAGAGAAGACATGATAGAAGTGTTCAGAATCATAAAGGGTGTAAGTAAGGTGGATGCTAGCTGCCACTTCAAATTTAATCCATCAACGAGGACTTGGGACCATTAGTGGAGACTGGTTAAGGGGAGATTTCAGACTAACATCAGGAAGCATTTCTTGCCACAGCAAGTTGTACACATACATAGTTGTGCAGCTGATAGTAGTACCTTAGAGTCTTTCAAATCTAAACTCAATAGTTATTTCAGCACACTATGTGAATAGGAATTTGGCAAGCTTTATTGGGCCGAATGGCCTGTTCTTGTCAAAGACTTTTTAATGTTCTAAAAACTAAAACATATTTAATAAATTATTTACTTTGGAAGTGCTACTTTTCTGCAGTAACCCCACATACCCTGATTCTTTTAACATCAACAGTCAGTCCTTTTTACAGAGAATTCAAAGGACTCGCTACTGTATAGATGATGACAGTTCTCATCAGCCTTGAACTTTGAGACTTGTGTCCCGTGGTTCTCGGTATGCAGCGCCGGGAAAGCATTATCCCAAACAAGAGAAAATCTGCAAATGCTGAAAATCCAAGCAACACACACAAAATGCTGGAGGAACTCAGGAGGCCAGGCAGCATCTATGGAAAAAAAGTACAGTCGACGTTTCGAGCCGAAACCCTTCGGTAGGAAAACATTATCCCTGCATTTTCAGTAACAAGAATTTTGCGTGTTTCAATGCGTTCACCCCTCTTTCCTCCAAACACAAAACAAGTTAGACATAATCATCCCTGGTATGGCACACCCATAATTTCAGGGATTTATCTAGCAAACTATTGCTTTACCCTCGCTGTTCGTAATATACCCTTCTCTTAGGAAGGAAGGCCAGACCTACAGACAGCTTTCCTACTGCAGTCTCATTACAAATTTATAACGTTGAAACAAAAACTGTCCTCTAATCCTCCTACATGCAAGGCTTTCGCAACTACTTGCTGAAACCGCACACTAGCTTTCAATTTCTTCCTTCAATCTTGCTCTTTAAAAAAAACGCACTTGACCGTTCGGTTCGGCTTAAACGCTTCAGGAGTTCGCACACTTTCACTTGAGTGTTAAATCAAACCGCCGAGGATTTTTTCGCAGCGTGTGAGCGGATATCCGTTCGAGTGTGAGCGGAAATCGTTTGTGTGTGTGTGTGCGCGGCTGCAGTCGTTCGGAATGGCGAGTCCTTCTCCCAAAGTGAAGCCCGCTAATGCGGCCAACCCGCGGGTCTTTCTGGACGTGAGCATGGCGGGCGAGTTAGGTAGGGAGCTGGGGGCCGGAGGTCGGAGGTGTTTTGGCTGCAGGCCGGCGGGCTCCTTAATCCTCGCCAGCAAGCAGACGCTCCCTGCCCCTTAGTGGCTGGAGATTGCGCCTCGTCCTGCCAACGAAAATAATTGCCCACTGGTTTAGGTTCGGAGAGGAAAGCTTCGTGCGTGAGGGCTCTGGGGCATTCTGAGATGTGGAAGGTTTTTCAAAGGTCGAAAAGGACTGCTTTAGGCTTAAATTTTCAGCAAGTCGGGCAGCACGTGGAGGCTGGGGCTCGGCTAATGTTCCAAATCATCCAAACTAGGAATCATCTGAGGTAAACGGGTCGTAAGGTGGAGGGAAACGGGAACAGAGGGCAAATGCGTGACAAGTTAGAATGCACGAGTCGTTAAATGACTCAAAGTCTCGATAGGCGAAAGCGCAACCGTAACCTGATCAGGTTTGGGGAAAACGTAAAGGAGAACTGTCAGAGCTAGTAGGAAGATTAAACACAGGTGGATGAGCGCATGTTAAATTTAATTGGAACTGTATCAAGTCCAGACAGAATTAGAATGATCAATCGCTTAAAAATATGGGTTCTCACATGTCAATGCAATGAAGAGAAACATTCAGCAATGTGGCCCATTTTGGTTAATTAGAATATCCATTGTTAAGCCTAACCACATTGCCTGCATGTTGGAAAGATGGCTGCAAAGTAAACATTGAGTATGGTATTCTGTTTGAGAGCCTGTATAAATACATTGCAGATTTGCTTAGAGTGTTTATGGCTTGGACTTTGGGAAAAGAGGAAGTATTGCATTATGGCTGGTTTCATGGGAAATCTGTTTAGGAAGAGGGATGGATGCCAGTGGACATGAACAAGTGAATATCAGTATCCAAGGGAGCAAGGCTCTAGGGAGTGTTGATAGACTTTGAGTGTATTCATTTCTCCCGAAAGTGGCATTGAAGCAATAGAAGTGAAGAATAGAATCTTTCTGGATGAGGAAGTATGCTGATTGGGTTTAGAAGAGAAGGGCAAAATCAACTGGATCTGAGAGTGACATCAAAATAAATAGTTTTGGAGTTAAAGTCTGGAAGGGTGCTTGGTTGGCAAGATCTACAACTAAAGGGATACCAGGTTATAGGAAACATTGCAAGTTAGTTGGCAATAACACTGTGCAATTCTCACTTGATAACGTATACAAATTAATCACTCTTTGACTGAAGTGTATTATTGTAGGGAAAAAGGATACATAGACTTCACTGACATTCTGGATTAAATTCCTGGAGCTACATCTGGGGATTGAGCATAAATCTATTGATTTCTGTTTTGAATGAACTGATATCTGAACCTCCACATCATCTGGGGCAAGAATGCCAATGATTTATTACTCTGAGTGAAGGAATTTCTCATCTTAATCTTAACCGGTCTACACTTTATTCTGAGTCTTATTCCTGGCTCTTGACTCCTCAGCTAAGAAAAGTAATCTCCTGTGCATCCATCCGGCATTGTTCCAAAGGTTGCATGGAAAGTACCCTGAGGATAATTTAGAGCTAAAGCTGAAGGGCAAGGCAATGGCCTTAGAGTCATATAGCACCAGAGCAGATTCCTCTGCCCACTACGTCCATGCCAGCCTTCAAATGTCTCTGTATACTTATCCCTTTATCCAGCACTTGGCCTGAAGTCTTGTTGGCCACAATGTTTCAAGTGCTCATCTAATAACAACTTAATTGTTGTGAGAATATTTTTCTCCTCCAACTCCTCGAGTAATGCATTCTACCATTTCAGAAGTATTCTGGGTGAAAATAATCTTCCTCAAATCCTGTTTTAATCCCTTCCTCTTGCTGTATTCCTCTGTCCTCTGGTTATAGAAATCTAAAGTAAAAATGGTTTCTCACTCTTATCTTTGCTACTCGTAACTTTGTATACCTCATTTAGGCATGCCATTTTCACTCTTCCTTCCCCCTCCCCCCCCCCCCATTCACCTCACAAGCCTTCACTGAAGAAAAACAACGTCAGCCTATCTGGTTTGCCAGCTGAAGTACTTCCTCCAAGGGAGTATTCTGGTGAATCTTCTAAATCCCCTGTAGCGCTGTCACATGCTTCCTCTAGTGTGGTGACCAGAGTAGTGTTTTGTACAAGTATAACTCTGTGTACCTATGCTTCAGATATCATTGGACGTTTAACACCAATATTCCAGTGTTTTCTTCCATTTGCTGCCGTTCTAGCTGGATTGATCTTGTACGGAGCCGGCTTGAATTTGACTTGAACAGGAATTCTTGATTTGGTGGGGTTAGGAAACTGGAGATTTTTAAATCATTACATCAAAATAAAATTAATTATTAGCAATTTAAAATGTAATTCTGGTAAAGGTCTTAGTGTAAACTGGTTGATGCTTAACTGCTAGAAAAACCTCGCCACACTTCATGGCTCATTCATATTGTGATGCTGAAGCCAGTTGAACTCATATTTCCCGTAATGAGTTAGTACAGGTGTTGGAGGCAAGACTGGACAATTTACTGAATTTAGTGCACACCATGTGTCAAACTGCTGTGGTGCTTGCACCTTTGTTTTTGGGACTCATTGTTCCCTTATTAAAATTCATAGTATCTATAAATATATACACCATGGAATATATGGAAGGAGTTGATCGTGGATTACAGGAGGAACGGAGACAGACTAGCCCCTTTTGACATCAATGGGACTGTAATTGAGAGGGTGAGTAGTTTAAAGTTCCTCAGTATACACATCACCGAAGATCTCACCTGGACTGTATGTACCGCTGTGTGGTGAAAAAAGCACAACAGTGCCTCTTTCACCTCAGGCAACTGAAGAAGTTTGGCATGAGTCCCCAGATCCTCAGGACTTGCTACAGGGGTACTGTCAAGAGCATCCTGACTGGCTGTGTCACCGCCTGGTACGGCAACTGCAGAGAGTGGTGCGGACAGCCCAGCGCATCTGTGAACATGAACTTTCCTCTATTCAGGACATTTACAGCAGCAGGTGCATAAAAAGTGCCCGAAGGATCATCAGGGACTCCAGTCACCCCAATCACAAACTGTTTCAGCTGCTACCATCTGGCAAACAGTACTGTTGCATTAAGGCCAGGACCAACAGGCCATCGGATTTATCAATACACATTGATCTGACTGTATATACATGTATACAATACAATTATGTACACAATTTTAGTGCTTGGATAATATCCTCCCACATTTTGTGTGTACATTGCGACGGAGATACAACATAAAGATTTTTACTCCTTTGGATGTAAGAAATAAAATAAATACAAATACTTTTTACTGACAAACAGTATTTTTTAGAATAATTTGATTATGTATCTGCCAAGCACATGAGAACAGAACTGAGATGTCTTAACTCAAAAAGGCTTGATATAGTTTATAGCCTAAAATGATGCTATTAGTATTTTCCTTACGAGCTGAAGGAAAATTGATTGCACATGAACTAGATTTCAAATGATGTCTGTACTCCTGTGTTTTGTTGTGTTTTTGATATTATGGCTCTCAATAGTTTCATGGAGCACAAAATCTCTGTGGAAACAGTGGTAAAAGTTCAATAATGTAATGGTTAAAGTCATGTAAGTCATGTAAAGTCATGTTTGTGTAATTTACCAGAATTACATTTGTGATATGCAATTCTGCTTTAAACATAGATAATAGGACAAAAAGGTGGCCATTCAGGCCATTGAGGTTGTGTTCTGGTAAATTGGTGAAAATTCTTCCACGGTCATCAAAAAGAAAAAGTTTTTTTGTCCTATATGCCTTCTCTCAATACAGAATCCTCAAAGCTGATGGCTCAGCTTTATGAGGATAATGTTTACAGAAAGGAAGCTGGACAGGGTTAATGGGTATATGTAGATGAACTGTAGATGAACGTAGACTGCTGAAATGTTAAATTTCCCGTTAAGTTTCATTGTCTAAAATGTTTTAGATTTTTTAAATAATCCATTTATCTGAAATCTCTGGTATCTTTATTCTTGTAGTTGGGCGGATAGTTCTGGAACTTTTTGCCGATGTTTGTCCTAAAACAGCTGAAAATTTCCGAGCATTATGCACTGGAGAGAAGGGAGTTGGGCCGACCACTGGAAAACCTCTGCATTTCAAAGGCTGCCCCTTCCACAGGAGTAAGTCAGTTGCTTAACATGGACGCTATAAACGAATGTAATGAGCTTCAAGTTTAACTTTGAATAGAAGATTATTGTTTAAAAAATAAATGACTATTACAAATAATTACTCAATTGTTTTCAATCTTTTTAGTTATAAAGAAGTTTATGATTCAAGGAGGAGATTTTTCCAATCACAATGGAACTGGAGGAGAAAGTATCTATGGAGAGAAATTTGAAGATGAAAATTTTCATTACAAGGTTAAAAAGCAATTGAGTGTGTTGTGAACATGTGTACTAACTGGACCAGTAACTGTATTGCTGAGTAGGCAATGTAGATTTACCACAGAGTATGTAAAATGTGAGGTTTGTAAGCGTTGGGTAGAGTAAAGGGAACTTTGATACTCAGTTGAGCACAAAGTTCTGCATTTCTCTTAACTAATTCCGATGTCCTCTTAGAACATTTGCTGATTTATATTTCTAATCGTTAGCAAAAGCTGCTGAAAGATATTCAAAAGAACACTGTCAGTAATTGTATGTGACGGGGGATTTCACACATTGATGAATTAACTGCATTAATAAATGTGTCAGCAGACATACTATGAAATAAGTATAACATAAATAACTTTACTTAAAAGGTAGAGCCAAAGTAATGCTATTATGATTTCTGCTGTAGTTTAGTAATGCGCCCTCATTTATAAGTTTATTTATTTATTGAGATACAGCACAGAATAGGCCCTTTGAGCTGTGCTGCCCAGCAATCCCCGATTTAATCCGAGCCTAGTCAGGGGACAATTTACAATGACTATTCAAAATACCAACCTTTGGATTGTAGGAGGAAACCAGAGCACCTGGAGGAAACCCACGCAGTCATGGGGAGAATATACAAACTCCTTACAGACAGTGGCAGGAATTGAATTGGCATTGCCTGTACTGTAAAATGTTGTGCTAACTACTACCGTGCCACTCTTAACATATAAGCACCCTCATGTACAGTTATAAGTAGCATTGCAATTTGTATAGTTTCCTTGGATCTCACTTGTATATATTTTCAATGAAGTTATTTACCTTCCTCCTGCAGCATGACCAAGTAGGACTTCTTAGTATGGCCAATGCAGGACCAAACACCAATGGCTCGCAGTTCTTCATCATAACGGTGCCTACTCCTCATCTAGACAACAAACATGTGGTTTTTGGTCAGACATTGAAAGGATTGGGAGTGGTAAAGATGCTGGAAAATGTTGAAGTAAAAGCTGAGAAGCCTGTAAAGGTGAGAAGAACATCAAAAAAAAAGAACAGGTCCAGATATATCTTTTGGGATTATTGATGACCGATATTTTATGTAAGTTTTAGAATACAATTTTTACTCTTGCTTTTTGACAATTTCACTTTTAACTACCAATTCTGAGCAGATTGCTTTTGAGTTTGTTGCAGAAGCATTATCAATTTTTAGTAATGGAGATGTAACCTAGAAATGTGTTCACCAGTCATGGTTTTCTTGGCCTTCAGTGACAAATGCTAAATAACTTTACAAGTATAACAATATCTGTAGAGACACGACTATTTGACTGAAAATCCAAAGAACCTCAAATACTTAAATCTAAAATATTGACAGAAATTCAGGAAAAAAACTCAGCAGGTCAGACTGCATCTACGAAAGAAGAAATTAATTGATGCTTCAAGTCTGAGACCCTTGGTCAAGCCATTTTAATCTTTGCCTTGTCCCATTTGACATTGGAAGGTTGCTTGTAACTTAAATCTTCTTTTATCATGGAAAGAAAGGCTATGGTGCTCATGTCAAATCCCATTTAGAGCACTTTTTAGTTGCTTTCTTTGCCTTAGTGATTCAGTGTTCTTGATATTTTTTAAATGTTGTGAACGAACCTTCAGTGAGTTCCAGGTTTACATCATCCTTGGGTTAAAAATGCTTTTACTCCAAATCCCCTCTGAACTTCTTAAACCTTTTGCTAAGCCTTCGCCCACTAGTTTAGATACTTCTGCTCTGGGGAAAAGTTTCCCACTGTCTGCTCTAGTTATGCCCCCATTCCTTTGTATTCTCTTTGGCTTCAAGAAAAACATTCCTGGTTTATCCAGTCACTCCTCATAATTGAACCACACTTGCCCAGACAATATCTTCACGAATTTCCTCTGCAGCCTCTCCAGTACAATTATATCCTTCCTATAGTGTGGGGAGCAGAGCTGTATAAAGTGGTCAAACCTGTGTTTTATAAAATTGTACCATATCCTCCTGCCTCTGGTTCTCTGCCTCGGTTAACAAAGGCAACATCCCCATATGTCTTCCATTTTGGGGTTCTTTGGTTTTGTACACTGTGGTCCCAGTTTATCAGTATTCCCTAGGGCTCTCCCATTCATTGTATATGCCATATCTTTAGTAATCCTGACAAAGTGCATCACCTCAGGCCTATCAGGATTAAATTTCATCTGCAATTGTTCTACCCATCTTCTGCCCAATAGTAGCGTATTTTTTTTTTATTTCAAAATATACTTTATTCAAAAATAAATATATACAATAAACCATTCAATAACTTTTCATCCTTTACATACGTTTCCATTATACTCAGTAAAATACCCGTGTTTATAGCCACCCACGTGGCACTCCAGTAGTTCAGCTTAGCATCTCATTGTTGAGGGGTATACTCCTCGCCCACCGACCCCTCCCACTCCCACGGGTGGAGAAACCTATACTGTGGTCCTTCCCCACCGGGCCCTTGCGGTGGCTGCACCAAGTTTCAGTGCGTCCCTCAGCACGTACTCCTGCAGCCGAGAGTGTGCCAGTCGGCAGCATTCTCCCACTGACATCTCCATGTGCTGGTAGATCACCAAGTTTCGGGCTGACCAAAGAGCGTCTTTCACCGAGTTGATGATCTGCCAGCAGCACCGGATGTTGGTCTCCGTGTGCGTCCCCGGGAACAGCCCGTAGATCAGAGAGTCCTCTGTCACGCAGCTGCTGGGGATGAAACGTGACACTAGCCCGTCCATCCTCCTCCACACCCTCTTTGCGAACTGGCAGTGTGCAAAGAGGTGGGTCACAGACTCCTCCTCACTGCAGTCCTCCCGTGGGCAGTGGGGTGCGGAGATGACGTTCCGGGCGTACAGGAGGGCTCTGACTGGGAGGGCCCCTCTCACCGCCAGCCAGGCGAGGTCTTGGTGCCTGTTGGTGAGATCTGGCGATGAGGCATTTTGCCAGATGAACTGGACAGTCTGCTCAGGGAACCACCCCACTGTGTCCATCACGTCCTTCTCCTGCAGTGCCTGCAGGACACTTCGTGCCGACCACTGCCTGATGGCCTTGTGGTCAAAGGCGTTCTCCTGGAAGAACTTTGCTACGTGGGATAGGTATGCCGGCAACGACCAGCTGACTGGGGCGTTGCGCGGGAGTGGGGCCAGACCCATCCTTCGCAGCCAGGGCGACAAGTAGAACCTGGGCACATAGTGGTACTTGGTGCCCACATACCTGGGCTCTACACACAACCTGATGCAGCCACATACGAAGCTGGCCATCAGGGTGAGGGCGACATTGGGGACGTTCTTGCCCCCGTTGTCCAGGGACTTGTGCATGGCGGTCCGTCTCACCCGCTCCATCTTGGATCCCCAGACGAATCTGAAGACAGCCCGGGTGATTTCCGAGCTGTAGGAGCGGGGGACGGGCCAGACCTGCGCCAAGTACAGCAGCCCTGAGAGCACCTCACACTTGATGACCAGGTTCTTGCCCGTTATCGACAGGGAGCGCCCTCCCCACAGTCCCAGTTTCTGTTTCACCTTGGCAGTCCGCTCCTGCCAGTTCTTGTTGCACGCCTCAGCCTCTCCGAACCAGATCCCCAACATCTTCACGTGGTCAGACCTGATGGTGAAGGGGACGCTGGATCGGTCGGGCCAGTTGCCAAAGAGCATGGCTTCGCTCTTCGTGCGGTTGACCCTGGCCCCCGACGCTAGCTCGAACTGTTCGCAGGTGCCAATCAACCTGCGAACTGACCTCGGATCAGAGCAGAAGACGGTGACGTCGTCCATGTACAGGGAGGTTTTCACTTGGGTCCCTCCACTGCCTGGCAGCGTCACCCCTCTTATGCCCTCATCCCTCCTGATGGCTTCCACAAAGGGTTCTATGCAACAGACAAACAAGACAGGGGAGAGGGGGCAGCCCTGCCTGACTCCAGACCTGATGGGGAAGCTGTCTGTTTCCCACCCGTTGACCTGGACTGCACTACGGATGTCTGTGTAGAGCAGTCTGATCCAATTCCGGATTCCCTCCCCAAATCCCATTTTGGAGAGCACGTCCGCCATGTACGTGTGCGATATCCTGTCGAAGGCTTTCTCCTGGTCCAAGCTGACCAGGCAGGCGTCCACCCCCCTGTCCTGCACGTAGGCGATGGTGTCCCTCAGCAGCGCGAGGCTGTCTGAGATCTTCCTGCCCGGTACAGCACAGGTTTGGTCCGGGTGGATCACCTGTCCCAGAGCAGACTTGACCCTGTTGGCGATAGCCTTGGACAGGATCTTGTAGTCCACATTCAGGAGAGAGATGGGTCTCCAATTCCTAATGTCCTCCCTTTCCCCCTTCTGCTTGTAGATGAGGGTGATGATGCCCTTCCTCATGGACTCAGACATACTGCCGGCCAGAAGCATAGCGTTGTACACTTCCAGCAGGTCTGGGCCCATCCAGTTCCACAGAGCCGAGTACAACTCGGCCGGTAAGCCGTCGCTTCCGGGAGTCTTACCCGACCCGAAGGAACGGATGGAGCCTGTCAGCTCGTCCAGGGTCAGTGGCTGATCCAGACTCTCCCGCTTGCCGTCGTCTAAGACCTGCGTGATAGACGACAGGAAGTTGCGGGAGGCTGTGGATTCTGTGGCCTTTTCCTCGTACAGACCGGCATAGAAGGACTTGCAGGTCCTCAGTATGTCGGTCTGCGAGGACGCGACTGAGCCGTCCTCTTCCTTAAGGTTGTGGATCACAGAGCTCCCCCTGTGCACCTTTTGGAAGAAGAAGCGTGAGCACGTCTCGTCCTGCTCCACGGTTTGGACCCTTGATCGGAAGATGATCTTGGAGGATTCAGCGGCGAGGTGCTGGGCTTGCCGGCCCTTCACCTCTCGCAGTTCCTCCCTGACATCCACCCCCTTCGACTGCAGAAGGAGAAGTTGCTGCAACTCTGTCTGGAGTTTACGCAGTTCCCTCTGCTCCTGCCTTACCTTCTGAATACCCTTGCGGATGAAGAACCTCTTAATGTTCTCCTTGGTGGCTTCCCACCAGTGAACCGGGGAATCAAAGAAGGCTTTCAAGGTTCTCCAACCTGTGTACTCCATCTCTAGTTCCTCGATGTTCTCTGGGGTCAGCAGCTTTACGTTCAGCTTCCACGTCCCCCTGCCTGCCTTCTGGTCCTCCCGTAAGTGACAGGTGGCTCTCAGAAGGCAGTGGTCAGAGAAGAACACCGGCGTGACGTCGGTGGACCTGACCATGAGGGACTCAGACAGGAAGAGGAAGTCGATCCGGGAGCGGGCTGAGCCGTCCGATCGTGTCCAGGTGGCTTGCGGCTGTGCTCCACCTGTGGGGGTGCCAAAGGCGTCGCGCAGCTTGGCTGTCTTCACCATTTCCCTCAGGAGTCTAGAGGTACTGTCTAGCCTGCCGTCGGCACTGCCGGGTCCTCCAGCCGCATCAATGGTGCAATTGAAGTCTCCGGCCAGAACGACCGGCTGGGTCGTCACCAGCAGCTGTGGGAGCTGCTCGAAGACGGCCAGCCGCTCGCTCCGCACGGGGGAGGCGTACATGTTGATCAGCCGGAGCGGAGTGCCCCGGTATTTGACGTCTGCTACCAGGAGGCGCCCCGCAACCACCTCTTTAACTTGGGTGATTGAGAAGTTGCCTCCCCGCAGCAGAATCCCCAGGCCGGAAGCGCGACAATCGTTGCCCCCCGACCACACCGACAAACCTTTTTTCCACCACCGTGACCACCTCCGGTAGTTACGGAGATGTGGTAGTCCACACTCCTGGAGGAAGGTCACATCGGCCTTTACAGTGTCTAGGTACTGGAGCGTGCTGACGCATCGCCCAGTACTCTTCAAACTTCGCACATTCAAGCACGCCAATTTAAGGTCTGCCATCGTTAAGTCTTTTATTTTGGCTGCTCTCCGTCCTCACTCTTGCCATCCTGAGCCTTCATCCCCACCGCCTTTGTGAAGTTTTCCACCTCCTGTGGGCTCAGGTACTGCTGGTAGTACTCCTCCGTGTGTGGCCGTTCTGGTTCTGGTTCTGGGTCTGGGCCCGGGGGGTTGCTGACTTCCTGGGCTGCTTCCCCTTCCGGCTGCTGGGTACCAGCCGTGGCTCTGCTCCCGGATTCCCGGAGCTCTGTGCGTCTGCTGCTCTCCGCCTCCTGTACTTGGGGGGTGGCCAGCAGACTTTCTCCCCTCTCTCTCCTCCTCTCCACCTGTTCTGCCAGCCGCTTCTTCCGCCGGGGCTGCTGGCCTCCCCCAACTCCTTCCTCCTCTGAAGAGGACAGGGTACCAGGGGCTGCGTGGTTCCCTGCCCTTTTCTGGCGTTGCTCCGCCTTCTGTCGCTTGGCCGCCGCCTTTTGGGTCTTTTTTCGTTTCACGACCTTCCATTCGGTTTCCGCCTCAGCTCTCCCCTCCTCCATGGACTCCTGCTCGTCGTTTGCCTGGTCCTGGAGGGTCTGCAGTGGGGTGGCAGGTCTTGGGGTGCTTGCACCCTCCTCCCTGGTCTCGTCCTCCGTCCTGTCGGGTGCCTCATCTGCAGCGCTGGCGGGTACGTCCGCATCAGCCTGGGCCCTTTCAGGGCCAGCACCTCCCCTGGTCGCCTGTGCGTAGGTGCCCCCACGCTTCGGGCAGGCTCTGTACAGGTGGCCGGCCTGTCCGCAGAGGTTGCAGGCCTTGGCCTGCGTGCAGTCTTTGGTCAGGTGGCCTTCCATTTTACAGTTCTTGCACATCACCACCCTGCACTGGGCTGCGATGTGCCCTTCCTTGCCGCAGTTTCGGCACACCCTGGGTTGTCCCGCGTACACCATGTACCCTCGGTTCCCTCCGATGGCGAAGACGGAGGGGGGGTGGATGATGCCGCCGTTGGAATCCAACCTCAGCTTCACCTTCACCTGCCGTTTGCTGGTCCAGATTCCCAGCCCGTCCTTCACGTCTGCTGGTGTTCCTACGCTCTCCACATACCGAGCGAGGAACGTAAGGACATCTACCACTGGCACGTGCGGGTTGAACATGTGCACCGTGATTGTCCTTTCCTGTTGCGTAGCCGTTGCAAAGAGGGGCTGTGCTTTCAGCAGCGACAGCGGCGCCTCTGTCCCCTTCAGCTGAAGCTGCTGGTACAGCTTCTGCCACCCTGCAGCCTGCCGGAAAGTGACATCGAAGAAGCCTGCGAAGTCCTGGACGCAGTAGATGTCATCGGGCGTAAATCCGCAGCAATCCAGCAAGACCTTCCGGATGAAGGTCTCTCGGGTGAAGCCGGTGCCCCCGTTCTGGTCTCGCACTGTCAGCCTGACAGTGTTCTTGATACCCTGGCCTCGAGCTGATGTACTGCTCGCTGCTGCCATCTTCTAACTCACTGCTGTCGTCGCTGGTATGGGGTGTTAGATTGGAGGCCAATCAGCATTGACTCGCTGTAAGGCTGCACCAGTTTTCATGTTATCTGCAGTCTTACTTCATATATTCGAGTTGTTACTGGACATCACAAACTTTAAAGTTGTGGCATATGTTTTGAGAACAATTT
This sequence comes from Mobula birostris, assembly GCF_030028105.1. Classification (NCBI taxonomy): domain Eukaryota; kingdom Metazoa; phylum Chordata; class Chondrichthyes; order Myliobatiformes; family Myliobatidae; genus Mobula; species Mobula birostris. The sequence continues at coordinate 121,929,603 of NC_092373.1, read as the reverse complement.
CTAGAAATATAGTATATAGTATATCCTATAATAAACCTGTCCTACTTTGTAATGAAAGAAACTGAAATATGAGTCTCTGATAAAAGTAAATGTTTTCATTTGCCGAATATTCTTAATACAGTCAACATTTAACCTGTGCTCTGCTGTTTACTAAAGGTGTATTTGCATTTCTGCAGCAATGTATTATAGAAAACTGTGGTGAACTTAAAGAAGGAGATGAGTTATGTCTTGCTCCTTCTGATGGATCAGGGGATGCATACCCAGACTTTCCAGAAGATAATGATGAAGATATAACTAATGTAAGTTTGTAGCTCTTTCGAAATATATTATCCAGGAAACCTGTGTGTACTCCAAAAGCAATTGTTAACAGCTTAAATTCATGCCTAGTCTTGTGCTCTTTCATTGTTGAGTGGGAGGTCACTAGATGAGAATTGTGAATGGTAACCGTATCTCCCAGCTTAACCAAAGGTTAGTAATTAAATGTTCCCATTCATTCCTTGTCTGATGGCTGGTGTTTATGGGGGAAATAAGGAAGGCGCAGGATAGATACATCCCAAAGACGAAGAAATATTCTAAAGGGAGGATGAGGCAACTGTGGCTGACAAGCGAAGTCAAAGACGATCTGAAAGCAAAAGAGGGGGCATGTAATATAACAAAGATTAGTCAGAAGCTAGAGGATTGGGAACCTTTCAAAAACCAACCGAAGGCAACAAGAAAAGCCATAAAGACAGAAGAGATGAAATATGAAGCTAAGCTAGCCAAAAATATGGGATACAAAAATTCTGCAGAACTGACCCTCACCCTCGACAATTTTTCCTTCAGCTGTTCTCACCTTCTCCAGACTCGAGGGGTATCCATTGGGGCCCATTGAGTCTGCCTGCACTCTGAACTCGTGTTCTCTTACCTTTATCTATCCCCTTGGTTCAGTCCCTCCCAACTGCCCCCGCAACACTTCTCATGATCTCCTCATTAACTTTCAATTCCCTGGCCTTGACCACCTCATTTTCACCATGGATGTCCAGTCTCTATACACTTCTATCCCCCATCAATAAGGTCTTAAAGCTCTCTGCTTCTTTCTCCATCACCATCATTCTCCATCTGGTAGAAATGGTCTGCACTGTCAATGACTTTTCCTTTGGCTCCTACTTTCTCCAGACTTTGGGATTCCTTGGGCACCTGCCTGGGTTCCAGCTATGCCTGTCTTTTCATTGATTATGTAGAACAGTCCATGTTCCAAACCTTCCATGGTAATGCTCCCTAAATCTTCCTCTGCTACATTGACAACTACATTGGTGCTGCTTCATGCACCCACACTGAGCTTGTCAAGATCATCAGCTTTATCTCGAAATTCCACCCTGCCCTTAAATTCACTTGGTCCATTTCTGACACCTCTCTCCCCTTTCTCAATCTCTCTGTCTGTGGAGAAAAACTGTTGACTGACATCTTTTATAAGCCTACTGATTCTCACTTGTTATCTTGACTATACCTCTTCCCACTGTCAGCCTATAAAAAGGCTATTCCCTTTTCTCAATGCTGTTGACTCTGCCACATCTGTTCCTTTTCTTTCCAGGACACCAGCAATGTCTTCTTCCTTCAAAGAGTGGAGTTTGCCTTCCTCCACCATTGATGCTGCCCTCACCCACATCTCCTCCATTTCCCAAATGTTTGTGCTCACCCCATCTTCCCGCCGTCTTAACATAAGGACAGTTTCACTTGTCCTTATCTACCACCCCTGAGCCTCCGTATCCAACACATCATTCTCCACAACTTCTGTTATCTTCAACGGGATCCTACTACCAAACACATCTTTATCTCCCCCCCCCACACCCCTCCCTCTGCATTTTGCAGAGATCACTCCCTCTGTGATTCTCTTGTCCATTTGTCCCCCCCCCCCCCCCCCCCCACTTATTAAGGATGAGGTTTCAGGGCACTTGGAGGCAGGTGACAATGGTTAAAGTAATCATAGTTTTTTTTGAAGGGAAAATTGTGCCTGACAAATCTGTTGGAATTCTTTGTAGAAATAACAAGCAGTAGACAATGGAGAATTGGTGGATTTTGTTTATTTGGATTTTCACTTGAGGCTGTTTAACAAGAGTCCATGGTATTACAGGAAAGGTACTAGCATGGATAAAGGATTGGCTGTTTGGTGGGAGGCAGATAGTAAAGTAATAATAAAGGGAGCCTTTTCTGGTTGGCTACCACTGACTAGTGTTGTGCCATAGGGGTTGGTGTTGGGACAGCTTTTTACGTTATATGTCAATGATTTGAACAATGGAATTGATAGTTTTGTGGCCAAATTTGCGAATGATATAATGGTAGACGGGGGAGGTAGTGGTGAAGCAGGGAGTCTACTTCAACAGAAGTGGAAGATGGGGCAGATGGAACATAGTGTAGGGAAGTACGTGGTCATGCACTTGGTAGAATAAAGGTGTGAACTATTTTATAAACAGGGAGAAAATTTAAAAATCAGGTACAAATGGACTTGGGAGTCCACGTGCAGGATTCCCTCAAAGTTAACTTGCAGGTTGAGTAGGTGATAAGGAAGGCAATGGAATGTTAGCATTTATTTCAAGAGGACTAGAATATAAAAGGAGGGATGTAATGCTGAGAGTTTACAAGGCATTGGTCAGACCATACTTTGAGTATTATGAGCAGTTTTGGGCTCCTTGTGTAAGAAAAGATGTGCTGGCATTGGAGTGGGTCCAGAGAAGGTTCACAAGAATGATTCCTGGAATGAATGGTTTAACTAAGTGTAGTATTTGATAGCTCAGGGCCAGTACTCACTGGAGTTTAGAAGAATGGGGGGGAGAGATGGGGAATCCCATTTCAACCTATCAAATATTGAAAGATCTGGATAGAGTGAATATGGAGAAGATGTTTCCGATAGTGGGGGAGTCTAGGACCAGAGGGTAGAGCCTCAGAATTGAGTGATGTCCATTTAGAACAGAGATTATGAAAATATTCTTCAGCCAGTTTGTGGTGAATCTGTGGGACTCATTGCCACAGATGGCTGTGCAGGACAGGTCATTTGGTATATTTAAGGTGGAGGGTGATAGGTTTTTTATTAATCAGGGAGTCAAAGATTACGGGAAGAAGGCAGGTGAATGGGGTGAGAGGGATAATAAACCGGCCATGATGTAATGTTGGAGAAGATTTGATGGGCCGAATGGCCTAATTCTGCTCCTATTAACCAGACTAAGAATTAAATCCACAAAGCTCAGTTGAATCCTATTTGCCAGCTGGGGGATCATGAGAATTCTCGCTATTGTGTCGCTTAAAACCAAACTGGAATTTGTTTCATACGACATTTAGGGGGTTTGATGGTGCACAACTTTGGAAGTTAAGTGCTTTGTCCTCATCAACAAAATGTGTGCCCGTGTTGAATCTGCTGATCCGAAATATGAGGAAAATTATATCGTAGAACTTTTTGCCCTTAAAAGTCCAGGTTCATGGTGAAGAACATGAAGAAAAGCTGCTGATTTTTGCGCTCTGTATGTATTCTTGAGCCCACTATGGCGTGGTGTTGAAGACACCCTCTGGCCTTTGTGGCTTTTCGCTGACACAGCTGTGTGTGTCATACACGATCAGAATCACCACTTGCTCACTGAAACAAGCATGATTAATGTGCTATATTAGTGGTTCAGAATTCCGTGATTCCTGGAACTGCTGACACAAATTGATCATTTTGATCTCTCTACACCACAGTTGGTGTACAGGTTAAATACATCGAAATAGTGGAACCATTTTGACATTGATCAAGCAAAGATATGAAACGAAACATAAAGCAACTATTCGAATTCCAGCAATAGAGTGCTTTTTAAATGCAGCTACAGAATATAGATATTGATTTTATTAGTGGGCAGGATAGAATTGATTTAGATTTTGCTGAATTGAGCAACTTTTGAAAATCTTAGCATTTTTCATGTCTTGTTTTTAAGAAGTGTTACAAGAATCACTGCTACGTTTTTACATCTTATTTCCTTTGAACATGCCAATCCCATTGATCTCAAATTTAGGGCTCGATGCTAAACTAGGTGCATAAGTACACAGTAGAAAGCTGGATGTAACATAAATACTTTGGAGAGTGAGTTCTATAATTCCGTTGATTTCTAAGCTGTTAAATTTTCAGCACTGTAGCAGAACACAAAAAAATTTAAACCCAAGGGAAACTGAGTCAAAAAATTTGGGAGCCATTTAACTATTTTCCTTTGAGGGTGACTTCTAAAAGTCACAGGGCTGCTATGTGCCCTGTTATGGGCAGACTTCACTCTGCTGATGAGACAATTCAGCTATTTAGAAGTGCTGTAAGAGGACAAAAATGAAAAAATAGCTAAAGCAATAATTTGGAAGCGTAACTGGGATAGAGCATGTGAGGTTCTTCTTCTAATCTGTATGTTCATTGTTTCAACATATTTTCATAGAATGACCAAACTTTATTAAAATTATTTAAACAGATTGATACCGTTTTTCGGATTGCAGAAGACTTAAAGAATCTTGGGAATAACTTCTTTAAATCCCAGAACTGGATTATGGCAGACAAGAAATACTCCAAGGCTTTAAGGTAATTATGCGAGGCTGGGATATGCTGATAGACTTAATTGAACTGGAGGTTGTGCTGGCCATTAGATCATAAGACATAGCAGAATTGGGGCATTCAGCCCATCAAGTCTGCTACACTATTTGATCATGGCTGACTTACCCTCTCATTTGCATTCTCCTGCCTTCTCCCCCCCATAACCTTTGACACCCTCACCTATCAACCTTTCCTTTAAATATATCTAGTGACTTGCCCTCTACTGCCATCTATAGCAGTGAGTTTCACAGATTCGCCACCTTCTGGAAATTCCACATCATCTCTGTTCTAAAAGGATGTTTTCTATTCTGGAGCTGTGCCTTCTGGTCCTAAACTTTCCCACTATTGAAAATAACCCTCTCCATATCCACTCTATCCAGGCCTTGCAGTGTATGGCAGGTTTCGGTGAGATCACCCCTCCCCCTCATTCTCCTAAACTCTAGCGATAACAAGTCCAGAGCCATCAAATAATCCTCCTACTCTAACCCTTGATTCCCAGATCAGTCTTGTAAACCTTTTGTGGGCCCTCTCCAATGACTCTACATCCTTGCATATGGGGCCCAAAGTACTGATAATATTCCAAATGTGGTCTGACCAATGTCTTAAAAGGCCTCCGTTCTTTCAGAATGCATGCTAACATTGCATTTGCTTCCTTACTTCCAACTGAACCTGCAGTTAACCTTTAGGGAATCCTGCACTGGGACTCCTTGTCCCTATATACCTTCAATTTCTGAACTTCTTCTCTGTTTAGAAAATGGTCTGCTCTTTTATTTCTTCTACCAAAATGCATGACCATACTTTCTCCTATATTCCATTTGCCACTTCTTTGCCCTTTCTCCTAATCTGTCCAAGTCCTTCTGCTCACTCCCTGCTTCATCAGCTCTACCTGCCTCTTTATCTATCTTTGTATTGTCAGCAAACTTGATCACAAAGCCATTGATTCCCTTATCCTTATCATTGACATATAGCGTCAAAAGAAGCAATGCCAACACCAACCCCTGCTGATCACCAATGGTCACTGACAGCCAATCAGAAAATGCCTCCTTTATTCCCATTCTTTGTCTCCTGCCAGGTAGTTAACCTTCTATCTTTTCTGCAATATCGTGGGCTCCTATCTTGTTCAGCAGCCTCAAGTACGGCACTTTGTCAAAAGCTTTCTAAAAGTGCAAGTAAACAACATCTACTGGCTCTCGTATCTATTCTGCCTGTTAATTCCTCAAAGAATTCTGGGGTGGCAGGGTAGTGTAGTGGTTCGCACAATGCTTTATAGTACAGGTGACCTGGGTTCAGTTCTGGCCATTGCTTGTAAGAAGTTTGTACAATTTTCCCGTGACCAAGTGGGTTTCTTCCAGGTGCTCCGGTTTCCTCCCATAGTCCAGAGATCTACTGGTTGGTAGGTTAATTGGTCTAGCATTAAACTGGGAGGTTGCTGGCCAGCGTGGCTCGAAGGGCCAGAAGGGCCTGTTCTGTGCTGTATCTCAATAAAATAAAATAAAATCCCAACAAATTTGTCAGGCAAGATTTTCCCTTTAAAATACTATGCCAAGGTCAGCCTATTTTTGTCATGTGCCTGCAAGTACCCCAAAACCTCATTCTTAGTAATAGATTCTAATCGTTTAGGCTAATTGGCCTAAAATTTTCTTTGCCTCGCCCCCTTAATTTTCTAGTCCTTTGGAATCATTCCAGAATCTGGATTCTTGACAGACCTTTACTAATGCTCCACAATCTTCAGCTACCTCTTTCAGAATCTGGCATGTAGTCCATTTGGTTCAGGTGACTTCCCAATCTTTAGACCTCTCAGCTTCCCAAGCACCTTCTCCCTAGTAATAATGAGTGCACTCACTTCTGCCCCCTGGCTCTTGTATTTCTGGCATATTGCTAGTGATTTCCACAGTGACGACTGATACAAAATACATATTCAATGTGTCAACATTTCTGTATTCCCCATTGCTCCCACTCTAGCATCATTTTCCAGCGGCCCAATGTCCATTCTTGACTTTTAATATATTTGGAAGAACTTTTGGTATACTCTTTTATATTATTGGCTACCTTTCTTTCATTATTTCAGCTTTTCTTTCTTTATTGCTTTGTTTAGTTGCCTTTTGTTGGTATGTAAAAGCTTCCCACTAATTATTGCTATACTGTATGCCCTTTTTGCTTTTATGCTGTCTTTGATTTCCCTTACCAGCCACGGTTGCCTCATCCTCCCTTTAGAAAGATTCTTTCAGGTGGACTGATCCTGCTTCTTCCAAATTAGTTCCAAAAACTCCAGGCATTGTTGCTGTGCCATCATCCCTGCTCCTGTCCCTTTCCAATTCATCTTTGGGCAGTTCCTCTCTCATGCCTGTGTTTTTACTCAACTGTGATACCAATACATCCAATTTTAGCTTCACCCTCTCACACTGCAAGGTGAAATCTGTCATATTATGATCACTGTCTCCTAAGGGTTCCTTTTATCTTTAGCTCCCTAATCAAATCTGGTTCAGTGAGCAACACCACATCCAGAATTGTCTTTTTCCTAGCGGAAAAACCACAAGTTGCTCAAAAACACAAACAACAGTAATACTGCAGATGCTGGAAATTCAAGCAACACACATCAAAGCAGCAGGCCAGGCAGCATCTCTAGGAAGAGGTACAGTCGACGTTTCAGGCCGTGGATAGACATGTCAGAGTGGGAATGGGAGTGGAATTAAAATGTGTGGCCACTGGGAGATCCTGCTTTCTCTGGCGGACAGAGCGTAGATGTTCAGCAAAGCGGTCTCCCAGTCTGCGTCGGATCTCGCCAATATATAAGAGGCCACATCGGGAGCACCGGACGCAGTATATCACCCCAGTCGACTCACAGGTGAAGTGTTGCCTCACCTGGAAGGACTGTTTGGGGCCCTGAATGGTGGTAAGGGAGGAAGTGTAAGGGCATGTGTAGCACTTGTTCCGCTTACACGGATAAGTGCCAGGAGGGCAGAACTCGTTGACTTTATTAACTTTGCCTCCAACTTTCACCCTGCCCTCAAGTTTACCTGGTCCATTTCCGACACCTCCCTCCCCTTTCTAGATCTTTCTGTCTCTGTCTCTGGAGACAGCTTATCCACTGATGTCTACTATAAGCCTACTGACTCTCACAGCTATCTGGACTATTCCTCTTCTCACCCTGTCTCTTGCAAAAACGCCATCCCCTTCTCGCAATTCCTCCGTCTCCGCCGCATCTGCTCTCAGGATGAGGCTTTTCATTCTAGGACGAGGGAGATGTCTTCCTTTTTTAAAGAAAGGGGCTTCCCTTCCTCCACTATCAACTCTGCTCTTAAACACATCTTCACCTGTGAGTCGGCTGCGGTGATATACTGCGTCCGGTGCTCCCGATGTGGCCTTTTATATATTGGCGAGACCCGACGCAGACTGGGAGACCGCTTTGCTGAACATCTATGCTCTGTCCGCCAGAGAAAGCAGGGTCTCCCAGTGACCACACATTTTACTTCCGCATCCCATTGCCATTCTGACATGTCTATCCACGGCCTCCTCTACTGTAAAAATGAAGCCACACTCAGGTTGGAGGAACAACACCTTATATTCCGTCCGGGTAGCCTCCAACCTGATGGCATGAACATTGACTTCTCTAACTTCCGCTAATGCCCCACCTCCCCCTCGTACCCCATCCGTTATTTATTTTTATACACACATTATTTCTCTCACTCTCCTTTTTCTGCCTCTGTCCCTCTGACTATACCCCTTGCCCATCCTCTGTTCCCCCCCCCCACCGTCTTTCTCCCCAGACCTCCTGTCCCATGATCCTCTCATATCCCCTTTGCCAATCACCTGTCCAGCTCTTGGCTCCATCCCTCCCCCTCCTGTCTTCTCCTATCATTTTGGATCTCCCCCTCCCCCTCCCACTTTCAAATCTCTTACTAACTCTTCCTACAGTTAATCCTGACGAAGGGTCTCGGCCTGAAACGTCGACTGTACCTCTTCCTAGAGATGCTGCCTGGCCTGCTCACCAGCAACTTTGATGTGTGTTAGTTGCTCAAAAAGGCTATTTAGTAGGTATTATATAAATTCCTTCTCTAGGGAGTCAATATCAGGCTGATTTTCTCAATCTACCTGCATATTGAAATCCCTCTGACTATCATTATATTATGATGTTTTGTATTTTATATCGTAATATTGGCCATAAAAATGCCTTTTCTATCACCTGTTGTAATTTGTACTCCCAACAATGGCTACTATTCAGAGGCTTGAACATAATTCCCATCAAGGTCTTGCAATAAATTGAAGAAACGCTATAGAATCATTGAAAGACTGCTCCCAACAGGACGGACAAACAGCCAACATGCTGAGTGCAGCAGGCAAGAGATGCATTGAGCAGAAGTCTCTTATAAATCGGACAAAGTCCAGCACTGTGCTCGGTTCTGATCTTACAAAAACTACTGGAACACAAATACAGCCCTCTACAGTCCAGACAAGTCTTGTCATAAGTGGTCTTCATGGAAGAGTTGCTGCCAAAATGCCATTCCTCTGAAGTGGAGAATCACCTACACACAAAGACACAAGGACTGTGGTGCTGAACAATGGCAGCAAGTGCTCTGCACTGACCAGTCATAGTTTGAAATTTGTGGTTCAAGCAGGAGGCAATTTGTCTGTAGGAGACCTGGAGAGTGCAACATGGATGAGTGCCTACAGCCAACAGTGAAGCACAGTGGAGGTTTGGAGCTGTATTACTGCAAATGGAGTTGGTGATCTGGCCAGAAGTAATGGAATCCTCAATGCTGAGAAGTACAAGTAGATTCTCATCCATCATGTAATACCATCAGGAAGGTGCCTGATCGGTCCCAACTTCAATCTGGAGCAGGACAATGACCCCAAACGAAAGGCCAAGGTCATAAGGACCTGTCTTCAGCAAAAAGAAGAACAAGGAGTTCTGCAACAGATGGTATGGTCTCCACAGAGCCCTGATCTCAAGAATGTCAAGGGGGTCTGGGATTACCTGGAGAGACAGCAGCAAGCGAGACAGTCAAAGTCTGCAGAGTAACTGTGGCACGTTCTCCAAGGTGCTTGGAACAGCCTTCCAGACGATTTTAAAGGCAATAGGTGGTCTCACCGAATATTGATATGATTTAGCTTTTTACTGTTTATTGCTCTTTGTAGTTTTTTTGGTATTTAGAAATTTTTCATTACATTATTTTTGAAAGCATTTTCGCTTTACAGATTGTTTTTACGTGTGACAAAGACTTTTTGCACTGTACTGTAGGTGACTAAGGTCTTACTAATGTGGTTGAATTTTAACTTCCCTCCAATATGGAAGACCATAGTGGACAATGAAGGCCAGTGACACCATATCCCATGATGAAATAAAAATATAAACATCATCTCCAAAGTGCCAAGTATTTTGGAGTAGGTCAGTATATCTTTTCCATTGAATATACCTCAGTTTATCTACCAAGGAGTTATACCAGATCACCTCCTTGTTTGTGCATATTGCACTCCAAGTATTGATCATAAAGGTCTATATTATCTAGTCAACCTGATGGGGGTTTCTGACTTCATTTTGCTGAGTGGAGCCATGCTAGACAACGTACCTTTCTGGTCCAGAAGATAACACTAAAAAATTAAAACACAATATAAAACAAGCAGTGGGACTCCGAGCCCCATGCACAAATGCAAATGTCCTTTCTTTACTCTTGGGCTCTAAACCAGATGATCCACAATGATGAATTCTGAAAGTGAAAGGAAGCCACATGCTCTGATAATTTATATTTTGAGGATCCCAGCAGCAGATTCCTGGAAGAGATCAAGTTGCTGAACCAGATCTATGGTGAATGACGTAGTGGATAAGCTGCTGGAAACTTGGTTGCAGTCTTGCTGTGCTAGGTCGCAGCATCAAATAAACCCCTCCCCCACCTGGAAATGTAATTATAGAAACATAGGTTGAGCTGAACGGGTTCATATCTTTGTTGACATTACAAATTGTTGTTGTTGAGTCGTTAAGTCAAGTCTGACTCTGATAGAATACATCCTGCAGTTTGAGAGCAAGAAGCTAAAGTCAGATGTATCAGTATTACTGTAGAATAAAGGAAATTACAGAGGCATGAGAGAGAATCTGGCTAAAGTTGATTGGAAGGGAACACTAGCAGGGATAATGACAGAACAGCAATGGCTGGAATTTCTGGACGCAAGTTGGAAGGTGCAGGATAATAAATCAACTATAATGGAATGGTGGAGCAGACTCGATGAACTGAATGGTCTAATTCTCCTCATTAGTCTTATGGCTGAGTTTACACGTGTATGTTATAGGGAAATGACAGTGAACATCATACAGATTTTTCTCTCCGTCCTCCTGAAACAGTTGCTTGAAAATTGCATATATGAATGTGGGTGAGTATTGGATCAGGCTGGGCCATGATATTCTTTTGGAATAGTTTCTTGATAGCAGATTGAAGGTCACAGTTTTATTTTGGTAAGGCTTTCACTTAAACTTGTCCCAATTGAAGGGGGAAAAGGGCATGTTTTCAGGTGTGGTAGATAGAAAGGACATAGCAGTAAATGGATTAGGCAGAAAGTGAAGTGGACAAATGGAGAAAATTGCAAGCAAGTGTTTTAAAAGATGTCATTTACCTGGGGAATGATGGGAATGGCTATGTAAGTGGTTCTGAAAGTACTCCTGTTTTAAATTTGTTCGAATTTTCCAAAGTGACTGATTTTAATCTTCATATGTTTCTCTTTAAGATATATAGACGCATTAAGAGATGAAATTAATCAAAAATCAGCAGAGATTACAAAACTGGATTCTGTTGCACTAAGTTGTCATCTGAACATAGCTGCCTGCAAGCTGAAAATTTCTGACTGGGATGGTGCCATTGAAAGTTGTGATGAGGTTTGTGTTTACCTGAAGCTTCTATCTTTGTTGCAAAAGAGTTTTTTAAAATTTAAATTATAATATGATTTTGCCATGATGTTAATCATTGGTTTACAGGGGAAACTTTTTCCCATGGATGGAAGTTTCTTTTATTTGAACAACTTTAGAATAAAGTAAACAAAAAAAATTCTGATGGGAAAAGTTGAAGAGGATCGATCAAGAAACCTCAATGATTAATGGTTTTGTATGCAAATTTTCAAAAGATAAAATAAATGACATCTAATTAGGAGCTGAAAAGATGCTTTAAGCAGGAACTGATAGTTCAGTACCTCATACTTAATCTGCATTCAGCTAAATGATGGTGAATAAGTTAATAGCACAATTTTCTTACATTCTGTTTGTTTTTCAAATATACAAATAATTTTAAAATGTCTTCTGTTATTAATGTACCACAGAGATCTTGGATAGAGAATTCTGACAATTCATTACCTTCTGGGTGAAGTAGTTTTTCCTTGGCTTGGTCTTCAGCACCTTGTTGTGATTCTTTTTACTAGAAATGCAAAGCAGCATACCTGCATCTATCCTCTCAATCTTAAAAAAGTTCTGTATGTTTCAACGACATCACCTCACATCCTCCAAAGTTAGGAGTATAGGCCCAGCCAAACCACCCCCCCATCCCAGAAATCAATCCAGTGAACCTTCGCTGCTCTCTATTCTTTGGGTAGGGAGACAAGGTTATCAAGCAATATTCCAGGCCTGGTTGTATTACTGCTCCGTATAATCCGTATAATTAGAACATTTATGTTCTTATGCTCATCTATCCATAAAATCTTGCAACAATAGCCAAAATACAGCTTAGATTTCTAATTGCTTGATGTATCTGAATGTTAGCTTCCACTGATTTATGTACAAAGGCACTTGGGTCCCACTGAATACCAATATCTTTTGATCTCCCACTACCTAAAAATACTCTGTTTCTGAAAACGTATATCAGTAGGATGATCTGTTGTTCTTCAGTTGCACTTTGGGCACGAAAGCAGATTTTGTATCTGAAAGAATATTATGTTTTGGAAAGAAACAGGTGTCAGGGATGATAAGTAAGTTGCCTTTCTAATCGCTGCTGTCCTTTTAGTGAAGGTGGTCCCATTGGCTGTATCTAAAGGAGGTCATCCTTACTTCCGTGTTCATCACCATGTGCCCCCACTCAGCGATTTGGGAAGTTTCTTCCCCTTTGCCATTCCATTTCTGAATGGACATTGAACCCATGAATGTGCATTCAACACTAGCACACTTATTTATTATTTCTCTTTGCACTATTTTTATTTAACTATTTAATATGCATATATATTTACTGTAATTTATTTATTTTCTACATTTATTATGTATTGCATTGTACTGCTGCTGGTAAGTTAACAAATTTCGTGATACATGCTGGTGATATTAAACCTGATTCTGATTCTCCCCCTTTACGACACATCAGCCTGAGTTCTGAACCTTTCCCCACCCACTTAGCCCAAAGTTTTCAGCTCTTTGCTTCGAGGGACTGCTAAGTAGGACTCCAATTATGTTGTCTCCATGTCCTAGTTAAAAATACCATCTTAGAAATTCCCAAGTCAGGAAAAATGCTTTTGAAAAATGGGAATTTGCAGCATACATTCCACCCAGTCTGTATTCTGGTGCTAGAAATTATATTCTTTTAATGTACGTGAACCTAGGTATTGGAGACCTCTGCGCTCAAGAGATGACTTTATTAGGCATATAGAGCTTTGGCCACTCAGTGGCCATGTGATTGTGGAAAAGTCCTGGGAACTCTTTGCCTAGAATTTAGATCAAGTTACATATTGTACTGATGCCACAGTAGTGTGGCAGATAACACTACACTAATAGAGCTCGGGGCATCAGAGTCCAATTCCGATGTCATCTGTAGTAGTGGTTAGCAGAACACTTTACAGTAACAGCAACCCAGGTTCATTTACCGCCATTGTTTGTACTGAGTTTGTAAGTTCTCCCCGTGACCACGTGTGGGTTTCCTCTGGGTGCTCTGGTTTCCTCCTACAATCTAAAGACGTAGCAGTTGGTAGGTTAATTGATCATTGTAAATTGTCCCATATTAAGCTAGTGTTGAATCCGGGTTTGCTGAGCTGTGTGGCTCGTTGGGCTGGAAGGGCCTGTTCTGTGCTGCATCTTGAAATAAAATAAAAGTCTAAAAATTGCTATAGCTTGGAGAAATTTCTGTAATCATCTCTGGTTAAAACCGTGCCTGTCTTCAGCGATGCACTTTTCTGTCAATATCAACACTATATTTTCTGATGTTTGCGCAGTGTTAAGCTTATAATGATGATCTTAGTTGTCATGCGATGCACATTAATAGTGTTATGGATGTAAATGTAAGCTCCCAGGGCCAGAAAAGAGATGTTACTTGGCAATTCCATATTAATACCATTGAAAGGACCATCCGGCTCTGAATTGGAAACTTCAGAAGGCAGATTCCGTGCGCGCACACACCTCCCACAATGCTTAGCCTGACGCCAATTTGGCGAAGAATACTTTTTACAGAATTTAAATCTGGAGATACATATGCAATGGACGCTGCAGAGGTTCTCTGCCCATGAGGTGCATCCTTAGGAGCCATATTACTCATAGAGGCACCCTCCTGCACTTCCCCACGTCTTCCATCCTGGTTCACATAGCCCCCTTCCTAATCCTAGCAGTGTTTTGTCCCAGTGGAGGACGTGAAGCAAATACTTACCTTTATACTCAGCGTTTATAAGCCTCATCCATGTTTTAGTGTTTCAGACAGCACAATAGACTACCATGGGATGTGGTTCAGGCGAGAATGTGTGGGAGAGTATATGTGTTCATGTGGTTAAATGTCGGCATTAAAGAGCAGTTTTTCTTGGTATCATTTCAGTTTTTTGTAGGATTGGATTATTTTTCTCTTTAGTGTATATTTTATTCAATAATCTTCCCAATGGCCGCCATAATGTATATCGTTACTGTGGCTTCTGTGGTGAGAGTGCTTTTGAGAGTTTGTCTCCACCATCTCTCTGCTGCACAGCCAAGTGGTATAAGCTATGGTGCATTTATAGAGTGAAAAGATAACTCCTGTAAAATTGTTCATTCACTCCATTTCAAAGTTCAAAGTAAATTTACCCTGCTTTGCTTTGACACTGCAAAGCTGAAGTTTAATAAATCACAGGAAACTGATCTCTTATCTAATTCTTTTCTTTTTAAAAGGCTTTGACGATTAATCAATCAAACACGAAGGCACTTTATAGAAGGGCACAGGCTTGGCAAGCAAAGAAGGATTATGACCAGGCACTGGTACAGTAGCACATTACCTTGTTATGATTGGCGTATTTTTCTTTATCTCTTAATCACAATTGTTTACAGAAGACATTGCCAATTTGGAATAAATTGAGAAGAGATTTAAGCACTTAAAAGGTACTAGTATAACATAGGAGTAACTTATTTTTTTCCCCCTCTGTAGGGTGATCTTAAGAAAGCTCAGGAAATAACACCTGAAGACAAAGGCAAGTTGTAAAAATCATTCAGAAATTTGTTTCTGATGCTGGCAAGAGTAGCAGAGAAAATAAATTAGAATTTTCCTTGGCTCACAAATATTAAATGCTTTTCTTTTTGTTAAATTCTTGCAGCTATAAACAACGTAATACTCCGGGTGAAACAAAAGAAGAAGGAAGAGAAAGAGAAGGAAAAGGCAGCTTATGCAAAAATGTTTGCTTGAGAATTTGTTTTTTTTTTAAACAGTTCAAAATAGCCTAGTTTTTTTTTGGTCTCCATTTTCTTGGGCACTTCTGTTTGTTGGGTCTGTTGTCTGTCAGATAATGTGTTTTGTCTATAGAAAACAAGAGACTAGATGGTGAATAAACATTGAAATTTAATTATGCCATGTGTAATAAAATTGTTAAAATATTAAAATAAATATTGAAAATAAAGTTTTGAACTTTTTCCTGCCATCTAAGTTGAGGGTTCTCTTCACAGTGGTTGCATATACTAAATAATACATGTAAGAAGAATTGTTCTTTCTTTAACTTGCCATTGTAACCTCTTTTTCCCCTCGTCTGCCCTTGCGACCTCCCCATCACCCACAACTTCCTCCCTCTGGTTACCCTCCTCCTTCCCTTTATTCGATCTCCTCTGTCCTATTAGATTCCTTCTTCAGCCTTTTGCGTCTTTCGTCTTTCTACTTTCCATCTTACCTGTTCCACTTGCACTCACTTATCACCTGTCAGCTTGTGCTCCTTCTGGCCTCGTCCCTCTGTCTTCTCAGTTCTCATGAAGGGTCTTGGCCTGAATGGTCGACTGTTCATTTCCCTCCATAGACGCTGCCTGACCTCTAGAATTCCGCCAGCATTTTTTTGTGTCAAACTCCATTGGATATTATTTTCATAAATACAATTAAAGCATAGATTGATGCTTTTTATTTTGTCTTTTACCTATGCTATTTAATGGTTAAAGTAAAAATGAAATGTTTATTGCTGACAGTACATGGCAGTAACTGAACTCCAGTTTACATGTTATATGTGTGCATGGAGACTAATAATTTTTTTTCCTTGATTTTAAAGAAAACTAATTACTTTAGATGTGTTAATGTTGAAGTTAGAATTATCGAAGGAACTAGAGGGCCTGAGTTTTAGGGAGATGATGGCCAGGTTAGGTTATTCCTGGGAATGTAGGAAAGTAAGGGGTAACGATTTGGAAGTGTTTCAAGTTCTGAGAGGCTTAGGTAAGCGGATGGTAATGGTCTTTTCCTCCAGTGTAGGTGTGTCCAAAACTAGAGGACATGGATTTAGGGGGAGGGGGGAAAGTTTTAAAAGGGATCTGAAGGGTAACTTTTTCTCTACGCAGACGATGGTGAGTATATGGAATGAGCTGTCAGAGCAAGTGGTTGAGGCAGGTACAATAGTATCATTTAAGAAGCACTTGGACAGATACGTGGAATGGAGGGATATGGGAGTGAGTGCAGGAAATTGAGACTAACTTGGTAGACAATGTGCTTGGTATGGACTTGTTTGGCCAAAGGCCCTGTATCTGTGCTCTATGACGAATCCATTTGAAGTTGACTAAATTTGTGCTTGTTAACTCAGTAATTGAACTACTTCTTCCTAGGGTCCAGTAGTATTTTTTTTCTTTCAACCAATATAATACACAATAGATGATTTATACTTTATTGTCACCAAACAATTGATACTAGAGCGTACAATCATCACAGTGATATTTGATTCTGCTCTTCATGCTCCCTGGAGTACAAATCGATAGTAAATATTAAAAATTTAAATTATAAATCATAAATAGAAAAGGGAAAGTAAGGTAGTGCAAAAAAACTGAGAGGCTGGTCCAGATATTTGGAGGGTATGGCCCAGATCTGGGTCAGGATCCGTTCAGCAGTCTTATCACAGTTGGAAAGAAGCTGTTCCCATATCTGGCCGTACGAGTCTTCAAGCTCCTGAGCCTTCTCCCAGAGGGAAGAGGGACAAAAAGTGTGTTGGCTGGGTGGGTCGTGTCCATGATTATCCTGGCAGCACTGCTCCGACAGCGTGCGGTGTAAAGTGAGTCCAAGGATGGAAGATTGGTTTGTGTGATGTGCTGGTCTGTGTTCATGATCTTCTGTAGCTTCTTCCGGTCTTGGACAGGACAACTTCCATACCAGGTTGTGATGCACCCCAGAAGAATGCTTTCTACGGTGCATCTATAAAAATTAGTGAGGGTTTTAGGGGACAGGCCAAATTTCCTTAGTTTCCTCAGGAAGTAAAGGTGCTGGTGGGCCTTCTTGGCAGTGGCTGCTTGGTTGGACCAAGTCAGGTCATTTGTGATATTGACCCCGAGGAATTTAAAGCTTTTGACCTGTTCCACTTGCACACCACCGATGTAAATGGGGTCTGTGGTCTGCTACTCCTGAAGTCAACAACCAATTCCTTTGTCTTGCTGACATTAAGGGTTAGGTTATTGTCTTTGCACCATGCCACCAGGTTCTTACTTTCCTCTCTACTGAAACTCATCATTACCTGAGATACAGCCTACAATTGTGGTGTCATCAGCAAACTTATATATTGAGTTTGATGGAAACTTGGCTACACAATCATGGGTGTACAGTGAGTACAGCAAGGGGCCGAGTACACAGCCTTGTGGGGCACCGGTGCTTAGAGTGATTGCAGAGGAGAGCTTGTCCCCTATTTTGAGAGTGAAATTGAAACAGATCCAAATTTGGATGAGGCTCTAAGATTGGTACTTAAAACCTCATCCTCGCGCTATAAGATTGCGGTCCTATAGAACCACCTGTTGGGTTTTGGGATTAAAAACTTTTACAGATACTCACTTCTCCATTCCCACCCTCTTTAAGATTATGGAGCAGTGTAGTTCTTAATGCTAATTCCATTTTACGGTTATCAGAAGAGATAAAGCAAATTATCAATGTTTATTGCATCAAGAATAATGCTGCTTTTACCATGAAACAACATGCATCCTGAAACCCATTCTGGGCAGGTGACAGCAAGTTTTACTTTGCATTCAACTTTTTTTGATGGAATAAGAAAATTAGGTACAGACTAGAATATTGCTTTGATTGTATTTAGTTCAGTTAACCTCATTATCAATGGAAACATTTCAATTTTTGTGTCTTATTGCTATGAGAACTAAATTTCATCTGTTCTGTAAATTAATAAAGTTGTATTATATTAGATGGTTACTTAAAGGAGTTGACTGAATAATTAGTATTATTACCACAAATTTTGGCAATGCATTTTAGATTACAACAGCCTTCTGGGTGAAAAGCTTCTTCCTCAGATCCTCTCCAAACCTCTAACCCCATACCTTAAGCTTATACTCTTTGGTTTCCTACTACAGCGGTCCCCAACCACCGGGCCGCAGAGCATGCGCTACTGGGCCGTGAGGAAGCGATATGATTTGGTCAGCTGCATCTTTCCTCATTTCCTGTCACGGCCACCGATCAGCCATTACGCATGCGAGGTCATGACCGGCGCGTCATCCGTGTCAGGGCGGGAAGGCGATCAACTCCTTGAGCTTGCAAATGACGACAGGCTGAAAAGTATGTTTGACATAACATTTCTGTTGGCATTTTGGATCAAAGTCAAGGCTAAATATCCTGAGATAGCCACGAAAGCACTTAAAACTTTGCTTCCATTTCCAACATTTTTCTGCAACGAAAACTAAACTGCGGAATAGACTGGACATCAGGAACCCCCTTCGAGTATCGCTGTCTCCCATCACCCCTCGATAGGACGGTGTTGTTGCAGGGAAACAAGCCCAGGGCACCCACTGATACAGCGATATTGGTGTGTTGCAATGATTTTATATATTCATACGAGGAAAATATGTGCTGTGCGTTTAATATCCAAATATTACTTAAAATGTTATGATGCTATTGACTTATAAGTGACCTATATAACCATATAACAATTAAACAGGCCATCTCGACCCTTCTAGTCCATGCCGAACGCTACTCTCACCTAGTCCCACCGACCTGCACTCAGCCCAATACCCTCCATTCCTTTCCTGTCTATATACCTATCCAATTTTTCTTTAAATGATAATATCGAACCTGCTTCTGCCACTTCTACTGGAAGTTCGTTCAACACTTCAAGCTCCCCTGATAATTGACTTATCATTATATCCATGCGAGGAAAATATGTGCTGTGTGTTTAATATTAAATTCGTTAGATAAACCTTTTTAGAAACAAAATTGAGTGTATTACCCACTTATCACTTATATTCCGGTAGTGATTTATACCCACCCCCACGAACAGAATCGCCAAAAAGGATTGGTGGGGGTGGGGGTGGGGGGAGGAATTGGCAGGTCACGACGCGCATGCACATTGATGCCCGCGCAAGGCTTCATGGTCATTGTAGTCTTGGGTAAACAACGCATTTGACTGCTACTCTTGTTCGTTGGCAACCCTACCCCCCCCCCCCCCCCCCCCCGCCGGTCGGCCGGTCCGCAAGAATATTGTCAATATTAAACCGGTCCGCAGTGCAAAAAAGGTTGGGGACCCCTGTCCTACTATCTGTCGTAACTCTGCCTCCTAATTTCCCCTGTTCCTCCTTCACCACCCTTACTAATACTGCCACTAAAGGGATCATTGAACTTGTGCACTGAGGTCCCTTCTCCTCAGTATTCCCTAAGGTCCTACCAGTCATTTTATCTGCTATTGCTCTGAACTTCTTTCCAAGTGATCAATGTTGGAAGTCCATACTGTTCTGTATTACTATACATAACAAACAGCAAGGTTGCCAGCACCAGCCAAGACACAGAGGCCGCAGACACTGCAGTATGGACCAACAAACAGTCAGGTGGAAGAACAGGTCAAAACCCTGCATTAGGAAGAGGTGAGATGGCCAGTATAAAGTGAAGTAATGAGAAAGGATTCTGGGGTGTAAGGTAGGAGAAGTGAGAGGGGTGGTTTTGGAAGATTGTGGCAGGTGAAAGATAGATGGAAACAGAGAGAGGAAAGAGGGGGATGTTGAAGTTGGGAGAAAGTTGCTGGAGGGAGATAAACAGGAATACTACTCAAAACACAACCAGTGCTGGGTTCTGATGAGTAAAGGAGGTGTGAATTGGAACTGATGGGGGAGAGATGAATGGCAGTTGGAACCAGCTCGAGGTGGGGCATACCTGGGTGTGAAACGGTGGTTGGAACCAGGAGGGAGAAGGGGGCATAAATGGGAGGACTGGAGGATGATCAGAAGGAGAGGGAAAGGGGATTTATCAATTTTAAAAAAGGGAAAATTGGGAAATGTGTCATTAGGCTGCAGACTACCCAAGTGGAATATAAGGTTCCCATTCACACAATTGCAGAATTACAGACAAAACAGAAATTGGTCATATTCAGTGCCATCTGTCAACAAGCATCAGAGTAGTCACTGTCTAGATAAAAAAAGTATGTGAATTACTGGAGCAATGCTTTCCACAAAAGCTATTTGGAGTCAAGTGTTCCAATCAATGAGATGAGATTGGAGGTGTGAGTTGCAGAGGTGCCCTTCCCTGTAAGTCAAGTTACTGACATATCTTCTTGAGAAAGATATGTTTATGTTCCTATGCCTCTATCAAAACAAATTTCAGAGGACCTTAGAAGAAGAATTGTAGAGATGCATGAAGCTGGAATAAGCTACAAAAACATTTCTAAAGACCTGAGGACCTGAGTGTTCATCAGTCTGCAGTAAGAGAAATTGTCGTCTAATGGAGGAGATTCAGTACTGTTGCCACTCTCCCTAGCAGTGGGCGTCCTGCAGAGATCACACCAAGAGCACAATGTGCATGCTGAAGGAGGTGTAAAGAACCCAAGGGTAACAGCAAAAGACTTGTAGAAATCACTAGAACTTGCTTAAGTGTCTTTTCATGTGCCCACTATAAGAAAAACACTGAACAAGAATGGTGTTCATGGAAGGACACTACGGAGGAAACCACTGCTCTCCAAAAAAAAACATTGCTGCATGTCTCAAGTTTTCAAGAGTTGAACTTTCTGGCAGAAATGGACACTGCTCTGTTTGGAGGAAAAAGGGCACTGCACGTCAACAACAAAACCTCACCCCAACTATGTAGCATGGTGGAAGGAGCATCATGGTTTGGGGCTGCTTTACTGCCTGAGGGCCTGGACAGTTTGCAATCGTTGAGGGAACAATGAATTCAAAAATGTATCAAGATACTTTGCAGGAGAACATCAGGGTTGTAGCCTGTCACCTGAAGCTTAATAGAAGTTGGATGAAGCAACAAGACAACGATCTGAAACACAAGAGTAAATCAATAACAGAATGGTTTAAAAAGAAGAAAATTTGTTTTATGGAATGGCCAAGTCGGAGTCCAGGCCTTAACCCAATTGAGATGCTGTGGCATGACCTGAAGAAAGCTGTTCATACAAGGTATCCCAGAAATATTGATGAACTGAAACAGTTTTGTATGGAGGAATGAATGGTCTAAAATTCCTCCTTGCTGTTGTGCAAGTCTGGTCAGCAGCTACAGGAAACATTTGGTGGAGGTTATTGCTGCTGAAGGAGGTTCTACCAATTATTAATACAAGGGTTCACGTACTTTTTTCAGCCTGGACTGTGAATGATTAAACAATATGTTCAGATGAAGACATGAAAAGTACAATTGTTTGTGTGTTATTGGTTTGGGCAGATTGTGTTTGTCTAGTTATTGTGACTGAGATGCAAATCAAACCACATATTATGAGTAATTAATGCAGAAAACTAAGTAATTGAACAGAGTTCTCAAACTTTTTCTTGCAACTGTATATGTATTTTGATAATAAATTTGCTTTGAACTTGCCAGAATCAGGTTTATTGTCACCGGCATGTGTTGTGAAATTTGGCAGCAGCAGTTCAATGTAATAGATGATAATATAGAAAGAAAATAATTAAACAAATCAATTACAGTAAGTGTATATATGTATATTAAATAGTTAGATTAAAAATAGTGCAAAACTGAAATAATATTAAAAAAGACTTCCCGGTCGCAACATCCAACCTGCTCTCAGTCCCATCACATTCTGACTTGGTGCTCTGACTTTCAACCCCTCACCAAGCTAGTTGAAACCCTCCTGAGAAACACTAACAAACCTCCCAGCCAGGATATTGTTTCCCCTGTAGTAAAGGTACAATCCATCTCTCTTGGAGAGGTTGTCCTTTCCCCAGAAGTGTTTCCAATAATCCTGCACTAGGTCCTCAGCTAAACATTCATCTCCTTGGTTTTCTGTTCCTGCCCTGATTAGTACATGGTACCAGAAGTAATCTGGAGATGATTCGCTTTAAGGTCCTGCTTTTCAGCCTCTTTCCCAACTCCCTATACTCAATGTGCAGGACCTTTTCACACTTTCCACCAGTGTGTACCATGACCTCGGGCTGTGCCTTAAGAAGGTGGCATCCATCATTAATGGCTCTCACCATCCAGGGCGTGCCCTCTTCTCATTGCTATCATCAGAGAAGAGTTAATGGAGCCTGAAGACACACAATCAGTGTTTTAGGGACAGCTCTTTCTCCTCTGCATCAACTTTCTGAACCTACTGACACCATGTCATTATTACCTTTTTGCAATAGGTATTTATTTTAGTAATTTAATATTAATTTTTATGCCACACACTGTACTGGGGCTGCAAAACAAATTTCACGACATATAAGAGTGATAATAGAGCTTATTCTGATCAGTGCCCACAACTCATCATATACAACAAACCCTTTGGATTAAGTTACATATTCTGTTTTGTCCATTCTTTAATCTGTTTATTGTTTACCCTGCTTTGCAAATTTTCTCAATTCATTTTCTGCCTTTCATTTCAGTACTTCTTCCCCCCCACCCCGAACCTTTGTTCAGCTTCCCATTCCCCTGCTAAATTAGGATAATGTTGCCAGTCTTCAGGAGATGCAATCAGATTGATCTGCTCTGATGAAAAGTTACTGACCTGAAGCATTTCTCACTTCACAGCTTCCGCTTTACCAAGAGCCAGCCCCACCCTCCAGCAATTTAAAGTGCTTCCTTCTGCAATCTCCCCTCAGCCACATGT
Organism: Mobula birostris; assembly: GCF_030028105.1. Lineage (NCBI taxonomy): Eukaryota > Metazoa > Chordata > Chondrichthyes > Myliobatiformes > Myliobatidae > Mobula > Mobula birostris. Next base: position 121,906,652 of record NC_092373.1, on the reverse strand, counting down.
TCCCCCATCCAGAGATGGCAAACCTCTTGACACATATACCCAAGAGTTTCCTTGGCCATGGAGCATGCACACATTCTATGCCAGCATAGTGCCAGCTAGTTGGTTGTGAGAATACGTGACATTGGATTATACATTTTGAAATCCTCACAGACCTGATGTACAGTAAATGCTGATTTATCACCACCTTTGATTTGGCAGATGACAGTGGTGTCATCAGCAAACTTAAGTATAGCATTGGAGGTGTGCTTAGCCTCACAGTCATAAGTGAGTAGGGGGTTAAGCGCACAGCTTTGAGATGCATGTGTGCAAATGGAGATTGTGGAGGAGATGTTCTTGCCAATCTGAAATGACTGGGGTCTGCAAGTGAGGATCCAATTACACAAGGGGTTATTAAGGCCAAGGTGTTGAAGCTTATTACAGTGATTAGTTTTGAGGGGTTGATGGTATTAAATGCTGAGCTATAGTTGATAAAGAGCATCCTGATGTGTGTATCTTTGCTGTCCAGATGTTCCAGGGTTGAGTGAAGAGCCAACAAGATGGCACCTTCTGCAGTCCTGTTGCTCCTGTAGGCAAATTGGAGCAGATCCAAGCCACTTCTCAGGCAGGAGTTGATATGTTTCGTCACCAACCTCTCAACACACTTCATTACTGCGTACATAAGTGCTTCTGGTTGATAATCATTGAGGTAGGTTTCTACATTCTTCTTAAGCACAGGTATAAACCTGCTTGAAACAGGTGGGTACCTCAGACTAACGAATCAAGGGGTTAAGGATCTTAATGAACACTCCAGCTAGTTGACCAGCACAGGTTTTTAGTACTTGGCCAAGTACCCTGTCTGGGCTGAATGCATTTCATGGGTTCACCCTCGTGAAGGCTGCTTGCACATCAGCCTCAGAGACTGAAATTACATGGATCATTGGGGGCTGTGGGAGTTTTCACAGAGTGAGCATAGAAGACCTTGAGCTCATTTGGAAACAAAGTTCTGTTGTCACCTATGTTGCTTATTTTATTTTATAAAAGGAGATAGCATTCAAGCCCTGCCACAATTGTTGAGCATATTTTGTTGATTCAAGTTTAGTCTGGAATTGCCATTTTGACTGTGAAATGGCTTTCTGGAGATTGTACCTGGACCTCTTGTAACCTTTTTGGTCACCAGATTTGTATGTTTTTGATCTGGCCCTCAGCAGAATGTGGATCTCATAGTTTATCCAGGGCTATTGGCTGGGGAAGACTGTGAATAATTTTGTGAGGACACACTCGTCTACCACTGTTTTAGAAAATCTGTGACAATTATTCAGATCCACAGATGAGTCCTTGAACATGGCCCAGTCTACCGACTCAAAGTAATCCAGTAGCTGCTTCTTTGCCTCCCGTGACCACCGCTTTTTTGTCCTCATCTCTGGAGCTTTGCTCTTAGCCTCTGCCTGTGTGCAGGTAGGAGAAGGGCAGCCACATGATCAGAATAACTGAAGTGCTGCCTGGGCATGGAATGGTAGGCATCCCTTATCTTAGATTAACAGATGTTTATTGTGTTTGAACCTCTGATGCTACAGGTTATGTGCTGAAGGTACTTAGGCAGAGTTTTCTTGAAACGAGCCTTGTTGAAGTCTCCGACTATGTTTAGAAATGCATTGGGATAGACTATTTCTTGTTTATTAATGGCATCATGCATTATCTCAAGCACTTGCTTATAGTCGGCTGCTGGTGATATGTAAACTGCAGTCAGGAGAACTCTCTAGGTAAATAGAACGGATGGCATTTAACCATTAGATGTTCAAGGCTGGGGGAACATGAGTTTGATAAAACCGCCACATCAGAGCACCGCTGAGAGTTTATCATGAAACAACACCTTCTTCCTTTACCGAATCACCAGTTCGGTCCATCCGGTGAATCGAGAAGCTGTTGGATCTGATCGCCATATCAGGCATGTCTCAGTCAAATATAGAACCCAGCAATCTCTCATTTCCCTGTGATACAGCAATCTTGCTTCTAGTCCTCAGTTTTGTTCTCCAGCAACTGAACATTTACCAACGAGTTTCTGGGGTCTCATTCCTCTGTGTTTCAGCGTGGCTTGGAGTCCTCCACATCCACACCACCTCCTGCCTCACTTCCAACCATGGCGACGATTCTTCATTCGCTTAAAGATGACATTCCTGCTTGCTTGAGAGTGAAGTCCACCGATCATGAAATCTGTGGACGATTAAGTCAATTTAAAAGAACAGGCAAGGTGGCAGACACAACGGGGTGGAAGGGCTGAAGTGTGTTTATTTTAACGCAAACAGTTTTAGGGGTAAAGATGATGAATTTAGACCATGGATCAGCACACGGATCTATGATTTTGTAACAGAGACGGTTGAGAGAGGGCAGGACCGGATACTTAATGTTCCGGGTTTTCAATGTTTTAGAAGAGGTAGAGAAGGAGGTAAAGGGTGTGGAAGGTAAGTTACACTATTCCACAGGGATAATATAACAGCAGCACTCAGAGGTGACATGATGGAGACTACAACACTAACACACACACACACACACACACACACACACACACACACACACACACGCGCGTGCGCATGAACAGTTTTTGGGTTTAGCATATCTACATTTAGCAAATCACTGGCCACCGGCCTTCACTTCCGAATATGTATTGTGGATTTAATTTGGAGAGCAGCTGTGAACAATGGGTTCCTAAAAGCCGTGAATCCCAGTCCAGACAATGCAGATTAAAATTCATTTGGATGTTTGTGGTGTGGATGTGAATCGGGAGGTGTGAAGTTTGTGTGTAGTTTCAAAGAAAGCGTTGTCCATATATGTTGTAAATGTAGACAACGCACACAAAATGCAGGAAAGTGCCAGCATCTATGGAAAGTTTCTGGCTGAGACCCTTTGCCAAGAAGGCTCATGGCCTGAAACATGGACTGTACTCTTTTCCACAGATGCTGCCTGGCCTGCTGAGTTCCTCCAGCATTTTGTGTGTGTTGCTTGCATTTCCAGCATCTTCAGATTTTCTCTTGTTTCCTCTTGTAAATACAGAATTGTACTTTGAGGTTTAGCACATAAAATATCAAGCCCCACGTTGGGCCAGACAGACCTTTTGACCGGAAGTGGCTCCATATGATGCCTATTGTATCTTGTTTTGTCGAATAAATAAACTTTTCTCCAATGACTTCATTCAGGCAACAACATTTGGTGTCAGGAGTGAGACACCTTCGTGACCCATAGTGTGGCCAGTGATCTTAGCAATTTAAGTCGGCGAGTATTTTCTAAAATAGCATTCACAGTTGGATCTGTTCAGGTCTGTGGTACATGGGACCGTGAGGTACCACGAACACAGAGAGCTGAACTGGTAGATAGAAAAGTCGTGAGCATGTGTTTATGTAGGAGACGAAACTGTGTATGTTAATTTGGTGAGATGTAGTAACCGGTTGCGAAGGGCGGTTACCGTCGGTTTGGGATGCCAGAGTGTGGGTGTGTATACTTGTTCGAGGAGCTGCATTTTAGTGTACGTTTTGCGAGTGTGATGCAAAGGAATACAGCAGGCATCATGATTTCAGGTGCTCAAAGGAGACAGATTACAGAGTACATACTCTGCGATTTTAAGTATGTGCTGTTTAACTGGTACCGTCTTTTATATTTTGTGTACTGTGGGAATTAGTGTGGAGATATTTCAGGGAGAGGTTTTACCCAGCTATTTTAGCAGGATGGCACCCATTGAAGTCAGGCAACATCAGGTCAAGAACTCTAATGATTTGAGCCAGTCTTGATCCTGATTACAATCATTCATAAGCCCTTCTCCTCCAGGGAGAAACAGCATCTTGTCAAAGTTTCCCTCACTTAAAGTTGCATGTGGGAATTCGGAATTCTGGTGCAAGCTCGAGGAAATGGTTGAAATTCACTAGATGCAACCTAAAGATATACCGGTGTTGGTAAAAGCGAAGTGCCTGAGGAATGCGTGAGACAGTATGGCAGGGGGTGCGGGATGGTATCTAGGCAACTACTGGGAACGCCAGCAATGAAGAAAGATGTTGCTTTTTTTTAAAGGGGAAATGAGGCAGTGACAGGGGTGAGGTGAAAGTAACTGGGGAACGACAATGGCACAGTGATTCAAAAAGCTGATGAGCCCGTCATGGATTATATAGAACGTAAATATCGAGCGTATGAGGAGTATTCTAGGTTGGATAATCCAGGAAGGGACAACCAAGTCTTCCTGAAAATGCTGAAGGAAGGCCTGAGCTCAGCCCACCAGGAAGTTTTGGATTTGGGGATAACGGTGGGGTCGACCTACTCTGCGATAGTTTCGTGGGCCAGTGAGATAGACCAAAGAAACTGCAAGAGAAATTGTAAAGTGGCTAGAGCGGATGTAGCTGCTGTGATGCCCTAGAGAATTTGTTTTGTTTGCCGGTGACCAGGGCACGAAGCAAGGAACTGCTGGAATAGATGTGGGAGGGTAAGGAGTTGATATGCTACAGGTGCGGCCTATTGGGACATGGTTGGAGGCAGTGTCCAAAAAAGAGGAAGAAAAATAGGTGAACGTCACAGCAGACATGCAATCTCTCACCCCAGTGGTGCCCAGTCTGACCAATCTGACTGTCGAGCTAGTGAAGACGGCTTCTAGGTCAGAAAAAGATGTGGCGACCCTCACTGCTACCACTGGTGACCCGCGGATGTACACAACAGCATTGTTAGGGGACTGCCAATGCGATACGTTAGTGGACTCAGGAACATCGGTATAAATAACAGATCTACCCTTGCCAACAACCGGACCAGTTATTTATATTAGGGGTGTAGGAGGGAAAACAGTGAAAGCAGAAAGAAGCGAGTCACAAATACCCGAAATCGGTGGAGTGCAGCTTCCGGTGTATTTCTGAGTCTGTCCAAATAATGAGCACACGATCCTTGGAATAGACATCCTAAGGAAAGCAGGGGCCGTTATAGATTCGGGAGAGGGAGAAATAATATTGACGAGTCAGGGGCAGCGAACGCATACAACCAACAGAATACACAACATGGCTAGCATTGTTGCAGCTGCCCCGATCATCAGACTGGAGCCAGGATGGTGTCTCTGGGTTACTTTGTCAGCAGTTCCCAGCAATGTGAGCAAGACGCAAGCAAGATTGTGGTCGAGTAAAGATAAACCCAGTTAAATAGAGGGGCCCCGCATCAACCCCATAAGTAGTACCCTATAAAAACTGACGCACTGCCAGCTGTTCAGGGCAAAGTGAAGGAACTAAAACACCAGAGAGACTGTGGCAACTTATAACTTGCCTAAATGAGGATGTAACTATGAAAGTAGGCAAGGGAGAGCCAGTGAATGTAGTGTACCAGGACTTCCAGAAAGCCTTTGATAAAGTCCCACATAGGAGATTAGTGGGCAAAATTAGAGCACGTGGTATTGGGGGCAGAGTACTGACATGGATTGAAGATTGGTTGGCAGACAGGAAACAAAGAGTAGGGATTAACGGGTCCTTTTCAGAATGGCAGACAGTGACTAGTGGGGTACCGTAAGGCTCGGTGCTGGGACCGCAGCTCTTTACAATATACATTAATGATTTAGATGAAGGGATTAAAAGTAACATTAGCAAATTTGCAGATGACACAAAGCTGGGTGGTAGTGTGAAATGTGAGGAGGATGTTATGAGAATGCAGGGTGACTTGGACAGGCTGGGTGAGTGGGCGGATGCATGGCAGATGCAGTTTAATGTGGATAAATGTGAGGTTATCCACTTTGGCGGTAAGAACAGGAAGGCAGGTTATTAGCTAAATGGAGTCAAGTTATGAAAAGAGCAAGTACAACAAGATCTAGGTGCTCTTGTACATCAGTCACTGAAAACAAGCATGCAGGTACAGCAGGCAGTGAAGAAAGCTAATGGCATGCTGCCCTTCATAACAAGGGGAATTGAATATAGGAGCAAAAAGGTCCTTTTGCAGCTGTACAGGGCCCTGGTGAGACCACACCTGGAGTACTGTGTGCAGTTTTGATCTCCAAATTTGAGGAAGGACATTCTTGCTATTGAGGGAGTGCAGCGTAAGTTCACAAGGTTAATTCCCGGGATGGCGGGACTGTCATATATTGAAAGATTGGAGTGACTGGGCTTGTATACACTGGAATTTAGAAGGATGAGAGGGGATCTGATTGAAACATATAAGATTATTAAGGGGTTGGACACGTTGGAGGCAGGAAGCATGTTCCTGCTGATAGGTGAGTCCAGAACCAGAGGCCACAGTTTAAGAATAAGGGGTAGGCCATTTAGAACGGAGTTGAGGAAAAACTTTTTCACCCAGAGAGTGATGGATATGCGGAATGCTCTGCCCCAGAAGGCGGTAGAGGCCAAGTCTCTAGATGCTTTCAAGAAAGAGATGGACAGAGCTCTTAAAGATAGCAGAATCAAAGGTTATGGGGATAAGGCAGGAACTGGGTACTGATTGTGGATGATCAGCCATGATCACAGTGAATGGTGGTGCTGGCTCAAAGGGCCGAATGGCCTACTCCTGCATCTATTGTCTATTGTCTAAATGGCTATTAGGGAAACCCGATGGATCATATCAATTAAACTATTTGGCCCTTAATAAGAGCATGTCAAGATTGCATCCCATTGTGGTGAGCCCTGCAACAATCCTGAATAGCCTGTGTCCCGAACATACAAAGTTTTTTTTAGTCCTGGATATCGCGAATGGATCTTGGAGGCTCCCCTTAGCACCTGAGTCCCAAAACCGATCTGCCTTCTCCCTGGATGGACAGCGGTAGACATGGCAACCCAGCCATTTTTCATAAGGTCATGGTGCAGAATTTGGAAAAGCTCAGTCGACCAGTTTACACTATGCAGATGATCTACGAATTGCTTTGGAAGATGAAGCAGGTCGTTTAGAGGTGATAGCCAGTGTTTTAGAGATACTATGAGACAAGGGGTTTAAAATCGGTCCACACAATAGATAGGAAAGCAAACCGGACAGTAACCGGGCTACACCATTTCCCGGGGCGGAAGGACATGTCAGATGTCAGGCGTTCGGCAATCAGCTTCATGCCCCGCCCAGTACACGTAAGAGGAGTGAGGAAGGTAGCGGTAATTTCATACCAGGATTCTCTGCACTGGTGGCCCCGATACACGCCTTGATTAAAGGAGGGAGGCCCCCCTCTGAAGGAAGTTAAGATGGGGGCCAGATGAGAAAAATGCTTTTGCAGATACCTTTGCACCTACACTAGGGTTCCCGGATGCGGCTCGCCCCTTGCCCCTGTACTGCATCAGTGAGGGAGGGGACCACAATGCAGTGGTAGGGGGAGGGGCACAGGAAGGCCAGGGGCCTATTATTCAAGGAAACAGCCTCCCATTGCAGTAGAACTTCCCCGCTGCGTAGCCGCTTTTAGACTGCGCCGCGTGGGCAGTGCAGGTAAATGAACTAGTGGTAATGATGGGACAATTCACACTACACACAGCCCATACCATTGTCGAGCTCCTGGATGCGGGGAGGCTGAGAGCTGTCGTCGACAGGACAATGAGTGGGGGCAGACGTTGTTGCGAAGAAGGCAGCAGAGGGAACAAGAGGCAATTGAAATTGCAAGTGTGCAGGAAGAGAAGTCGGAAGCCCGTTTAGTAAAATTATATAAAGAGGTAGAGGCAGAGGAGAAGGAGAAAGGGAGCAAAGGTGGGACCGGATGGGAGCTGGACCCACGGGGAAGAAGGAGTCGTGGTAGCCCCACCATGTATTAGGCAGATACTACTGAAGTTATATCATGGGGTGATGCATCAGGGAAGGCAGAGCATGATCACAACCCTCCAGCAGGACTGGTGGTGGCCAGGGATGGGCGGGGATGTTGAAAAATTCTAACGCTGTTCTGTCATTTGTGCCCAGCATAACCCTGGTGAGGGCAGAAAGTTTTAACTGGCAAATCAGCCACGGCCGAAAGTATTCAGATGGATTCTACGGGGGCCCTGCCAAAATGCAGTGGGGTAAGCTACTGTCTAGTAATTATAGATCACTTCACTGGATGGGTAGAGGCTTTCCCAACAGGTACTTCACCGCCAGCGCCTCCGAACAGATCCTAGTTCAGGAAATCCTCCCAAGTGGGGAACCCCAGTTCAGGAGGACTCGGATCAGGGAGCACATTTCACAGGGAAAGTGATGAAGGAAACGTGCTGACTGTTAGGGATTCGACAACAATTCCATGTACCCCACCGCCGTCAGAGTTCGGGAATGGTAGAAAGGATGAACTGAACAATCAAGAATGACTCAGCCAAAGCTATAGCTGAGACGGGAAAGACACGGGTTGATGTATTACCAGGAATCCTGATGAGATTGTGAGCAACCCCGAACCGCACGCTGGGTCTCAGCCCCTAGGAATTATTGATGGGGTGAGCGATGCGACTCCAACATGGAGTAATTATGGGTTGTGGTGAGCCTGGGGTTTACAGGGATAGAAAACCACAGTGTGCAAAAGGCCTTTGTAACCATTTAGAGAGTTGAATGACCGAGCAGGACAACAGCAGCACATTGGTGATCAGAGAGAGCCGGAGGGAAAGGAGATAGTCCTCCCATAGCCGGGTGACCCAATCAAACCCAGGCAGGGTTTGCTCCCAGATGGATAGGACCATAGGTGGTACTCTTAACAAGTGACACTTGTGTCTGTGTGCAGACTCGTGAGGCAGCCAGTGGAAACACTGGACTCCAGTTAAACTGTACAACTCATCTTCTCATTGCTCCCACAGACAGAGCGGGGGAGCAAATGTACCCAGTAACTGTGTAATTACAGAGCACCTAAGAGATGAACACCAGCTGGCCACACCAGACCCGACCACAGCTGATGAAACGGGCAGGAAGCGCAAAAGTGTAAGACACCGAGATCCTGACAGAAACCCGTGAATAGCACGCTGAAGTGTGATGGTGACGGTACTCTGTAATGACGACTGGTTACTGAAGGTAGATGATTAGTTGAATAGCACTGAATAGAAAAGATATTGGGGAAAATAGATGGGGAGGGATTTAAATTAAAGCAGAGACAGCAGGTTCCACAACTTCGATGGCATGGCAGACCGAGAAAGAATGCACACGGCATCTGAAGGCAGTCACCCCCAGCCTGAATGGGGAGCGAATACAAATAAGCTGGGCCCTTTCAGCAGTCGACTGGACAGTTCGGAAGGGCGTACCATCGGGGAGGAGAGGTCCTTACAGTCATTCAAACAGAGACCACCCCAACCCCTTCCTGTACATTGATGAGAGAGCCTGTGAGCCTGATGCACTTGCCTTGCTGGTGCCCGTGTAAGGTGAGAGTTTTATCTGCCAGAGAATGAAGGGGTGAAGACGAAGGATGTGTTTAAGCTGAAACAGCCAGGCAGCGAATGAACGAAGCCGCATTTCCAGAGACTCTTCAAATTTCCAGGACAACCTCTCTACTTAGCATTATGTAGGTAGTGATTAGGGATGATCGGGTAGATGTAGATACATGTAAAGTAATTGAGGGAAATTCCGAGACAGGGCATTTTTGCTGTCCTATTTGAGAAGATCCTCCTTTAGGTTAGCCTTTTCTGGTACAAATTTACTTTTCCAGGAGGGCCAAGAGGAGGGACTGTTAGAACAATTTTCGGGTTTAGCACATTTACATTTAGCAAATCACTTTGGCCGCCAGTCTTCCCCTCTGAATTGGTACTGTGGATTTAATTTGGAGTGCAACTCTGAACAATGGGTCCCTAAAAACCATGAATCCCAGAGCAAACAATACTGATTAAAATTCATTTGGATGTCTGTGGTGTGGGTGTGAATCAGGAGGTGAAATGTTTGTGTGTAGTTTCAAAGAAAGCATTGTGGATATATTGTAAATATGGAATTGTCCTTTAATGTTTAGCATGCAAAATATTGAGCCCCACAGTGAGACCCTTTGACCAAAAGCATCTCCGTATGATGCCTGCTGTATATTGTTTTGTTGAATAAAGAATCTGTTTTGTATTTGCCAGTACTTTTCTCTGGTGACTTCATTCATGCAACAACAACTCATACATCGCCACCAGAAGATTGAAGAATGGGTATATAGATTAGAGAAAGGTGAAAAAATAACAGGGTTGTTACAAGCGACTTCAACTTCCATAAGACCATAAGATATAGGAGCAGAAGTAGGCCATTCAGCTCATCGAGTCTGCTTCGCCATTCAATCATGGGCTGATCCAATTCTTCCAGTCATTCCCCACTCCCCTGCTTTCACCCCATACCCGTTGATGCCCTGGCTAATCAAGAACATATCTATCTCTGCCTTAAATATACCCAATAACTTGGCCTCCACAGCCGCTTGTGGCAAAGGATTCCAGAGATTTACCACCCTCTGACTAAAGTAATTTCTCTGCATCTCAGTTCTAAAAGGACGTCCTTCAATTCTGAAGTCGTGCCCTCTTGTCCTAGAATCCCCTACCACGGGAAATAACTTTGCCACATCTAATCTGTTCAGGCCTTTTAACATTCGGAATGTTTCTATGAGATCCTCCCTCATTCTCCTGAACTCCAGGGAATACAAGAGCTGCCAGACGTTCCTCATATGGTAACCCTTTCATTCCTGGAATCATTCTCGTGAGTCTTCTCTGAACCTTCTCCAATGTCAGTATATCCTTTCTAAAATAAGGAGCCAAAAACTGCACGCAATACTCCAAGTGTGGTCTCATGAGTGCCTTAAAGAGCCTCAACATCACATCCCTGATCTTATATTCTATACCTCTAGAAATGAATGCCAACATTGCATTCGCCTTCTTCACAACCGACTCAACCCAGAGGTTAACCTTTCACAGGATCACAAGATCACAAGACAAAGGAGCAGAAGTAGGCCATTTGGCCCATCGAGTCTCTCCGCAGCTCCCCCATGAGCTAAACTATTCACCCATCTAGTTCCAATTTTCGGCTTTTTCCCCATATCCCTTGATACCTTGACTAATTAGATACCTGTCAATCTCCTCCTTAAACACCCTCAATGATCGAGCCTCCACAGCTGTATGTGGCAACGAATTCCACAAATCCACGACCCTCTGGCTAAAAAAAATTTCTCCTCATCTCTGTTTTAACTGGGTACCCTCTAATTCTAAGACTATGGCCTCTTGTCCTGGGCTCACCCACCAAGGGAAACAACCTTTCCACATCTACTCTGTCCAACCCTTTCAACATTCGAAATGTTTCTATGAGATCCCCTCTCATTCTTCTATACTCTAATGAATACAGTCCAAGAGCCGACAAACGCTCCTCATATGTTAGCCCCTGCATTCCAGAAATCATCCTCGTAAATCTTCTCTGAACTCTCTCCAACATCAGTACATCCTTTCTAAAATAGGGTGCCCAAAACTGCACATTGTATTCCAAATGAGGTCTCACTAATGCCCCTTAGAGCCTCATCAACACCTCCTTACTCTTATACACTATTCCTCTTGAAATGAATGCCAACATAGCATTCGCTTTCCTTACTGCCGATCCAACTTGGTGGTTAACCTTTAGGGTATCCTGCACGAGGACCCCCAAGTCCCTATGCACTTCCGATTTTTGAATTTTCTCCCCCATCTAAATAATAATCTGCCGGATTATTTCTTCTTCTGAAATGTACAACCGTACATTTGTCAACGTTGTATCTCATCTGCCATTTCTTTGCCCACTCTCCTAAACTAACTAAGTCTCTCTGCAACCTTTCTGTTTCTTCAACATTTCCTGCTCCTCCACCTATCTTGGTGTCATCCGCAAACTTAGCCGCAAAACCATTTAATCCATAATCCAAATCATCGATATACATCGTAAAAAGAAGCGGCCCCAACACTGACCCCTGCGGAACACCACTAGTAACCTGCAACCAAACAGAATAGGATCCCTTTATTCCCACCCTTTGCTTTCTGCCTATCAGCCAATGTTCCACCCATTTCAATATCTTTCCTATAATTCCATGGGCTCTCATCTTATTAAGCAGCCTCGTATGCGGCACCTTATCGAAGGTCTTTTGAAAATCCAAATACACAACATCCACAGCCTCTCCCTTGTCAATCTTATTTGAGATTACCTCAAAAAATTCCAATAGGTTGGTGAGGCAGGATCTTCCCTTCATGAAACCATGCTGGCTTCGGCCTATCTTGAGGTATTTCATAACCTCGTCCTTGAGGATTGACTCCAATATCTTTCCAACTACCGATGTCAGACTAATAGGTCTGTAATTTTCTTTTTGCTGCCTCCTTCCTTTCTTAAATAGCGGAACTACATTTGCGACCTTCCAGTCCTCCGGAACCATGCCAGAGTCTATTGATTCCTGGAAGATCATTTCCAATGCTTCCACAATCTCCAAAGCCACCTCCTTCAGAACCCTTGGGTGCACCTCATCCGGACCGGGAGACTTATCTATTCTTAGTCCACTTAGCCTCCCAAGCACTTTCTCTCTAGTAATCTTGACTGTACCTAATTCTATTCCCTGATACCTCTGGCTATCAGGTATATTGCTCATGCCTTCCACTGTGAAGACTAATGCAAAATACTCATTCATCTCTTTGTTATCCGTTATAATTTCTCCAGCATCATTTTCAATTGGTCCCATATCTACCCTTGTCACTCTTTTACTCTTCATATATTTAAAAAAACTCTTAGTATCCTTTTTTATGTTAATCGCCAACTTCCTTTCATAATTCATCTTTTCTTTCCTAATGACTTTCTTAGTTTCCTTCTGTAAGTTTTTAAAAGTCTTCCAGTCCTCATTTTTCCCACTAATTTTTGCTTCCTTGTACGCCGTTTCTTTTGCTTTTATTTTTGCCTTAACCTCTCTCGTTAGCCACATTTGTGCCATTTTTCCATGCATGATTTTCTTTTTTCCTTGGAATATATTTTTCTGCATTTTCCTTATTTCTTGTAGGAATTTCATCCAATTCTGCTCTGCCATCCCTCCATTTAGCTTACTTTTCCAATTGACTTGGGTCAGTTCTTCTCTCATACCACTGTAATTTCCCCTGTTCCACTGAAATATCGATACACCTGATACCAGCTTCTCCTTTTCAAATTTGAAACTGAACTCAATCATATTATGATTATTACTTCCAAGGGGTTCCTTTACCTCCAGCTCCCTAATCGCCTCAGGTTCATTACACAGCACCCAATCCAAAACAGCTGGTCCCCTGGTGGGCTTCTGGACAAGCTGCTCCAAAAAGCCATCCTGTAGGCATTCTACAAACTCCCTCTCCTGAGATCCATTACCTTCCTGACTTTCCCAATCCACTTTCATATTGAAATCCCCCATAATTATCTTGACATTTTCCTTCTGAGACGCTTTTTCTATTTCCAGCTGCAACTTGTAGTCCACATCCTGGCTGCTGTTTGGAGGCCTGTATATAACTGCTATTAGTATCTTTTTACCCTTGCCATTTCTTAATTCTACCCTTGCCATTTCTTAATTCTACCCATAAGGATTCTACCTCTTCTGATCCCATGTCCCTTCTTTCTATTGATTTGATATCGTTACTTACCATCAGGGCCACGCCGCCCTCTTTACCTACCTTCCTATCCTTCCTGTACACTGTGTATCCTTGGATATTCAGCTCCCAATCACATCCATCATTTAGCCATGACTCGGTGATGGCCACAATGTCATATCTTTTAACCTGCAGCTGTGCAACAAGGTCATCCACTTTATTTCTAATGCTGCATGCATTTAAGTACAGTACATTTAGAAAAGTATCTGTTGCCGATTTTGCTATATTTCTATTTTGCAGCAAATTATCCTGTATATTCTCCGGCCTGTCCTTCTTGCCATCTTTGCTGCACAGTATTTTTGACTTATTTCTATTTTCCTCTTCCTCGACCCTAACACCTTGGTTTCCTTCCCCTTGCCAGCTTAGTTTAAACCCTCCCTAACAGCTATATTAAACAATCCCACCAGGATATTAGTACCGTTTGAGTTCAGGTGTAATCCATCTTTTTTGTATAAGTCATATCTCCCCCAAAATAGATCCCAATGACTCAAGAATTTGAAGCCCTGTCCCCTGCACCAGTTACTTAGCCACACATTCATCTACTTAATTCTGCTATTCTTACCTTCATTAGTGCGCAGCTCAGGCAGCAATCCTGATATTATTACTCTGGAGGTTCGGCTTTTCAATTTTCTTCCTAGCTCCTGGTAATCTTTCTTCAGGACCTCCTCTCTTTTTCTGTCTATGTCATTGGTACCAACATGTACCAAGACTTCTGGCTGCTCGCCCTCTCTCCTCAGAATACTCTGGACTTGATCTGAGACATCCCATACCTGGGCACCAGGGAGACAACACACCATCTGGGTATCCTTGTCCGGCTCGCAGAATCTCTTGTCCATCCCCCTTACGATGGAATCCCCTATAACTACTGCATTTCTTCTTGCTCTATTGATTTCGGCACTGGGCAGAATGCCAGAGTCTCCTTCACTGTGGCCCTCCTCTGTCAGGTCTGCCTCTTCAACAGTATCCAAAACGATATATCGATTTCTGAGGGGGACTGTCACAGGGGTGCTATCCACTACCTCTCTATAGGTAGTATCTATCACCTCACTTTCCCTAATTAGCCGAAGGTCATCAATTTCCATCTCCAGTTCCTTAACATGGTCCTTCAGGAGCCTCATCTCAGTGCACCTGGTGCAGATGTAATCCTTGGGAAGGCGGGGAGGCTGGGAGTCTCCCAGGGTCCCGACATCTGGCACTCCATGCACAACACTAATCCTAGATGCATACATCTGGTGCTACTGTTTGTACTAAATACCAAAAAACTGTAACTTACTCCGTTACTATGAGACTCAACGGTCGCAGGAAGCCTCTTCCCGTCTCCGCCGAAGCCCGTTGAGCCAAAGCCCTTTCACTCTGCACCCTCTCACTCCGCTGCCCGCTGGATATGGCAGTGTTCTTTTTAAACTGTTTGCACTCAACTGGCTGACATCATGCGTCTGTGCAGTCTGGCCTCTCTCCTACTCCGAGAAATAAAATGTCTTCTCGCTGGAAATCCTTAGCTTCTTACCGCTGTCTTCTTGAACCGAAGAGAAAAAGTCTGCGACTTCCTTCCTCTTTTTAAATTGTTCGCGCTCAACTGGCTGACGTCACGCGCCTGCACAGTTTGGCCTCTCTCCTACTCTGAGAAATAAAATGTCTTCTCGCTGGAAATCCTTAGCCTCTTACCGCTGTCTTCTTGAACCGAAGAGCATCTTGCACAAGGACTCCCAAGTCCCTTTGCATCTCTGCATTTTGAATTCTCTCCCCATCTAAATAAAAGTCTGCCCATTTATTTCTTCCACCAAAGTGCATGCCCATACACTTTCCAACATTGTATTTCATTTGCCACTTCTTTGCCCATTCCCCTAAACTATCTAAGTCTCTCTGCAGGCTCTCTAATTCCTCAACACTACCTGCTCCTCAGCTTATCTTTGTATCATTGGCAAATTAATACCGTAGTCCAAATCATTGACATACATCATAAAAAGCAGCGGTCCCAACACTGACTGCTGTGGAACTCCACTGGTAACCGGCAGCCAGCCAGGATAGGATCCCTCTATTCCCACTCTCTGTTTTCTGCCATCCATCCAATGCCCCACCCATGCTAGTAACTCCCCTGTAATTCCATGGGCTCTAAGCAGCCTCATGTGTGGCACCTTGTCAAAGACCTTCTGAAATTCCTAGTACACCACGTTTACTGCATCTCCTTTGTCTATCCTGCTTGTAATTTCCTCAAAGAATTGCAGTAGGTTAGTCAGGCAGGGTTTTCCTTTTAGGAAACCATGCTGGCTTTGGCCCATCTTGTCATGTGCCTCCAAGTACTCCGTAATCTCATCCCGAACAATTGATTCCAACAACTTTCCAACCACTGATGTCAGGCTAACAGGTCTATAGTTTCCTTTCTGCTGCCTCCCACCTTTCTTAAATAGCAGAGTAACATTTGCAATTTTCCAGTCATCAGGTACAATGCCAGAATCTATCGATTCTTGAAAGATCATCGTTAATGCCTCCGCAATCTCTCCAGCTACTTCCTTCAGAACCCAAGGGTGCATTCCATCAGGTCCAGGAGATTTATCCACCCTCAGACCATTAAGCTTCCTGAGCACCTTGTCAGTTGTAATTTTTACTGCACAAACTTCACTTCCCTGACACTGTTGAATGCCCGGTATACTGTAGATGTCTTCCACTGTGAAGACTGATGCAAAATACACATTCAGTTCCTCTGCCATCTCTGCTTCTCTCATTACAATATTTCCAGCATCATTTTGTATTGGTCCTATATCTACCCTTGACTCTCTTTTACCCTTTATATACGTAAAAAAGCCTTTAGTATCTTCTTTGTTATTAGTCGCCAACTTCCTCTCAGAATTCATCTTTTCCTTCCGAATGACCATCTTGGTTTCCTTCTGCAAGTTTTTAAAAGTTTCCCAATCCTCTATCTTCCCACTAGCTCTGGCTTCCTTGTATGCCCTCTCTTTTGCTTTTACTTTAGCTCTGACTTCACTTCTCAGCCACAGTAGTGTCCTTCTACCCTTTGAAATTACTTCTTATTTGGAATATATCTGTCTTGCACTTCCCTGATTTTTCTCAGAAACTCCAGCCATTGCTGCTCTGCTGTCCTTCTTGCAAATGTCCCTTTCCAGTCAATTTCAGCCAGTTCCCCTCTCATGATATTGTAGTTTCCTTTATTCCACTGAAATACCAACACATTGGATTTTATTTTCTTTCCTCTTAAATTTCAATGTGAACTTGATCATACTGTAATCACTGTTCCTTAACCTTAAGCTGTCTTATCACCTCTGGATCATTGCACAATACCCAATCCAGCATGACCGATCCCCTAATGGGCACAACAACAAGCTGTTCTAAAAAGCCATCCCTTAGACATTCTACAAATTCTCTCTCTTAAGGTCCAGCACAGAGCTGGTTTTCCCAATCCACTTTCACATTAAAATCACCAACGATTATCATGACTTTGTCTTTCTGACACGCTTTTTCTATTTCCTGCTGTAATTTGTAATCCCCAACTCAGCTGCTGTTTGGAGGCCTGTATCCAATTGCCATTAGGGTCCTTTATACTTCCCATTTCTTAACTCAACCCATAGAGGCTCTACACCTTCCAATCCTATGTCATCTCTTTCCAATGATTTAATATTATTTCTTGTACACAGAGCCACACCACCCCCTCTGCCTACTAACCTATCTTTCTGATGTACTGTATATTTTTCCCTGGGACGTCCTTATTGTAAGGAGTTTAGAAGGAGCAGAATTTGTTAGGTGCATCCAGGAGGGATTTCTTACATCACTTTGTTGATGGTCTAATGAGGGGAGAGGCCATACTGGACCTGGTTATGAGCCTGGCTAGGTGATTAACCTTCAGTGGGAGAACAATTCAGGAATAGTGACCACAACCCCTCCAGTTCTATTGATAAGGGCAAGTATGGACCTTGCGGAAGATTATTACAATGGAACAGGGCAAATTACAAGAGTACCAGGTCAGAACTAGGAGGAGTCAATTTGGAACAGCTGTTTTGGGGCAAATTCACATCTGACATGTCGAAGGTGTTTAAAGGCCAGGTGCACAGATAGTAGCAATAAGAACAGGACATGCCTTTGGTGATGGGGGTCCTAAAAGATGGATGCCATCTTTTTGAGGCATCGCCTTTTAATGATGTCGTCGATGCTGGGGAGGATAATGCCCATGATGGAGCTGGCTGAGTTTACAGCTTGCCTGTGCTTGACCCCTCCATAACAGACAGTGAAGCAGCCAGTTAGAATGCTCTCTGCAGTACACCTGTAGAAACTTGCGAGTGTCTTTGGTGAAATACCAAACCTCCTCAAATTCCCAATGAAATATAGCTGCTGACGTGCCTTACTCAATATGTTGGAGATCTTCAGAGATGTTGACACCCAGGAGCTCCAAGCTGCTCACCCTTTCCACTGCTGTCATCTCAATGAACACTGGTGTGTGTTCCCTCAACCTCTCCTTCTTGAAATCCACAATCAATTCCTTGGTCTTACTAATGCTGACTGCAAGGTTGTTACTAGATTAACTAGGGAGAAGTAGGTCCACTCAAGGATAAAGGAAGAAACGTGTGCTTGGAGGCGGATGTTGTGGGTGAGATCCTAAATGAATACTTTGCATCATTATCAGCCACTAATCGTCAGGGGATCAGAGGTGGAGAGGGTCGGTAACTTTAAATTCCTTGGCATTATCATTTCAGAGGATTTGTCCTGTGACCAGCACAAAAAAGGCATGACAGTCCCCCTGCTTTCTTAGTAGTTTGTGTAGATTCGGCATGTCATATGAAATATTGACAAATCTCTGTAGATGCACAGTGGAGAGAATCCTGGTGGGTTGCTTCACAGACTTTGGCAAACTTCTGCGGTGGAGAGTACATTGACTGGTATGGAAGCACCAATGCCCATGAATGGAAAACCTACACAAAGTAGTGGATACAGCACATTCCATGAAAGGAAAATCCCTCCCCACCATTAAGCACGTCTGCAAGAAGAGCTGTCACAAAAAAGCAAGTTTTGATCATCAAGGACCCCCACCATGCTGGCCTTGCTCTCTTCGCGCTGCTGCCATTGGGAAGGGGTCACAGGTCCCACACCACCAGGTTCAGGAACTGTTATTACCCTTCAACCATCAGGCTCCTGAACCATCATGGATAACTCCACTCATCCCTATACCGAACTGATTCCACAACCTATGGAGTGAGTCTGAAGCAGTCTACAGCTCATGTTCTCAATATTAATTAATTGATTATTTATTTATTTACCTGCCTATCTGACTATAGGCTTTTATTTTTGTTATTGCATTTGCAGTTTATCTCCGTTTGCATATTGGATCTTTGCTGTAAATTAAGTTTTCATTGACTCTAATGTTTTTTTCTTGTGTCTACTGTGAATGCCTGCAAGAAAATGCATCTCAGTGTTGTATATAGTGACATACATGTACGTTGATAATAAATTTACTTTGAACTTTTATTTAACAAGGAAAAGAAAATGGGTGATTTTGAGTTCAGTTTAGAGAATGCTAGAGCATTTTGAGACAAAGAAGGAAATAGCTTTGAGTCCCTTAAAGAACATTCCCCAGGAATGGGAAGTCAGGTGGTTATTGAGAGAGACAAGGAGTGAGATTGCTGGGGCTGTAACCAATATTAATTAATTGATTATTTATTTATTTACCTGCCTATCTGACTATAAGCTTTCTAGCTACAGGCGAGATCTGGGAGGACTAACAAGTAGTTAATGCTGTTTTGTTATTCTAGAAGGGAACTAGGGATAATCCCAGAAACTATAGATAGATGATTCTAATGTTACTGGTAGGGATGCTATTGGAGAAGAATCTTAAAGACAGGATTTATGAACACTTGGAAGGCATTGGCCTAATTATACAGGCAGTCAGCATTGCTTCGTGTGGGGCAGGTTGTGTCTCACTAGCTTGATTGTTCTGAAGAGATAATGGAAGTGACTGATGAAGATACAGTTATGGATTTTGTCTGCATGCAAATTACTAAAGTATTTGAATAGGTCCTTCATAGGAGCATCATGCAGAGATTAAGATGCACAGTGATTTGGCCATTTGGATTCAGAACTGGCTTACTCATAGAAGACAAAGGGTCGATGGGACTTATTCTGTGACCAGTGGTGTTCCACAGGAATCCATACTAGGACCTCTGCTCTTTGTGATACATTTTTAATTATATCTTTAAAATGTAGATGGGTGGGTTAGTAAATTCTGAGATAATATACTGATTGATTGGGTTGTAGATTGTATGGGTGTTGGCACGTGGCCAAGTGGTTAAGGCGTTCGTCTGGTGACCTGAAGGTCGCTAGTTCAAGCCTTGGCTGAGGCAGCGTGTGTGTCCTTGAGCAAGGCACTTAACCACACATTGCTCTGCGATGACACCGGTGCCAAGCTGTATGGATCCGAATGCCCTTCCCTTGGACAACATCGGTGGCATAGAGAGGGGAGACTTGCAGTATGGGCAACTGCTGGTCTTCCATACAACCTTGCCCAGGCCTGCGCCCTGGAAACTTTCCAAGGCGCAAATCCATGGTCTCATGAGACTAACGGATGCCTATATAAAAGATAGTAATGAAGGTTATTGGCAGAAGGGATCAGTTTAGTTATGTACTTAGTTACCAGTTTAATTAACTTGACACAACACTGTGGGCTAAGGGGCCAATTTCCGTGCTGTGAGGTAAGGTGAGGGCCTCCGTCAGTCAGAGTTGACCGCGGATATTGCATCCTAATGGTCTAGATACACAAGCCTGGTCAGTACGATATGGAGAGCAAGTTGTTGCCCAAGTACCAGGCTCCCCTTCACCACCCAACTGATGAACCCAAAGGAACGGCAGAGACCGATGCAGTTTGGTACCAGCAGTGTTGCAGGAGTTGCCAGTCAGCATTGAACTCAATGTAGAGGTCTGCCTTAGGGACTTCAGCTCTGGCCTTTTCCCTTGGGGTTTCATCCCGAAGCCTTCCCCACAAGGCAGCGGAGGTTTGAGATTAGAGTTTTCCTTCTCTCAGATGAGCTGCCAAACACGGCTGACAATCCCCGTCTGCCTGAAGCGACTGGTTTTTAAGTGTCACTAACCCGTCTTTGCCCTTTCTCCTGTCAGGAGAAATGGTTCCGCTGGGCTTAGTAGCTAAGCCACATGTGAAGGCTAGGAGCTGGTCTTGGTTGTCATAGGCTGTGTGAGGCTCATGCCATTGGGAGCATTTAATAGGTAGTGGGAGCTTGTCTCCATTAGCACCCCCAGCTATAACAACTTAAGAACCTTCTGCACTGTACTATGTTCTTTATAGCAAGCCCAACAAGGATAGCAATTTTGGATTTAGTTTTAGAGAGTGAAGCTGAGCTGGAGGAAGAAATTTCAGCATGTAAGTGAATTTTGTGGCAGTGATCCTACTTTTGTTAGCATGGTTCTGGAAGACAACAAAGACAAAATGGAAGGTAAAGGCCATAAGGCTAATTTTGCCAAGTTTGTGATTTACCAAAAATGGCGTGGAAACATCTGTCACGTACCCCGTGACGGGTTAAAGAACCGGCAGAAATAGAAAACACTTTGGAGTCCGGTGCTGCTATTAACTAATAATATTTATTAGTAACTACGCAATACAGTAATATAGATGTAGATAAATCAAACAGGTTAGCAATGATTATATATAAGTAAGTAAATCAGTAAGTGTGGAAATATATATGAAAATCAAGCTTCTTTAGGTCTAGGGGTAAATAGATACAGTCTTACTATGGTGAGTAAAGTTCAGTTCAGTTCAGTTCGTGGTATTGAGCTGAGTAGTGATGGAGAGAGAGAGAGGGAGAGGTTTAAGTCTTCAGGTGAGCTGACGCCGTCGATCTTCTCGTTGTCCTCCGAAATCCTTTAAAAGTCACTGACTGTGACCACAACAAAGGGGACTGTTTTCCTGTGGTGGAGCTATCAACCCAGGCAAAGGTTGGACACATGGACAATTCGCCACTGGTCAATCCCTTTTCCTCACTGCAAGAGCCACTGATCAATCTGCCTGATTGATCCTCCAAAAACCCACTTTTTCTGCAGGCACAACAAAGCTCATTCAGTATCCAAAACATGTGTCTGAGGTCTATATCATTTGACCTCCTATTTATCTCACCGTACTGAGTACCAACTGTCATTCAAATAACTCCTCCTTCCTTTGACTGTATAAGAAATGTACAAGCAGGCAAATGTCCTTGGAAGTATAAACATGCTGCCGAAAAATCATAACGTTGATTGTCCATCAAATAACGCGGCCCTCGGTTACCATAGCAACTTACAAGCTGCTCGGTGCCCTCTCTCCGACTCAGCAGAAATCCAAAAGTTCCTCGTGCCTTAAAGTGACAGTCCAAAAGTTAGTCTTCGTCACTCTGTCTCTCTCTTTTCAAAACAACATGTCAGTGTTACATACCTCTCTCTCTTTTCAAAAGCGCAGCTCATAGGGGTAATTGAGCACAGTTCATAGGGGTATTTGAGCATAATTCATAGGGGTAATTCAAGACCCTGTCCCACACTTCTTGGAAATGAATCAGTTCTAAAGCCAGGTGAGGGACTTAAAAAGTGAGGCTTCTTCAACCTGAGAAATGCCACATTTTGGCAGTAGAGGTGGCCATGGGAATATGTCGAAAATGGGACTGGAATTAAAGTGGTTGTCCAGCCTGTGGATGGAGCGAAGGCACTTGACAAAGTGTGCCACCAGTCTACATCAGGTCGCACCGATGCAGAGGAGGCTGAACAGGGAATACCAGCGACAGTAGGTACCTGGAAGGACTGTTTGGGACCTTGAGTGGTGGTGAAGGAGACGCTGAATAGGCAGGTGTAGCACTTGTGCCACTT
This sequence comes from Mobula birostris, assembly GCF_030028105.1. NCBI lineage: Eukaryota > Metazoa > Chordata > Chondrichthyes > Myliobatiformes > Myliobatidae > Mobula > Mobula birostris. The sequence continues at coordinate 121,884,357 of NC_092373.1, read as the reverse complement.
TTAGGGGTAAGTGCTAGGGGGTGGGGGGGGGAGATCAGTGAAGAGGAATGAATGGACAAGGAAATCATGAAGCGAGTGCTTCCTGCAGAAAGTGGAGAGTTGGGGAGGGGAAGGTAAAGATGTGTTTGGTGTTAGGATCCCACTGAAAATGGTGGGAGTAGCAAAGTAGGCATCTATTTCTTATGTTCTTAAATTAAAAATATAGTTGGGTGCTGCCATGGAGTTTTTATGGAAAAGGCAGGGATTGGTTTACAAGTGGATTAAAACCAAAGGTTCTGGTTGCATCTTCCAATTACCTCTCCCCAGTGGTTCCCATTTATGATGTTCCTTAGAGTCCAGCACTGGTAGCCCTCTGTGTTCCCGCTTATCACCCTTCTGCAGTTGTCTCCCCTTCAACAATCTCATTCCATGGGCCTCATTCATTTTGTCTACGTCCAAATATCATCAATCTGCCTGTCGTGCCCTACCCCATCACCTCTACCCAGTGCAACCAGGCTGTCATCTTACACCTCTCCAATTGACCAATCAACTCTGACTCCTGTCCCAAAACTGCTCTTTATCTTGGCCACCTTGCTTCTCCATTCTTAGTACTGATTCAGGGTTTCAACCTGAAATGTTAGCAATTCCTCTACCCTCACGTCCCGCCCCAAACACACACAGCTACTGCTTGACCCACTGACTTCCTCTAACAGACTGTTCATTGCTTTGGCACTTCAGTTACTGGATTACTGGTGGGATGATTTCAGTCCATTTGAACTTGCAGAAACTGTTGAGCACATGAAGGTGGTTAGCGGTGGAAGCGTGTCAGAAGACTTGTGAAGCATAAATGCTAGTAGAGGCCGATTTATACTGACACAAGAGTTTGCCAATACTGGAATCTGGATTAAAGAATAAACTGTTGGAGGAACTCAGCAGATCAGGCAGCTTCTGCGGAGGAAAGTGGAGCAGATGAAGGTCTCAACAGAATATTAGCTGACATTTCCTCCCCTACCAATACTCTCTGACACACTGAGTTCCTGATTCGGATGAATGACTGTAAATTTCATCCAAAACAGATGGGGAAGATTTTAAGTAGATTATTTGCATCTGTATTTACTCAGGAGATAGACAGGGAGTCTATGACATGAGGCAAAACAGCAGTGAGGTCAAGAACTATATACAGATTACAGATGAGGAGCTGCTTGCTGTATTGAGGTAAATTAGGGTGGATAAATCCCCAAGGCCTGACTAGGTCTTGTGGGAAGCCAGGGGTTCTAGCAGTGGTATTTACAAGGTACGGTTAGAGAATAGCTAATTTTATTCCATTGTTTAACAAGGGCTCTAAGAAGAAGTCATGAAATTATAGACTGGGGAGCCTGACATTAGTAGTGGGTATATTATTGGATGGTATTTTAAGGGAAAGGACATATAAGTATTTGGATAGACAAGGACTGATTGGGCTAGTGAACATGGCTTTATGCATGGTGGGTCATGTCTAACCTATCTTAAATGTTTTTCAAGGAGGTTACCAGGAAAATTGATAAAGTCGGTGAATTTTGTCTACATGGACTTTAGCAAGCCCTTTGACAACCTCCCACATTGGAGGTTGGTCAAGAAATTTCAGTCCCTTGGCATTCACTGTGAGGGAGTAAACTGGATTCAACTTTGGCTTCTCAAGGGAAGCCAGAGAGTGGTAGTAGATAGTTGTCTCTCTGATCAGAGGCCTGTGACCAGTAGTGTGCCACAGAGATCGGTGCTGGGTCCATTGTTGTTTATGGAATTTGCCCCAGCTGGAAAAATGACTGATGGAATTTAATGCACACAAGTGTGAGATTTTACACTTTGGAAAGACAAACCAGGGTAGGACTTGTACAGTGACTGGTAGTTCATTGTGGTAGAACAGAGGGGTCTGGAGATACAGATCCATAATTCCTTGGCATCACAGGTAGACAGGATCATAAGGAGAACTTTTGGCACATTGACCTTCATAAATCAAAGCACTAAGTACAGGAGTTGGGAAGTTTTGTTGAATTTGTATAAAATGTTGATGAGGCCTAATTTGGAGTATTGTGTGCAGTTTTGGTCACCTACCTACAGAAAAGATGTCACTAAGATTGGAAGAGTGCAGAGAAATTTATAAGGTTGTTGCCAGGTATTGAGGACCTGAGTTTTAGGGAAAGGTTGAATAGGTTAGTACTTTTTTCCCTGGAGCATGACAGAATGAGGGGAGATTTGATACATGTATATAAAACTATGAGATACAGATAGGGTAAACACAAGCAGGCTTTTTCCACTGAGATAGGGTGAGACTTGAACTAAAGGTCATGGGTTAAGGGTAAAAGGTGAAATGTTTAAGGGGAACTTCTTCCTCAGAAGTTGGCGAGAGTGTCAAATGAGCTGCCAGCAGATTAGTAGATGTAGATTCGATTTGGTGTGTATGGAACTGGAGGAGATAGCAGAGGTACTTAATGAGTACTTTTCTTCAGTATTCACTACGGAAAAGGATCTTGGCGATTGTAGGGATGACTTACAGTGGACTGAAAAGCTTGAGCATGTAGATATTAAGAAAGAGGATGTGCTGGAGCTTTTGGAAAACATCAAATTGGATAAGTCACCGGGACCGGATGGGATGTACCCCAGGCTACTGTGGGAGGCGAGGGAGGAGATTGCTGAGCTTCTGGCGATGATCTTTGCATCAGCAATGGGGACAGGAGAGGTTCCAGAGGATTGGAGGGTTGCGGATGTTGTACCATTATTCAAGAAAGGGAGTAGGGATAGCTCAGGAAAATATAGACCAGTGAGCCTTACTTCAGTGGTTGGTAAGTTGATGGAGAAGATCCTGAGAGACAGGATTTATGAACATTTGGAGAGGCATAATATGATAAGGAATAGTCAGCATGGCTTTGTCAAAGGCAGGTCATGCCTTACAAGCCTGATTGAATTTTTTGAGGATGTGACTAAACACATTGATGAAGATAGAGCAGTAGATGTAGTGCATATGGATTTCAGCAAGGCATTTGACAAGGTACCCCATGCAAGGCTTATTGAGAAAGTAAGGAGGCATGGGATCCAAGGGGACATTGCTTTGTGGATCCAGAACTGGCATGCCCACAGAAGGCAGAGTGGGTCATATTCTGCACAGAGGTCAGTGACCAGTGGTGTGCCTCAGGGAACGGTTCTGGGACCCCTACCCTTTGTGATTTTTATAAGTGACCTGGATGAGGAAGTGGAGGGATGGGTTAATAAATCTGATGATGACACAATGGTTGGAGGTGTTGTGGATGGTGTGGAGGGCTGTCAGAGGTTGCAGTGGGACATTGATAGGATGAAAAACTGGACTGAGAAGTGACAGATGGAGTTCAATCCAGGTAAGTGTGAGATGGTTCATTTTGGTAGGTCAAATATGATGACTGAATATATTATTAATTGTAAGACTCTTGGTAGGGTGGAGGATCAGAGGGATCTTGGGGTCCGAGTCCATAGGACACTCAAAGTTGCTGTGCAGATTGACTCTATGGTTAAGAAAGCATACGGTGCATTGGCCCTCATCAATCATGGGATTGAGTTTAAGAGTTGAGAGGTAATGTTGCAGCTATATAGGACCCTGGTCAGACCCTACTTGGAGTACTGCGCTCAGTTCTGGTCGCCTCACTATAGGAAAGATGTGGAAACCATAGAAAGGGTGCAGAGGAGATTTACAAGGATGTTGCCTGGATTGGGGAGAATGTCTTATGAGGACAGGTTGAGTGAACTCGGCCGTTTTTCCTTGGAACGACAGAGGACAAGAGGTGATCTGATAGGGGTGTATAAGATAATGAGAGGTATTGATCGTGTGGATAGTCAGAGGGCATAGTTTGAAGGTGCTTGGAAATAGTTACAGAGGAGATGTCAGGGGTAAGTTTTTTTAATGCAGACAGTGGTGAGTGCGTGGAATGAGCCGCCGGTGACAGTGGTGGAAGCTCAAAAAATAGAGGGCTGTGGGTAACCCTTGGTAATTTCTAAGGTTCAGCACAGCTTTGTGGGCCGAAGGGCCTGTATTGTGCTGTAAGTTTTCTATGTTTCTATGATTTCAACATTTAAGAGAAGTTTGGATAAGTACATGGATGGGAGGGGTATGGAGGGCTATGGTCCAGGTGCAGGTTGATGAGAGTAGGCAGAATAATACTTTGGCTTGGACGAGGTGGGTTGAAGAGCCAGTTTCTGTGCAGTAGTACTCTTTGTCTCTAAAATAAAAATACCCAATCTTACTAATAGAGGACTGTGGCGACCCACTTTCTAGTACACACGAACCGGCTCACAAAACGGCGCCTGCTGGCAGACAGGCCGGCCCCAAAAAGGGCGCTAGGCCATCTTCACCAGCAGGGGGAAAAACCCGTGCGCAGGAAAGGTCTGGGAATATGCATTCCCCACAGCAGTCCCGCCCAGGGAGGGCGGGAACGGGAAGGCTTTAAAGGAGGCCGCGAAGTTTGAATTAACCTCTTTTATCGCAACTCCAACTCACCGACTACGTGTCGTTATTCTAGTGCTGTGTGTAGCACACCGCTACAATTGGTGACCCTGACAGCCCAAACAATATTTGGACCAAAGATGACCAACGCTACATCCGTTCATGCAGTTTCGTTAAAACTGCCAAGCTTCTGGATGTTGCGATCCCGCTTATGGGTTGAACAAGCAGAAGCACAATTCCACATTCAGCAGATAACCTCGGATCACTCGATACTACTATGTGCTGAGCTCCCTTGACCAGGAGACAGCTGCACAAGTTGAGGAGTTTATACAGTTGCCCCTGGAGGACGGCAAATACACAGCATTCAAAGCCCTGCTCATAAGGACTTTTAGACTGTCACGGCACGAGCGAGCTGCCTGCTTACTGCACCTGGATGGTTTGGGAGACAGGCCGCCGTCAGCATTAATGAACGAAATGCTGGCCCTGGCTGAAGGACACAAACCCTGCCTCATGTTTGAGCAGGTGTTCCTAGAGCAACTGCCCGAGGACACATGCCTGCTGCTGTCCGACGCAGATTTCAGCGACCCCCGGGAGGTGGCGGCCTGGGCAGATGTGCTGTGGAATGCCAAGGAGGAGAGAGGGGCGTCCGTTGCACAGATCACCAAACCGCGTGCCCAACGGCAGACCACACCAGGCCTGGCAGCAGAGCCTACAAAACCCGGTGACGGGAGTACGGAGCCCAATGAACAATGGTGCTTCTACCACCAGCAGTGGGGCACAGAGGCCTGCCGCTGTAGACCACCCTGCAAATTCCCGGGAAACGCCAGGGCCAGCCGCCGCTGATGGCTACGGTGGCTGGCCATCAGGACAGCCTCCTGTATGTCTGGGACAAGCAGTCAGGACGCCGCTTTTTGGTTGCCACTGGAGCAGAGATCAGCGTTTTACCTCCGACAAGTTACGACACCCGCAACGGAGAACCGGGACCCACTCTGAGGGCTGCAAATGGCAGCACAATACGGATCTACGGCACCCGCACGGTGCGGCTACAGTTCTGCTCCAGCCGGTTCACTTGGGACTTCACACTGGCCGCTGTGGCCCAACCACACCTGGGGGCGGATTTTCTGCGAGCCCACAGCCTGCTGGTCAACCTGCAAGGGAGGCGACTAGTCCACGCCAAGACTTTTCAAACGTTCTCCCTGGGTGCCAGCCCCACACCTGGGCTCCATCACGTTGTCCGATGACGAATTCACCAGGGTCCTGGCGGATTTCCCATCAGTTCTGACACCGCAGTTCACAGCAGCCATGCCCAGACACAAAGTACAGCACCACATCCCGACCCAGGGACCACCCCTCCACACCTGTGCTCGAAGGCTTCCCCCGGACAAGCTCCGACTGGTGAAGGAGGAGTTCAAGAAGATGGAGGAATTGGGGATCATATGACAGTCCGACAGCCCATGGGCCTCCCCCCTGCACATGGTGCCCAAGGCAACGGGGGGCTGGAGACCATGCGGCGACTACTGCAGACTGAACGAAGCTACAATGCCAGACTGCTACCCTGTGCCGCACATTCAAGACTTTGCAGCAAACCTACACAGCGCAAGGATCTTTTCCAAGGTAGACCTTGTCCGGGGATACCATCAAATCCCAGTACATCCGGACGACATCCCCAAAACAGCACTCATCACCCTGTTTGGCCTTTTCGAATTCCACCGAATGCCATTCGGCTTAAAGGATGCCGCACAGACGTTCCAGCGGCTAATGGACGCGGTGGAACGCGACCTGGACTTTGCATTCGTCTATTTGGACGACATCCTCATAGCCAGCAGTAGTCGGCAGGAGCATCTGTCCCACCTCCGTCAACTCTACTCGCGACTGAGCAAATTCGGCCTTACAATCAACCCGGCCAAATGCCAGTTCGGACTCGACACCATCGACTTCCTGGGCCACAGGATTACTAAAGACGGGGCAACCCCTCTGCCCGCCAAGGTAGACGCGGTCCGCCATTTCCCCCGACCCAACACAATCAAAGGCCTGCAGGAATTCGTGGGTATGATGAATTTCTACCACCATTTCCTCCCCTCAGCAGCCCGAATCGTGCACTCCCTGTTCACCCTGATGTCGGGTAAGGGCAAGGACATTACCTGGGATGAAGAGGCCGCAGCCGCTTTCATTAAAACCAAAGAAGCCTTGGCAAACGCCGCGATGCTAGTGCACCCCAGAACGGATGTTCCTACTGCCCTCATGGTGGACGCATCCAACACAGCAGTCAGTTGAGTGCTGGAGCAACTCATCGAGGGTCGCTGGCAACCCCTGGCGTTCTTCAGCAAACACCTTTCTGCTACAGGACACCTAATACATGATGTTCCAAAGTGTTTATCAATGGTGCACAGAAACACAGATCACTGAGAAAAGAATTTACAACTCTAAACAGAAAGGCTTTAACAGAAAATAGATAATCCAAAAAATCTCACAAATGATTTTATTATAGAAGTTGAATATTTACAAGTTTATTTACATTCCAATGAAACAATATTTAACCAATTACTTTAATTGTGTGCTCTCTGCATACAATACTACAATAATCATTACACAGGAGTACTGACTAAAATGTCTTACTACCCTCATCTTCTAACAATAAGAATTTTTGAACTGGATTAAATACTTCACATTTTAAATTAAAATACTTTTGCTAAACAAAATTATTGCTGGCAATATATTAATGTAGAAATCTGCTTATCAAATGTACAGATAATTTAGTAATCTGGTATGTATTTGAAATGCAGCACTTTGGGAAAAGGCACAATGGAACTGTTTTCAAGTCAGTTTTTATTCTCATTTTCCACAAACAAGAGAAAATCTGCAGATGCTGGAAATCCAAGCAATACACACAAAATACTGCAGGAACTCAGCAGGTCAGGCAGCATCTGTGGAAAGCAGTTACGGGCCAAGACCCTTCAGCAGGATGGGTTTCCACCTGAAACATCAACTGTACTCTTTTCCATAGATGCTGCCCGACCTGCAGAGTTCCTCCAGCATTTTGTGTGCGTTGCTTTATTGTGTTTTTTCATTGGTTCGTCTGGATGTAGTGTTGAAGTAGTTTTATGGTAGCACTTGATCTGTAAGATTTTTCAAGTAATAAACAAGCAGTCCACTGCACTAATTGTTGATAAATATACAAAGCAATTTCAGCCAACACAGATAAACTTAATTTCAATTTGCAATTATTTCATTTAAAAATATCACTCAATGTACTATTAAGGTTGGTAAACTAAAATTAAAAGTTTAACATTTTTGTGGTACTGATTGACAGTGATCAGATGATTTTGGCAAAGAGACAACTGAAGCAGCAAGATTAAAGAATAAATACAGGCATAATTTTGTCTGTTTAACCGCCACTGTTCCTGAGATAACCAATGATCCCAATGTATTTAGTAGAAGAAAGAAAAGCAATGTTTAGTGAAACCAGAATGAAACATATAATATTAATCAGAAAAATGTAACTCTTCAACTTTACATTTGAACAATTAATATGATAATTGAGTCCTGATCTAACAATTCTATTAATATACAATATCTCACAACATAATACTGTAGCTACACTGTTGAATCAGTTGATTGTTCACATTCCATTATAAGCTGGTCCACCACCTCCTTCTGGTACCACCCAGTTGATATTCTGGCTGGGATCCTTAATATCACAAGTCTTGCAGTGAACGCAATTCTGAGCATTAATCTGCAATCTCATTCCATTACCACTTTCCAAAGGAACATACTCATAAACACCTGTGAGTCGGGAAAGAAATAATTTATGTCATAGAATTTACACCGGGATGAACATATGGAATGTAAGCAGTAGAACCTGGCGGCGTGGTAGCACAGTTGTTAGCACAACATTTTGCAGTACAGGCGATCTGTCGCTGTCTGTGAAGAGATTGTACATTCTCCCTGTGACCTTACGTTTCCCCTGGGGGCTCTGGTTTCCTCCCATAGTCTGAAGATGTATTGTGATTAGGCTAGGATTAAATTGGGGGATTGCTGGGCGTTGCAGCTCAAAGGGCCAGATGGGCCTTTTCCACGTTGTATCTCAATAAATAAATAAAATGCACAGAAATCTCCAAGATTGACTAAATTAATCAGTATATTAATCAAAAAATTAAAAAAAAGGAATTCCCACATGCATTCTCTCCTATTTCTAAGGATGGTATTCACAATTATCTAGCAGTTTACAAGAACAGTGATGAATAGCACAGAGAAATTATTTTGAGTAGTGGTCACTAGTTAGACATAAAGCTGCTGAAGGATAAACTCATGGGCCATCTTCTCAGATAGTGGAATAAGTTCCTCTGATTGGGAACCTACATTCAACCACTATCCAAGTAGATGCCCAATTCAATAGAGCCTCTATAGAGCCAGTGTACCAGCAATCTCTTCACTCCTGTGTATTCAGTCCCCAGGAAATACTGGGCTTTTGTGTTTCGGTGAAGGGGAGGGAGGCATAGACGTGTTAGAGAACATGTCAGCAGGAATTCTGGAATGTTTGAACAGAGGAAATGGAAATTAGAGTCAGAGACACAGCAAGGAAACAGGCCATCCGGTCCAACTTGCCCATGCCAACCAGTAGCACTCCTGTCTTAATCATATCTTTCAGTTCTTAGCTTATAACTGTCTAGGCCTAGGCAATTCAGAATCAGATTTATTATCAGTCTTATATGACATGAAATTTGTTATTTTTACTGTAGCAGTACAGTGCAATGAAATTACTATAAATCACAAAATAAAAAAGTGCAAAGAAAGGAATAACGAGATAGTGTTCATTGGTTAATGGATCATTCAGAAATCATATGATGAAGGGGAATGAACCTCATTTAGACAGTTCTTAGATGGTGATATCAACTTTATTTTCACCACTTTCTCAGATGGTATATTCCAGCTACTTACTATCTCTGGGTGAGAAAGGCCTCTGCAGATCCCCAGTCTTAGCTATATTCAAACATTTAATGAATTCATTAGAAAGTGGTTTCACTTACTTCAATTCAAAGATTATAGTCATGTCAATGTTTCGGTCAAGACTCTTCATGGGGGGGGGGGGTTGATTATCCTTTTCTCTCTACAGATGGTGCCTGACCCACTGAGTTCCTCCAGCAACTTGTTCTGAACTGATCAACAAACAATCTACGCAGATTAAACCTCTGGAAAGGAGTAAGAATCCACAGCTGTTTAATGCATTGGAACAATTAACTGCCTCTTACTGAAGGGTTGATATTGTGAAGTTAGAAATATCATGACATTTGTGGAATTTGAATTCAGTTTTTAAAAGCTGAAGACACAAAACTTGTGTAAGTGAAAGTAACCATGAACTGCTTCTTTAATGTTTATTTGGGCAGGAAATATGTAAGTCAATATGTATGGTAATCCATGCGTGGAGCCAAAAGAGCTGGGGGAGATGTTAAATGAATTTTTTGCATTTATGCTCAGAAGACAAATACAGAGTCTATAGAAGTGAGGCAAAATTGCAGAGGAGGGGGTATTTGCTGTCTTGAAGCAAATTAGGGTGAATAAATCTCAAGGGCCTGACAAGGTGCTCCCTTGGACCCTGTGGGAGGCAAGTGCAGAAATTGCCGAGGCCCTAACAGAAATATTTAAATCACCCTTAGCAACAGGAAAGGTACTGGAGGATTGGAGGATAGCCAATGTTGTTCTGCAGTTTAAGAACAGCTCTAAAAACAAACCAGAAATTATAAGCCGGTGAGCCTGACACCAGTAGTGGGAAAATTATTGGAAGGTATTCTAAGGGACCAGACATAGGAGTATTTGGATAGGCATGCATTGATGAGGGATAGTTACCATGGCTTTGTGTGTGGTAGGTCGTGTTTAACCAATCTTATAGAGTTTTTCAAGGAAGTTACCAGGAAAGTTGATGAAGACAAGGCAGTGGATGTTGTTTACATGGTCTTTAATAAGGCATTTGACAAGATCCTGCATGGGAGGTTGTTCAAGAAGGTTCAGTCACTTGACATTGAAGATGAGGTAGTAAATTGGATTAGACATTGGTTTTGTGGGAGAAGCCAGAGAATGGTAGTAGATGAAAAAGGCATAATCACGGACGTGTGCACACACAGACTGGCACGCCAAAAAAAAGGGAAAAGAGTACAATTGACATTTCGGACCGAGACCCTTCAGCAGGACTAGAGAAAAGAAGTTGAGGGGTAGAATTAGAAACTGGGAGAAGGGGAGGGAGAAACACAAGGTGATGGGTGTAACCAGGAGGGGGAGGGGTGAAGTAAAGAGCTGGGAAGTTGATTGGTGAAAGAGATACAGGGCTGGAGAGGGGTGAGTCTGATAGGAGAGGACAGAAGACCATAGAGGAAAGAAAAGGGGGGAGGAGCACCAGAGGGAGGCAATGGGCAGACAGGGCGAAAAGGTGAGCGAGGGAAAAAGGGATAGGGAATGGTGGAGGAGAGGGGGACCATTACCAGAAGTTCAAGAAATCAATGTTCATACTATCAGGTTGGTGGCTACCCAGACGGAATACAAGGTGTCCTTCTCTCACCCCCCCACCCCAACTCTCCCCCTTTATCCCTCATTTTTTTTCCCTCTCGTCCTGCTAAAGAGTCTCACCCCAAAGCATTGACTGTACTCTCTCCCTTAGATGTTGACTGGCCCGTTGAATTCCTCCAGCATTTTGTATGTGTGGCTTGGATTTCCAGCACCTGAAGATTTTCTCTTGTTTGTGATTGTCATTAGGGATAGTCAGCATAGCTCCATGATGGGCAGATCATGCCTCATGAGCCTAATTGACTTTTTTGAGGAAGTTACAAACCAAACTAATGAAGGTAGAGTGCTGGATGTGGTGTATATGGATTTTAGTACGGTGTTCCACAGGGTTCTCCATAGAAAGCTCATCCAGAAAGTCAGGAGGCGTAGAATTCATGGACAGATTTGGAATTGACTAACTCACAGAAGGCAGAAGGTGGCAGGAGATGAAACATATTCCACCTGTGGTGTTGCACAGGGTCCTGTTCTGGGACCCCTGCTCTTCGGTGATTTTTATAAATCACTTGGATGAGGAAGTTTAAGAGTGAGTTAGTAAGATTGCAGATGTCATGAAAGTTGGTGGTGCTGTGGATAGTGTAGAAGGTTGTTGCAAGTTACAATAGGACACAGACAGGATGCAAAGCTGGGCTGAGGAGTGGCAGATGGAGTTCAATCTGAAAAAGTGTGAAGCAATACACTTTAGAAGGTTGATCATGAAGGCAGAATACATGGTTAACAGCAGAATACTTAGTAATGTGGAGGAACAGAGGGATCTTGGAGTCCAAGTACATAGATTCCTCAAAGTTTCCACACAAGCTGATAGGCTGGTTAAGAAGGCATATGGTGTACATTATTTGGGGGATTGAGTTCAAATGCTGCGAGGCATGTTGTAGCTCTATAAAACATAGTGTTGTGTTCAGTTTTGGTTGCTTCATTAGGGGAATGATATGGAATCATTAGAGAGGGTGGAGAGGAGATTTACCAGGATGCTGCCTTGATTAGGTAACAGGTCTATGAAGAAAGGTTGAGTGAGCAAGGGCTTTTCTCTTTGGAGCGAAAAGTACGAGAGGTGACTTGATATTAGTGTAGAAGACTATGAGGGAGTGGATAGCCAGCACCTTTTTCATAGGGTGGCAATGGCTAATACCAGAAAACATCATTTTAAGGTATGTGGGGAAAAGGTTAGGGGAGATATCAGAGGTAGTTATGTCTTTTTTAAAAAAACACAGGGAGTGGTGGGTGCCTGGAATGCACTGCAGATGGTGGTTGAAGCTGATACATTCGGGACACCAAGAGACTCTTAGATAGGTATTTTGAAAGAAAATTGGAGGGTTATGTGCTGCATAGGAGGGAAGGGTTAGATTGATCAAGGAGTAGATCAAAAGGATGGCACAACATTATGTGCTGAAGGGTCCCAACTGTACTATTCTCTGTCCCAAAGGTATAACTGAAGGTTTAGAAGGTGCAGAAGGTGTAGAAGCTTCACAGCTCTACAGCCCACATCCTGATCTCAGGCACTGTCTCTTGGAGTTTGCACATTTTTTCTCCGTGACTGCACAGGCTTTCTCCATGGTTTCCCATTTCCAACCAAATCTTAAGCATGTCCTGATTGGTTATTTGACAACTAAAATTTACCTGTTAGTATACTATTTCCTGTTAATGGCAAACAGAATTAAAAGTGAGTTAATGCATAGTGAAAGAAACTCTGCTAGAGAGGGCACAGAATAAAGAGAAGGAATGAGCTTAATGGAATTGCCCCATTTGAGCTAGGTAATACATCTGGCATTACAAATACTCATGGAATAAATTAAGCTCAGTAACAGTAGTTGTATTTTGTTTTGCAAAAGTGTATGCAAAAAAGAGAAATATAGTAAACATAACAGACTTTAATCTTCACGCAGACTAGGAAAACCATATTTGCAATAATAATGTGGAGGATGTGATCATCAAGCACATTCAAGTTAAATATTCCAGCCTCTCCAGAAACCAATATTGTGCAATGAGACAGGATGAATTAATATGAGTATTGTGGAAAGAATTTAGGCAAATGACAGAGAAGCGGTTAGAGTAGCAGGGGATTTCAACTTTCCCCTAATTAATTTGAATCACCTCAGTATGAAAACTTCAGAAAAGGTGGATTTTTTAAAAAGTGTAATCAGGAGAACTTTTTGAGCAGTATATAGATCGTCCCACTAGAGAAGGGGCAGTAACATACCTAATCATAGGCAAATTGTTGGAGTGTCAGTGGAAATAACGACCTTAATTTAAGGTGTTTATGGACAAGGATAAGGACAATTTCAATACCTTATGACAGAATCTAGCAAAAATAGGCATTACTTTACATCCTACAGGTGAAAGTAATTTAAAAGTGAAATAGTGACAGCTTATGGCCAACAAGTTCACCTTAGGGGTCAAAGGCAAGAACAGCAAACCCAAGGAACTCTGGATGTCAAGGGATATTATGAATTGGATAAAGAAAAGAAATGTATGGCAGGCAGCAAGAATGAAAACAGGGAAACCCTATAAATCAGAAATAAAATGTGGGGGACACAAAGTACCATTGACAAACAAGATTAAATAAAATGCTTTGCAAGATTCCAAGTATGTTAAGGATAAGAGGGCAACCCAGAAAAAGTCGAGCCTCGTTTGAGATCTAAGGAGAAATCTCTGCATAAAGCCAAATTACAGAAATATATTACCATAAGGAAAAGGGATTCTGGATGACAGGAAAATTGCAAATGTCACTCCACTTGTTAAGAGAGGGAGGAAAAAGACAGGAAATTATAGGCCAGTTAGCCTGACTTCAGTGGTTGGGAAGATGTTGGAGTCCAGAATTAAGGATGAGGTTTCCGGGTGCTTGGAGGCACAGGATAAAATAGGCCAAAGCCAGCATGGTTTCCTTAAGGGGAAATCTTGCCTGACAAACCTGTTGGGATTCTTTGAAGAAATAACAAGCAAGATAGATAAATGCGAGTCAGTAGATGTTGCTTACTTAGATTTTCAAAAGTCTTTTGACAAGGTGCTGCATGTGAGGAGCTAAATACAATAAGAGCCCATAGTATTATTGTAAAGATACCAGTATAAATAGAAGATTGATTGATTGGCAGGAGGCAAAGAGTGGGAATAAAAGGGAGCTTTTCTTCTTAGCTGCCAGAAGCTAGTAGTGTTTCGCAGGGGCTAGTGTTAAGATTGCTTCTTTTCACATTATATGTCAATGATTTGGATGGCAAAATTGACGGCCACGTGGCTGAGTTTGTTGATGATACAAGGATAGGTGTTGAGGAATCGGGAATGGGCAAAGAAATGGCAGGCGCATTACAGTGTAGGTAAGTATATGGTCATACACTTTGGTAGAAGGAATAAAGTTGTAGACTATTTTCTAAACGGGGAAGCGAATACATATATCAAAGGTGCAAAGATTCTTCGGCGTCCACGGGAGGGATTCTGTGGTGAGGAAGAAATGCAATGTTCACATTCATTTCAAGAGGACTAGAATACAAAAGCAAGGATGTAATGCTGCAACTATACAAAGCACTGATAATGCTTCACTTAGAAGTATTGAGAGCAGTTTTAGGCCACCTTTCTAAGAAAGGATGTGCTTGCATTGGAAAGGGTACAGGGGAGGTTCACAAGAATGAACCTGGGAATGAAACGGTTAACACATGCGAAGAGTTTGATGACTCTGGGCCTGTACTCGCTGGAGTTTAGAAGAATGGGAGAGGGGAAGGGACATCATTAAAACATATTGAATACTGAAAGGCTAGAAAGAGTGAATGTGGAGAGGATGTTTCCTATAATGGGAGAGTCTAAGACAAGAGGACACAGTCTCTTGATTAGTAAAGGTGTCAAAGGTTACGGGGAGAAGACAGGAGAATGGGATTGAAAAGGAACAATCAGCCATGATGGAATGGCGGAGCAGACCAGATGGGCCAAATGGTCAAATCCTGCTCCCATGTCTTAAACATAATTGGAGAACTGAACGAGGAGGATGGTGAAATTCTAGCACGGGCTTTCAAAGGAAATTCTTGGAGCAGAGTTTGTCATAAGAAATATCTTGTTTTGTCGACGAGATAGGCACGACACCTCATGGTAATAAGTCCAGTTCAAGCACTGGTACCGATTAGATAAGGTTATTTTCCGAGCAGGGATTTGCAAAGCTGCCTGCAACATCTCTGCATAACAGTTACTCTTACTAGCTCTTCCTTCAGTTAGTCCTGACGAAGGGTCTCGGCCCGAAACGGCGACTGTACCTAATTTATTTATCTCTCTTTCCCTCTCACAATAACTCCTTGCCTGTTCTCCATCTTCCTCTGGTGCCCCCCTCCCCCTTTCTTTCTTCCAAGGCCTTCCTTCAGTTAGTCCCGATGAAGGGTCTCGACCTGAAAAATCGACTGTACTTCTTCCTATAGATGCTGCCTGTCCTGCTGCGTTCCACCAGCATTTTGTGTGTGTTGCATCCAATCCTTTAGTTCACTTACAGCTAAGAACAGAGCCGAAGATCTCAAGGACAGAGAAGCGGTTAATGACCATTGGTAAGAACATTTTGATAACCTCCTTATCCATAAATCTGTCCTCAGTGCAAACAGATTGGCCAGATCTCACAGCAAACTATTGCTCTTACTTTGTCCCACCCTGATCCACAAGAAATCAAAAAGGCTATATTTCAACTAAATAAATAGGCCCCTGAAGCAAATGATATGCTCTTCACTCTGTAGTGAAGAGCTTTAGACACCTATTGATAATCTCATACTTCATGTCTGGGAAGAGGAGAATATATCAGGAGGCCTGTGACTGCCTGAAAAGATGTTCATAGAATGGGCTGATTTACAAAGTGAAGATTTTCTATGATGTATGGTAGTGTTTGCCTTTATTAGCTCAGGCATCAAATATAAGTGTTGGGACATCATCTTACAATTGTCCAAATTGTTGGTTAGGCCACACTTGGAGCACTGTGTGCAGTTCTAATCACCACGCCCATAGGAAGGATGGGATTATTCCAGAGTATGCAGGAAAGATTCACAGAAATGTTACCCTGGACTAAAGGACTTGAGAAGAGAATAGATAGACTGACTGTTTTCCCTCAAAGGTGGTTGAGGGTTGACTTTGAAGAAGTTTATGAGATGAGCATAAACAGGGTAGATGGTAAGTATTTTTCCCAGGATTGGGAAATCTACAACTGGAGAACAGAAGGTTTAAGTTGAGAGAGGAAAGGTTTAAAGGGGATCTGAGGGATAAATTTTTCCACATAGAGGGTGGCGGGTATATAGGGTGAACCACCAGAGGAGTTAGTAGAGGCAGGTACAATTACAATGTTTTAAAAAAAACATTTGGACAGGCACATGGATAGGAAAACTCTGGAGGAATATGGACCAAGCACAGGCAAGTGGGAGCAGCATTGATAGGCACCTTGGTCAGCATGGAGAGTTGGGGTGAAGGATCTGTTTCTGTGCCATGCAACTCTATGAATCTATAATAAATATCACTGAATATCGCAGAATCAAATATTGCTGTGATTGTACGTTCTAGTATCAATTGTTTGGCGACTATAAAGTATAACATGCACGATTAGTTGAATGCTAATGATGTATTAGGAATTGCCATGAGGTTTTTAAACAAATAAAAGTGATTTGAAAAAGACGTTTAAGCGATGAGATCACCAAAATCAATTGGGTTGCACTGAGTTTAATTTCTACTTCTCCATTCCCTCCTCAATCCCCGAAAAGGTGGTAAAGGGGTATATTTAATATGAAGAGAAACAAATTAAAAAAAAAACTGCTACCCCAAAGGACATCAGCTGTACAAAATAATTATTGCAAATCACTGAGATTATGCTGCAAGGATTTCATACTATCACCCTGTGTGAAAAGAAGACAATGGGAAAACAGGTTAGTAGATAATACCTGCAGGACAGAATCTTTGTTCTGGTCCATCGAACTCAGCCAAGTTCCTGTTTACTGGTATACTATCATCCAATAGGGTTAAATGTGCTGGTTGATCATCTTCATGATTGGTTCCACTAAGGGCCACAGAGGACAGAAGGTCAAAGCTGATTTTTCCATCTGGCTTGGGGTATTCAATAACAGTGCAGTCCTTGGCTGGCTTTAACTGAGAAAAATCTGCACCTGCAATTTGATAGATATGTATTTAGTTAAATCTTTGCATTAGCCATTTGTTCCATTGAAAGTTACAACTTTGTAACAATGAAGCACAGGTTGAGAACCCCATATCCGACATTACAAAATCTGAAAACCTCCGGAATCCAAAAGGTTCCCAGGTGATGTGCAGGTCTCTATGTATCACAGACAGTTCTGAGAAGCGACTTCACATATGTAATGAACAGAAGTTAATGAAAAATAGAAAAAAACTGCATAAAATAAAGATCTTGATTGGGTATTAAAAGAGTGAATTCTTCATTATTGGAGTTAACATACAGTATGCCACTCATGAAACAAGCAAAGATTTATCATGAAGAACTAAAATTGAAGGTAATTGTGAATATCCAGCAGGCTGGCTACAGAGATTTGAAAGAAAAGGCATGGCATTAAATTTTTAATGATGTGTGTCGATAGGTGTCTGCTGATCACAAAAAAGCAAGGAAATCCGTTGCTGAGATCTTCACGATGAAAATCTAACATGCTGAATGGCTGTATCAGTACATATGTGAGATGACCAAGTGTAAGATGAAGACTATTTACCAGAAGTATGTAAATTCAGAGTCAGCAATGATGGCGATGACAAACAGCTAGCAACTGTCCACCTGGGTGGCGGAGGTAGTGATAGCTTACTTTTCTGATGGTTTAATGTGCACAATATCGCTTCATGCACAAAATTATCTAAAATATTATATAAGACTGCCTTACATATGTAACGTAAATGGATTTTGCATTTTGACTAGAGTATCTCACCATATAGATCAGGAGTTCCCAACCTGGGGTCCATGGACCGCTTGGTTAATGGCTTGGGTCCAGGGCATTAAAAATAAGGATGGGAACCCCTGTTATAGATACAAGTATTCTAAAATCCGAAAACATCCAAAATCTGAAACACTTCCAGTCCCAAGCATTTCGGATGAGGGATGCGTAGCCTGTTGCTCATTGCTGAGAGAATATTCCTGCAGTAAATTCCTGGCTCAGAATGGGTTTGAATGAGTATACAAGTTTATAACTACCTGGTGGCTAAATAATAGTCTAGATTTTCTGATAAGTATCAGGATAAATGTTGAATTTTATATAATTTTGCTGAGATACAGTGTGGAAATGGTCCTTTGAGCTGCGTCACCTAGCAATAACCCAATGTAACCCTGGGCTAATCACAGGACAATTTACAACGACCAATTAACTTACTAACCAGTACATCTTTGGACCGTGGGAGGAAACCCAAGCACTCAGAGAAAACCCATAGGGAGGACATACAGATTCCTCAGATGGCATTGGAATTGAATTCCAAACTCGAACACCGAGCTGGTAGGCGTTGCACAAAACACTGCGCTAATTTTACAGAGACTGATATTATACACATGCTATTATGGTTGAAAACGTCTTTTTTAAAAATAGCACTAATTTTTAAATCCTGAAGAAATTACAATACAGAGTTCACTGTCCAATAACTATTAATTAGTAACTTTTACTGTCAAACAGTGATTGATTAACCATCACACCAACCTTAAAACACTGTGGTTTGAATGGTCAGAATTTTAACAAAAGAAACTGAATGAGATAAGTCAAATTATGCAATGGAGATATACAGAGTCCACATGGAATACCATATTGTGTTGATAGTCATAAGAAAGTGGAATGCCAAAGAACAATTCTCCATAATCAAAATGCTAAGATGAGAGACTGAGTTTTTACGAGCTTTGCGGAAATGAGGATGGCCATAGGCTTATAAAAAATTACAAAGTTAATAAAACAACTTTGCATTCACACAGTACCAATACCAAATCTTTAAATTATTATTGTAATGTCAGAAATATGGTGTCAATTTGAACACAATAATGCAGTAATTGTCTAGATGACCTGCCTTAGTACTGTTTATAGTAATTTTGAAGGATAAATATTGGGTAAAAATGGCAAGAAAATAAAACATACTATCTGGATGCATCACGATTTGGTAGGGCAACTGCTCTGCTCGTGACCTCTGTGGATACAGCTCAGCACATCATGGAAACCAGTCTCCTCTCCACCGACTCTGTCTATACATCTGTTTGACTCAATGAGCTGACAGCATAACCAAAGATATCACCCACCCTGATCATTCTCTCATCTCTCCCCCCCCATCAGGCAGAAGATAAAAAAAAGCCTGAAAGCACATGCCACCAAGCTCAAGGACAGTTTTTACCTTTGACTATTGAATGGTTCTCCAGTTGATAAGGTAGACTCTTGACCTCAAAATCTACCTCGTTATGATCTTGGAACTTATTGTCTACCTGCATTGCACACTCTCTGTAGCTATTGCACTTTATTCTGCATACTCTATATTGTCTTACCTTATACTACTTCAATGCATTTGGTATGAAGTGATCTGTATGAATAGTATGCAAGATGAGATTTTCACTGTACCTTGGTAAATGTGGCAACAATAAACTCATTCCAATTCCAGTGATAAATCCCCTGCTTTCTATTATAACTGTGGATTCTTTTATGTTTATTTTAGGCAGTTCATAAGGTCTTGTTTAACACTTCTTCCAAAAGCATCGGTATCAGTGCAGGTTTCTTTCGGTATATTACAGGAGTGTCAGTCTTGACCTTTGTACTCAAGTCTCTGAGGCAAAGCTCTCTAAGCAAAACTGTAAACTAGGCTCCTGCTGTAGGCTCCTGCTGATAGTAAAGTAGATAGATTTATGACAATTTTTAGGAAATGAGATATTGAATTTAAATGCTGAAGTAGTCAAAATGTAGGATCAAAATATTTGCATAATAAATTAAACCAAATTGCCATTTCTGTTCTCAAAAAGTTCACAGATCAAATGATGGGAAAGAAAAATGTAAAAATTTCTTTTATTCACATCAGTCACAATAAATCCATAAGCAACAAAAAAAAAACTTGCAGGTTCATGAATTTGCTTTTAGAATAGCCAGGCATGATCATCAAGGAGTGCTATGCTCTGAAGCATAACTGTTTATCAGGATGCGTGGAGGCTACTGACAAAGCTGAGCAAAATCGGTAATATAAAGATCTTATTAAGAGAGTGGCCAAACATACATCTTTTGTTTTTCAAACATGCATTTTTGAGCAGCCAATGAGCAAAAAGAAATTCCAGAAATTGCAAATTAAGATAAAAGCAGATCATGTTTGGAACACTCAATAGGACAATGGGCATCACTGGAGGTAAAATAAGAGTTAATGTTTCAGGTCAATGTTCTTTCATCAGAACTGGGAAAATTTAGAAATGAAGCAAGGTTTAAGTTGCAAAAATTGGTGGGGGAAATAGAAATAACAAAGAGATTAAAAGGTGGAGGCCAGGGGAGATGGAATGATACAAATAATGCCATTTCAGGCTGAGAAAAGGTAGCAAATGCTTGGTAATCACAGTTAGTCTGTAAGAGGTATAAATAGAGGGAGAAGATCAAGCACAGAGAGAGAACAACAAAATAATGCTGGAATTTGACAAAAGTGCAGTTGCTGAAATCTTCAGAAAACAGTGAGAATATCAAACAGGTCAGTCAGTTTCTGTGGAGTTAGAAAAAACATTATCGTTACTGGTTGATCACCCTTCATCAGAATTGGGCAGTTTTATTGCAAATTCAAAAAGTTGGACCTCAGGCAATATGGTAGCAAGCACGGTAGCCTCTTCAGGTATTCACGTGTATGGTTGAATGACAATTAAACTTGAACTTGATTTAGAATTGTTGAATTCCACTGTATGTTGAGTCTTGAGCGTTGTGTCAAATCAAGTTGGAAGATAGTCATAAAGAGTTACAACATGGAAACAGGCCCTTTGGTTCAAGAAGCTCCCAAAGACTGTCAACCATTAAATCCTCTATTTTTTTCATTCTCTTCACATTGTCATCAATTTCCCCAGATTCTACCATTCACTTACAATCTAGAGGCATTTTACAGTGGCCAATTAACCTACAACTTGCATGTATCCAAGAGGAAAGTAAAGCATCTGGAAGAAACCTCTTTTGTTATAGGGAAGATAAGCAAACTTTATGCAGTTAGCATCCAGTTAGTATTGAACTTGGGACTCCAGTACTAACAAGTGTGACGTTGTTTGCCCCATTTACATTGTATTCCTGATCTCACCACTCTCTTCCTACCTAGAACCAGGACTAACCTCCTCTTGTCCTTATTTTTAACTATACTAGTCTCCACATCCTCCATAATTTCTGTTGCCTTCATTAAAAAGCCAACATCAGACACATTTCTTCAGCCTTTTTCACATTCTGAAATGGTTTTTCCCACAAATCGTTTACCTTCACCAACATCCACTCCCTTTCTCCTTCTCATGCAACCACAGGAGATGGCACACAAGCCCTTTTATTTCTTTCCTTTGCAATATCCTGAAATCCAAACTGACTCCTAAGAAAAGTAGAAATTCATTTTTAAAATGTGGTATCCTCTACACTGTAGAAATCGACTGCAGGTAAGGTGATTGCTTCTCTGAACACCTTTACTGACTGGAAAGGTGACCTGAGCTTCATATGGCTTGTCACGTCCAGGCTGGAGTCAATGCCGCACCCCCAACATTCGCTCAACAGAAGACATACTGTATTGTGGTCGATTGCAGATTTTTGTAACTTTCACGGCTTGGGTCTGGACTTTTTTTTTGCGTATCTTACTGATATCTTTATGTACTTACTATCTTGTATGTGCTGTGTGGGCTTTGTGACTGTTGGTATTGTGTTTTACACCTCGACCCCGGAGTAATGCTGTCTTGTTTGGCTGTACTCATGTATGGTCGAATGAAAATTAAATTTGAATTGAGTATGCCCGCACATGCTGTCCTTGGCCTTTTCCAGCCTGTGTTATCCTTGGCGTTTTATGCCATTCCAACAAAGGCCAACTTAAGCTCAAGAACAAAATCTCATCTTCTGACTGGGTACAGGACAACTCTCAGGACAGCTTTGAATTCAACAATTTCAAATCACTAGCCTGTGCAAGAAATGGCCATTTCTGATGAAGAGTTATGAGCTTACAATGTTAATGCAATTGCTCTTGCTCTACAAAGGTATCCTGTCCTTCTGGGCATTTTCAGCATTCTATATTAATTTCACATTTCCAGCAACTCCTGTGGTCTGTATCTCACAACTCCAGCACTGTTTTCTCTTCTTTGCATTCTATTTACATTTTGTCCAGGTAGGTGAGCAGGTTAGCAGAGATATACACACTTTTACTACTCTCTCTCTTTCTCTGGCAGCATAGGACAATTTGCATCATTTAATCTCTCGATCTCCATCCTATCACACACTTTCCTTTAATCTCTCCACCTTTCCACTTTTCTGTTTATTAAAAGCTTCTTGGTTTTCTAAATTTTCTAGTTCTGAAAATAGGTCATGTGTCTAAAGATTAAGTCTATTTTTCTCTCTGAAAATATTGTTTGACCAGCTGAATCTTCCAGCATTTTAATTGAACAATCATGGCTTGTTTTCTTTTTGTTACAGCAATTGTAAATTAAAATACATAAGGTTATGGTTTATGAATATCAAAATAAAATGCAGATGCTGCAAGTCTGAAAATGTTAAAAACAGCACATTGAGCAGTATCTGTGGAAGAGAAACAGTTAATGATTATTCTAATTATTTATTTTCCAGTATGTATTAAATGGTACCTTTTAGAAAATTAATGGTTTCTTCAGGAGAAAGTCTGTGAGTTTGTGCAGAGTTAAAAATCATACTGCCCTTTTGTTTTCTCCATCTCCAAATATTCCTAAAGTTTATTTCACAAGTTCAGTGTTAAACCAAATAGTCAAACCTTTGTGTTTCAGTGTCCAAGGCTCCAATCCTCGAAAGATCCAATAAAATATCCCAGTATAAATCATTCCTCCATAAACACCCAAAAGTCCATGGCAAGAGGGTCGGATATTTCTCACAGAATAAAGTTCCTTCCAAACCCAGGAGTTTTTTAGGTCCACTTCATATTCAGGTACATGAAGGCCTAAGTTAATGTAAAACAGTATTTTAGTTTTGTAAAAGAAATTTTAAAAACAATGACTTAAATTGATCAATATCAAAACCTGCAAAAATCTATTTTTATTAAAAAATTGGTGTCAAAATGTAAAAATCAATAATATACATCTTCTTCTCCAAGAGGCTTTTTAAAAAAAATCATGAAATATGAATCAAAGGTTACTAATTCCATACCTTGAGTGACAGGTTTGTGATCATCTTCACATAATTTCTTAAATATAGTATCTGCAGCAATTATGCCACTCTTCATAGCAGTATGTGTTCCTTTTATTTTTGGGACATTCATCAATCCTGGACTGCAGCCAATTAGCACTCCTCCAGGGAAGGAGACTCTAGGTACAGACTACAAGACAATATTGCTTCAACTATTAAAAATAATACATTAACATGATTTACGTGATAGTATTCCACTCTTCCGGTAATTCTTTCTACAACCAACATTTTGTGATCTCAGAGCTTCATAAAAGCAATATCAAACTATATACATCCCAAATACTTATCTTTAAATATTCTGATTTGGCTTTCTCCATTATTTCCATGGCCTGCGAGTGATAGAGTGAAGTGAGAAGAGGAAAACAGTGGAAAGAGCTTACAATGAACTTAGTTATGATTTTATTTTCTTCTGTGTTGGTATAATTTTATTTAATTGCAGGGTAAAGGATTAACTAATGCCATCACTGTATCTATCATTAGGAACAACTAGCTGACAGGATTAACAAAGGTTAATCACTTCAGAGAAAGTATTTGCATGGGTTAATATTAAACATAATACAAACATTAAATAGGCATTTTACCCTACCTGAAAACCACCCTCATTTAAAGCACGAGCTCCATAGGCGATCCTTTTACCTCCCTCTAGGGTTGGTGATACTGATGGATGATGTTTCCACCTTTGGAATTCTTTAAATGGATTCAGGTATGGATTTTGATAATCTAAACCTACCTAAGAGTAAAACAAATGACAAACATAAACACTCATCTCATAATCTTAGGGAAATAAAAGACCTCCAGAAAAAATGTGTCAGCAGTTCTACAAATGACAATAAATATCAATACCAACATGATAGTTTAATCTTGAGGTGATTCCCACGAACAAACTAAGATGCAGAGAGAGCGTAAAAGGTAAAAATTGAATTAAACGAGATATGTAGATTCAGAAGTGAATGATTGCATGCAATGTTTCTGAAAAGAATATTCAGATGTAAAAAAAAATCAAACAGCCAGAGAGCTCAGCAGATCAGGCAAGATCTGGGAGGGAAAGGAATAGTTTACATTTTGTGTTGTGACTGCATCAGGCTTGAGAGTATGGAGGGATGACAACCAGTATAAAGAGAAAAGAGGGAGGGATGAGACAGTGGTTCAGAGGCAATATATGGAACCAGGTGATTTGGGGGAAGGGGTGGAAGTAAGAGACAGGCTGGTGTTTGATAGGTGAAGCAAGTAAATTAGGAAAAAAAATGACGGGTAGATGCAGCAAGATGGGGGCAAAGGGAAGAGAGGGAATGTGGAGACAGGCTGGAGGGTGATGTGGAGCCAGACAGGAGATTGCATAGGGAAGACAGGTGGGGGGGGAGAGGTGTGTAGGTGATTGGCAGGAAATGGAAAAGGTGACCAACAAGTGAGAGAATCTTGGTGGAACAGTCGGAGTGGGAAAGGAACAAGGGGGTAGTGGGTTACCTGAAGTATATTCAAGAGTTATTCTCACTTACTGGAGGCAATGCTGGGGGATGGGGTGGGGTTGAAAGAAACTAGCTGATGGCAAAGGAAGTGAGCTGGACATCATATCTGCTCTACAATAATGGGGTTTGATATATCTCTGTGGACCAGCCAGAATCTGTTGATGGATAGTTAAGTGAACTGCATTCTCTGGCACCAACTTCAAAAAGATCGGTGGGATGGGGGAGGCTGTCCCAGCCAATAGTCATCTCTTAGTAAATAGATGGACATCATTGACATTGTTGTTTGTGAGATTCTGACTAGGCAGAGATCAGCTGTATCAGTTCCTTGCATTACAATAGAGAAGCTTATACAAAAGTGATTAGAACTTTGACAGTGGATGATACAAGAAAGGATGGGCAAAGCCTAGCCAAAAGTATGGATGAGGCAATGGTGCTCCAGTGACCAAAGGTTCGATCCTGATCT
Organism: Mobula birostris; assembly: GCF_030028105.1. Classification (NCBI taxonomy): domain Eukaryota; kingdom Metazoa; phylum Chordata; class Chondrichthyes; order Myliobatiformes; family Myliobatidae; genus Mobula; species Mobula birostris. The sequence continues at coordinate 121,859,127 of NC_092373.1, read as the reverse complement.
CTGCTGTTGTCTCCATGAAGTTTTCACATTCTACCGATGTCCATGGATGTTTCCCCAGGTGTTTTAGTTTTCTCCCACATCCTGGGTATGGTGACTGTTAATCAGCTATTACGTAGGTAGCTGGTGGAAGAATTGGACGGGGACATTACTGGGCACGCAAGGGAATAGTTCACAGCAATATAAGTGGGGTGGTGGTGGGAGGGTTTGAAGGAATTGCTCCAAAGGCTGATAGGGGCTGAATAGTTTCTTTCATATTTTCCATGGCAGTGAAGCGGTAAAGTTTGAAGAGCGTGTTTTGAAAGATAGAAAGGTGATCTAGCTTAAAATTAAAACCTCCAGGTGGTTCACAACACAAAGTATTGAAAACTGTGAACATCAAAGAAGCCGTATATTGAGGTGGTCAATGATCTCTGGTCGTGGAACACGGGGCAACAAGTGCTCAGGAAGGGATGAGAAACAAAGGTGAAAGTTCTATACTTGAGGCATTATCAGTCCATAAGCTCATGAATAATGGATAAACAGTACAAATGAGGATAAAAGGGGAGCATTGTTTTGGATCGGCTCACACTTAGGGAATTGAACTAGAACAGCATGGTACTATTCTGTATATAAGAAGAGTAAAACTTTAAATGATGACTTCAGCAGCAAATAAACAAAGGCAGGAGCTGAGACAGGCTATATTACAGACAGAGGTTTTGGTAATAGATAATGTGGGGATGGAAGCTCAAGCAAAGAAGATCAAGAGCTCTATAAATGATATAGCAACACACACAAAATGCTGGAGGACAGCAGGCCAGGCAGCATCTATGGAAAAAGAGTTAACAGTCGACGTTTTGAGCCAAGACCCTTCATCAAGACTGGAAACAAAGGGGAGAATCGCCATACTTGGTTAACCTATGCTTATACTGTACTGTGACAAACTTACTTAGGGAAAAAAAAGAAATGTATTTAAAATAAATTAAGACTATTTCCATTCTAAATTTTATTTAGCCTGCTCAGCAAATACATTAACAAAGGTTAATAAAAGTCCACCAGTAATTAATGCACTTACCACAAAGCCCAAAGCCACCAGTGGTTCTCCTTCATTTAAATGATAGAGGAATGACCCACCATATGTATGCCTGTCCAGGGGCCATCCCACACTGTGTTCCACTCTGCCAGGTCTCCATTTTTTTTCATCAATAACCCAGAGCTGCCAATGAAATACAAAAAATACAATGTAAATATTTAATATTATAATAACTTCTGCTGGATTGCAAGGTTTTATGCTCAAAACAAAAGCAAATCAGAATGAAGAGGAAGAGTAATGTAATGTTAAAATTGAAATCTGTCAATCTGCGCCTTGTAAGGCATGAAAATGCCTGACATAGGCCTCTCATGGTCTGAGTTGACGTTCCCCCCACCTCCAAAATTGAAATGAACAGACAGATGCTAACATTTAGAATTAATATTGCTCAATTATTTAAAATTTTATTCAGAAGTTTGCTGATATTGTCAAAATAAATAAATATTTGTGATCAAGACTGGGAAAATTTTAAAGAAGATGTGGATAGGCAAATATGGTGGACAAACTAATAAGCACAGGGAAAATAAATACTTTAAGTGGAATTCAGGTGTGGTATATGTTGTTGTGTGCAGAAATATTGGCTGTAAAAAAGTTAAACACGTTACTAAAACAAAAGACACTTGGATTAATAGTCATAGCCTTAAAATACAAAAGCAAGGTGATGTTTAAATGTGGTTAACTTTAGTTAAAGTACAGTAGGGTCTATCACATCCAGTTCTGAAAGCCTCATTAAAGGAAGCATATGACAGAAGTAGAAATGATTTTGGTGTATATCTACAAGGAGTGGCAATTTATACAAGAGATACTCAGATAATATGGGCAACTTTTCAATAAAATATGGTGGTTATCCATCTTCTTCAACTGCTGTATTCTTCCAGTGAAAGTATTCCTCCAATTTCACTGAACAAGGACTTCCAGGATTCAAAACCAGTGGCAATGAAGAAACAACAATAATTTTTTAAACAACTGAAAGGAGCTGGAGGAACTCAGCAGGTTAAACTGCATCTATGGAGTCTTGAGGAGGAGTCTCGACCCAAAATGCTGACTGTCCGTTTCTCGCCAAAGATTCTGTCATAACTAAAAAACAGATCTAGGAGGGCCAAGGACCAAGATAGAATTGTTAAGGACATGGCCCACATTCCATTTCCGTAATTTAATACAGGTTTCCCCCGCCATCCGAAGGTAGAGCGTTCCTATGAAACGGTTCGTAAGCCGAAAAGTCATAAAGCGAAGAAGCAATTACCATTAATTTATATGGGAAAATTTTGTGAGCGTTCACAGACCCAAAAATAACCTACCAAATCATGCCAAATAACACATAAAACCTAAAATAACAGTAACATATGTAACGTTCCGTTATATTGGCTCGTATATGTCTAGGGGAAATCCCACCCAGCACCCGCCTCAACACCCCTCACAGGTCGGTCACTGCCCGAATCAAGCCCAAACATCAATCATCAGCCAGCACACTCAGTAAATTTTAACAAGTACACTTTATAGATATTACTAATTCTATGACATTAATATAAATTCGATACAGAAAGGGAAGTAATGGAAAAAAAAGGCGCCAACGCTTATCAAAGTCCAAGTTCTTCGCGCGCAACCGTTGGAGCTCAATCGATTCCGGACGACCACCCGAATCCTGTTGACTCACGGCTCGGGACCACCCGGAGTGATCGACCGGAGCCTCTCCGCACGTCCACCGTCCTCCTTGTCTCTCCTCCGACTCCCCGCCAAAAACCCCGTCCACCGTCCTCCCCGTCTCTCCTCTGACTCCCCATCAAAAACCCCCACATGTCCACTGTCCTCCTCGTCTCTCCTCCAACTCCTCATCTCTCCGACTCCCTGCCAAAAACCCCTGCACATCCGCCGTCCTCCTCGTCTCTCCTCCGACTCCCCCCCCCAAAAAACCCCGTCCACCGTCCTCCTCGTCTCTCCTCCGACTCCCCCCCAAAACTCCATCCACAGTCATATGATACAGCATTGTATTCGAAAACAAAACAATACATGACCACCCACTGGTTAATAGCACCCTGCTATCTGTATTAACCCAAGCAACTGTCTAGTTAGAGACTTTCTCAGCATTCCCCAGTATAACCTAACAAAAGAAGCTATTTTAAATTTATCAAAAAAGAAAGACCCCGTACACTCTCTCCCCACCAATAAAAGTCATGCCCTCATGACGTTAACAGAGTTCACCAGTGCTCCTTGTAAAACACAAAACCCAACCCAGGTGCATAAAGCAGTGACATAACTTTCCAGGGCAGTAGAGATCACACCCCGTTCTCCCGGCGCTGTATAAGTTAGTCTGTCTGGGGGATGCCTACTCCTCTGAGGCCTCTGGACTTCCTCTGCTGACTCTCCCTGTTTAGACACCCCAGGTGACCCCCCGGGCCTATCTGTCGGACCCTCCCTCTCACCAGGACCCCTCAGCCCCTGTGAGCCCTCTGTCTCAGGTTCTGGCTCCACCCTCTCCTCTCCCAATTCCGGCTGTAATACAGGCGGCTCTGCAACACCCTCCCTTGGTTCCCCAAACTCAGTGAGGGAAGGGCCAGGAGCCTCTTCTCCCGGCACTGGGGAATCAGCGAACGGAAACAGGTATCACACGTCCAAATCATCGTCTTCCGATGACTTATCCCTTCTCTAGGTGGAGACCGGCACCGTCTCCTTCACAGCGGGCTCTTCTCTCGCCCCGCGCCCTTGCAGAGTCCTTGTACTAGCCGTAAACTCCCATTCGGGCTCTGGGTCTACCTTCACCTCTCGACCCAGAGGGAACAGGTGGTTCCGATGGAGTACCTTGACAGGCCCCTTCCCATCCTTGGGTCTCACCCGGTAAACAGGGAGATTCAGCATCTGACTCTCCACCTCACAGGGGTTGGCTGCCCAATGATCTGCCAACTTGTGCTTAGCAGGTAGCCCTAAATTCCGGATAAGGACTCGGTCTCCCGGCGATAGCTGGACGAACTTTACTTTCTGATCATACCTCTTCTTATTCCGCTGGTTCTGCTTGGTGGCTGCCGCCTCAGCCAACTCGTACGCCCTTTTCAACTCTCTCCTCATATCGGACACGTACTTCAGACACGGCTTCGAAGGTATTTCACCCGCTTCAGTCCCAAAATACAGATCAATGGGCAACCTCGCTTCCCGTCGGAACATCAGATAGTAGGGCGAGTACCCCGTAGCATCATTGTGCGTGCAATTGTAACAGTGAACTAAATGGGCGATGTGCTGACTCCACTTACTCTTCTGTCCGATCTCCAAAGTGCCGAGCATGTCCAGCAGGGTCCAGTTAAACCTCTCGGGCTGAGGATCACCCTGCGCGTGATAGGGGGTGGTTCTGGATTTCTCAACCCCAAGCCTACCCAGTAATTCATGGATAAGCCTGCTCTCAAAGTTCCGTCCCTGATCACTATGGATCCGCCGGGGAAGGCCACAATGAACAAAGTACTTCTCCCATAACACCTTCGCCACTGTAGTCGCTTTCTGATCCTTAGTAGGAAAAGCCTGCGCATATCTAGTGTGGTGATCCGTGAGGACCAAGACATTCACGGTGTTGCTGGTGTCTGGCTCAATAGACAGGAAATCCATACACACCAGGCCCATGGGTCCCGCAGTCTGCAAGTGGGACAAAGGAGCCGCCTGTGCAGGCAAGGTCTTCCTCCTGGTGCAATGACTACAGGTCTTACAGTATTCTTCCACCTCCCCCCTCATCCGGGGCAAGTAAAACCGGTCCTTGACTAACCCATAGGTCTTCTCTACCCCTAAGAGCCCGGAATCATCATGTAGTGCTTGGAGCACAGTCTTCTGATACTTCTCAGGCATGACCAGCTGCCAGCGCCAGGAGTGGTCCGGAGGCGATGTGACCCGGTACAAGACGTGGTTCTTCAGCTTCATCCGAGGCCACTCCTTCAGTAGTAGGGGAACGGAGGCATGCTTCGCCTTCTCCACCTGCCCCATATCACCCTGGCTAACCACGTACCAGAAAGTGCCAATGCTTGGGTCATTGCGCTGAGCCGCCTCCACTTCCTGGGGACTCAACTCCGGCAGCTGCCTGTTCCTCAGAGCAGTCAAATTACAGTAAACAGTGGGCAGCGCGTCACCGTCAGCCCCCAGTTGATCTACTGCCCGATCCGTTCCCGTCTGTGCTCCTCCTTCCCCGTTGCTCCCAACTTGACACATGGCCTTTACTCCCGGGGCAGGGACACTCTTCCACTCCTCAGCCGTGCCCCTCTAATCAGCTGCCCGAATGATGGAGGGGGGGCTCCTCTTATATGACTGTCGGATACTCCAAGCCACCTTGTCATCCTCCCGGGAACCTCTGCATATCTGGCTCATCCTCAACTTCGCCACTTCGTCTGCCCTCACTACCCCTCGGTGCCGCAGCCCCGTAAGCTTCCCTTCCAGCCGGAAAATGTATTCTGAGAGCTTTTCCCCTCTTCTCAGCCCCATCTCTTGAAACTCCGCTAAATGTTGCCAGGGATCTCCTGACAGTCCAAACACTCCCTCCAAAGCGTCCAAACACTCCGACAGGGAAGCCGAAGGGCGTTCCGCTCTCAAATCGCGGACCACACGGGCTGCCCCGCCCTTTAAGCTTTCCACCAATCGCTGTCTCTTTTCCTCATCCGAAACTGGCCACACCTCTAACAACTGGGATGTATCCTCAACCCAGGTCCCATATTCATCCTCCCCTTCCGGGATGGGCCTGGCTCCCGAGAAAATTCTCAGCTTTGGGCGGGGCCCCTCAACTCTTCTCGCCAGGGAGGTAATGGCAGCCGCTAACTCGGAGGTCTCAGCCCTAACTGGGGGACGGGGCCTGGCCAAGCCTTCCCATTCCACACCTCCACCCCCGGCTACTGGCACCTCCCCTGGGGCCTCATCTAGCTCCTCCTCCGGCACCTCCTCACTTTTGTCCTCCGGGAGGGTGTGGAGACACCACGGCCCTGCCTCCCCCTGGACGTGGACTGTCGCTGGTAGTTCCAACGTCATGACGTCGGCACTCGTCCGCACCAACATCCAGCTGGACTCCAGTTCTTTCCCACACCTTCTAGCTATAAGTTCTACCTCCCCGATACCTTTAATCAAACTCAACCCTCGCACCAGTACATCTGCCGGAATGCAAAAATCGACCCCACTTAGCACGCACGCATGATTCACTGGTACCTCCTCCAATTCACACCAACTTACAATCTTATCTCGATCCATCTTCGTACCACTTAACGCGACGACTATTACAGCTTTACCAAAAATCCAAATCCAGGACGGTGGCCCCCACTTGTAACGTTCTGTTATATTGGCTCGTATATGTCTAGGGGACATCCCGCCCAGCACCTGCCTCAACACTCCCCACAGGGTCGGTCGCCGCCCGAATGAAGCCCAAACATCAATCATCAGCCAGCACACCCAGTAAATTTTAACAAATACACTTTATAGATATTACTAACTCTATGACATTAATATAAATTCGATACAGAAAGGGAAGTAATGGAAAAAAAAAGGTGCCAACATTTATCAAAGTCCAAGTTCTTTGTGCGCAACCGTTGGAGCTCAATTGAACCTGGACAATCACCCGAATCCTGTTGACTCATGGCTCGGGACCACCCGGAGTGATCGACCGGAGCCTCTCCGCCCGTCCACTGTCCTCCCCATCTCTCCTCCGACTCCCCCCCAAAAACCCCCGTCCACCGTCCTCCTCGTCTCTCCTCCGACTCCCCCCAAAAACCCCGTCCACCGTCCTCCGTCTCTCCTCCGACTCCCCATCTCTCCTCCAACTCCCCGCCAAAAACCTTCCACCGTCCTTCCCGTCTCTCCTCCGACTCCCTGCCAAAAACCCCATCTGCCGTCCTCCCCGTCTCTCCTCCGACTCCCCACCAAAAACCCCGTCCACCGTCCTCCCTGTCTCTCCTCTGAGTCCCCGCCAAAAACCCCGTCCACCATCCTCCCCATCTCTCCTCCGACTCCCCCCCAAAAACCCCCGTCCACCGTCCTCCTCGTCTCTCCTCCGACTCCCCCCAAAAACCCCGTCCACCGTCCTCCCTGTCTCTCCTCCGACTCCCCATCTCTCCTCCAACTCCCCGCCAAAAACCCCGTCCACCATCCTTCCCGTCTCTCCTCCGACTCCCCGCCAAAAACCCCATCTGCCGTCCTCCCCGTCTCTGCTCCGACTCCCCACCAAAAACCCCGTCCACCGTCCTCCCTGTCTCTCCTCTGAGTCCCCGCCAAAAACCCCGTCCACCGTCCTCCCCATCTCTCCTCCGACTCCCCCCCAAAAACCCCCGTCCACCGTCCTCCTCGTCTCTCCTCTGACTCCCCCCAAAAACCCCGTCCACCGTCCTCCCTGTCTCTCCTCCGACTCCCCATCTCTCCTCCAACTCCCTGCCAAAAACCCCGTCCACCGTCCTTCCCGTCTCTCCTCTGACTCCCCGCCAAAAACCCCATCTGCCGTCCTCCCCGTCTCTGCTCCGACTCCCCACCAAAAACCCCGTCCACCGTCCTCCCTGTCTCTCCTCTGAGTCCCCGCCAAAAACCCCGTCCACCGTCCTCCCCGTCTCTCCTCCGACTACCCCCGAAAAACCCCATTCACCGTCCTCCCCCGACTCCCCCCAAAAACCCCCGTCCGCCGTCCTCCCCTTCTCTCCTCCGACTCCCCCCCAAAAACCCCCGTCCGCCGTCCTCCCCGTCTCTCCTCCGACTCCCTGCCAAAAACCCCGTCCACGGTCATATGATACAGCATGGTATCTGAAAACAAAGCGATACATGACCACCCATTGGTTAATAGCACCCTGCTATCTGTATTAACCCAAGCAACTGTCTAGTTAGAGACTTCCTCAGCATTCCCCAGTATAACATAAGAAGCCATTTTAAATTTAACAAAAAAGAAAGACCCCATACACATATAGTAAAAGCAGGAATGATATGATAAATACACAGCCTATATAAAGTAGAAATACTTTTCTACAATCATTACTGAAGTGTTCTCCGGAGCGAAAATCTCATGCAAGAGCCGTCGGCAAAAAATCTCACACAAGCGCTGTTGGCAAGAACACTCTCTCCAGTAACCTTTAAGCTATGAAGCTGCCAAATCATACCAAATAACACGTAAAAATACACAGCCGATATAAAGTAGAAATAATGTATGTACAGTGTAGTATCACTTACAGGAATCGGGAAGACAGCGAGCACACTGATTATGGTGTGTTAGACTGAGTCGTTGCAGGCTGGGGTGGTGCAGTGGCCCCCCCACCCTCCGAGCCGCTGAGCGATACATTGCTGCCAAGAACGTAGGGGTCCAGGCGGCAGCCGGAAGGTACACAGCACATCTTTAAGAAAAAAGCTGAAACAAACATGCTAATTAATTAGGTGCCGCCCGTAATTGTCAGCCCAGATCAGTGCCGATTTCCGATTGCGTCATTTCTGATCTGGGCCGACAATTATGTGTCGGTGGCACCTAATTCATTAGCATGTTTATTTCGGCTTTTTTCTTAAAGATGTGCTGTGTGCCTCCCGGCTACCGTTGCATTCTCTGCAAATCAGTATCTGTCCGTGGCCTGGGGGTTGGGATGGTGGGACACTGGGGTGTCACCTCGTCGCCTGTTTCCATTAGAGCAGGCAGCTCATCTTCTTCTATCTCTGCCTGCCTCGATGTCGAAGGTCGAGGTTCGTCGTCTGCTGTGGCTGATGTGGAAGGCTTGCTTGACTGCTGAGCCTCGCGCATTTTTCTATCACACAGTTCTTTAATAAGGACTCAAACCATCCTGCAAATATCCCCTAAACCGACGTACCCTTTTAAAATTAAAGTCGTACTTTATCATTACTCATTCGGTTTCGATTGTTATCCTTTTTCCTTCCAATTGCATCAGCTCTTCATCTGTCAGTTCTTTGTGATGGGATGTCAAAACCTCTTCAACATCATGTTCGTCAACTTCCATAAGCCAAATTCACGTTGTCCTTACTTCGTTCACCACGATCAAAACAACTTAATTATGTCCAGTTTTACCGTAAGTGTAACACCCTTACAAGCTCTTTCAGGCTTTTCCGATACCATAGAACTCATCTTGCAAACGGCTGCTCACAGGTACGTGTTAAAGCAAAGCAGTTCCGAATCCGGGGGAGAGCGGCTGCTCGGGGCGCACTGCCTTTTATCGCACGCTGATTTTTTCGCACGGTGAATTTTTTTTCGTAACAGTGAAAACACCTTCTGAAAGCGAAAACGGTACTAATGTAGGTCTTTCGTAACAGTGAGGTTTCGTAAAGCGAACGTTTGAAAAGTGGGGGACACCTATATCGGGCTTTGGTTGTCAGCCAGTATTAAAGCAAAATTGGTGGTTTATCTATTTTTAAATCACTGAAGACAAGAATCTTTAAAAGTTTAAAATTGTCTGTTCCAGTAAGGCACTGATGGCAGTGCATCTACTATACTTCACAGTCCCAGGGATCCTAGTTCCTAGAGGCTGTCCCTATAGAGATTGCATGTTCTTCCTAAGGGCAGGTGGGTTTTCTCCAGGTGCTCTGTTATCTTCTCTGACAACACCAAAGACATGCTGGTTGGCAAAAGCTGGTCATAGGAAAATCAGTGTTGTTAACTTGGCAGAGAATAGGTTACAGAGAATATATAGAATGATATTGATGAGATTGCCTTGAGAACTCAAAGGGGAAAAGAGGCACCCTTCTATGTCACAGGGAAATAGGGAAATATGAGAATCATAGTACATTTCCAAGTAAAGGATGAAACCAAGGCAGCTCTTTCCATTCCTTTGAGATATGGGAATAGTGTTATAGGACAACAGCTTGTTATAGGACAACACATGGAGTGTGAGAAACCCAGCAACAGCAGAACTGTCAGCTGAAGGTTAGGGATAAGAACTTGAAATACTATTTTAAGTCAAAATTAACACTTACCATACATGTGTTAAAGGAAAGTCATATTAGATTATTCTTCAAAGTAATATCAATGGGGGCAATGCAGTTGATGTAGTAATGCGACGTTTAAAAAACTTTTGACAAAATATCAACACAATAAGCATTCACAAGAATGAAGTTCATGGAGTTAGAAAGCAATGACTGCATGAATATAAAGCTGATTAAAAGACAGAACCATGTTTCATCAAACTGGTTGGAAGTGAAATGTTGACTAGGAAGTTAAGAGGTGTGGTTAGGTGTAGATGGTAGGACTACCAAATCATTTTCATGACAATTAATATCATGAATTTTATATATGGAACATGATTTCAAAGTCACTGCCAATGACAAGAAATTTGGAAATAAGCAATTGGAAAAATAGTAACAGACTTCAGGACTATGTAGACTGATGAAATAAAGAGACAGATAGCATACGAGAACTCCAAAAATTGAAAAGTCTTTTGTCTTGATGGGACAAAAAGATGGGATAGAGAGATTTTGGAGAGGTACTTATGAAAGACTTTGAAGATTTGATGCTGTTAATTATATTTTATGTATTTCAGGTTTTTGTTGAATACAATTCAGATAACCACCAAGGATGGCGTTTTGAAATGTTTGATCTCATGCTCAATTATGTCCCCATACTCAAACCTTTCCATCTTTAAAATCTACAGTGACCCTACATGATTCTTAGATCTTTGTGCTCCTCAACTCTGATAAAAATTGGGGTGTGCAAAATACCATTCTGTCATTTTGTCAATAGTTTTCAGATGCCCAAGCCACAAATCCTTCACCACTTCTTTCTGCTTCTCTGGCTGTCTTTCCATCTCCAAGCTTCTAAACATCTATGCTCAAAACATCTGGTATCAAGCTTTGCTCAATAATTCTCCCATTAAGCATTTTGAACATCAAGCAGCATACTTCCTCGCTGTAGTTAGTTATATGCCTCCAATTTCATTTATTGTTAATTCCACCCTCATTAAATTTCTGTTATCTATAGCAAGCCCCTTTGTTTAGAAGGTTGATCAAATCCACATGATAATCTTTGCTAAAACCCTGTTGTGAACAACCAAGTTAGCCAATAATAAATGGGAGAGAATTTAAAGCACATTTACCTCTTTCAAACCTATACCATATGTCTGTGGTTCACAGTTCTCTCTTAGTTTGAAATGTTTGTACAATTGCTTAGCAAGGTGTCCATGGCAACCCTCACCAAATATTGTCACTTTAGCATGAAGTTCCATTCCTCTTTCAAATATGTCCTTTAAAAAAGCATTCAGAAAAGTATTTCAATTAATACAGGGAATTATAGGGAGTCTCTAATTTCCATTTTATTGAATTAAACAAAGTTTACTTTGCAATACAATCTGTAACACCAATGTTATTGAATCTTACGCAATCTTATCTTCTGAATCTCATCCAAATAATCACTTTATTTGAAAATATGTTTATCTTATTTAATACAAGTTTTCCCAGTTGTACCCAGCACCATTTTGTCAGAAGAGCCCATAGAAGCTTGAAAACTTATTCCGTTCTTGTAAGAGAACTAAGGTACACTTAAAAAATAAATACCTGGGAGGAAAAGTATAGTTCACCTTCATGCTGAAATTATAATACCTTATAATATCCTCAGATTTCAACTTTCTGGTGGTGGAATATTTTAAGTGAAGTATTTCACATATTTCGAATATAACATGCTGCAGTATAACTTATAGAGTCATTAAAAACACAGCACAGAAACAGGCTCTTTGGCCCATCTCCTGTGCTGAACCATTTAAACTGCCAACTTCTACCAACTGGCACCCAGACCATAGCCCTCCATACCCCTACCATCCAGGTACCTATCCAAACTTCTCTTAAAGGTTGAAATCAAGCTTGCTTGCACCACTTGCACTAGCAACTCATTTCACATTCTCACAACCCTTTGGGTGAATCAGTTTCCCCTCATATACCCCTTAAACCTTTCACCTTTCACCCTCAACCCATGACGTCTAGCTGTAGTTCCATCTGACCTCAGTAGAAAAAGTATGCTTGTATTTACCCTATCTATACCCCTCATAATTTTGTGTACCTCTATCAAATTTCTCCTCAATTTTCTATATTCCAAGGAATAAAGTCCTAACCTATTCAATCTTTTCTTATAACTCAGGTCCTTCAGTCCCAGCAACATCCTTGTAAATGTTCACGATACTCTTTCAACCTCATTTGCATCTTTCCTGTAGCTACGTGACCAAAACTGCACACAATACTCCAAATTATATCTCACCAATGTCTTGTACAACTTCAACATAACATCCCATCTCCTGTACTTAATATTTTGATCTTTGAAGACCAATGGGCCAAAAGCTTGAGAGAATTTGTACTGAACAGCAAGTCAGTATTTGATGAGATAGGGCCCAAAGGAATTCTTATTAAACTGAAATCAAGGAGGGATCCAGAGGAAGAACCTACCTTGGCATAGCTAACAAAAAAGATGATAGTTGTTGAATGTGTGACAAGAATACACATAAATTAAGATGTTTGCTGGCCTGGGCTAGCACCAGTGGCATCAGCAGTTGGTCTGCCACCTGTCCTCAGGGGAGGGAGAGATAAGGAACAATGAAGCAGCATTTGGAGATGTTAATGAAGGAGCCATCAGTCTGGGTATTGTCAAGATCGGCTCCCCCTTTGAACCCTGAACTGTTTGAAGTGATGGACAGGCGATCTGGAGATGTGTAATGAAGGGACGGGAGAGAGAGCTGTCCAGAGCGGCTCCCCCTTTGAACACTGAACTGTTTGAAGTGATGGACAGGCGATACCCCAGCAGGGGGATAAAAAGGGACAGGTTCGCTAAGGCAGGACACACACGACACCACGAGGTAACGAGACCCTGGAAGCAGTGCCCCCCCTGCAAGTCGGCGGGAGTCGTTTTGGAAGGCTGGTGGCGGAACCAAGCCTTAAATGCACAGGGTGGAAAGGTACGATCAACGGGAATCCGGTGTGTGTCCGCCCTTGCTTGGGTGCCGGGTTCACTGCAGAGGATCGACCGCATCTGGAGGAAGGGTCACAGTCTGTGACCTCAGGTGACATCGCAAAGGACTCGCCCGAAAGCTGCTGGTGAGCAATATCGCTGGTCTGTGAGTGGAAGCTGTTTTGAATGATCATTCGTTCTTGTTCTCTCTCTTCCTCCCCCCACGTTGTCCATCGCCACAGCAACGATTACTGCGAACTGAACTAAATTGAACTGAACTTTGCGTCACTTTGAAATTGGTCATTCACCCCTAGACAACGATAGAGCTTGATCGATCCTGTTATCTTAATCCTGTGCACATGTGTGTTTATCATTGCTGAACTGTTGCACTTATTATCCTTTCGATTACTGTGTTGCTTGTTTCTTTAATAAAACTTTCTTAGTTCTAGTAATCCAGACTCCAACTGAGTGATCCATTTCTGCTGGTTTAGCAACCCAGTTACGGGGTACGTAACAAATGTTACATGATGTAGTTACAAGTGTCCTGGGTATAGTATTGTGCCCAAACATTTTGAACAACTTCAATGACTTCTGCTCTATTGTTATATCAATAGAATGGCTGTGCACTGAACAGTCTAGTGTTCTGTTCCATTCCATTCCATTCACAAGTGCTGTAATAATGTTAACCAACTACATGACCTGGCTAATGACTCCCTCCATCTAAGTAAGATCCATCAAAGAAGAATGTTTTTTGCTCCAATGTCATCAACACTTCACAAATGATACCCGATGAGCTAATTGTTTCTAGTTTTCTAGTTGCACTTGCAGGACACAAAGTACTTTCATTTGTGTTTGAGCAGAAGCTTATCTGGATATGTGAACAAAGTATCAAAAAAGGAGAGGACAATCTAGAAATTCTTACCTCTTACATCTTGAATTCTCCCAATATTCTAAAATCCTAACAGGTGTAAAAATGATAAGACTACTTATTATTTGTGTAGATAGATGCAGCTATAATAATACTCAAAAAGCTCAACTACCAACATCAAAGGAATATGTTGACTGACACCTCTGCTACAGGACTCCAGCATCCAGCTTCTCTATCAACAATGCACTCTTTCTGCTATACAGTATGCTCTAATTAGCAGACGACTGCAGCAACTCATAATGCTTACTTCAGCAGCACTTCTGAAACCTGCAACCCTTACCAAAAGATGAGCAACAAAATAATGGGACACAATCAGCTCCAAGTTATACCCAGCACTGGGTTTTGGTACTAAGTTAGATTACATTGAGTTAAATGTATTAATTTATGAAAATTCATTATTTAGGAATGGCCTAAATAACACCATTATCACACCCATTATAAGTTATTCACTGCTAACTTCTGAGTAGTGTTCTGACGGTATCAGCTACATCCCAATGACATTAAAAAAAAAGTTGCAAGAGTGAAAAAAAATAAAAGCTTTGGAACAGAAAGGGTATTTTTTCTTGCAAAACATATTCAAACTAGAATATGTTCTAATTTTGAACAGTAACGAATTAATGAAGGACTTAGTAACCATACCTTTGGTGAGCCATCTTTATGAATACCCACATCATTGGTAGAAATTCCCTTAATGCTTCCATCTTCATGAAATAATAGCTAAATTAAAAAAAAACAGAAACTTTGCACTAATGCAATAATTTTCACCAGCACAATACGAAGCATGTCAAAGGTAATAAATGGATGGCAATAAAAGATTAAGGAAAAGAAGGAGTAGGGCATGTGGCCTTCACGCCTGGTCACCGTTCAGTAGCACCACTGTGACCTTATGCATCAAATCCACAATCTAACCTACAAATTTCCTAGATCCTTTGTCCATAAATCTACTGCCGTCAATTAATTAAGCATTTACAAATCTGTGGGTTCGAGAGCTCCAAAGATTTGCAATCCTGAGTAAAAAATCTTAAATCTCAGACTTAAATGATCAATATCCTTAATTGAACTTTTCTCCCTCCTTGTTGCAGACATTCCTGTAAGAGATAGCAGACTCCCAGTACCCCTCTAGTCAAGCCCTTTAGGAGTGTTAAGTTTCAATAGGACTACTTCATTACAGGTCGAATTTCTTCAGCAAGCAGTATGTAGATTTGCATGGATCACAAGATCATTTGCAACTAAATTCAATACAAGGATATTCTGTCGCAATAAAAGATGGTAACCTTTTCCCTATTCATCACCATCCCAGCAAATGACACTGTTTCAACATACCAAATACTAGTTAGAAGAGTTAGCCTACTCTACACAAACAGAAAATTGCTCCATCCCCAATCAGTACTGGCGCTTGCACATAATGGCATGGGAACAGCAGTGAATCATTCAACCCCTAGAATCTATTCTGCCACTCAGTATGATCATGGTAGACACAAAATTCCTCATGCACTTTCCTACTCTTTCCCACTTACCCCCGATTCTTGACTGATTTTAAATCTATTTCAGCCCTAAATCAACACTGTGCTCAGGAGTTACAACGATTTACAGCTCTAAGAGAAGAAATTCTTCTTCAGTTTCATCTTAAACTCCTTGTTTTGAGAATATGCCCCTTGGTCCTTGACTCTCCCATTAAAGGAAACATTCAATCAGCATTTATCTTGTCTAGCACTACCTTGCCACCACATCCCAAACTCTCAAAAAATTTTTGTTTAAAGTTTGTAAACTCCAATGAGTAGCATTCCAGCTTCTTGTGCATTTAATATTTCAGTACTCCTGTATATATGTGTATATATTTGGGATTGGGAGATGGGTGAGAAGGGGTGCATGTACACACACATGGGGAGAAGGCGGGTGTGCAGGCAGAAGGTGGGTGATTCAATCTAATGCTATTTTTTAAATAGGGGGACCAAAATCATTTGTAGCACTCTAGATATGGTCACACTAGTGCTCATGCAGTTGGATTAAGACTTATCTACTTTAATACACAACCTCTCTTGAAAGAAGAGCAAACACTCCATTAGTCTTCCCAAATACCTGCTATACTTATCTCCTAGCTTTCCTCACTCTGAGCACAAGGATTTCCAAGTCTTTCTGCTTCAGCTTTCTGCAGTTTTCTTGGTTTAATATGTTGTTCTTCTGCCCTTCCTTCCAAAATGAACGCATTTGCCAACTTTTTGTCACTTACTTAAATCTGTCAATAACCTATCGATATCTTTCTGTATTCTCTTTGCAATTCACCTTCTTCCTTATTTTTGTGTTCTTCACAAATATGGTTTCTGTAGCTTTGCTTTCTTTCTGTCTTTTTTTAAATTTTATTTTTATTTGGATAAGGAATTCACAAATATCATGTACTTTTTTCACACATATAACCTATTCCATTTTTTTATATGTATAAAACTACAATTATTTATACATTCTTAAGTACACATTGAGATGATATAAAAGGAAAATAAACATTTAAGTAGATAATTACGTACTGTGGTAAATCTAACCTATTAGGCTAAGTAATGGAATTAGTTGTTAAGAAAAATGGTAATAATAGTTTCCATATAACCCTTCTGGACCATTTCCACTGGTCCAAAATGTTGTATATAAGCCTATGTATCAACCATTGTAGGTGTTTATATCCTAATTTGTTCATGCTTACTCCTGCCCGCAGACATAATTATCCAATCCCTATGTACTTATTTACTTAATTTTTTCATTTTTTTATCCCTTTCCCAAATCTTTCCCTTTACTTGTGTTAATTCTCTATTTTCCAAAAGAAAACAAAAAAAAAAAACATTTAGACTAGGGGTGCTTACGTTAGCAATATTACTGTGTTGATGAGAAGAGCAGTATAAATCATTAGGAGAGTCATCTAAGGTCTGCTCGCATTGGGGTTATATATTCAATCCATTTATTCCAGATTTGATAAAATTTTTCTTTTTGAGTTCTCAGAGAGTAAGTCAACTTTTCCATTTTAAATATTTCCAAGATAATTTCGTACCAATCTTCTAATGTAGGTGGTATTGGATTTAGCCATTTTCTAGTGATTGATTTCTTACTTGCTGTTAAGAGGGCCTGCAGCAACTTTATATCTTCCTTCTGTTCAAGAAACAATACATGCCCCAAATACAGCGTCTCAAAGTTCAGAGGTATCTGGGACCTCAGTACCTTAACTAATGTTCTATGAATACCTTCCCAAAATAGACTTAATTTAGGGCAATCCCAAAAAATATGAAAATAATTTGCCTCCTTGGAGCCGCACCTTCTCCAACACATCACATTTGTATCTTTATATTTTTCCTGATATGGGGTCTTGAAGTATCTTATAATGTTTTTCCAACAATGTTCTCTCCAAGTCAAAGAATTAGTCGAGGACCATTGAAAGCTGCAGATTTTCTCCCAAGCCTCCTCTGAAAGTACCAACCCCGCTTCTTTCTCCCACTTCTCTTTAATATACAGTATGTTTACATTTTTAGCATGGGAGAGTGCATTATATAATCGAGAAACTGATTTACTAGGTATTGAACTGCAAGCCGAATTCAGAATCTTGAAAAATTCTAATTCTACTGTTGATAGGTCTGTATATCTACAACTCTGGTTAACATAGTTTCGTACTTGAAGGTACCTAAAAAAGTCATTATGTTCTAGGCCATGTTTGTCCTGCAGGATTTGGAAACTTGTAATACTCTTTTATCTATAAATGAGAGGTAGGTTGTAAGACCTTTCTTTATCCATAGCTCAAATCTTTTATCTCCTCTGTTGGGAAGGAATTCGGTATCATATGCACACCATCTAAAGAGTTTTAACATGTTATTAATTCCACATGAATTAACCACCTTCTGCCATACTTTTAATGTAAGATTTATCCAAGCGTTTTTAAATTTTTCCAACTGGGCCATCAATCCTTTGTCAGCTATTGAGGCCTGAAGAGGAAAACTGTCAACTAATCCAAATTCTATTTCCTTCCATCTGGCCTTATATTCCCTATTACACCAATATAACAGAGGGGTTATCTGTGAGGCATAAAAATAATTTCTCAGGCAAGGAAGAACCATACCTCCTCCTTCCTTCCCTAACTGTAAGGTGTTATATCGAATTCTAGGTTTCTTTCCTTGCCAAATGAAGCGGGAAATCCATTTGTCCCATTCCCTGAATTGATTATCATCCACCTCCACAGGTAAAGTACGGAAAGGATACAATAACCGAGGAAGAATATTCATTTTTATAGTATTTATCCTTGAATTTAAACTTAAAAAGGGGATAAGATTCCATCTATGCATATCTGCTTTTATCTCTGAGATTAATGGCCCATAATTTACCTGTGACAGTGTTGAAAGATCCTTTGGCAGGGTTATTCCTAAATATTTTAATGATTTAGCTTCCCACTTAAGATCATATGTATCCTGCAATTTTTTGGATGGTGTATAATTTAGGGACATAACCTGCGTTTTCTTTACATTTATTTTATAACCTGATATTTTCCCAAAGTCATCCAACAGTGTAAACAATCCTATAAATGATTTTTCTGGTTCACTCAGATAGACCAAAACGTCATCTGCGAATAACGCCACTTTCTGTTCAATCCCTGCCACCTTGATACCTTTTACGATTTCGCTCTGTCTTATTAGTTGGGCAAGCGGTTCAATATATAGCGCAAAAAGGAGAGGAGAAATTGGGCGTCCCTGTCTAGTGCCTCTCTCTAAGATGAAGGAGTCAGAGAGGTCCCCATTTATCTTAATTCGGGCTGTAGGGCTGTCATATAGAGTCTGAATTACTTTAATAAACTTTTCTTGAAAGCCGAATCTTCCTAACACTCTGTATAGGAATGCCCAACTAACCGAATCAAAAGCTTTCTCAGCGTCCAATCCTACTACCATTGTCTCTGTCTCGTTCTTATTAACCTGTTCTAACATGTGCAGAGTTCTCCTTATGTTGTCCTGTGTTTGTCTTTGTTGAATAAATCCAGTCTGGTCTAAGTGGATTAGGCCAGGTAAAAGCTTTTCCAATCTGCGCGCTAATATAGATGTAAATAGTTTGTAATCTAAATTAAGAACACTAATTGGCCAATAATTGCCACATTCTAGTTTATCTTTACCCTCTTTAGGAATAACTGAAATAATCGCTTCTCTCCAGGAAGGTGGAGTTTCTCCTCTCTGCAAGATCCAATTAAAGGTGTTAAGTAGTAATGGGGCTAACTGTGTCTTCAGGGACTGTACCACTCTGAGGTAAACCCATCAGAACCCGGGGACTTTTCAGCCTTTAACCTAGAGATGGCCACGTTCAGTTCTTTGACAGTTACTGGTTCTAATAAACTTTCATTTTGTAAATCTGTAAGTTTAGGTAGATCTAAAAAATTCAATACACTGTCTATATAGGGCTCATTGGGGGCCCGGGGTTGGGAGTACAGCTCTCGATAATATGTTTCAAAACTCTCTTGAATTTTCCCTGTTGTACTCTCCACAAGCTTTGTCTTTGGATTCTTTATTTTATGCATTGTATTGTCTGCTTGTTGTTTTCGTAATTTATATGCTAATAATCTAGCTGATTTACCTCCTACTTCATAATTCTTTTGTCTCAGGTAAAGAAAATTTCTTTGAGTTTCTAACGTATAAATATCGTCAATTTCACTTTGCAATTTCCTAATTTCCTGTTTTCGATTTGAATTACTTTTGTTGCTATCTACAACTTGAAGTTGTTTTAATTTTCCTTGAAGGTCTGCTAATTTTTGTGCATTGATTTTTTTCATGTGAGCGGTAATGGAAATAATTTTCCCTCTCAGTACAGCTTTCAATGTGTCCCATAAGATCACTGGTGATGTTTCTCCCGTGTCATTAAGGTCTAGATATTCTTTGATTTCTCCCCTTAATCTCTCCATTACTTTCGGGTTATTGAGTATATGTGAGTTTAGCCTCCATAGTGTTTTCCTCATTTTCCTTTCCAGGATTAGAGACATGGGCTATGATCCGACAGATCAATTGTTGCAATATTACAGTTTTTTATCCTGAGTCTATCTGTATTAAAGATAAAGAAATAGTCTATCCTTGAATAGGCTGAATGAGGGAAAGAGTAATATGTATAATCTTTACTAGTAGGGTGTAATTCCCTCCAGACATCTATAATTCCCAACTCCTCCATCAATGAATTCACTTTCCGAGTCAGAGGTTTATTCTGAGTAACTATTCTTGAAGAATCTAATATAGGATTTAATCTAATATTAAAATCCCCTCCACAAATTACTACCCCTTGAGAACTGACCATTAGGTCAAAAATGTGTCTATAAAATGACCATTCACAACCTGGAGGAGCATAAACATTCAGCAATGTTATTTCTGTACCTTCTATTCTTCCTGTGATTTTTACGAACCGTCCTTCTTTGTCTCTAGTCTCTGAAATGTGTTCATAATTAAGAGTACTTGATATTAAAGTAGCTACCCCTCTTTTGTGACTCAATTTATATGATGAATAAAATACATGCTTAAAGCCCATGCTTTTTAATTTTCCATGTTCAGTTTGGCTCATATGTGTTTCCTGGAGGAAAGCTATTTGTGCCCTCTCTTTTTTCAATTTAGATATAATCTTATTTCTTTTAATTGGATTCAAAACCCCATTAACATTATAGGAAATTATTTTTACCAATTCAGTTTGCATTTTTCTCGAGTAGAAAAAAAAACACTCTCCTTTTCTAATCAAACAGTAAGCAATCCCTTCTCAACAGTAAACCAAGACATATAACCACACTCTAGACATTTTTGAACGTGCAACATTTGAAAATTTTTCCCGACTTCCCACAGTGAGGCCTGAGCACCGACCCGCCTCAGTTCAGAGGGATAACCTCTATCTTCACCCTGTGTTAGAGGGCCCTCAGCAGTTTGAATAATCATAGAGAATTTTCTCCTATTTATGTCTCGACCATATTGCTATCATTCAAGTTATTCCGTCTAGTTTATTTTCAGTTACCAGTTTTCATTTTACCTTTAAGTCCGATTTACTTTTTTCAGTCATTTCTCTTAATTGATCTGTGTTCTCTGTACATTCGCGTCTGAATATTTGCAGCTTTTCCTTGTAGTTTGACACTCTGGTTCGAGTGGAGCATCCTCGCCCCACTAACTGCCACGACTTCTGCCGAATCCTCTCCAGTAGCGACTCCGGTTGGGTGATAACTTTAATAGGTAGTCCCCGGTTCGCCAGGTCCAATGTTGCCTCCTCCACCGTAGCGTAAGTTTTTGTCCCTTCGTCGTAAAAGACTCTCAGCCGAGCTGGATACAGGGTCTGGAACCTGATGTTGTTTTCCTTCAGGACTCTCCGTGTTTCCGTATATTCCTTCCGTCTGGCAAGAATCCCCGGTGCATAGTCGTGGTCTAAACTGATTTTACAGTTGTTCCACATGAAACCTTTCTTTTGCCATGCCCTTTTAAGCACCTCTTCCTTCGTTCTGTACCTGAGAAATCTGACCAGAATCGATCTGGGCTGGGCGCCTGCTGGAGGCTCTGGTGCCAACGCGCGGTGAGCTCTTTCTATCTGTAGGTCTTTTGCGGCCGGAATATCAAGGTTCTCTCTAAGTAGCTTCTCCACGAAGGGAATCATCAATCCGGGTTTACCTTCAGTTCCTTCGGGAACTCCGTAAATCCTCACATTTTCCCTTCTCGAGCGGCCTTCTTGATCTATTAGGTTCCAGTGGAGCTGGTCTTGCAGCTTCAGCATTTCTGCTATCACCTCCTCTGCGTTTTGTAGCTTCTCTTCAATTCCAACAATCCTCGCTTCGGCTTCATCTATCCGCGAGTTCGTTTTTACTATTTCTCCTTTAATATCTTCCAACTGTTTGCTGTTATCTTGTCGGAACTCGCGAATCTTTCCGAGAATCAAGGACAAGGTCACCGATTCCCCCTCATTATCTCCGTCCTGGCTTGCCGTGGGGGAGCTAGGCCCGTCGCCTTGCTGCGTCTCTTTATGTTTATCAGCCTTCGGAGCGGACTTTTTAATCTTGTTCTTAGACATCATCCTTGCCCCTTTTATTAATATAGTTATGCAATATTAAGTATTTGTCTAAATTCGATTATGGGGCAGTTTACCTTTTTTTTTTGTTGAGAGACCTTTTCCTTACACTGCCATTCCCTTGATGACCCGGAAGTCCCTTCTCTTTCTGTCTTTAATATTTATTGTACACAGTTATGGTTCCAGCAATGATACACCAAATTCTGTGGTTTCCCACTGGTTACTAGTTGCCAAACTGAAAATGACCTTCTCATCCCTATTCATCACTTCATGCCTTTCAGTCAATTATCTATCCATGCCTATAAATCAGCTCCAATAATATTGGCTCTCATAGAAACATAGAAAATAGGTGCAGGAGTAGGCCATTTGGCCCTTCGAGCCTGCACCGCCATTCAGTATGATCATGGCTGATCATCCAACTCAGAACCCTGTACCTGCCTTCTCTCCATACCTCCTGATCCTTTTAGCCACAAGGACCATATCTAACTCCTTCTTAAATATAGCCAATGAACTGGCCTCAACTGTTTCCTGTGGCAGAGAATTCCACAGATTCACCACTCTCTGTGTGAAGAAGTTTTTCCTCATCTCGGTCCTAAAAGGCTTCCCCTTTATCCTCAAACTGTGACCCCTCGTTCTGGACATCCCCAACATCGGGAACAATCTTCCTGCATCTAGCCTGTCCAATCCCTTTAGAATTTCATATGTTTCAATAAAATCCCCTCTCAATCTTCTAATTCCAGCGAGTATAAGCCTAGTCGATCCAGTCTTTCATCATATGAAAGTCCTGCCATCCCAGGAATCAATCTGTGTACTCAATCTTTTTTGTACTCCCTCTATGGCAAGAATGTCTTTCCTCAGATTAGGGGACCAAAACTGCACACAATACTCCAGGTGTGGTCTCACCAAGGCCTTGTACAACTGCAGTAGAACCTCCCTGCTCCTGTACTCGAATCCTCTTGCTATGAATGCCAGTATACCATTCGCCTTTTTCACCGCCTGCTGTACTTGCATGCCCACTTTCAATGACTGGTGTACAATGACACCCAGGTCTCATTGCACCTCCCCTTTTCCTAATCGGCCACCATTCAGATAATAATCTGTTTTCCTATTCTTGCCACCAAAGTGGATAACTTCACATTTACCCACATTAAATTCCATCTGCCATGAACTTGCCCACTCACCTAACCTATTCAAGTCACCCTGCATCCTCTTAGCATCCTCCTCACAGCTAACACTGCTGCCCAGCTTCGTGTCATCCACAAACTCGGAGATGCTGCAATTTATTCCCTCATCTAAGTCATTAATATATATTGTAAACAACTGGGGTCCCAGCACTGAGCCTTGCAGTACCCCACTAGTCACCGCCTGCCATTCTGAAAAGGTCCCATTTATTCCCACCTTTTGCTTCCTGTCTGCCAACCAATTCCCTATCCACATCAATACCATACTCCCAATACCGTGTGCTTTAAGTTTGCATACCCACATCCACTGGTTCTCCCCTATCCACTCTACTAGTTACATCCTCAAAAAATTCTATGAGATTCGTCAGACATGATTTTCCTTTCACAAATCCATGCTGACTTTGTCCGATGATTTCACCGCTGTCCAAATGTGCTGTTATCACATCTTTGATAACTGACTCTAGCATTTTCTCCACCACCGATGTCAGGCTAACCGGTCTATAATTCCTCGGTTTCTCTCCCCCTCCTTTTTTAAATGCGGGGTTGCATTAGCCACCTTCCAATCCTCAGGAACTAATCCAGAATCTAAAGAGTTTTGAAAAATTATCACTAATGCATCCACTATTTCTTGGGCTACTTCCTTAA
Source organism: Mobula birostris (assembly GCF_030028105.1). Taxonomy (NCBI): domain Eukaryota; kingdom Metazoa; phylum Chordata; class Chondrichthyes; order Myliobatiformes; family Myliobatidae; genus Mobula; species Mobula birostris. The sequence goes on along the minus strand of NC_092373.1, from coordinate 121,835,437 downwards.
GCACTCTGGGATGCAGACCATCTAGCCCTGGGGATTTATCTGCCTTTAATCCCTTCAATTTACCTAACACCACTTCCCTACTAACATGCATTTCCCTCAGTTCCTCCATCTCACTAGACCCTCGGTCCCCCACTATTTCTGGAAGATTATTTATGTCCTCCTTAGTGAAGACAGAACCAAAGTAGTTATTCAATTGGTCTGCCATGTCCTTGTCCCCCATGATCAATTCACCTGTTTCTGACTGTAAGGGACCTACATTTGTCTTCACCAATCTTTTTCTTTTCACATATCTATAAAAACTTTTACAGTCAGTTTTTATGTTCCCTGCCAGCTTTCTCTCAATCTTTTTTTCCCTTTCCTAATTAAGCCCTTTGTCCTCCTCTGCTGGACTCTGAATTTCTCCCAGTCCTCATCTTGTAAATTACTTTTGAGGTACTTTTTTGAATGCCTTATTAATATAAATAAAACTACTAAATTTCTTCTATCCACTCTGGTTCAGACTCTCAATTTATCAGACATGTTTCTCTTTTGTGAAGTTATCTCAACTCTGCTTGATTAGATAATGATCTTCCAAATCTGCCATTATTACTTCCTGAATAATTGATTCTAGTTCATTTCAAGTAGTGGACTAATTGGCCTATTGATATATATTAATCCTGCAAATATTCATCGAATGATATCCAACTACCTTGGATACAATTTTGCAAGAATGATGAAATTTCAAAATCAAATTAGAGAAATAAACATGGGATCTTTTGTCTATTTCCAGAAAGTCTTGTTTGAACAGCTTAAAAAGTCAATAAAGAAAATATATCAACAAATTGGTCATAATGCAAAATTCCTTAGGGCAGATAAATCCAAATGTAGAAGATACCAAACAATACTGACTTGTATTATTGAATTAATATTAAAATAAATGTATGTTTTAAACCTTAAATTGCTATTCACCTCAGAAGCTGCATACCCTGGATACAATTCCACACCAAGTTCTTCTGCTTGCTCACCTAACCATCTCACCACATGACCCAAACGGACAATATAATTTCCATGATTTCTCATGGGAAGACCTGCACAGAAACAAGAATTGGGGAACAAAGCAGAACTTTAGCTAATAAAGTTACTTTCATATGCATCCATTGAAAGTAAGTAACATCTTATCTGTATAGCATCTGACCAAGGAATACTTGTTTCTGGAATGCAAAATAAAAATTATCCTCCTTCAGCTTTGCATTGACTTGGAAGAAGTTATAAATGTTGACTATACCTGGTAACAATGGAACAGGAATTCTGTATTTCTCTGTTAATATACCAAATACATCTTCCTTCACTGGAGTGTTCAGTGGAGCCTGTTAAATATACGTACATAAACAAAGATTAGCAGGTTTCAATGGAATCCTAAATATACATATATCCCAAATAAAAATAAAGATACTTGTGTGTGGGAGGGAAAATGGGTTTTGGGGGTTCTATGCTTTTCTGTCATTCAGTCTTTGGAGTTTTTCTTCTGTTTTGTGGATGCAAAGAGTAAGAATTTCAGGTTGTATGCTGTATACATTCTCCAATATTAAATTGAACCACTGAATCACTGAAAAGGTCTTTGGTTTTCTTCAAAATAGTCCTACGTGAGCTTTTGTTCTTCCTTTTAAGAGGGCCTTATATTTGGGGTGTATGGGGTGTCAGGGAAGGGTAGCACCTCTGGTGGGGGAACATGTTGCTTCCTTTTCAAGGCGGTTAGTCCACCTTTGGTCCCCACCTGGCACTCAGCTCTCAGCTGTGGCTCCCTGTAGCTGTTTGCATGTGACAGCGGCCACACCCCGGGCAACAGCTTCAACAAGCCGGCTAAACCAGGTGAGGGTAGCTGACGGGTCTCAAACCCTCGGTGAGATGGGGAGTTGTCTATCCCAGCATGTGAAGACAGACTCCGGTGGATTGAGCGGACGAGACCAATGGAAGGTCCAATGGTCAAGAAGGTGGTCTCTGCAAGACCTGTGGAACGTGTAGAGCAGGACAAGACACAGAAGACGTCCTGGTCATCCACTGCGTCTAGTCCCATCTCCAGTCGTCTCGACTCTGTTTTGCCACTGGATCCAGATGGGAGTTGGGAAGAGAGAGTGAGGCTGACGCTGCGCAACTCCCCCTCACTTAAATCCAAATCACGCACTAGTCTTGACACCGTCATAATGGTGTTGAGGTCCTCATCGACGTTGACGATGGATGAACAACATATTAGGGTTCAGCTAATAAGTTGCATCAGGCTTAGAGTACTATAATCAAATATATTTTATTGCTCATATTTTACTACATAGAACTATCACTAACTCTTCTGTTATACATGTATCTTTGACATCTTCACACCAAATAGAATTGTACTGTTGCATAAACCACAAATTGTAATTTTTCAATAAGCCAATTAAAGGATCAAAGTAAACAGAAACAATCCTCACCCCTCTGTCCCTCCAATCAGGAAACAACTCCTCCAGAGCTTTCGGATCTAGACATGCTCCTGAAAGGATATGTCCACCAATCTGTGCAGATTTCTCCACTAAACAAACTCGTAATTCCTTGCCATGTTTGACAGCCAGCTGCTTAAGGTGGATTGCTGCAGACAGGCCAGCAGGACCTCCGCCAACTATCACTACATCAGCTTCATCAGCAAATCGCTCCATGTTGACCCCTTGGAAAAAAGAGGGAATACCATAACAGGAAATATAAATTGATGTGATTAATTACTTTTAAAGTTTAGGGATACTTGACATATGAAAGTTGGGAAACAAATACTGAAGACATTCCTAAACTACAGACCACATTGATTTGTATATTATGTAGATAGGGGCATAGTAACATGGAAATTGCCTTTTTTTAAAAAGATAAAGATAACAATCACAACATCCAAGTGTATCAATTTTTCAGTACAATTACAGCAAATGAAACTAGCCAGATACAGAATACTTAAATTTGCAAGAATATAATAATCTGATAATGCTGAATCCAAAAATATTATCAAAGAATTCTGTGAATTGTACAATTTGATGCAAAATTCAAAGCATGCCAAACTTATTCTATGGTTCAAGATGCGGATCCGGTCTGTATTTATTATCCATCAGATTGTAAAAGTCCATGCCATAATGATTACAGACACCATTCTGCCAATCAGGTTTTTGTGCAATACTATATACTGAAATAATGTAGTTCTACTTTCATCTTTCTTTCTCTTGGAATCAGATTTCAGGAATATAGTTTACAGCATCTATCAAATGCAATGTTGAGAAACTATATATTCAACAAGCTAAAATGTTAACTCTAGCTTTCTCTATTAATGTTGCCTGATAGCTGAGTATTTCCTGCATCTTGATTATATTTCAGAATTTCACATATACAGTATTTTCCTTTTATATACCTAGCATTTGGCTTCTCTTCCTGAATCTGCTCTGCAATTCTGAGTGGTGTCTCCCAATGGTAATAGATGGTATCCTCCTATTTTCATCTACACGCTACCCTTAGCAACATTTGAAATTATGTTAGTTTCTATATTAATAATACTCAAACTTGTCCTCTATCAATTCTCTTGACTTTGCTATTACTGGACAAGGACAAATTTGGTCTAATAAATATTGACTTTAAAAAAGGTAGCTAAACTAATTGTTCAATATTTAACTAGATATATTTTGTACATAGAAACATAGAAAATAGGTGCAGGAGTAGGCCATTTGGCCCTTCGAGCCTGCACCGCCATTTATTATGATCATGGCTGATCATCCAACTCAGAACCCCGCCCCAGCCTTCCCTCCATACCCCCTGACCCCCGTAGCCACAAGGGCCATATCTAACTCCCTCTTAAATATAGCCAATGAACTGGCCTCAACTGTTTCCTGTGGCAGAGAATTCCACAGATTCACCACTCTCTGTGTGAAGAAGTTTTTCCTAATCTCGGTCCTAAAAGGCTTCCCCTCTATCCTCAAACTGTGGCCCCTCGTTCTGGACTTCCCCAACATCGGGAACAATCTTCCTGCATCTAGCCTGTCCAATCCCTTTAGGATCTTATACGTTTCAATCAGGTCCCCCCTCAATCTTCTAAATTCCAACGAGTACAAGCCCAGTTCATCCAGTCTTTCTTCATATGAAAGTCCTGCCATCCCAGGAATCAATCTGGTGAACCTTCTTTGTACTCCCTCTATGGCAAGGATGTCTTTCCTCAGATTAGGGGACCAAAACTGCACACAATACTCCAGGTGTGGTCTCACCAAGGCCTTGTACAACTGCAGTAGTACCTCCCTGCTCCTGTACTCGAATCCTCTCGCTATAAGTGCCAGCATACCATTCGCCTTTTTCACCGCCTGCTGTACCTGCATGCCCACTTTCAATGACTGGTGTATAATGACACCCAGGTCTCGTTGCACTTCCCCTTTTCCTAATCGGCCACCATTCAGATAATAATCTGTTTTCCTATTTTTGCCACCAAAGTGGATAACTTCACATTTATCCATATTAAATTGCATCTGCCATGAATTTGCCCACTCACCCAACCTATCCAAGTCACCCTGCATCCTCTTAGCATCCTCCTCACAGCTAACACTGCCACCCAGCTTCGTGTCATCCGCAAACTTGGAGATGCTGCATTTAATTCCCTCATCCAAGTCATTAATATATATTGTAAACAACTGGGGTCCCAGCACTGAGCCTTGCGGTACCCCACTAGTCACCGCCTGCCATTCTGAAAAGGTCCCGTTTATTCCCACTCTTTGCTTCCTGTCTGCTAACCAACTCTCCACCCACACCAATACCTTACCCCCAATACCGTGTGCTTTGCTAAAGGTTTAATCGTTACTATCAGGGGAATATTCCAACATATTGTTCAGAGAATTACAAAAAGTGTTTACACAAAATATGTGTCAGTTGAATATGCATTTAATATAATAAAACAATGTCAATATATAGTATCTCAGTAGTAACATGGGGTTAGGTCAAGCAGTACAGCAGGATTGGTAAGAAAAGTCTTACAACTTGTAGACAGTGAAGACCAAAGAGAGTGCTGCGAAGAGAATATTAATCAAGTCTGCAAGAAACATATGAATGAAGGAAGGTCCTCAGAACAAGGAAATTATTAGAGAATGATGGCAAAATTAAAAGCCTTATCACTGGAGTGAAGTATTAGACTGGTTGTGTGAAAGTACCAAATCACGAGTGTAGTAACAGCAATAAAACTGACTCCATCTGGACACATTGAGAACATGAGTGGCTTTATGCATTGATAAAGTTTAAAGGAATGGGGCATTCTCAGATCCCTGTAAGCAATGAATTAAGTACTGACTATGTCTATGACTGCAGTGTGTTTGAATAATGTCTCACAGCTGCCTTCTTTGGAGAAAGATAATTAAAGTTTGCCCAGATCCACATCAGATGTCTCTGGGCTTTTCACACCTTTTGATTTTGACAAAAAGCAGTACCTGATGGAAATTAGACAGAATATTCTTTTCTTAATTAAAGCATAAATTTGACGGATGTTCTTATCTTTGTAATTAAGTTGTGGCTCCAGCAAACCAGGTAGGATATTCTTTAATTAAGGTGGCTGGAGTGTCTAACAAATTGATTGTACTTTTGTATCTATAGTCCATTGACTTGGTCGGAATGGTTATCAAACTGATTGTTCTTTTGTATCGGTGGCCTTGTAACTTCTGACAATTCTGACATCGGGCAGTGAACTTGTAGAACCACTGGGGAGATGAGAAAGGGTCTCTCCCTGATGCCGGGTCTAAGTTTACTCGCCGGCTGAGCTCGAAGAAATAAACGGGTGAAAAGATAAGTAATGATCTTTTTGTGCTGTCGTTATTTGATCCAGCAAAGTTGCATTTACAGCATGACCCAGGAGGATATACCATATCAGAACTTGGTGAATTAAACTTAGTTATACGATCAACCAGTAATATAATACTGAAGCAATGATATAGTAGTACTGGTGTACTAGAAAAGTGTACTGGACTACTTATTCATCACTCTTTGGGTACAAGCATACATTTCAAAGATGACTAATGGCTTTAGACTGTTCCAGATCAAAGCAAAGGTTAGAAATAAACATTGTATAACTATGTTCAGCCATTTAAGTTATTGTTAAAGATAAAATAAAGATAAAGATTAGCTTTGTCACATTATAGACACAAATAACACATTTCACTGTTTTGATGGACAACAATCAACAGAGTCTGATGATTGTACTGGGAACATTCTACAAATGTTGCTACGCTTCCAATGCCAACATTACTTGCCTACAACCCACAAAACCGAACCTGTACATCTTGGTATGTGGGAGGAAGCCACAGTACCCAGAGGAAACCTGCAAGGTCACGGTGAGAACATACCCAGTCTCTTTACAGGCAGCGGTGATGTTGAACCATGATCTCTGATGCTGTAAAGCATTATACTAACTGCTACATTACTGTGGTCACACAGCGCACTACCATATTGTTTTCCTGTACTGACAACTGCAAGAAAACATATTCTGATTGTAGTTAGTTACTCTGAAACTCAAAGAGAAATGTCATATGGTGACATAATAAGAATCTGTAACTTGGGAAAATGCAAGGCTCTAGGTTGCTATTTATATCATTAACACAAGACTTCATGCAGATGCTGGAAATTCAGAGCAATACACACAAAATGTGGGTGAAACTTAGAGGCCAGAGGGGGAAATGGGAGGGGGGGGCCCGGAAGAAAAAGGAAAAAAAATTACTGTAAGAAAAAATTGATGTTCATGCCATCAAGTTGGAGGCTACCTAGAGGGAATATGAGGCATTTCTGCTCCAACCTGACGGTGGTCTCATCATGACAGAAGGGGAAGCCATAGACTGACATGCTGGAACGGGAATGGGGATAAGATTTGAAATGGTTGGCCACCAGGAAATACCGCTTTTTGCGGATGGAGCTGAGGTGCTTGACAAAATTGTCCCTCAGTCTACGTCAGGTCTCACTACTGAACAGGATGCCACAACAGGTGCACCCGATATAGTAGACAACCCCAACAGATTTGCATGTGAAGTGTTGCCTCACCTAGAAGGAATCTTTGGGGCCCTTTGTGGAGGTGAATGGGCGGGTGCAGCACTTATGTTTGCATGTTGCCAGGTGGGAGATTAGTCAGGAGGGACAAATGGACAAGGGAATCACAGAGAGAGCAATTCCTGCAGAAGGCAGAGAGTGGGGGTAAAAGATGTGTTTGGTGGTAAGGTCTAGTTGAAGATGGCGGAAGTTGTGGAGAATGATGTGTTGAATGCGGAGGCTCATGGGTTGGTAGATGAGAACAAGAGGAACTCTGTCCCTGTTAAGGCAACAGGAAGATGGGGTGAGCGCAGGTGTACAGGAAATGGAGGAGATGTGGTTGAGGGCAGCATCAATGGTGGAGGAAGGGAAACCCTGTTCTTTGAAGAAAGAAGACATCTCTGATGTCCTGAAAAGGAAAGCCTCAAACTGTGAACAGATGCAATGGAGACGAAGAAACTGAAAGAAGGAAATGGCATTTTTACAGGAGACAGGGTGGGAAGAGATATAGTCAAGATAGCCATGGGAATCAGTGAGTCTATAAAAGATATTGGTGAACAAGTTGTCTCCAGAGATGGAGACAGAGAGATTGAGAAATGGGAAAGAGGTGTCAGAAATAGGCCGAATTAATTTAAGGGCAAGGTGGAAGTTGGAGGCAAAGTTTATGAAATTGATGAGCTCAGCATGGGTGAATGAAGCAGCATCAAGCAGTCGTCAATGTAGCAGAGAAAGAAATGGGGTGTATTACCAGGGAAGGCTTGGGACATGCACTTTTTCACACAGCCACTTCATCCACTCTACCCCCACCTTTTCATTCTGGCTTTTTTCCTCTTTCCTTTCCAGGCCTGATGAAGGGTCTCACCCTGAAACGTTGCCCGTTTATTCATTTCCATAGATGCTGCCTGACGTGCATGGTTCCGCCAGCATTTAGTGTGTGTTTTTTTATATAATATAATTTTTATTGAGTTTTCAAAAAGAATACATGAAAGATAAAATCTACCCTCCCCCCTCCCCTTAACCCTCCCCCCCCCATATATATAGTCCTACCTAAAAGGAAGAAGAGAAAAAAAAAAGAGCCGCCTGGGTATTGGAAGGTTTCCACATGCTCCATGGGATTCAAAATAAATTTGGTATAATTATTTTTTACTTTCCCCAAGGGACCAAGATCTTTTTCGGAGCACTTAAATATGCCATCCTATCTTTTGTAAATAAGGGCGCCAAATATTCAAAAATGTTACATATTTATCTCTTAAATTGTAAGTAATTTTTTTGAGTGGAATAGAACTAGCCATTTCATTATTCCAACGATCCATACTTAAATACGAATCAGATTTCCAAGTAACTGCTATAGTCTTCTTAGCTACTGCCAATGCAATTTTTATAAATTCTTTCTGGTATTTATTCAATTTAAGTTTCGGCTTTATCCCTTCAATATCACCTAATAGAAATAATACAGGGTTATGTGGAAGTTGAATTCCAGTAATTTGTTCCAATAAGACTCTTAGATTTATCCAAAAGGGTTGAATTTTAAAACAAGACCAAGTAGAATGTAAAAAAGTATCAATTTCTTGATTACACCGAAAGCATTTATCGGATAGATTTGAATTTAATCTATTTATTTTTTGTGGTGTAATATATAATTGGTGTAAAAAATTATATTGTACTAATCTGAGTCAAACATTTATTGTATTTGTCACACTGTCAAGACAAAGTCTTGACCAATTTGTTTAATCAATATTAATATTCAGATCTGTTTCCCATTTTTGCTTTGACTTATGGATTCCTTGTTTAATTGTCTGTTCTTGAATCAAATTATACATACAAGAAATAAATTTTTTAATTTTCCCTTTTTGAATTAAAATTTCAATTTCATTAGGTTTTGGCAAAAACATTGTTTGACCCAGCTTACCTTTTAAGTAAGCCCTTAATTGAAGGTAACAAAAGAAAGTATTATTTGATATTTTATATTTATCCTTTAATTGTTCAAATGACATCAATATACCTCGTTCAGAACAATCTCCTATAAATTTAATCCCTTTTTGGTACCAATTATATAAAAGTTGATTGTCCATTGTAAAAGGAATAAGTCTGTTTTGGATCAAAGGTCTCCTTGCTAATAGAGATTTCTGTGTTTCATTATCAACATTTATCTTATTCCATAGATCAATCAAATGTATTAATATAGGAGATTCTTTCTTTTCCCATATCCATTTAGATTCCCATTTATATATAAAGTCTTCAGGTCTATCTTCTCCTATCTTGTCTAATTCTATTTTAATCCATGCTGGTTTTCGATCATCGAAGAAAGATGCAATAAATCTAAGTTGATTTGCTTTATAATAATTTTTAAAGTTTGGAAGTTGTAACCCTCCTAACCCAAATTTACATGTCAATTTTTCCAATGATATTCTTGACATTTTACCTTTCCAAAGAAATTTTCTCACACATTTATTTAACTCTTGAAAAAATTTCTGTGGCAGTTGTATTGGTAATGTTTGAAACAAATACTGTAATCTAGGAAATATATTCATTTTTACAACATTGACTCTACCTACTGTTATTGGTAGTATCATCCATTTGTCAAAATCTTCTTGAATTTTTTTCAATAGTGGTAAATAGTTAAATTTATATAAATTCTTTACATCATTATCAAGTCTTATACCTAAATACTTTATACCATTTACCGGCCATCTAAATTGGGTTACTAATCGACATTGACTATAGTCTCCTTTAGTAAGAGGTAAAATTTCACTTTTATCCCAATTTATTTTGTAACCTGATACCTTCCCATATTCATCCAATCTAGAAGATAATTTATGTAACGAATGTTGTGGGTTTGTTAAGTAGATCAAAACATCATCGGCAAAAAGATTAATTTTATATTCCTCCTGATTAACTCTAAAACCCATAATATCTGGATCAATTCTGATTAGTTCTGCTAATGGCTCTATCGCCAGTACAAATAAAGCAGGTGATAATGGACAACCTTGTCTAGTTGACCTTTTTAACTGGAATGGTGTTGAAATTTGAGAGTTTGTCACTACTTTAGCCTTAGGATTAGAATTTAAAGTTTTAATCCAATTTATAAAAGATGTTCCTAACTCATATTTTTCTAATACTTCAAATAAAAAATCCCATCCTAATCTATCAAATGCTTTTTCTGCATCCAAGGCTACTACTATACTCTTCTTGTCCCTTTTTTGTGCCAAATGAATTATACTGAGTAGCCGGGTTACATTATCTGCCAATTGTCTATTTTTAATAAATCCTGTTTGATCCATATGTATTAATTTTGGTAAATATTTAGATAATCTATTCGATAAAATTTTTGCTATTATTTTATAATCCGTATTCAATAGAGAAATAGGCCTGTATGATGTTGGTTTCATAAGGTCTCTGTCATTTTTTTGGCAATACTATTACAATCGTTGTTGAAAAAGATTCTGGGAGTTTATGTGTTTTTTCTGCTTGACGTTTTAGTTCCATAAAGAGAGGAAATAATAAATCTTTAAATTTTTTATAAAATTCAGGTGGAAAACCATCTTCTCCTGGAGATTTATTACTTTGGAGTGATCCTAAAGCTTCTTCATCTTCTTTTAATGTAAAAGGCATATCTAATCCCTTCTGTTCTTCCAAATTCAATTTTGGAAGAGATACGTGATAAAAACCTTTCTATCTCATTAACATATTTTATGATTCTGATTGATTAATTCAGAATAGAAACTTTTAAAGGTTTCATTTATTTCAAGAGGTTTATAAGATATTTTATTTGCCCTTGTTCTAATTGCATTTATTGTTTTGGAAGCTTGTTCTGTTTTCAACTGCCAGGCAAGAATTTTATGTTCTCTCTCACCTAACTCATAATACCTTTGTTTGGTTCTTATAATTGCTTTTTCCATTCTATATGTCTGAAGCGTATTATATTGTAGCTTCTTATTGACAAGTTGCCTTCGGTTTTCTTCTGACATATATCTTTGAGATTCTTTTTCTAATTTTGTAATCTCTTTTTCCAATTGATCTAGTTCTGCCATATATTCTTTCTTAATTTTAGACGTATAACTTATTATCTGGCCCCTAAGATATGCTTTCATCACATCCCATAATATAAATTTATCATCCACTGAATGAAAATTTGTATCCAAAAAGAATTGAATCTGCTTTTTCATAAAATCACAAAAATCTTGACGTTTTAATGATGTTGAATTAAATCTCCATCTATAAGCCACTTCTTATCAGCCATTATTATTGTCATTAATAAAGGAGAATGATCTGATAATATTCTTGCTTTATATTCCATATTTTTCACTCTATGTTGAATATGCATTGATAATAGAAAAAAATCTATCCTTGAGTAAGTTTTACGTCTATGAGAATAGAACGAATAGTCTCTTTCTTTAGGATTGATTCTTCTCCATATGTCAATCAAATTTAAATCTTTCATCAATGATAAAGTTAAATTTACTACCTTCGATTTTATAACAGCCTTGGTTGATCTATCTAAGACTGGGTCTAAGCAAAAATTAAAGTCTCCTTCAATTAATATTTTTTCATGTGCATCCGCCAAATTCAAAAAAGCTTCTTGTATGAATTTTGCATCATTTTCGTTTGGTGCATAAATATTCATAAAAGTCCATAGTTCAGAGAAAAGTTGACAATGTATAATCACATATCGCCCTGCAGAATCAGTTATTACATTTTGTATTCTAATTGGTAACGTTTTATTGATCAAAATTGCTACTCCCCTCGCTTTTGAATTAAATGAAGCCGCAACAACACTACCCACCCAATCTCTCTTTAGTTTCTGATGTTCTGTTTCTGTTAGGTGTGTTTCCTGTAAAAAAGCTAAATCTATCTTCATTTTTTTAATATGTGTTAAGACTCTTTTTCTTTTCACTGGTCCATTAAGCCCGTTAACATTAAAACTCAAAAAATTCAAAAAATTAGTCATTATTCTTAACAAAGTTACTCCAACCTAAAACATTACTTATCTTCTCAACTCTCATAGTTCCTTGGGGAATCTCTTTGAACTTCACCATGTTGCTATGTGTTTCCCTCCCAACCCCCCAGGCAAAAAGAAAAAAAATGAAAAAAAAAGATAGAAAGGATACAAAAAAGGAAAAAACAAAATACCCCCCCACTAATGTTGTGAATGAAAAGATACACAACACTACCCCCCTCCATTGTACGGGTCGTGGCTAAAGCCACGCTTGCACACATGATTAGCGTAGCAATTGGTCAGTGCTTCTTCCAGCTCCCCTGCAACAAAAAAATTATATATATATAGACAAAGTTAATGTTACTATTCCCAACTAATATTCCTCCAAATTTTAACTTTTCTTACCCCCCTCATATAATTAATAGTATATTTATACATTCATCCACCTTCAAAAATCCAACAAGTCCATTCTTTGACCCAATCTTCATCTTCAATCTATCTTGCTCCCCTGGATTTGTTCTTGTATCTGGTGAATATTCAGAGAATCTCGCACAAACTGCTCCGCTTCCCGGTAGTCATCAAAAAATCTTTTTTCTCCACCAGGCAAAAAAATCTTCAAGGTTGCAGGATAACGCAATATAAATTGATAACCGTGATCCCATAGGGTTTTTTTCACTGGATTAAATTTCTTCCTTCTCTTCAAAAGTTCATAACTTATATCAGGGTAGAAAAAAACTTTGTTCCCTTGAATCATCAATGGCCCTTTTCTATCCTTGGCAGCTCGAACAGCTGCCTGTAGAATCCTTTCCTTGTCTTGAAATCTTAAGAATTTTATTAAAATCGATCGTGGATATTGGTCATCTTTTGGTTTTGGTCTTAGAGCTCTACGTGCCCGCTCAATTTCAATTGGTTGAACCTCCTCTTCCATTTACAAAACTTCCAGGATCCATCTCTGAAAAAATTCTATTGGTTTTTTTCCCTCCATACCTTCTTTAAGACCAACAATTTTAATATTATTACGTCTACTGAAATTTTCCAACATGTCCACTTTCTCGAAAAGTCGATTTCTTTCCGAGTTCCAGACAAGCAGATCATTTTCTGTTTTTTCCACTCTATCATTCATATGCCCCATTGCTCTTTCCATCTTCTGAAGCTTCTTATCCATTTTGTCCTGTCTTTCCATAGCTTTATTATAGCACATCTTCATATCTCTAAGCTCTTCTCTTACTTTTTTTATTTCAACCGTTAATTGCAATATAGCCTCTCTTATGTTTCCATCATCTCCTTTACTTCCAATCGCTTCCAATTCTTCCTCCTCTTCTTCATCTGTGTTCTCTGCGGAATCCAATTCTGACTCTGAGTCCTCTTCAATTGTGGTGGCTGTCGGTTCTTGTAGTTTGAGTTGTGTCGATTTGCGCATGCGCTCTTCTTTGCACATGCGCATTTCCGGCATCTTCTTTGGAGAAACCGCTACCACCGCCATTACTCCGTTCTACCGAAGGAGATCCAACCTGAGTCCGAGGCTCCATCGTTGCAGTAGGCCCTTTTTTCTTCCCATCTCGCGGCTGCTTCGCAACAGCAGACTTCTTTTGTTGCGGTTTAGGAGGCATATCGTAAAGTAGTCTTGTAAAGTTTATAAATAGTTTTCGGAAAGTATTTATTAACTTTGTTTTGTTTAAACGGTACTTTGCTGATTTTTTACGGGAGAGCTGGATTTACACGTCTCAATCCCACGTCATCACGTGACGCCCCCTAGTGTGTGTTGCTATTTCTTTCATCAGTAAAACATGCTGAATTTTGGATAGCAGAGGAATACAAAGTAAGTTTCAATTACTAAATGCTGGCATGAAATCTGATCTGACTAAATTTCCAAACATAATATTTCAATTCTGTAAGTTACCTTTCCATCGTGGATCTTTATCCCGTGGATGGACTGTGTAGTGTGTTGTGATACGAGAAACTGAAGAGGAGGAAGCAAATCTTCCAGCATACACCAAGGTCGGTACAGATCTCCTCCGTAGTACATTGAAAGGACACAGACTGTGCACTGTAGAAGGAAAACAAATTGAAATGCACTTAAAAAAAACATGTACCTATTGAAGGTATTTGTTGCTTCAGAATGCTAAACTTTGACATATAATTAGAACATAGACCTGTCTAGTAGTCTCTTAAATTTCACTAGTGATCTGCCTCCATCACTGACTCAGGCAGTGCATTCCACACACCAACCACTCTGAGTAAAAAACCTTCCTCTAATATTCCCCTTGAACTTCCCACCCTTTACCTTAAAGCCATGTCCTCTTGTATTGAGCTGTGGTGCCCTGGGGAAGGGGTGCTGGCTATCCACTCTATCTATTCCTCTTAATATCTTGTATACCTTTATCATGTCTCCTCTCATCCTCCTTCTCTCCAAAGAGTAAAGCCCTAGCTCCCTTAATCTCTGATCATAATCCATACTCTCTAAACCAGGCAGCATCCTGGTAAATCTCCTCTGTACCCTTTCCAATGCTTCCACATCCTTCCTATAGTGAGGCAACCAGAGCTGGACACAGTACTCCAAGTGTGGCCTAACCAGGGTTTTATAGAGCTGCATCATTACCTCGTGACTCTTAAACTCTATCCCTTGACTTATGAAAGCTACCACCCCATAAGCTTTCTTAACTACCCTATCTACCTGTGAGGCAGCTTTCAGGGATCTGTGGACATGTATCCCCAGATCCCTCTGCTCCTCCACACTACCAAGTATCCTGCCATTTACTTTGTACTCTGCCTTGGAGTTTGTCCTTCCAAAGTGTACCACCTCACACTTCTCCAGGTTGAACTCCATCTGCCACTTCTCAGCCCACTTCTGCATCCTATCAATGTCTCTCTGCAATCTTCAACAATCCTCTGCACTATCTACAACACCACCAACCTTTGTGTCGTCTGCAAACTTGCCAACCCACCCTTCTACCCTCACATCCAGGTCGTTAATAAAAATCACGAAAAGTAGAGGTTCCAGAACTGATCCTTGTGGGACACCACTAATCACAACCTTCCAATCCGAATGTACTCCCTCCACCACAACCCCCTGCCTTCTGCAGGCAAGCCAATTCTGAATCCACCTGGCCAAACTTCCCTGGATCCCATGCTTTCTGACTTTCTGAATAAGCCTACCGTGTGGAACCTTGTCAAATGCCTTACTAGAATCCATGTAGATCACATCCACTGCACTACCCTCATCTACATGTCTAGTCACCTCCTCAACAGGTTTGTTAGACATGATCTGCCCTTCACAAAGCTATACTGACTGTCCCTAATCAGACCATGATTCTCTAAATGCCCACAGATCCTACCTCCAAGAATCTTTTCCAACAGCTTTCCCACCACAGACGCAAGGCTCACTGGTCTATAATTACCTGGACTATCCCTACTACCTTTTTTGAACAAGGGGACAACATTCGCCTCCCTCGAATCCTCCGGTACCATTCCCATGGACAACGAGGACATAAAGATCCTAGCCAGAGCCTCAGCAATCTCTTCCCTCGCCTCATGGAGCAGCCTGGGAAATATTCCGTCAGGCCCTGGGGACTTATCTGTCCTAATGTATTTTAACAACTCCAAGACCTCCTCTCCCTTAATATCAACATGCTCCAGAACATCAACCTCACTCATATTGTCCTCATCATCAAGTTCCCTCTCATTGTTGAATACCGAAGAGAAGTATTTATTGAGGACCTCGCTCACTTCCACAGCCTCCAGGCACATCTTCCCACCTTTATCCCTAATGGGTCCTACCTTCACTCCTGTCATAGTTTTGTTATTCACATAACTGAAGAATGCCTTGGGGTTTTCCTTTACCCTACTTGCCAAGGTCTTCTCATGCCCCCTTCTTGCTCTTCTCAGCCCCTTCTTAAGCTTCTTTCTTGCTTCCCTATTTTCCTCAATAGATCCATCTGATTCTTGCTTCCTAAACCTCATGTATGCTGCCTTCTTCCACCTGACTAGATTTTCCACCTCACTTGTCACTCATGATTCCTTCACCCTACCATTCTTTATCTTCCTCACCGGGACTACTTTATCCCTAACATCCTGCAAGAGATTCCTAAACATCGATGACATGTCTATAGTACATTTCCCTGCAAAAACATCAACCCAATTTACAAGTTCTAGCCTTATAGTCTCATAATTTGCCCTTCCCCAATTAAAAATTTCCCTGTCCTCTCTGATTCTATCCTTTTCCATGATAATGCTAAAGGCCAGGAAGCGGTGGTCACTGTCCCCCAGATGCTCACCCACTGAGAGATCTGTGACCTGACCTGGTTCATTACCTAATACCAGATCAAGTATGACATTCCCCCTAGTTGGCCTGTCAACATACTGTGACAGGAATCCGTCCTGGACACACTTAACAAACTCTGCCCCATCTAAACTCTTGGAACTAATCAGGTGCCAATCAATATTAGGGAAGTTAAAGCCACCCATGATAACAACCCTGTTATTTTTGCGCCTTTCCAAAATATGCCTCCCAATTTGCTCCTCGGTATCTCTGCTGCTACCAGGGGGCCTATAGAATACTCCCAATAGAGTAATTGCTCCGTTCCTGCAGCTGATTTATGTACTTCACACAAAGAATTTGGCCTTGAGTTCAGATCATATTGCATATATCTGCATACCAAACCAATCATAACTCTCTGAAATGACTTGAAGTCCAATTGCAGGTGTGCACGATACAATCTAGACACTAGTTTAAAACCCCAGGAATGAAATTGCTCATGTCCACATTGAAAATTTGTGAAATAAACTCTAAAGCTGAAATTTGACTGGATTAATTTCTTCTCAAAATAATTTCAAGCCTTATGGCCACTTTGTATCCTCACAATCAGTGGGAATTACTCTATAAGCATACCATGAATTTGTGATTTTTGTTATTTGAATCTGAAATATGTTTGTAGTCCAAAGGTTTTGGGCAGTGTTAGGATTAAAAAATGTTTAATTCAGTTTCATGTGTCTAGTGAGACCGACATGGGAACATACAGTAGTTTATTTCACAAGTGGACCAGAAACCAATGGGGCAATTGGATCTACTTTTTGTGGGACAACTCACTCAGTCTGCACAGCCTCTGTGGGCTCCTGATGGATGATCTCAAATTTCTCAATACATTCCTAAATACTCGTATTCCATGTTGGCACAGGAGTGTTTGGACAGGCAGTGCTTCTCAGGAGTTGGTGGGAATGTTAGATTTCTTCAAAGACGTTTCAAGCATACCTTTGGACCTTTTTGTCTGTCTAATCCACCTGATAATTTCTTTCCAGGACCTATCTCAGAATAGGACAAGAGATTCTGCAGACGTCTTGAGGAACACACAAAAACTGCTGGAGGAACTCAGTAGATCACCCAGCATCTAATGGGGGGTGAGGTTAGTCAACATTTCAAGCTGATAAAGCTAAGACCCTTCAACAGGGCAGGACATTCTTAAAATAAGGCACCTATTTTGGGAGTCTGTTGTGGGACATGTGAAATGCAGCATGTCCTAAGTAGCCAAATGAATATGACTAGGTCTAAAACACTTCAGTGAATTTAGAGGACTTGGCAAAAATAACATTTGCACTGTTTTTCCCAAGTGCCTTGAGATGCCTGTGACAGGTCATCTGAGCTTCAGAGCATGAGGGCAGAAATCTTTGCTGTCCAGTGGACCATGAGTTCTGTGGCAGATTTGACATCTTCATCTTCAAACATTCCTTTATCCATTGACCAATAGCACTTTAAAGATAATGGTGAGAATCTTCACTTGCCGAGAAGTGGCTCACAGCATACTGAAAGTGATCGCTTTTCTGTTCAGATCCTGAGCGTAAGCCTTTATTGTCAGGATACAATGTGGTGCTGTAGTAGGAGGTTGATAGACCACTTTTGCGTTGCAGATCCCGACTCTGAGGCCCATCAACTTTAAAACTTCAGTGAAAGAGTCAGTAACGGCTTAGAGGTTGGCCTCTCAGCGTGTGCAAACGCAAGGATTGTTTATGTACTGTATGAGTTGGATGATCAGCCATGATCGTAATGAATGGTGGTGCAGGCTCAAAGGGCCGAAAGGCCTACTCCTGCACCTATTTTTTATGTTTCTATGTTTCCATCTTAACTATTGAATATCTTTGATTCTCTTAGGCTGAATAGCTTCCCATTGCTTTTGATTATTAGCTGAAGAGATAACATGCAACATTGTATCAAAGAAGACTGAGCTGTGTTTGGGCAACCATGCAGCCTTCCTTGAGCATAGTTCTACTGCAGATCACTGGTCAATATCATGGCTTGGGTGACATCGTGGAGCCAGCATAAAATGTAGAGGGATTTCCGTCAGCAGTTGAATTTGAGGACAGTGTGCCATAGTTTACCTAATGAACATAATCAAATTATTTGCTGTGATTGACAAATGCGATGTGCATTCAGCAAACAACAGGAATTCTGCAGATGCTGGAAATTCAAGCAACACACATCAAAGTTGCTGGTGAACGCAGCAGGCCAGGCAGCATCTCTAGGAAGAGGTACAGTCATACCTCTTCCTAGAGATGCTGCCTGGCCTGCTGCGTTCATGTGCATTCAGCGTCCACTTTACACCTGCTTGTTAAAGCATGTCATCTCTCTTCCACCAATTAGGTACTTGAGAATTACATGAGAGGATAGGACCAATCAAGTGTGACAGTGGAATAGTGTGTATGGAACCGGAGGAGATAGCAGAGGTACTTAATGAGTACTTTGCTTCAGTATTCCTTACTGAAAAGGATCTTGGCGATTGTAGGGATGACTTACAGCAGACTGAAAAGCTTGAGCATGTAGATATTAAGAAAGATGCTGTGCTGGAGCTTTTGGAAAGCATCAAGTTGGATAAGTAACCAGGACCAGACAAGATGTACTCCAGGCTACTGTGGGAAGTGAGGGAGGAGATTGCTGAACCTCTGGCAATGATCTTTGCATCATCAATGAGGACAGGAGAAGGTTCGGAGGATTGGAGGGTTGCGGATGTTGTTCCCTTATTCAAGAAAGGGAGTAGGGACAGCCCAAGAAATTACAGACCAGTGAGTCTTACTTCAGTGGTTGATAAGTTGATGGAGAAGATCCTGAGAGGCAGGATTTAGGAACATCTGGAGAGGCACAATATGATTAGAAATAGACAGCATAGCTTTGTCAAAGGCAGGTCGTGCCTTATGAGCCTGATTGAATTTTTTGAGGATGTGACTAAACACATTGATGAGGGTAGAGCAATAGATGTAGTGTATATGGATTTCAGCAAGGCATTTGACAAGGTACCCCATGCAAGGCTTATTGAGAAAGTAAGGAGGCATGGGATCCAAGGAGTCATTGCTTTGTGGATCCAGAACTGGCTTACCCACAGAAGGCAAACAGTAGTTGTAGATGGGTCATATTCTGCATGCAGATCGGTCACCAGTGGTGTGCCTCAGGGATCTGTTCTGGGACCACTGCTCTTTGTGGAAAAGTGTACAGTCAATGTTTCGGGGTCATAAATAAATGAACAAGTATAATGTTTTTGTGTGATTTATTTAATTAGGTGCTCTTTATCTAGTTTTAGGACTTAGGTGAAGCTTTGATCATATTTCAGGTCATACTTATGCAGAAATAGAGAAAATTCTACAGGGTTCACAAACTTTCTAGCACCACTGTACATCTTACAGTGCTGCAGCAATTTCTTCGCTAGCTTTCCTCAATGTGCCTGGATATACTTCGTCAGGCCCCAGAGACTTATCTCCCTTTAAATGCTTTGATGTTACAAGCATCTCCTCTTTTGTAATATATGCTTCAAGACATTGCTATTTTGATCCCTGAATTCCCTAGCATCAATGATCTTAAACACAGAACATACAACGCTTCAAAGTACATTTATTATCAAGAACATATATATTATACCACCTTGAGATTTGTTTGCTTACAGGTAGCCACAAAGGAAGAAACCAGAAAGAACCCAATTAAAGGAAAAAAAAGACCAACCCTCGATGCGCAAGAGAAAGAAAAATAAACATAAATCATGCAAACAATTGAAGCATCAGCATTCTGAATCAGATTGAGTTATCAGATCCGAAACCAGGAGCAGCCTGGAGTAGGCCCAAAGCCTTGCTGATCAGTTCATCATATTAGTGGGCACGGAGCGCAGCAGCCGGGGCAGTCTTCATAGCCTCAACGTCATGGAGAGAGGATTGACCATCGTGGAGGGCGAGCAAATTTGGCTCTCACCTCCTAACTGGGCTGGCGTCTAAATTGTCTACGGATGAGAAATATTCATCTAAGACTTCGCCTATCCCCTACATATTGCTTGAGAAGACTTCTGGGGATCAGTTAATAAGTTCCACCCCAACCAAGGCTTCAGCATCATGGAAGTCCCACTCAATATTGGGGAAATTAAAATCACCTTCTATTACAACCAGTGTGGCGCGTGGCCAAGTGGTTAGGGCATTGGGCTCACGATCAGAAGGTCATGGGTTCCAGTCTCGGCCAAGGCAGCGTGTTGTGTCTTTGAGAAAACCACACACTGCTCTGGTCCACCCAGCTGAAAATGGGTACCGGCAAATGCTGGGGGTTAACCTCACCATAGACTGGCATCCTATCCGCGGTGGGGGGAGTCTCGTACTCTCAGTTGCTTCACGCCACAGAAACCGACATAAGCACCAGCCCTTCAGCCCACAAGGCTCGGGACAGACTTTAACTTCCTATTACAACCCTACTATTCTTGTGGTTATCTGCAATCTCCCTATATATTTGCTCCTTAATTCCCAGAGACAGGGTTGTACCACTTTTGACATGCCCCATGACCAATTTCTGACATTTTCACACTTCTGTTTTCAGTTGTTCTCCTCTCTCCCAGAATCGGGATATGGCCCTTCACATCAACATTTTAACAATTTCTGACACCTCCAACATCTTCCTCCTTCCTCCCAGTATTCTGCATTCTGTTTCAAGTATCCACCTCCACTGCTGTTCACCCCACCTAACGGCAATTCCTCAACAATTGCAGGAAATACATCTAGACATTTCTGTTCTCCTTTCCCAATGCCCAGGCACCAACCATTATTTCCACATTAAGTTGCAATTTAGTTCTTCAAATTGAGAGTAATGTGTTCGCTGCTCATGACGTAGTCTCTTCTGAGTCAAAATGACTACTTTGACGTTCGCTGCTCATGACGTAGTCTCTTCTGAGTCAAAATGAGGAGACTACTTTGCATTACTCTACCATTCTAAATGCAAGCTTGACCAGAGCTTCCTACTGTCTGTCACTTGAATTTTCAGTTCCATTTCCACTTTACGTATTTAGCTTCAAAGTCTGAAGAGCAGAGCCTCATCTGAGTAAACACATTTCCGGACTCAACAACCAGTTCAGTGATTATACCATTGCCCAATTCATCTCAAAGTCTGTTTATCTGTAACTTCTCCAAGTTCTGATGGCAGGTCACAATCAAATATGTTAACTTTTCCTCTACAATTACTAGATTAACTCCAAAGTTTGTGCTTATGCTTGGGAATTTAAAACTGACAGATATTAGAAGGTCTCGCATATACCTTCCTAAGTCCTGATGGTGGACTTCAGAAAGATTAAGAACACAAACCAGTCAACTTCAAGTTCCTGCGTATCAATAGCAACACTCACAACATGCTGGAGGAACTCAGCAGGTCGGGCAGCATCCGTGGAAATGATGAGTCAACGTTTCAGGCCGGAACTCTTCATCAGGACTGAAGAGGGAAGGGGCAGAGGCCCTATAAAAAAGGTGGGGGGAGGGTGGGAAGGAGAAAGCTGGTAGGTACCAGGTGAAAAACCAGTAAAGGGAAAGATAAAGGGGTGGGGGAGGAGAAGCAGGGAGGTGATAGGCTGGAAAGGTGAAGAAGGAATAGTGGAAAACACAATGGGTAGTAGAAGGAGGTGGGACCATGAGGGAGGTAGTAGGCAGCTGGGGGAGGGGGCAGAGTGAAATAGGGATAGGGGAAGGGAGGGGGAGGGAATTACCGGAAGTTGGAGAATTCAATGTTCATACCAAGGGGCTGGAGACTTCCTAGACGATATATGAGGTGTTGCTCCTCTAACCTGAGTTTAGCCTCATCATAGCAGTAGAGGAGGCCACGTATGGACATACAGGATCTCCCGGTTGCCACCCACTTCAACTCTGCTTCACGTTGTGAGTGTTGCTTTGACCCCAGCGTCTGCAGAGTATTTTGTGCCTGCGTATCAATATCTCTAAGGATCTATCTTGGACCCAACATATCCATGCAGCTACAAAGAAGGCACGACAATGGCTATATTTCATAAGTAGTTTGAGGAGATTTAGTACTTCACCAAAGATGCAAGCAAATTTCTACAGATGTAACATGGAGAGCACTTTAATTGGCTGCATCACTGTCTGGCATGTGGTGGCTAGTACAGAGGATCGAAATAAGCTGCAGAGAGTTGTAAACTCAGTCAGCTCCATCATGGCACTAGCCTCTGTAATATCCAGGACATCTTCAAGGAGTGATACCTCAAAAAGGCGGCATCCATCGCTAAGGCTGCCCGTCACCCACGTCATGCCTTATTCTCATTGCTACCATCAGGAAGGAGGTACAGAATCCCGAAGGCACACACTCAGTGATTCAGGAACAGCTTCTTCCTCTCTCCATCCAATTTCTGAATGGATATTGAACCCATGAACACAACATCACTACCTTTTCCCACTATATACACATACTTACAGTAATTCAGTTTTTATTATGCATTGCATTGTACCGCTGCGGCTGTCGTGAATCAACAAATTTCATGACAAATGCCAGTAATATTAAACCTGATTCTGATTTCAAGGTTATGCTTACATACTTTTATAGGGTTCTAACAGTTAGGGTGGGGACTCGATCCTCATTTTGTACACCTCAGTGCAGATAAAGCAAGATAACACTCAACTATTGAATTATATATAAACATTTGATTAAAATTCAGATCAATAAAATAAAAACATTTTAATCATTCTTGAACTTGGTGATGAGTCAAAGCACACACAAATACTGTACTCAACTTTAACTGGAAACCTTGTAGCTGATAATTCTGGTTGTATTATTAACATTTGACACACTTCCAACATGGGCTTCCACATACAGTATTACACAACGTGTACACGCATAACAGAATCTGTAAACAGGTAGACGTTAAAACGTTGTTGTTCAGATACAAGTTTCTTTGTAACTTTTAATCCACACGATTATTGCAAAGCCACAGTTAAAGCACGTTACGTAAAAAAGTTAGATTGTTCTTTTTATGTATGTATACATATTATTTACATTGCCTCGGTATCGGGCATTCGCAAGTATTGCAAGAAAAGGACTGGGCAGTCACCAAAAGGTTCTCATATTTAGAGACTTCACTCTCGATTTTTACTGTCTTTATGAACCGGTTAAGTTTTTTTCTGTGCCGATCACAGCGAGAGCTTCGATGGCTCTTTAAAAGAAGCAATGATTCATTGTCAACTGAGCCTCTGCTGTCCAGAGGCCGATCTTTGTTTTCATCTGAGAAACTGAAGGAACTGTTACTCACCCCGCGGTGTAAACCTGTAAGCTGCAAACCACATCCCGGAGACTCCTATTACCAACTGACACCACCACAATTCACGTCTCTTGGTGACGAACAACCCGCTACCGACTGAGAACTCAACCTCGCCAGTCTCGTTACCAAACCCAAACCCAATGGGCCCCACTAGAACCACTTACTACGTCTGCGCCAGCTTTCCCAATGCACTCTGGTAAATGTAGTCCAGGATCAGTGAGGCATTGCGGACTCCGCGCTGGCTCCCGGGCCGTCTTCAACGGGAAAAACTGATTTCGGGTGCCGTCAGGCCTTTACCGTATTAATGCTGTTACCGGCTCGAACAGCCTTTTAGTACACAATCTGCCCCTGCTCACAGTAACTTATATACATATATATATATATATTTTCCCCGTAGGTGCTGCCTGATCCGCTGAGTTCCCGCAGCATTTTGTGTGCATTGCTTTGGATTTCCAGACTTCCTCGCGTTTATGATTTTTATACAGTTTGCCGTTCTCTGCGCCTCATTCCCAAGTCTGCGTTTGAATTCCCGCCTGTTTGACTGGGTGTCAAGTTTAATTTAATAATTATCTAATTAAATAATCTCGAAAGTTTGTTAAAACTGCTTTTATTAATATAATCTTTTGAAAAAGTCATTGGGCAAACTGAGTACAGCCTTCACACATTGGAATTAAACGGTTGGAAGTACGTGGCTTCACAAATTGCCTGAAAGGGAGATGATTTTAACTTGATCTAAGCCCCTTTTTTAAATTAAAGACAAATAATCACGGACTGAAGCCGTTCGTTTCTCAGCTAATCGTTTAGATGTGGATTAACAATCAGAGTTGATTCCTGCTTCCACGTCAGGCACGGGGCGGGACTGGCCAGGCGGGGTCTTTGTTCGGCGCGCGATTTGACGGTTGCTGTGGCGGAGTGCGCACGGGAGAGGATGTCGCTGTCAAACCGCGGCGCGCGGGAGAAGATGTCGTTGTCAAACTGTGGCGCGAGTGAAGGGGCAGGGACGGCGGCGGCGGCGGCGGGCGCGCGACAGCTGCAGGAGCTCGAGCTGCAGATCGACCAGGTAGGCGACGATTAACGGGGAACTGGGTACTGTACCCCCCCACCACACCCCCATTCTCTTCTGGAACTCACTGAAACCTCACTTTCCCCCGTCCTTTCCCAGAGCCGGCTGCAACCCCCCCCCCCGTGTCCTTTCCCAGAGCCGGCTGTAATTCCGCCCACCCCCCCCGTGTCCTTCCCCCGTCCTTTCCCAGAGCCGGCTGCAACCTGCAACCCCCCCCCCCCCCGTGTCCTTCCCCCATCCTTTCCCAGAGCCGACTGCAACCCCCCCCCCGTGTCCTTCCCCCATCCTTTCCCAGAGCCGGCTGCAACCTGCAACCCCCCCCCCCCCCGTGTCCTTCCCCCATCCTTTCCCAGAGCCGGCTGCAACCTGCAACCCCCCCCCCCCGTGTCCTTCCCCCATCCTTTCCCAGAGCCGACTGCAACCTGCAACCCCCCCCCCCCGTGTCCTTCCCCCATCCTTTCCCAGAGCCGACTGCAACCTGCAACCCCCCCCCCCCCGTGTCCTTCCCCCGTCCTTTCCCAGAGCCGGTTGCAACCCCCCCTCCCTCGTGTCCTTCCCCCATCCTTTCCCAGAGCCGACTGTAACCCCCCCCCCCCGTGTCCTTCCCCCATCCTTTCCCAGAGCCGACTGCAACCCCCCCCCCGTGTCCTTCCCCCATCCTTTCCCAGAGCCGGCTGCAACCTGCAACCCCCCCCCCCCCCCCGTGTCCTTCCCCCATCCTTTCCCAGAGCCGGCTGCAACCTGCAACCCCCCCCCCCCGTGTCCTTCCCCCATCCTTTCCCAGAGCCGACTGCAACCTGCAACCCCCCCCCCCCGTGTCCTTCCCCCATCCTTTCCCAGAGCCGACTGCAACCTGCAACCCCCCCTCCCTCGTGTCCTTCCCCCATCCTTTCCCAGAGCCGACTGTAACCCCCCCCCCCCGTGTCCTTCCCCCATCCTTTCCCAGAGCCGGTTGCAACCCCCCCTCCCTCGTGTCCTTCCCCCATCCTTTCCCAGAGCCGACTGCAACCCCCCCCCCCCGTGTCCTTCCCCCATCCTTTCCCAGAGCCGACTGCAAACCCGCCCCCCCCCCCGTGTCCTTCCCCCGTCCTTTCCCAGAGCCGGTTGCAACCCCCCCTCCCTCGTGTCCTTTTCCAGAGCTGTCTTCAAACCCCCTCCCTCACCCAGTGTCCTTCCCCCATTCCTTTCCCACAGCCGGCTGTAAACATATCCTGGTGTCCTTCTCCCCCCCCCCCCCCCCCGTTTCCTTCCGGAACCCATTCCCTTTTAGAGCCGGCTACAACCCCATCATCCTCTTCCAGAGCTTAATGTAACCCCCCTCCAGAGGTCGACTGTACCCCGCCACCCTTCTACTCCTGGGGTCAGCTGCAGCCCCCAAGCCCCCCCATTCCAATGGGCCCAACTATACCTTCCTCTCTGACAGTGGTTGGAGCTGCCCTACCCTCCCACAGCACAACCCCCAGCCTCAATCTCTTACTAGTAGGTGAATTTCCCCATCCAATATTCCTGCCACTCTGACTTCTTCAGTAGTAACTACCTGGAAGAACTAAAGCAGCAATTGTGTTGGAATATCTTTAAATTCCAATCCCAGTCACTTAAAGAACATCTTTCCTTGTCCAATCACAGTCGGAGCATCTTCAGCATAGAAACTGTATCAATTTATGAAAATACCATCTTCTAGAGGATAATTAAAAATGTCCAAAAGCATTGATATTCTTGGCGGCCTGTATCTTGTTTCGCAGGAAGCTTTCTTGTGAAGTCAGTAGCTTAATAGTGTAGTTGTGAAGTCAGTAGCTTAGTAGTGTAGTGAATTTCTTACTGCAGCTCATCTATGACAGAATAAAGGCACAAGCCATGGTAATGTAGTGCCAAATCAAGCTGGAATTGACCAGCTTGCCATCTGTTATTGCTATTTTCACACACACTTGGCAGAAATGCAGCGAGGTGAACATACTGCCTTGCTCACAACGGGGATGCCCAGATGTCCTTTAACAGGGTAAAAGACTATGTATGGTAGAGCCTTCCTTACTGCCAAAATCTGTCATGGCTTTGTACCAATATTTAAATATCTTAAATCA
Source organism: Mobula birostris (assembly GCF_030028105.1). NCBI lineage: Eukaryota > Metazoa > Chordata > Chondrichthyes > Myliobatiformes > Myliobatidae > Mobula > Mobula birostris. The sequence goes on along the minus strand of NC_092373.1, from coordinate 121,808,791 downwards.
TTAGAAATAACTAAAACTATTAATACCTTAAATAATGTTAAAGGTGCTTAAATAAGACTAAACAATAAAATGTCTAGAAAATAAAACATTAAAATTTAAGTAAGCAAAGTCTAACCTTGCTCTTTACTGTTTAACCTATAGGTTAGGCATTCCTATTCAAATCATACCAGTGTGTATGTGCCTGGCAGGTCCAGCATATGCAGGATCCAAGATGTAGATTCTCCTCCATTGCCTTGGAGAATCCCATTGTGACAGGGCTCTGCCACTGGATTTCATATCAATCCAGCAAAGCTGGCTTTATAGATTTATTGGCATCTCACTCAGCATGTCCAGAGTTTCCAAAGAGTACACATGATTATTTCTTCAGCAGTTTGAACGGAGCATGACTGCGCAAGCATGTGGAGGTCGGCTAGTGAGAACTGTGGGAAGAGTTTAAAAGGAGACAGCTTTACAGAGCAGGCGTAGGAGTAGAGAGAGACAAGTAGGAAGGCTTTGGCGAAAACAGGTCGAGGCGAGGTAGGTTATCTATTTAGAATACAGACAGAAAGAATGTGTGTGAGGCCGGTTTTCTGTGCTTGGTGTCAAATGTGGGAGGTCCTGGAGACTCCCAGCCTCCTGGATGGTCACATCTGCACCAGGTGTGTTGAGCTGCAGCTCTTTAGGGACAGCGTTAGGGAACTGGAGATGCAGCTCAATGATCTTCGTCTGGTCAGGGAGAGTGAGGAGGTGATAAAGAGGAGCTATAGGCAGGTAGTCACTCTGGGGCCACAGGAGACAGATAAGTAGGTAACAGTCAGGAGAGGGAAGGACAAGAAGCAGGTGCTGGAGAGTACCCCAGTGGCTGTCCCTCTTAACAATAAGTACTCCTGTTTGAGTACTTTTTTTTTTACAAAATTCTTTATTACAAATGTCGGTGCTATACAATATTTACAAACCCAGTGACTAACACATTTACTACACTACAAACAGACCATACATGTTAAACCAATATATTGCCATCCTCATCAATGATGGCATTTACACCTCGCGGAGCCCAACGGTCCCGGAACATCTCTACGGTCGCCGTGGACTGTGCGTATTCCTTTTCAATGTTCACCTGGGCTCGAACATACCCCCTAAACATAGCCAGGCAGTCCGCCCAGGGAGAACCTCCTGCCACCCTTTTCCAGGAGCCACGGATGGCAATTTTCGCCAGCCCCAGGAGCAAGTTGACAAGGACATCCTCATCCCTCTGTGCCCCCCTCCTTACTGGATGACCATATATGAATAGGGTGGGACTGAAATGCAACCAGAAGGCGAGAAGCAGCCCACGCAAATACGCGAAAAGGGGCTGCAGCCTCACACACTCCACGTACATATGGTACACGGTCTCCTCCAGCCCGCAGAAGTGACACGCGGCTGGGAGATCCGTGTACAAACTAAAGAACTTATTGCAGGGCACTGCTTTATGCAGCACCCTCCAGCCGAGATCCCCAAGGTGCATGGGAAGGACTCCCTTGTAGAGGGACTTCCATTGGGGACCCCCCTCACCTCCAGGTGGAAAGACCGACCGCCATGGCATGTCGGGACGGTGGACAAATGCTAGGAAGTGGAGGGTGTGGAGCAGCAGCCCATAAAGGTACCTCCTGCCTGCATCCCTGAATGGGATTGAGTACTGTTGGGGGAGACGGCCTGCCTGGGGGAAGCAACAGTGGTCGTGCCTCTGGCACAGATTCTGGCCCTGTGGCTCAGAAGGGTAGGGAAAGGAAGAGGATGGCAGCAGTGATGAGGGACTCTATAGTTAGGGGGTCAGACAGGTGATTCTGTGGATGCAGGAAAGAAACGTGGATGGTAGTTTGCCTCCCAGGTGCCAGGATTTGGGATGTTTCTGATTGAGTCCACAATGTCTTGAAGTGGGAAAGAGAACAGCCAGAGGTCATGGTACATATTGGTACCAACGGCATGGGTAGGAAAAGGGAGGAGGTCCTGAAAGTAGACTACAGGGAGTTAGGAAGGAAGTTGAGAAACTGGACCTCAAAGGTAGTAATCTCAGGACGACTGCCTGTGCCACGTGACAATGAGTATAGGAATAAAATGAGGTGGAGAATAAATGTGTGGCTGATGGATTGGAGCAGGGGCCAGGGATTCAGATTTCTGGATCATTGGGACTTCTTCTGGGGGCAGGCGTGACCTGTACAGAAAAGATGGGTTGCACTTGAATCTGAGGGGGACTAATATTCTGGCAGGGAGGTTTGCAAAGGCTATTGGGGAGAGTTTAAACTAGAATTGTGGGGGGGTGGGGTGGGAACTGAAGTGACGGAGGAAGGGGAGGTTGGCTCACAAATAGAAAGTTTGGAGACAGTGCGAAAGGGAGGATAGGCAGGTGATAGAGAAGGGAAGCATTTAGACCGATGGTTTGAGATGTGTCTATTTTAATGCAAGGAGTATTATGCATAAAGTGGATGAGCTTAGAGCGTGGATCAACACTTGGAGTTATGATGTTGTGGCCATTATAGAGTCTTCGATGGTGCAGGGGCAAGAATGATTACTTCAAGTGCCAGGCTTTAGAAGTTTCAGAAAGGACACGGAGGCAGGCAAAAGAGGTGGGGGTGTGGCACTGTTGATCAGAGGTAGTGTCACGGCTGCAGAAAAGGAACAAGTCATGCAGGGGTTTCTACGGAGTCTCTGTGGGTGGAAGTTAGGAATAGGAAGGAGTCAATAACTCTACTGGGTGTTTTTTACAGACCACCCAATAGTAACAGGGACATGAAGGAACAGATAGGGAGACAGATTCTGGAAAGGAGTACTAATAACAGGGTTGTTGTGGTGGAAGATTTTAATTTCGCAAATATTGATTGGCAGTTCCCTAGAGTGAGGGGTTTAGAAGGGGTGGAGTTTGTTAGGTGAGTTCAGGAAGGTTGCTTGGCACAAGATGTAGATACAGTAAGCCTACAAGAAGAGAGGCTGTACTTGATCTGGTATTGGGAAATGAACCTGGTCAGGTGTCAGGTCTCTCAGTGGGAGAGCATTTTGGAGATAGTGATCACAATTCTATCTCCTTTACCGTAGCATTGGAGAGGGATAGGAATAGACGAGTTAGGGAAACATTTAATTGGAGTAAGGGGAAATATGAGGCTATCGGGCAGAAACTTGGAAGCATGAATTGGAAACATGTTCTCAGGGAAATGTAAGAAAGAAATGTGGCAAATATTCAGGGGTTGTTTGCTGGGGTTACGCATAAATACATTCCAATGTGACAGGGAAAGGATGGTAGGGTACAGGAGCCTACCATCAGGTACAAAGGCTGTTGTAAATCTAGTCAAGAAGAAAAGAAGAGCTTACGAAAGGTTCCAAAAACTAGGTAATGATAGAGATCTAGAAGATTATAAGGCTAGCAGGAAGGAGCTTAAGAATGAAATTAGGAGAGCCAGAAGGGGCCATGAGAAGGCCTTGGCGGACAGGATTAAGGAAAACCCCAAGGTATTCTACAAGTATGTGAAGAGCAAGAGAATAAGACGTGAGAGAATAGGACCAATCAAGTATGACAGTGGAAAAGTGTTTATGGAACTGGAGGAGATGGCAGAGATACTTAATGAATACTTTGCTTCAGTATTCACTACAGAAAAGGATCTTGGCAATTGTAGGGATGACTTGCAGTGGACTGAAAAGCTTGAGCATGTAGGTATTAAGGAAGAGGATGTGCAAGAGCTTTTGGAAATCATCAAGTTGGATAAGACACCAGGACTGGAAGAGATGTACCCCAGGCTATTGTGGGAAGAGAGGAAGGAAATTGCTGGCCCTCTGGCGATTATCTTTGCAGCATCAATGAGGGCAGGAGAGGTTCCAGAGGATTGGAGGGTTACGGATGTTGTTCCCTTATTCAAGAAAGGGAGTAGGGATAGCCCAGGAAATTATAGACCAGTGAGTCTTACTTCAGTAGTTGGTAAGTTGATGGAGAAGATCCTGAGAGGCAGGATTTATGAACATTTAGAGAGGCATAATATGATTAGGAATAGTCAGCATGGCTTTGTCAAGGGAAGGTCATGCCTTACGAGCCTGATTGAATTCTTTGAGGATGTGACTAAACACATTGATGAGGGTAGAGCCGTAGATGTAGTGTATATGGATTTTAGCAAGGCATTTGATAAGGTACACCTTGCAAGGCTTATTGAGAAAGTAAGGAGGCATGGGATCCAAGGGGACATTGGTTTGTGGATCCAGAACTGGCTTGCCCACAGAAGGCAAACAGTAGTTGTAGATGGGTCATATTCTGCATGAGGCCAGTGACCAGTGGTGTGCCTGAGGGATTTGTTCTGGGACCCCTACTCTTTGTTAGTTTTATAAATGACCTGGATGAGGAAGTGGAGGGATGAGTTGGTAAATTTGCTGATGACACAAAGGTTAGAGGTGGTGTGGATAGTGTGGAGGGCTGTCAGAGGTTACAGCGGGACACTGATAGGATGCAAAACTGGGCTGAGAAGTGGCAGATGGAGTTCAACCCAGATAAGTGTGAGGTGGTTCATGTTGGTCAGTCAAATATGATGGCAGAATATAGCATTAATGGCAAGACTCTTAGTGGCAGTGTGTAAGATTAGAGGGATCTTAGGGTCTGAGTCCATAGGACACTCAAGGTGACTATGCAGGTGACTCTGTGGTTAGGAAGGCGTACAGTGCATTGGCCTTCATCAATCGTGAGATTGAGTTTAAGAGCCAAGAGGTAACGTTGCAGCTATATAGGACACTGGTCAGACCCCACTTGGAGTACTGTGCTCAGTTCTGGTCGCCTCACTACAGGATGGATGTGGAAACTATAGAAAGAGTGCAGAGGAGATTTACAAGGATGTTGTTTGGATTGGGGAGCATGCCTTATCAGAATAGGTTGAGTGAACTCAGCCTTTTCTCCTTGGATTGACAGAGGATGAGAGGTGAACTGATAGAGGTGTACAAGATAATGAGAGGCATTGATCGTGTGGATAGTCAGAGGCTTTTTCCCCAGGGCTAAAATGGCTAGCAGGAGAGGGCATATTTTTAAGATGCTTGGAAGTAGGTACAGAGGAGATGTCGGATAAGTTTTTTACGCAGAGAGTAGTGAGTGCGTGGAATGGGTTGCTGGCGGTAGTGGTGGAGGCAGAAACGATCGGGTCTTTTAAGAGACTCTTGGATGGATTCGTGGAGTTTAGATTGTTACGTACCTCGTAACTGGGTTGCCAAACCAGCAGAAGTGGACCACTCGTTGGAGTCTGGATTACTAGGAACTAATAAAGTTTTATTAAAGAAATAAGTAACACAGTATTCTATTCGTAAGGATATAAATACAATAGGTTAGCAATGGTAATACACACATGTACACAGAACTAGGGTAATAGGAATCAAACCAAGCTCTATCGCAGGCTAGGGGTAAAATGATCAGTCTTAAGTGACGCAGAGTTCAGTTCAGCTTAATACAGTTCGCAGTAATCGCTGTTGTGCCGTTGGAGGTGGGGGGGATTGCAGCTTGATTCAGGCAGACCTTTGATGTCTTGCAGTTGGTTTTCGGGCAGACCCTTTTATGTCTTCTATCCCGCTGTGGTTCCGCATACGACCGTTCTTCCGCGGTGAACCCGGCACCCAGGCAAAGGCGGACACACACACCAGGTTCCCACTGATCATACCTTTACACCCTGTGAGTCTATGGTCGGTTCCCACGAACCGGACCTCCAAACTCCCACCAACTTGTGGGGGCACACCGCTCTTGCAGGGTCTCGTTATTTCGTGATCTCATGGTGTGTCCCGTACCTTAGCGAACCTGTTCTTTTCATTCCCCTGCTGGGGTATTGCCTGTCCATTGAACTTCAAACAGTTCAGGTTCAAAGCAACCGGTCTGTCAATATTCTGAATTGTGTCTCTTTTCCATTAATCTCTCTCTCTCTCATTTTGAACGTTTCTCCATTGTCTCCCTTATCTCTCTCATTAGCATCAATCGTCTCTTAACTTGGCTTGGCGTCACACCCCTACCCTTCAAAGGATTTTTACCGGGGTAAAAATTATGGGCATGAATACATTATTAGATACATGATAATATACAGGGTCACCAGCTATTCGGCTAATACAGAGAAATTTAAGTTTTCAGCACCTTGACAGACAGTCAGCAATCACATTGTCTGTTCCTCTTATATGTTTTGTTTTAATATCAAATTCCTGTAAGACCAGGCTCCAACTTAGCAACCTTTGTTTTTCATCCTTCATAGTGGTCAAGAACACTAATGGGTTGTGTTCAGTGTAAATGATCAGTGGTTTCCGTGCCGGACAAATATAACAAAGGTCGTCTCACACAAGCTTCGCATTCTTTGGCAAGAGCTTAGTAAGAGGGAGGGTAATATCCGCAAAGTTTTTGCAAAACTTCCGATAGTACCCCACCATCCCCAAGAACCTTCTCAGGGCTCCCTTGTCTGTTGGGGTGGGGACTTCAGAGATAGCCCTCACCTTAGCCTGCATCGGTGCCAGCTGCCCCGTCCTACCACAAATCCCATATAAGTGACCTTGGCGTGGCCGAATTCACTTTTTGTGAGGTTCACTGTCAGACTGGCTTCAAACAGCCGTTTAAACAGCTCCTCTACTGCCACAATGTGCTCCTTCCACGTGTCACTCCAGACCACTAAATCGTCAATATACACTTCTGCGTTCTTTAGTCCTTTTGTCACTGAATTAATCATCCTATAGGGATGTTGCTTACTAGGCTGACCTGATGTGACAACAACACCATGTACCGGCTCTTTGCATCGCCTCGGGACATCCGGACATACCTCTGTGTGCCGGTTAATTAGCTTTCTCAGCGGCTCGCTCTGTTCGGGGGTTAAGGGACAGACCTTATCAGCCAAGTTGGTCAAAACAATAGAGTTCTCGCATCTAGTCGGCACCATACTTACCTTTTCAAAATGGGTTTTCCCCTTATCAGGTGGCACCCTAGCCTCATTAATTTTCATGATAACACCGACTAGGTCTGCTTGCTTATCGTGGCAAGCTGTTAACATATTAATAGGCTGTAACTGTGTCGGCTCACGCTTACAATACTCAATAGCATCCTTCCTCATGTTCGGCCAGTAAAACTCTTTCATGATTCTATCGACTGTTTTCCTCACCCCAAGATGTTCACCGAGGGGTATCTTGTGGGCCAGGTTAAAAATCTCGCCCCTATAAATTTTCGGCACTACCACCTGGTCCACCACCCCCCATTTCTCATCTGCGGGTACGGTACTTGGTCTCCATTCCCTCATTAGTACTCCCTCCTTCACATAATAGCCCACTGGCTCCCTTTTTAATTCTGCTTCGGAGAGAGCTGTCTCTGTCAAAACCATCAGCTCCTCGTCTTGTTCTTGTTCCTGTGCCTGTACAAATTCCTTCCTTGCTAATGATAAATCTACCTCAACTCCCTCACTTCCTTCCGCTTCACTACGCTCCTTCTTCTCACATTCTAACCCATCTACATTCGCTTTGTCAGCCTTTCTGGACATGCGCCGAGTCACTGCACAAACGGGTTAAACCTGTGAGTCCATGGGCGGGTCCTCAATCCTGGCAGGCTGGCTCGTCAGGTTTACTGCTGAGTACACATTTCCGCCTGCAAGGTCATTATCGAGTAAGACCTCCACGTCTTCCATCGGTAGTTCAGGCCTCACCCCTATCGTGACCGGTCTGGAGACCAAGTTGCTTTTTAGGTGTATCTGGTGCAAAGGTACTATTTCAGTCCCTTTCCCAATGCCTTTTATCACACTGACCTCCCTAGTCTCGGTCTCTGAACTAAAGTCTAAAACACTCCTTAAGATCAGTGACTGACAAGCTCCAGTGTCTCTCCAGATCCGTACTGGAACTGGGTTTGACCCCTCCTTCACCGACACCAATCCGGCCGAAATAAACTTCTCGCGCCCTTCCTGAACTTTATCAGACCTCTTCTCCCCTAGCGGTTTGTTTGCCAGATCAATACAGCCAGTCGGAATTGTAGTTTTTCCTTTCCTCGTCTCCTTCTTTGGGGCAAAGCACCTGGATGCAAAGTGACCGGCTTTCCCGCAATTATAGCATACGACCCCAGGAGACTTCCTACCAAACTGCTTCCTGTCTTCCTTATCCTTCTCACTAGTCCCCAGCTTACTTTCTGGCTTTTCCGGCGGACTCTCTCCGCCCTCTCGACTACCCTTGTGGTAGCTTTTACTCGGGGTAAACTTCGCTTTGTGTGTTAACGCATACTCATCCACTAACTTAGCAGTTGCGGCTAAGGTTTCTGCCTCTTTCTCATCTAGATAGGGCCTCATACCTTCAGGGACACAACTTTTAAACTGCTCAATCAGTATTAGCTGTAGCAGTGTCATAACCCCCATTGACCCCTTTCGAGGCGCACCAATGCTCACAATACATCTGCAACTCACGGGCAAACTCTAAATACGTGTGGCCCCACTACTTCCTCACATTCCGGAACCTCTGCCGGTATGCCTCCGGGACCAATTCGTAAATCCTGAGTATTGCCTCTTTCACCACATCATACCTCTGGGCATCTTCTGCGGACAATGCCGAGTAAGCTTGCTGAGCTTTCCCTTTAAGTATGCACTGAAGCAAAGCAGCCCACTTATTCCTCGGCCAGCCCTGACTTGCAGCGACTTTTTCAAAATGTAGAAAGTACCGATCAACATTGGCCTCCTCAAGTGGGGGAACCAGCCTAACCTCCTGGGTCGCCCTGAACCCTCCACCTTGGTTCGGCATGCGGCCCTGCGCTCGCGTCATCCTTAACTTCTCCAGCTCAAATTCCCTTTCCTTCTGCTTCTCTCTCTCTCGTCGTTCTAACTGCCTCTCTTCTTGTTCTAGCTGCCTTACTCGGAACTCGTGCTCAAGTTTCAATTTTTCCATCTGCAGCTGCACCGCCTCTCCACCAGGTTTGCCCATAGATACCACCTCCAGCTCCCCTTGGGGAAATACACCTTTGGATACATAATGCTCAATGATAGCTCTGTGGATCTCCGCTCTCCTCATTGTCGACTTCCCCTTAAAAAGTTTCAACCGTTTGGCAACAGTCGCCATTTCTGATTTCCTGGCATCCTCTAATGCCTCCAAGGTTGGTGCCTTTAGAAATTCCTCAATCTCCATTTCTGCTGTTTGCCCTTTCTTTCTTTTGGGAATTTTAACCCAATCAATTTACCCAGTCCCAAATTTGGTGTTCAAAATCGTGGACGAGATCCCCACTTATGTTACGTACCCCGTAACTGGGTTGCCAAACCAGCAGAAATGGACCACTCGTTGGAGTCTGGATTACTAGGAACTAATAAAGTTTTATTAAAGAAATAAGTAACACAGTACTCTAATCATAAGGATATAAATGCAACAGGTCAGCAATGATAATACACACGTGTACACAGAACTAGAGTAATAGGGATCAACCAAGCTCTATCGCAGTCTAGGGGTAAAATGATCAGTCTTAAGTGACGCAGAGTTCAGTTCGGCTTAGTACAGTTCGCCGTAATCGCTGTTGGGGGGGGGATTGCGGTTTGATTCAGGCAGACCTTTGATGTCTTCTCAGTTGGTTTTCGGGCGGACCCTTTTATGTCTTCTATCCCGCTGTGGTCACCGACTGTGACCCCTCCGTTCCGGATACGACCGTTCTTCTGCGGTGAACCCGGCACCCAGGCAAGGGCGGACACACACACCAGGTTCCCACCGATCGTACCTTTACACCCTGTGAGTCTATGGTCAGTTCCCGCGAACTGGACCTCCAAACTCCCACCAACTTGTGGGGGCACACCGCTCTTCCAGGATCTCGTTATCTCGTGGTGTGTCCCTTGCCTTAGCGAACCTGTTCTTTTTATTCCCCTGCTGGGGTGTCGCTTGTCCATCGAACTTCAAACAGTTCAGGTTCAAAGCAACCGGTCTGTCAATATTCTGAATTGTGTCTCTTTTCCGTTAATCTCTCTCTCCTCTCTCATTAACATTTTGAACGTTTCTCCATTGTCTCCCTTATCTCTCTCATTAGCATCAATTGTCTGATAATTTGGTTTGGCGTCACAAGATAAATGGAGGACTATGGGTAAGCCTAGGTAGTTCTAAACTGAGGACATGTTCTTCATAGCTTTGTGGGCCAAAGGGCCTGTATTGTGCTGTATGTTTTGTATGTTTCTATGATTTTAAGCTTTTCTTCCTCTTAAGTGGCTAAATGCAAGTGGAGCCCTTTAGAATTGTAAGATGTACCCAATTCAGTTAAGTTTATTTTTTAACTGGTGTATGTAATTTTTGCAATTAATGAGGCTATAAAAACATGGCAAAAACAGTAAGGTTCAAGTTTCAGTCCTTGTTTATAGACATGTTGTTAAAGATTATGGTGTGAGCTGACACTACAGTAAGTACTATTTTTCAGATTAAATTCTATTTTTACTTTGTTTCATTTCAGACTGCTTTGTATTTAACTAAAGTTTGGGAAATCACATCATCACTCTCAGCTCAAGTAGAAGACCTGAGTGCAAAATGTTCAGCAAATACGCAGTTTTTGAAAGCATGGAGGGATCTCCTCAAAGAGGGATATGAATCCCTGAAACCATGCAATTGATCAGAAAGATTATCCTTCATGAAGAAAGAATGTGAATTTTCATGATGGAAGCATGATGAATTGCTTTAAAGTCAAAGAAACTGTCATGAATAGTAAATCAAATTTAAGCTGCATTTTATAGCTATCTCATGCTGTTGTGAAGGATGATAAATATGGTGCACTTAAGGATGTTTTATATAACTTTTGTAAATCATTACTACTTTGATCCCAAAATAAATGTTTTGTCAATGAACTGAAAATTTTTTTGCATCTTTTAAGTTCAATATCTTTGAATTGGCAGGAGGACGAATTGAATTCGGGAATTTATCTTTGGAACAGAATTAGTACTTTATAGTTAAATGTAGATTTGTACTTAGTTAAAACTTGATTACTTTATAAAGTTCTGAGCAAAAAGTAGGGTAGAGACTGGTAAATTTTCATTACATCATTTCCCTTGATTACTTTTCTTGAACCCACTTCAGTGTTTGGAAACACAATTATTGAATGTTTGCTGAACCACCTTTCTATGAGTATTATTTTGCAAGTTGATCTTCACATTTCTGTATTGCCCAAAGAGAACATATGGTCAGTGAGCCCTAAAGTTGTTTAGCATCCGAATGATTGTTTTAATGTTATCAGCAACATGTTTGATGTATTTTGTTTGTTACAGTATCTATTTCACAGCTGTGTGCAGGGAAACAATGTCTTGACTTCTGTGACTTTCTCTATTTAAGATTTAAATCATCTTTTCCTTTTTGAGATTTACAATCATAGTGACAATTGCATTCTCAAATATTTCCATACATTTTATTCCCCCAAGTATTAAAATGGAGATCAGTGTGCTTTTTAGCAGCAATTGTCTATTACTGTTCCTCTTGGGAGTTGTCTATAAAATTATTTGATAGACTAAATATTGAAACGTCTTTAAAATTGTCAAATCTTTCAATCATAATGGGCTTGATGACATTATTTTTTATTTGAATTATTAAAGGTAAAAATCAGTACATATTATGACCATGTTGTTTTCTAAAATGCAAAGCATAATATTGGAAATAATCTGCAGGTCAAGCAACATCTGTAGAGGGAAATGGACATTTCAATGACCTTTTGTTAGAATCATTGACCTGTCTCCACAAATGGCTGATCTATTAAATAGTTAGAAAGTTTTCTGTTTTATCTCAGTCCTCAACATCTTTACTTCTTTTTTTTTGGTCTATTTTTCCAGATCTAATTTTTTTGTGACTTAGATTTTTCTTTTGATACTGTTGGCAGAAGTTGCCGGGGGTGGGGGGATAACTAATTGTTTTATAGACATTATTGTACACATATTATTGCACTCAATATTTGTTTGGATTAAGTATCTTGTGTGTTTGAGTTCACCAATAGAACTTTTTCAGAAAAATGTTATTTGGGTTTTTGCATTATATACAAATATTGCTAAGTTCTTGAAATATAAATGTTTCATCTTGGCAATTAATTGCAATGTAAAAATTAGTTACTTAACCCTTGGAATTTTGGGAAGTTGTTTCAATGATTAATATGCTATGTCCATTTAACTTCACAAAATTTGAGGGCATTTTTTTTGCAATAAAATTGTCTACTTTCTTAACATGGACTGTTTATGCCATTGGTTTCCTTTTTGAATTTGAGTCATGAATCTGCGAAAAAAAAAAAAAATTCTAAGATCAAATTTATCATTTGCCTGGTCTCCCTTAAGTTTATTGATGTCATTTCTATCTATACAGTATACTTGCAACTAAAAAAAGTAGTTTTGATCAATTATAATACCTAGATGTGGTAGCAATCCCAGTAGTAAATTGATTTCCAGAATCTCCATCATCATAGGTGCACCGCAAGGCTGTGCTTAGCCCCCTGTGTTAAACACAGCCCAACCCATCACAGGCTCATCACTCTCATCCTGTCCATCTTCATGGTGCATTGGTTCAGAAAAGCCAACAGTGTAGTCAAGGATGCCTGCCATGCTAGCTATTCCCTTATCTCTCTTCTAACTCTTGGGAGAAGATAAAGGAGCTTAAAAGCTGTGACAATCAGACTCAAGAACAGTTTCTCTACTTCTGAACCAATCACCTCTTTGACACCCAGAGATGCTGCCACCTTATTGGACTTCTAATTCTGTTTCTGTTATTCTGTATTGTCACTTTAGCATTTCTTTTTGCACTACTTCAGTACTGTAATGTCACAAAGCAACTAATTTTGCACTTGTGTAATGAAAATAAATCTGATTTTGCTTAAGCTATTTTAACCATTCTATTGTTTTGTACCCATCACTATGTATGGTATTTATTATTACCATGTCACAGCTGGAGTGTTGCATTCAGTTCTAGTCGCCACTATAGGAAGGATGTTGAGGCTTTGGAGGGTACAGAAGAGGTTTACCAAGATGCTGCTGGGTCCAGAAGACGTGTGCCATCACAAGATGCTGGATAAACTTGGGTTGTTTCCTCTGGAGTGCTGGAGGCTGAGGGGGAGATCTGATAAAGGTTTACAAGATTATAAGAGGCATAGACAGAGTAGATGGAGATCATCTGTTTCCCAGGATTGAAATGTCTGATACAAGGTGAGAGGGAGTAAGTTCAAAGGGGGATGTAAGGGCTAAGTTTTTTACTTAAGAATGATGGATGCCTGGTATGGTCATAGAGGCAAATACTTTAGAGGCTTTTAAGAGATGTTTAGATTGGCACATGAATGGGGGAGATATGGACATTATGTAGGTAGGAGGGATTAGCGTTTGGGTATTTTTAATTTTCTTTTTAGCTGGTTTGGTGCAACATTGTGGGCCGAATGGCCTGTTCCAGTGCTGTACTGTTCCATGTCTATTTCATTACATGCTGGTGTATATGAAAATAAGCAGTCTATGTCTGTCATATACTGTTTAGTTTGAGCTTCATGGTGAAAGAGGAATTTCATTGCATGCTGGTGTATATGAAAATAAACATGTGAATATGAGATTCGAGAAGGGACATTGTCAACTATACTGGAAGGGAATCCTCCACTGCTGATGCAAAAGGAAGCCTTTTCAAAATGGAGTATCCTAACTTTTAGATGTTTTGCCAGTCCAAAATTAGTCAATCAATTGACAGTGGACAATGTGATTATATCCAAGAGGTCTTATACTCGTTGACATGTTGAAACATCCTAATTGTTTGCAGGTGCTTTCATGTTCCATTTACTATAGCAAATACAAAGAACTATCAACAGAACTCACTTTATTTAAGGTGTAAACTCTCAACTAACAGCTAAGTCTACTATGGCAAAGTATCAACAATTATACCATGTGATAATCTCAATTCCCAAAGATATTCTCACACCTACAGTATAGATGGAAAGTTATAGCAAATAAGTACCAAGATTTTTGACATATTCTTGTATTCCTGCTGGCTAAAACTTAGTGCAAGGAAATCAACTTCATCAAATTACCACTTATATGTTTCACAGTTTAGTTGAATCTTTGATTCATGTTAGATTTTTACCAACATCACATAGTAGTTATAGTGAAGACTTTGCACAGATGCAGTGTAGTTTTGTTTATAATGTTGAGACCAAGTTAGATATTTACCCTTTTGAATTTAACACAGAGGATTTACATATTGTAGTTAGGCTCAGATGACAGACACAAAATGTTGGAGGAACTCAGTACATCAGACAACCTCTATGGAAGGAAATGAACAGTTATCATTTTGGGAGAAGACACCATTAGAATTGATCTGCTGAATCCTCCAGCATTTTGTGTTTGTTGCTGAAGATTTCCAGCATCTGCAGAATTTTGTGTCTTTACTTAGGTTCAAGTAGAATTTCCCTGTAGCAGGTGTAATTCCTCATGAATACACAATTCACATTGATCTTCAAAGAGGAAAATTCTTATTGTATGTAATTTAAAAGGATGGCAAAATTAAACATGATCATCAAAATAGGAGACAGTATTGTAAAGGCTGACAGAATCAATGAGTTGTTAGAAGCCTGACAAAGATTTAAAGAAAAAGATATGGAATAATAGAAGAAACAAGGACAAATCAGGGGAGTGGAAACAAAGCTGATAACTTTCTCATCCAGTACGGTTGGAAGAGTGGCAGAGTAATAAATGGAAGAGTCTTTGTTTCATTTCAACCTTGACACCCTCCCTCATTTTCCACTACGTCAAAAACTGCAATGGTGATGCTCATGCACCCTGCAGAATGGCTGTTTCATTGCTGTTATTACCAATTTTCACTCTGTTCTTATCTTCACATAGTGCTTCTGACCCTCCTTCCCTTCCTGAATCTCCCCATCTCCATTTCAAAGGGATAGACTAGTCATCAACACATAATACAAATGCACAGCTATCTTGACAATGTGTCTCCTTCTGAGGCAGCACTCCATCTTCCTGGTTCCTCTGATACCATAACATTTGCGCTGATGATGAAATTCCTTCCTTCTACCTTACATGTGGCTTCCCATCTACCGGAGTAGCCAGAGTCCTGATTGTGTCTCATCTATTTCTCAGAGTTCTGCTCCTAACCTCACTTCTGGACATAGCTCCCCAATCCCCTCATACAGGATGGTATTGACAACCTACAGTCAGTGCATCGGGAGCAAATGGTAGTTCTGTAAAAAGGGAAGAAGGAGCACACTATCTCACCAAGTAGCCTGGTGTCCTGGCCCATCTGTGTAAGTGTTTCCACACTGACCTCATTAACCACTTCCAAATGCACTAAAGCAAAGCGGAAGCAGGTCATACTCAATCACAAGGGACTGCCTAATAATAATTTCTCCATGGGAACATGAGCATGTCTTGACACAGTGAGAGGAAGTGGCTCCAACATATGAAGATCTACTATCCTCACTCTTTTATATTCCTACGTTTACGAATCCGGCAGCCAGAAAAGCCCAATTAAAATAGTGCATCCTGAAGTTTAGGTGTTCATAGTTATCCCGCATGACTATCTATGGTCATGAAGAAGCAGTACTCCAGAAAAGGTATGTTGGAGGCAGGTTCTAAGAGCAACTAACCAATGATTGAATCAGTTTACTATTGGTGAGGTGTATAAAACTGGTTCAGAATGTTTGATTGCTGCCTGTAACCATATCCAGAGTTCAAGCAGGAAAAGTAGGTCACCATGGGACATGTTTGTTTTTTCTTCCTAACTCATGAAAGGTCAGCATGTATTGAGCAATCCTCCTTGTCAATACACATCCTACTGAGTCACTGCACTGATTATGGTGAAGAAATTCCCAATGTTTTGATAAGTGACAGCAAACTAAGTCCCTGCCAATGGTGAAGAAATGGCGCATACAATGGAGGCCACCTTGTAGGTGTTAGAATGCCAAGTGAATGCTGGCCTTCTCTTCTGGGTATGGAGTTTAGGTCCCTTTGTGTACTGGTGAAGAAGGGTTAATGTTCCTCATTTTGCAGATGGCACTCAGTGTGGTTATTGTATCAATGGTGGACTGCAGTGAATGTTCAGGTTGGTTTATAGGGGAGCAGTAGGGCAATGAAGCTGGCAAGTAGGCTCAGTAGCTCCTTTATTAAGTACACCTGCTCGATTTTGCAAATATTAAATCAGCCAATCATGTGACAGCAACTCTATGCATAAAAGAATGCAGACATGGTCAAGAGAATTAGTTACTGTTCAGACCAAACATGAGAGTGGGTATGAAATGTGAACTAAGTGACTTTGACCATGGGATGATGCCAGATGGGTGGCTTGAGCATCTCATAAACTGCTGATCTCCTTGGATTTTCACACACAACAGTCTCCAGAATTTACAGAGAATGGTGGGACCCCCCCCTCAGAAAATCTGGTGAATGGCAGTTTTGTGGGCAAAACATAGAAACATAGAAACATAGAAAATAGGTGCAGGAGTAGGCCATTCGGCCCTTCGAGCCTGCACCGTCATTTATTATGATCATGGCTGATCATCCAACTCAGAACACTGCCCCAGCCTTCCCTCCATACCCCCTGACCCCCGTAGGCACAAGGGCCATATCTAACTCCCTCTTAAATATAGCCAATGAACTGGCCTCAACTGTTTCCTGTGGCAGAGAATTCCACAGATTCACCACTCTCTGTGTGAAGAAGTTTTTCCTAATCTCAGTCCTAAAAGGCTTCCCCTCTATCCTCAAACTGTGACCCCTCGTTCTGGACTTCCCCAACATCGGGAACAATCTTCCTGCATCTAGCCTGTCCAATCCCTTTAGGATCTTATACGTTTCAATCAGATCCCCCCTCAATCTTCTAAATTCCAACGAGTACAAGCCCAGTTCATCCATTCTTTCTTCATATGAAAGTCCTGCCATCCCAGGAATCAATCTGGTGAACCTTCTCTGTACTCCCTCTATGGCAAGGATGTCTTTTCTCAGATTAGGGGACCAAAACTGCACACAATACTCCAGGTGCGGTCTCACCAAGGCCTTGTACAACTGCAGTAGTACCTCCCTGCTCCTGTACTCAAATCCTCTCGCTATAAATGCCAGCATACCATTCGCCTTTTTCACCGCCTGCTGTACCTGCATGCCCACTTTCAATGACTGGTGTATAATGACACCCAGGTCACGTTGCACCTCCCCTTTTCCTAATCGGCCACCATTCAGATAATAATCTGTTTTCCTATTTTTGCCACCAAAGTGGATAACTTCACATTTATCCACATTAAATTGCATCTGCCATGAATTTGCCCACTCACCCAACCTATCCAAGTCACCCTGCATCCTCTTAGCATCCTCCTCACAGCTAACACTGCCACCCAGCTTCGTGTCATCCGCAAACTTGGAGATGCTGCATTTAATTCCCTCATCCAAGTCATTAATGTATATTGTAAACAACTGGGGTCCCAGCACTGAGCCTTGCGGTACCCCACTAGTCACTGCCTGCCATTCTGAAAAGGTCCCGTTTATTCCCACTCTTTGCTTCCTGTCTGCTAACCAACTCTCCACCCACACCAATACCTTACCCCCAATACCGTGTGCTTTAAGTTTGCACACTAATCTCCTGTGTGGGACCTTGTCAAAAGCCTTCTGAAAATCCAAATATACCACATCCACTGGTTCTCCCCTATCCACTCTACTAGTTACATCCTCAAAAAATTCTATGAGATTCGTCAGACATGACTTTCCTTTCACAAATCCATGCTGACTTTGTCCGATCATTTCACCACTTTCCAAATGTGCTGTTATCACATCCTTGATAACTGACTCCAGCAGTTTCCCCACCACCGACGTTAGGCTAACCGGTCTATAATTCCCCGGTTTCTCTCTCCCTCCTTTTTTAAAAAGTGGAGTTACATTAGCCACCCTCCAATCCTCAGGAACTAGTCCAGAATCTAACGAGTTTTGAAAAATTATCACTAATGCATCCACTATTTCTTGGGCTACTTCCTTAAGCACCCTGGGATGCAGACCATCTGGCCCTGGGGATTTATCTGCCTTCAATCCCTTCAATTTACCTAACACCACTGCCCTACTAACATGTATTTCGCTCAGTTCCTCCATCTCACTGGACCCTCTGTCCCCTACTATTTCTGGAAGATTATTTATGTCCTCCTTAGTGAAGACAGAACCAAAGTAATTATTCAATTGGTCTGCCATGTCCTTGCTCCCCATAATCAACTCACCTGTTTCTGCCTGCAGGGGACCTACATTTGTCTTTACCAGTCTTTTCCTTTTTACATATCTATAAAAGCTTTTACAGTCCATTTTTATATTGCCTGCCAGTTTCCTCTCATAATCTTTTTTTCCCTTCCTAATTAAGCCCTTTGTCCTCCTCTGCTGAACTCTGAATTTCTCCCAGTCCTCAGGTGAGCCACTTTCTCTGGCTAATTTGTATGCTGCTTCTTTGGAATTGATACTATCCCTAATTTCTCTTGTCAGCCACGGGTGCACTACCTTCCTTGATTTATTCTTTTGCCAAACAGGGATGAACATCTGTTGCAGTTCATCCATGCAACCTTTAAATGCTTGCCATTGCATATCCACCGTCAATCCTTTAAGTGTCATTTGCCAGTCTATCTTAGCTAATTCACGTCTCATACCTTCAAAGTTACCCCTCTTTAAGTTCAGAACCTTTGTTTCTGAATTAACTATGTCACTCTCCATCTTAATGAAGAATTCCACCATATTATGGTCACTCTTACCCAAGGGGCCTCTCACGACAAGATTGCTAATTAACCCTTCCTCATTGCTCAAAACCCAGTCCAGAATAGCCTGCTCTCTAGTCGGTTCCTCGACATGTTGGTTCAAAAAACCATCCCGCACACATTCCAAGAAATCCTCTTCCTCAGCACCTTTACCAATTTGGTTCACCCAATCTACATGTAGATTGAAGTCACCCATTATAACTGCTGTTCCTTTATTGCACACATTTCTAATTTCCTGTTTAATACCATCTCCGACCTCACTACTACTGTTAGGTGGCCTGTACACAACTCCCACCAGCGTCTTCTGCTCCTTAGTGTTACGCAGCTCTACCCATATCGATTCCACATCTTCCCGGCTTATGTCCTTCCTTTCCATTGCGTTAATCTCTTCTTTAACCAGCAACGCCACCCCACCTCCCCTTCCTTCCTCCCTGAACGTTGAGCTCCCATCCCTGGTCACCCTGGAGCCATGTCTCTGTGATCCCAACTATATCATAATCATTAATAACTATCTGCACTTTCAATTCATCCACCTTATTACGAATACTCCTTGCATTGACACACAAAGCCTTCAGGCGCTCTTTTACAACTCTCTTAGCCCTTATACAATTATGCTGAAAAGTGGCCCTTTTTAATGCTTGCCCTGGATTTGTCGGCCTGCCACTTCTACTTTTCTCCATAGTACTTTTTGTTTCTACCCTCACTTTACACCCCTCTGCCTCTCTGCACTGGTTCCCATCCCCCTGTAGTGACTAACCTCCTCACGCCTAGCCTCTTTAATTTGATTCCCACCCCCCAACCATTCTAGTTTAAAGTCACCTCAGTAGCCCCCGCTAATCTCCCTGCCAGGATATTGGTCCCCCTAGGATTCAAGTGCAACCCGTCCTTTTTGTACAGGTCACGCCTGCGCCAAAAGAGGTCCCAATGATCCAAAAACTTGAATCCCTGCCCCCTGCTCCAATCCCTCAGCCACGCATTTATCCTCCACCTCATTGCATTCCTACTCTCACTGTCGCGTGGCACAGGCAGTAATCCCGAGATTACTACCTTTGCGGTCCTTTTTCTCAACTCCCTATATTCTCCTTTCAGGACCTCATCCCTTTTCCTACCTATGTCATTGGTACCTATATGTACCACGACCTCTGGCTCCTCACCCTCCCACTTCAGGATATCTTGGACACGATCAGAAATATCCCGGACCCTGGCACCAGGGAGGCAAACTACCATCCGGGTCTCTGGACTGCGTCCACAGAATCGCCTATCTGACCGCCTTACTATCGAGTCCCCTATCACAACTGCCCTCCTCTTCCTTGCCCTACCCTTCTGAGCTACAGGGCCGGTCTCTGTGCCGGAGGCACAGCCACTGTCGCTTCTCCCGGGTAAGCTGTCCCCCCCAACGGTACTCAAACAGGAGTACCTGTTGTTAAGGGGCACAGCCACCGGGGTACTCCCTATTACCTGACCTTTCCCCTTCCCCCTCCTAACCGTGACCCACTTGTCTGCCTCCCGTGGCCCCGGCGTGACCACCTGCCTGCAGCTCCTCTCTATCACCTCCTCACTCTCCCTGACCAGATGAAGGTCATCGAGCTGCAGCTCAGTTCCGTAACGCGGTCCCTAAGGAGCTGCATCTCGATGCACTTGGCGCAGATGTAGACGTCCTGGAGGCTTGTAGACTCCAGGGCCTCCCACATCCGGCACCGAGAACAGCAAACTACCCTCACACTCATACTGCCCCTCTCCTCAAATAACAACAGAAAATGAAAATGAATGCCAAACCTCCCTCGCCTCGCCTGTTTCCACCTAAGCCCGTTGAGCCGAAGCCCTTAAGTCTTCACTCTGCAGCCCGCAAACTCCGCTGCCCGCTCTATGAGGCTCTGTTCCTTTTAAATCTGCCGCGCTGCACAGCCCGACGTCACACGCCTGCGCAGTCCCGCCTCTCAGAACGCCGTTGGAGAAAAAAAAGCGCCTTGCAAATGAGAGAGGTCAGAGGAGAATGGCTAGACTGCTCCATGCTGTAAGGAAGGTGACAGTAACTCAAATAACCATGTGTTACACCAGTGGTGTGCAGAAGAGTATCTCTGAATGTCCAAAACATCGAACCTTGCAGCAGCAGAGGACTGCGAAGTGCCATTTTATTAGGTACAGGAGGTACCCAGAAAAATTAGCCACTGAGTATAAGTTAAAGCTTCTTCAGAAGCAGTCAGATATTTTTTTCCTAAAACCTGGTCTGTGTTTTGTAAATGTTAGAATAACTTATTGAAAAGTTCAAAATTAAAAGTAAATTTTCTTATTAAAGTACATATATGCCACCATATACAACCCTAAGATTAATTTTCTTGTGGGCATACTCAATAAATTTATAGAATAATATCTGTAACAGAATTCATGAAAGACCATCCCATGAGGGCGTTCAACTAGAATGCAGATACATTGTGTTGGTGCAAATGCAAAAGGAAGAAAATTTATACAAATAAATAAATAATTAATATCGAGCACATAAGATGAAAAGTCCTTGAAAATGAGTTCATTGGTTGTGGGAACATTTCACAGATGCTTTAGGTATTTTGTATTGTAACATTATTTAATCCATAAGTAGCTCAGCACAATATGTTCATCATTTTGTAGATTTTTCATTTTTTTTCATGAGGTAAAGGTCTGTGAATGTTCAATAATTTATTTCACGCTTCTTGTTATCCAATGCTTTAGTAGCTTGCTAAATGTGTGCAGAATCCAATCAAAAATTATGATGCTGAGATGTCAGACATCTGCATTATTACTTTATAAAATTTGAAAAATAATTCATGCACAGTACATAAAATTATTGTTTTGATTCTCTTTTCATATTATTTCTCAAGTGAGAATAAGTTTATTTTAATTTGAACCTGGTCATTGTCAGATTGTTTTCCACTCACCTAATCTATCTCTATTTCTGCAGACTCGCTGCACAACTTGCTTTTCCACCCAATTTACTGTGATAGAAACAATAGAATTCATGAAAGTCTTGCTTGACAAACTTAGTGAAGTTCTTCAAAAATATAATGAGCACAGTGCATAGAGGGGAACAAGTGGATTTCTAGAAAGCATTTGACAAGGTGCTGCGTAAAAGACTTATCCATAAGGACGTATGCAGTTGGGGACAGCAGAGTAACCATGGGATAAAAAAGTGTGGTTTAGTAATTAGCATTGCATGGGCAATCATCACCAGAATAGCATGGCAACTGAGAATGAATAAAATTGTTTTTCAATCTGTTGGCCTGCTGTGGTGAGGCTGTAATTTTGTTTCACTGAGAAAATGTCACATAATGTTCAGTGGAAGCAAAATTTAGTTCCAACACATTGCATTCGAAATAAATGACATTAGCAACCTTTTTACGAGGCCTGCTAGAGAGATGGCAATGACAGAGTTCCCTTGGTCTTCACTTCCCAACCATAGTTTCCATACTTAATGGAGTATTCCTTGCATTTACACTACCTACAATGAGATCCCACGACCAGACATTCTCTTCTTCTCTCCTTTTTCAGAATTCCTAAGGAACTATTCCATTAACAACCTCCTGGTGTGCTCTTCCATTGCACTAACCACTCCAATTCTCGTAATACTTTCCCTCACAACTGCAAGAAAAGGGACATCTGTTCTTTAATCTCTTTCCACTTCGCATTCCAGGATTCCAAGCAGTGAATTACTATCCCTAATATGCTCACCCACAGACATTGCAGCTCCTTGCCTGGCCTCAGTCCTTCATTTCCTTTCCCTGACTGTGCATGTACCCTGTGCCCTATTCCCGTCACCTGTCTATATTCTAGCTCACCAGTGCCATGTCAGCTGAAGACTATCAAGATCTTGGTGGAAAATTCCATCAGGACACTCAAAATGAGATTCTATGATCTATAATAGAGATATTTCCTACAGAGGATCTAAGCAAATTAAGTAATTAATGTAATTCTGAAAACAAATAAAAACACTCACCGGCTGTAGAACAATTATTTATTTATTTAAAGATACAGCATGGAACAGACCACCAAGCAACCCACTTATTTAACCTTGTCCTAATCACAGGGCAATTTACAATGACCAATTAACCTATTAACTGGTACATCTTTGGGCTGTGGGAGGAAACTGGAGCACTTGGAGGAAATCCACGGGGTTCACGGGGAGAACATACAAACTCCATATAGACAGCAGCGGAATTGAATACCAAACTCTGGAATGACCCGCGACCCGAGCTGTAATAGCACGCACTAACCGCTGTGCTACCATGACAACCATTATGTAAACAATGTAAACACACTTGAAATATCTTGTAATGTTGCAATCTCAGCGTGAACATATTTAGTCATGGTCACAATGATTAAACATTTTGTTCCCAATAAAAAGACAATTGAAAAGATTGACAAATTGGAAAGTTTTCATCAGAACTCAGGAATATTTCTCATCCAAAATATCATCTAATTGTGTTTTTTGTGGACAATGTTTACTTCTAGAATAGTAAAACTTCTCTTCACATATTTATGGTCTGTGAAGTACAAAAACATGCAGGACTTGTAATCTTCAATTGCTATTGTCCATTCTGGAATCTAATTTCTTACTCTAGTTTAAAGTTTTAGCAATCATACTTTCCTGTCTCCAAGTCCTTTGTTAAGCTCAGGTTGCTACAAACCTCAGGTTTTGTAGCACACTGGCTTAAAAGTATTCAATTCCTTCCTCTATTCAAATTTTTTTGAATATATCTGGACAGATTCTCAATTTGAGTTAAAAAGAAGGTTTTTTCCATGCACTTTGAAAAGATTCAACACAGCAGGGTCACAGTTCTTATTGAAGCTTTGAGTGTTAATAGGTCATATTAGAAATGGAGTTGTGCTGATAAAATTCAGACCAATGAAACAGACGACCATGAAAGTGTGGGTATTACACATCTACATTTCCAATCTGCATTTCTAGTGAAGTTCCAGATGTTGCCATTCTACAGTGTTTTTTTTCTGATAAAATAAGTATTTTCAGCAGATTGAGATTAAATTCTTTATAGCATTAGTGAAATACAGTTGGAAGTTGGGGACATTTTTATTTGCACGAGCAGTTTCACTTGTTTAAAATGAATAAGTACAATTAATTGTTACAGTCTTGATACTTTAAGCACCATGACAGCAAAACCCAAACTATCTCCCAGTTACTCAGTTATAATGATTAATGCATTAATGACAATCCTTTAATATAGCATTAAAAATATAAACACCTAATATCCTTCACAAGCTTATTAGAATTAGTAAAAGCTTAGTTAATGAGTTATGAATCAATAACGGGTTATGAACTAAGAGGTATAGATGTGTAGGGAGGGAGTTTAGGTTAACATTGACAAGCACAAATGGTCACTGTATACCTGAAATCTATTCATGCTTCCAAAACCAGAATAATTCAATAAAATGCCATCATATATTATTAGTAGAGCTGGCTCCTCCACCATCTAACTCAGAGTGTACTGTGGAAGTATTGAGGCTGATTTTAAAAAATGATCTAATTTTAATAAAACTAACACCTCGTTTAGTCTGTCACTGAATTAAAGAGTTAATGAGGTATGTTTGCAAAGTTCTCTTAACTGAGCACCTTAGTTTGTAATTTACAGTAGTTCTGCCCTTGGCACCTCTTGGCAGTATCTACACATTTCTAAATCAGAACAACTGTACTGAAGTCAATAAACATTTTCAATTAACAAATAACTGAACAATTAAAGAAAATCAAAAATGTTGTAACTTCTGGTTTTCTTCTTAAGGTGACTATTAAAACGGTTCCATTGCATTGCATTATTGGTGTCAAAAGCAGTTCCTTCATCCAAACTGTTTCAATTGCAGTCACCTTACATTATTGGTTTTATCACATCTTGGAAAAGGCAGTTGTTAATACCCCTGCTGAAATAGTGCAGAATGCAATTCCGAGAACAAGATAGTTCCTCATTCCCTGTGGAGAAAAATATTGCTTACAACTTATTTCTTACAGATATACTGGTACCAACAGAAATGCTTATTGTGATTCTAAATGATGGTATAAATAAGTATAAATTTCATACTGTAGAATTCATCATAAAATCTAATGGGATAAAAGTCTTTGCAGTACAAGTAGTATCAAAACTGATATTGACAATTACCAAAAAGAAATCAGCTCTTTTGAATATGGCAGGTACAGATTCAGACTTATCACATATACATTGAAACATAATGTAAAATGCATCGTTTGCATTAACCACCAATGCAACCTGAGAATGCACTGGAAAGTGTCGCCACAAACAGGAGAAGTTATTGCATTTTAGAACTGAAATGGATCTGTATTTACACATTTGAAAATTACAATTTTAAAAAATCCTGTTTGTTTGTAGCAAGATGTAACAGGTGAGAAGAAATACCTTTTCCCTCAGATTTGATTAATGTTAATATAACAATTAATATTTGTTAGCAGCCTGAAGTAATTTTTGTCAACACAAGAATAAATTACTTGAAGCATATCAAAGGCCAATCTATTCTAAGAATACTAAGACTGCAACAAAATTTTCTTGAAAAAATGTTTTGTTATTAAGATAACTCGTCATTTCTGAAGGTAAACCTTTATACAAGATCATTAAAATGTAGAGGAGTAGGCACTTGGCTGTTTGCTCCATTCCATCATTTAATAAGATCCTGGCTGATCTTTTACTTCACTGCTACTTTTCTGTAATAAACTCATATTTCCTAATTCTCTTAGATTTTAAATTTGAGAGTGGGAGTATGAACATTGTAAATACTTGTAATTTCATAAACAACTACTTCTTTTGTTAAGAGGGTCATGTTTGTATTGCTACAGATTTAAGTCAGGTTCAAAACTGAACATATTTAAGAAATACCCCAATGCTATCATGAGGACTTTGTTCAGTCAATAATCCAATTAGATTTAATGGTTATTTCATACACATATTCACGGATCATCACATAAATGACAGACTTGGTTAAAATCCATTCAGTTATCAAAGAAAAAATCTATATTAATGTAGCATCTTTCATTATTGTGGCATATCCTTCAGTTTTAGTGAAGTGGAATAAGGGAGCAGTACCAATAGGAAATGGTATTTCTTCAATTGGTGAGCAGTATATGGAAAAGGTAGGTAGACTTGGATTAAAATCTCACCTGAACCCTTTGTCAATACAGTTCTTACTCAGCAATGCACTGAAATATAGGCCTATATTACACATTTAAATATCTGGATTAGTGAACACAGAAATCCTTATCCACTGAATTGAGCTGACCAAGTGGAAAGGATTATCTGTAGTGGAGTCATATATCAATAAAACCGTTGAGTTATCTTCATTAATTCTAGAAATAATGCTCAACAAAATCTTACTTTTATTTCATTGAAAACAATAACTCCCCATAGGGCAGCAATGAAACCTGGTACCTGAAAAAAAATGAAAGTTGATTGATACATCATAAACTTGAGATGGTCTGCAGATGCTGGAAATCCAAAGCAACATACACAAAATGCCAGAGGAACTCAGCAGGCCAGACAGCATCTAAGAAAATGAATAATCAACCTTTTGGGTCCTGAAGAAGAGTCTCAGTCTGAAACGTTGACTGTTAATTTCCATAGATGCTGCCTGACTTGCTGAGTTCCTCCAGCATTTTGTGTATGTTGCTTCATTTATACTTTGATGGACTGAAAAATATTTACTTCAACAGAAAAGTTTTTTTTTGTCTGGAACATGAAACTACATTTAAAATAATAAACAAAATCTTTAAAATACTGTATGTTACCCAGATTGTTTGTAACTTTAAATATTATCAATATTGTAGAAATCCCTTAAAATGAATTGTATGTGATTATTGTTAAAGCTTGGAGAGCACTTGTCACATCAAATTTTATGCGCACAACAAAACATTTTCTGAAAAATGATAAACAAAAAAAATCTAGATATGTATGGTTTGCAAAAATATAATCCAGGGCCAGTCAAGGAGGCTGTTTTTCAGGGGCAGGTCTCTAGCATTGTAAGTGGCTCTTAGGCTCAGAAGGAAAGTGTGCAGTCAGAGGATGACAGAGAGGGGAACAGATGGGTGACCGCCCATAGAAGAAATGCTGGGATGATGTGTTGCCTCCTGGATGTTGGGGTCAAGGATGTCTCTGGTGATGAATGAAAATTATCAGGGAATGTGAACAGCAAACTGTTGTTGTGCATGTTAGTAAACACTTAAGTAGAATGAGGCCCTGCAGAGTGAGTATAGTGAATTGGGTAGGAAGTTAAGAATCAGGATATTGTTGGTGGTGATCTCAGGGCTACTCCTTCTGCCACGTGCTAGTGGGGTCAGAAACAGAGAGAAAGATCAGATAAATTTGTGGCTGAGGAGCTGGTGCAGATATTCAGGTTCTTGGATCATTGGGGTCTCTTCTGGGGTAGGGGTGGCCTGTACATGAGGGATGGGTTGTATGTGAACCAGAAGGGGGATCAACAACCTTGCAGGGCGATTTGCTAGAGCTACATGGGAGGGTTTAAACTGGACCGGTGGGAATGTGGTGGGCTCTGAGCAGGAGCAAGTCAGTAATCAGGATAGCCAGAGGCAAATTAAAAGCAGGAACGTTAATTTGCAGTTAAACTTCATTGATTTTAATGCACAAGATTTAATGGGTAAGGTGGACAAACCAGGACACAGATGCTTCAGGTGTGAAAGAAGTACAGGTAAGCAAGGAGGAAGTGTTGCCTTTTTGATAAGGGTATACATAACATCAGTACTTAGAAGTGACATTCTTGGGGAATTGTCCTGTGAAGCCAAGTGGGTAGAACTCGGAAGTAAGTGGAGGGTCACTCTAGTGGGGCTCTACTATAGACCCCTGCACAGTTCTACTTGGGAGGCTGGAATACCAGACCTTCTCTGGTGGAACAAGGCAGGACAGGTAACTGAAGTGGCAGTCAGGGAGCACTTTGACACTAATGACCATGTTTCCATTAGTTTTAAGAAAGTGATGAACAAGGATAAGAGGGGGTCCTAAACCGGAGAAGGGCTAATTTTGGGGAATAGAGCAGGAACTAGTGAAGGTCAATCAGGTGAGCCTGTTTGAAGGAAGAGAAATGAATAGCAAGTGGGAGGCTTTTAAGAGCGTGACATCAAGAGTCCAGGAGAAGGTGTTCTTGTTAGGGTCAAAGGTAAACCTGGCAAGTTTAGGGAACCTTGGTATTGAGAGATATTGAGGGTCTTCACGAAAAAGGGAAGCACACATTGGATTTAGGAGGTCGGGGATGAGTGAATCCTTTGACTATAGAAAGGTTATGAATACTCTTAAGAACGTAGAATCTACTTATGTGCTTTCAAAATTGGCTTGGTAGGAAAGAGAGCAATGGTTGAAGGTTGTTTCTTGGGATGGAGTCAGGTGATGGTGTATTGTAGGGGTTGGTGTTATTTGTTATTTATAAATGACTTGGATGTGAACGCACAAGGCTTCATCGAGTTTGCCGATGAAACATATTAAGTACTGTTGACAGTGAATGGTAATGTAGGTTACAGGAGGATTCAGACTCCTGCTATGAATGCTAGGGTACTAGGGAATATCACGGAACAGAGGGACTCTACAGTTCACTGAAATCAGTGTGACAGGGAGCTAGGGTGGTGAAAAATATTTTTAGTATATCACTTTTCATCAGCCGAGGGACTAAATATAAGAGTTAAAACATTGTTACAGCTGTAGAAATTGGTAATGCAGCAGTTGGAAAATAGTGTCCAGCCTTGGTCACCCTTTTGTTAAACGAAAGAATGCAGAAAAGATTTGAGGATGTTGCCAGGACTAGAGGGCGTGAATCATAGGGAGGACTTCCTTGAAACATACAAGAATGAGGGTGACCTTAGAAATGTTTAAAATTGAATTGCATAGATAACATGGGTGGTAAGTTTTTTCCAAAACAAGTGGGTGAGGAAAAGACTTAAAAGGGATGTGAGGGGCAACTTTTTCCATCTAGGAGGTGGTTAAGTATATGGAACAAGCTGCCAGGAATGGTTGAGGCAAGTATCATTTAAGCAGCACCTAGATAGGTACCTGCTTGGAGGAATATGGGCCAAACCCCCAAAAAATTGAGATTAGCTGGGTGGGCACTGAGCAGCACAGACCTTTTGCATCCAAGGGCCTGTATCTGTGATGTATCGCCTCGACTCTATATGGGCCAGACTAGGTAGTGGAGGCAAATTCCTTTCCTTACAGGACATTGGTTAAACAGAATCAGATTCAATTTATTGCCAGTTCGTGAAACACATCAGAATTGATTGTGGTTCAGAACAAAGCATAAAACACAATACCATAACAGACCAACAATTTACAATAGTGCAAAGAGCCATGAGCAATCAACGATCAGCAGAATGGTCACGTGCACAGATGTCAATAATCAAATTAATGTGAACATATGAACTGACTCGATAATTATCAACAGAACAAGGAGAGCTGGAAAGACCACTTAACAGATGTTGTGCAGGGCAATTGCCCAAGGGGACGGGGTAGATTTGGGGTTGTCAGTGGAAGTCAACCCTCACTTCCACTGACTCCACAGCATTACACTCCAAATTGTTTTGATCACATCATGCTGCAAGACAGTCTATCTCTCTTTGACAGCAGGTCACATCCTTATTAATGATGAGACCAACTACTGTTGTGTCATCTCCAAACTTTAGGATTTTAATGGTTTTGTTTATGGAAGTACAGACACTTGTATAAAGTGAGAACAGGAGGGGTGAAAGAACACAGCTCTAGTGAGGGGCTGTGCTTATAGACATTGGATTGGACAAGTAGGCGCCCAGCCTTACTTTCCTTCCTGTCAAGAAGTTCATAAACCACTGACGGATACTGTAGGGTACAGCTAACTGGTTTGCAACTCCGGAACAACAGTACTGAAGGCGGAGCTAAAATCCACAAACGAGATCCTTACATCAGTGTTGGGGGAGGTCCAAATGTTGGAAGAATGTAATAAAGGCACAACTGCATCCTCAACTGAGCAATTTGCTCTATTAACAAACAGGTTTTTAACAATAATCTGGTAGCCTTATGACGACTATGATAGGCTACTTAAATCTTATCATTAGTTTGAATTTACAAGACAATGGTGAGATTCCAAATCAAGTCCTTGAATCAACAGTCCAGAACTTTGGCAGCTTGAACTATCACTTGACCACTATAGAGTAATGCGAGTACCTTTGTCAGTCGGTAGCCAGTACTGATGGCTTGCAAATTTCCGGGCCAAAGTCTTTAAAAATACATTTCCACAACCTATGCACATTAGGCAGCTCAATCAACTTACAGCAGTGATGATCGGGAAACTAACAACTGCACTGAGGAAATTATTTGCCAGGAACCAACAGCAGTTTGCAATAGCCCACATCACACCTGAAACAAAACCTTAAAGCACATTTTGTTAGCATCTTGTCTTTATTTTGCATGATTATTGAAATATTATTAACCTGCACATTATATGTAAATCTTTAGAAATAGTCAGAGAGGTCCTGGGCTCCCAAAAGACAGTTCTCCGTTCAGTTATGGGAAGGGATTACCAAAAGGGCAGAGGAAAAGATTCAAACGCTGTGCCCAAATCCTTCTTACAATGCAAGATCACCACCAAATCCTGGTATCTTTGTCCCATAGAAAACCACTTGGAACAGTATTGAAGCTTAAGGCCATGTTCCGGGTGCACAGAAAAGCCCTGCATAATTGGTAGAAACAGCACACCCTCTCAAACTACCCATCTCCCCATCCCTGCAGGCATCACTTTCCCCATCTGCAGAAGTAATTGTAGGACCCACACTAGTCTCACCACAATCAGAGCAGAAGTGAGTCATCCTCAACCCTTTGGTAGTGCCTAAGAAGGATGCAGAAGAACTAAAAGCTGACGGAGATCCCTAATGGAACAAACACTTAACTTAAATCTGTTACACACATCAAAGTTGCTGGTGAACGCAGCAGGCCAGGCAGCATCTCTAGGAAGAGGTACAGTCGGCGTTTCAGGCCGAGACCTTTCGTCAGGACTAACTGAAGGAAGAGTGAGTAAGGGATTTGAAAGTTGGAGGGGGAGGGGGAGATCCAAAATGATAGGAGAAGACAGGAGGGGGAGGGATAGAGCCAAGAGCTGGACAGGTGATAGGCAAAAGGGGATACGAGAGGATCATGGGACAGGAGGTCCGGGAAGAAAGACAGGGGGGGTGGGACCCAGAGGATGGGCAAGAGGTATATTCAGAGGAACAGAGGGAGAAAAAGGAGAGTGAGAGAAAGAATGTGTGCATAAAAATGAGTAACAGATGGGGTACGAGGGGGAGGTGGGGCCTTAGCGGAAGTTAGAGAAGTCGATGTTCATGCCATCAGGTTGGAGGCTACCCAGACGGAATATAAGGTGTTGTTCCTCCAACCTGAGTGTGGCTTCATCTTTACAGTAGAGGAGGCCGTGGATGGACATGTCAGAATGGGAATGGGATGTGGAATTAAAATGTGTGGCCACTGGGAGATCCTGCTTTCTCTGGCGGACAGAGCGTAGATGTTCAGCAAAGCGGTCTCCCAGTCTGCGTCGGGTCTCGCCAATATATAAAAGGCCACATCGGGAGCACCGGACGCAGTATATCACCCCAGTCGACTCACAGGTGAAGTGTTGCCTCACCTGGAAGGACTGTTTGGGGCCCTGAATGGTGGTAAGGGAGGAAGTGTAAGGGCATGTGTAGCACTTGTTCCGCTTACACGGATAAGTGCCAGGAGGGAGATCAGTGGGGAGGGATGGGGGGGACGAATGGACAAGGGAGTTGTGTAGGGACCGATCCCTGCGGAATGCAGAGAGAGGGGGGGAAGGAAAGATGTGCTTAGTGGTGGGATCCCGTTGGAGGTGGCGGAAGTTACGGAGAATAATATGTTGGACCCGGAGGCTGGTGGGGTGGTAGGTGAGGACCAGGGGAACCCTATTCCTAGTGGGGTGGCGAGAGGATGGAGTGAGAGCAGATGTACGTGAAATGGGGGAGATGCGTTTAAGAGCAGAGTTGATAGTGGAGGAAGGGAAGCCTCTTTCTTTAAAAAAGGAAGACATCTCCCTCGTCCTAGAATGAAAAGCCTCATCCTGAGAGCAGATGCGGCGGAGACGGAGGAATTGCGAGAAGGGGATGGCGTTTTTGCAAGGGACAGGGTGAGAAGAGGAATAGTCCAGATAGCTGTGAGAGTCAGTAGGCTTATAGTAGACATCAGTGGATAAGCTGTCTCCAGAGACAGAGACAGAAAGATCTAGAAAGGGGAGGGAGGTGTCGGAAATGGACCAGGTAAACTTGAGGGCAGGGTGAAAGTTGGAGGCAAAGTTAATAAAGTCAACGAGTTCTGCATGCGTGCAGGAAAACAGCGCCAATGCAGTCATCGATGTAGCGAAGGAAAAGTGGGGGACAGATACCAGAATAGGCACGGAACATAGATTGTTCCACAAACCCAACAAAAAGGCAGGCATAGCTAGGACCCATACGGGTGCCCATAGCTACATCTTTAGTTTGGAGGAAGCAGGAGGAGCCAAAGGAGAAATTATTAAGAGTAAGGACTAATTCCGCTAGACGGAGCAGAGTGGTGGTAGAGGGGAACTGATTAGGTCTGGAATCCAAAAGGAAGCGTAGAGCTTTAAGACCTTCCTGATGGGGGATGGAAGTATATAAGGACTGGACATCCATGGTGAAAATAAAGCGGTGGGGGCCAGGGAACTTAAAATCATCGAAAAGTTTAAGAGCGTGAGAAGTGTCACGAACATAGGTCGGAAGGGATTGAATAAGGGGTGATAAAACAGTGTCGAGGTATGCAGAAATGAGTTCGGTGGGGCAGGAGCAAGCTGAGACAATAGGTCGGCCAGGACAGGCAGGTTTGTAGATCTTGGGTAGGAGGTAGAAACGGGAAGTGCGAGGTGTGGGAACTATAAGGTTGGTAGCAGTGGATGGGAGATCCCCTGAGCGGATAAGGTCGGTGATGGTGTGGGAGACAATGGCCTGGTGCTCCTTAGTGGGGTCACGATCGAGGGGTAAATAAGAGGAGGTATCCGCGAGTTGTCGCTGTGCCTCGGCAAGGTAGAGGTCAGTACGCCAGACTACAACAGCACCCCCCTTATCGGCGGGTTTAATAATAAGGTTAGGATTAGTGCGGAGGGAGTGGAGAGCAGAGTGTTTCACGTTTCACGTACATCTGCTCTCACTCCATCCTCTCGCCACCCCACTAGGAATAGGGTTCCCCTGGTCCTCACCTACCACCCCACCAGCCTCCAGGTCCAACATATTATTCTCCGTAACTTCCGCCACCTCCAACGGGATCCCACCACTAAGCACATCTTTCCCTGCCCCCCATCTCTCTGCATTCCGCAGGGATCGGTCCCTACACAACTCCCTTGTCCATTCGTCCCCCCCATCCCTCCCCACTGATCTCCCTCCTGGCACTTATCCGTGTAAGCGGAACAAGTGCTACACATGCCCTTACACTTCCTCCCTTACCACCATTCAGGGCCCCAAACAGTCCTTCCAGGTGAGGCAACACTTCACCTGTGAGTCGACTGGGGTGATATACTGCGTCCGGTGCTCCCGATTTGGCCTTTTATATATTGGCGAGACCCGACGCAGACTGGGAGACCGCTTTGCTGAACATCTACGCTCTGTCCGCCAGAGAAAGCAGGATCTCCCAGTGGCCACACATTTTAATTCCACATCCCATTCCCATTCTGACATGTCCATCCACGGCCTCCTCTACTGTAAAGATGAAGCCACACTCAGGTTGGAGGAACGACACCTTATATTCCGTCTGGGTAGCCTCCAACCTGATGGCATGAACATCGACTCCTCTAACTTCCGCTAAGGCCCCACCTCCCCTCCGTACCCCATCTGTTACTCATTTTTATGCACACATTCTTTCTCTCACTCTCCTTTTTCTCCCTCTGTCCCTCTGAATATACCTCTTGCCCATCCTCTGGGTCCCCCCCCCCCCATCTTCCTTCCCGGACCTCCTGTCCCATGATCCTCTCGTATCCCCTTTTGCCTATCACCTGTCCAGCTCTTGGCTCTATCCCTCCCCCTCCTGTCTTCTCCTATCATTTTGGATCTCGCTCTCCCCCTCCAACTTTCAAAACCCTTACTCACTCTTCCTTCAGTTAGTCCTGACAAAGGGTCTCGGCCTGAAACGTTGACTGCACCTCTTCCTACAGATGCTGCCTGGCCTGCTGTGTTCACCAGCAACTTTGATGTGTGTTGCTTGAATTTCCAGCATCTGCAGAATTCCTGTTGTTTGCACTTAAATCTGTTTCTCTTCAGGGGTATGATGTTCAGATGTACAGTATGTAATAAACTGCCTCTTGCTTTGGTTGTCATCTATATAACATTACATTACCTATCTGGTGACCTACATATTGTAGCCATTTGGGTTGCAGAATAATTTGTGCAAAAGTAAGTTTTCTTCAACTTTTGTTTCTCAAGGCATTCACAGATATTCATGAACTTCAATTAAAAATAATAAATAAAACAGACGACAAAAATGGGAAATATTGGAAATACAGTATTAAGATGTGATAAGGCAAGCAGTTAACATTGGGTTCTGATTAAAGGCCAGGGATCTGAAATATTAATTATCTCTCTTTCTTCACTTTTCCCTACTCTACCTTTCTCTCTACCAGTTTGCCTTATTCTGCAAAACATCTCTATCTTTTAGTCTTGGTCAATTCCAACAGAGATATACAGCATACTATCTTTAGATATCTGTATTATCACAAGTATTTAAATGAAGCAAAGTTCTCCAGACTGAGCACTTCTTTGAGGAATACCAAGACTGTGGAATGTTGTAAAATTGTATACAACTGGACTGAAAACAAGCAACCTATATCAAGCCAGAAGCATTTTGTGATTTCTAAATAGCACAGATGCTTAAATGCTGTGTTTGGTTTTTGAAATTGAGGAACATTGTTGGGTAGAAAATGAAGTCTAAAATACAGCATTGCACTTTGCTGGTGAAAGTGGCATAAATTAAGCACAAATCTTTATCAAGTTGTCAACAAAGCACACAGCTTCAATATTTCAGTACATGATCTCATTAAAAGAAACATTAAGTATTATCTTCTAAACTCATCTATGGGTGGGAACTTTGCCTCTCTCAGATCAAAATGACACTGCATTGCAATGCTTTGCTACCAACATGCTTGCCAACAATATTTTTATGTAAAGAATATAATTAGTGAGTTTCTTTAACAAATTGGCATGTGGATAAAGTAAGCTAAATGGGATTCCCTTGCAATGCTTTCATATTTTATTAAACTCAAAATCATTTTATAAACAAAACAATTGCAAGGAACCTTTCTCTATTTACAGCAAACATTCTTGTGTTAAAATGATTCAGATGCAAAGTTTTGTCTAAGGTATAGGAGCAGGTGTACAAAAATTGTTCCAAAGGAGTATAAAAATGCCACAGAGAGCTAAATAACTACTTACGTAAGTTACAGATTTCACTAAAAACAGTAAATGTGGTATTTTAGTTAAAAAATAGTGAAATAATGACTTCTTACCTGGTAGTATTACCTTAGGGTAAACTTTTGGTTTATTCTTCATTAATGCACAATATAATAGAAAATAGACAGTACTTGTAAGAAATATGCCACTAAAATGTGCAAATACATAGTCCAAATCTGCAAGTGAAGCACATTTTACAATTATATTTGTTAAACTGTTGTCAATTCAGATTTCTGGTTGTTTATTTATTTATTTATTTGAATTTATTAAAATCCCGGCTTTTAGAAGAAAAGTCCAAGGACAGCCTCTCGCCTTGGGCTGGGATCCTTCTTGAGCCTAGTATTGTGGCCAAAAGGATCTCATGTGATTATCGAGTGGTTAAAAAAGTAAGTATTTTCATTGAAGCAATAATCCAATAGAAAAACCTTTATTTTCTGTTAACAACGAGGCAATCGTGATCACAATTTATTATCTGGTAACTGCGAAGTTACTTATTGCAAATTTACCATCGCCAACTTGCACTTCAATGCAGCTTGATGCTGAATAGCAAAATTCTGCATAATGGAAGATCATTCTGCGCCAACATATTATCATAGAACAGTATAGCATAGTATGGGTCACGTTGCTGTGCTGACTTATATTTGCACTCCACAATCAATCTAACCCTTCCCTCCTACACAGCCCATAATCCTCCCATTTTTCTTACATCTATGTGCTTAAGTATCTCTTAAGTGTCCCTATTCTGTCATCCTCTACCACCACCTCCGGCAGTGTGTTCCAGTCACATACCACTCTGTTCTTTTAAAAAAAAAGGGGATAGGAGAAGCAAACAAAAACTATCCAAGAAATGGTTTAGCTGTCTGACAAAGCTGGGAATGTTTCTCATTGCCTAGGAAAGAAAACACAACACCCTCAAGAACAGTGATAAGCAATTAAAAAGATTTAAGTAAAATAATTTTTAAAAAATTACTTAATACTTAGTTTGCTTTCTCACAGCCATTCTTCCCCATTCAAATTAATGATACAACTGTTCTTCAGGGGATTCCCCAGCATTAGGTGCTGGAGAAATGCTACTACTTTGTACTCTGTTGTACCCCATTAGTCAAAGTAGAGTTTGTTGTCATATGCACACGTATACACAGGTACAACGAAACATTTACTTAGCATGACAAGAAAAACTAAATATTAATTATAAACAACTTTTTACAAGATATAACAATTAGACAAAACAGTCTGTTTTAGTGCAAACTGATCATAGTGGTTGTGGTGTTGCTAAAATGCAGTGATCAGGGTTTTGCTGTTTGGTTCAAGATCTGATGGTTGAAGGGAAGTTGCTTTTTCGGAACCCGGTGGTGTGCACCTTCAGGCTTCTGTACCTCCTGCCCAATGGTAGCTGCAGAAATATGGCATGGTCCAGGTGGTGGGGAACTTTGATGATAAATGTTGCCTTTTTGAGGCAATGCCTCCTGTTGATACCACCGATGGTACTATTCTCTGCAGCTTCTCGTGTTCCTGTGCATTCAAATGGGCATATCAGACCATGCTACACCTAGTCAGAATACTTTCAAAAGTGCATCTGTAGAAGTCTGTTAGAGTGGTCTATGCCAAAATGAACCTTTTTAGAAAGTAAAAACGCTGGTGCGCGTTCCTTATAATTGCTGGGTCCAAGACAGGGCATGCAATGTGTTAAAACTAAGGAATTTAATGGTGATAACTCTCTCCTCTGCTGATCTTATGTCTGTGAAACAATCTCAGGTTCTGGTGCCTCCTCCGTGGTGGTTGTAGGAGTTGATTCTGGGACTACGATAAGCGTTCTGACAGCTCTGAACACCTTTCTTCTTCAGCAATTGACTCTTCTCTCCTCAAGTGGTCTATGTGTTGTCTCCAGGTGATATCAGGCGCAATCTCTACTGTGCAGGAGAGTGGTCCAGTTCTGTCCTTCATCTTGCCAAGTAGCCATTTTTGATCACCTCTGTAGTCCCTTGCTGGGACAGCTTGTCTGGGTGTGAAACATCGAACATCCCTGTTTGAGGAGCCCTCAATTTGTCTCAGCATCCTCCTTCCGAGACTGGGTTTGAGGAGATCCAAGAGAGAGCACAGGAGACAATCCAGCATAGCTGCTGAGTTGCTGGTTGTGCAGTGTGCTGCATTGCGATATGCAAGGAGAAAGTGGTGAACTTCTGATTCAGAGTCAGTGTGAAGTGTTCTGCTGGCATTGCTTACAATGCGTACTTCAGACTCTGGATAAACCTTTCTGCCAAGCCATTTGTAGCTGGGTGGTATGGTGCAGATGTCTTATCCATTCATTTTCAGGAATGACTGGAACTGTTTCACAATAAACTGTGGTCCATCATCACCGACTAAATGTTCTGGAATGCCAGTCCTTGAGAAGAGCTCCTCAATACATCCACAGTGTGCAAGGCTGCAGTGGAGCCTATTGGAAACACTTCTGACCACTTTGTAGCTACCAAGAAACCTGTGTCCATGAACGGTCCAGCAATATCCACATGAATGGAGAGGTGCTGCTCTTAGCACCTTCTGGACATGTTCTTAGCATCTTCTGGGAATGCCGAGCAGTTCATAGCAAGCTGCTCAATCTGCTGATCTATTCCAGGCCACCAGACAACGCTTTTTGCCAACACTTTCATTTTGACTACACCTAGATGACAGACATGCAACTCCTCCAACACTTCAGCTCTCAGCTTGGATGATCTATCAACTCTCAACCCCATCAAGGGCAAGTTCATCCCGGCGCTGATAAAAACAGGGGAACTGGTGTTTCTGCAGCACATTCTGGCCATTTTGGTGGCTATGCACACTTGAGACAGTGTGGGGCCTTCTCTGCTTTCTCTTTGGATCATCTTTGCATTAATTGGGAGACACTTGATTTGCATTAAGGGAGAATACTTCAAGAGGGGTACCCTCTTTTGTAAGCTTTTCGGATATTTTCTTTTCCAGGGGTAAACGGGACAATCCATGACTTGTTGCCCACTTGAATTTGATCTAGTAATGGTGTCCCCCAAGAAACAGAGCCCACCTCTGCATTCATGCTATTGTTGTTAGTGGAACACCCTTCTGTGGACTGAAAATAGCACTAGTGGTTGATAATCAGGTATGAGTGTAAACTGTCTCCCATACAAGTACAGGCTGAAGTATTTCACACCACAAACCAGACTCAAGGCCTTTGTGTCAATCTGTGTGCAATTTTTCTCTACAGCTGTAAGGGAACGTGACGCAAAGGCAATGGGGCATTTCCATCACTCATAACATGTGATGTGACTGCACCTGTATGGTAAGGCAAGGCGTCACAGGCAAGCTTCAAAGGATGATGTGGATTATAATGTGTGAATACAGTGTCTGACATCACCATTTCCTTTGTCTTTTGGAAAGCCACCTCACACTGCTTTGTCAATTACCATTTCTTCCCGATCTGTAGTACGAATTTCAAGGGGTGGAGTGCAGTAACTGTCCTCCTGTTTTTTTTTAAACCACATACAAAGTCAATGTGGCTTGTTTGCTGTTGTATTTCACTGTTACGAATGTCATTCTCACAGAAATTATCTTTTCTCCCATATAAGTACTTAGTTGTATATCTGCAAACTTCAGTTCAGTACCTTTGAAATGTCATTCAAACTC
This sequence comes from Mobula birostris, assembly GCF_030028105.1. Lineage (NCBI taxonomy): Eukaryota > Metazoa > Chordata > Chondrichthyes > Myliobatiformes > Myliobatidae > Mobula > Mobula birostris. The sequence continues at coordinate 121,770,044 of NC_092373.1, read as the reverse complement.
ATTTTGTGGAATGACTGAAATAGCTGAGCCAGTGTCTAGTTCCATTTTAATTAATTTCTGGTGTAAGCCATATTGCTTGTCCATTGCTAGCTTTCACATTATAAATCTCAAAACTACCCAGTCCTGTGTCACCATCATTATTATCATCAGCAACATGCAGATTAATGTTCTTTATGAAACTGCAACTTGACTTTTTTCTTTTTCTCTTCCCTGTGCAGTCCATTTATCTTTCTCTGCCTAATATGCTCTAAGTATGTGTCCTACTTTGTTGCATTTTCTGCAAGTTTCACCTTTGAACCTGCATTGGTTGAGTATATGTGAGCCCGTGCCACCATGGCAACATAATTAGTCTGGCCAGAGAGGTTTTTGTTTAGACGCTGTAATTTTCCTCAAGTTCACTTTCATTCCTGACTGTAACTCAACTGAGTCTTCGGCAGCTATAGCAATGTCAACTGCTCTTTTAAATGTGAGTTGTGCTTCAAATAGGAGCTATTTTTGAATTCTTACTTATAAGATTCCACAAATTAAATGAGCTCAGTGTATCATTAAGCCCATCACTGAATTGACGATGCTCAGACAACTTCTTCAATTCAGCCACACACATTGAAATGGAATCTCTTTCTTTTTGATTCCACTTATGAAACCTAAAGTGTTCTGCAATCAACAATGATATCAGCTCTAAATGTTCCTGCATTACTTTGATGTTATCAGTAAAACTCCCTTTGGCTGGTTTGGTTGGAGCAGTTAAACCTCTAAACAAACTGTATGTTCTTCCACCTAAAGTACTTAGTAACACTGGTATCCATTTCTTATCGGCTATTCAATTTGTTTTAAAATACTGTTCAATTTGTTCAGTACACATCATCCACTTATCTGTTCATCAAACACATCTGTTTCTGATGTAGCCAGCCATTCCTATTTTTTTAAAAAAAACATTTATGATTATCACCCAGTGCTCACTGTTCATGAACCCATGAATTCTGTCTATTTTCTGCCTTTTTAAAACTCTACTGTCTTCTCCACTTGCAAAGAAAAAAAAGTGTTGCGTTTTTTAAAAAAAACTTGAATGTCTCACTGCCTCATCTTGGGTTCGTATTAAAAATACCTCATCACAACTGTTATTTTGTAACCCCAAAACATAAAATGAATCTAAAGAAAGACACAGAGCTGTGGATAACCTGTGTACACTTAGTTTTATTTTTTTTACTTTTGTGAGGCGCGCACATAACACGCGGTGGAATAATTACATATGACATTCACACACCTTTACATATAACCTGTAATGAATTAAATAAAGAATGCTTAATTGAACAATATATTTACAATATTATTCAAATATTACTGAAATATTAAATACACAACAGCAGCTGCTGTTGAGCTGGTAGGCAAATTGGTGTGGATCCAGGTAATATGAGGCAGGAGTAACCATAACTAATTTCTCGAAATGCTTCACCACAGTTGATTTAAGCACTACCAGATGCTAGTTACTGAGGCAGGTCAACATGCTCTTCTTGGGCGGCAGAACATGCGAATCAGGTGAAACCTCAGACCGTAGAAATGAGAAGCTGAATATGTCCATAAATTACCCAGCCAGCTGGTCCACAGCATCTGTAATCTGTCAAGTAGGGTGCCGTGCACAATCCTGATTTGATGGAGACAGACGTGAGAGAACAGAGGAACATCTGGAGAAACTTCTGAAATACCTTTTTCACTGCCGCTGTTACTGTGTGATCCAGAATCTCCAGAAGGGAAGGCCACGAGCCTTCAGCTTTGCTTGTTGCTTAGCGGCTGGGATGGGGTCGAAGCGCTCGGCAGAGATGGTGCTCGGTGTCGAAGGGCTGGTTGGAGGCTCGAAGTTTTCGGATGGACTCAGAGTCGGCTGTGGTTGGGTGCTTCCAATGCATCGACAGTTCGCGGTGCCTGGAGGTTTATGGCAGAGAGAGTTTCTCCCTGTTGCCGCCCGCTATCGGGGACTATTGGGAGTCGATCAGAACTTTGAGACTTTTTTTTACCGTTCCCATGGTCTGCTCTTTATCAAATTATGGTATTGCTTTGCACTGCTGTAACTATATGCTATAATTATGTGGTCTTATCAGTGTTAGTCTTTGGTTTGTCCTTTTTTTTTGTGATTTTTTTCTGGAGGAACATTGTATCATTTCTTAATGCATGCATGCATTTCTAAATGACAATAAACGAGGACTGAGTGTCCTCATAATCTAATCTAATCTAATCTTTAGTATTCAGCCAGCTATGCCCTCTGGATCAGACACCTTTCATGGATTCACCCTCTTGAAGGATGCCTGGACATCAACCTCAGAGACTGAAATTACAGAGTTATCTGGAGATATGGAGGCTTGTGTAGGTGTCTTATAGTACTCCCTATCAAAAGCGAATATAAAAAGCATTAAGCTTATCCAGGAATGTTGGGTCAGTGCCACTTAAAGACTTCACCATCAGAGAACCAGACAGCAAAACAGGTAGGTGAAGCACAGACGGTAAGTTTGGATTTTCCATGTTTTCCCCAGGAATCGTGAACTGCGTTGCATTTATGTAGAGAAAGAGTAGCATTTCTCTTTGCAGCTGCTGTCATTACTCTACAATGTTTTGGCAAACACAAGGTTCAGTTGCTCTCTGTTGATATACACTGCATATGTCAGTTCAGTTTTGAAAACTGCGCAAGTATTCCATCAATTGAACTGTTTCAAAGCTCAAAGTATATTTATTATTAAAGTGCGTAAACCGCATTACCATATACTACCTTGAGATTCATTTTCTGGTGGGCACTTACAGGAATATAGAGAGATACAAAATAATGTATGGAAAATTATACGTAAAGACTGACAAAGAACCAATGTGCAAAAGGCAAATTGTGGAAATAATAAAATAGTTAAACTGAGAAAATGAGTTATAGAGTCATTGAAAGAATCAGTTCAGAGTTGTGGTGCATGAAGTTATCTACACCGGTTCAAGAGTCTGATGGTTGTAGTTTAATAACTGTAGCTGAACCTGGTGGTGTGGGGCTAAGGTTTCCATACCTCCTGTCCAACGGTAATAGCGAGAAGAGAGCATGTTAGGGGTTCTCGAGGATGGGATGATACTTTTTTGTGGCAGCATTCCATGTAAATGTACTCAATGGTGGGGAGGGCTTTGCCTGTGGTGGAATGGGGTGTATCCACCACTTTCTGTAGTCTCTTCCATTCCTGGGCACTACTGACCCTGTCCACCTAGATCCCCTGGTAAGGACTGGCTCATAGACCCTAGGCTTCTTCAACTTGCAGTCAATAATCAGCTCTTCAGTTTTGCTGACGTTGAGTAAGGGGTCGTTATGGCACCATTCAACCAGATTTTCAATCTCCCTCCGATATGCTGCTTCGTCACCATTTTTGATTTGGCCAGCAACAGTGGTGTTGTCAGCAAACTTAAATATGGCATTAGTGCTAAATTTGCCACACAGTCATAGGTAAAGTGAGTAAAGCACGGGGCAAAATACACAGCCTTGTGGTGCATCTCTGCTGATGGTGAGTCTGGAAATGTTCTTGCCAACCCAAACTAACTGCCAGTATGAAAATTGAGGATCCAGTTGCACAAAGAGACGTTGAGACCTACTGTAGGTCTTGGAGCTTAGTTATGGGTTCTGTGAGTATGACAGTGTAGAATGCGGAACTGTAGTCAATGAAGTGCATCCTAATGTATGCACCTGCATTGCCCAGGTGTATCACAGCTGAGTGAAGGGCCAAAGAAATTGCATCTGCTGTAACCTGTTGTGATGGAAGGCAAATTGAAGCAGATCAGGTTACTCCTTTGACAGGAACTGATACACTTCATAACCAATCTCTTGAAGCACTTCTTGATAGTGTATGTAAGTCATTAAGGCATGTTACTACTCTCTTCTCAGGCACCAGAATGATTGGAGCCTGCTTGAAACAGGTGGGAGCCTCAGACAGCCAAAGTGAGAGATTGAAGATGTTCATAAATACTTCAGCCAATTGATTATCTCAGGTCTTCAGTACTCAGCTAGGTACACCACTGGGCCAGATGCTTTCTGTGGATTCACCCTCCAGAAGGACACTTTCACGTCAGCCTCAGAGACTGAGATCACAGGGTCATCAGGGGCTGTGGGGGTTGGTGACGGAGCCCTATGTTCTGTCGGTCAAGGTGAGCATAGAAGGCATTCTATCTGGGAGAGAAACCTTGTTGTCTTAAAAGCTGCTTTGCTTGGTTTTGCTTTGTAGGAGGTGATGGCATTCAAGCCCTGTCACAGTTTTGTTCATCATCCTTCTGAGATTCAAACTTAGTTCAGAATTGCCATATTATCTTCCAGAATTTTTCTGGGATTGCCCTGATCTTCAACCATTATATCAGAAGAACCATTAAAGAAACTACTACTTGTAGTACTGTTGTGAGCAAATGCCGAAGTTTATCCACTGACACATTACAACTACGCATACATTTAGCGTACTCAGCAAATAAAATGCATATTAATGTTCTTACCAAACTGACTTGCATTTTTATATTTGGTTTCATTCTTCAGTGCATGATTCTTGATATAAATCACTGGTACAAAGCTCGAACCATACAGTAATCCCGCAACGACTGCAAGGCATGAACCCCTGGAGAATTGAGCAGATGAAACAAAGAGTTACAAGTTACAGTATATTTCACGTTACAAGGTACATATCTTTACATTTTGGGTAGAGTTTCTTTAATAAAACTAAATTTTGATGAAAAGGATTTTAAATAGGAATGTCATCCACTTGAATACTAGAAAAGAAGTCACTGGTGAAAAAGGAAATATACCACAGGCTAAAGATCTTTTAGGAAATAATAGGGTAAGAAAGTTACTGCAATGCTACATTCAATTTCTAGAAATGGTTGCACTAATCAAATTGGCAAAGATAGTCTTTAGGAATGTGAGAGTTTATTTGAATGTGTTGTGGAACCAATAGGGGAAAAGTCTGTTGTATATAATTCCTCCTCCCACCCCACCAAGTTAAGAATACCTGACTCATGTACAGCCCATATATATGAGACCCTGAGGCTGGCAGGATTCATTTGCTGGCTACCACAGGGCTGCAGTCATCTTCTGCCTTGTGGGAACTTGGTCCACAGTAATATCTGAATGGTTGAGTTAAACTTTAATTACACATTGCCCATAGTTGCCTGTGCTTTAATTTAAATACATTGCCAGCTGGCTCATTTCAAACTTGTGATCTATACAGGCTAACAACAGTCCTCAGGAATAGAGCACTATTATAACTGGGGGAACTTGTGGCTGTTCCTGTGTAATGAGAGAGAATTAAATTCAGTTTTCACTGTAAATTATCCAGTGGGGATAAATTGATTATAACAAGACAGAATATCACACTTAGTGCAAAACCTATGCCATAAACACATCTTCAACTTGTAAAGTCAACTACATAGGTATAAATCACTCAGAATCAGGTTTAATATCGTAAAATGTGTTGTTTTGCAGCAGCAGCACAGTGGAATATATACAAAATACTATAAATCCTGATGAGGAAGTCAAGGATCCAGTTGCAGAGGGAGGTACAGGGGTTCAGATTTTTTTAAAAGTTTGTTGATTAATACTGAGGCTACGATGGTGTTGAACGCTGAGCTGTAATCAATAAGCAGCAGCCTGACAAAGGTATTCCTATTGCCCAGGTTGTCCAAAGCTGAGTGGAGCCAGTGAGATTGTATCTACTGTAGACCTATTTTAACGATAGGAAAACTGCAGCGGGCCTAGTGCTTAGGCGGCAGTTAATTCCAGTCATGACCAACCTCTCAAAGCACTTCACCACAACAGATGCAAGTACAACTGGGTAATAGTCATTGAGACAGCTCACCCTGCTCTTCTTGGGCACTGGTATGATTGACAGCTGGGAACCCTTGACTGCAACAGTGAGAGATTGAAAATGTCTCTGAACAGTCCTGCCAATTGGTTGGCACAGGTTTTCAGTTGCCTACCAGATATGCCATTGGAGCCTGATGCCTTGCGAGGGTTCACCCTCATGATAGATGTTCTGATATTGACCTCCAAGGATGAACTCACAGGTCGCCAGAAGCTTCAGGTATTTGAACAGAGTAGTTTCACTCTCCCTTTTAAAGCGCGCATAAAAGGCATTGAGCTCAGCTGGAAGTGAAGCAACACAGCCATTTATGATCATGTGAAATTCTGCAAATGCTGGAAATCCAAAGCAACACACACATAAGCGCGCACAGTGCTGGAGGAACTCAACTAATCTGGCAGCAGCTATGGAAATGAATAACCAGCCGACGTTTTGGGCCGAGACCGTTCTTCAGGACTGGAAACAAAGTGAGAAGTTGCCAGAATAAAAAGGTGGGGGTGGGGTGGGGGAAGGAGGATAGTTAGAAGGTGATAGGTGAAGCCAGGTGGGTGGGAAAGGTAAAGGGCTGGAGAGGAAGGAATCTGATAATGGATGAGAGTGGACCATGGGACAGAGGGATGGAGGAGGAACCCAAGGGGAGGTGATAGGCAGCTGAGTGGGGAATAGAAGAAGAGTGGAAGGGAAAGAAAACATTTTTTCTTACTGGAAGGTGAAATCAATGTTCATGCCATCGGGTTGGAGGCTACCCAGATGGAATATAAGGTGTTGCTCCTTCACCCAGAGGGCGGCCTCATCATTGCACAAAAGAAGGCCATGGACCGACATGTCAGAACGGGAATGGCAATCAGAATTAAAATATTTGGCCTCCGGGAAGTTCTGCTTTCGGTGGATGGAGTGGAGGTGCTCTACGAATTGGTCCCCCAATTTATGACGGGTCTCACCAATGTAGACGAGGCCAGGTTGGGAGCACCAGACACAATAGGTGAGCCCGGAGATTTGCAGGTGAAGTTTTGCCTCACCTGGAAAGACTGTCTGGGGCTCTGAATGGAGGTGAGGGAGGAGGTGAATGGGCAGGTGCAGCACTTGGGCTGCTTGCAGAGCTATGTGCCAGGACAGGGAGATTAGTGGGGAGGGATGAATGGATAAGGGAATTATAGAGGGAGCGATCCCTATGGAAAGCCAGAGGGTGGGGGGGGGGGTGCTTGGTGGTAGAAACCCTTTGGAGATAGAAGTTGTGGAGAATGATGTGTTAGATGTGGAGGTACAAATGACAAGAGGAACTCTATCAGTGTGAGGGCGGCAGGAAGATGGGGTGAGTGAGAGTGTTTGGAGAATGGAGGGGATGCGGGTGAGGGTAGCATCAATAGTGGTGGAAGGGAAACCCTGTTCTTTGAAGGAGGACATTTCTGATCTCCTGGGAACTGTTGCAGAGGAGATGAAGGAACTGAGACTAGGGAATAGCATTTTTACAGGAGATGGTAGGTAGAGGTATAGTCAGGACAGCCACTGGAATTGTTAGGTTTTTAAAAGATGTTGGTTGACAATTTGTCTCCAGAGATGAAGACAGAGAGATTGAGAAAGGGGAGAGGTGTCAGAAATGGACCAAGTGAATTTAAAGGCAGGGTGGAGGTTAGAGTCAAAGTTGATGAAATTGTTGAGCTCAGCATGGGTGCACGAAGCAGCACCAATACAGTCATCAATGTAGTGGAGGAAGAGTTGGGGAACATGACTGGGGAAGGTTTCGAACATGAACTGTTTTGTGTAGCCAACAAAAACGCAGGCAGAGCTGGGGCCCATGCAGGTGTCCATGGCTACCCCTCGAGACTGGAGAAAGTGGGAGGAGCTGAAGGAAAAATTGTTGAGGGTGAGGGCCAGTTCTGCCAGATGAAGGAAAGTGGTGGTGGTGTGGCTGTGAACAGAAAGAAGTGGAGCCATTTATGATATTAGGTTTTGCCCTGCGGAAGAATGGTCTGCAAACTCTGCCAAAGCTGATATGAATCCGATTCCGTCTCTAACTTCAATTGGAATTGTTTTCTCGTTCTTAAAACAGACTTCCATAGGTCATACCCAGACTTCTTGTAGAATTCTGGATCACTGGCTTAGAAAGTCATGGATCTAGATCTCAGCAGATGGCAAATCTCCTGGTTTATCCATGGCTAAGAGAAAATCTGCAGATGCTGGAAATCCAAGCAACACACACACAAAGTGCTGGAGGAACTCAGCAGGCCAGGCAGCATCGATGGGAAAAAGTACAGTTGACGTTTTGGGCCGAGAACCTCCAGCAGGACTGGAGATAAAAAAAGATGAGGAGTTATGGTTTGTGCTTACGGCTTATGGTTTGTGTATGACTGGTATGTTCTCGAAGACATACACTCATCCACACACATCTTTATGAAGCTGATGATAACTGTGGCATATTTATTCAGATCCAAAAATGAATCCCTGAATATGGTCCAGTCCACCAATTCAAAGGAGCCCTTTAAGCACTCCTCCGTCTCCCTTGACCACACCTTTGTGGTCATCACCACCAGTGTTGTGGTCCTTAGTCTCTGCCTGTACACTGGGTGGAGAAGTACAGCCAGGTGATCTGACTTTCCGAAGTGCGGGCATAGGATGGCATGGTAAGCATTCTTAATGGTGGTATAACAGTGGTCAAGTGTGTTGGCTCCTATGGTTCCACAGTGATATGGTGGTGTTAGTTGATCAGAGACTTCTTCAAGGTGACCTGGTTGAAATCGCCCAGATGATTGAGAAGGTATTAGGGTACACAGTTCCATGACCATGATGCTCAGTTTCTCCAGTGCCTGCCTGATGTTGGCCAGGGGTGGAATGTACACCACCATCAGGATGACAGCAGAAAGCTCCTTCAGCAGATAAAATGGACCCCTGACTACTAGATGTTCCAGGTTGGGGAGCAAGACTGAGACAAAAAATCGCCACATCTGTGCACCATGATGAGTTAATCATGAAGCAAACTCTGCTCCAACAGCCCACCTTTACGTGACTCTGCTGTTTGATCCATGTGGTGGACAGTAAAACCCTTGGAATGCAGCACTGCGTCTGGAATGCTGGGGTCAGCCATGTGTCTGTGAAACCAAGTACACAGCATTCTCTGATGTTCCTCTGGTATTGCAATATTGCGCTCTTTAATTTTATTTTCCACAGACTGTACATTAGCCAGCAGGATGGTAGGGAGTGGTGGCCTTCGGGCCCTGTGTTTTGACCTTACTTGTAGCCCAGAAACTGACTGATTCTGGATTGCAGACTTTGGATTGTTCCCTTTGGAAACAACACCTGCATCCTTAGTCTGCCAATTTTGAGATTCGACAGATTTTTAAAATGTCTTCAACAACATTGTTGACTGAAGTACCCATAGTCGTGACTGTGGATATCAGCTATAGTAGTCCTAAACAGGAATACTTAATGATTCCTTTTGGAGATGCATGCAAAGAGGTGCCAAGTTCTGGCAGCATTTTGTTTTTCTTTCTAATAGTTAAATGCAGTTATTGGGATGCTCCACAGATCAGTACTTGGACCTCAGCTTTTTACAATCTATATTGACGACATAGTTGAAGGGACCAAAAGAAATACAAAAAAATGCTGATGATACAGGAAAGGAAGTTGTGAAGAAAACACAGTCTGATAATAGGATATCACTAGATTAAGTGGAACAAAATATGGGGAATTTGAAATTATTTATTTTGATAGGACAAATAGAAAAGAAGATGAAAGTGTAAATAGAGAGACTACAGAATACTGCGGTATAGAGAAATCTGTGCAAGTTCATAAATGAAAGCAGGTACAGCATAGTAATCAGAAAGGAAATGAATCTTTGCATCTACAACAAGGGGAATGAATTCTGAGAATTTAAAATCTTGCTACAACTGTACCCAGCACTGGCATAATCACACTCAAAACAGACTTACAGTTTTGGTCTCCTTACCTTGGTAGCAATACATGTACTTCAGAGGCAGTTTAGAAGAAATTCACAAGTTGACTTCTGGGCTGAATGGGTTGCATATGAGGAAAGCCTGGGCATATTGGACCTATTTTCTTGGGAGTTCAGAAGGGTCTCGAGCAACCATAAGCTTCCAAAAGGATTTGGCAAGGTAGGATCTTTCACTTCAAGGGGAAAGCTTAGGTTCAGAATAAGGATTAACTGTTTAAGTCAGGGTGGAGGAGGAATTTCTTCTTGCTAACTTAGAGAATTCTGTGAAGTTGAGTCACTGAATATATTCCAGCTTAAATTTTTGGAGTAAAGAGCAGTCAAGGGACTACACAAAAGACAAATTATGACTAAGATCAGATTCTATTATTGAATGGTGCAGTAGTTTAGAGGAAAGATATGGCCTTCTTCTATCTCTTTGTCCTATGACTTTATATCCAAAATTTGGACATGTCTTTTCAGTAGGACCTACATGCACTGTGCATTCACATATTTGCAAAAAAAAAAAAGCATTTCTGATCTCTGCAAATCTCCTTTGGGAGATTATAATGCAAGACATGATTGTCTGCTTAATAAATGTAAAACACGTTTTAAAAGAAAATAAACCAGAGTTCTGACATACAGTTAATTCCATTTTCTGTGCGGCGTACCTCCAAGCTACAAAATTTTGAAGAATAATTTTAGATCATTATCTGAAAGCTGGATTTGTCTAAAGGACTTGAAGCAGTAAATGTTGAAACATGACAGCTGAGATTATTTGGAAATGTACGTCAATAATACTTACACAAGCCTTTTCTTCAGTGGGCTTAGTTTGTCTACCCAGGATGCATCTGTCAACGTCCTTTCTCCATCTGCATTTATATTCTACATTTAGTAAAGAAAAATTGTTAGGCTTGTCAAAATTAACATTAAACCTCAACCAACAGTTTAACTCATTAAAAAAGGGATAAATAGAAATAGAGCTTTCAAAAATTCAAAATCAAAAAGTCAAATTATAAAAACATTTTATGCAGTTATCCTTAAAAATGTTTCTTATGTGTTCAAGCTGGTGGTGGATAAAGTGAGGCATGGGTGGAAAAGCATGGGACATTTGAATAGATATGGAGGCAAGTCCATCATACAACATTCACACAACTTAAAATTATTAAGCCACAATGTAAATTCAGAAAAGTTCTTGTAACATGATTTTCATAACAGAAGAAAGTAATAACACAATTAAATGCAGAGCAAGAAAACAATATTTGCCATATCAACTTTGCAACACATAAAGGATCCTTCTTACTCAACTTTTTGCTGTGTGTTTAAATACTTAACAACAACCCACGTGCCTGTTACGAACTCTGTATACCTCAGAGGTAAATGAATCTTAAAAATATCTTTTAAAAAAATTTTTAAAACTGAGATTTCAAAATGCAGCTGATTAGCTGGAAACTACTGAAAGAACTCAATGGGCCAACCAGCATCTGTGGAAGCAAAGGGATATCTTTGACTGAGAATGTGTGTATAAGGAGTCCTTGCATTCATTAGTAATCTAGAATTAATAATGGTACAATTTTGTTTTTGAAACAACTCTGTCAAGCGAGATGGAGTTTGAAGCATCCTTCTCAAATTTGTTTGCCCACAGAAATCCACTTCCAACTTCAGTAATCGCTTTGTAGTAGACAGATATCACTTGTACATACATGCAGAAACTGAGCTCAAACAAATGCCAACTTGTTCACTGAAGCATAGTAGAAAACAGGTCTTCCGTCTACAAATCAGAAGTTCCCAACCAACCTACTGTCACCGTCCAACCATAAAGGTCCACAGTAAGGTCACAGAAAAAGTGGACCACTTCCCAGTGCCCGGGACTGACCACTCAATGAAGGCAGATGCTAATGATGAAATTCACAATAATTGAACTCGGGAATTTCTGAATTCGTATGTTTCAGCGCCGGCCTCGGGAACAGAAATTCCCGAGTCCGATCCACTGACAGACCGCTCCTGAGCACGCTCTCCATCCCTACCAGGTTGATGTGGAGCATCAAAAACTCAAAATCCCAAAACCCAATAATTAAACCACTGCGTTGCTTAGTAATAATTGTAGCTTTAATCGGGGCAGGGCTTTTCTCACGTTATCCTTTAAAATTGTTCCGATCGTTGACCGCTGTAGCTTAACACTTTTCCAATGATTGATGGCGTTTCACCTCTTTCCAATTGCTTTATTATTTCCACTTTATTTTCAATCGCGATTGTGATTATTTTCGCAAACAGAAACACTGCGGATTCAGAGCTCCACTGCCGGGTCCTAATGTCCACTGCACTGAGACAGGTTAAATAAGGTCCGGGGTTCTGCTGGGTCCTAAGGTCCACGGCATTGAGACAGGTGGAATAAGGGACTTGAGCATTCACGTTTTTTGGTATCCACGAGGGGTCCCGGAACCAATCCCTCGCGGATAAGCAGGGCCGACTGTACTTTCACTCTACTGCCCCTGTAGTGCATTGTGTACAATGCTGGGCAGGGAATTTAAAAAAATCATCTGAACAAGAAGCTTTCTTCCAGTTTTTAAATGAGAAATTCTTGTGAAAAATGTTGCAGTTGAAGGGTAAATAAAGAAGGGATGGAGATAAATGTCTTTCCACCATGTGGGCTCAAATTGAAATCTGAATTAACCTGAGCAGGAAATGTTATAAAAAAAAGCTTATGTACAGGAAGTAATGTTTGTACAGACAAAACAAATTGCATACAAAAAGAACTTGAGAGGCCAGAACAGTAAGCTTTGGACTACATATCCATAGCATCAGCTGGCAAAAAGCATGTGCTGGGGCAGTAAAACCACAAGGGAAGGTGCTGGTGAGTTTAGGGAGTGGGGCAGATCAAGTACAATTTAGCCCATCGAGTAACCTCGGGAGCATTCTACTAACGTGTTGCTAAGTAGCAGCATTGTCTTCTGGGTGGAGGGATGCTGATACTTGCCTGAAAAGATTACTCAGCTGTGAAGCTGTGAGACGACATGTCTGCAACTGATGAAAAATGATTAAGTTTGCTACACTGAAAGTGACATAGCACAGTGTCGCACGAGGAAGCACCAATGCTGTTCTGTGAATGTCACAACTCAAGATCATTATATTAATGGTTTTTTCACAAATAACTTTATTCACAACATTGTTATAAATACCTAAATAACATCCAGGGAAAATTGTTAGTGCACTTTATGCCTTATCAGCATAAATGATTTGGCTATAACTTGAATTTCAATGTTAATCTAAATGATGCATAAGTTTTTGGTGAGTTACTCTTTCCCTCAGAGTAGTTACTTACACTGTCAAGCAGAAGTGGACCTGTTGATTCAGATGTGTTTGGAGAACTTACATCACTTTTGACAAAGAAATATATAATAGCACTAAAATAAAAAAATAAGTAGATTAATATTTTACAGAAAAATATATTTCCAAGTTCTAAATATCTTCAAATTAATCTTCAAGTTTGCAACTAAGTTGGACTACAGCAAATGAGTCAATGGTTTTGGTTTTGTATAAACAAGATCACTTCTGATATAAAAGAATGAAATAGGAATCACAATTATTTTTAAAATAGCAAATCTTGTTTCAAGAACAAAGCAGATCATACAAATCCAGGAAAAGAATACAAACTGTAACAATTCCTCTTATTTCATGGGAGTTGTCTGAACAGGTTTACCTTAAGAAAGCCAGAGCAGCCCCAGTGTAGTTTAAGTAAGGTTTTGCAACTTCCTCAGGGTCAATTCCAAACCAACCAAATCTGAAACAAATTATACAGTGCAGTTAGAACACTTGTGAACGATTGAACATTTGAACTACAACCATTTGAAGCTGAATCAATAGAATCACATTAAAACTGAAGTTGAACTTTGAAGCATTATCCGATCTAAATTTGCTTTTACTCAGTAGGTTTTGAAAAGTTAACAAAATGAAGAAACCACGTTGCATCTACTAGGTTCTGAAAATGACATATCAGTTAGAAAATGGTATTATAATTATCACCTGAATAACAAAGAATTTGGTTGTTTTTAAATATTCATAGTAGTAATAATATTCCAAAGATTATTAGATTTCCAGTACTAGTTTTTCAGAAGTGGATCAGCCAACGAACATTAAGCAGGTATTTATCTGGGGTTTCAAGGACATTTAGGAGTTCATTTTACTAAAAAACTAATTACTGAAAATTAAAGTTATTACGTAATTGAGAAATCTCTCTTGTAGCCAAGAAATGGCTTAATTACCTTCTGGACATGTTGAACAGTGATCCACAACAGAGGAAATATATGATAGCAATCAAAGCAGGAATACAAAAATGGTACAAATGTTTTCTACATTCAAAAACAGATCTTAAGTATATAGTTGTGCTGGTGAACATAGAACATAGAATAGTACAGCACAGTACAGGCCCTTCGGCCCACAGTGTTGTGCTGACCCTCAAACCCTGCCTCCCATATAAGCCCCCACCTTAGATTCCTCCATATACCTGTCTAGTGGTCCCTTAAACTTCACTGGTGTATCTGCCTCCACCACTGACTCAGGCAGTGCATTTCACGCACCAACCACTCTCTCAGTAAAAAACCTTCCTCTAATATCCCCCTTGAACTTCCCACCCCTTACCTTAAAGCCATGTCCTCTTGTATCGAGCAGTGGTGCCCTGGGGGAGAGGCGCTGGCTATCCACTCTATCTATTCCTCTTATTATCTTGTACACCTCTATCATGTCTCCTCTCATCCTCCTTCTCTCCAAAGAGTAAAGCCCTAGCTCCCTTAATCTCTGATCATAATGCATACTTTCTAAACCAGGCAGTATCCTGGTAAATCTCCTCTGTACCCTTTCCAATACTTCCACATCTTTCCTATAGTGAGGCGACCAGAACTGGACACAGTACTCCAAGTGTGGCCTAACCAGAGTTTTATAGAGCTGCATCATTACATTGCGACTCTTAAACTCTATCCCTTGACTTATGAAAGCTAACACCCCATAAGCTTTCTTAACTACCCTATCTACCTGTGAGGCAACTTTCAGGGACCTTGGACATGTACCCTGAGATCCCTCTGCTCCTCCACACTACCAATTATCCTCCCATTTACTTTGTACTCTGCCTTGGAGTTTGTCCTTCTAAAGTGTACCACCTCACATTTCTCCGTGTTGAACTCCATCTGCCACTTCTCAGCCCACTTCTGCATCCTATCAATGTCTCTCTGCAATCTTTGACAATCCTCTACACTATCTACAACACCACCAACCTTTGTGTCATCTGCAAACTTGCCAACCCACCCTTCTACCCCCACATCCAGGTCGTTAATAAAAATCACGAAAAGTAGAGGTCCCAGAACAGATCCTTGTGGGACACTACTAGTCACAATCCTCCAATCTGTATGTACTCCCTCCACCACCACCCTCTGCCTTCTGCAGGCAAGCCAATTCTGAATCCACCTGGCCAAACTTCCCTGGATCCCATGCCTTCTAACTTTCTGAATAAGCCTACCATGTGGAACCTTGTCAAATGCCTTACTAAAATCCATATGGATCACATCCACTGCACTACCCTCATCTATATGCCTGGTGACCTCCTCAAAGAACTCTATCAGGCTTGTTAGACACGATCTGCCCTTCACAAAGCCATGCTGACTGTCCCTGATCAGACCATGATTCTCTAAATGCCTATAGATCCTATCTCTAAGAATCTTTTCCAACAGCTTTCCCACCACAGACGTAAGGCTCACTGGTCTATAATTACCTGGACTATCCCTACTACTTTTTTTGAACAAGGGAACAACATTCGTCTCCCTCCAATCCTCCGGTACCATTCCCGTGGACAATGAGGACATAAAGATCCTAGCCAGAGGCTCAGCAATCTCTTCTCTCGCCTCGTGGAGCAGCCTGGGGAATATTCCGTCAGGCTCCGGGGACTTATCTGTCCTAATGTATTTTAACAACTCCAACACCTCCTCTCCCTTAATATCAGCATGCTCCAGAACATCAACCTCACTCATATTGTCCTCACCATTATCAAGTTCCTTCTCATTGGTGAATACCGAAGAGAAGTATTCATTGAGGACCTCGCTCACTTCCACAGCCTCCAGACACATCTTCTCACCTTTATCTCTAATCGGTCCTACCTTCACTCCTGTCATCTTTTTTTTCTTCACATAATTGAAGAATGCCTTGGGGTTTTCCTTTACCCTACTCACCAAGGCCTTATCATGCCCCCTTCTTGCTCTTCTCAGCCCCTTCTTAAGCTCCTTTCTTGCTTCCCTATATTCCTCAATAGACCCATCTGATCCTTGCTTCCTAACCCTCATGTATGCTGCCTTCTTCCACCTGACTAGATTTTCCACCTCACTTGTCACCCATAGTTCCTTCACCCTACCATTCTTTATCTTCCTCACCGGGACAAATTTATCCCTTACATCCTGCAAGAGATCTCTAAACATCGACCACATGTCCATAGTACATTTCCCTGCAAAAACATCATCCCAATTCACACCTGCAAGTTCTAGCCTTATAGCCTCATAATTTGCCTTTCTCCAATTAAAAATTTTCCTGTCCTCTTTGATTCTACCCTTTTCCATGATAATTATAAAGGCCAGGGAGCGGTGGTCACTGTCCCCCAGATGCTCACCCACTGAGAGATCTGTGACCTGACCCGGTTCATTACCTAGTACTAGATCTAGTATGGCATTCCCCCTGGTCGGCCTGTCCACATACTGTGACAGGAATCCATCCTGGACACACTTAACAAATTCTGCCCCATCTAAACCCTTGGAACTAATCAGGTGTCAAGTAACATTTATAGACATAGAAATCATACAGCACAGTACAGGCCCTTCGGCCCACAAAGTTGTACCGAACATGTCCCCACCTTAGAAATTACTAGGGTTACTCATAGCCCTCTATTTTCCTAAGCTCCATGTACCTATCCAAAAGTCTCTTAACAGACCCTATCATATCTGCCTCCACCACCGTTGCTGGCAGCTCATTCCACGCACTCACCACTCTCTGCGTAAAAAACTTACCCATGACATCTCCTCTGTACCTACTCCCAAGCACCTTAAACCTGTGTCCTCTTGTGGCAGCCATTTCAGCCCTGGGAAAAAGCCTCTGACTATCCACACGATCAATACCTCTCATCATCTTATACACCTCTATCAGGTCACCTCTCATCCTCTGTTGCTCCAAGGAGAAAAGGCCGAATTCACTCAACCTGTTTTCATAAGGCATGCTCCCCAATCCAGGCAACATCCTTGTAAGTCTCCTCTGCACCCTTTCAATGGTTTCCACATCCTTCCTGTGGTGAGGTGACCAGAACTGAGCATAGTACTCCAAGTGGGGTCTGACCAGGGTCCTATATAGCTGCAACATTACCTCTCGGCTCCTAAATTCAATTCCGTGATTGATGAAGGCCAATACACTGTATGCCTTCTTAACCACAGAGTCAACCTGCGCAGCTGCTTTGAGCATCCTATGGACTCGGACCCCAAGATCCCTCTGATCCTCCACACTGCCAAGAGTCTTACCATTAATACTATGCTTAAACAAAACTTTGGGATATAGCTGGATACTAAGCTATTTGGATTTTAGTAGCCCTAGAGATGAAGGTCCTATGAAAAAAATTTAAGGGCTAAACCAGCCTAGGTAATACATTTGTTTAGACTATTGAAAGACATTAATAAACTATCTCACATAACTGAAAGAAACACAGTTGTCATTTTTCAGTTGAAGATCAAAGTTTTCACTAAGAAGTCTATTACGTCCAGCAATGGACCGTTTTACAGGAATAATTTAAACAGTAGAATCTCAACAATTTGAAGAGTAGAATTTCAAATTTCCAGGGTTGCAACTGTTGAAATAAAAGATAGTTGTACTAATCTCCATTTATCTATCAGACAAATCCATCTGTTGGGCGAATATGTGCTTGGATTTTACGCAGTTTCAATGGGAGCTCTTATTATGGGAACCACCAGGTTCAACAGCAAGTTGAAGATTATGGAGGAGCTCATATCATTGGTTTTCAACTGCAGTCTTCCATGGCTTTCATATTATCAACACCCGAAATAAGTCAGTAGAATGGAAGTTTTTGTTTTCAGAAATTAACTTTTGTTTTGGAGGTAACAGCAACTTCTCTGGACCGTAACAGTGTCAATATACAGAGAGCAATATACAAAAATTCAACCACGGCAATTCAGAATGGGTTGTGCTTCAAAGGAAATTGATGGCTGGAAGAGTAAAATCATTACCAAGAGAAAGCATTTAATATGAGCAAAGAAGTAGATGTGAGAGTAAGAAAGAAACATAGAAGCATAGAAAATAGGTGCAGGAGTAGGCCATTCGGCCCTTCGAGCCTGCACCGCCATTCAGTATGATCATGGCTGATCATCCAACTCAGAACCCTGTACCAGCCTTCCCTCCATACCCCCTGATCCCTTTAGCCACAAGGGCCATATCTAACTCCCTCTTAAATATAGCCAATGAACTGGCCTCAACTGTTTCCTGTGGCAGAGAATTCCACAGATTCACCACTCTCTGTGTGAAGAAGTTTTTCCTCATCTCGGTCCTAAAAGGCTTCCCCTTTATCCTCAAACTGTGACCCCTCGTTCTGGACTTTCCCAACATCTGGAACAATCTTCCTGCATCTAGCCTGTCCAATCCCTTTAGGATTTTATACATTTCAATAAGATCCCCCCTCAATCTTCTAAATTCCAATGAGTATAAGCCTAGCCGATCCAGTCTTTCATCATATGAAAGTCCTGCCATCCCAGGAATCAATCTGGTGAACCTTCTTTGTACTCCCTCAATGGCAAGGATGTCTTTCCTCAGATTAGGGGACCAAAACTGCACAAAATACTCCGGGTGTGGTCTCACCAAGGCCTTGTACAACTGCAGTAGTACCTCCTTGCTCCTGTACTCAAATCCTCTTGCTATGAATGCCAGCATACCATTGGCCTTTTTCACCGCCTGCTGTACCTGCATGTACCAATGACTGGTGTATAATGACACTCAGGTCTCGTTGTACCTCCCCTTTTCCTAATCGGCTACCGTTCAGATAATAATCTGTTTTCCTATTTTTGCCACCAAAGTGGATAACCTCACATTTATCCACATTAAATTGCATCTGCCATGAATTTGCCCACTCACCTAACCTATCCAAGTCACCCTGCATCCTCTTAGCATCCTCCTCACAGCTAACACTGCTGCCCAGCTTCGTGTCATCTGCAAACTTGGAGATGCTGCATTTAATTCCCTCACCTAAGTCATTAATATATATTGTAAACAACTGGGGTCCCAGCACTGAGCCTTGCGGTACCCCACTAGACACTGCCTGCCATTCTGAAAAGGTCCCGTTTATTCCCACTCTTTGCTTCCTGAGCTGCCAACCAATTCTCTATCCACATCAATACCTTACCCCCAATACCATATACTTTAAGTTTGCACAGTAATCTCCTGTGTGGGACCTTGTCAAAAGCCTTTTGAAAATCCAAATATACCACATCCACTGGTTCTCCCCTATCCACTCTACTAGTTACATCCTCAAAAAATTCTATGAGATTCGTCAGACATGATTTTCCTTTCACATATCCATGCTGACTTTGTCCGATGATTTCACCACTTTCCAAATGTGCTGTTATGACATCTTTGATGACTGACTCTAGCATTTTCCCCACCACCGATGTTAAGCTAACCGGTCTATCGTTCTCCAGTTTCTCTCTCCCTCCTTTTTTAAAAGGCAGGTTGCATTAGCCACCCTCCAATCCTCAGGAACTAATCCAGAATCTAAAGAGTTTTGAAAAATTATCACTAATGCATCCACTATTTCTTGGGCTACTTCCTTAAGCACTCTGGGATGCCGACGATCTGGCCCTGGGGAATTATCTGCCTTTAATCCCTTCAATTTACCTAACACCACTTCCCTACTAACATGTATTTTCGTCAGTTCCTCCATCTCACTGGACCCTCTGACCCCTACTATTTCTGGAAGAGTATTTATGTCCTCCTTAGTGAAGACAGAACCAAAGTAGTTATTCCATTGATCTGCCATGTCCTTGCTCCCCATAATCAATTCACCTGTTTCTGTCTGTAGGGGACCTACATTTGTCTTAACCAATCTTTTTCTTTTCACATATCCATAAAAGCTTTTACAGTCACTTTTTATGTTCCCTGCCAGTTTTCTCTCATAATCTTTTTCCCCTTTCCTAATTAAGCCTTTTGTCCTCCTCTGCTGGACTCCGAATTTCTCCCAGTCCTCAGGTGAGCCACTTTCTCTGGCTAATTTGTATGCTGCTTCTTTGGAATTGATACTATCCCTAATTTCTCTTGTCAGCCACGGGTGCACTACCTTCCTTGATTTATTTTTTTGCCAAACTGGGATGAACAATTGTTGTAGTTCATCCGTGCGATCTTTAAATGCTTGCCATTGCATATCCACCGTCAACACTTTAAGTGTCATTTGCCAGTTTATCTTCGCTAATTCACGTCTCATACCTTCAAAGTTACCCTCCTTTAAGTTCAGAACCTTTGTTTCTGAATTAACTATGTCACTCTCCATCTTAATGAAGAATTCCACCATATTATAGTCACTCTTACCCAAGGGGCCTCTCACGACAAGATTGCTAATTAACCCTTCCTCATTGCTCAATACCCAGTCTAGAATAGCCTGCTCTCTAGTTGGTTCGAAAAACCATCCCGCATACATTCCAAGAAATCCTCTTCCTCAGCACCCTTACCAATTTGGTTCACCCAATCTATATGTAGATTGAAGTCACCCATTATAACTGCTGTTCCTTTATTGCACACGTTTCTAATTTCCTGTTTAGTACCATCTCCGACCTCACTACTACTGTTAGGTGGCCTGTACACAACTCCCACCAGCGTCTTCTGCCCCTTAGTGTTATGCAGAACTCCAAGTACAGAAACAAAAAATAAATGCAAAATAGAAGTAGAGGATGAACCAACAGTTTGTTTTTATTCATGCATGGGTGGTCTTTATTAATTACCCTTATCTCTCCTGAATTGAGGGCAATCATGAATCAACCAAACTCATGCAGATTTGTACTGGGGCAGTGGCCAGATGGTCAGGGATTTTGGATCCTCCTCCCGAAACTGTCAAGAAGGCAAAGTCAAAGTTGCTCAGTGCCCACACGCTAAAGTCTGATGGGCCAATTTTGATATAAATAAATACAATTGAAGATCATATATGACTCTAATATCCATAATGTTTTAGAAAATAAATTTGCAAGCTTTCCTTGATTGTTTAATTCCACCTCTGCTGCCCTTCAAGTAAACTGCCTTTCAGAGAGAAAATACTTCTATGGACCACTTGGTGGCAGCAGAAGCCAAAAATTGATTATAATCATCTCAGGATACAATGGCTTCAAAGCAATTATGGATACTTTGCAAACACGAGGAATTCTGCAGATGCTGGAATTCAAGCAACACACATCAAAGTTGCTGGTGAACACAGCGGGCCAGGCAGCATCCTGGGGGACTCGGCCTGAAACGTCGACTGTACCTCTTCCTAGAGATGCTGCCTGGCCTGCTGCGTTCACCAGCAATTATGGATACTTACTAGTGTTTGCAATAGTGCTTTTTAAAATCCTCACTTCCACTTTCTCATGCACTCACCACTCCTCCCCTAGGCCCTCTCACATCGGTTTTGCTTTGATAAACCAAAATAAGCAATAACGTTAACAACAGGAATTCTGCAGATGCTGGAAATTCAAGCAACACACATCAAAGTTGCTGGTGAACGCAGCAGGCCAGGCAGCATCTGTAGGAAGAGGTGCAGTCGACGTTTCAGGCTGAGACCCTTCGTCAGGACTAACTGAAGGAAGAGTGAGTAAGAGATTTGAAAGTTGGAGGGGGAGGGAGAGATCCAAAATGATAGGAGAAGACTGTCCCATGATCCTCTCGTATCCCTTTTGCCTATCACCTGTCCAGCTCTTGGCTCTATCCCTCCCCCTCCTGTCTTCTCCTATCATTTTGGATCTCCCCCTCCAACTTTCAAATCCCTTACTCACTCTTCCTTCAGTTAGTCCTGACGAAGGGTCTCGGCCTGAAACGTCGACTGCACCTCTTCCTACAGATGCTGCCTGGCCTGCTGCGTTCACCAGCAACTTTGATGTGTGTTGCTTGTAAGCAATAACATTGCTGGCCTGTGGAAATAGTAAACTGCATTACGTTATCTTCAAATGCTGATAGTGAATTCACTGTCTCCACGTTACAAGGCTGTGATTCAATCTTGCATGGGGGCAATAGTTCAACTGCTAAATTAATGAAGATGTTGACTACTGTCCTGTACTTCTAACAAAAGATATAATTTTCGTAAACACAAAATACTCTGCAGATGCTGGGGTCAAAGCAACACTCACAACATGCTGGAGGAACTCAGCAGGTCGGGCAGCATCTGTGGAAGCGATCAGTCAATGTTTCGGGCCAGAACCCTTCACCAGGACTGTAGAGGGAAGGGGCAGAGGCCCTATAAAGAAGGTGGGGGGAGGGTGGGAAGGAGAAGGCTGGTAGGTTCCAACTGAAAAACCAGTAAGGGGAAAGAAAAAGGGGCGGGGGAGGGGAAGCAGGGAGGTGATAGGCTGGAAAGGTGAAGAAGGAATAGGGGCAAACACAATGGGTAGTAGAAGGAGGCGTTGTTGCTCGTGGCTCTACACATTGAAATATAATCTAAAATAGTAATTTTAATTTCTATGTTTCCCCAATTCAAAATAACTGCTCCTCGGATATCTTTAGCAAAAATCTACAATTTATCCCACTTTCCAATGTAAGCAAGAACTCTGATTAGAGATTCATATACGTTGGAACTCCATTTGTTAAATAAAATCTACTCCAACCTAGATGGCTCAATGAGAAACAAATTAGGTTAACTTTATTCTGACTGGCCGTTCCGCACAGATTGTTATTCTGTGTTGTTAGAGAAAGACTCTGAATATTGTGTATGGCTGAAACTAATTCAAGCTGTTATTCGTGGAAATATTTTTATATACCTAATGCAGACTAATATGAAGCCTCATGGGACTTAACCCAAAAACAGAAACTGCCAGATGTAAACGTCAATTTATTTTGTACGTTCTGTATTTACATAACATTAGTTGTACACACAAATCCAAAGTTCTCCTTCACACTGTCGAGAATGTTATTCTCCCTAGGCGATGAAGGATTGCAATGCAGGGAAAGTACACCCAAGAACAGAGAGTTCTGGATGTTGGCCTCAATCTTTCAGAACCGCACACACTTTCACTGCCAGCTTGGTATATTCATTTACTATACAAAACATGTTTATTAACTGAAGTAATTACTATGTATTTAAAGGGGAAACAAGTCAATCATTTTGTATATAAGCTAATACCCAGAGAGACAGAAATTCACTTCACCTGCCCAATTCACTTCACACACAGTGGTCATAGCCCACAGAACTAGTCTCCACATGTTCATATCACCAATTTAGAAATGGTTCAAATTATATTTCAGGGATAAATTAACAGTTCTAATTCATTTTTAAGTTTCTTTACCATAAACCTGTGATGTCAATATCTTGGAGTCATGCAACAATTATGACACCTGAGACCAGTTCACCATGGTTCTATGCTGGTCAAGATAGTTTCTGAGCCCAATTCCACCTTCCAGCACTACATCCATTATTATAGAGTCATAGAACACTACAGCACAGAAACAGGCCATTTGGCTCATCTAGTCTGTGTTGAACCATTCACCTGCCTAGTCCCATCGACCTGCACCCAGACCGCAGGTCTCCATATCCCTCTCATCCATGTACATATCCAAATTTCGATTAAATGCTGAAGTCCACCCTACACCAACCACTTGCACTGGCAGCTTGTTCCACACTCTCACCACCCTCTGAGTGAAAAAGTTACCCCCCATATTCCCCTTAAACTTTTCACCTTTCACTCTTAACTCATGACCTTTCGTAGCTGTTCAGTGGAAAATGCCTGCTTGCATTTACCCGATCCATACTCCTCATAATTTTGCATACTGCACCTCTGTCAAATCTCTCCTCATTCTTCTACGTTCTAGGGAATAAAGTCCTCATTTATTCAGCCTTTCCCTATAACTCAGGTCCTCCAGTCCCAGCAACATCCTTATAAATTTTCTCTGCACTCTTTCAATCTTATTTACATCTTCCTTGTCGGTAGGTGACCAAAATTGCGTACAATACTCCAAATTAGGCCTCACCAATGTCTTATACAATTTCAACATAACATCCCAACTCCTGTGCTCAATACATTGATTTATGAAGGGCAATTTGTCAATAACTTTATGACCCTATCTACTTGCCAAGCCATTTTCAAGGAATTATGTGTCTGTATTCCCAGATCCCTCTGTTCTACCACACTCCTCAGTATCCTACTGCTCACTGTAAGACCTACCCTGGTTGGTCCTCCCAAAATGCAATAACTCACACTTGTCTGCACTAAATTCCACCTGCCATTTCTCAGCCCATTTTTTCCAGCTGGTCCAGATCCCACTGAAAGATTTGAGTCTTCCTTGTTGTCCACCACACTCCCAATCTTGGTGTCATCTGTAAATTTGCTGATCCAGTTTACCACATTATCATCCAAATCGTTGATATAGATGACAAACAACAACAGACCCAGCACTGATCCCTGCAACGCTTCACTAGTCACAAGCCTTTAGTCAGGAAGGCAACCGTCTACAACCACTCTGTCTTATTCTGCAAAGCCAATAATCCAATTTACTACTTCAACTTGAATACCAAGCGACTGAACCTTCTTGACCAACCTCCCATGCGGAACCTTGTCAAAAGCCTTGCTAAAGTCCATGTACTCAACATCTGCCTTGCCTTCATCACTTTCCTGGTAACTTCCTTGAAAAACTCTAAGATTGGTTAGACATGACTAACCATGCACAAAGCCACGTTGACTATCCATCATCTGTCCCTGTCTATCCAAATACTTATATATCTGGTCCCTTAGAACACCTTCCAATAACTTTCCTACTACTGATGTCAGGCTCACCAGTCTCAGCTATTCCTGCACATCACAGTATCATTTAAATATAATGTGGATTTCTGCCACGACCATGCCATATGTCCCATAAATCTATTACCATGGGTACAACAATATTTCCTCTTCTCCCTCTAATCGCTCTTCCAATTATTTTACATTCCATGGCTCTTGTCTTTTGAGCGCTTTGTTAAGGAAACAGATTTGTCCCAGTTACCCTAGCTTGACATCTCATCAATTAACTCATCAGCCTTGTCTGATCCAAGGAAAAGAACCAGAGCTTATCTAAACTTTCCTCATACCTGAAATATTCCAGCTCTGGAAAATTCCTTGCAAAATCCCTGGGTACTTCTCCAGTGCAATTGCATCACTCTTATAATTTGATGACCAAATCTGTGTGCAGCACTCAGTATGTGATTTAAGTAGTGAGGTATGTGGGTGAAGCAATATTCTCCTGCTCTTCGATTCCATACCCCATTCATTTAAATAAACTCACTAACTTTTTGGAAAACATTAAATGCAGATAAGTGTTGTACTAATTTTATTTTATTGCTTTTAATTACTAGTTTTAATTAAATATATAATTATTAACATCCTTAATATTTACAGTATTTTTTAAAATACCTGTTTTTCAGTCTTTGATAGATGGCAGGCACAAGGTGCCAGAAGTTACTAGAGCCAGTGCCTAAAGATATATTTTCCGAGGCTTATTCACAGTACGGAGCTTGTTCTGCCTTATCCGCTGGGTGAGGAGGGAAAGTTTCCAGTCCTGACAGTAACCCTGGCTCAGGACTGTTAGACCCAACAATTGCCTCTTTCACTTAGAATGAAGAAACATCTGGCCTCTACCTAATCATGTCAACTGCATCTCAGTACAAACAATAACTAAACATTCACTTTCATACACTAATTAATCCCAGATACAGTCTGTAGCAATTTTTCAAGGCTACTCAATGGACAAAGCTGTAGTGAAGTGACATTCAAATTCCTCTGAAAGTTACTGTAATATCAAAGTGCCAGAATGAATGAACAATAGTTGGAAAATATCAACTCATTCCTAATAAAAATTCTCAACTGGCAATTATATTTTTCAGTCTAAAGTAAAAGTGATGTCATTATTGGGACAATGCAGTTTGTTATCTGGACTTACCTAGAACTAGCCCATCCCATCAAGAGATTAAATGCCGCCCAGATTAAAACTCCAAGGCCTAAACCAATAGTTTTCAAAATTGGAACAACAGTTATATTCCCTAAAAACAAAGATAGGAAACCAAAACATTAATTCTCGAATTCAGATTCATTTGTTAAATAAACATAATAGAACTGAAACTGAGATTTATGGACCACTCTGTTATGATCGACAACTAGGAAATTATGCTCTGTAACCTTCTGGTTTAATAGGCTTACCTAGTAGTTGCACCTCGATTCATGTTAACAGCATTTATGCAAACCTTCCACTAAAGTATTCATGTATTCATTTTAAATGACAATATTGTGATTAACTTACAACTGTTTGGAAACAGTTTGGATATATGTCATAAACACAAGAGACCCTGCAAATGCTGGAAATCCAGAGTAACACACACCAAATGCTGGAGGAACTCAGCAGGCCAGGCAGCATCTATGGAGAGGGATAAACTGTCGACATTTTGGGCTGAGACCCTTTTTGAGGTATACATCATGTCATTTTTAAAAAATGTTTTAAATAATGTACTTTTAGCAAATACAAAACCAATTTCAATGAAATGACTGGCATAGCAAGTTGACAATATTGGGCTGGATTAGAGGTGTAGAAATGGGAATTACCACTCATTTAAATTAAAAATTTGATAGCACTATTGAGACTGAAATGCTCATTGAGTGAGTTAGCTTGTAATGTATGGCAAATGTGAGTCAATGCATAACTATTGCAGACTCTAAATGAGCTACTGTTGAGGGGCAGATCTAGTTCTATTTTTTGTAATCTATTCATTGTACCACTATGACATGAAAAATGAAATTATTCTTAGTTGCATGTTGTATTGCTTTCCCTGCCTAACCCCAAACATGAAATATTACTCATTAATTCTTAGTGCTTTGATAGAAGGAATCAACACTTTACATTGATGTTATAGTATTTAAATTTGAAAGGTCAAGGCCTAAATCTTAACCTTCATTTACATTCTATTCAAGATAAGGCGCTGAAAATGCAAACTGGAAGCAGTTTCTGTAAGAATTTCATTCAATTTCTTTTGATGTGCCACCCACAAGCAGTCTGAAAAATAAACTGGAGGCCTGTTAGGTAAGAAAATCGACAGCACAAGGCCACAATTTAGGGAGGAATGGAAAGTTTAAATGTGAAAAAAATGCAGTTTAAAATTTAAAAATTCACAGTTTAAATGCACAGTTTCCCGAGCATAGGTTGGGATGGCACTCATTATCAGGGTAGACAGACACAAATAAAAGTGAGTCATATTAGAACAGAACACATTACAGCTCAGTACAGGCCCTTCAGCCCACAATGTTGTGCTGACCTTTCAACCTACTCTGTTATCAATCTAATCATTCCCTCCCAGATAGCCTTCCATTTCTCTTTCATCCATGTGCCCATCTTAAAGTTTCTAAATTGGCTCTACCACCACCACCGGGGATGTCCCACACACTCAGCACTCCATGTGTGAAAAAAAACTTAGCTCTGATATCCCCCCACAATCACCCTAAAATTATGCACCTTGTATTAGCTATTTCTGCCCTGCGAAAAATGTTTCTGGCTATCCATTCAATCTATGCCTCTTACTAACTTGTATAATTCTATCAAGTCACCTTTCACCCTCTTTCCTTCAAAGAGTTAAACTCCAGCTCACTCAACCTATGCTCAGAAGACATGCTCTCTAATCCAGGCAGCATGCTGGTAAATCTCCTCTGCACCCTCTCCAAACCTTCCATGTACTTCCTATAATGAGACGACCCAAACTGAACACAATATTCCAAATGTGGTCTAACCGGGGTTTTATACAACTGCAGCATTACTTTGAGGCTCTTGAACTCAGTCCCCTGACCAATAAAGGTTATCACACTATACACCTTATTAACAACCCTCTCAGATGCACGGCAATTTTGAGGGATCTATGGACCTAGATCCACGATCTCTCTATTCCTCCACATTGCCATTAACCTTCAAATTTGACCTTTCAAAATGAATCACTTCACATTTTTCTGGGTTGAACTCCATGTGCCACTTCTCAGCCCAGCTATGCATCCTACCGATGCATCACCGTAACTCATGAATGCTTTTAACACTATCCACAACTCCACTAACTTTGGTGTCATCTTTAAACTTACTAACCACAACCTTCCACTTCTTCATCCAAGAAATTAAAAAAAAAAATTACAGAGAGCAGAAATGCCAAGAACAAGAAATACCTGCAGAACACATTGGTCACTAACCTCCAGGCAACATAAGTTCCATCTATAACCACCCTCTGCCTGCTTTGAATCCACACAACCAAGTTTCCCTGGATCCCATGCCTCCTGACTTTCTGAATGAGCCTACCACGGGGAGCTTTATCAAAAACCTTACTAAAGTCGATATATGGCACATCTGCTGCTCTACCTTCTCCAATAATTTGCCCACCATTGAAGTGAGAATGACAGGTCTGTAGTTCCCAGGGTTATTGCTACTCTTCTTCTTGAACCTCCAATCCTCTGGCACTACTCTTGTGGCCAGTGAGGGCACAAACATCATTGCCAAGGATGCAGTAATCACTTCCTGTTTCCCACAGAGACCCAGGTATTTCCCCAGCAATCCCTTTCCCTGTTTCCCACAGAGACCTGGGGCATTTCCCCAGCAATCCCTTCCCCTGCTTCCCAGAGAGACCTGGGGCATTTCCCCAGCAATCCCTTCCCCTGTTTCCCACAGAGAACTGGGGCATTTCCCCAGCAATCCCTTCCCCTGTTTCCCACAGAGACCTGGGGCATTTCCCCAGCAATCCCTTTCCCTGTTTCCCACAGAGACCTGGGGCATTTCCCCAGCAATCCCTTCCCCTGCTTCCCAGAGAGACCTGGGGCATTTCCCCAGCAATCCCTTCCCCTGTTTCCCACAGAGACCTGGGGCATTTCCCCAGCAATCCCTTCCCCTGCTTCCCACAGAGACTTGGGGCATTTCCTCAGCAATCCCTTCCCCTGTTTCCCACAGAGACCTGGGGCATTTCCTCAGCAATCCCTTCCCCTGTTTCCCACAGAGACCTGGGGCATTTCCTCAGCAATCCCTTCCTGTTTCCCACAGAGACCTGGGGCATTTCTTCAGCAATCCCTTCCCCTGTTTCCCACAGAGACCTGGGGCATTTCCTCAGCAATCCCTTCCCCTGTTTCCCACAGAGACCTGGGGCATTTCCCCAGCAATCCCTTCCCCTGTTTCCCACAGAGACCTGGGGCATTTCCTCAGCAATCCCTTCCCCTGTTTCCCACAGAGACCTGGGGCATTTCCCCAGCAATCCCTTCCCCTGTTTCCCACAGAGACCTGGGGCATTTCCCCAGCAATCCCTTCCCCTGCTTCCCACAGAGACCTGGGGCATTTCCTCAGCAATCTCTTCCCCTGTTTCCCACAGGGACCTGGGGCATTTCCCCAGCAATCCCTTCCCCTGCTTCCCACAGAGACCTGGTGCATTTCCTCAGCAATCCCTTCCCCTGTTTCCCACAGAGACCCAGGCATTTCCCCAGCAATCCCTTCCCCTGTTTCCCACAGAGATCTGGGGCATTTCCTCAGCAATCCCTTCCCCTGTTTCCCACAGAGACTTGGGGCATTTCCTCAGCAATCCCTTCTCCTGTTTCCCACAGAGACCTGGGGCATTTCCTCAGCAATCCCTTCCCCTGTTTCCCACAGAGACCTGGGGCATTTCCTCAGCAATCCCTTCCCCTGTTTCCCACAGAGACCTGGGGCATTTCCCCAGCAATCCCTTCCCCTGTTTCCCACAGAGACCTGGGGCATTTCCCCAGCAATCCCTTCCCCTGCTTCCCAGAGAGACCTGGGGCATTTCCTCAGCAATCTCTTCCCCTGTTTCCCACAGAGACCTGGGGCATTTCCCCAGCAATCCCTTCCCCTGCTTCCCAGAGAGACCTGGGGCATTTCCCCAGCAATCCCTTCCCCTGTTTCCCACAGAGACCTGGGGCATTTCCCCAGCAATCCCTTCCCCTGCTTCCCACAGAGACTTGGGGCATTTCCTCAGCAATCCCTTCCCCTGTTTCCCACAGAGACCTGGGGCATTTCCTCAGCAATCCCTTCCTGTTTCCCACAGAGACCTGGGGCATTTCTTCAGCAATCCCTTCCCCTGTTTCCCACAGAGACCTGGGGCATTTCCTCAGCAATCCCTTCCCCTGTTTCCCACAGAGACCTGGGGCATTTCCCCAGCAATCTCTTCCCCTGTTTCCCACAGAGACCTGGGGCATTTCCTCAGCAATCCCTTCCCCTGTTTCCCACAGAGACCTGGGGCATTTCCTCAGCAAACCCTTCCCTTGTTTCCCACAGAGACCTGGGGCATTTCCCCAGCAATCTCTTTCCCTGTTTCCCACAGAGACCTGGGGCATTTCCCCAGCAATCCCTTCCCCTGCTTCCCAGAGAGACCTGGGGCATTTCCCCAGCAATCCCTTCCCCTGTTTCCCACAGAGACCTGGGGCATTTCCCCAGCAATCCCTTCCCCTGCTTCCCACAGAGACTTGGGGCATTTCCTCAGCAATCCCTTCCCCTGTTTCCCACAGAGACCTGGGGCATTTCCTCAGCAATCCCTTCCTGTTTCCCACAGAGACCTGGGGCATTTCTTCAGCAATCCCTTCCCCTGTTTCCCACAGAGACCTGGGGCATTTCCTCAGCAATCCCTTCCCCTGTTTCCCACAGAGACCTGGGGCATTTCCCCAGCAATCCCTTCCCCTGTTTCCCACAGAGACCTGGGGCATTTCCTCAGCAATCCCTTCCCCTGTTTCCCACAGAGACCTCGGGCATTTCCTCAGCAATCCCTTCCCTTGTTTCCCACATAGACCTGGGGCATTTCCCCAGCAATCCCTTCCCCTGCTTCCCACAGAGACCTGGGGCATTTCCCCAGCAATCCCTTCCCCTGTTTCCCACAGAGACCTGGGGCATTTCCCCAGCAATCCCTTCCCCTGTTTCCCACAGAGACCTGGGGCATTTCCTCAGCAATCCCTTCCCCTGTTTCCCACAGAGACCTGGGGCATTTCCCCAGCAATCCCTTCCCCCGTTTCCCACAGAGACCTGGGGCATTTCCCCAGCAATCCCTTCCCCTGTTTCCCACAGAGACCTGGGGCATTTCCTCAGCAATCTCTTCCCCTGTTTCCCACAGAGACCTGGGGCATTTCCCCAGCAATCCCTTCCCCTGCTTCCCAGAGAGACCTGGGGCATTTCCCCAGCAATCCCTTCCCCTGTTTCCCACAGAGATCTGGGGCATTTCCCCAGCAATCCCTTCCCCTGCTTCCCAGAGAGACCTGGGGCATTTCCCCAGCAATCCCTTCCCCTGTTTCCCACAGAGACCTGGGGCATTTCCCCAGCAATCCCTTCCCCTGCTTCCCACAGAGACTTGGGGCATTTCCTCAGCAATCCCTTCCCCTGTTTCCCACAGAGACCTGGGGCATTTCCTCAGCAATCCCTTCCTGTTTCCCACAGAGACCTGGGGCATTTCTTCAGCAATCCCTTCCCCTGTTTCCCACAGAGACCTGGGGCATTTCCTCAGCAATCCCTTCCCCTGTTTCCCACAGAGACCTGGGGCATTTCCCCAGCAATCTCTTCCCCTGTTTCCCACAGAGACCTGGGGCATTTCCTCAGCAATCCCTTCCCTTGTTTCCCACAGAGACCTGGGGCATTTCCCCAGCAATCTCTTTCCCTGTTTCCCACAGAGACCTGGGGCATTTCCCCAGCAATCCCTTCCCCTGCTTCCCAGAGAGACCTGGGGCATTTCCCCAGCAATCCCTTCCCCTGTTTCCCACAGAGACCTGGGGCATTTCCCCAGCAATCCCTTCCCCTGCTTCCCACAGAGACTTGGGGCATTTCCTCAGCAATCCCTTCCCCTGTTTCCCACAGAGACCTGGGGCATTTCCTCAGCAATCCCTTCCTGTTTCCCACAGAGACCTGGGGCATTTCTTCAGCAATCCCTTCCCCTGTTTCCCACAGAGACCTGGGGCATTTCCTCAGCAATCCCTTCCCTTGTTTCCCACATAGACCTGGGGCATTTCCCCAGCAATCCCTTCCCCCGTTTCCCACAGAGACCTGGGGCATTTCCCCAGCAATCCCTTCCCCTGTTTCCCACAGAGACCTGGGGCATTTCCTCAGCAATCTCTTCCCCTGTTTCCCACAGAGACCTGGGGCATTTCCCCAGCAATCCCTTCCCCTGCTTCCCAGAGAGACCTGGGGCATTTCCCCAGCAATCCCTTCCCCTGTTTCCCACAGAGACCTGGGGCATTTCCCCAGCAATCCCTTCCCCTGTTTCCCACAGAGATCTGGGGCATTTCCCCAGCAATCCCTTCCCCTGCTTCCCACAGAGACCTGGGGCATTTCCCCAGCAATCCCTTCCCCTGCTTCCCATAGACACCTGGGGCATTTCCCCAGCAATTCCTTCCCCCGTTTCCCACAGACAAACGGGACATTTCCCTTCCAGTCCCAGGTGCTTACCTATCATAACGTTTTTCAAAAGTCCCAGCACACCCTCTTTCTTCACGTTGCCGTTTGTTTATTTCGCGATACAGTGCAGAGTAGGTCCATCTGGCCCTTTCAGCCACGCTGCTTCAGCAACCCCACATCCATGATTTAACCCTAACCTAACCGCGGGACTTTTTACAGTGACCAGTAAACACAGGTCTTTGGCCTGTGGGAGGAAACCGGAAGAGCTGGAGAAAACTCACACATTCCACAGGGAGGACGTACAGAGGCTCCTTACAGAGTATGTTGGGATTGAACTCTGAACTTTGATGCCCTGAGCTGCTATACCATCGCACTAACTGCTACACTATGTGGCATAGTGGTTAGCATATCACCATATTAGCTAGTTTTACAAAGTCCCCATGGTTTCTTCACCCTTCTATCCTTTCCTTGGCTCAAGGGGACAAACCAATCCAGAATTCCTTGCAAGTACTCCCTAAACAACATCCACATTTCCATTGCATGCTTCCCTGAGTATATCCATTCTCAATTTACACTTGAAAATTCCCGCCTAATAGCACCATAATTCCCCTTCTCACAGAGTCTGCTCCTATGCTTCTCCAAGGCTATAGTAAAAGTCAGGGAATTGTGGTCACTGTCTCTGAAATGCTCACCCTCTGAGAGATCTGACACTGAACTTGGTTTATTACCTGACATCAGATCCATTGCGGTCTCACCTCTAGTCAGCCCGTCTACATCTTCCACCAGGAATCGTTCCTGGACACACCTAACAAATTCTGCCCCATCGAAACCTTTTGCACTAAGGAGGTGCCAATTAATATTAGGGAAGTCGAAGTTATCCATGAAAACAACTCTGTGATTTTTGCATCTTTCCAAAGTACTTATTCTGCCCTCAAGTAACGACAGATGTTGAGGAACAAACAGAAATCACTCCCAATAGAGTGCTTACTCTCTTCCTGTTTCTGACTTCCACCCACACGGACTCAGTGGACAATCCCTCCATGACATCCTCCCTTTCCGATTAGGAATGCCACTCCTCCACCTCTTTTACCTCCCTTCCGTCCCTTCTGAAACATCCAAACCCCGCAACATCCAGCAGCCAAACCTGCCTCATGCCAGCCAAGTTTCCCTAATGGCCATAATGTTGGAGAATTTTTTTTTTAACAAAAGCCACAAAAATTATTTACTCACAAAATACAAACATCAGTGATTTACAAGACTGTTAACAATTTCAAATTAAAATATGGGTACTACTATCTAGAGATACTCAATTCCCTGGGAGGCCCACTGCTCCTGGACATCGCTCACTTTGCCTATCGTGAGCACATGCTATGCTCCCTCCCAAAGGATACTTGAGTACAAACATACCTCGGAAGGGGGCAGACAGTTGGCTTGGGCAGAGCCTTTGACTAGCAGCTGCCTGGACCCCCGGAAGACCATTTTGCCAGGCTCAGGAGCAACCCCTCCAGTAGACCCCCTAAGTGACCCTACACCCTCCATACTGGGTACCCATATGTCAGAAGGCGAAGGCTGAAGTCAATCAAAACTTCACGAGCTGCCCCTTCAGATACTCAAACAGGGGCTGCAAGCTCCCACACTCCATATAACCATGGTACGCTGGCTGATCCCAGACACGGAAAGGAAAGGTGGACAGGGCATCAGTGACCCGGCACTGCCCAATGCAACACCTTCCAGCCAAGGTCCCCAATGTACAGGGCAAGGAGCCCTGCACGAAGAGAAACACACTGCAGACCTCCCCCGCCAGCAGATGGTAAAACAGACTGGCAGGGCTTATCCGGTCGGCAGGCAAGGGCAAGGAAGCGAAAGCAGCCCGCACAGGAGTTGTCTGGGCACGTTGCGAAGCAGCACAGTTGGCATCTCTGCATTCTGGCTTCTTCTGGGTGCTGAAGACAAAAGCAGTGGCTGGGACCAAAGTTACCAGCCACTACTAGTGCATGGGGGCCACCGGCTGATTTACGACCAGTGCATTTCTCCGGTACAAAACTGCACAAAGCATGCTCCACTGGTATCCCAGCTGGGCAAAGACTTTCATCTCTATGTCCTGCCAGACCTCCTCACTGGAGTGCAGATGGACCCCCAGATAGAGGAGGCGCATGGCGCTCCACTCCAAGAGTTTTAACCCTTTCAGGCAGGGAGTCCATCGCCACTGACCTACCAAAAGACCAGCACACTTTTCCCAGTTGACTCCTGCAGAGAACGTCGTCACCGTAAGCCGAAAGCATGACCTCCATTGTCTGGTTTGCGTCGAATCAAACCCATCAACTTCTCATGGAGAAGGCACAGGAATGGCTCCACGCAAACACAGCACAACTTCCCCAAAACTGGGGCATCCCCCTCCCAAAGCACAAGGGCACTGCCAAGGACCCGTTGACTTTAACAAGGCACACCGCTGAACAGTACAACAGTTGGACAGTATGTTCATCATCTTATTCCTGAGTCATCTTGCATTTCAATGGCTGCAATTTTGTCCTATTGACTGCTTATACTTCCTGTTTCTCTATGTGCTGCCCGTATACCAACTGCCCCTTCCTCTGACCTATCACTCTGGTTCCCATCCCCCTTGCAATATTAGTTTAAACACTCCCCAACAGCCCTCGAAAATCTGCTCACAAGGATATTGGCCTCCCTCAAATTCAGGTGTAACCCTCCTCTTTGTACAGGTCATGCCTTCCCCAGAAGAGATCCCAATGATCACAAATTTGAAAACCCCGCCCCTGCACCAATTCCTTAGATAGACAAACTCCACATTAATTCTAACAACTTTTGGCCCAATATGTTCAACAGATATCAAACAGCTTGGTTAAAAAAGGTCAACATTTTCTTATTTCATTCTATTTTTACAACGCATACACACATGTACACATTTGAAGTACTGGGCTTAAGAAACAAATAACACTTACCAGTTGCCCATACAAAACCTCCGAGCATAGCAAGAGGCCAGAATTTAGGGCACTTCAATATTAAGTTGACGATCAGAGACACAACCCATATTCCTGCACAAAGAATCCACTGGAAGAATAACCCTGAAAGAAATGTAATTGGAATTATATTGATGTTTTCCCTTCCCCAGTCCCCACAGCTCTACAAGCTCACCATCCTTAGGTTTACATTGACACACAGTTCACTGATGGAAAAAAACGTGTTCCCATATAAAAAAAATTACTTAGTGAAACAGCGGCAAATTTAGAACGTGTGTAACAACATATATGTAGAAAACATGCAAGGATGCCAGGCTGCATGCACAAGTAGCTGCTGTATGTGGGAATTTGATGACACAGCAATAATTGAACATTTCGTTAAAAAAAACAGGAAAGAGTAAAAAGAGTCAAGGAGGCAGAACTACTTAAGGAGCTATTACAGTGCTGGACTAAGAGCAGCACAGAATCCAACTGATTGAAAAATCAAGAAGGGCACCACCAGGAAACTGGCTTACTAAACAGTGAGAGGGAGATAGAGGATGACGTCTGCGGGGATATTTATAGATGTGCAAGAACTGTTGGATGATGAAATTGTGGGACTTCTATCACCCCAATATTGATTGGGATGAAGTTAAAAGACGGGGGGGGGCTATTCTTGAAATAATTTCAGAATTTTCTTGGTGAGAATGTTTTCTGCCCATTGAATTAGGATGCATTACTGTGGGAATGAGGTGTGCCAAGTGGACCAAATACTTGGGGTTATCATACCAAAAGACTTAGATTGATAAAGGAGAAGGCCAAGCAGTAAACTTTCTGTTTGGAGGAGGGCCAATTTCAATGCAATTTGTTAATATTGGGACAGGATAAAGTTGAGCCAGAGATTTAGCAAGTAAAACTATATGAGAAAAGGAAATGTTTTAAGTATCAACATACAAGAGAAATGAAAAAAATTTTTTACAAGCGTGTGAACTGCAATCTGAAGATAAGCAACTTGGTCGTAACAAGAACCAAGAATGGAACCTGTGCATAGAGGGAGTGGAAAGTACCTTATATCGATCTTTATTAACAACATAGAGGATACTGTTAACATTGTATATCAGAATAAATAGAAATAGTGGAGATACAAACTGAAAAGAAGGAATACTTTAGCTGGTCTGAATGTAATGCATTCTCGAACTGCTTAGGTTGAGTGCTGAAGGAGATTGCAGAAAGTTTGCCAAAATGTTACAGTCCTCCTTGGATGCATGGGAGTTGTTGAGGATTGAAAAATGAGGAGTTTGAGCACCTTTGTTTGAGGAGTACATGGCAAGCAACTACAAATCGGTCAATTTAACTTCACTGGTGGGGAAGCTTTTATAAGCAGCTAATGAAAGAGAGTTGCATGGATTTTTGCTTCTTAAAAGCAAATTGCATTCATCAACTTAACTGAAATTTTTGATAGGTTTGGGGAACAACAGCCAAAAT
This sequence comes from Mobula birostris, assembly GCF_030028105.1. NCBI lineage: Eukaryota > Metazoa > Chordata > Chondrichthyes > Myliobatiformes > Myliobatidae > Mobula > Mobula birostris. Next base: position 121,733,214 of record NC_092373.1, on the reverse strand, counting down.
GCACAAAAAGGAGAAGCAATTCTCTACGATCCTTAGTTATTGAATTTATTCAAAACAGATATCAAAAGATTATGGCAATTAAGGCAAATGGAAATAGTACAAGAAACTGGCACCAAGGCAGGAGATAAATCACGATCTTTTGAATTACAAGAGGGGCCAGAGAGCCTACTTCTGCTTCTAATCCTTATATTCTCAATGTGGCTTTTCAGAGGGCATTTGATATTTCACAAAAAGACCAAATTGTGGCAGCATGGATAAAAATAAACACCATGTAGAAAGCAGGGAGTGGTGTTAAGTTACTGCCTTTCAGAGTGGAGGTTAGTTCTCTACACTGGCACCAGATGGCTGGTGTTTGGACTACAGGTTTTTCTGGTTTATGATTTGGACAAAGGTGTGCAGGGTAAAATCTCCAAATTTACAGATGATGTTAAAATTGGCAATGTGGTAAACAAAGAGGACAGTAACAAAAACAAGAGGATCTACAAAGAGTTGGTTATGATCTCAAAGTCTGGTTCTGTAATCACAGTACGGGGTAGAGTTAAAAGGGAAAAAAAGTAAATAATTTGAAGAACTCCAATGAAAGAACAAGAGAATCACACTAAGCTGATTGCTATACAAAGAACTGGCATGAATTTAGTGAGCTTCATGGTCTCCGTTGTCAGAAAGTTTCTATGCGCTTGATCTCAAAAGAGTTGGCAGTACAAAAGTAAGTTATCTTGAAGCTATTTTGAAGTACTACAGGTAGCTTCAGTCTCTGTATCCTGAAACGATATACTTGTCTAGGAGTAGTGCACGAACGATTCATTGAATGGATTCCTGGGATGAAGAGTTTGCCCTAGATGGAGAGATTAATTGACAATGATCAATAGATTCTGGAATTTAAAAGAATGAGAATGAGATGTATAAGACTGAGAAGAATTGACAGGACAGATGTTGAAAGCTTTACAGAAATGTTTCAGCTGAGCAATAAATGTGATGATTTCATGAAAAACAAAATTTATAATAGTTAATGGATTCTTCAATGCCACATTTATACCTTGAGGACAGATTGCAAATTATTTTGAAGCTCACTATCTGAACAAGCATTAGCAATAGATAGCATGGCATTCAAGGTACTATACATGATAATTGAAGCAGAGATGTATAATTACCATCGCCGGTATCATATTTCTTCACCGGAACAAAATTGCTCCCAAAAAACACAACTGAAACAGCACAGGCTGCGAATCCGAATGCCAAATGACTTCCATTTTGTCCAGATGTTTTGTTTGAGTTATGCATTCCCACGATGGAGGGCTGATCCCAAGTGTGAACAGCTGTGACATTGGGGCTTTTCCAGTCATCTGCAAAAACAAAAATCCCAAAAGATGAGGAAATGTGCATCATTGCCTCCACACTCTGTAAAGAGAAATGGACAAAAATATTATCTTCCCAACACATCTGCCTGGATGTAGTCTATAGCATCCTGTTCCCTGCCTGTTCACATGACTGCCTAAAAGCCTCTTAAATGTTGCTGCCTATCTGTTTCCACCATGTCCCCTGGCAATACCTTCTGTGTAAGTAGAAAGTTGCCTCATATATCTGCTTTAAACTTTGCTCTCTCACCTTAAACATACAGTGGCATGCAAAAGTTTGGGCACCCCTGGTCAAAATTTCTGGTACTGTGAATAGCTAAGTGAGTAAAAGATAAACTGATTTCCAAAAGGCATAAAGTTAAAGATGACACATTTCTTTAATATCTTAAGCAAGAAAACTTTTTTATTTCCATCTTTTACAGTTTCAAAATAGCAAAAAAGGAAAAGAGCCCGAAGCAAAAGTTTGGGCACCCTGCATGGCAGCACTTAGTAACACCCACTTTGCCAAGTATCACAGTTCGTAAATGCTTTTTGTAGCCAGCTAAGAGTCTTTCAATTCTTGTTTGGGGGATTTTCGCCCATTCTTCCTTGCAAAAGGCTTCTAGTTCTGTGAAATTCTTGGGCCATCTTGCATGCACTGCTCTTTTGAGGTCTGTCCACAGATTCTCGATGATGTTTAGGTCAGGGGACTGTGAGGGCCATGGCAAAACCTTCAGCTTGCACCTCTTGAGGTAGTCCATCATGGATTTTGAGGTGTGCTTAGGATCATTATCCTGCTGTAGAAGCCATCCACTTTTCATCTTCAGCTTTTTTTACAGATGATGTGATGTTTGCTTCCAGAATTTGCTGATATTTAATTGAATTTATTCTTCCCTCTACCAGAGTATGATCCACCCCTGTGCTTAACAGTTGGAGAGGTGTTCTTTTCATGAAATTCTGCACCCTTTTTTTTCATTGCGGCCAAAAAGTTCTATTCAAAAAGTTCAAAGGAACACCAAAACAAGCCTGATGCATTTTGGAAACAAGTCCTGTGGACTGATGAAGTTAAACTAAAAATGGCTCCACCATTCCATCATGGCTGATTTATTATCCCTCCAAATCCATTCTCCTGCCTTCTTCCCGTAACCTTTGACGCCCTGACTAACCAAGAACCTATCAATCTCTGCTTTAAATATACCCAATGACTTAGCCTCCACAGCCATCTGTGGCAATGAATTCCATAGATTTACCATCCTCTGGCTAAAGAAATTTCTCCTCATCTCTGTTCTAAAGGGACATCCTTGTATTCTGAGACTCCTGTACTATTGACAACATCCTCTCAACATCTACTTTACCTAGGCTTTTCAATACTCGATAGGTTTCAATGAAAATCCATGCCCTCTTCTAATCTCCAGCAATACTATTCCAAATGAGGTTTCACTGTAGGAAATTTGACAGCCAGTGATATGTGATAACAAAAGCTAAGACCTGCAGGAGGTAAGTTAGCCCTGACCTATACTAGGAACATGGCTCTATCTTCTACCACTGTTTCCTTTACTATACCAGCTATAATTCATATTGACAGCAGTCTTAACCACAGTCAGTATTCAGAGCCCTTGTAAAGATTCACAAGTCCTATGAATGAAAGATGGCACAGCACATTTCAATGCGGGTTCTCCAGGTCCAACCAAAGCAGTAATTGTTCGTTGTTTGTGTCATTTTTACGACCGCACGGACACTGCTGGATATTAAGAACATCAGGTACTGCAGGTCTACACCATTGGTAAGTTGCCCGACAGCGATGGAACGGTGTACGTGTTGTCGCCTGGACTTGTTGCATACCGTTATTGTGGTGCCTGACCCAACAAATTGTGCAGGTGATTTTCTTGGGCATTTTTATTGCGATCACAGGACCCTGTTTGACAGATGTCTGTCGATGTTGTGGTTCAGGCTTGTTGTTTATCTTTTAGGCTCCTAGGGATGGTTTGGGGGACAGTGTGGGGAGTTAGGGGTTGGGTTGGGGTTCAGGATCAAGGGTGAAAGTGAATGAAGAGCCAGGAGCAGGAGCTTGTGTTTGGAGTGCAGATTGGAACGCTCCCTGGTCAAAGGCCAACGTTCTACAGAGGACACCGATTCCCAGGTTGCCGAATTCTAAGTCGGGGGGTCCGTACGGGTGGGAGTCACAAGGGCTGACCAGCGGGATTGGATGGAGGTCAGTGTGAGTCCGGGAGTCAAAACCTGAGGCGCTTGTGGTCAAAGGTCAGCAATCCAGGAGGCATGAAAGTTCAATCCCATGACTGGCGAGTCCTGGGGTCGAGGCCAAAGTTCAATACCGTGATTGGGGAGTCCCGGGGTCGAGCCCAAAGGTCAAACCCATGATCAGCAAGTCCTCGGGTCGGTGAAGTCTGGAGGACAAAGTCAAATGTCGAAGCCCAGAACTTAGTGCGTCCAGAGGTAGAGAGCGTGCCTAGGCCAGAGAATGGAAGCAGGAAGCCTGATCTCTGCAAACCTGGGCCAGAGACTGGAGTCTGGAAACCCAATATCCGCAGGTTTGAGAGTCTGGGGCCAAGGACTAAAGGCAGCCAGTTCTAGGGTTGGAGGCCTGTGTGTGTGAGGGGGGTGGAGGTGTGGGAAAACGGCTCGTTTTGTCGTGCTGTTGTTGCCCTTTGTGTGTTGTGCAGTGCTATTGTTGTGTTGAACACTGTGGGCATGAAATGGTGGCGCTGGAATGTGTGGTGATACTTGCAGGCTGCCCCCAGCACACCCTTGGGTGCGTTGTTTGCGATAACAATCGACGCATTTTACAGCATGTTTCAATCTACCTGTGGTAAGTAAATCCGAATCTGAAAAATCATATCTCTAATAAATAATTTTATAATAAACTCTGTACTCCCAATAAAACAAAACACTCAGCTCATTCTGCATTTTTAGATAATTCTGTTATAAAAGCAGAGATAATGCATTCAGGGATTAATATCTCTTCTGCAGGAGCAATGTCCTCCACACTTCTTCAATGTAAGCAGAATTCTGCTCACAGATCTGACACAAAAAAGAGAGTGGTGAATCTGTGGAATTCTCTGCCCAATGAAGCAGCGCAGACTACCTCAGTAAATATATTTAAGACAAGGTGGGATAGATTTTTGCATAGTAGGGGAATTAAGGGTTATGGGGAAAAGGCAGGTAGGTGGAGATGAGTCCATGGCCAGATCAGCCATGATTTTATTGAATGGTAGAGCAGACTCGACGGGCCAGATGGCCTACTCCTGCTCTTACTTCATATGTAAGATTAAAAGCAGCAGTAAAGGCAGACAACACACACAAAATGCTGGTGGAACGCAGCAGGCCAGGCAGCATCTACAGGAAGAAGTACAGTATAGGAAGAAGGCAGACACTCTGACTTGGGGTCAGCCTTAGTTCTGAAGGTTGATACAGCAGTGGTGCTTTTCAAGTATCAGATCCTTGTCCCATTGTCTGTTCAGTACCCCAAGAGATCAACTAGCTTGCAGTCCAGGGTACTAATGCTCCCCACTTCACAGGATCACTAATTCACCTCCCACCACGATCTCTCAGGCAGGTGTTCACTTCAATCAGCCAACCCAGACTATTCCTTCAGTTAGCCTTGGGCAGCTTCTTGTGAGTCATCGACAACATCTATCGTACGCTGATTTAGTATGAGTACAAATCCAACAACCATGCTGGAATAAGTCAGCTCTGAATGTCCTGTTACCACAAATTCTGTGGTATAATTATTTAAAAGCTGTGAAGCCAATTATCAGTTATGTACAATCTTCTACTTACCAGAATTGATATCACCATTTTCTTGATAGCTGATGGCTGGGGTTATGAAGATTATGCTAATGCTGTATACAACTGCCCAAAGTGCCTGGATGCCCATTTAATTAGATTGGTGTAACACGATACAGAAAAATACCTGAAACCAAGGGAAACATTTTATTAAAACTAGTGTTTGTAAATACTTTAAAGTTAACAAAACACCACCTACATTACTTGGGAGACAATAACTTCGTGATGCAATTCCAAACCTTGTAATGAAGCTGAACTTACACAGGTTTGAGGGTGTTTAGATGGCAAAACATTGATATGTTTGATTAGCAGAGAAAAACTGAGTCATTGCAATCTTCTTGGGCAGTCCCTCAAGAGTCAAAGAGAATCAGCTTCCACTCAATTCACAATCAGAATCAGGTTTATTATCACTGGCATGTGACATGAAAGTTGTTAACTTAATAGTAGCAATTCAATGCAACACATAATCTAGCAGAGAAAAAAATAAAAATAATAATAAATAAACAAGTAAATTAATTATATATATCCAAGATTTAAAAAATGTGCAAAAACAGAAATACTGTGTATTTAAAAAACGTGAGGTAGTGTCCAAAGATTTAATGTCCATTTAGGAATCGGATGGGAGTGGGGAAGAAGCTGCTCCTGAATCGCTCAGTGTGTGCCTTCAGGCTTCTGTACCTCCTATCTGAAGGTAACAGTGAGAAAAGGGCATATCCTGGGTGCTTAATAATGGACGCTGCCTTTCTGAGACACTGCTCCCTGAAGATGCCCTGGGTACTTTGTAGGCTAATGCCCAAGATGGAGCTGACTAGATTTACAACCTTCTGCAGCTTCTTTTGATCCTGTTCAGTAGCCCCTGCATACCAGACAATGATGCAGCCTGTCAGAATGCTCTCCACGGTACATCTATAGAAGTTTTTGAGTGTATTTGTTGACATGCCAAATCTCTTCAAACTCCTAATAAAGTATAGCCGCTGTTTTGCCTTCTTGATAACTACATCGATATGTTGGGACCAGGTTAGATCCTCAGAGATCTTGACACCCAGGAACTTGAATCAGCTCACTCTCTCCACTTCTGATCCCTCTATGAGGATTGGTATGTGTTCCTTTATCTTACCCTTCCAGAAGTCCACAATCAGCTCTTTTGTCTTACTGACGTTGTGCCAGGTTGTTGCTGCGGCACCGATTGTGAATTGTGAATCTCTTGAATTCTGGGTGCCCGATGAGCGCATTGTGAAACCTGCACCTTGCTGTATTTGGAGCAGGAGTTGGGATGGTCTATAGGTGCAATGAGAGGTGGTGCATTCCAACTAGACTTCTGCAAGCTTACAATGAAGAGATCTAAGATAATCATTACCATCATCGATAATTCTTGTCACTTTTGATCTGATACACTCCAGGGAACCCACAAGGCAAAGAGGATGTTGGGCTTTTTTCAAGGTAGCTTTGAAAATATCTCTAAAGAAATTCTCCAATCCTCCTGCTAATCTTTTGTCATGTAGAAGCTTAAAGTGGTCTGTTTCAAGAGGCTGGCTTTGAACATGCAAGCAAAGAGGTTTGGTAGCTGTAGAGCTGGTTTACGTCTTTAGCTGACCTTCTCATTGGATTTAAAGGATTTTGTAGAATATTTGGAAGTACCTTACCAATGCTTTGAAGCACTTGCTCTAGGTAGTCCATTTCCTTAATTCATCTCGCAGGATATGGATCATTGCTGCTTGTAGACAAGAAGCTCTGCACAAGGTTTGAGATAGTCGTCTTCTAATATATTGGGAGATTTCAGGAGGCAGATTTTGGAAAGGTGCAAAAGTAACAGTTTTTCCATGGGACTTCAACTTCCCTCACATTGATTGGCACCTCCTTAGTGCAAAGGGTTCAGATGGGGCAGGATTTGTTAGCTTCTTAAGGATTCCTGACTCAATATGTAGACAGACCAACTAGGGAAGAGGCCATATTAGATCTGGTGCCAGTCCTCTCAGTAAGAGAGCATTTCAGAGACAGCAACCACCACCTCCCAATCTTTACTATAGCCCTGGGAGGGATAGGAGCAGATATTATGGGAAATTATTTACTTGGGATGGAGTAATAATGATGCTATTAGACAGGAATTGGGGAGCATAAACTGGGAACAGATGTACTTGGGAAAATGCACAACAGAAATGCGGAGGTTGTTTAGGTAGCACTTGTAGGGGGTTTTTGGATAGGTTATTCCCATTGAGGCAGGGAAAGAAGGAACCATAGCTGACAAGAGATGTGGAACATCTAGTCACATGGAAGAAAAAAGTTTACTTAAGGTTCAATAAGCAAGGATTATACAGGCCTAGAGAGAGCAACAAGGTAGCCAGGAAGAAGCTGAAGAATGGACTTAGGAGAGTTAGGAGGGGCCATAGGAAGGCCTCCGCGAGTAGGATTGAAGAAAAACCAAGGCTTTCTACACATGTGGATGGCCAAAAGTAGGGGAGGTCCTTAACGAATACTTTGCTTCAATATTTTCCTGTGAGAGGGACCTTGACGTTTGTGAGGACAGTGTAAAACAGGCTGAAATGCTGGAACATGTCAATGTTAAGAAAGAGGATGTGCGGGAACTTTTGAAAAACGTTAAAATAGATTAAGTCACTGAGGCCAGACGGGATACTACAAGAAGCAAGGGAAGAGCTGGCTGAATCTTTGGCAATGATCTTTGTATCCTCACTGGTCACAGGAGTAGGACCAGACTGGAGGGTGGCAAATGTTATTCTTTGTTCAGGAAAGGGAGTAGGGCTAAACCTCTGAATTATAGGCCACTGGACCTTACATCAGTGGTGGGCAAATTATTGAAGGCGATTCCTAGAGATAGGATTTATGAACATTTGGAGAAGTACAGTCTGATTACGGTTAGTCAGCATGGCTTTGTGAGGGACAGGTCATGCTTTACGAGCCTGATTGAATTCGTTGAGGATGTGACAATGCACATTGATGAAGGTAGAGCAGTGGATGTGGTGGATGTGGTGGATATGGATTTGATAAGGTTCCCCATGGTATGTTCATTCAGAAAGTCACAAGGCATGAGATTTAGGAAAACTTGGCTGTGTAAATACACAAAATTGGCTTGTCCATGGAAGACAGATAGTGGTTTAGATGGAGCCTATTCAACCTGGAAGTTGTTGACCAGTGACGTTTCACAGGGATCGGTTCTGGGACCCCTGCACTACATGATCTTGCTTTAAGTAACTTGGATGAGGAAGTGGAATGGTGGGTTTGCAAGTGTACGGGTGGGGTGAGGGTTGATGAGCTGTGGATAATTTAGAAGGCTGTCGTAGGCTACTACGTGACATCTCAGGCTGAGAAGTGGCAGATGGAGTTCAACCTGGAAAAGTGTGGTGATTTACTTTGGAAGGTCGAATTTTAATGCTAATAGCCAGATTCCTAGCGGTATGAAGGAACAGAGGGATCTTGGGTCCAGGTCCACAGATCCCACAAAGCTGTCATGCGTATGGTGTGCTGGCCTTCATTGGTCCAGGGATTGAGTTCAAGAGCCATGACATAACGTGTAGCTCTACAAAATCCTGGTTAGATGACACTGAGAATATTGTGTTCAGTTCTGGTGGCCTCATCAAAATGTGGAAGCTTCAGAGAGGGTGCAGAGATTTACAAGGATGCTGCCTAGACTGGAGGGCAGGTCTAATAAAGAAAGGTTGACCGAGCTAGGGCCTTTGTCCCTGGAGTGAAGGAAAATGAGAGGTGACTTGATAGGAGTGTACAAGATGATAAGAGGCATGAATCGACTTTTTCCCAGGGCATAAATAGCAAATATAAGGGGGCTTGACTTTAAGGTGATTGGTGGAAAGAATAGGGGTAATGTCAGATTTAAGTTCTTTACACAGGGAGTGGCGGGTGCGCAGAATGCCTAGCTGGACCGGTGGCAGATACATTAGGGTCATTTAAGAAACTCTTAGATAGGCACATGGATAGCAAAATGAAGGATTATGTAGGAGGGAAGGGTTAGATTGATCTCTGAGTAGGTTATTAGGTTGGCACATCATAATTGACCGAAGGGCCTGTACCGTGGGCAATGTTCTGTTGTTATATCCTTTCCCTCAAGTAGCCGAAGGCTAAGTCAGGCACTGCTGAATGTCACCACTCTTTTTTTGAAATGTTACTCCAAAAGTGTATACAATGGGTTTACGGAGGACCTTTTGTTTTCTTTATTGCTCTTGTTTGGAGGGTTTTGAGGAGACTGGAGTGCTGTGCAGCAGGGGCCAGCTAGTAGAAAGCTTTTGTTATGCAGAGATTTCAAGGCCTCAAGGCAGAGAGAGGCTTATTACAGGAGATCCAGCATCTACCCAATAAACACTACATAGGTTCTTCAGTGGTGTCAGGACGATTTATGATTCAACTACACGAGGACCCAACTCATAGCTATGATCCGAGGTCAGTGACGAACTCCTCAAAAGGCCAGTCTTTGATGCCAATATTATTGAGTCCATCTTACAGCAGCAGAGAGCAAGAATCTATCCTGATGTCGGGCCCTATCTGTGTGGAGTTTGCACTTCTCACTGTGAACATGTCGGTTTCTTCTGGGTGACACCAAGTTACATTGCACGTTCCAAATTCATGCTGGTTATTAGGTTATAAACTGTCCCTAGGGGCAGAATCTGGGAATGGACGGTGGGGAAGTTCTTGTGAACATGAGAGAGAATTTTAAAAAATTGAGTTAGTAAAATTGGGTAGTTGATAGTTATGGGGGAGTGTACTGTTTCTATGCAGTACTCTCTATGACATTATTATAGTCGCATTGCCATCCCAAAGAGCGCGAAAATTCCGTGTCAACTGAAAACAAAATTAAGCCTCTGAAATGGATTGTGCCCCCACATCCAAAACTTCATAAATTCAGACACTCGGCTTCCTCAACTGAAAGAAGTATATCATATTAAGGGACCAGCAAGGTTCATATCATAAACATGACAAAATCTTCAGGCAGCGCACAAAAAATGCTGGTGAACGCAGCAGGCCAGGCAGCATCTATAGGAAGAGGTACAGTCGACGTTTCGGGCTGAGAACTTTATGAAGGGTCTTGGCCTGAAACGTCAACTGTGCCTCTTCCTATAGATGCTGCCCGGCCTGCTGCGTTCACCAGCATTTTTTGTGTATGTTGCTTGAAATTCCAGCATCTGCAGATTTCCTCATGTTTGTGTTTTTAAAATTTTCAGCCACTGGGAATACAAAGCAACCAAAACACACACACACAAACAGCTGGAGGAACTCAGCAGGTCAGGCAGCATCTATGGCGCTGAATAAACAGTTGATGCTTCTGGACTGGGAAGGAAGAGGAAAGAGGCCAGAATAAAAGGTGGGGGTGGGGTAAGGAAGGAGGCTTGCCAAGTGGGTGGAAAGGTGAAGGGCTGGAGAAGAAGGAATCTGATAGGAGAGCAGAGTGGGCCATAGGAGAAAGGGACCCAGGGGAAGTTATCAGCAGGTGAGAAGAGGAGTGAAAAAAGGAGGGGAGAAAAAAAATTCCAGAAATCATGCCATCAGGTTGGAGCTACCCGGACGGAATAGAAGGTGTAGCTCCTCCACCCTGAGGGTGGCTTCACCCTGGTACAAGAGGCCAAGGACTATCATGTCGGAACGGGAATGAGAATAGGAATTAAGATGCAAACAACAGGAATTCTGCAGATGCTGGAAATTCAAGCAACACACATCAAAGTTGCTGGTGAATGCAGCAGGCCAGGCAGCATCTGTAGGAAGAGGTGCAGTCGACGTTTCAGGCCGAGACCCTTCGTCAGGACTAACTGAAGGAAGAGTGAGTAAGGGATTTGAAAGTTGGAGGGGGAGGGGGAGATCCAAAATGATAGGAGAAGACAGGAGGGGGAGGGATGGAGCCAAGAGCTGGACAGGTGATAGGCAAAAGGGGATACGAGAGGATCATGGGACAGGAGGTCCAGGAAGAAAGACAAGGGGGGGGACCCAGAGGATGGGCAAGAGGTATATTCAGAGGGACAGAGGGAGAAAAAGGAGAGTGAGAGAAAGAATGTGTGCATAAAAATGAGTAACAGATGGGATACGAGGGGGAGGTGGGGCCTTAGCGGAAGTTAGAGAAGTCGATGTTCATGCCATCAGGTTGGAGGCTACCCAGACGGAATATAAGGTGTTGTTCCTCCAACCTGAGTGTGGCTTCATCTTTACAGTAGAGGAGGCCGTGGATGGACATGTCAGAATGGGAATGGGATGTGGAATTAAAATGTGTGGCCACTGGGAGATCCTGCTTTCTCTGGCGGACAGAGCGTAGATGTTCAGCAAAGCGGTCTCCCAGTCTGCGTCGGGTCTCGCCAATATATAAAAGGCCACATCGGGAGCACCGGACGCAGTATATCACCCCAGTCGACTCACAGGTGAAGTGTTGCCTCACCTGGAAGGACTGTTTGGGGCCCTGAATGGTGGTAAGGGAGGAAGTGTAAGGGCATGTGTAGCACTTGTTCCGCTTACACGGATAAGTGCCAGGAGGGAGATCAGTGGGGAGGGATGGGGGGGACGAATGGACAAGGGAGTTGTGTAGGGAGCGATCCCTGCGGAATGCAGAGAGAGGGGGGGAGGGAAAGATGTGCTTAGTGGTGGGATCCCGTTGGAGGTGGCGGAAGTTACGGAGAATAATATGTTGAATATAGGAATTAAGATATTTGGCCATCGAGCTGTTCCGCTTTTGACGGATGGAACAGACATTCATATAAGCCGTGATTCTATTTTCTTTACTTCCCGCCGGATAGCAAGAGAGACACATCTCAGAGAATAGAGAGATTAGCAAAGGGTAGGTGTTACTCGGTGAGTTTGCAACCTCAGTTCGACGGTGGAACTGCCTACATGAAGGCTGATTTATCCAGTTCATGGGTAGTGAACACGACTAGGCTCCCCGAACAATATGCCCATTTCTCCCGGGACACTCACCGTCTCTCTCAGTCAAACTCGACTCGTTCATGTGACCCGCGCTGATGACTCAAAGCTCAGCTGTTCCTGTGACGACTGCGACATCCGAGGCCGTGGTTTGCCCCCTCCTCTCGCCTCTGTACGTCTAGCGTCTGATTGTTTTTGTTTAAAAATTTCTCCATCTCAGTGAGGAAGCACCACAGCTAATTAACTATTTGAATTGATCTTTGTAAATAATTATTAAATAGGAATAATGAAAACAATTACGCCTTCCAGTCAGGGAATTGAACCCCGTTCGCCCGCCTAGTAAGGCAGGGACATTAACCCGTGGCATCAAGGCCCACAAAAATAGTTAACTTAAAGTTTGATTAACTGGTAGTATGTTGATAAGGTATTTTTAATCGACAACTTGCTGCGGGGAGGAAAGATGAATATTCCCAGCTTTTACCATTTTTATTTCCTCTTATTTTCTCTTTAACGCTATTTAACCAATTCTCGAAACAGACACTCAGTTCTTCGAACCGTCACATTAAGAGTTCCCGGAGCAGCCTCCGCTAAACCGTGCGATCCGACCTTAACTGACGGACCGCTTTATCCAACACTTTTGCTCCGTCCGCAACAAGGATTTCACAGTGACCAACCATTTAAAATCCACCCCATATTCCCATTCCCCGGTGAGGTTTGGAGAAACAACAGCTCATTTGGGTAGCCTCCAACTTCCGGCAATGTTTCACCCCTCTTACCTCTTCTCTTCAGCTGCCTATCACCTTCGTTTGCTGCTCCTTTTCCTTCCGTTTCCCCATGGACAACTCTCCTATCAGATTCATCCTTCTTCAGCCTTTACCTTTTCCACCTATCACCATCATGCTTTTCATTTCACCCCTTCTCCACCTACCTCCCCCCTCACTCCCTCAGTTGGCTTCACCTATCACCTTCCAGTTTGTACTTCTACTTCTTCCCCTCCCTCCTTTTTCTGGCTTTTTTTTACCTTCTTTTCCAGTCTTGATGAACGTTTATCATGCAAAGTTTGTTAGGACATCACTATCAAATTTAATATTTATTTTAACTGATTCTGATAAGTGCGTATTTGACTTTCTAAAAAGCATTAAACTTTGTGATATTATTTGAGTTATTTTGGGGGTGGAACTAGTAGGTATACTTCCTGCATTTTGTGTGTGTTGCTCTGGATTTCCAGCATTTGCAGACTTCCTCCTGTTTAGTGGATACAGCACTTTCTGTCTCTTTGCTTTGCTTCACACTCCAAATCAGTAGGTGGCGGTAATGCACTTTATTATGGTGCATTAGGCTTGTAAGAAGTCCTGGTCTCGATTCTCAGCCCGAATCGTGGGCTCTAGTCCTCTCCGTAGACGCTATCTGAACTGTTGAGTTCCTTCAGCAGTTTATGTGTGTAAATTTGGATTTCCAGCATCTACAGAATCTCTCGTGTCAAAGATGTTCTCAAAGTTGCCTTGAAAAGTATAATAGCCCTCTTTGCTGGGCCTATACAGAATGTAGAGAAACAGGAACACTCGTTAAACAATTGCATAAAAAAAATTTTTCTTTTTTTAACACTTTTAGAAAAGTAACTCTTGCATTGGCCGGGAATCGAACCCGGGCCTCCCGCGTGGCAGGCGAGAATTCTACCACTGAACCACCAATGCAGATGGTAACTGAGGATTCAAAACTGTGTGAACAGTGATTCACTAGTAGAATTAAAATACTACCTCCCACCACCCACCACTAATCAGTCTATTCAGAACAGCGTGAATAGTGGTTCACTGGTAGAATTAAAATACTACCTCTGGACCACCGATGGTACATCTGTGGGTCAGACATGCGTGTGTTGCTTGGATTTCCAGAATTGCAGAGGTCCTCTTGTTTGTCACAGTTTAACATACAAAGTTTGTTCCCTATTACAGACGAGCGAAGGTGATCGACCAAGCGGTCCCCCCACTCTAGGTCGGGTTACACCACACCAGAAGAGTGGATATCTTTAAATCGTTTTTTTTCCTATCCCACTTGTAACCTCTTAATGTGATGGTTCGAAGAATCGAGTGTCTGTTTGAGATTTTGGTTTCCGACACGTGAATGGAGTTAAAAAGAATGGAATCTGAAATAAAAATGGTAAGTACTCGGAATACTCATCTCTTTCCTCTCTTCCCCCTCCCCTCCCATCAGAAATTATCAATAAAATATACACCATCAATATAAACCAGTGGATCATACTTTTGTCGGCCTCGATGCTAGTGGATAGTGTCCTTGGTTTACTAGGCGGTGACGGGATTCAGTTCCCGGCGGGTAATCGTGATTTTGTTCATAACTCCACATTTAATAAATGTTATATTAATGTAGATGACAAAGTTAAATAGCTGTAGTAGATTCTTACTGATCCAGATGCAGCAATGGAAAAAACAACCAGACACTGTGCGCTATATTTGTGGGTGGTGGAGGTGTGGTGTTCCAGAGAAACGGTTTATACGGAGCGGCTACGCAATATTTTTGGAGACTAAAGAATTTTCCCAAATATTTTTAATTACATTTGCATGTTGTATATGTAATACACTAGACTGTGCGTGAGGGGAAAAGTTATTTCTACGAATTCTCTGTGAATAGTAATAAACTATTCAACATTCAAGATTGCTGACTGTCATTCATCCGTGCCCAAGTGTAAACAAGAAAGAAACGATTGTTACTGCAGATCCGATGCAGCGCACCTTGGCCTTTTCTCCTTGGAGCGACGGGGGCTGAGAGGTGACCTGATAGAGGTGTACAAGATGATGAGAGGCATTGATCATGTGGATAGGCAGAGGCTTTTTCCCAGGGCTGAAATGGCTAACACGGGAGGCCACAGTTTTAAGGTGCTTGGAAGTAGGTACTGAGGAGATGTCAGGGGTAAGTTTTTTACACGGAGAGTGGTGAGTATGTGGAATGAGCTGCCGGCGACGGTGGTGGAGGCGGATACGATAGGGTCTTTTAAGAGACTCTTGGATGGATACATGGAGCTTAGAAAAATAGAGGGCCATGGGTAACCCTAGGTAATTTCTGAAGTACCTGTTACATACACCTGTTAGGGTGCATTCTCCAGTTACCTTATAAGGTAACCGTAGCCTTCAGCCAGGAGCAGATGTCATCAGGTGGTTCCCAACCTTCACCGAGTGTTTTGACCCTTAACCACGACACTCTCCAGCTGGTGGGCCGGCAGTGGTGGCCAAATCACTGCCCATCTGCTCCTGGCTTCCAGCTCCCCTCCTCTCGCCTACTCCAAATCCAACAAGAGGCTCATTCTGCCTCTTCCCCCATCCTACGAGCTGCTTGTTTTTTGCTCCTTTCGTCCAGGCCCAGATCTGACAACAACAGCCGTGCTGATTTGGCTGGGAAACCTCTGCAGCCGATCTCCACAGGGAACAACCATGCCTGCCATCCCTTGTCTTTACACTCCTGCACTAAGGGCTGATACTTCAAGGCCTTTCTCTCGTGGGCCTCTTCCCATCCCTCCTCACACGGCACAGTCAGCTCAACCAGAATTATATCCTTGTCTTCCATTGACCACAGTACAATGTCCGGGCGTAGGGTTGTGTGCACCACATCCGGGAACTGCAACCTCCTTCCCACATTGACCTTCATCTCCCAGGACCTGGCCGTTAGCAGCAGATTGGGCTTTGGTTGTTTGGATATGAAAGGCCTGGCTCTCTCTTTGATGAAGGTGATGGCCTTCCTCAAATCTGTGTCAGCCATCCTCTTCTTGCATCTCTCCCGCTCTAGTGTGTCAGCAACAGCTAGAAGCACCTTATCATGGTGCCACCTATACCGTCCTTGAGTTAGAGCTGTTTTACATCCGGACAGTATATGAGCCAGTGTCCCCTTTTGACCACAGAGCTTACAGTTTGGGTCCTCTCTCATCCCCCATGTGTACAGGTGTAACAGTGAAGGAAGGGTGTCATACACAGATTGCAGGAGGAAGGAAATACGGAAGGGCTCCAGTCTCCATAACTCTGCCCGTGAGATCTTGCACTTAGGCAGATCCCATTTTGTCCAGGCTCCCTGGGACCCTTGTTCCACTGCCTTTGACATCTGCTTCTCTTCCTCACGGATCCATACTTCTGCCGGTATCATGTCTCGCCTGTTCCTTCTGCTTGCGTTTCCCCACTGCTGGAAGTGAACTGAGCCGAGGCCTTGCCGCCTGACGCAGGGGTTGCCGATGATATCTCACAGCTTCAGAGAACACACTGCCTCCTCCACAGCTGCGTTAGCTGCCCACCTGCGCCCAGATCTGGTTGTAATGCCTGCTTGCTTTACCAAGACATCATTGGAATTTCTCAAGCTTAATAAGGCTCTGCATTTTGCCACCTTGAATTCCTCCACAACAGATGACAGGGGAAGCTGCAGTTGCCCAGAACGAATGTAGAGGTCCACTGAAGAGAAGCTTGGGGGAACTCCCAACCATCTCCGCAGGTGCTTGTTGGTTTTCCTCTCGATGCCCTCTACGGCAGTCATGGGGAACTCATAAAGTGTGAAGAGCCAGAGAAGCCTGGGCAGGAATGCTGTATTGGTACAGCCAGGTCTTGAATTTGCCCGGAAGTCCGGATTTTTCGAACTTCTTCAGCCATTCGTCTGTCTGCTTCACAGCATTGGTGACGTTGGCCCCATCTGTCAGTGGCACATTAAACCACTTCCCCAAGCACTTTATCGGGTTATCTGCGATGGAAGGGATGACCTCACCCTGAACTTGGAGGCTAAACTTGCTAGTAACTTTGCCCTTTCTGATCACCGTGCACCTGGACTTCTTGGCCTTGAAGGACATCCTCGCCCAAGTGGCTACATTACCCAGGGTTTCCAATACCCATCTTGCTTGGACATGTGTTATAGTGATGTTGTCTTTGAACCCTCGTAGAGCCGGCTGAACAATGCCTGACTCCAGCATTGGGCCACGGGTTGCATCTTCTGCTGCTGATAATGGGAGGTTCATTCCCATAATAATGGGGGAGATGGCGCACCCTGTTGGAATCCCCTTCTGAAGGTCCTGCCAACTAGTTGTGAAATGGGCTGATGTGAATCTGAGTTTGAGTCCTCCTAGGTAGCTGGTGATCATGTCTCGAATAGCCACTGGGATGTAGGTGAGGTCGAGTCCTTCTAGGATGAGGTCATGTGGAATAGACCCGTAGGCGTTCGCGAGGTCTAACCAGACAACTGTTAGGTCGCCTTTTTTCTGCTTGGCCTCACGGATCAAATGGCTAATCATTGAGGTGTGTTCCAGACACCCCGAAAAGTCTGGAATACCGCCTTTCTGGATGGATGTGTTGATATAGCGGTTCTGCGTCATGTAAGAAGTCAGCCTTCTTGAAAGCACAGAAAAGAGAATCTTACATTCCACATCCAGGAGAGAAATTGTCCTAAACTGGGCAATTGTAGAAGAAACCTCTTCCTTTGGAATAAAGCATCCATCTGCCAATTTCCAACTTGATGGAATAGTACCTTTGGCCCAGATATTTCTCATGACCTTCCACAGCCTCCGAAGAAGTTTTGGGCATTTCTTATACACCTTATAAGGTATGCTGCTTGGGCCTGGGGCAGCTGATGTTCAGGTAAGTACATGTTCGGCACAGCTTTGTGGGCCGAAGGGCCTGTATTGTGCTGTAGGGTTTCTTTGTTTATATAACATAAGCTTAAAGAACACAATAAATATAACTATACTCTCCACTGTGCATCTATAGAGGTTTGTCAATGTTTCACATAACATGCCAATCTACACAAACTTCTAAGAAAGTGGAGGTGCTGTTATGCCTACTCTGTTATAGCATTTACAAGCTGGTCCAAGGACAGATCCTCTGGTATGGCAACGCCAAGGAATTTAAAGTTATCGACCCTGTGATGGCATTGGCTTTGCTGACTGTGAAGTTCTAAGCTCAAACAAAGATCTTAAGCTTTATTCAATATAAATAGCTCTGGGTACCCTCACTAAAAGAGGTTATACTGTAGCTTCTCAATCTTCAGAGACTAGTCCACTTCCCTGTTTATCTCTCACGGCGAGTTTAGCTGACAATACCCATTATCTGCGTGGTGGAACCTCTCTCCCCAACAAGGAGAAGGTACTTCCAGCTAACAAAATAGTTTAAACACAGTCATTTATTTTCACTGTTACACATCTAAATCCAAACAACATTCTTAAAACACATTTATAACTCAGAGGATTTCTATCTTATGAAATAATTTCAAATTACAAACCATTTCTAAAACATAAAGAATTTCCAAAACGTTAAGCTAAAAAGACATACCCACGAGGAACAGGCACACCAGTCATCCATCGCAGGAATTAAAGGTTGAGGAATAGATTCACCCCATTTTCCTGTCATACTTCTTGATGCTCCTGGACCATTCCCAATAAGATGGACTGCTCTTGACATTTATACTGCTTCTTTGCCACTTGGGTGACTTCATACATATGATATTTTTTTCCATATACCTCTTAACCCAAAACTTCTGGAGACAGATCCTAGGTGCTCACAATTAATGTTGTGAAGTGGACTCCTTAAGCACACAAATCCTTCAACTATTAATAGATCAACTATTGATATGTTAAGTGATAATATCAATGTAGTCTGTAAGCTTTCTTAAACTAAACAACTTAGCCAGTGTCGTCTGTTTTGAAACAAGCCCAATTAACACAACCTCTTGCCATGCGATGCACCTTTTGAGCAATAAGGCCAGGTGTTGCAGGCAACAAGTCTGTGATATTGACCGTGTTTATTTGCAATGTGCCTTTTTAACTTCAAACTGAATATTGCGTGCCTTTTACATGAAGAACTGAAGACTGTTTCCTGTTTATGACAAGAATCTAAACAAAGAATATTGATTGGAAGATTAACTTACTCAAAAAAAACTTTGATATTTAGAAGCTTCTAGCTGCATTGTTTAGAAGGTTGAGCTTAGTAAAAAAGAAAAGACCCTCAGGCCCAAAGACATCCCTCTCGTGCTAAGTGAAGATTTCTAATCCCGCTTCTCCTTTCAGATCATTTTCAAGATCAAACTCCTGCCAAGACTCCTCTTGGGAGCACTCTACAACTCCACCAACTGCACCAGTAAGTCACCAGTGCTAGAGGAACTCGCCAGGAACTGATGCTCAAAGAACTTATTGAGTGCTTTCCAATGTGGGGTTTCTGTCTGATTTTCTCGTTAGAGTATTCACTTCCTTAATCTCAGACACGTGAAATCTGAAAGGATTGTTACCATTATAATTCTTCCATAAAGATACAACAATGATGCATCAATAGTAGTCCATTTTTAAGATTTTCTTCCTCACAAACGGTTCTTGCCATTACCTTGATTAAAATTTGGATCATTGTCTTTGTTCATTGGGTCAGCTAGTAACGTCTTACACTGACCTGAAGATAGTTCACTTCTATCACAGGGTGATCACATTGCTTTCAATGTAATGCACAATATTATTCCGGTTCTCTAAAAATGAGACTTATATACAAGTTACTGACTGCGCCTTCTTTTATACAAGTATTAGTAATCTCACATTTTAGTGATAGAAAATTATATCAATCAGTTACATGATTTCACTATATAATAATATACATAGCAAGTGAAACATTTATCAAAGCAACCTGCCTCTGTATGTGTAGTCAGGCAAGGAAGAGCACAGTTCTCCAGTTGAAGATTCTGCATGCCCCAAATAAGATGTCAGGACATAGGAATTGGTTATGTCCCTCCAATGGGTGTGAATACCCAGTGGTGTGCTACAGCTTGGCATTCTGATAACAACCACAGCATCTGAATAAGTTTCTTCCCATCTTCATGACTCTTGACTCCAGGTCTTCCTCTTTAACTTTAAGGATTGAACCCAACTGAGAAGAATTGACACATCTTCCCAATGTTTGTGTTTTGTCAGAAAACTTTAACTGAGCAAAAGCTACCCAGTCTATTCTGTCACCCCATGAGATTTTATCAACCAAATATACAAACAGTTCTTGTAATATTAAGTATCACACAAATAGTAGAATTGGTGGGTCTAGAGGTCCTCCATGTTGCATTGTAGGAGTACCACATACACAACATATCTGCCCAAATAATAAGCAAGGTCCAAAGGCCGCCTACATGCAGGTCTGTGACTACAACTGCCAGTGGTCATCTCCACCTGTTGCTTCGCCACTCCCCCATCGCCGCAGGTCTTGATGAGTTGAGTTTGGACTGATGAATCGCACAACAGAAACCTGTGCGTTTTGAAGTTTAAATGGAACAGCCATTGCACAGGGGCAATCTCACTCTCTTGTGCAGAAGAGACCTTGATCCAGTGGCACGGACAACCGTTACAACTGGAGACCTCCCCTGCTGCAGTGGATGACCAGGACGTCTAAGTGTCTTGTTGTGCTCTTAGCGCTCCACAATGCCTGCTGGGCCTGCCTTCTTGACCATTGGACCATTAATCAGTCTCCTCTGCTCCATCTGCCAGGGCCAGACTTCACACTGGGACAGGCAGATTCCCTACCTCACCGAGGGTTGAAGACCCATCGGCTACCCTCACCTGGTTTGGCCCGTCTGCCGAGATGGTTTACCGGGGTATGGCCACTGTGCGTGTTACAGCTACTTGGAACTGCAGGTGAGAGCTGAGCGCCAGGTGGGTACTAAAGGTGGACGAGCTGCCCTGAAAAGGGCACGGCAGGCCCCCAACCCCACCAGAGGTGCTACCCCTCTCTAGACACCCCGTACACCCCATGAAATGGTAATTAGCTGACATGTGCATATTCACGAGCGCAATTGCTGAATCTGCTGCACAGCCCGCCAGCAGGGGCGCGTAGACACTGCAGCCAGGTCGGTGGTTGTAACAAACGACCTGTGTTGTTCAACTGGCTGGAGTATTCACCAATATCTTTAAATTCTCACTTTGGTAGACTGCTGCTTCAAGCTGGCTTCATCTGTTTAAAAAGAACATGGTAACCTGCCTAAATGGCTATCATCCAGTAGAACTTACATCCACTGTGATGAGGTGCTTTGAGAAGCTGCTGATGAGGCAAACCAACTCCTTCTTGAGAAGCGACTTGGATCCACTTCAATTTGCCTACCGGAACAACAGATGCCATCTCACTGGCTCTTCATTCAACCCTGGAACATATGGACAGTGAAGGTGGATACATCAGGATGCTCTGTATCGATTACAACTCAGCAGTCAATACTATCACCTCCTCAAAACTAATCAGTAAACTTCAAGACCTAGACCTCAATATCTCCTTGTGCAACTGGATCCTCAATTTTCCTACTTGCAGACCCCATTCAACTCAGGTTGGTCACAACATCTCCTCCACGATCTCCATCAGCACACAAGCATCATATGGCTGTGTGTTTAGCCACCAGCTCTACTTGCTTTATACTTCTGACTGTGAGGCTAAGCACAACTCCAATGTTATAATTAAATTTGCTGACAACACCACTGTCATTGGCCATATCAAAGGTGGTGATGAATTAGCAAATAGGAGGGAGATTGAAAATCTGGCTGAGTGGTGCCACAACAACAACCTCTCACTCAATGTCAGCAAGACCAAGGAGCTGATTATTAACTTCAGGAGGAGGAATCTAGAAGTCTATGAGCTAGATTTTATCAGGGGATCAGAGGTAGAGAGCTTCAGCAACTTTAAATTCCTCGGTGTTATCATTTCAGAGGATCTGTCCTGGGTCCAGCGTGTAAGTGCAATTACGAAGAAGGCACAGTGTGCAGGAGTGTGTATTGACTGGTATGAACACACCAATACCCTTGAATGGAAAAGCCTACAAAAATGAGTGCATACGGCCCAGTCCATCACAGGTAAAGCTCTTAATACCATTGAGCACACCTACACAGAGCGCTGTCACAGGAAAGCAGCAACCTTCATCAAAGACTCCCAGGTCAAGCTCTCTTCGCACTGCTGCTATCAGGAAGAAGGTAAAGAGCTTCAGCAACTTTAAATTCCTCGGTGTTATCATTTCAGAGGATCTGTCCTGGGTCCAGCGTGTAAGTGCAATTACGAAGAAGGCAATAAGCTTCCATTGATGTGTGCAGGAGTGTGTATTGACTGGTATGAACACACCAATACCCTTGAATGGAAAAGCCTACAAAAATGAGTGCATACGGCCCAGTCCATCACAGGTAAAGCTCTTAATACCATTGAGCACACCTACACAGAGCGCTGTCACAGGAAAGCAGCAACCTTCATCAAAGACTCCCAGGTCAAGCTCTCTTCGCACTGCTGCTATCAGGAAGAAGGTACAGGAGCATCAAGACTCACACCACCAAGTTCAAGAACAGTTATTATACCTCAAACATCAGGCTCTTGAGCTAAAGGTGATAACTTCACTCAACCTCACTAGCCCTATCACTGGGATATTCCTACAGCCTATAGTCTAACTTTCAAGGACTCTTCATCTCATGTTCTTGATATTTACTGCTTGCTTAATTATTTATTTACTATTTCTTTTTTTCCTTTTTGTATTTGCACAGCTTGCTGCCTTTTGCACATCAGTCATTTGTCTGCTGGGTGCAGTCTTTCATTGACTGTAATGTGTTTCTTGTATTGACTGTGAATGCCCACACGAAAATGAATTTCAGGGTTGTATATGGTTACATATATGTTACTTGGAAATAAATTTTAATTGCAACTTTGAAATATTCTACAAATTGCCTCTCTTAGGATCTAGCACCAATGATGATTTTCCCAATCTACCTGCATATTGAAATCCCCCATGACTAATGTAATATTATTCAAACTTCAGAAGTTCAAAGTACATATACTATATACAACCATGATATTCCTCTCCTTTCAGGCAGCCACAAAACAAAGAAACCTAATAGAAAGCATTAAAAAAAGACTGTCAAACATCCACTGAGCAGGGAAAAAAAAAATCAAATCATGCACACAATAAAAGTAAGCAGATAACATGCAGAACTGAAGTCCACCAAAGTGAGCCCACAGCCATGAAGCCAGTCAGAGCCGATCCAGGAGCCTGTTAGTTGCAGGCCACAGTCTCAGCTCAGTGTAGAGATGAGTAATCCTCGCGAGCAGCGAGCTGAACATCAGCCGGTCATTCCTCTGGACCTGTCACCCTGACTGTTTCAATCCGGTCCGGTGCTTAAATTGGCTGAACAGAGGGCTGTTCCTCGCTCTTGGCGCTGGGCCCTGCCATTTCGATATGCTCTTGGACCTGGAACCTGGCTCATACTCAACCTTTCCAATCTGGCCTGATGCTTAAATCGGACGAACATCGGCTTGTTCCTCACTCTCAAGCCCAGGACCTACTGCCTCGCCTTGGTTCCACTGCATCGAATCGCTTCCAAGTCTGCTCCAGCAATGGCCCCACACTGGCTCATCCCTCACTCTCAGGCCTGAGACCCACCACTTCGATTCGGCACGTCCACACCACGCCACAACCATCTGGCACCTTTGAGACTTCAGTTCACAACGCAAAAATGCCCGGTCAAACAGGTGTTTCAAAAGCTCGGCTCTGGAAGGCAGGTTACAGATTGCAATGATAATTTTTGAGAAAGAAAGAGATTAGTAGTTTGTGTTTTCTGCTAGAAAGTCGTTGCTGGCTTCTCAAGTGCCATCTCAAACATCTGCTTTTTAACGTGCCTTTTCTACCTCCTGTTGTATCTGATATCCCACATCCTGGCTATGTTTGGAAGACGGTACATAACTCTCACTTTTTACCCTTGCAGATTCTTAATTCTACCTACAAGGTAGAATTAAGAATCTGCAAGGGTAAATCTTTCTGAGGATTTGCCTTCATTTCTTTAACAAAAGAGCCACTCCAGCTCCTCTGCCTGCCTGCATGTCCTCTCAATACAATGTGTATCCTTGGATGTTAAGCTCCCAACCATAATCTCCTTTCAGCAATGACACAATGATGCCAAAGGCGACATACCTGCCAATCTCTAACTACGCTATAAAATCATCTACCTTATTCTGCATACTGCATGCATTCAAGTATCACACCTTCAGCCCTGTATTCATCACCCTTTTTGATTTTGCCCCCATGTTACGCTACAACTCATCCCACTATCCACCCTATCATCTGCCTGTCCTTCCTCACTGTCTCACTACACACTGCATCTACTTGTATACAACTGCCTCATCCTCAGCTCGATCACTCTGGTTCCTTTCACCCTTTCCAAATAAGTTTAAACCCACCCTAACAGCTCTCACAAACCTGCCCCAGTTCAGATATAACCCATTCTTTTTGTACAGGTCATACCTTCCCCAGAAGAGATCCCATCGATTCAGAATTCTGAAACCCTGCCCCCTGCACCAGTTCCTCAGCCACTCATTCATCTGTTCTATCATCCTATTCCTGCCCTGACTAGCAAATGGTACTAGGAGTTACTAGCTTGCATGTCCAGCCCATTTGTTCCTTGCTCACTATTTGTTCTAAGTTATGATGTAGATGCCGCCAGACACTCTGAGACACAATCATGCTGAAGGAGGAAGCAAGGAATAAATCAATCTGGGTGACTTTACGAAGAGAAAAGAGATAACCAATATAGGGCATTTAAAAAGTAGATGCCTACTATCTAAGAAAAGTGGAGTATTATGGAAAGACTAATAAACATTTTAAAGAATTGGGAAATAGGTTCAAGTTCAAGGCTGTGCCTTGGGCATATATACCCAATGTCCACACACCACGAAAACGATCTTTTTGCCACAGTACAGTACATTACAAACATACACTCCATAAACTTAAATGTAAATCTTTCAAAACTTGCATGACAAAATAAAAGAAAAATAAACATAATAATAATAGTGTAAGTTGAGGGGGAGAACTACAGTCCGAGTTAGAATTTGGGCTTCTCAGGTCAATTCAAGAACCTGGTGATCGAGAGGAGAAGCTGCTGCCTTGAGTCTTCCCTAGCTCTGCCTGTTGGCAGCAATCAGAAGAAGGCATGGCTCGGACTGTAGGGGTCCTTAGTGACGGAAGTCATCTTCACAAGAAATTGCTTATTGTAGATGTTCTTGATGGTGATGAGAGGTGTTACCATGATGGAACTGACTGAGTTCACCACTCTCCCTAGCTTCCTGCATTCTTGTACACTGCAATTTGCAAACCAGGCTTTGAAGCAACCAGTGAGAATGATTTCCCCTGTACACCTGTAAACATTTGTCAGACGTTTTGATGACATGCTAATTCTTCTTAAACTTCTAAGAAAGAAGAGATGATGGAGCATTTTCTTCATGGTTGCATTTATGTGCTTGGCCCAAGGTAGGTCCCCTGAGATGTTGACAGCTGTCAATCAGCTAATTTATCTCACTCCAGTATGTAGATGGCCCTGCAGCTATGCCGAGCCACACAACCTTATGTATAGAATAGAGGAGGAGACTCATCATGTGCCTGGTTTGATTGTCAATGAGGAGCCAATGAGGTTTCTCATCCACACTCAGTATGGTCTCCCAGTGGGCAAGCTGAGGATCCAGTTGCAGAGGGAGGTTCTGAAGCCCAGGTCTTGCAAAATATACCCAAATCTGAAATGATAAAAGATCTGAACAGATGATGAACAATATCAGCTAAAAATGAAACTGGAAAGGAGCTTTGGGTTTAAAAATTCAGATTATTAGGGATAAAATATATCACAATTTACTCTACAAATATGTGTGATAGTTCTGATTGAGCTACTGAATACCTCATTGACATCAGTAATGGGTTTAAAGTTATGTGGAATCAGCTAGTTTGACATTCACTGTCGGCTTCATCATTTTCCTGGCTGCAGGGAAACTTCCACATGAATGGTTTTGGGTATGAAACTCTACTTATCATCTCAATCTCACTAACAATTAAATCACTAACAATTTAAAACTTATCTCTTTATTAAGATTAAAAATATCATTTAATTAATTGTTTGGAAACCTTAATGGTCAATATTGTATTTGTTCCAATTTTACTTCTACTTATGCAACAGTCACTGTGATGTGAACTGCTTATCCAGCCCGTATTCATAAATTCAAATTGCATGCACCTGAAGCTGACAATCTCTATCTTACATATGGTTAAAGTGGAGCCAAACGTGACTTTTATGGAGCTAATTTTTAGACAAAAGTAGGACAGCATCAAAATAAGGATTCTGAACCGAGATTTCATTTTTAACATTTTCAGCAAAAATAGTTCCGGATATAAATAATACTGATTAAAAATATAGTCAAAATGTTCAATTATGCAAATATGAACAAATATATTGGACACAATCAGGATTACCTTGGTTAATATGATATTGGACTTTATAGAACCATGAACATGATTTAATAGATTGGGAAATGAAATGGATGAGTATCTTTTCAGCAGCAAAATGGGAAACTAAGGACCACATTTGGCAGGTAATATGTAAATCTAATGTTGGCAGCTTTTTTCTGGCAAAATATGACACACACAATGCTGGAGGAACTCAAAAGGTCAGGCAGTATCTATGTAGAGGAATAAAGGATCGGATGTTTCATACCAAGACCCTTCAACAGGACTCACGAAGAGCTTTGGCCAGAAACATCAGCACTTTATTCCCCTCCATAGATACTTCTTGACCTGCTGAGTTCCTCCAGTGTTTGTGTTTGTTACTGTGGATTTCCAGCTTCTGCTGAATCTCTTGTGTTTATGATTAGCTATAGATAAAGCTCACTCTTCTATGAAAGCTGTGTTGTTAGTTTTTCCATGAAATAGAACTACCTGTGCAACTTATTCATTATATGATAAGCCCGTGGAGTATATTAATGAAACTATGCTTAGCAGGGCCCTTTAGGAATGCCATTTGAAGGGCTCATCTCTAATGCATTTTAATTGGTGGGTTGTTCCACTTGGATGTCTGTCATTTCTGGGCCTTCTTTTGGCCATTCATGTTCAAGTTTAATTGTCATTCAAACACACATGAATACAGACAAATGAAACAGCGTTACTCTGGGGCCAAGGTACAAAACACAGTAGGATCAAGTCCGAGTCTAGGAACGTTGCAGCAATTTACATTTGAACACAATACTTCTGTCTTCTGCTGAATGAACACTGGAGGGCAGCACTGATTCCAGCCTGTACTCTTCTCTATTGTCCACATTGCACAGCTGAGTGTGAGTGCACGAGGAATATCTCTCTGCTGACACACCGTGGAAATATTTACTTCACTGGTGGTTATTTTTCCCTGGGGGTTGGCAGGTGACCATGAGATGCATGGAGGCAGAACAGTGCAGGAAGACCAATCCAGTCATTACGGTGGCTTTCTTTGAGATCAGGGGTGTGTTCCTATCATTATTGTCGATTGCAAAATCAGGGTCAATGGATTTCATTTAAATCTAAAATAAACTTTGAAGTGTTAGTGGTACAAAACATATTACAACCTGACAAAGTGGAAGTTGATTAATTTCCCACAATGTCTAATGTGAGAAGGCAATAAACCATAAATCATGTCGACACTGAACAGTGCCCTGACTGGGAATGGGGTACAGTTCAGGCTGCTGAAACACAAAGCAGAAATAAATGTCTTTAAGTTAACAGAAAGAAATAAAAGCAATTTGAATTTATACTGCATGTTTTTGGTGTACATTCCATCATAAAGCAGTAAGAATGTGAAAAGATGGAAATACTCAGCAGATCTGTGATTAGATAAGCGAACTTTTACTGGATCTATAAAGAGTTAAATATATGTTGGTCATAAAATTTGGTTTTTACGATGATCACTGACGATCATGTGTATGTGATGCCCACATATTCCAGCGGAATGGGGAGGTGGTTGCTTGTACTACTAATTACATTGCCATACTGTTTTGAAGCAGGTGCTGCCAAATTCATTAATTCACCTAACCTTTAAATTTAACTGGACCAGAAACCTATTTGTAGAAACCTTCCGATTTCACTTATAGATAGTGTCAGCTTTTGCTTTTTTGTAGAGAAAAATATTTGATTTAATCATTTGTCATTTCTAGCCATGTTGCTGTTTTTGAAGTCACCTGATACGGCAGAAAGAAAGAATGTGAGTCTTCACTTCATGTCCACAGCAAAATCTTGCTGTTTTGGTCACCATTCTCTCTGGAGTCTCATATAATAAGGAGAGGGAATGGAGAGGAAGAAGAAGAGATGATGAACAAGGTCACTTGCTGGAAGATGGTGCAGAGGTAGGGAAAGAAGTGGCCTTAACTGGAGGCTCTATCTGGTAGTTCTCCTGGGTCATCTCAATGAAGAGCAATGCTTGGGACAAGTCTACTTCAGCTCAGAAGACCTAACAGCTCTATCTGTGACTGGATGCATGGAGAAGGGGCCAGACTTGTATTGCTAGCATAATTAAGCACAACAAGTGACAGGTCTTGCAAATCTGGAACAGGGCAGATCTGCAGTATTTCCCAGGGCACAGTACACTTCATTCCACTTTCGTTTGGGAGGTTGTATGTGTTACTTGCTGAATGTAAGTGCAACTCATTTCCTTTTTTTGGCAATAGGCAGACAGGCGCAGATGGATTTCTGAGGAGGTCTGGATGATGGTAGGTGATATTAGTCAAATTCATTTTACTGTAAAAGTCACCATTTGTGAATTTTAATTTGAGCTGCAGACACAACAGGTTTTATTCTCTGAACGTTGCTATGTTTAGGCATCTGTTGCACAATGGCTAGCCTCTAAAGTGCCCTTCTGATATTCCCATTCTGCATTTGTCTGCTGGGACTATACTTGAGTCCCCATAGCAAACCAAAAGTTGATAATTGTGAAACATGGGTCATTCCACTTATTATCTCCAGAGCACATGTACGCAACTAATTCAAAGAAAATGTGCGGACAATAGAAACAATGATGCCAATTGTGAGGCACTCATACACTCAGACAATGCTGCTGTTGATTGGACCATTCTGGAGAACTCCTGCAGTAAGCAACTCTAGATCTCAAGGTTCTTCATAGGCTCTTGTATGCTGGACAACATTTCCATCAACTCTGAAGCAGGAGGAGGAGAGAGAAGAGAAAGAGAAAGGATTGAGAAACATTGAAGTGACACAAAAGCAAAGCACACAGCTAAGTGAGCTCATGTGGTTATGTGCATTCACGGTCTACCCAAAGAGTTAACTTCCAACAGTGTGCCTCAGTTTTAACTATCCCTACAGACATACTGTATTAAATTAAAGAGTATTAAACCCACACTCATTCCTTCAGAGTATCGAGTTTCAAATGGAGCACACGATTGGTGTGTCAGAATAATTCTCAAGCTGGAAGTGTTTCAGCACAGAACATCACAGCCTGTTTCAAAAGACTACACCTGCACACTACCATGAGGTACACAGTTACAGGACTCTTGAGGAAGAAAGGACTGAAAATATGCTTGAGCTGCTTTCAACCAAATTTATGGAAATTGGCATGAGAGAAAAATATCGTTTCAATTAAGAACCATGTTTGTGTTGTTTGCCCATCTAGCAAGTCAACCTTACACAAGTGGGTGATAGGATCTCAGCACAAGTTTGTGGAACCAAGAAGTATTTGGTTGAAATTGGTGGCAGGATCTGAACTGTTCATACAGATCAAATGATGTATCCATTCAGGATGATAAACCCTATGATTGTAAAGTTCGCTAGTACAGTAAGATAGACTCTTCACCGCTCAATCTGTCTCACTGCTATTTTGCAGCTTATGGTTTGCCTGCACTGTATTTTTGCTGCCGCTGTTATATTTCTTTCTGCGTCCTGTTACTGTTTTATCTTCTTTTACATCAAAAAAACCGTCTGTGTCATGATTTGATCTGTATACAAGTCAAACCTTGGCCTGTGTCTCAGCATATGTACTAATAAACCTATTCCAATTACAATTCCAAGTTGATTCCAAATTGAATCTAGTCTAAATGATGTACCAAATCCAAACAGGTTTGTCAAAGAAACACCATTGTCCCTGAGTTCCAATCTAGAAAGAAACAGTCCAAAATTTGATTCTATGTCAAATTTTGTGAAACGAGCAGGAAGACTCCAAAAACTGTTCGCTAATTCTTGTTCATTAAATTTTTCAATTGGGGTGTTAGCTTTATTGTAGTGTTTCTTTAAGATAGAGGGATAGAATGTGTAATGTATCTTTAAGCATGGCACACAGTGGTTTAAAGCAGAAGATATTTAGCAGATCATAAACGCAAGAGATTCTGTAGATGCTGGAAATTCTGAGCAACAAACACAATATGTTGGAAAAACTCAGCAAGTCAGGCAGCATCTATGGAGGGGAATAAACGGTCAATGCTTTGGGCCAAGACCCTTCATCAGGGCGGGAAAGGAAGGGGGCAGATGCCAGAATAAGGAGGTGGGGAGGGGAAAGAGTAGAGCGGGCAGTTGATAGGTGAGACTAGGTGAGGGTGAATAGGGGTGGATTCTGCAGATTCCATATGTCCGTGTACTGTATATTGTGATGCTCTTGGACAGCAGAGTCTAATGATGTGCCTAATTCACAAATAACGTCATGATTTCTGTTATTCAGTTTGCAGCAAATGCTTAAGTATGCAAGTAATTTGTGTGCTATTCCCAAATAAACCCCTACATCTTTGGACGCAGATTTGCATGTTTCAATGCATTCTGAAATCAGTATACTGGTGAAAGATCCTGGCATTCAATATAAAAGATTGTAAATGGAATTTCAAGCTGGTCATCAGCAGTCCTCAAATGGGCCTCAATTGGCTTCCTCTTGTAATGTGTGACTGACTGTCTGACAGACTACAGCAATTACCCCGAATGGGAGATCATACATTGCTGGCAAACTGAGAGAGGTTCATGTGCATGAATCCACTATAATTCCCTGGAATGTTGCTTCAGCAGTCTGGCAGTTTGTTAGAGGAAAGACTGTAGTTCCTCTGAAAACTGGTACCCGGAACAATGACCGTAGACTGAGTTTCCATTGCAGCTTTCATTGAATGACTTCAGAGTTCCTGTTACAGTCATGTGTAGCTTAGTACATCACTTCAGTGCTCCTAAAGTATGTCGTCTCTATGTTACCTCTGTGTTTCCAGGGAAGCTTTTGCCTTCAAAACCAGATGACTAAAATATGTACAAAGTTGACTAGAGGACTGCTTTACCAGTAGGTGGTCTAGTCTACAAAACGTAATGGATACAACCCTGTCCATCACAGGTAAAGTCCTCCCCACCACTATGCACATCTACAAGGAGTGCTGTCATAGGAAAGCAGCATCCATCATCAATGACCCCCACCACCCAGGCCATGCTGTTTTCTCACTGTTGTTATCAAGAAGGAGGTACACCAGCCTTAGGTCCCACAAAACCAGGTTCAGGAACAGTTTTATATATATATGTATCTC
Source organism: Mobula birostris (assembly GCF_030028105.1). NCBI lineage: Eukaryota > Metazoa > Chordata > Chondrichthyes > Myliobatiformes > Myliobatidae > Mobula > Mobula birostris. The sequence goes on along the minus strand of NC_092373.1, from coordinate 121,701,923 downwards.
AGGTTTGTATATGGTGACATACATGTACTATGGTAGCAAATTTACTTTGAACTTTGATGATAAGTGCCTGTAGTCCTTGAATATGTGAATAGAATTATGGACATTTTCTAGAAAAAAATTCAGAGTGAATGGATTTGTGAATGTATCATTTCCTGTTGGCTATTCCATGTTTATCATGGAGATCTTACTAATTGTTTAACAGCCATAAAGCAAGCCTCTCGGTAACAGAGCAGATGGTGTTTAATGTAGATCAAGGGTAAAGATCATGGAGGAAGTATCACATATGACCACTAGCTTACTGTAAAATAATGGTACTGTTATTGTGTGAAGAGGGAAAGATTGAGCATTAATGACCCTGCCATTATGTCAAATAAGTACAATGTGAGGTATTTCCTCCAGTGCGTATCTTTTCCAGTAAGTCTCGAAGCAAAAGGTCAGATCATCTAGAATTGCTTGCTCTATCACAGACAAAAGATCAAAGTCCCTCATTCTAACAAATGTTTAAAATGGTTTGGAAAGTAGTTCAAGGCAAATGCAACTTCAAAGCAGTGCAGAACAGGACAGTGGTTGTATGATGATTGTATGCCCAAAGGGAGTATACATAACTGGTTTATCATAGGAGAAGCTGATAACTCTATGTTCTGCTGTATGCTTCTGACTCTGTCATTTGGGGTGAGCAAGTGTGGACTGTAGTTTACACTCGCACGGTCTGGGCGCCTCCACGTGGCGAACCTTGGAGATAGGGGTCGTAAGACCCCTTGAGCTAAAATCCAGACCACTTCAGTGCGGGTTAACCTCCCGTATCGTCGCTTCTCGGGTTATGTATAGTAATAATGGAAATAACCCTGAGGCCACTGCCCTGGGGGTGGACCCGAGACCTGAGAACCAGGTAGGATTCATGTGTCCCGATTGTGGTCGTGCCTTTCGCTCGCGCTCCGGTATGTCCAATCACTGGCGTACCCAAGTTGCTGTGGGGGGGGGGGGGGGGAGGGCTTGTTCTCTTGCGGGCTCTGTTCTGCGTCATTCCTCTCGAAAGCCATCCTGGGCCAGCACACACGTCATTGCCACCCCATCGAACATAACATCCGTTGGTTGGAGGAGCTGCCGGTTCGTCAGGGCCGCTGGATGGACCAAGAAGACCTGGGACTTACTCGTGCTGCTGGTGAGCTGTGGTTGCCGGAGCTGGGGCTTGCCGAGCTTCATAGGAAACTGGTGCTGCACGTTCCAGGGAGGTTGGCCGAAGCCATCAAAAAGCAGCTGAAGATCCTGGGCTGGACTCCTCCGGTAACCAGCCCTAGTCCCGCGTTGACCGAAGAGGAGTCTACCACTGTGACTGCAGGCCCAGAAGAGGAACCAGGTTGGAGGGACGTTCTCCTTTGTGCGGCGGCTCGCCAGCTCCAGTCCTGTCAGGAAGATGTCCATGGTGCTGGTGAGATCTGGGTGTTAGTGGAGCTTCTTAGGACAGGAGGGATCTCTGATTCCGAAGCTACCCGTCGCCTGGAGGAACATGCCTGTATCCACTTTCGCATTCGTTGGAGGTCAACAGCCCCCCATCATTGTAATCTAGGAAAGGTGGGTGAGCTGGGATGCAAGGCGGAGAAGCGTGCCCAATATGCGCACATTCAGACGCTGTACCATTCCCGCTGTAAGGACGCCGCCCAAATCGTCATCACTGGGGCCTGGAGGACTGCGCACCTACAGGAAAGCGCCCTACCGCCGGGGACGTACGCTTATTGGTCGAAGATCCTGTCGGCTGAAGGAGCTTCTGACCTCCGCCCGGTGCGGGAGGTCTGCTCGGTGAATTGGAATCTGCTGCGGCCCGTCAAGCCCTCGGATGTATCTTCTGCTATAGCGGGTGTATCCGGGGCGGTGGCGGGCCCTGACAGAGTCAGTGTTGACCAACTTCGTTGGATGGACCCCTTGTTCCTGGCGGCCTATTACAATACCATCTTATGTCTGGGTGAGCTTCCCTCCCCCCATAAGCATTCCTGGATCACCATGGTGCCCAAACACTCTGAGGACCTGTCCTCACCTTCCTGCTGCAATCACCCATGAACTTGCCTTAACTTGACAGCCTCACTATTGTGGATGGCAAATGCATGAAATCTCAAATATTCCATGCACAGAACTATTAGCAAAATTAAACTGGGATATATTTAACTCTTTTTAAACTTCATCTTGGTGTGCTGTGGACTCCTTGAGAATATCTGTTCCGGAGATCATGCTTGGTAGTGTGGCATACCTTGTGCCTCACATGTCAGAATGATATTGGCTCAGAAATTGCAGTCAAAAGTGAACTGAAGCCTGCCACTTGCCTATGTTAATACCGATACTCTGCATTCATCTTTTGTAGACTTGAGTTCACAGCCCACCATGAATGTTATAATTACTCTTTTTTTTTAAAAGACCAGCTGCTTTTAGTAATAATGACCATTAAACCTCTAGATCGTTTTAAACATTCATTTGGTTCACAACTATGTTACAGGGGAGGAGATATGCTGTCCTTACCTAGAATGGCCTTTTTGGAACTCCAGACCCCTGACAATGTTGTTGACTCTGACGTTACTAAGCAGCCATTCGAAAACTGGCCCAGAGGAACAGTTAATGGAATGTATTCAGCATGTATACAGTGCCTTGAAAAAATATTCAGCTCCAACACTACTTTCACATTTTACGGTCTTATTTACTAAATTTAAAATATATTTAAGTAGGATTTTTTGAGCTTATCTATAAAACATGGTGAATCATGTCAAATCAAATTAAAAATTACAAAACTTGTGAATAATTAACTAAAAATTAAAAACCGAAATTGTGATGCTGAAAAGGTATTTATCCTTTTTGTAATTACTATGTTAACTTTCTTCAGGTGCATTACTGTACGTTACCTTGCCAACTCACCCCATTTGTTGACATAGAAAATTGGAGGATCTCTCTGTAAGTCCAAGAGAATGGTAAATTTTCAACAGTCCAAACCAAAATGAAGACAAAAGAGCATTCAAAGTAAGTCAGGGTAAGATAATAGAGAAGCACGAATCTGAAGAAGTGTACTCACCTATCTGAAAGGCACTGAACATACCTTGAAGCTTAGTGCAGCCCATCGAGTAAAAATGGAAAAACTATGAAAACCCAGCTGCACTGCCTAGGTCACACTGCCCCTCCAAACTTAGTCGCCGGAGAAGAATGGCATTTGTAAGAGAGGCTACTGTGATGTCCACAGTCACTCTGAGTGAGCTGCTGAAGTCAGAGACTGCAACTGGAGATGAAGGTCGTGGCTTCACAATCTCTTAAGACATAGCACAAAAAGGGTATTTAGGGAAGAGTAGCAGGGAAGAAGATTTGGCTAATAAAAAAAATCCTTGCTTGTAAAGACTTGGCAAAGTATCACTTAGAAGATACTGTGAAGATGAGGAAGAAAGTCTTCCGGTTGGATGATCTAAGGTGGAACATTTTTGTCTCAACACTAAATGGTATGTGTGGCGTAAATCTAATACCACACATCAGCCAGGTAACATCATCCCCACTGTAAAGTATGGTGGAGGTAGCATTATGCTATGGGGATGCTTTTCAACAGCAAGGACTGGAAATGTGGTCAGAATCGATGGGAAGATGAATGCTGCTAAACATAGGAGTTCCTGGATAAAAAATCTGCTAGCTTCTGGCAGGTTTGTCTTTCATCAGGACAACAACCCAAATCTCATTGTGAGAGCAACCACAGAGTGGCTTCAAATGATGAAAACTGATGTGTTTGAGTGGCCCAGTCAGGATCCTGACCTTAACCACATCGAATGTCTCTGGTAACACTTCAAGATTGATACCCACCACCACTCTCTAACTAACCTGGCACAACTTGGGCAATTTTGCAAAGAGGAATGAGCAAATCTTTCCCTATCATTTAGATGCAAAGCTAATAGAGACTTCTCCAAAAAGACCACTAGCTGTTATAGCTGAGAGAGGTGCGTCAACTGTGTACTGAGTGAAGGGGGATGAGTACTTTTGAACTGCTAACATTTCAGTGTTTTGATGTTCTAGTTTTACATAGTTTATAATTTTCCCTGAAGTCTAAATAATCTCAATTATATAGATGAAGTGCAAATTGGGTATATTGTGAGGTTAGATTAAAAGGTGTGATACTAAAAGGGTCAAAAGGTTCAATGGTTCAAATGTTAATTACTATCAAAGCATGTATCCCTATACAACTCTGAAATTTGTCTTCTCCAGATAGCCATGAAACAAAGACAGAACATGAAAGTTGTTCAGAGAGAAATGTCAAACATCCCCCCCCGTACAAAAAAGAATGGCATCCCCATCATCAACCCACCCAAAACCCCCCTCCCACACTCAAAATTGAACAGGAACATCGGCCTCCAAATAAACAACCACCCCCCACATAAAAAACTAACAGAACAACAACCCCCAAAACACAACAAAAATGGAGAAGGAATGGGTTATTTAAAAAAAGGTAATATGAAAACCATAAGACTGAAAAAAGCCCACAGTCCATAAATGCAGATCCACGATACCATACTTCAATATCACCGACATTCATCAGCAGAGAGGGACACCACATGAGGCAGAGAGGCCTTCCCGCCTGCCACAGCGAGCCACACAGCGATAGGCTGCTCACTGACTCCTTCTCTGGCACCAATCAAAAGGCAGGCAGTTGGCACTGAGACTCTCGCTCGCCTCCTGCGTTCATCTCGATGTCTCAGTCTTCCTTGAGGCTTTAATTGGTGATTAATAGATGCTTTAAACGGCAAAATAGAGTTGAACGTTGGCTCTTGCCCTGTCTCTAAGTTTCTTCACATCGAGGCCGTTTGAGTATGCCCTTGCTTCCCGGAATCTCCTCGGAGCCAGCAAAGTGCTGGATCACTCAAACGATCTCCAAAATGTAAATCACGGATAACGGATGTTGCTTTCCTGTGCAAACTTTTAATGCTGATGTACCCAGTGGTGGTGGTGGGGGGGCTTTACCTGTGATGGACTGGACCGTGTCCACAACTTCTTGTAGGATTTTCTATTAAAGAGCATTGGTGTTTCTATACCAGGGTCTGATGCAGCCAGTCAATATAATCTCCACCACGCATCTCTCGAAGTTTGTCAAGGTTTAAGATGTTATGCTGAATCATAGCACTCATCTTAGGAAGTAGAGGCGCTGCTGTGCTTTCTTCAAAATTGTGCTGGGCCCAGGACAGGTCCTCTGAAATAATAAAAATTGACTAATTTAAAGTCGCTGACCCTCTCCACCTTTGATCCTGCGATGAGGACCTCCAACTGAGGTCAATAATCAGCTCCTTGGTCTTGCTGACATTGTGTAAGAGGTTGTTGTTATTGTTGTATCTGTGCACAACTATATAGCAATTAAATAAAATACGCATTAGTGTATTCACATTGCAGTGAGAGAGAGCAATGTGCATGCGTGGACTACAGCACATGCACAGACAACAGATCAATACCTAGTGCTAAAGGGAGTCACTGGTCTAAAAGAAATAGATCCATACATTACACTTCCTCCCCCTTTAAATTATTGCAAAATAAAACTGTTCATGTACAGTTTCATCACAGTGGATGTAAGTGCTGCTGGACGAAGGTCACTGAGGACGGTTACCACATTCTTCTTAGGCACTGGTATAATTGAAGCCTGGCTGAAGCAGGTGGGTACCTCAAACTGAAGAAGCAAGACATTAAAAATCTCAGTCAATGCTCCAGCTCCAGCCAGTCAATCAGCACAGGTTTTTAGTACTTGGCCAGGTATCCCATCTGGGTCGGATGCTTTTCGTGGCCTCACCCTCCTGAAGGCTGCTCACACACATGTTGGCCTCAAAGACTGAAATCATAGGATGATCGGGGGTTGTGGACGTTTGTGATAACTCTTCCATTTGAATGTGTTTTAAGAATGTTATTTGAATTTAAATGTGTATCACTGAAAATAACACTCTTAAAACACATTTAAACGTATTTTAAACTACTTTGTTAGCTGGAAGTATTTTCTCCTTGGTAGGAAGAGAGGACCTACTACTCAAACACACTGTGGAGTATAAACAGGGAAGTGAACTAGTTCTTGAAGATGGGTACTTGCTGAATAACCTCCCTTTAGTGGAAGAACCTGTGGCTACTTACAGCTGACCGGGCTTAAAGTCTTTTTTTTGAGTTTAGAACTTCGTGGTCATCAAACCCAATGCCATCGCAGGAAAAGCTGGAGTTCGCAGCTAGAGATTGGGGCAGAGCCACAGAATGGGAATATTTTCTTTTGGAACATTTGGTAAGTTGATTTTTGATTGCTAGTCACTTTTTAATTGTGAGTGTAACATGACTTTGAGTTGAAGAGGTTCTGGAGCAGATCAAAAACACTTCTTGCTTCATTGTCTGGACAGCACGGGACCAAATTGCTGCCGATCAGCGTTACCCTCTCATTATCTGTTTCGTATTCTTCCCATGTTTTTCCACAGGTGTATTCAGCCACAGGTCTAATGACCATGTATCACACAGGGGGGGTCTTGCCTCTTGGGCTGAGCAGAAGATTACAGAGCCTCAGCGCTCTCTCCATGATTCTGCCTGCAATAAGCACAAAGAAACGACGGCAATACTGTTACAGTCGGATCCTGACAGGCTACTTATTGACCCTCAGTCCTGTGTAATTGTACTGGGACGATGACTAACAGTGCTTTTGATTAAAATATCCGAGTTACCTACGGAAGAATGTCAGATTTCTCTTTAATCCTCTGATTCAACTATCTACGTGTTGCTATCTTGGAGCTCTCAGAATATTTTGTCTGCCTCAAAAGCTGACTTCATGAAGGAAACGTTTTTAATTGTAAAAAGTTACATCAAACATTTATTAACAGCTTCCTAAAGCTTCCGATGCAAGCCCCTTTTCTGCGTTTAACAGAAAAGAACATTGTTTTAGTAAACTACAAAAAAAGCAATGTGCTATCTATCAGAATTTTTACCAATAACAAAATTATAACACAAAAGTTTGGCAATGAGGATGGAGATCACAGAGGTTAAGTTAGTTAATCTGCAAAAATGAACATGGATTACAATTACATCCCATTTGTTTGATGTAACTTAAGCAAAGCAGTATTTTCATTCTGCCTGCTTTCTGCGTACAAGTGATGCTGCTGTATTGCCATAGAGGACCAGATCCAATGTCAAAGTTTAAAAAAAAATTACAGCTAGCCTGCAGCGTTGAAAAGGAAAATGTATTGTGGCTGCTGAATTTACAGATGTGCTGTGCAACAAAGAACAGTGATTGACCAAGAGAGGGAGGGACTCTGTGGTTTTCCGATGCTGATGGAAAATGTTTGAACGAAGAGAGATGGTCTGGTATTTCAGAAGTTCAGGAAATCTTTCAGATGCTCAAAGAAAGGACATTGTGTACAGACGGTCAGTGACAAGATTCTAGTCTGAAAACATAAATGGATTGGTCAGCATCCATTTTTACAATCGATGACTTCAGGTAAACATAGAAACCGTATAGGCCTTTAGCCATGTTGAAATCACCACATGCCCATGTCCATTTAAACTCTACATGACAAGAGATTCTCAAGAGGATTGGGAAATTTCTTTTGGGATAATTTCAGGGTTACCTTGAAAAAAACACAACATTCTCTCTGACTTAAGTGAAATCTTAAGTCTCTTCATTATAAGCATGGAGAAGACTAGTGGGAATAACAGAAAGAGTGCACTACCTCTTGCAGCACCTATGGACCACCCCTCCTCCCCATTTAGTATTGTAGGTTTTCATAAATAAAAAGACGTGAGGTGTTTTATGGTTAATAAAAACCGTAACAACTCATTTATTGAACTCCAAAAAAAACTGAGCACGAAGCGTGGTAAAAGGACTTTATGTAACTATGTCATCACGTCAGACCACCCTCTTAAAGTGAACCCCAACTCAATGTCAGTGGTTGTGAATTATGTATGTTTCCACCAGTTCTGTTACCCCACACTGAACCCCCCCCCACCCCCCAGAATTCACTAAAACTGGCGTGGTGTGCCTGGCCGGAGCTCGGACGAACCTCCCAGCTCGGGTCCTATGATCCATGGGTGGAGGAACAGAAGAGGCCTCTGGCCCGGCCAGAGGTGTGTTGACACCAGTTTTCCTGAACTTAATGTCAGCCAACCGCTGGCCTGTATCTGCTGTTTGGTAAGCCGGGACCTCTGGGTAAGTAGCTTGGTCGGGTGCCATGCCAGTATAGTCAACCCCTGTGTGTACGGCTTCAATGGTTGGCTGAGAGACTCTGATATGTAGGCCTCATGTCCCTGGGCAATGCTGCTGCGCAGACCAAAGGTTTAATATTTTGGCCATCGCGTGCACAAAGGGTTTGTGGTCAACGTATGCTGTGAAATGGCGACCAGTTAGAAGAAAATGAAAATGGTGGACAGCCAGATAGACACCGAGAAGCTCAAGGTCAAATGTGCTGTACTTCCTTTTGGGGGACAGAGCTGCCAGCTGAAGATGGCAAGTGGCTTCTACACGCCTCTGAGCAACTATTTATGCATAGCACCCATAGCACAGTCTGAGGCATCAGTAGTAGCTGGGGAGTAGGTATCCCAGTAGGGGCACATTGGAAAGAGCTTGTTTGGTATCATCAAATGCCCTGGTCATGTCCGCTGACCAATCATGCACTTGATCAGGGGTATTACCTTTAACTGCACTATACAGGAGGAGCATATCTTCAGCAGCTTGCTGAATGAAGCAGTGACAGAAATTCACCACGCTTAAAAACTCCTGCAATTTTTTTTAGCAGAGCAGGGCAGTGGAAAATCCATAATCAGTTACTTTTGATGGAAGATGTTTTGCATCTTCTGCAGAGATGTGATGGCTGATAAGGTCAATGGTTGACAACCCAAGCTGACATTTAGCAGGGTTAATAATCAACCCACATTGGCTTAAGCTTTCGAAAAGTGTGCGGAGATGAGATATGTGTTTGGATTTGGATGTGCTGGTGACAAGTATGTCATCCAGATAAACAAAAATAAAATCTAAGTCTTTTATACTAAGTCCATAAGCCTCACCACTCTCACAGATGAGGAGTTTCCACAATCCTTTGGAAAGTCTGTGCTGCATTTGTGGTGATCTCTCGCAGAGCAAAATGGGCCTCGACTTGTACAAACCAAGTGACGGCATTTTGCTCCCAAAACTCTGGCAGTTTCAGAGCAACTGCATCGGTCAACATGTTCAATAACTCTGGAATTACCCTAGAACGTTGGGGTCACCAACGTAGGTTTTCACAAATAAAATGACGTGAGGTATTTTATGTTTAAAAAAACTGTAACAACACCAAAAAAAAACTGGACACAAAGCGCGGTAAAACTCCATTACGTTATTACATCATCATGTCAGACCTACATCTACAAGTAACCCCAAATCAATATTGGCGGTTGTGAATTATGTATGTTTCCATCAATTCCATTACCCTATAGTATCTCCTGTTCCAAACACAACAAGATCTGCAGACCTCGCAATAAAGTCTACAGGCAGCAGACAGGAGAATAGAAAAAGTAGGAGAGAAACCAGCATAGGGAGTGTGAAAGGTCAGAAGTGGAAGAGAAAAGGTCATAAGGGGAAGGGTGAAAAATGACTGGAAGGTGTAGGTACCGATAATTGACGCCGTCAGTTTGAGGCTCCCTGTTGTGGACGGGGCGGAGGTGGCCGACAAAGCAGCCCGTCAGTCTGTGTGGGGTTTCACAGGTATCGAGGAGGCCACCCCTGGAAGAGCGGATGTATTTGAATCGATTTTTCTATCTTCTGGTCATCTCTGAATGTGATGGTTTGAAGAATCGAGTGTGTGTTTGGAGTATTTGTTGTCTGATACGCAATAAGAGGAAAAAGAGTGTGAAATAAAAATGGTATGGATAGCTGGCACAGTCCCTGTAAGGGTTCTGGACCGTCCGCTATTTGGCAGTCATGTTTTGCACGCCAAGAATTGAGTATTTAACAAACACCTTAAAGGATCCTCGGTGTCAATCATAAGCACAGCCAGAGATATCATCTAGTGTTTTGTTTTATGCTCAGTTCTCAATCCAATTTCAACCTTAGTGTCAGATATGTCTGCTTTTGGGTCCAAACCATCCTCATCAAGGACCCTCGTTACAAAATTTGTTTCTCTTTCCACAGATGGTTTCTGACCTGTTGAGTGTTTCTAGTATTTTTCCTTTTTCTTCAGACGGCATTGGGATTTGTTGAGGAAAATGCAGATTTATGTGCTTCTAGATGTTTTATTTTCATTTTATTAAACATATGGGTGCAAACATCTGAACTCTCAGTATTCAGAATAACAGTTTAATTTAGAAACTATTAAACTTCCTGCAAGATAATGTGAAGCAGCTTCTCCAAGTAGAACTTTGGTTACTCTATAATTTGGAGTTAGTTTACAGTTATCAAGCAGCAGAATAATGTAGAAGAGGTGGTGATGTACACAAGGCCTTATGACATAGGGACAAAAATTTGGTGATTCAGCCCATCGAGTCTGGTCTGCCATACCAACATCGTTGGTTTATTATCCCTCACAACCCAATTCTCCTGCCTTCTTCCGGTAAGCTTTGATGCCCTGACTAATCTAGAACCAATCAACCTTCTTTTTAAGTATACCCAATAACTTGGCTTCAACAGTTGTCTGTGATAATAAATTCCACAGAATCACTACCCTCTGGCTAAAGAAATTCCTCCTCATTTTTGTTCTAACTGGCTGTCCCTCTATTCTGAGATTGTGCTTTCTGTCCTGAGATTCACCCACTATAGGAAACATCTACAACCACTCTATCTAGATATTTCAATGAAATCACTCCCCCCATCCTTTTCTAAATTCCAGTGAATACAGGCTGAGAGCCATCAAATGCTCCTCTTCAGTTAACCCTTTCATTCCCTGAATCATTCTCAATAACCTCATCTGGACCCCTCCAATGCCATCATAGATAATCTCTTTCTTAGATAAGTGGCCCAAAACTGCTCTCAATAATCATGTGGTCTGACTAATGTATTATAAACCCTTACTATTATATCCTTGTTTTAATATTCTGTTCCTCTTAAAATGAATGTTAATATTGCATTTGCTTTCATTATCACTGACTCAACCTTCAAGTTAACCTTGATGGAATTCAACACCGGGATTTCCAAGTCCCGTTGCACCTCTGTTCTCCCTATTTAGGTAATGAGGTGAGGTGAGGACCTCTGTCGGTCAGAGTTGGCCATGGATATTGTATCCTAGCTGTCTAGATAGGCAAGCCTGGGCAGTACAATATGGAGAGTATGCTGTTACATAGAAACAGAGAAAACCCATGATTGATGAAGGACAATACACTGTATGCCTTCTTAACCACACAGTCAACCTGCGCAGCAGCTTTGAGTGTCCTATGGACTTGGACCCCAAGATCTCTCTGATCCTCCACACTGCCAAGAGTCTTACCATTAATGCTATGTTCTGTCATCATATTTGACCTACCAAAATGAAACACCTCACACTTATCTGGGTTGAACTCCATCTGTCACCTCTTAGCCCAGTTTTGCATCCTATCGATGTCCCGCTGTAATCTCTGACAGCCCTCCACACTATCCACAACACCTCCAACCTTTGTGTCATCAGTAAATTTACTAACCCATCCCTCCACTTCCTCATCCAGGTCATTTATAAAAATCACAAAGAGAGGGAGTCGCAGAACAGATCTCTGAGGCACACCACTGGCCACTGACCTCCATGAAGAATATGACCCGTCTACAACCACTCTTTGCCCTCTGTGGGAAAGCCAATTCTGGATCCACAAAGCAATGTCCCCTTGGATCCCATGCCTCCTTACTTTCCCAATAAACCTTGCATGGGGTACCTTACCAAATGCCTTGCTAAAATCCATATACACTACACCTACGGCTCTACCTTCATCAATGTGTTTAGTCACGTCCTCAAAAAATTCAATCAGACTCATGTAGCAAGCTCCTCCTCCCCATGCATCTGATGAACCCAATGGAACCGTAGAGACTGATACAATTTGGTATCAGCAGCATTGCAGGACTTGCCAGCCATAATTGAACTCCATGTAGGACTGCCTTAGGGACTCCAACTCCTGATTTTCCCCTCGGGGTTTACTCCCAAAGTCTTCCCCATGAGTGGGTATAGCCACAGGGCAGCAGAGGTTTGAGGTCAGTGTTTTCCTTCTCCGAGTTGAGCTGCCAACCAGGGCAGACAAGCCCCATCACCCCAAAGTGACTAAATTTAAGGCGCCCGTAACCCACCTTTGTCCCTTCTCCTGTGAGTAGAAACATTTCTACTGGGCTCAGTAGCTGAGTCACACCTGAAGGTCGGGAGCTAGACTTGGTTGTCAGAGGCTTTTGAGGTGCATGCCATTGGGAGCATTTAATAGGTGGTGGGAGCTTGTCCCCATGACTACCCCCAGTTGTAACTACTTGAGGAGCCTTTTGTCCTTCTACCAAAGTGTATGACTGTACACTTCCCTGTACTATATTCCATCTGCCATAACGTTGTGCATTCTCCCAATCTGTCTAAGTCCTTCTGCAGACCCCCTGCTTCCTCAACACTACATTCCCCTCCACCTATCTACATATCATCAACAAACTTGGCAGCAAAGCCATAAGTTCCATTATTCAAATCATAGACATATTCCGTGAAAAGAAACAGTTCCATACTAACTGCTTGGAACATCACTAGTTAATGGCAGCCTGTTGTTGTGTGAATGAAGTCAACGGAGATAATACTTGGTAGTACGAAGCAGCTTCTTTATTTGACAAAACAAGATACAGCAGGCATCATATGAAGCCGCTTTCGGTCAAAAGGTCTGGCAGATCCAATGTGGGGCTCGATATTTTATGTGCTAATTCCATATTTACAATATATCCACAATGCTTTCTTTGAAACTACACAAAAACTTTTCACCTCCCGATTCATACACACACACCACAGACATCCAAATAAATTTTAATCAGGATTGTCTGCTCTGGGATTCATGGTTTTTCGGGACCCGTTGTTCAGAGCTGCACTCCAAATTAAATCCACAGTACATATTCAGATGTGAAGACCGGTGGCTAAAGTGATTTGCTAAATGTAAATGTGCTAAACCCGAAAATTGCTCCAACAGTCCCGTGTCTTGTCCCTCCTGGACAAAAATAAATTTGTACCAGAAAGGCCAACGGAGAGAAGGATCTATTCAAATAGGGCAGCAAAAAGCCCTGCCTCGGAATTCCCCCAATTACATTATGTGCATCTACATCTACCCTATCATCCCTAATCGCTGTCTACAAAATGTTAAGCAGAAATTTGAACAACGGTTTTTAAAAATGTGGCTTTACCCGTTTTCCTGTTGGCTCTTTCTCTGCTGGCCAAATACAACTTAATCACATTCTCTCTCTTCACTCCTTCATTCTTTGGTAGCTAAAACTCTCACCTTCCACGGGCACCAGCAAGGTAAATGTATCAGGCTCTCAGGTCCTCTCATCGATGTATAGGAAGGGGTTGGGCTGGTCTCTATTTGAATGACTGCAAGGACATCTCCCCAGTGGCACCCCTTCCGAACTCTCCGTCTGACTGCCAAAAGAGCCCGGCTCATTTGTGTTCACTCCCCATTCAGGCTGGGGGTGACTGCCTTCAGATGCCGTGTGCAATCTTTCTCAGTCTGAAGTGCCATCGAAGTTGTGGAACCTGCTGACTCTTCTTTAACTTAAATCCCTCCCCATCTATTTTCCCCAGTATCTTTTCTATTCAGTGCTATTTAACTAATCATCTACCTTCAGCACTCAGTCGTCATTACAGAGTACCGTCACCATCACACTATTCACGGGTTTCTGTCAGGCTCTCGGTGTCTTCTGCTTTTGTGTTTCCTGCGCGTTTCATCAGCTGTGGTTGGGTCTGGTGTGGTTGGCTGGTGTTCATCTCTTAGGTGCTCTGTAATTACACGGTTACTGGGTACACTTGATCCCCCACTCTGCCTATGGGAGCAACGAGAAGATGAGTCGTACAGTTTAACCGGAGTACAGTGTTTCCACTGGCTGCTTCGCGAGTCTGCACATGGACACAAACATCACTTGTTAAAAGTACCATCTGTGGTCCTGTCCATCTGGGAGCAAACCCTGTCCTTTCAGGCAGCACCCTCATCATGATTTGGTCACCTGGGTGTGGGAGGACTACAAAGATCTTTCACATACTGTGTCAATCTATCCCTGTAAGCTCCAGGCTCACCACAACCTGTAATTACCCCATGTTGGAGTCACATTGCTCGCTCCATCAATAATTCGTAGGGGCTGAGACCCAAAGTGCAGTTCGGGGTTGCGCGCAATCTCATCAAGATTCCTGGTGATACATCATCCATGTCTTTCCCATCTCAGCTATAGCTTTGACTAATGCATTCTTGATTGTCTGGTTCATCCTTTCTACCATCCCTGAACCCTGGGGGTGGTAGGGTACGTGGAACCGTTGTCGAATCCCTAACAGTCGGCACGTTTCCTTCATCACTTTCCCTGTGAAATGTGCTCCCTGATCCGAGTCCTCCTGAACTGGGGATCCCCAGCTTGGGAGGATTTCCTGAACTAGGATCTGGTCAGAGGTGCTGGCGGTGAAGTACCTGTTGGGAAAGCCTCTACCCACCCTGTGAAGGGATCCATAAATACTAGACAGTTGTTTCTCCCCCTGCTTTTTGGCAGAAACCCCATAAAGTTCTTCTGAATGTTTTCCCAGGGTACCCTCGGACGTGGCTGATTTGCCAGCTGTAGCTTTTTGCCCTTCCTGGCATTAAACTGGGCACAAATCATACAATGGCAGCAGAATTTTTCAACATCCCCGTCCATCCCTGGCCCCGTGCTATAAATTCAGTAGTATTTGCCTAATACGTGGTGGTTCCTCCCTGTGGATCCAGCTCCCATCTAGTCCGTCCTCTGCTCCCTTTCTCCTTCATTTCTCCTCGTCTGCCTCCAACTCTTCATACAATTTTACTAAATTGGCTTCTGTCGTTTCTTCCCTTCCTGCGCACTTTCAATTTCAATAGCCACTTGTTCCTCTGCTGCCTTCTTTGCACTGGTGTCTGCCCACTCATTTCCTTGCTCTCTCCTTTCTGGTGAGCTTTAACTTTAATTACTGCCACCCCTACTGGCAGACTCACTGCTTCCAGCAGTTGTTGTATGAGGTGCCCCCGCTGGATACTTTGCCTTCTGCTGTTGGTGACAGCTCTCCGCCTCCCCATATTCAGGAGCTCGACAATGGGATGGGGTGTGTATAGTGTGAGTTGTCTCATCATTGCCACTGGTTCATTGACTCGCACTACCCACGCAGTGCAGTCTAAAGCTGCTCTGCAGCGGGGAAGTCTTACTGTAAGGGGTGTCTGTTTCCTTGAATAATAGGCCTCTGGCCTTGCGTCCCCGCGGTCCTGCACCACCGCTACCGAGTTGTGGTCCCCTCCCTCATTGCTGCAGTATAGGTGAAAGAGACGAGTAATCCTACCGTGGGCGCAAAGGCCAGGGCTGTCTTTATCTGTAAAGGCCTTTTCCGCATCTGGTCCCCATCCTACTTCCTCCAGAGAGGGCTTCCCTCCTTTAATCAAGGCCTGTATCGGGGCCACCAGTGCAGAGAACCCTGGTATGAAATTACGGCAGTAATTAAATAGACCCGCTACCTTCCTCACGACTCTTATGTGTACTGGGTGGGGCATGAAGCTGATTGCCAAACGTCTGACATCTGACATGTCCTTCCGCCCCTGGGAAATGGTGTAGCCTAGGTACTGTCCGGTTTGCTTTCCTATCTGAGCCTTGTGTGGACTGATTTTAAACCCTTCATCTCACAGTATCTCTAAAACACTGGCTATTGCCCCTAAACGACCTGCTTCATCTTCCGAAGCAATTAAACGCAGAAACATAGAAATCTACAGCACATTACAGGCCCTTCGGCCCACAACGTTGTGCCGACCATGTAACCTATTCTAGAAAGTGCCTTAAATTTCCTTACTGTATAGCCCTCTATTTTTCTAGGCTCCATGTACCTATCCAAGAGTCTCTTAAAAGATCCTATTGTATCTGCCGCTACCACCATCACTGGCAGTGCATCCATGCACCCACCAATCTGTGTGAAAAACTTAACTCTGACATCCCTCTGTACCTACTCCCCAGCACCTTAAACCTGTGTCCTCTTGTGGCAACCATTTCAGCCCTGGGAAAAAGCCTCTGGCTATCCACACGATCAATATCTCTCATTATCTTGTTCACCTCTATCAGGTCACCTCTCATCCTCCGTCGCTCCAAGGAGAAGAGGCCAAGTTCAGTCAACCTATTCTCATAAGGCATGCTCCCCAATCCAGGCAACATCCTAGTAAATCTCCTCTACATATTCTCTATAGTATCCACATCCTTCCTATAATGAGGTGACCAGAACTAAACACAGTACTCCAAGCAGGGTCTAACTAAGGTCTTATATAGCTGTAACATTACTTTTGAACTCAATCCCACATTTGATGAAGGCCAACACACTATATGCCTTCTTAACAACATTGTCAACCTTCGCAGCAGCTTTCAGTGTCCTATGGACATGAACCCAAAGATCTTGCTGATACTCCATCATACTACCAAGTCTTACCGTTAATATTATATTCTCTCTTCAAATTTGACCTACCAAAATGAACCACTTCACACTTATCTGGTTTGAGCTCCATCTGCCACTTCTCAGCCCAGTTCTGCATTCTTTTGATGTCCCGCTGTAACCTCTGACAGCCCTCCACACTATCCACAACACCCCCAACCTTTGTGTCATCCGTAAGCTTACTAACCTACCCTTCTACTTTCTCATCCAGGTCATTTATAAACATCACAAAGTGGAGGGGTCCCAGAACAAATGCGTGTGGAACACCACTGGTCACTGACCTCCATACAGAATATGACCCGTCTACAACCACCCTTTGCCTTCTGTGGGCAAGCCAATTTTGGATCCACATAATAAGGTGTCCTTGGATCCCATGCTTCATTACTTTCTGAATGAGCCTTGCATGGGGAAACTTATGAAATGTCTGGAATGAGTGGACCATCAGCATATTGTAAACTGGTAGAGCGTTAGATTGAGCTTTCCAAAATCTGTGCCATGATCTTATAAAAATGGCTGGGCTATTGTGGAATCCCTGAGGAGTCTGGCCCATGTATCATGCAGCCCACCCAGGGTGAAAGCAAATCAGTCTAAACAGCGTGAAAGACTAATGTGCTAAGGGGACAGAAAAAAACCCTTATATTCTGGAGAGCAGGCCATTCGGGATTGTTGCAGTGCTTGCCACATGGATGCAATGGAATGTGCTCTTATTAAGGGCGATATAGTTTATTGTTAATCGATATGATGTATCGGGCTTCTCTACTAGGC
This sequence comes from Mobula birostris, assembly GCF_030028105.1. Classification (NCBI taxonomy): domain Eukaryota; kingdom Metazoa; phylum Chordata; class Chondrichthyes; order Myliobatiformes; family Myliobatidae; genus Mobula; species Mobula birostris. The sequence goes on along the minus strand of NC_092373.1, from coordinate 121,684,590 downwards.
ATATAGGCGAGTTAGTAGTGGCCGCAGTCTTTCTGAGTATCCTCTGGTGTTTTAGTTCCTTCACTTTGCCCTGAACAGCTGTCAGTGCGTCAGTTTTTATAGGGTATTGTTTATGGGGTTTATGTAGGCCTCCTCTATTTTAACTGGGTTTATCTTTACTCGCCCACAATCTTGCTTATGTGTAGCCCACACTGCTGGGAACTGCTGACAAGGTAACCCATAGACACCATCCTGGCTCCAGTCTCTGGTGATCGGGGCAGCTGCACCTATGCTAGCCAGGTTGTATTCAATTGGTTGTACATCTCGCTGCCTCTGACTTGTCCATATTATTTCTCCCTTTCCCGAATCAATAACAGTCCCTGCTTTCCTTAGGATGTCTATCCCCAGGATAGTACCCTCATTATTTGGACAGACTCAGAAATACACTGGAAGCAGCACTCCACCAATTTTGAGTATTTGTGCTTTCTGCTTTTACTGTTTTCCCTCCTACAACCATAATATAAATTAACTTGTCCGGTTTTTGGCAAGGATGTGTCAATTATTGATACCAATGCCCCTGTGTCACTAACATATCGCATTGGCGGTCCCTTAACAACACCGCTGCCACAGAAAAAGATGTCTTCTAGTTCGTCTTCATCAGCTCTGTGATCTGATTGACAGTCAGATTGGTCAGACTGGGCACCGATGGGGTGAGAGATTGTGTGTCTGCTGTGACGTTCACCTGTTTTTCTTTCCTCTGTTTTCGACACTGCCTCCAACCATGTCCCAATAGGCCGCACCTGTAGCATATCAACTCCTTACCCTCCCACGTCTATTCCAGCAGTTCCTTGCTTCGTGCACTGTCCGACGACAAAGAAAACAACGCCTCTGGGACATCACAGCAGCTGCATCCACTGGAGCCACTTAATGATTTCTCTTTGCACTTCCATAATAATTTTCAGGAAGACTGGTTGGTCCTGCCCTGGATTATCCAACCCAGAATACTCCTCATACGATCGATAGTTACGTTCTGCATAACCTGTGGCTGTCTCATCAGCTCTTTAAATCACTGTCATTTTCGTTCCACAGTTACTCTTGCCTCCCCCCAGTCGCTGCCTCACTTCCCCTTTAAAAGAACAATATCTTCATTGCTGGCATTAGCAGAAGTTGTCCATGTACCATCCCGCACCCCCTGGGCCATACTGTCCCACTTATTTCCCGGGCACTTCGCTTTCCCCAACACGTGTATATCTTTAGAGCATCTAGTGAATTTCCACCATTTCCTCGAGCTTGCACCAGAATTCTGAATTCCCACAAGCGACTTTAAGTGAGGGCAACTCTGACAAGATGCTGTTTCTCCCCGGGGGTGAAGAGTTTATGAATGGTCATAATCAGGACCAAGGGCTGGCTCAAATCATCAGGGTTCTCAATCTGACATTGCCTGACTTTAATGGGTGCCATCCTGCCAAATATATCTAGGTATCTCTCCCTGAATTACCTCCACACTAATTCCCACAGTACACAAAATATAAAAGACGGTACCAGTTAAACAGCACATACTTAAAATCGCAGAGTATGTACTCCGCAATCTGTCTCTTTTGAGCACCTGAAATCATGATGCCTGCTGTATTCCTTTGCATCACACTCGCAAAACGGGATTGCTAAAATGCAACTACTGAAGAAGTATACATGCCCCTACTCTGGCGTCCCGAACTGTCGGTAACCACCCTTCAAAACTGGTGGCTCCGTCTCGTCAAACTGACACACACAGTTTCATCTCTTACATAAATACACATGCACACACAACTTTTATATCTACCAGTTCAGCACTCTGTGTTTGTGATACCCCATGTGCCCATGTACCAGTGACCCAAACAGATCCAAGTGTGAGTAGTAAGTTTTAAAAATACTCACCCACTTAGATTGCTAACATCACTGGCCATATGATGGGTCACGAAGGTATCCCACTCCTGACACCAAATGTTGTGTGAATGAAGTCAGTGGAGAAAAGTACTGGTAGTACGAAGCAGCTTCTTTATTCAACAAAAACAGGTATAACAGGCATCATATAGAACTGCTTTCAGTCAAAGGGTCTGGGTGGCCCAACGTGGGTCTTGACATTTTATGTGCTAAACATCAAAGGACTATTCCATATTTGCAAAGTATCCACAGTGCTTTCTTTGAAACTACACACAAATACTCGATTCGCATCCACACCAAAGACGTCCAAACGAATTTTAATCAGCATTTAAAAACACAAACAAGAGGAAATCTGTAGATGCTGGAAATTCAAGCAACACACATCAAAGTTGCTGGTAAAGGCAGCAGGCCAGGCAGCATCTCTAGGAAGAGGTACAGTCGACGTTTCCGGCCGAGACCCTTCGTCAGAACTAACTGAAAGAAGAGCTAGTAAGAGATTTGAAAGTGGGAGGGGGAGGGGGGAGATCCAAAATGATAGGAGAAGACAGGAGGGGGAGGGATGGAGCCAAGAGCTGGACAGTTGATTGGCAAAAGGGATATGAGAGGATCATGGGACAGGAGGCCCAGGGAGAAAGAAAAGGGGGTGGGGGGAAAAACCCAGAGCACACATTCTTTTTCTCTCTCTCCTTTTTCTCCCTCTGTACTCTCACTATACCCCTTGCCCATCCTCTGGGTTTCCCCCCTCCCCCTTTTCCTTCTCCCTGGGCCTCCTGTCCCATGATCCTCTCATATCCCTTTTGCCAATCACCTGTCCAGCTCTTGGCTCCATCCCTCCCCCTCCTGCCTTCTCCTATCATTTTGGATCTCCCCCTCCCCCTCCCACTTTCAAATCTCTTATTAGCTCTTCCTTCAGTTAGTTCTGACGAAGGGTCTCGGCCGGAAACGTCGACTGTACCTCTTCCTAGAGATGCTGCCTGGCCTGCTGCGTTCACCAGGAACTTTGATGTGTGTTGCTTTAATCAGCATTGTCTGCTCTGGGATTCACGGCTTTTAGAATCCATGATGGCATCAATGGGAAGAGGGCATGGCCCAGATTGTGAGGATCCTTACTGATGCATGTCACCTATCAGACACTGCACCCATCGTAGATGTTCATGATGATTGGCAGAGGTGTTCCCATGATGGAACAGACTGAGTTTTCCACTCTCTCTGGCCTCTTGCATTCTTGTACACTGCAGTTTGCAACCAGTAAGAATGATTTTCTCTGTACACTTGTAGAAGTTTGTCAGTGTTCGATGACATGCCAAATCTTCTTAAACTTCTAAGAAAGTAGAGACGCTGGAGCATCTTCTTTATAGTTACGTTCATGTGCTCGGTCCATAATAGGTCCCCTGAAATGTTGACAGCTGTCTATCAACTGCCCAATCTTACTCCTGTATGTAGATGGCTCGGCAACTATGCTGAGCCACACAATCATAGGGATAGAATAGAGCAGGAGGCTAAGCATGTAGCCCTCTTGATAGTCAGTGAGGAAGTTAAGGATCTAATTGCAGGGGGAGGTTCTGAAATTGAAATAATAAAAGTTCTGAAAAGATGATGAACAATGTCAGCTAAAAATGCAACCAACAGCTGTAAAAGGAGCTTTGAGATTAAAAAATGGGATTATTAGGGATAAGTATAACATATAAGGAGTGGTTAACACACTTCACCATCAAAATATCTGTGATAGTTCCAAGTGAGATACTGGATTTATTGTTGACAACAGTAATGGCTTTAAAGTTATGTGGAATTAGCTAGCTTAACACTTACTATGGATTTGTCATTTTCTTGGCTGCAGAGAAACTTGCACATGAATGGTATTCCATATGAAACTTTACTTTATCTGAATCTTGATAAATCACTGTAACAATTTAAAATTTATCTCTCTATTGTGATTAAAAATATCATTTAATTAACTGTATTGAAACCTTAATACTCAATGTTGTATTTGTTCCAATTTTATGCAACAGTCACTGTGATGTGAACTGTTTACTCAGCCTGTGCTCGTACATTCAAATTCAAAGTTCTTGAAGTTGACAATCGGTAACCTACATATGGTTAAAGTGGAACCAAACATGACTTTTACGAGCTAATTTTTAGACAAAAGTGGGCCAGGATCAAAATTCTGAATCTAGATTTCATCTTTAACATTTGCAGCAAAGAAGGTCCAGATATAAATACTACTAATGCATGTTAGTTGGTGGCTTGTTCCACTTGGCTGCCAGTCAAGTTCTGGGCCTTGTTTCAGCTATTGTCCACATTGCACAGCTGAGGGTGAGTGCACGAGGAATATCTCCCTGCTGACACACCCTGGAAATATTTACTTCACTGGTGGTTATTTTGCCTTGGGGGTTGGCAGGTGACCATGAGAATGAAGGGAAATGCATGGAGGCAGAACGGTGCAGGAAGACCAACCCTGTCATTATGGTGGCTTTCTTTGAGATCAGGGGTGTATTCCTATCATTATTGTTGATCGCAAAATCAGGGTCAATGGATTTCATTTAAATCTAAAATAAACTTTGAAGTGTTAATGGTACAAAACATATTACAACCCGACAAAGTGGAAGTTGATTCATTTCCCACAATGTCTAACTAGTGTGAGATGGGAATAAACCAGAGATCATGTCGACACTGAACAGTGCCCTGACTGGGAATGGGGTACAGTTCAGGCTGCTGAAACACAAAGCAGAAATAAATGTCTTTAAGTTAACAGAAAGAAATAAAGCGATTTGAATTTGTACAGCATGTTTTTGGTGTACATTCCATCATAAAGCAGTAAGAACGTGAAAAGATGGAAATACTCAGTAGAGTGGATAACATCATGTACCCTAACACTGAACTAATTCCACAGCCTGTGGATTTACTTTCAAGTTCTCTACAACTTGTGTTCTATGAGTTATTTATTTAATTGTTTGTTTTTATATTTGCAGAATTTGTTGTCTTTTGAAATTCCTCCTTTTTTACAAATGATTAAAATAAAATGGAAAATAGTTCATGATAAATGGTATGTCAAAGCAGAACAGAAGGACAGAGGTTTCAATGAATAACTTCCAAATGTGATCAGGAAGTTGTTCCACATGCAAATTCAGAACAAACATCTGAGCAGAGGGTCAGAAATGAAAATTCTGCAACTATTTAAAAATAGATGGGAAGATGGAATAGTTAGTGTAACATAATTTTTATTGGAAGAGTCAGAGTGTTTTGAGTAGTTTTCCACATCTACAGATACTTTGTGGCTTTGTGAAACATGGAGCAGGAATGATCTATGTAATGAGGCAGGATTACAGAAAACCTAAAGCATGTGAAATAATTACAGAATATGATGTGTACTTGGATCAATGCTTGTCTTTTCTGATAATTCACAATTGTGTTACAGGGGAGGAGATATGCTGTCCTTACCAGGAGTGGCCTTTTTTGGAACTCCAGACCCATGCCAAAGTCGTTGACTCTGACGTTACTAAGCAGCAGTGCTGTTCAAGGTCAATCGTGGTGGGAATGAAGATTGGCTTTGCTGGTGATGCTCACATCTGTGAAAATACATAAAAATACCACCTCCTCCCGCATGTACACACACAGACACACACTCGTTCCACATTTGTCCTAAGCCCAAATTTCCACAGTTGACTAGAAATGGTTGAGGCTCAGAGGAACAGGCCATAGAACCATTCTGCATGGAGATAAGAATGGGGTTATTGATGTTTAAGCACTGATTATCTTCATGGCTGTGTGTAACACGGAGGGAACCAGAGGATGTAATGATTATGCGGGAAGATGAACTTGAGGCATCAGCTGAGCCATGACGTTACTGAAGAACAGGGTGGGTTCGGGGGTCCACGTGGCGCTCTCCTACAGCGGTGTCTCTTGTTCTGATGTAAATACGAATGGACGGCTTTCCAACTTCTTAACCATTGCTACACCAATGGAAAGTGCTTTACTTGAGAAATAACAATAGCTTGTAACATAGCAAATATGATCATGATTGGGAACTAATTCTTATATAGCAGGAACAAATTGACCTGGAAAACTAGCCCAGAGGAATAGTTAATTGAATGTATTCAAGATAATTGGGGACCTGAGTTTATTTCCTGGAGCATAGGAGAATGAGGGGAGATTTAACACAGGTATACAAAATTAGGAGGGGTATACCCACAGTGGGCATCTCCTGTACTGAATAAGGTGGTCACTGAGTGTACATTCATGGTCTTCTGCTGCTGTAGCTTACCTACTTCAAGGTTCAACATGTTGTTGTGACGTGTAGATATTTGAGTTACCGTCACCTTGAACCAGTCTGGCCATCCTCCTCTGACCTTTCTCGTTAGTGTTCTCCCACAGAACTGCCGTTCACTGGATTTTTTTTTGTTTTTTCACACCGTTCTCTAAACTCTAGAGAGTGTTGTCTGTGAAAATCCCAGATCAGCTGTTTTTGAGTTACTCAGCCCCTCTGTCTGACACTGGCAATCATTCCACGGTCAAAATCACTTAGATCAGTTTTTCCCCATTCTGATGCTTGGTCTGAACAACCTGAACCTCTTGACCATGTCTGCATGCTTTTATCTGTCAAGTTGCTGCCACATGATTGACATGCCTGATTAGCTTTTTGCAGCAACGAGCAGGTGTACAGCTGTGCCTAATAAAGTGGCCACTGAGTGAAGACAGGGTACATGCAAGCTGGCTTTCTCCACTCAGTCTGGGTGCAACTGGAACAAGAGGTCATAGGTAAAGGGTGAAAGGTGAAATACTGAAGATGAACCTGAGGGGGAGGACTTCTTCGCTCAGAGGGGGGGGGGCGTGTGTGGAATGAGCTGCCAGTGGAAGTGGAGGATTCAAATTCATTTTTAATATTTCAAAAAGATTTTGGATCAGTCCGTTTTATGGGAGGGGTATGAGGGCTATGGTTTGGGTGCAGGTTGATGGGACTTGGCAGAATAACAGTTCAACACGGAATAGATGGGCTGAAGGGCCAGATTTTGTGCTGTAGTGCTCAAAGACTCTCTGACTCCACAGTTTTCTAGAACATCAGGTGGTGGATACCTAGGGCACAGACAAGTGCCTTGGTGATGTCAATTGTAAGTCAGGAACATACAAACACTTACTGTTCACTCACAAGTTACAGCGACTTGTTCTATAGCTCAGTACGTGCAGTAAAACTGATGTACAGCCAGTGGATTGTGGCTAATTGGGACACATTGGGGCCCGTACATCTTGGCCCACGTGAGCGGCTGCTCAAGTTAGCCGAAATTGCAGTATTGTTAGTTTTTAACGAATAGTTAAAAAGGTATACGAGACAAACTACTATTTAACTGTCATAAATGACGTACTTAAATGAAATACTAAACAAATTAGAACACCATCAAAACTATGACAGCACTATAAAACTATGTATTGATTCCTAATAGTTATAGACAGAATTCAAGCAACACACATCAAAGTTGCTGGTGAACTCACTCACCAGCAACTTTGATGTGTGTTGCTTGAATTTCCAGCATCTGCAGAATTCCTGTTGTTTGCGTTTATAGACAGAATTCATTCAGCATAGCTGACGTGTTCTTTTGATTTACTGTAAATGGACAAAATCAGCGCAGGCACCTAATGCAGATATAGACTGTCCTTAAACAGTGTTTTCAATGCCTCCAAATCTTAATTTATTTGTACATTCAGGATGTTTATCAATACCTACAAATTCTTCATTGTGCGTAACTTGTTGAAACAGTGAAATTGTTCCATTTTCAGCCATGGCCGTTTCTATGTCTCCAGTCTCGGATTTATGGGTTCCCTGGAGTACATCTGATACAAATTGCGGAAGGCAGTGAGAACACCAAGTCTCCAATGTTAGCATGGGCAGGTTTAGTGGAATGACGGAAAGAGAGTACCATCTGTCATTGCACCCATCCGGCACAAGTGGGACGTCCCAGTGGCCAAACATTTTCACTTCTCAACCCCATTCCAATGTGTTGATCCATGGCTTCCTCTTGTGCCAAGATGTGGAGGAGCAACACTTTATATTCTGTCTCGGTACCCTCCAACCTGATTGTATGAATATTGATTTCTCCTTCTGGTGAACAAAATCCCTCACCCTTCAGGTATTCCCCACTTTGACTTTTTACTTCCCCTTGTCCCCTCCTCCTTCCCTTTCCCCTACTGTCCACTCTCCTCTCCTATCAGAGTCTTTCTCCTCCAGCCCTTGACCTTTCCCACCCACGTGGCGTCACCTGTCACCTTACACTAGCCTCTTTCCCCAGCCCCACCTTTTAATTCGGGCATCTACCCCCTTCCCTCTCAATCCTGAAGAAGGGTCTTGGCCCGAAACGTCCACTGTTTACTATTTTCCGTAGACGGGGCCTGATCAGCTTTTTGTGTGTGTTGCTTTGGACGCCCTCCTCCCTATTCAGTATCTCCTCTTCCAAACACAACAAGGTGTGCAGATCTCGCAATAAAGTCCTCAGGCAGCAGACAGGAGAATAGAAAAGGTAGGAGAGGAACTAGAATAGGGAGTGTGAAAGGTCAGAAGGGGAAGAGTGAAAAATGACAGGAAGTTGTAGGTACCGACAATTGATGTCGTCAGTTTGAGGCTCCCCAAACGTAAATGAGGTGTTGCTCCTCAAACCTGAGAGACCTCATCGTGGTAGAGCGAACCATGGGCCGACATGTCGGATTGGGAATGGGATTGGGAATAGGATTGGAATTGGGAATGGGAATGGGAATGGAAATGGAATTGAAATGTTTGGCCAGCGGGAAATCCTCCCTGTTGCGGACGCAGCGGAGGTGGCTGACAAAGCGGCCCGTCATTCTGTGTGGGGTTTCACAGATATCGAGGAGGCCGATCTCGGAAGAGCGGATGTATTTGAATCGATTTTTCTATCTCCCTGGTCATCTCTGAATGTGGTGGTTTGAAGAATCGAGTGTGTGTTTGGAGAATTTGTTGTCCGACACGCCATAAGAGGAAAAAGAATGTGAAGTAAAAATGGTAAATGTTGGGAATATTTCTGCACCCCCAGAAATTATCAATGAAAAATAAGCCAACAATACTCAAGTAGTGAATCATACCTTAAGTTAACTATTTGGGAGAGTGCAGAAATTTGTCTTCCCGATGTTACGGGGGTAGTGTCCCTGCCCTTCGAGACGGGCGACTGGAGTTTAGTTCTCCAACGGGGACCTTGTTTTCGTTTTCCTTTACTCCATATTTAATATTAATTTTAAAAAATCGATGTCCATCTCAAAGTTAAATAGCTGTGGTAGATCCTCACGGAGTTTCAGAGTAACTTTTTTTTGGAGAAAAATCAGATGCTAGACATATTTGTGGGCGGCGGAAGTGTTGTGGGTTTCGGGAGAAACGGTTTATTGTGTAACGGTAAAGCACTATTTTTGGAGACAAACCAATTTCCTCACATATTTTAAACACCTCGGCATGTTCTATATGTAATACATTAGATTGTGCGTGAGAGGAAAAATATTTTTGTTATCTGTGAGAAGTAATCAAACTATTCAAGATCGTTGATTGTCATTTATCAGTACACGCGTGTAAATGAGAAAGAAATTGTTACTTCAGATCCGATGCAGCGGAAAAAACACAGTAAGCATGAGGTACACAATAGAGCTCCAAATAAACAAGGGGACTGTGTCTGCATAAAGTGGTGCTAGGTACTGGAGTTTCTCTGCATAAGGTGACGGACAGGAAATGCTAAAGCAGTGGCGGTGGGTTGGGTGAATGGTGGAGCGTGGATCACCCTGACTGCTTGGGGGAAGTTAGAGTTTTTGAGTGTGGATGTCCCGTCATGGATGCTGCATATCCCCTTTCCTGATGGGAGTGGGACAAACAGCCCCTGACCAGAGTGGTGTCAGTTCCGCCTTGAGGTGAGTGACGTTATCTACACAGGTTCAGGAGCCGAATGGTTGTAGGGTAATAACCGTTCTGTGGCAGTGCTCCTCGTTAATGTGCAGTGCTTTGCCTGTGAGGGACTGGTCTGTTATCCTCCACTTCCTGCAGCCTTTGCCCTTCCTGAGCATTGGTGTTTCCGTACCCGGCCATGAAGCAACCCACCAGGATTCTCTCCACTGTGCACCTATAGATGTTTGTCAATATTTCACATGACATGCCGAGTCTACACGAACTTCTAAGAAAGTAGAGGTGCTGTTGTACCTGTTTTGTTTGGCATTTACAAGCTGGGTCTAGGACGGCTCCCGTGGGATGGAACGACAGAGAAGTTAATATTACTGACTCCACCTCCGATCCCCGAATGAGGACTGGTACATGGACTGTGGTGTCCTCCTCCAGTAGTCAATAATCAGCTCTTCGGTTTTGTTGACACTGAGTGAGAGGTTGTTATGACACCATTCAACCAGCTACCCAATCCCCGCCTATCACCACATTTGATTCGGCCAACAACAGTGATGTCATCAGCAAACTTAACTATTCCACTGCAGTTTCTCTTAGCCATACAATCATAGGTAGAACAGGGGCTACGCACATGTGCTGTTGGAAGTTGTGAAGGAGATGTTACCAGTCCGTACTGACTGGGGTCTGCACGTCAGTAGATGGAAGATCCAACTGCACAGGAAGGTATGAAGGGCTAGATCTCGGAGATGAATCGAAGGGATGATACCAGTGTTGAATTCTGTAGTCAATGAAGAGCCCTAGTATAATCCCCCAGTAAGACTCCCCAGCAACAGTCCCCTATGTTGACCCTTGAACTCAGAATCTACAGCAATTTGTTCTGTCCTTGCATCTTATTGTTTAACTGCACTGCATTTCTCTGTAAAGGTGACACTTTATTCTGCTTTCTGTGACTATTACATTGTTTACCTGAACATACTGTTGTTAGCAATTGATCTGTAGGAAGACTGAGTAATCAACTGATCTGTATGAAGACTGAGTTTTTCATTCTATATCAGTACACAGTAAACCAATCCGATTTCTCATCAGCCCTGTTGAAGCATCTCTATATCACTGAAATATGGAATGAGCAATGGCACCGAGATGGCAGAATAAAGGTGCGAAGTGCATTTTATTAAAATAATGAAGGTTCAAAAATCCTAATGCGTGAAAAGTGAAACTGTGAGATGCTGTGTTAGAATGTAGACCACACAGTTAACGTCTTATTACAAATTGAGTGTGATGGGCTCTTCAGTGTGACGTGCTGTGAAGATCCACCTTGTCCAGTTAGACCTTTTGTTTCTGCTTGTTCTTGCCCACTGAACTTATTATCTGCATGCTTTGACTCAGGTTTGTCTCCGGTTCCGTCCCTTCCTCTCTACATCCGTTGCACTTCGTACGCTCTTGATCTTTTCAATGATTTCAAGTTCCCTGGCGCCGATCATCTTACTTTCACGATGGATGTCCAGTCCCTATACTTCTCCATCTCCCACCAGGAAGGCCTCAAAGCTGTCCATTTCTTTCTGGACACCAGACCCCACCAGTTCCCCTCCACCGCCACTACCCCCTGTCTGGCGGAACTGGTCCTCACTCTAAATAATTTCTCCTTTGTGTTCTCCTACTTCCTTCAAACAAAAAGGCGTAGCCATGGGCACTCACACAGGTCCCAGCTATGCCTGCCTTTTGTCAGCTACGTGGAACAGTCTGTTCCAAGCCTATGCCGGTATCACTCCCCATCTTTTTGTACGCTACATCGACGACCGCGTTGGCGCTGCTTCCTGCACCTACATGGAGCTCGTACACTTCATCAGCCTTACCTCCAACATCCACCCTGCCCTCAGATTTACCTGGTCCATTTTCAACACGTCTCCATTATCTCTGGAACAGCTTATTTACTTATGTCTACCACGGACTCTCGCAGCTCTCACGGACTACATCTCTTCCCACCCTATCACTTGTAAAAATGCCACCCCCTTCTCTGAATTCCTCCGTCTCCACTGCATCTGCTCTCAGGATGAGGGTTTTCATTCCAGGACGAAGGAGATATTCTCCTTCTTCAAAGAAAAGAGCTTTCCTTCCTCCACCATGAACCCTGCCACTTCTTCCATTTTGCGAACACCTGCCCTCACTCTATCCTCCCGTCACCCCAGCAGGGATGGGGTTCCTCTTGTCCTCACCTACTACCCCATCAGCCTCCATGTCCAGCACATAATTCTGTGTAACTTCCACTATCTCCAACGGGATCCCCCCATCTAGCAAATCTCTCCCACCCCCTATATTATGCTTTCCGCAGGGATCATCCTTTTCACCACTTGTCCATTTGTCCCTCCCCATTTATCTCCCTCTTGGCACTTAACTTTGCAAGCGGAACAAGTGTTACGCATGGCCCTACGCCTCCTCGTTCCCTACCATTCAGGGCCCTAAACAGTCCTTCCAGGTGAGTCGACACTTCACCTGAGTCTGTTGGGGTCATTTCGTGCTCCCATTGTGAGACTACACTGACATATCGGTGAGACCTGACATCGATTGGGAGACTGCTTCACCGAGAGCCTATGCTCTGTCTGGCAGAATAAGCAGGATCTCCCAGTGGCCACCCATTTTAATTCCACTTTTTCCATTCCAACATGTCAGTGCACGGCCTCCTCACCTGTCGTGAAGAGGCTTACTCAGGTTGGAGGAGCAACACCTTATATTCTGTTTGGGTAGCCTCCAACCTGATGGGATGAACAGCGATTTCTCAACCTTCTGGTAATGGCCTCCTCACCTCTCGGTCACCATTTCCCTCTCTCATCTAGTTCCTTGCCCGTCCATCACCTCCCTCTGATGCGCATCCACCTTCCCTTTCTTCCATGGCCTTCTGTCCGCTATCAGATTTCCCTTCTCCAGCCCTTTGTCTCTTTCATCAATAGACATCCCAGCTCTTTACTTTTACCGTTCCGTCTCCCGGTTTCACCCACTACCCAGTACTTCTTCCTCCCCCCCCCCCACCTTCTTAACCTGATTTTCATCTTTTTTCCAGTCCTTATGAAAGGTCCTGGCCCGAAGCGTTGACTGTTTACCCTTTTCCATAGATGCTGCCTGGCCCGCCGAACTCCTCCAGTCTTTTGAGTGTGTTGCTTGGATTTGGCATCTGCAGATTTTCTCTGGTTTCTGATGCGCTCTTACCCTCCCCGCCCCAGCGATTTCCAACAAATGCTTTAAACCACCCAAGAACTCCAAATTAAGTCGATCAGGGAGGAAACATAGGCGGAACAAATTGTGAAGCAAGTGCCAGGGATCGTTGGTTGTCCTAAGGAGAGGCGCGCCGGGGAGTGCCTGGGCCAGTTTCCCTATGTTCACCCGGAAATTACAGCATGAGCTAACGCTAGTTTCTCCCAATGTTCAGATTTTGTTATGGGTTATCGAGTTCCTAGCTCCAATTTAATTACGATTAGTCATTATAAAAATTGAAATGTTTCCACCTGTTGTGGCTACTTTATTTTTCTGGCGAGCAGCAAAGACCCCGCGCTTCCATGCACCAAAGCGCTGGTTCAAACGTGTTTTTGAGAGTCCTCAATATAATTGCCAGGTCGGTGTACAAGATGTCATCTTATTAGTCATGCAAAAGCTATTCATTTCAGCTGCATTTAATTTGCTTGCAGATTACGTCTGATATTGATTTACGAATAACGCTTCAATAAATGAGATCTTTCGCATTCCTCAAAGAGGTAATGATGCCAGTACAAAGTTGTCAGTTTGAAAGAATCCTTACTATTTCCCCCCGCAGATTCCTGCTCCGTTTCTGCAGATGGCAAATGGCTGTGCTGGAGGAATTCTGTGACTTTAACTACTAAATCGGATCCTGGTTTGTTGGAAATCGCTGTTCCGGTGCTTCCTCCCAAAATACTAGTTTATCGAACGTCTGCATTTGCGGTGTCCCTCCGAAAATGTAAAACATGACCTGCGTATAGTTTCATTCCCTTGTCGTTGATACATATCAACTAACCTTGCAAAATTGACCATTTGACCCCCTTTGACCCAATTTGCAATGTTTCAAGGGGCTATCAATTTTAGCAGTGACAGAGGACCCTATGAGATTTACACAGTTTGACAAAATTACACGATTGCCTACCAACTTCTTCCAAACAGGCGAGCAAACAGTGAGAACGTTCATCTCTCATGTTATTATTTAATCTTTTCAAAATGTCAAAGAGCAGATCATGCCAAACCTGCGCGGCGATTCCCTGCGATTATTTTATTCAAAGAGGACGTTCAATACGTGATGGGACTGTTCGAATAGAACGGCTAAAATTATTTACAGTGAAAGTTGTTTAGAATGAAAAGGTGACAGTTTCAGCCAACCCTCCAGAACTCCAATGGAAAGAAAACGCCCTCCACAGCTAGCGTAGTTCTGTTCTGATTCAGTGCGTCTCTCTCTCTCTCTGTGCTCAGGTTCTCCATTCATTCGCTGTGAATCGCTTCATACCATTTACAGAGAGGCGCAAGCCTGCGGCTGTTCACATTTCCTTCTTTGCCTGTCAGGTTCCTTCTTTGCCTGTCACGGGCATTTTAAAGAGCAGTTAAGGAGTATGCTGGCTACCTGATCTTTGGAAACCTCTTGCCTGTCACCTTCAGCTCTGTCCATCATGTTGGGACGCCGACAGGATGACTTCTCTCAAACCTGGCAAACTCTGCTTCTTGTTAGCTGCCTCCTGTGTCCGGATAGCAAGTGGGAGACGTCCCACGATCAGGAGGGGTTTGGTGATCGCCGCAGCCTTTTTGCTTTATGCCTTCGTTGTGATGCAGTGCAACGTATTATTCCAGGTCTGGGTCGTTGAATATGACGGCAAGAGGGACGCCGAGCCCGTTAGTCGATTCCCCGGCAGCCTTCGAGCCGGGGAAAACAAGCAAGAGAGGATTACCTTCAACCCCAATGTCGTGTACATAACACTCAGATCAAAAAGGATAAAACCGGCCAACATCAGGGGAACAGTGAGGCCCAAGCTCAGGAAGAAATGGAAAACTAAACGCGCACAAGCTGCGCAATACAGTGATCCCAGTTTATTCACCGGTCAGGACAATGAACCGACAGACCAAAGACTGGGGGAAGCGGATGACTCGACCCTTTTACCTCTCGCCAGAGTTAAGGTCGAACGTAGGTTGAAAAGTTCAAAAGAAACAGGAGAAAGGAGATCCCATCAAGTGGGAAATCCAGACACTGGAAGCAATATTAGGATTTACAGCGACCGCGCTCCTTTCTGGCTCAGCACGGCGGACATCAATGCCATGCGCTTCCTAGCCGATTCCAGCATCACTCAGATCCACAAGGTGCCCCGAACTGGACGCCGACCTCTGATCTTATTTGAAGGAGTCGGCGAAGATCAGCACCCAGTTAATTGGCGAGAGGTTGATGCTGGACGCCGGGACCTGCCAAAAGCGACCGGCTGCCGACTGCGGTGCGGGGTTCTGAAGAAACCCGTGGATGTCAGCGAAGTGTTTGCTTTCCATCTGGACCGCATTTTGGGGTTGAACAGGACTCTTCCCGCCGTGGCCAGAAGGGTTCATTTTGTTAAAGGTGAGCACCAGGTTACTTTGGGATGCTTTAGAAAGTAGCCTCCAGACTACTCGTGTGAGAAACCCATCTGCAGTCTGTGTGTCCTGGTTGAAGTTTCCAGTCGGATGCTCCTGCCCACCTGGTGATGGCGCCCTTGCTCAGAGCAATTACTTTTCAAATCGTGGCGGGTTGCTTTCTAAACTGGAGACCTCCAACCAGTGGTGTGCCACAGGGATTAGGGCTAGATCTCTTGTATTTTGTCATATATGATTTGGTAGAGCATGTTGGTGGCATAAATTGATCTAGTTACACGGCACAGAACTGATTATGCGAACCAAGCTGCCTAGCTATGCTAGTCCATTTTATTTAAAATAATCCCATTCTACCTTGGAAATGTATTTCTTTTTCCTTTGCTGTCCTAACTATAGCGGATAGAGCCGGTATGCGTAAATTGAAGTTAAATTCAAGAACTTTCAACTATCTGCATCCTACATGTGGTTAAAGTGGAGCCAAACATGATTTAAGGAGCTAAATTGGGATAGGGATTCTGAACCTAGATTTCACTTTAACAGTTGCAGTAAAATGTTAAAATAAGTCCGGATACAAATAATATTGATAAACATATGGATAAAAATGTTGTGAAATTTGTTAACTTAGCAGCAGTACAAAGCCATACATAATATAGAAAAATAAATCAACTACAGCAAATATAGATGTATATTGAATAGATTATATATATTTCTATTTTGCACCATTAAAAAATAGTAGTGTTCATGGGTTCAATGTCCATCCAGAAATCAGATGGCAGATGGGAAGAAGCTGGCCCTGAATCATTGAGTGTGTGCCTTCAGACTTCTGTATCTCTTTCCTGATGGTAACAGTGAGAAGAGAACATGTCCTGGGTGATGGGAGTCCTTAATAATGGATGTCACTTTTGAGGCACAGCTCCTTGAATATGTCTTGGATACTATGGAGGCTAGTACCCAAGATGGAGCTGACTAACTTTACAACTTTCTGGAGTTTCTTTCAAACTTGTGCAGTAGCACCCCCCCCCCCATACCAGACAGTGATGCAGCCTGTCAGAATGCTCTCCACAGTACACCTATAGAAGTTTGAGTGTTTTAGGTGACAAACCAAATCTCTTCAAACTCCTAATGAAATATGGTCACTGTCTTGCCTTCTTTCCAGCTGCATCAATATGCTGGGACCAGGTTAAATCCTCAGAGATCTTGACACCCACGAACCTGAAATTGCTCACTCTCTCCAGTTCTGATCCCTCTATGAGGATTGGTATATGTTCTTTTGTCTTACCCTTCCGGAAGTCAACAATCAGTTCTTTTGTCTTACTGACATTGAGTGCTAGGTTGTTGCAGCAACACCACTCAACTAGCTGGTATATCTCGCTCCTGTATGCCCTCTCATCTCCATCTGAGATGCCTCCAACAATGTTTGTATCATCAGCAAATTTATAGATGGCATTTGACCTATACCTATCCACACAGTCTTGGGGTATAGAGGGAGTAGAGCAGTGGGCTAAGAGAAATAAAGAGCCAACTCATGGCAAAAAATGTCAGCTCTTTATTCCTTTCCATTGATGCTATCTGATCTGCTGAATTCCTTCAGCATTTAGTGTTACTGTGGATTTCCAGCATCTCAATAAAATAAAACAAATGTGGAATAGGCCCTTTGGCCCTTCGAGTGGTGCTGCCCAGTATCCCTTATTTAATCCTAGCCTAACTGCAGGACAATTTGGATTGTGGGAAGAAACCCATGTTGTCATCAGGGAATGTATGAACTCCTTACAGGCAGCTGGCGGGAAGATTGTGTTCAGAAAAAGCTCATTCTTATGACACCTGTGCTGTTAGTTAGCCTTGAAATATATCTACCCTGGCAGTTCATTAATTACATGATAAACCACCCAGTAAATTAACATACCTACACTTAGCAAGGCCCTTCAGGAATGTCACTTGTAGGGCTCACATCTAATGCGGG
This sequence comes from Mobula birostris, assembly GCF_030028105.1. Lineage (NCBI taxonomy): Eukaryota > Metazoa > Chordata > Chondrichthyes > Myliobatiformes > Myliobatidae > Mobula > Mobula birostris. The sequence continues at coordinate 121,667,257 of NC_092373.1, read as the reverse complement.
CTAGTTGGTGGCTTGTTCTACCTGATTGTCAATTTCTGGGCCTTGTTTCGGCTACTGTCCACATTGGTCTTTCTGCTGACACACCAGGAAATATTTACTTCATTGGTAAACACGAGGAATTCTGCAGATGCTGGAAATTCAAGCAACACACATCAAAGTTGCTGGTGAATGCAGCAGGCCAGGCAGCGTCTCTAGGAAGAGGTACAGTTGACATTTTGGGCTGAGACCCTTCGCCAGGACTAACTGAAGGAAGACTTAGTAAGAGATTTGAAAGTGGGAGGGGGAGGGGGAGATCCAAAATGATAGGAGAAGACAGGAGGGGGAGGGATGGAGCCAAGAGCTGGACAGGTGATTGGCAAAAGGGATATGAGAGGATCGTGGGACAGGAGGCCCAGGGAGAAGGAAAAGGGGGATGGAGGGAAAAACCCAGAGGATGGGCAAGGGGTATAGTCAGGGGGACAGAGGGAGAAAAAGGAGAGAGAGAGAGAAAAATGTGTGTATATAAATAAGTAATGGATGGGGTATGAGGGGGAGGTGGGGCATTAGCGGAAGTTTGAAAAGTCAGTGTTCATGCCATCAGGTTGAAGGCTACCCAGACGGAATATAAGGTGTTGTTCCTCCAAGCTGAGTGTGGCTTCAGGTTGGAGGAACCTTTTACTTCATTGGTGGTTATTTTTGCCTTGGGGCTAGCAGATGTCCATGAAAATGCATGGAGGCAGAACGGTGCAGGAAGACCAACCCTGTCATTATGGCAGCTTTCTTTGAGATCGGGGGTGTGTTCCTATCGTTATTGCTGAGTGCAAAATCAGGGTCAATGGATATCATTTAAATCTAAAATCAACTTTGAAGTGTTAATGGTGCAAAACATTACAACCTGACCAAGTGAGAGTTGATTCATTGCCCAGTGTCTAACTAGTGTGAGATGGGAATAAACCAGAGATCATGTTGACACTGAACAGTGCCCTGACTGGGCTACACTTGAAGATGAAGTATAGTTCAGGCCACTGAAACAATGTAGAAATATATGCCTCTGGACTCTCTCCAATGCCAGCACACCTTTTCTTAGATAAGGATTCCAAAACTGCTCACAATACTCCAAGTGAGGCCCCAGTGCCTCATTCTTGTTCTTATTATTCTAGTCCTCTTAAATGAATGCCAACATTATGTTTGCTTTCCCCACCACTGACTCAATCTGCAAGTTAACCTTGAGTGAATCTGCACTGGGATTCCCAAGTCCAGTTGCACCTGAGTTTTGAACTTTCTCCATTTAGAGAGTTGTCTATGCCTTTATTGCTTTACCAAAGTGCCTGACCATACACAGTATTCCATCTGCTACTACTTTGCCCATTCTCTCAATCTGTCCAAGTCCTGTAGACTCCCTGTTTCTTCAAAACTATCTACCCCTCCACCTATCTTCATATCGTCTGCAAGCTTGGCCATAAAGCCACCAATTCCATCATCCACATCATTGATGTACAATGTGAAAAGAAGCAGTCCCAATAAGGACCCCTGCAAATCACCACTTTTCGCCAGCAGCCAACCAGAATAGGCCCCCTTTATTCTGACTTTGACTCCTGCAACCAGCCAACCTTCTATCCATGCTAGTATCTTTCCTGTAACACCACAGGCTCTTATGTTAAGCAGCTTCATGTACAGCACTTTGTCAAAGGCCAATCCTTTGTAAAAGGTAAATCCAAGTAAACAACATCCACTGACTCTCCTTTATCTATCCTGCCTGTTACTTCCTCAAAAAAAATTCTAACGGATTTCTCAGGCAAGATTTCTCCTTAAGGAAACAACGCTGACTTTGGCCTATTTCATCATGCGCCTCCAGGTACCCCAAAACCTCATCCTTAATAATGGACTCCAACATCTTCCAAGCCACTGAAGTCAGGCTAACTGGCATACAATTTTGTCTTTTGCTTCCTTCCCTTCTTGAAGCGTGGAGTGACATTTACAATTTTCCAGTCCTCTGGAACCACTCCAGAATCTAGTGATTTTTGAAAGATCATTACTAATGCCACCACAATCTTTCAGAACCCTGGGGTGTAGTACATTGGGTCCAAATGACTTGTATACCTTCAGATCTTTCAGCTTCCAAGCACCTTCTTGGTAATAGCAACTACACTCACACCTGTCCTTTGACACTCTTGAATTTTTGACACACTGTTGTTATCTTCCTCAATGAGGACTGACATAATGCTTGGAGTTCTTCCACCATTTTGTTGAGACCAGTCAGTTGTGGTTGCTTGTTAAAAGCTAGATTTCAATTACTTTAAGTTATGTATTCACTTTTGTATTGTGGTTTGCTGCAAGCTGATGCTCTCCATTGATTTTCATTCATAAATTGCAAAAATACAAACTATTGTAGTTCTGGACATTATCTTTTCAGTTTGCTATGCACTGTCATGAATTGTTTATGAGATGTAGTCATTGCTGACAATGCCAGCATTTATTGCCCATCTTAATTTGCCCCTAAAATGAGAGGCAGTTTTCAACTGTGTTGATTGTTTTGGGGGGGAAAAAAGTGGCTAAAAATGGCTCATTTCCTTTGGAGTGGACTAGTTGATTTTTTTCTTTAAATGAAAATCTGATGGTTTTCAGATCCTGGTAGCTGAGACTACCTGTTCTTTATAGTGTATTACAAATTTATTTTACCATTACAGTTCAAATGTTCCAGCTGCATGATAGGATTATGATCTGTGATTCTGGATCAATGGATCAGAGATTTGATATGTAGCTACGTAGCAACCAAAAGACACTTTCCTAATCTGCTTTCGTATTCAATCTCCAACATTCTTTGTTTCACAATTGGCCATGGGGAAAGAAATTTGATGTTCTTAACTGGGCTGACCTATAGGAACTCAAGTGTTCACTGTCCAGGTAGTCACCAAGCTGAACTCAATTTTCACACAAGATAACATTAAAACCAGATGAACCACTTAAAATAACATGAATGAGAATCAGACAAAGACAATTCCAGCCTGATCAATCTTACAAATTAAGAGAGCTGTCTACACAGACCAATCATCTGTAGCCTAACATAACTTTAGTGAAGAACCCACACCTTTTAGCCAGCATCCTAGTTTCCAACCTCCAGGAGGACCACCACCTTGTTGTAGGGGTTGGAAGCTTGTGCACCTCAATACTTATGGAAACAACAATGAAGAATCCTTCTACATCTGAGTAGAGTGGAATTCTTTGGTCGCCACCCAGAACTTGCATGACTGCCAGTAGTGAAAACTAAGCTACTGATGCAATGAAGGAAGCCCTGAACACCAGAGATGGAGGACCTTCATTGCCGCCCTAAATGCCAGCAGCATAATGGGCAGTAGAAAGGGTCAAGTCTCCACAATCATGGCTTATGGTTATGAATTTTTCCACCAGAATGAAAGATGCTACACTGCCAATGTCAGAGTGGCCAGAGTGAATGATGCTGAGGCTCCTACACATTGACTCCAGATTGCATGAGGTCTCATAGTATTAGATCAAATATTCTCCGGGAACAGCAAGTGCAAAGGAGAGAGAGGGAGACCATTAACACACATACACCTTCCTCTGTCAGCAGTGAGAGAATGGTAGACAGCACTGAACACCCACTCGCCTTCTGCTCTTGCCTCAATGACTTCAATCTTCCTCAACACTTTAATCAGCAAGAAGGAGTCCATCATCTGCTCATGCCCTGTCTCCAGGCTTCTTGGCCTCGAGGCCACACCCTTTGCTCAAAACCTAAGGGAACCCTCTCAGAGGTAGTAAAATGTAGATCAGTCTCCAACAGTAGCAGATCCATATTTGATATATACATAAAAAAAGACTTAAAAGTAGTGCGAGAAGCAGTTTTGTGAACCGTCTGGAGTGTGCCACCCATGGTCGCGTTGTTCGTTCGTGCCATCTTCTTCCAGATGGAATCACAAGCCAGTGATTTCTTATCTTTAGATGGAAACACCACCATTTTCAGTCTCCTTTACGTCACACACCATTTTGATTGAGACACCTTATTTTTCCTTCATTGTCACTTGGAATCTTGGAAATCTTCCTGTAGCTCCAGTGTGGAAGGATCTTTGACATTTTCATTTCCAGGTTCAAGCACTGGTCCCCATCAATATTTCAAGGGCAATTAAGGGCCAACAATAAATGTTGGCCTTGGCAGACTCAATCTTCAACATATAAATGAATAGAAAAAGCCTTTCCTTATTGGGTAAGGAATTTCTAAAGGATTTGCGATGCTTATTTCTGGATAGTTGATGTTTTAAACAGATCAAAATTGCATAGCTGAAATCTGCTCAAAAAAATTCTGTTAAACTTGCCATACTGAGTGGAAATCTAGAATTTGTATCTGTTTGGATGCTGATTGCATAGTTTGTGAAAACTACAGGCCTTAATTTCCAAAATGTGTAATTTTATTTCCCTTGTGTCCCGTTTTTGCACATTTTTATCATCTGGGATCCTAATTCTTTGGATGTACACTTATAAATAGGCTTGTAATAGACAATTCATTAAAGTAGTAATGCAGAGTGACCAATTTTCTCACCAATAAACTATGATACTTTTTTCAAGGATTACTTTTCAATGACACAACCATGAACCCTCAGTTTTTGACTATAAATCTTAGTTTTTTGTAAAACCAAAAGTTTAAATGTCATTTGCATTGTGGGTGACTTGGTGCCACAGTTCATAAAGTTGGATTTAAATCCAGATTTGATACTGTCTGTATGTCTTTTGTGGTTGTGCTTGATTCCTCCCATATCCCAAAGGTGCTGGTTGGAAATTGGAAATTGTTCCCTAGTGTATAGGTGAGTCTTACAATTCAAAGTATATTTATCATCAAGGTATGTATGCAGAATACAACCCTGAGATTAGTTTTCCCTGCAGACAGCCACGAAACAAAAAAAAACTATGGGACACATTCAAAGAAAAATCAACCCTGCCTTCCCAGTGCTAAAAAAACAAATTGCGCAAAATAGGTTAAAAAACACAAAATATGAAAGCACAAAAATTGAAAGAATCCAGGCATATTTTGGTTATGCTCAGTGTTCGTCATCTGCAGGCTGCCCAGATTCGGAATCGTCCATAACAAAACCAAAACTCATACACTTATAAAATAATACACTTATAGGGCTGTATTGTAGACCACCTAATGGGGAGTGAGAATTGGAGGAGCAAATTTATAAGGAGATAGCAGATATTTGTAGTAAGCACAAGGTTGTAATTGTGGGAGATTTTAATTTTCCACACATTGACTGGGAAGCCCATTCTGTAAAAGGACTGGATGGTTTGGAGTTTGTAAAATGTGTGCAGGATAGTTTTTTTGCTGCAATACATAGAGATACCAACTAGAGAAGGGGCAGTGTTGGATCTCCTGTTAGGGAATGAGATAGGTCAGGTGACGGAGGTATGTGTTGGGGAGCACTTCGGGTCCAGTGATCACAATGCCATTAGTTTCAATATAATTATGGAGAAGGATAGGTCTGGACCCAGAGTTGAGATTTTTGATTGGAGAAAGGCTAACTTTGAGGAGATGCAAAAGGATTTAGAAGGAGTGGATTGGGACAATTTGTTTTATGGGAAGGATGTAATAGAGAAATGGAGGTCATTTAAAGGTGAAATTGAGGGTACAGAATCTTTATGTTCCTATTATGTTGAAAGGAAAGGTTAAAGGTTTGAGAGAGCCATGGTTTTCAAGGGATATTGGAAACTTGTTTCAGAAAAAGAGAGATATCTACAATAAATATAGGCAGCATGGAGTAAATGAGGTGCTCGAGGAATATAAAGAATGTAAAAATCTTAAGAAAGAAATCAGAAAAGCTAAAAGAAGATGCAAGGTGGCTTTGGCAAATAAGGTGAGAATAAATCCAAAGGGTTTCTACAGTTATATTAATAGCAAAAGGATAGTGAGGGATAAAATTGGTCCCTTAGAGAATCAGAGTGGACAGCTATGTGTGGAACCAAAAGAGATGGGGGAGATTTTGAACAATTTCTTTTCTTCGGTATTTACTAAGGAGAAGGATATTGAATTGTGTAAGGTAAGGGAAACAGGTAAGGAAGTTATGGAAACTATGATGATTAAAGAATAGGAAGTACTGGCACTTTTAAGGACTAAAGTAGGACTAATCAAAGTAGGACACACATGGTAAATGGTAGGGCATTGAAGAATGTAGTAGGACAGAGGGATCTAGGAATAATGGTGCATAGTTCTCTGAAGGTGGAATCTCATGTGGATAGGGTGGTGAAGAAAGCCTTTGGTATGCTGGCCTTTATAAATCAGAGCATTGAGTATAGGAGTTGGGATGTAATGTTAAAATTGTACAAGGCATTGATAAGGTCAAAATTGGATTATTGTGCACAGTTCTGGTCACTGAATTATAGGAAAGATGTCAACGAAATAGAGTACAGGGAAGGTTTGCTAGAATGTTACCTGGGTTTCAGCACCTAAGTTACAGAGAAAAGTTGAACAAGTTGGGTCTTTTTTCTTTGGAGCATAGAAGGTTGAGGGAGGACTTAAGAGGTATTTAAAATTATGAGGGGATAGGTAGAGTTGACGTGGATAGGCTTTTTCCATTGAGAGTAGGGGAGATTCAAACAAGAAGACATGAGTTAGGGGACAAAAGTTTAGGGGTAACATGAGGGGGAACTTCTTTACTCAGAGTGGTGGCTGTGTGGAACGAGCTTCCAGCAGAAGTGGTAGAGGCAGGTTCAATATTGTCATTTAAAGTAAAATTGGATAGCTATATGGACAGGAAAGGAATGGAGGGTTATGGGCTGAGTGTAGGTCGGTGGGACTAGGTGAGAGTAAGCGATCGGCACGGACTAGAAGGGCTGAGATGGCCTGTTTTTGTGCTGTAATTGTTATATGGTTATATAAAAGCCAACATGAAATACGGAGTCCAATCCTCATCGATTAAGCTTTGCTCCAGCACCATCCTTCTAACAGAGAGAGTGTGAGAGTGAGATCATTTGAATATAGGGACCTTCTTTCAGGGTAGTGAGTGAGAGGGAGAAAGATACCGTCACACACAGACACCTTCCACCAGCAGCAGTGGACAAGATGCTGGTAGACAGCACTGAACGCGCCTGATCTCTGCACTTGCCTCTATGATTTTAATCTTCCTTGGTGCTTTAATCAGCCAATGCAGTTGATGAGGGAGTTTCATAGTTACAGGATCCTTGGCAATAATTTCAACAGGCTTCTTTTAGCTAGACCTCAAGCTTTCCAAGGTGGGTATATATGCATCTTTAGTTGCATTACCCAAGGGGGATTCAGCCAGTTCAATGGAATTTGGTTGGCATTGTCACTGCATACATCATCAACCCAGAAATCTGAGAATGGTAAATGCTCATCCCACACTGAAATATTTAAAATGGGAATATTGTCAGGCGATTCCATTCTACTAAATTAATGCACCAAGGAACAACTTATCCATAAAAGGGAGTTTATTAAACATCAAGACCATAAGACTATAGACATAGGAGCAGAAATAGGCCATTCAGCCCGAGTCCACTCTGCCATTCAATCATGAGCTAATTCAATTTTTCCAGTCATCCCCACTCCCCTGCCTTCACCCCATTTTTTAAAAAAAAAACATTTAAGCATAAACAATTTCCTAGATCTGTCTTTATTTGCTCTGGCTTGGTAAAAGTCCATGAAATTTTAATCTATTTGTTGAGTTTTCACTGATCTTCCGACAGTTTACAGAAGGATGAACTTCTACCCCAGATACTCAGCAACAAAATGTTGCACTGTTGGCTGTGAAAAAAATACAGAAGATACAGATTCTGTTATTAGTTTGAAATATGGTATTTCCTGAATGCCAGTGTTAAAAATCAACAGTAGTTGTACAATTTACAAGGATTATTTAAAATATTCTTTCATTGCATACATATTTAATATGCAATAAAAATGGAATGAGAATGTTTAATTTTACCCAGTCACGCTTTTATAATTGTTCTTCTCATTCCTGAATGGAATCCAGCCACTTTCACAGTTCTACAAATTTGTTAGAGAAATTAGATATGCTCAAAGCAAAAACAGTTATCTTTATTGGAAATTTCATTATGGGCTGAGATAAGCAAATTAGCTAATGTCTGAAAGATAGTGTTTTTCTGGAATGTATTCAAAGTAGCTTTCTGTAATGAAACATCTCTGAACCAACAACTGTCAGGTCAGCTTAGATTTAGCTGTTTAAAGAACAAGACTTTGCTAACATACTCATGGTCTGTGAACATTTATCTGATATAGAGACCAATGTGTGAGGAAGTCTGAAATAATAATTGAGAGGGGGAAAAACAGGAAGCAGCTCTAATATTGGGCAAGGCTGATTTCAGATACTGTCCACAGTAAACTGGGAAGATATGTAAACAGATAACATGACAGCTAGCCAGTAGGAAATCTTCCTAACAGAACTTCATCTGAAAACCAACTAAATACACAAAGAAAATTATGCTTGCAAAAAAAAAAAAAAAAAAAATCAGAATCAGGTTTATTATCACCGGCATGTGACGTGAAATTTGTTAACTTAGCAGCAGCAGTTCAATGCAATACCATAATCTGAGAAAAAAACCATAATAAACAAGTAAATCAATTACATATATTGAATAGATTATTAAAAAATGTGTAAAAACAGAAATACTATATATTAAAAAATGTGAGGTAGTGTCCAAAGCTTCAAAGTCCATCCAGGAATCGGATGGCATAGGGGAAGAAGCTGTTCCTGAATCGCTGAGTGTGCCTTCAGGCTTCTGTATCTCCTACCTCATGGTAACAGTGAGAAAAGGGCATGTCCTGGGTGCTAGAGGTCCTCAATAATGGATGTTGCCTTTCTGAGACACCACTCCCTAAAGATGACCTGGGTACTTTGTAGGCTAGTACCCAAGATGGATCTGACTAGGTTTACAACCTTCTGCAGCTTCTTTCAGTCCTGTGCAGTAGCCCCTCCATACCAGACAGTGATGCAGCCTGTCAGAATGCTCTCCATGGTACATCTATAGAAGTTTTTGAGTGTATTTGTCGACATGCCAAATCGCCTCAAACTCCTAATAAAGTATAGCCACTGTTTTGCCTTCTTTATGACTACATCAATATGTTGGGACCAGGTTAGATCCCCAGAGATCTTGACACCCAGGAACTTGAAGCTGCTCACTCTCTCCACTTCTGATCCCTCTATGAGGATTGGTATGTGCTCCTTCATCTTACCCTTCCTGAAGTCCACAATCAGCTCTTTTTTCTTGCTGACATTGAGTCCCAGGTTGTTGCTGCAGCACCACTCCACTAGTTGGCATATCTCACTCCTGTACACCCTCTCATCACCACCTGAGATACTACCAACAATCGTATCATCAGCAAATTTGTAGATGGTATTTGAGCTATGCCTAGCCACACAGTCATGTGTTTACAGAGAGTAGAGCAGTGGGCTAAGCACACACCCCTGAGGTGCGCCAGTATTGATCCTCAGAGAAGAGGATATGTTATCACCAATCTGCACAGACTGTGGTCTTCCAGTTAGGAAGTCGAGGATCCATTTGCAGAGGGAGGTACAGAGGCCCAGGTTCTGCAACTTCTCAATCAGGATTGTGGGAATGATGGTATTAAATGCTGAGCCATAGTCGAACAGCATCCTGATGTAGGTGTTTGTGTTGTCTAGGTGGTCTAAAGCCATGTGAAGAGCCATTGACCTATTGTGACAATAGGCGAATTGCAATGGGTCCAGGTCCTTGCTGAGGCAGGAGTTCAGTCTAGTCATGACCAACCTCTCAAAGCATTTCATCACTGTCGATGTGAGTGCTACTGGGCAATAGTTATTAAGGCAGCTCACATTATTCTTTCTAGGCACTGGTATAATTGTTGCCTTTTTGAACCAAGTGGGATCTTCTGCCCGTAACAGTGAGAGGTTGAAAATGTCCTTGAATACTCCCGCTAGTTGGTTGGCACAAGTTTTCAGAGCCATACCAGGTACTCCATCAGGACCTTCTGCCTTGTGAGGGTTCACTTTCTTTAAAGGACAGTCTAACATCAGCTTCTGAGACAGAGATCACAGGGTCATCAGGTGCAGCAGGGATCTTCACAGCTGTGGTCGTGTTCTCCCTTTCAAAGCAGGCATAGAAGATGTTGAGTTCATCTGGTAGTGAAGCATCGCTGCCATTCATACTATTGGGTTTTGCTTTGTAGGAAGTAATGTCTTGCAAACCCTGCCAGAGTTGCCAGAGCTTTAGGCAGCTTAAAACACAATTGAAGATTAAAAGTAGCAAACAATGCAAATTTAATCAGGGATTTTAGAGTGATACAAAGAACAAAAGATGACAAAGTAGAATTAAAACAGATGGGAACAGGTGAAACCCTTTAGCTTGCTTCAGTGTGATAATCTTTAATTAAATCATTGATCTGGATACAATTTTCATTCCTATTTCCATAACCTTTCATATTCTTACTTCAATTTTTAAATACATTTAATGACTACATACAGCTTTTTGAGGTAGAGTGTTATAACAATCTGCAACCCTTCCTGAGAGAAGGAAATCTTTACCTGAACATCCCTTTATTTTGAGGGAAAGGACCCTGGTTTGCAGTACCCCCATCTAGGGAAGCATCTTGCCAGGATCTTATACATTCTTGTAAGATCTTCCCATTCTTGTACTTTTCAGAGAATACTGATCTCACTTACTTAATCCACCCCACCCACCCAAGACAACCATTTCAGGAATCAATCTAGAACCACATTGCTATGCCAAAGCTAGCATATCCTTCCATTAAATTGGAAATCAAGACTGTATGCTGTACTTCTGGTTTGTTCCCATTAATAATTGTACTTCTGTTTTCATGATTATTCCCTTAGAATAGAAGCCAACATTTCACTTGCTTAAGTATTTGGTGTATCTACACTCTGATTTTCTGTGTTTCTAGTACAGTATTTCCAATAGAAATTGACAGCAATATGTTAAATAAAACAAAATAGCATACATTTTGAATTGCTACTTTACATGAGCATTTACTGATTGAGGGAGTGGACAAACCAAAGAAAATAAGATTCAGTATGAACTTTAATGAGTACAAACAGTAACTAATACAAGTAATGATGTCGCAGAGCAGTTGTTTCACAGGGTTAGATAGTTTGCTTACAAAGTTTTTACAGCTGCTGGAAAATGTTGCACAATCCTAAACTACAATCTTCCAAAGTTCATTTGATTCAATAATTGCTTTTGGGAAGTAGTATATGTCACTTCACTGTATAAGTGAGGGATGAAGCTGCTTGTAGTGTTTTATTTACTCATGTAGACTCAAAGGTTTTTGACCAGAACAGTACAGCAACAGATCTTTCAGCCCACAATGTTGTGCTAAAGAGCAAGTCAAAAAGCCCTAAAAAAAAACTAATCCTCCTACCCACACAATGTCCATTCCCCCCTCCCCCACATTCATGTGAATATCTAAACCTTCTGAAAATCCTTTAACATATTTGCCTCTACCACTCAGCTCCTCCAGTTCACTCCCACATTCCAAAGGTGTACAGGTTAGAGTTAGTGGGTTGTGGGCTTGCTATGTGGTGCCAGAAGTCATTCAATACTTGCAGGCTGCCCAGAATGATTTCCACTGATCTGATACAGTAAAATGCATTGTTTGCATGTTTCAAGGTACAAGTGACAAAGCTGACCATTTCAGCTCAAGGACTTAATCAGAACCAGAGAAATGAGAAATAAAGGGTACTTAAGTAGTGGAAAGAAGGGGTGAATGGAGCATACAGAGGGATTATTTGTGACAGGGTGGAGACTAAAGCAGTCAGAAACAGTGAAGGTTGTCAATGAATAGTAACTGAAGCATTAATACCTGCCACTGCTGACGAGGTAACTTCCTCAGTTTGAACTTCCCTCACACTGAATGAGCAGTGAATCCAATTGCACAGGCATGTCACACAAAATTAGAGGAAGCAATCCAGCAAGGCTTTACTGGAGTCCTTAGCAGGCAAGGAACAGGCAGAGGGTCCAAAAAGTCAAGATTCCCTACCCCCCAAAATTAACTCATTTCAGAAACTAGGTATTCTTACAGACAAAGGCAAGTCTTCACTTACAAAAGATGATTCCAAGACTAAGCAACAAAATAACAAACAAAGGAACTTATATAGGACTACAAACAAGATCTAGGTGATAACAATGAACTAATAATTAGCCTAATAGGCAGCTGAGCAAAAAGGGGTTTGTCTCATCAACTCTGCCTTCTTTTGGTGGCTGGTTTGAGATGTGACAATACCTGAAATTGTTAAATGTAATATTAAGTCCTGAAGGCTGTGAATTATGCAGGTGGAAGATGAGTTCCTGTTCCTTGTATTGCGTTTGGCATCAAATAGAAAGTCAAGGACAGTGGAGTCAGAGCGAGCATGGGAAAGGGAGTCAAAGCAGTGGGCAATTGGATGCTCAGGGTCACCTAGCATATGGAATGGAGGTGCCCTACACACTGGCCACCCAATCTGAGTTTGATTTCTCCACACAGTACAGTACACTACAGCAGAGCAGATTGAAATGTCAAATGAATCGTTGTTTGGCTGGAAGGTTTGTCTTGTTCCCTGTATGGTAGGAATGGAAGGGGTAAAGGAGTAAGTGCTCAAAGTTCAAAGTAAACTCAGAGTAGGTGAGTTTACTTACAGGAAGTGCCAAGTGCTTGGAACACCCCACCAAGGGTGGCAGTGGAGGCAGATATATTAGGGGTATTTAAGAAACAGCACACGTTATATTTTGTAACTTCAGAGCATTAAGCTAGCTCAAGGGAAGACGCAGAGGCATGAAATGTGAGTCTAACTTCCAGTTTAAGCGAGGCATACACATATCTCGTGATAGTGTGTGCAATTCACTTATTTATAGATACAACCTGTAATGAATTATTTAATAGAGAAAGAATGCTTAATCAAACTACACACACATGATTGCTCAAAGCTTATTGACATATTAAATATACAACAATATGGATGATAGAAAAATGGAGGGCTATGTAGAAGGGTAAGGTTTGATTGATCTTAGAGTAGGTTACAAGGTTGGGCATGTTCTATCTTACCATACTGTAAAATACACTCCAAATCAGAATGAGATATGTTAAAAATGAGAGCTTCTGCAGATGCTGGAAATCCAGAGCAACACACACAAAAGGCACTGACTGTCTATTCCCCTCCACAGATGCTGCCTGACCTGCTGAGCTCCTTCAGTCTTTTGTGTGTGTCACTTTAAGTTAAGTGATGAAAAGCATATATTTAGCAAAGTGACAGGCATACTCTGGGAATTCCCATTGCTATGCTTTCGACAGAATCAATGAAGTTGTTCAATGTGAAGAGTTTAGCCAAGTGATAGAGACTGACGATAGTTAGATCTCCGTGTGAACTCTGTAACGTTTAAATGAAATCTGTTTGTGATATGGAGCCCCAGAAGGGTCACTTACCTTGGTGAACAGCAACTAAAAAAGGCCAATGAACTGTTTAGATTGGTTTGACAGTTCAAAGAACAAAAGCAAAAAAAAACCCTGTATATTTTATGGTTAAAATTGAAAGAAATTTAGAAGCATGGTTGGTTTGTGCACAATTGTCTTAACCTACGATATTCAAAACTATCAATGGAGAAGTGATAAAAAAGGTAAATATACCTGTATACATACTGCATATGTATTGTGTGGGACACATCCTGTCTGTGTTCCGGTCAATTATATAGGAAAGCCGAGCTTCCTGGGCGTGAGTATAAACACACCAATGCAATCCTTAGATAACCTTCTGAATAAATCTTTAATGTAGAAATCTTTAATCTTTAAACTTAATAGCTTAAATATACAAACTGAAACAACTATTCACTCGGTGGTTTGCTCAGATTCAAATAGACGTTGAACAGTACACACAGCAACAGGCCTTTCAGCTCACAATGTTGCGCAAGGCTAAATTCGTAACTGAATGCCCAACTAAATGGATCCTTTCAGCCTTATCCTTTTTCCCACACATACATGCACCTATCTAAAAGACTCTTGAATGCCCCTTGTTTGCCTCCACACACAAACCGCGCCCCCCCGTCAAACAGCTCCTTCCAGACCAAGACAGACTGGATGTGAAGAGGATGTTTTCTGTAAGGGGTGAGTCTAAGATCAGAGGGCATATCCTCAGAATAGAGGGACGTCCATTGAGAAGAGGAGATGAGAAGGAATTTCTTTAACCAGAGGCTGGTGAATCTGTGGAATTCATGGCCGCAAGTGGCTGTGGAGGCCAAGTCATTGAGTATATTGAAAGCAGAGGTTGGTAGGTTCTTGGTTAGTCAGGGTGTCAAAGGTTACAGGGAGAAGGCTGGAGAATGGGGTTGTGAGAGATCATAAATCAGTCATGATGGAATGGTGGAACAGATTCGATGGGCCGAGTAGCTGAATTCTGCTTGTGTGTCTTGTGGTCTTATGGTCTAAAATGAATCAAAGAGAATGTGTGAGAGGGACAAGTTGCAGGAGTACATGGGAAATAAGGAAAAAAATGGGGTTCTTCCTGTGCGAGCTGAGATGGACTCGACAAACCAAATGGCTTCCTTTCGTATCTTTATAAGAAAAATGTTTAGTACTTTTCCTGTCAGCAGCTTAATGATCTTTCATGTGATCTCATTCTGCATTTCTAATCAAAGTTCACTGACGTTAACTGTTTCCTTCGATATAATTGCAGCCTAAATTGCTGAGAATTTAGTTCTAGTGTCACATGACATCAGAACTAGCAGCATGAAGGTTTTGACATTAAAGATTTATTCAGAAGGTTATCTAAGGATTGCATTGGTGTGTTTATACTCACGCCCAGGAAGCTGGGCTTTCTTATATAATTGACCGGAACACAGTTAGACAGGATGTGTCCCACAGGATACATACGAGTTCTTCAATTGTTCTCGTAAACTTGTGGCCTATTTGATGAAAGTAGGTGATCTTGATATTCTCCCTCATGGCTTGAAGTCCTTGTGCAGTAATCTAATTAACATGAATGAAAAATACCCTTGAGTAATTGCTTAATTGGTATGTAGATAACACACTTTTAACTTTGTCCAACACTTACTGTAAAGTAAAAAGCTGCAGATGCTAGAAATCTGAAATAAAACCCAAAAACAAACTGGAAGTACCCAGTTAATGTCTGTGGGGAGAGAAACAAAATTAATATTTCTCGTTAAAGGTTGCCAAGCTGAAATATTGACTCTGTTTCTCTCAACGTGGATGCTGCCCGACTTGATGAGTGGTTCCAACATATTTTTGGAAACTTCTTTAGTGTTCAGGATGCACACGCTCACATAGAGGCTGCTCAGCTTTCAATGTGACATCAAACATCAACGATACTACATTGGTGAGACCCATTGTAAATTGGGGGACTGCTTCGTTGAGCACCTCCACACCATTTGCTACAAGTGTGGCTTCCTGGTGGCCAAATGTTTAATTCTGATTCCCATTCCTATTCTGAAGTGTTGGTCTATGGTACGCTCTTGTGCCAAGTTGAGGCCACCCTCAGGGTGCAGAAGTAACACCTTACATTTCATCTGGGTGCCTCCAACCTGATGGATTGAATATTGAATTCTCCTTCTGGTAACAAATGTCCCCCTCCCTTCCTCTATTCTCCACTCTGATCTTTCACTTCTTCTCATCTGCCTATCACTTGTCCCTGGGTCCCCTCCTCTTTCCCTTTCTCCTATGGTCCACTTTTCTCTCCTATCAGATTCTATTTTCACCAGCTTTTTACCTTTACCTCCCACCTGGCTTCACCTATCACCTTCCTACTAGCCTCTTTCCCCTTCCTACTTTTTTATTCTGGCATCTTCCCCTTTCCTTCTCAATCCTGAAGAAGGTTCTCAGCCTGAAATGTCGACTATCTATTCATTTCTACAGATGCTGCCTGACCTGTTGAGTTCCTCTGGCATTTTGTGTGTGTTGCTCTAGACTTCCAGCATCTGTAGACTTACTGGACACCACTGGAACAAAATTTTGAAAGAGCATACAGTGTGAGACAGAAAACAATGTGACCCTTTAAGCAAGTCTTAGTGGGGAAACTGAAACTAGAGTCCAAGGAATTGATCATCTTGCAGACAAAGTAGCCCTTTAATTTTTCATTATTAATGATTCCCCCACTCCTTAATCTTTATCTAATTCCTCAACCCAGTTACCATGTGCTCGTGAACTAGACTGTATTGAACTATTTCACAAATCTGCTGGTTTTGGGAAATCAAATAAGTTAATCTTTTTTTTCTCTTTTCTAAAGATGACTTACCTCGCCCTGTTATTCTCTGGGATGATTCCTTGCTGGTGGCTGATAATGATACACAGTCTACAGTCAAATTGGATTGGATGTCTTACCAGCAATTACTAAAATGGAAGTGTTGGGTCCATGGCAAAGTTCCTAAACCAGACTGGAGGTGTACAGACATTCACCACTATGAATGGTGCAAGCTAGCTCTTTTCGATTTTCTACTGCAGGTAAGGTACGATTTCATGGTAATATGCTGTCTGTTTTATATAGGTTTACTGCTCCATCCAGAAAGGTCAATATTTATATTTGATGTCACCTATATACCAACTTCTTCCTCGGTTAAATCTTCAATTGCCTGGGCAAATGATATGAATGTGGGGGCAAGAACGTCCAAATAGCAAATCAAACGTTTAGGCTTTTGCTTTCTGCAGTCTTCTGGTCTTGCAGTGCAACTGAAATCCCTAAGACATGCTGCATGGGAGCCATGTCTAGCCAGATATAGTGTTCCATCAATCTCCTGCTAAACTGCAATGCACCAGTCCTGATTGAAAAGCTACAGAACCTGGGCCTCTGCAACTCGATCCTCAACTCTGTAACCAGAAGACCACAATCTGTGCAGATTAGTAACATCTCCATTCCCCACTGACGATCAACACTGGCACACCTCAGGGGTGTGTGCTTAGCATACTGCTCTACTCTCTATACCCATGACTGTGTGGCTAGGCACAGTTCAAATGCAATCTATAAATTTGCTGATGACACAATTTCAGGTGGTGACGAGAGGGTGCACAGGAGTGAGATGTATCAGTTGAGTGGTGTCGCAGCAACAAGCTTACAATTAACATCAGTGAGACCAAAGAGCTGATTGTGGACTTCAGGAAGGGTAAGACAAGGGAACATGAACCAATCCTTATAGAAGGATCAGAAAGGCGGCATCCATCATTAAGGACCCCCACCACCCAGGACATCCCCTCTTCTCATTGTTACCATCAGGAAGGAGGTACAGAAGCCTGAAGGCACACACTCAGGAATTCAGGAACAGCTTCTTCCCCTCTGCCATCAGATTTCTGAATGGACATTGAACCCATGAACATTACCTCACTACTTTTTTGTTTCTGTTTTTGCGCCACTTATTTAATTGAACTATTTGATATACATATACTTATTGTAATTCACGTTATTTCTCCATTATTATGTATTGCATTGTACTGCTCCTACAAAGATAACACATTTCACAACACATGCTAACAACAGGAATTCTGCAGATGCTGGAAATACAAGCAACACACATAAAAGTTGCTGGTGAACACAGCAGGCCAGGCAGCATCTCTAGGAAGAGGTGCAGTCGACATTTCAGGCCGAGACCCTTCGTCAGGACTAACTGAAGGAAGAGTGAGTAAGGGATTTGAAAGTTGGAGGGGGAGGGGGAGATCCAAAATGATAGGAGAAGACAGGAGGGGGAGGGATGGAGCCAAGAGCTGGACAGGTGATTGGCAAAAGGGGATACGAGAAGATCATGGGACAGGAGGTCTGGGAAGAAAGACGGGGGGGGACCCAAAGGATGGGCAAGGGGTATATTCAGAGGGACAGAGGGAGAAAAAGGAGAGTGAGAGAAAGAATGTGTGTATAAAAATAAGTAACAGATGGGGTACGAGGGGGAGGTGGGGCATTAGCGGAAGTTAGAGAAGTCGATGTTCATGCCATCAGGTTGGAGGCTACCCAGACGGAATATAAGGTGTTGTTCCTCCAACCTGAGTGTGGCTTCATCTTTACAGTAGAGGAGGCTGTGGATAGACATGTCAGAATGGGAATGGGATGTGGAATTAAAATGCGTGGCCACTTGGAGATCCTGCTTTCTCTGGCGGACAGAGCATAGGTGTTCAGCAAAGCGGTCTCCCAGTCTGCGTCGGGTCACAACACATGCTGGTGATGTTAAACCTGATTTCGATTCTGATTTCCAATGTTGTTATTGAGTAACTCCTGCCGAGTGAGCTAGCTCTTTTTCCATTCTGAACAAAAAGACGAATAGGAATTTTCAAGAGTCACAGAGAGATATAGCATGGAAAGAGGCTCTTCAGCCCATCAAGTCATGCTGACCATTAGCCACCCATCTACACTGATCCTACATTAATCCCATTTTAAAAATTCTCAACTCCACCCAGATTCTACCACTCACCTGCACATTGTGGACAATTTATAGTGGCATATTAACCTACTAATCGGCATGTCATGGGGCCGTGGGACGAAATCGGAGCATTCAAAAGAGACCCATGCAGTCACAGGGAGAACGTGCAAACTCCACACACAGGATTCACATCTCTGGTGTTACCAGACAGTAGCTCTAATAGCTGAGCTGTTGACTATCCAGGTTAGTGTAACTCCTAGCAATTATTAAGAATGTTAGATTATGTGTTGAGTCTATAGAATTACTCTCAATATCTTCAATGATAATAAATCATAACCTCAATGGAAGATCAATAGAAATTTCAGACATGCATCTTGTGCCAAGATGAGGCTACTCTCAGGGTGCAGGAGCAACACCTTATATACCGCCTGGGGAGCCTCCAACTTGATGGCATGACTATCAATTTCTCCTTCCAGTAAAGAACAATTCCCCCCCCCCTTTTCCTCTAAGGCCACCCCACTCTGACCAGGGACCTGCCTATCACCCCCCCATGGGTCCCTTCCTCTCTCCTATGGTCCACTCTCCTCTCCTATCAGATTCCTTCCCTCCAGCCCTTTACCTTTCTCACCTACCTGGCTTCACCTATCACCTTCTCTCCATCTTTTTATTTTGGCATCTTCCCCCTTCCTTTCCAGTCCTGAGGGAGGGACTCAGCCCAAAACATCGACTGGTTACTCTTTTCCACATATGCTGCCTGACCTGCTGAGTTCTTCCAGCATTTTGTGTGCGTTGTTTGGATTTCCAGCATCTGCAGAATTTCTCTTGTTTACGATCTAGGCAATTTTAACTTTCTACAGGATTGAGTAGGTACATTAAAATAGCTCGCCCCACCCACTCTCATTTTGCATTCCAAGCTAACTTTCTGCATTCTCAGTAGGGCAATGGGAAATTAGAGAACAAAATAAAGCCAAAAGGTACTGTACGTAGTATATGCTGTCAATTGGTTGAGCAAGAATTCCTTTCTGATAAGTAACAAATGAGTTGTGTGTTAAGAAACAATAAATTTCAAACACTTCAGGCATATTCAGAGTGGAAGTTTGTGTAAAATGTTCCACTAATCAATACTTCCAGCTTTTCAAAGCTCCCTATCCTTTCCCTTTCCTGAGTTTTATAGAACATGATTCCAAGATTTTACATAAAGCATATAAACTGTACTCCCCAGCTTTGTCTAAGAGCATTTTCTGAGGAGAAAAAAAAGTTAAAATCTCATAGAAAGTAGAGCGGTGCTTCTTTATTATCTATTCTTAAAATTTAAATACCGGGAAATTCTGAGTGGGTAATTAATAGTTGTGAGAATTCTTTGACATTTTTCAACTAATTAGCTGGATGCTTGGTGGCTAAAACTTGACATTCTGATCACTTCTGCTAGTTGAACTGTTTAAGAATTTGGGCCTTGAAACACCATGTAGAAATTCCAACTAGGAATGGGGGTCTTCTGGATCATATATTGCGAAAGGGCCTGGCCGGGTGATCGAAGTTTCAGTGGGGGAGCATTTTGGGAAAAGTGACCATAGTTTTAAGATAGTTATGGATAAGGATAAGATGGGCCCTCAGATAAAAGTGCTAATTTGGGAGAAAGCTGATTAGACTGAAAAGGGAGAGATTACATTGGGAGCAGCTGTTTAAGAGAAAATCCAGAGCTGACATGTGGGAAACTTTTGAAGTCCAGTTGATCAGAGTTCAGGACCAGCACGTTCCTGTGAGCATGAAAGATAAAAAATGGCAAGGATTGAGACCCTTGGTTGATAAGAAATATTGTAAGTTTAGTCAAAAAAGAAAAGGAAGCATACATAACGTTTAGGAAGGTGAATCAGCCAAGGCCCTTGACCAATTAAAAAGAAAGTAGGAAAAAAAGAATAAATATTGAATTATGGGGGTCTAAAAAAGGATCATAGGAATCTTTGATTTAGTATGCCAGTGTAATAGAGATGTTTGAAAATAGGATTTTTTTTCTTTGTGTAAGGGAGTAAGAAATCTAATGTGCTAAATATTTCAGTGGGGTGAAGAATATTAGAGTGATGTTTCTCAGACTCCCACAAGGTTTTTGAGAGCCGTAAAGGAAAGGAATTACTGAAAAGAAAAAAAAACAGTTTAAAAAAATTGTTTAATTCAGAGAATGGAAAGAAACTGTGGGTTCTTTTCCTGCAGCGGAATTGAGTGTGAATCAGGAGAGTTTTCACAAAGGTTCAGTAGTACATGCAATCTGCAATAATGAGTGAAACGGGGACTTGGCTGTAGTTTGATTTCACAAGGTTTTGTCATGGAACATTATGGTGAGGGGACGTTATTTGGCAGCAGTAGGAAGTATGTAGAGGATCTGGCTCAGACTTCTTACAATGTAAACACAAACATAATTCATGTAATTTGACAGGAGAGTCAGCAGTGTCAATATAACAATGCCCTCGTGCACAGCTTTCTCTTGTTGCTCAAGATTCAGTTTGTTGGCTTCTGTTGGTAGTTTCAACAATCAGTGTTTACAGTTTCAAAGTTCAAAGTAAATTTATTATCGAAGTACATATATGTCATCATATGCAACCCTGAGGTTCATTTTCTTGTGGGCCTACTCAGTTAACCTAAGAACGTAACAGAATAATTGAAAAACCACACCCAAAAGGACGCACAAACAACCAATAAGCAAAAGACAACAAACTGTGGAAATACAATAGGAAAAAAAGAGAAATAATAATAATAATAAAAAATAAATAAGCAATAAATATTGAAAACATGAGATGAGAGCTCTTGAACGTGAGGCCATAGTTTCAGTGATGGGCGAGTGAAGTTCAGCGAAGTTGAGTGAAGTTATTTCCTCTGGTTCAAGAGCCTGATGACTGAGGGGTAATAACTGTTCCTGAACACGGTGGTGTGGGCCCTGAGGCTCCCGTACCCTCTTTCTGATGGCAGTAGCGAGAAGGGAGCATAGCTTGGGTGGTGGGGGTTGTTGATGATGGATGCTGCTTTATTGTGACAGCGGTCTGTGTAGATGTGCTTAATGGTGGGGAATTTTTATCTGTGACAGACTGAGCCATATCCAGTACTTTCTGTAGGCTTTTCCATTCAAGGGCATTGGTGTTTCCATACCAGGCTATGGTGCTACCAGTCAATATACTCTCCACTACACATTACTAGAAGCTTGTCAAAGTTTTAGATGCCATGCCGAAGTTTTGCAAACCTCTAAGAAAGTGGAGGGACTGCCTTGCTTTCTTTGTAATTATACTTCCATGCTGGGCCCAGGACACAACCTCTGAAATGATAATATTGAGGAATTTAAAGTTGCTGACCCTCTCCACCTCTGATCCGCCAATTAGGACTGGCTCATGGACCTCTGGTTTCCTTCTCCTGAAGTCAATAATCAGCTTCTTAGTCTTGCTGACATTGACTGAGAGGTTGTTGTTGTGGCATCACTCAGTCAGGTTTTCAATCTCCCTCCTATATGCTGATTGGCTCCACCTTCGATTCAGCCATTGGCAGTCATCACCAAACTTGAATATGGCATTGGAGTTATGCCTAGTCACACAGTCATATGTATAAAATGAGTAGGGTAGGGGGCTAAGCACACAGTATTGAGGTGCATCTGTACTGATAATGATTGTGGAGGAGATGTTGTCGCCAATCCAAACTATCTGAGATCTGCAAGTGAGGAAACCAAGGATCCAATTGCAAAAGGAAATATTGAGGCCAAGGTTTTGAGCTTATTGATTAGTTTTAAGGGAATGATGGTATTGAATGCCAAACTATACCAATGAAGAAGATCCTGATGTATGTACCTTCATTGTCCAGGTGTTCCAGGATTGAGTGAAGAGCCAATGAAATGGCATCTGCTGTTGACCTGTTATACTGATGAGAGCAGATCCAAGTCACTTCTCAGGCAGGATTTGATATGTTTCATTAACAACTTCTCAAAGCAAGTTATCACCATGGATGTACATGATTCTGTATGATAGTCTCTTGGGAAAGTCACCATGTTTTTCTTCGGCACCAGTACAATTGAAGCTGATTGAAGCTCATACTGCCGAACTGAAAGGTTAAAAATATTGGTGAACACTCTAGCCAGTTAATCAGCACAGGTCTTTAGTATTTGGCCAGGTACCCCATTTTGGCCGGCTGCTTTCAGTGAACCCCTTGAAGGATGCTCTCACTCAGCCTTAGAAGCTGAAATCACAGGGTCATTGGAGGTGTGGGAGCTCGTGAAGGTTCCTCCATGTTTTGATGGTCTAAGTGAGCATAGAAGGTATTGAGTGCATCTGGGAGTGAAGCCTTGTTGAAACTTACAATATTTTGGTTGGTTTCACTTTGTAAGAGGTAATAGCATTCAAAACCTATCACAGCTGTCGAGCATCCTTCAGTGATTCATGTTTGGTCTAGAATTGCCTCTGATCACGTGAGATTGTTTTCCAGAGATCAGACCTGGATCTTTTGTATCTTTCTTGTTTGCCAGACCTGAATGCTACTGATCTGGTCCTCAACAGATTGTGGATCTCCTGGTTCATCCAGGGTTTCTGGTCGGGGAAGAACCTGAGTGATCCTATGGGAGCACAATCGTCTACGACTGTTTTTATAAATTCTGTGATGACCCTAGTGTATTCATTCAGATCCCCTGATGAATCCTTAAACATGGCCCAGTCCATACACTTGAAGCAATCCTGTAGTCACTCCTCTGTCTCCCATGACCTCCCCTTTGTTGTCCTTATGTCTCTGGAGCCTTGCTCTTTAGCTTCTGCCTGTATGCAGGTAGGAGAAAGACAGGCAAGTGATCAGATTTCCTGAGATATGGTCCAAGCATGGAACAGTAGGCATTTCTTATCATAGTATAGCAGTTGTCGAGTGTGCTGGGAACCCTGGTGTGGGTTATTTGTGATGATAATTAGGCAGGGACTCCTGATTGAAGTCCCCAACTACAATTTGAAATGCATCAGGATGGGATGTTTCTTGTTTGGTGATGGCAGCTTTCAATATATCGAAGGCCTGATTAACGTTGGTGTTTGGTGATATGTAAGCTGTGGTCAGGACCACAGAGGAGAAATCTCTTGGTAGTTAGAACAGTTGGCACGTTATTGTTAGTTGTTCCAGGTCAGGGAACAAGAACAAGTACAGCTTCAACCATACTTGAAAAAATATTTCCACATTTCAACTGATTCTTGAAAATAATTATCTTTAAGGTCAATATTGCAAAATCTAGGTCAGTAATGTAGTACTCAAATGACGCCATAATTAAGTGTCCAAAGAAAGCATTGGACATTACTGTAAAATAGTCAAGATCTGAAATCAAAATGCAGTTCAAGAATCTTTATTGGTATTCAATTATCGATGCCCATTATTATTCTTAAACGTGCATATCATTTTCCTCAAAGATTTCAAAGTGTGGCATTTGCAAGCCACCTATATGGCTTTAAAACCTGTTTTTTTTTAATCAAGTTTACTTTCTTTGCAAACAGTGAAAGTGAAATTAATAACTGTTTATTCAGTGATGCTCCAATTATTGGAGGAACTGTAAACAATGGCTAGAAAAAAATTTTAAAATGAGTTGATCTACCATGTGCAATGTATCCCAATGTGAGCTGTTGTTTTAAAATAACAGTGATACAATATCTCTGATGCATTTTTTTTATCTTGAGTTCAAACTACCAGGGGCATAGTCAGCATTTCTTACACATTTTAAATGATCACTGTGTGCTCTAATGGTACACGCACAGGGTTACAAAGCAAGTTTTTTTTTGGTTCTATGTTTATAGTTGGTAAACTGTAGTTTCAGTATAATCTCAGGGAAATTTTCTCTTCCAGGTGTATGATCGACTGGACAGAAACTGCTGTGGATTCCGGCCCAGAAAGGAGGATACCTGTGCTCAAAATGGCTTGAAAATGAAATGTGGCAATCAAGACAACATCAACTTGTTTCACATATTGTACAGAGACCGTGATCCGCGGCATTTGGTCTTCATAGACAATAAAGGCTATTTTGACAGAAATGAGGATAACCTAAATTTTAAAGTACTAGAAGGAATAACTGAGTAAGTATCTTATTCAGGGT
Source organism: Mobula birostris (assembly GCF_030028105.1). NCBI lineage: Eukaryota > Metazoa > Chordata > Chondrichthyes > Myliobatiformes > Myliobatidae > Mobula > Mobula birostris. The sequence goes on along the minus strand of NC_092373.1, from coordinate 121,642,842 downwards.
GATGATTTACTGTGTCGAAGCCAAATAGATACACGATAGTGATCATGCTATGGGTAACACAGGTAGTAGAGACAGATTATGTTTCATGATAAACTCATCACAGTATATAGACTGGTTGTTTTCTCTTAGTCCTGCTTTCCAAACCCAGATCATCTTGTGGCCAAATATCATCCATTTTATCCTCTGAGGGAGTTTATCGTTCTCATCCTGTTAGCAGTGTACATTCCAACATCATGTAGGCACTGGAGGAGCTGAGCAGCCACAGAACAGCACACCCTGGTGGCTTCTCGATCATTGCGGGGGATTTCAACCAGGCCAGACTGGGGCGGCACAGCAGCATAGTGGTTAGCACAACGTTTTACAGTACCAGTGACCCGGGTTCAATTCCCACTGCTGCCTGTAAGGAGTTTGTCTGTTCTCTCCATAAATGAGTGGGTTTCCTCCAAGTTCTCCGGTTTCCTCCCACAGTCCAAAGACGTATCGGCTGGTAGGTTAATTAGTCATTGTAAATTATCCCGTGATTAGGGTCGTGTTAAATCGGGGGTTGCTGGGCAGTGCGGCTCGAAGGGCTGGAAGGGCCTGTTCCGCACTGTATCTCTATAAATAAATAGATATTTGACCAACTTCACCATTTCTAATATTTCTAACATTTCCTAATTCAGGTGTGAGGTCCTTCACCTCTGTTTTTCTCTCTCCAGACCTGCTAACTACTCCCAGCATTTACAGATTTTATATCAGATTTCCAGCATCTGCAGCATTTTTATTGTATTTTTGCTGACCAAAGCATTTTATATCAATTAATCCCATTTAGCTGAAGCAGCCTCTGCCTTGTGGAGGAACTGCAGAACAATCTCACAGTTTTACTCTCACACTTTACTGTTGTTTCACTTTGTTTGGCAAATCACCCACAACTAATTGAAAAATGTTCACTGGATATTATGCGAAGTTTGGCACTACAGGAACAGACCTCTGGAATCGTGGGTATTAACATCAGAATTCCTGTGTGGAAGCGACCATGTGGGACCGGTGGTCAGCATGAGTTGCTGGTCAAGAGCCTTACCAGCTTCAGTGAGGAAACTCTGTGTTGCCTTTCTGCTCTGTGTAGACATTTATAAGTTAGGAACTGAAGATAGTGAAAATCTAAATGTTCTGCTGAAAATACTGGGGAAGTTGAGTAGTTACGAAGTATCTGTGGAGCAAGAAGCAGAATCAATATTACAGGTCAATGAAAGTTGAGAAGATAAAGAATGCTTTACGTTGCGGGGGTGTGGGTGGAGAGAACACAGGTAGGTGGGGACAAAGATTATTCAGGTGATACAATTGTTTTCAGTACCATCTGGGAAATCAATACTGATCTGTCTGAAGAACAGGGAGATGAATAAAGGCAGGAGGCAAAGAAACAATCATGCTAGAACTAGGAGAGGCAGAACAAAGCAGGTGCTGGGAAGCTGAAATAACAGTTAATGCAGGAAATACTCAGCAAATCTGGCTGCACCTGTGGAGATAGAAATACCGAGTTAATGTTTTGGCTGAATGATGCGGGAATTGTAATTCACGACTCGCGCTGTCCTTCAGGTCAAAGCAGCAGTTCAATTGCACTTATTACAGTTTAATGTATTGCATTGGATGCTCATCATGAGATTCCTATTTAAGAGAATCCAGATTTGGGTTGGATGATTGCTTTCTAGTCGCTTGCCACTGTAGTTCTCAATTCCCTTCTCATTCCCATCTCTCTACTTTTGGCCCCCTGCTCTGTGCCAATGAAGTCTAATGTAAACTCAGGGCAGCAACTCCACATCTCCTCCTGGCAACACTTCAGCTTTTGGCAGTCTATATTTAATTCAATATTTCAAACAACTAGCCTTTTTTGTGTATCTTGAAACTGCAAATTTTTGACGCAAGGCCACCCACCTGTGAGTTAACTCAGTTTTTCCATCTTCACAGGGACACCTGATTTGCTGTGCACTTCCAGCACTATAGTATTTCTTTATTTTTGAGATTTCCAGCATCTTCTGTGTTTTGCACCTCGAAGTTTCAGCATGCTAATTTTCTTTCTGCCTCTCCTTCGTCTCCCTCTTTTTCCACTCCTCTAGATTAACTAGTCAGCACCAAAAGTAATTGTATTACTTAAACAAACTTGGTCTCTACCCTTTGTTCTCTACACCCCTTCTCCTTCTCTCTGCAAATATCTTTCTTTTCTTATTATTGCGGTTCTGAAGAAGGTGTGTAGTGGTTATCGCAACACTTTGCAGTACAGGCGACCCGGGTACAATTTCCACTGCTGCCGGTACGTCCTCCCCGTGTAATGCGTGGGTTTTCCTGTGGGTGCTCCGATTTCCTCCCACAGTCCAAAGAAGTACCAGTTGGTAGGTTAATTGGTCATTGTACTTGTCCCGCGATTAAGCCAGGGTTAAATTGGTGGTCGCTGGGCAGTGTGGCTCAAAGAGCTGGAAGAGCCCAATCTGTGCTGTGTCTCGATAAATAAATAAATAAATACTGTTTTCTCTCCACACGGCTGCTGCCTGACCTGCTGAGTATGCCCAGCATTTTCTATTTTTATTACAAAGAAGAGTGAGATTGGTTAGAGTGGGTATGCACAGCAAAGATCTCCATGAATCAGGTTGGCAAAAGCAGGGTAACAGGTGTTGGCTACCTTTAAGGTTCAGGAAGGAGATAAGTGGTACATGGCAGCAGCCTGCTGTCCATTCAGGGTCAGGAGAGAAAGTCCTGATCCCTCTTGGCTCCATATTCTTGGCTTACCCTAGTTACAGTGGTACACAAGTGCTGGAGTCCTGTATGGGAAAGCGATCTGACAGCATATAGACACTAGGTTTGTACTAACAATGAGCCCAGTCTCTATTTTTGCTAGACTTTTGGGATAATTACTGAGTACCCTCACTGGTATGGTGTGAGGCATGCAGCCAGTGTTGTGCAGTACTCTTCACGTTGGATATTCAGCTTTGTTTATTTGCCTGAAAACAGTATTTCAGTCTCTGGGCCTTAAGTATCAGCGGTATGCTGATGTGACATGCCAACAAGTGCACTCAATATCCAAAACTATCCCAGTCATGAAAGACATTCCAATTAATGCTAGAAAATATTTTTACCAGAATACTCTCTTCTTCCCTCCCATCCTTTCCTCTTGACACCCAAACAGCTCGGTATTCAAATTGTTTTAATGCTTTCATCTCTGTTTGGAGAAGTCTTCGTGCATCCTTCTGGAAATTTCACAAAACAAACGAGGAAGTTTCAGTATTATGTTCATCAAAGAGAACTTTAATTATACACTCATAAATAGCTGAAGTACTGTATATATTGAATGTGTATACAGTACTTTATATCCTTAAGAACTATAACTTATGATATGCTGATTGCTGCTAATTATAGGGCATTAATTGCTTTTTTCATAAAAGATGTTAATTCAGTAGTTCCACCTTGTTACTTGCTTCACCAAAGAGCAATACAGAATGCCTAGCGATGCTTGCAGTAACCTTGCAAGTCTTTTCCCATAATTTAAAGCAATCTGATGTTTTGAAATTTGAGACTAGAAAGGTATTGGAGTAGCATCAGCTTTTTATTAAACAATAGATTTCAAATACATACATCATTGGGACACAGTATGTAAGCACAAAAGTATTTATAAGTGGAGTATAACATGATCAAATGATCAAAAATGTGAATAAGTATAATGTGATATGAGCTTTGGTTCTTCAAAATGTTTAACATTTGAATGCCAGACCATTTTGATTTAAAATAGAACTCTATCTTCAGTACTTCTTAATTTTGAATAAATATATGGCAAATTGTGCAAGGTGCCTTTTACCAAGAGTGAAGCATAGTTGAGTCTTACTGATGTATTGGATCCAACAAGCATTAAGGTTCAAAAGTTCAAAGTAAGTTTATTATCCAAGTACATATATGTCACCATATACAACCCTGAGATTCTTTTTCTTGTGGGCATTCTCAATAAAATAGTAACCATAACACAATCAATGAAAAACTGCCCAACTCGGGCATTCACCCGGAAAGCAGAAGACAGCAAGCTGTGCAAATACACAAATAAATAAATAATAATAATAATAATAAATAAATAAACAAAAAACAGCAAGAACATGAGACGAAGAGTCCTTGAAAGTGAGTCTATTAGTTGTGGGAACATTTCAACGATGGGGCAAGTAAAGTTGAGTGAAATTATCCCCTCTGGTTCAAGAGCTTGATGGTTGGGGGGTAATAACTGTTCATGAACCTGGTGATGCATGTCCTGAGGCTCCTGTACCTTCTTCCTGATGGCTGCAGTGAGAAGAGAGCATGACCTAGGTGGTGGGGATCCCTGATGATGGATCCTGCTTTCCTGCGACAGTGTTTCACATAGATGTGGTCAATGGTGGGGAGAACGTTACCCGTGATGGACTGACCCATATCCACTACTTTTTGTAGGATTTTCTGTTCAAAGGAATTGGTGTTTCCATACTAGGCTGTGAGACAGCCTGTCAGTATACTCTCCATGAGACATCTATAGAAGTTTGTCAATGTTTTAGATGTCTTAGCATATTACCTATGTTCAAAATTAACAGGTCTGCATTCTGATGTAACTAATGGAGGGAAGCATTGATAAGATGCCCTGTCTAGCAGTAGTTTATAATTCCACTTTGGACTAATGATTGCTGTGACATATTTATATTTACATAGTATCTTGATCCTTAGTCAGTTTCCAGGTAAAATCACTTTCCAGAAGACCTGTAAGGCAACCAGTGACAAGGTCTTCATAGTCTGTCTATCACATGATAATTACCTAATGTGAAGATTCAATAACCCAAAATGTGTGACCTCAAGAGGCTTGGAGAGTAGATTTTGGAAAGTTATGGGGGTATGGTATTGATGTGGATAGAGAATTGGTTGGCAGACAGGAAGCAAAGAGTGGGAATAAATGGGACCTTTTCAGAATGGCAGGCAGTGACTAGTGGGGTACCGCAAGGCTCAGTGCTGGGACCCCAGTTGTTTACAATATATATTAATGACTTGGATGAGGGGATTAAATGCAGCATCTCCAAGTTTGCGGATGACACGAAGCTGGGTGGCAGTGTTAGCTGTGAGGAGGATGCTAAGAGGATGCAGGGTGACTTGGATAGGTTGGGTGAGTGGGCAAATTCATGGCAGATGCAATTTAATGTGGATAAATGTGAGGTTATCCACTTTGGTGGCAAAAACAGGAAAACAGATTATTATCTGAATGGTGGCCGATTAGGAAAAGGGGAGGTGCAACGAGACCTGGGTGTCATTATACACCAGTCATTGAAAGTGGGCATGCAGGTACAGCAGGCGGTGAGAAAGGCGAATGGTATGCTGGCATTCATAGCAAGAGGATTCGAGTACAGGAGCAGGGAGGTACTACTGCAGTTGTACAAGGCCTTGGTGAGACCACACCCGGAGTATTGTGTGAAGTTTTGGTCCCCTAATCTGAGGAAAGACATTCTTGCCACAGAGGGAGTACAAAGAAGGTTCATCAGATTAATTCCTGGGATGGCAGGATTTTCATATGATGAAATACTGGATCGACTAGGCTTATACTCTCTGGAATTTAGAAGATTGAGGGGGGATCTTATTGAAACATATAAAATCCTAAAGGGATTGGACAGGCTAGATGCAGGGAGATTGTTCCCGATGTTGGGGAAGTCCAGAACAAGGGGTCACAGTTTAAGTATAAAGGGGAATCCTTTTAGGACCGAGATGAGGAAATCTTCTTCACACAGAGAATGGTGAATCTGTGGAATTCTCTGCCACAGGAAACAGCTGAGGCCAGTTCATTGGTTATATTTAAGACGGAGTTAGATATGGCCCTTGTGGCTACGGGGATCAGGGGGTATGGAGAGAAGGCAGGTACAGGGTTCTGAGTTGGATGATCAGCCATGATCATACTGAATGGCGGTGCAGGCTCGAAGGGCCAAATGGCCTACTCCTGCACCTATTTTCTATGTTTCTATGTTTCTATTTCCTCGTTCCCAGTTAAGTATGTCATTACTGAGTATTACGCTTCAGAGACAGTCTGGTAATTTTGAAAACAAAAGGGGTGAGAAGCAAACTAATGAGATAACAAACAGCAGGAGGAACAGGGACTTTATGCAAGGGAAAATCTCAGAGTGGGTTGGTGAATGAAAGCAAGACAGAGAGAGAATCAGCATGGACCATTAATCAAGTGATGGCATTGAAGGAGGAATAATTTTATTGACAGATTTACTGACCAGGGGCAGCATCTCATCATAAAATAGTTTATGAGATTAAAGCAGGAGGGTGAATCCCATTCTGGAAATATCAATTGGATTGCAGAGAATAGTTTATAGTTAATGGAATACTGTAGTTAAGTTAATAGTGGAGGGAAATAGTTAATGGCACAGATGCGGGTTCTTGGTCCAAATTCAACATCTTAAAATTGTCTTAAGCCCTTAATACTGCACGTAGGAGAAAGAATATATTCAGTCTATTTCATCTGTGCCAAGTTGTGTTTTCATCTGGGGAAGAAATATTGCAAAATGGAATGTGTTTATGTCCATGTTCAAAATAAAATATTCCAATGAGACTGGGAAATCTGCAGATTGTCCGAAAAGCTGTGAGGATTAACCAGCATGCAAGTAGCCCAGATGGGGTTATGATGTACATATATAAATTTCCACAATAGTTAGGACAAATGCTTTATACCATTAGAATATGAAATCCCCTTAAAATGCTAAATTTCAGAAGGAGAATATAGTGGCAGACTCACAATTCCCAGGGAAACACAGTAGATTCTGAACATTATCAGATCTGAAACTCAGAGTGTTTTCAGATCCCAAATTCCTGCCCTCACCAATTTTCATTATTGAAAAGAGCAAACAAAGAAGTAAATTCACTTTACTCTTATTTCCACTATTTTGAGAATTACTGGAAAACCCAAAATAATTAATTTTTGTTTGCCATGCTAAGGAAAGGAGGCATTTGTGTGGCATGTCTTACCTTGCAAAGTGTAAGGTTGTTAGTTTTGGAATGTAGTCACTGTTGTAATGTCAGAAATGCACTTAGCAGGCTCCCACAAGAAACATCATAATAATGATCAGATAATCTGCTGGTGGAGGGATAAATGTTGACCAGTATACATAGAACTTCTGTGCCTTCCTGGAATTGTCCCACAGGATATATTGGGCAACCAAGGCATGTAGGTACTGTGCAGCAACATGTACTGGAGAAACACAATATTTACTGTGTTCTTACTGAAAGAAAAGTAATGTTCAAAAAGTCTTGTGGCTTGTTTTTGCTCTTATTTCTTGCATTAAAATGGAAAATATTTTGAACCTGAACCAAACACCAGCTTGCACAATTTAATCACAAACAACAGAAAATCTGCAGATGCTGGAAATCCAAAGCAACACACAAAATACTGGAGGAGCTCAGCAGTCCAGGCAGCATCTATGGAAAAGAGTAAACAGTTGACGCTTCAGGCTGAGACCCTTCATCAGGACTGGAAAGGAAGGGGTGAAATCAGAGTAGGAAGGTGGGGAGGGGGAGGGGAGGGAGAAATACAAAGTGGTCATCCCAAAATGTCGACAATTTACTCTTTTTGATAGATGCTGCCTGGCCTACTGAGTTCCTCCAGCATTTTGTGTGTGTTGCACAATTTAATGCCCACTTCGAAAGAGCTGGGAGTTTATATTACTCAGAAGCAAACAACAGTATTCCAGTAAATTAGTAAATGTTTCTGTTATTACACTGACGACACAGATCTTATTTTCAGATCTGTAGAATGGAGCTATTCACTAAAATGTAAGTGAGACAAACACAATTGGATGTGAGCAGCAGAGATTATAATAATTTGGATGGGAGGATACTGAAGCTATCGTGATTAGATGTGGCAAGCTTGGAGCGGCACGGTAGCATACTGGCTGACATGACATTTTACAGAACCAGTGATCCAGGGTTAATTCCCACTGCTGTCTGTAAGGAGCTTGTACGTTCTCCCCGTGACTGCATGGGTTTCCTCTAGGTGCTCCGGTTTCCTCCCACAGTCCAAAGATGTACCTGTTCATAGGCTAATTGATCATTGTAAATTGGCCATTGATTAGGCTAGGGTTAAGTCAGTAGTGTCTGCGCAGCGTGGTTTGAAGGGCTGGAAGGGCTTATTCTGTACTGTATCTTGATAAATAAATAGGTAAGTAAATCAATCAATCAATCAATGGAATTTGGGAGGTAGCTGCCTCATCCTGTAATTCAAAATATGGTATGGTTTGCTTCCATATGATGTGCACTTAGGAAGGAGGTTATGAGCAGCATTAAGATTCCTTTTTTTTTATTTCTGTAGATTTCCAGAGTCTGCTATCTCCATTTTGAGGAATGGACTTCTTCGAGCGAGGCTTCTTCAGTCTTTATTCCTGGACAAGCTGTACTGGGAGAGCCAGGGTGGTCGCAGAGGAATAGAGAAGCTGATTGACGTGATTGAAAGGAGGGCAACAATCTTTCTTACTTACGTTAATGCACATGGGTTCAAGGTGCTTCCAATGAATGAGTAATTGTTTACACTATGGATTACTATCTTGTGAAGCTTCATCTATTGACAAAGGAGGTTCATTCCTCGGGCTTTATTCCTGATGCCAACTTTCTGTGCTAAATTCATCACATATAAACACTGTTGTCAATGTACTGCTAGTTCATAAAAGGTAAAGTAAATAATTAAAATTCAGCATTGATATGAATAACAAAAGTAAAATTTACCGGTTAAATTACTTAAGAGTAATTCTGGGTTGAGCCCTTTTTGTACTAATTCCTTCACAATGCTGACGAATCAAAATTTATTGAAATTTGATGAGATTTTATAAAGACATTTTTGCCTGTCTGAGAACATGCAAACTTTTATATTAAGCAAGGATAATTTTAAGTACAAGGAAACTTTTACATACCTACATATATCTTGTGATTCACAAAGAGACAGACTACTGTACTCCACTGTTGCTTGTGAATGCTTCAGTAAAGTTTTTTTTAAAAACCTATTTTCTGTAATTTAAAATGAAGTAAATCATGAATTGGAGCAAACTTTTATTAAAATCAGTTGGGTTTGCCCAAAATGTTACATACATTTATTTATTTAACAATCAGATTGTTCCAAGATTATGAGATCTGAAAAGACTGTTCAGAAAGCGCAAGATATTCCTCATTGTCGGTTAGCAATGGACTGGTCTAAGTGACCACTGCTGCTCCTCCGTCATCCCTGCTAATGTTTCCCACCAATCAAGTTTGACCAACTCCTCTCTCATGGCCCTGTAGTTCCCTTTACTCCACGGTAATGGTGATACATCCAATTTTACCTTCTCTCTCTCTCTTTCAAACTGCAGGATGAATTCTATCATATTATGATCCCTACCTCCTAAAGGTTTCTTTACTTTAAGATCCTTAACCAAATATGGTTCATTACACAGGGCCCAATCAAAATTTGCCTCTTCCCTAAAGAGCTCAACCATACCCTGCTCAAAAAAGCCAACTTGTTGGCATTCTACAAATTCCTTCTCTTGGGATCCAGCACCAACCTGATTTTTCCAGTCTACCTGCATATTGAAATCCCCCATGACTATTGTAAAATTGCCATTTTTACATGCTTTTTCTATCTCCCATTGTAATTTGTACCCCATATTTTGGCTACCCTTTTGAGGCTTGCATCTAACTCTCATCAGGGTCTTTTTACCCTTGCAGATTCTCTATTTTACCCACAAGGATTCTACATCTTCTGATCTTATATCACATCTGTTCTTCCTAAGGATTTGATTTCATTGGTTTTACCAACAAACCACCCCATCTCCACTACCCATTTGCCTATCCTTTCAATGGGATATATATCCTTGAATATTTAGCTCCCAGCTGTGAACTTCTTCCTGTGAACTTCTTCTCTGATGCCGAAAACATCATACCTGACAATTTCTAAATCCACCACAAGATCATCTACCTTATTTCATATACTATGTGCATCCAAATAGAAAACATTCAGTCCAATATTCATCATTGTTTTCAAGTAAAATTCTTTTCCTTTTCTAAACCTTTTTTCTTTATTTATTGTGGAGAATTTAATAACCTCTCTTGCACTTTTCTTCCCTTTTGTTATATCCTCACTTTTCCGAACTATTGAACACAGCCCCCAATTATTTAGTTTAAGGTGTTATCCACAGACGTAGTAACGTTGTCGGTTTTCACAAATAAAATGAAGTGAGGCGTTCCATGTTTAAGAAAATAAGCATTACATCTTTTATTGAACTCCAACACCCAAACACAATCTGTGTTCAGTTGGGTGTTCTAGTAGACTCACCATTCTCACAGCCATAGAATTACTAAGCAATGCTACCACATAGAAATATTTTGTGTTGGCAGAAGAGATTTCTCGAAGCACGGATTGAACTTTGACTAGTATGAACCAAGCGATGGTATTTTGCTCCCAAAGCTCCAGCAGTTTCAAAGTTACTGCATTGGCCCACACCTTCTAAACCTTGGAATCGTCCTCGAGCATTGGGGTCACCAATGTAGGTTTTCATAAATAAAACAAAGTGAGACATTACATGTTTAAGAAAAAGCATGACACCTTTTATGGAACTGCAAAACCTGAAGACAAAAACACACAAAAAGCCCTTTACATAATCATGTCAGACCAGTCTCTTAAAATGAAACTCCAACTCAATGTTGGTGAATTATGTACTTTTCCACCAATTATGTTACCCTATAACGTGATTACCATGACCCTGGTCCCAGCATAGTTCAAATGGAGCCCATCTCATTGGAATAGCTCCCTCCTTCCCCAAAACTGATACCAATGTCCCACAAATTCAAATCCATTTCTCTCACACCAATTGAGCCACGCATTTAGCTCTCTGATCCTATTAACCCGCAATCAATATTCACATAACACCCCGATTATTGCCTTTTTGCTTCAGTATTTTAATTTAGCCCTGAGCTGCCCAAATTCCCTCAGCAGAACCTTTCCTTGTTCTTCCTCATTGTTGGTATCACGTGGACCACAACAACTGGATCTTTCCCCTCACACTCCAAGCTCCTCTGCAGATCGGATGAGATGTTCCCGGGTACCGGGCAGGCAGCACAGCCTTCAGGACTCTCAATCCTTGTGAAAGAGAATTGTGTCAACTCCCCTGACTATACTGTCCCCCATTACAACTACTTCTCTTCCTGTCTCTTGAGTGGCTCCCCGAACCACAGGGCTGCAGTTCAGTTGCTCTTCCATCCTGCTGTCCCCACTGACCTTCTCACAGGGAGCAACACTCTCAATACTGCTGGGCGAGCTCTAAGTCTGCGGCTCCTCCCCACACTACCACTTGGATCCCCTACCTGCCTCACTCGCATTCACACCCCCTTGTCCCTGGCCACAGACCGAATCTGAAGTAGTTAATTTAATGAATGTGACTACCTCCTGATGAATGTACTGGCTGTAAGTACACCATTACAGACTCACGCTGCATGAGGAAACAATGCATGGGCTACATTCACATGGAATAAAGCAAATAGCAGTGACATAACACAACCTTTGCCAGTTAAACTCAAACCCAGAAAAGGAAAGCTCAAAAGACGTTTGAGAACCTTTACATCTTTGCATCTTTGATTATTTCTGAAAGGAGGCGATAAGCATTAATGTGGAAACTGTGGTGTTCTTTGGCATTAGTAAACTCAACTGAAAGCTAGATAGGCACTTAAATTCCACGCAGTTGCTTTCGCTGACTTAAGTGTGAAGGTTTAAGCCATGTCATGACACCAGAATGAGATGTCATCCTAAATTATATAGAGACCTGATTGGGGAAGTACCAATGCATGCCTCAGACCATCCCCCCTCCACCCACCACCCCTTAATGCAGCCTGAGGAACCTGGTTTAAACTACCCTGCTGGGTAAGGCCAAGACTTCCTTGATGTTGAATATTAAAATGAATTTCCTCAGCTGGGAAGGGAGTAATGAATCCTGCAAGTTTAGTTATTCCCACATTCAAACGGAAAACATCTGCACAGGGTCCACAGGAGTAAACCAGTGGAACTTCTGTGGAAGGTCAGCACCTCGACCAGACACAGTCCTCGACTCGATGGTGCAGATGGTTGATCAGGCTCTGGACCACCCAAAGAGAATTGGATTTCTGAAACGCAGCACTGAATCCCACCGCTCTGCCCTTGTTTCTCAATCCTTGCTCAGAATATTGACAATACACTCACTGACTAAAGAATCTAATCAATCTGCACAGTACTTTGAGCCAATTGGTTGGATTAGGTAAAAAATTCCAATTAATATTTTGTAAAAAACCTCTTAAAAAGGTGGATTTTATTTCATCGGTTTGGAAGTATCAAGTGGCAGAGGACAGTAATATGTGTACAGACTTCTTGAAAGTTTAATGACTTCAGCTGTGTGTATGGGAACCTTGTCACTCTTCTTTTCACTTTTGCTAATTTCTGTCCTGAACGCAAAGAGCATTTTCAGACACAGAAAGGTCTCTTCTGATACAAAGTTATTTTCCACATGTGTTTCTTTCTTTCTAGAAACATTCACATTACAGAGGCAAAACAAAAGCTGCAATTAAGTAATATCAACCCTTAAATATTCCAGAGAACAGCTAAAATCCATCCTTAAATGATAGTTTGGAATGCAACAAACAGAAGTTCAGTTTTTTTAATTGTTTAATTGGAAACTGACAATGAATTGAATTGCCAACGTGCAACAAAATGGCCATAGCTGTATATGGGAATGTTGGTAAAATGGGTATATCGCCAGACGAATAATTGGGAAGATTAACTGAATTGGAGTGATAGCTCAAATTTCACCATGGATGTTGTGGAATTTAGATTTCATTAATTAAATAAATCAATTTTTCGAGCGTGAAACCAGTTTATTAAAAGAGCAACTGGTTCCTTCTTTTAGGGAAGGAAGTCTGTTGTCCTGAACCAGGGTGGTATATAAGTAATTTGAGATCCAATAGCAATATGTTCGACATTCTGTCATATAAATAAAACCAGATGTTAATTTGCCTTGCAAAGTCTTCCCCACAAGCCGAGGCTGACCTGTGCCAAAATTGTGAGAGTCTTCCCATGGATTTACTAAGCCACAAGCAGAAACAGTCAAACTCACAGAATCAATGTCCTAAACTGCTCCATCTCTTCGCTGTACTGCAGAGAGGGCAGATGGCAGAAAATCAGTGTCACAATCAGGAAAAAAATAGCCTCTGGAGTCTTCAGTATTGACTCTTCATACTTGAGCAAGGACTAACAACATGTGCCAACCAACAGCCAATGAAGCAATATGTTGAGCATTAGATGAGACAGACACTGGATACACTTTAGGAGGAAGAAGTTGAATATCCTGAACTTCTCTATCAACAAGAGTGGTGTAATGTTTTGTAACTCCAAAATATAAAACTAATCGAAAGAAAAACATGGAGCTGGGAATAATGTGAATTTAGTACATTTTTCTTTTAGTGAGGCATGCACTTATGATGTGGTGGTGTAATGTCGTATGCCATTCCTGTACTTCATACATATAACCAGTAATGAATATGTAAACAATAATGAATACTTAATCAATCAACATATTTGCAATATCACTCAAATATTACTAAAATATTAAATATTAAATACTCCTCCCTGCCTAGCTATAAACTCCAACTTAAAATGGAATGCATCTCAACTTATTTAATATACAAACTCTATATACCCACACATACATACAAGTGCTATATAAACATCCATATAGTAATAAATTTTAAATTGCTCCATTCAGGCATAAAGATTCAATTGCTGTGAAGGAGTTCTTACTCTTGTAGGATAATGTCTTCCTCAGCAAGGGGGGTATTCTGCTTGGTAGATATATCTATGGCTGTGAAACAATCTCAGGCTCTGGGGTCTCCTCTGGGACTGTAGGAATTGGTTCTGACAGCTCCGGACATCTTTCCTCTCTAACAATAGCCTCTGCTCTCCTCAGCTGAGTGATGTGTCGTCTCCAGATGATACCAGACGGAACTTCCACTGTGTAGGAGAGTGGTCCAGTTCAGCCCTTAATCTTTCTGAGTACCTACTTTCGATCACCTCTGTAGTTCCTTGCCAGCATTGCTTGTCCAGGAGTGAAACATCAAATTTCATTGTTTGAGGGGTTCTCAATTTGTCTCTGCTCTTTGTCCTATATACTGTTTCTGAGATTTGGTTTGAGGAGATCCCAGCATGGGCATAAGGGATGGCCCAGGAACAGTACAGTGGGTGAGTTGTTGGTTGAGGAGTGCGCTGCATTATGATATGTGAGGAGGAAATTGGTGAGGTTCTGATTCAGTGTCGGTGTAGCGTATTCTGTGGACATTGCTCGCAGTGCTTTCCTTAAACTCTGGACAAACCTTTCTGCCAAGGCATTTGTAGCTGGCTGGTACAGTGGAGATGTAATTTGTCTTATTCAATTCATTTTCAGGAGTAACTGAAACAGTTCCACTACAAACTGTGGCGTATTGTTACTGACTAAGTGTTCTGCAACACCATTCCGTGAGAAGAGGCTTCGCAACATATCACCAGTGTGCGAGGCTGTAGTGGAGGCTATTGTGAACACTCCTGGCCACTTTGTAGCTGCATCTATCACTACCAAGAAATGTGTGTCCATGAATGGTCTGGAAAAATCTGCATGAATCCTTTGCCAGGGCAATGCAGGCCATTCCTAGGGATGGAGAGGCGATGATCTTGGCGTCTTCTGGACGTGTTGGCATCCTAAGCAGTGTATGGCAAGCTGCTCAATCCACCGATCTATCCCAGGCCATCAGACAAAACTACAAGCCAGCACTTTCATTTCGACCATGACTAGATGACTGACATATAGGTCCTCTTGCACTTTAGCTCTCATCTTGGATGGTACAACAACTGTCAATCCCCATATAAGGCAACCTCTGCCCAGGTCAAGTTCATCCCAGTGCTGGTAAAAACATGGGCAAACTAGAATTTCTGTTGCACATTCCAGCCATTTTGAGTTGCTCTGTAGACCTGAAGCAGATGGGGTCTTTTCTGGTTTCCCTTTGGATCATCTCTGCCGTAAAAGGGAAACTTTCAACTTACATTGGAGAGAATACATCAAGAGGAGTCTCCTCTTTTGTAGATTTTTCAGGTATTTTGTTTTCCAAAGGTAAACGGGATAAATCTATCTGCATTCCCATGATTAGTTGTCCTCTTGAATTTGATCTTGTAATTATGTCCTCCAAGACACAGAGCCCATCTCTGCATCATGCTGCTGTTGTTAGTGAAACACCCTTCTGTTGATTGAAAATGGACACCAGTGGTCGATGATCAGTAATGGGGGTAAACTCTCTCCTGCACAGGTACCGGTTGAAACATTTTACATCCCAAACCAGACTCAAGGCCTCTTTGCCAATCTGTGCGTATTTTTTCTGTACAGTGATAAGGGAACATGAGCAAAGGCTATGGGGCGTTCATTTCCATCGTTCATAACATGTGACATTACAGCACCTAAACCACATGGTGAGGCGTCACAGGCAAGCTTCACAGGATGGTGTGGATCATAATGTGTGAGTACAGTATCTGACATCACCATTTCCTTTGCCTTTGGAAAACCACAACACACTGCTTTGTCCATTGCCATTTCTTCCTGATCTGTAGTAATGACTTCAAGGGGTGGGGCACAGTAGCCAGGTGTGGCAGGAGCCAATTATATTTGACAAATATAAATATAGTTGACAAATCCCAAAAAGAATTGCAGCTGGGACATTCATCTTGAATTTTCTTGGCACACTTGTGTAATCCTCGTGTGTCAATCATGTGCCCACAGTGCTGAGTTGTAACTTCTAATCGTTTTAACACTGCCTCGAGGTTTTGGAGATGTTTCTAGTCATCCTCACTGGTAACAATGATGCCATTCAGGTAACACTGAGTGCCTGGGCAGCCTTGGAGCTCTTGGTCCAGAGCTTTCCGACAGAGTGCAGGTGCAGATGCTATTCCAAAAGTAAGCCTAATATAGCGGTAAGGTCCTTTATGAGTGTTTATGGTGAGAAACACATTGGACTGTTCTTCCATCTCCATCTGTAGGTAGGCCTCAAATGAGTCCACTTTGCTGAAGTGTTTTCCTCCAGAAGCAGTTGGAAAGTTCCTGGGCATAGGGTATTGATCTACTTCCAGCACAGGGTTGATGGTGACCTTAAAATCACCACAGACCTACTGTTGTTGGCAATTAGGACCATTGGCGTTGCCCATGGGCTCCACTCAACCTTGGAAAGCATTCATTCAGCCTCCATACAATCTAGCTCATGAGCTACTTTATCACGGATGGCATAAGAAACTGGACAGGCTTTGTAAAACTTGTGTTTGGTATTTTCATTTAACACTATTTTACCCTTGATATGTTTGAGTTTTCCAGTGCTATTCTTGAACACTGCTGTGACATCACCCAGTACATTTCTTAATTTGATTTCAGTTGACTCTTTTGCAGGAGATGTGACATGCAAGTGGTGGATGGATCTCTAATCAAGTTGTAGTTGTCTCAGCTACTCACAATGCTGGTCCTCCTGTTTTTACCACAAACAAGCCCAATGTGGCTTGTTGGTTGTTGAATGTCACTGTTACGAATGCCATTTCCACAGGAGTTAACTTTTCTCCCCCAGCATAAGCACTTATTTGGATGTCTGCTGGCTTCAGTTCAGAATCTTTGAAATGCTGTTCAAACTTATTTTGTGGAGTGACTGAAATAGCCAGGCCAGTGTCCAATTCCATCTTAATTAATATGCCAGACACTTCTGGTATAAGTCAGATTAGTACTCTATTTTGAAACTGCAACTTGACTTTTTAGCCTTTTCTCTTCCCTGTGCAGTCCATTCATTTTAGTCTGCCCAACATGCTCCTTGTATGTGTCTTACTTTGTTGCATTTCTGCAAGTTTTTCCTTTAAACCTGCATTGGTCTGGTGTATGTGAGCCTCTGCTGCAATGGTAATTCAATTCATTCAGTCAGGCAGGATTCTGTTTAGACATTGCAATTTTACTTATGCTCACTTTCATTTCTTGACTATAACTCAATTGGATCTCTACGTGTGGTTTCCATTGAAACAGTGAATTCAACTGCTCTTTTAAATGTGAGCTCTGTTTCGATTAGGAGCCATTTTTGAATGCTTCCTTGTAAGACTCCACAAACTAAGCAATCTCTCAGTACATTGTTAAGCCCATTAAGACAATTTTCAGACAATTTCTTCAATTCAATGACATAAGCTGAAATGGACTTCCCTTCCTTTTGAATCTGCTTATGAAACCTAAAGCATTCTGCAATCAACAATGGTTTTGGTTCTAAATGTACCTGCATTGTTTTAACAATATCATCAAAGCTCATTTCGGCTGGCTTGTTTGGAGCAGTTAAACTTCTAAGCAAACTGTATGCTCTTCCACCTTTTGCACTCAGCAGAACTGGCACTTGTTTCTCTTTGCTATTTAATTTGTACTTAATACCAACATCCCCTCAAAATGAATCCGTACACTCCAAGACCTGGGCCTCAATACTCCCTTGTGCAACTAGATCCTGGATTTCCTCACTTTCAAACCCCAGTCAGTTTGTATTGGCAAATATATCTCTTCTACAATTTCCATCAGCACAGGAGCACCACAGGGATGTGTGATTAGCCCCTGTTCTGTTCGCTTTACACCTATTGACTGTGTGGCTAAGTACAGCTCTGACACCATATACAAGTTTGCTGATGACATTACTATTGTGGCTGTATCAAAGGGGTGATGAATCAGCATACAGGAGGGAGATTGAAAATTTCGCTGAGTGGTGTAATAACAACAACCTGTCACACAATGTCAGTAAGACCAGGTAACTGATTGTAGATTTCAGGAGAGGAAACCAGAAGTCGATGAGCCAGTGATCACCGAAGGATCAGAGGTGGAGAGGGTCAGTTACTTTGATTTCCTGGGTGTCACTATCTCAGAGGACCTGCCCTGGACACGTCATATAAACATTATTGAAAAGAAAGCACGACATCACCTCTGCTTCCTCAGGAGCCTGCAGAAATTCAGCATTTCATCAAAAACCTTGACAAACTTTGATCAATGTCTGGTGGAAAGTGTGCCGACTGGCTACATTATGGCCTGGTCTGGGAACACCAATGCCTTTGAGTGGAAAATCCTACAAAAGGTAGTGGGTTTGACCCAGTACATCATAGTAAAGCCCTCTCAACCATTGAACACATTTACATGAAACGTTGCTGTAGAAAAGCAGCATCTATCATCAGGGATCCTCACCACCCAGCACATGCTCTTTTCGCACTGCTGCCATCAGAAAGAAGATCCAAGAGCCTCAGGAATCTTACCACCAGGTCCAAGGACAGTTACCAGCCCTCAACCATCAGGCTCAGAACAAAAGGGGATAATTACACTCATACTATTTCTGGTGTTCCCATAACCAATGGCTTCAATTTAAGGACTCTTTATCTTGTTATTTCATATTCGTTATATATTGCTGTTCATTTATATTTGCATTTGCACAGTTTGTTGTTCATCGATTCCGTTTACAGTTACTGCTCTATAGATTTGCTAAGTATGCCCGCAGGAAAAAGAATCTCAGGGTTGTATGTGGTGACATGTATACATGTACTCTGATAATAAATTTTACTTTGAACTTTGGTCCTCTTGATTGCATAGATTCAGAGAATGCCCAGCTACTGAAAGCTGCATCGTTGAGGCATTTGGGGAATCGAGCTCCACTGTAATTTGTAACCTTTGTTCCCGTTATGTCAATCTTCCTGTCACTAGCTTTAAAGAAGGCTCAAAGCAGGGCCTAGAGGAACTCAGCAAAGCTATAGGACGGATATCTAGCAATGAAGTGCCAATCTGATAAACAGCACAGGATCACATGCGTACTAAAAAGTGGAAATTACACACTGTGGGCAGAACAAAGCAATCTCGCAGCTGATGGACCAGATTGAAGCTCCACAGTCCAGCTCTGCCCACTTGTGAGTGGTGGCATAGATCTGAGAAACCAAGGCAAGAACGGGGTTTTATAAATAACCCTGTCCACGGCAACACTCGAGTTAGTACGAGTCCCAAATCTAAATTGCAGCATTTGCTGTCATTGACATGGCAATGATCCAAACCAGTTACCTCGAGAGAAACTTGGTGTTGTAGGTGCAAGTCCTCAGTCAATTTGGAGTACACTTAAAGAATCATTATATCATTCACTGTCAGCATGCTGAAGGTCAACACTGAACCTGTTCATTGAAAAAATTAAACAGCTTGTAAGAACAGATCAAATACTTTAGAGAGGGAATTGTCTCCTGACTTCCTAAAAGTTTCCTCCTCCAAGACTGCAAGGGATGAACATTAAATGTTTGCCTTGGAAATAATGCCCTCAGCACATTTTATTTGTCTGACTCCTTGTTAACCTTCAGTAATAAATTTTGACAAACTCATTAAAGCAGTGCGAATACTTGCAACAACGTAGAGTATTTTCCCCGTCTATGAGATGGGATTATCTTTTTACATTCATTACTCTTAGGTTGTGTGTCCCGTAGAATCAGAATCAGAATCAGAATCAGAATCAGATTCAGGATCAGAATCAGGTTTATTATCACCGGCATGTGTCATGAAATTTGTTAACTTAGCAGCAGCAGTTCAATGCAATACATAATCTAGCAGAAAGAGAGAGAAAAAATAATAAATAAACATGTAAATCAATTACGTATATTGAATAGATTTTAAAATATGTGTAAAAACAGAAATACTGTATATTAAAAAAAGTGAGGTGGTGTCCAAAGCTTCAATATCCATTTAGGAATCGGATGGCAGAGGGGAAGAAGCTGTTCCTGAATCACTGAGTGTGTGCCTTCAGGCTTCTGTACCTCCTATCTGATGGTAACAGTGAGAAAAGGGCATGCCCTGGGTGCTGGAGGCCCTTAATAATGGACGCTGCCTTTCTGAGACACCTCTTCCTAAAGTAAGAAGCTAAAGTTGTGATCAGCAAAAACTGCAACTGACTTTGTTTAATCTATTCTACTCATTAACTTAATCAAATAATTTTGTGTTCGGCCCTCCCCATGTCTTCATGCTTCTTATGATTAGTCTATTTCTTATATATTAACTTTATTCTCCAGATTCCTCTCCACTTTAAAACAGTGATTTTTGCCTTGTCCGGTTTCTTCGGCATAAGTTTTCTTGCACTTTCCTCCTACAGATTGGAGTCAGGGAAATTCTAGGCATTGCCCTGGACTTTGTGCCCCTACTTACTTAGGAGTCTGTGGAGATTCAGCATGACATCTAAACGTTGACAAATTTCTATTGGCATGTAGTGGAGAGGATATTGACTGGCAGCATCACGGCCGGGCATGGAAATACCAAAGGCTTTGAATGGAAAATCCTATAAAAGGTAGAGGATTCAGCCCCGTACATCACGGGTATAGCCTTCCCTACCATTGCGCAGATTTACATGAAGCACTGTCATAGGGAAGCAGCGTCCATCCTCAGAGACCCCCACCACCCAGGTCATGCTCTCTTCTCACTGCTGCTACCAGGTAGAAGGTACAAGTGCTTCAAGGTTTGCACCACCAAGTTCAACAACAGCTACAACCCCTCAACTGTTGAATAAAAGGGCATAACCACACTCACTTGCCCTATCATTGAAATGTTCCCACAACCAATGATCTCACTTTAAGGACTCTTTATCTCATTATCTCTCGTTTCCATTATTTATTGCTATTTATTCATCCTTGCACCTGCACAGCTTCTTGTCTTTTACACTCTGGTTGATCTGCTAGTGTTACTATTCTATTGCTTTGCTGGGTATGCCACAAGAAAATGAATCTCAGGGTTGTATACGGTGACATTTACATGAAGTACTTTAATAACAAACTTTGAACTTTTGAACTTTGAAACAAGATAAATCATAAAAAACATATATTGGAAATGCACAGTATACAAAAATGGAAGTTATACTAAACCTTTATGGACACTAGTTAGGGCTGTGTTTGATAATTCGGTGCTAGAATGCATGCTTTAAGAAGTTAAAGTCATGGGAAATATACAAAAGGAATTTATTAAAATAGTCAGAGAAATTAGATCAAATGACGTGTTTTAATTTTGATCCTAAGGTTTTTCTGAACATCATAAAATGTTCAGATTCCAGTAAAGGCATCAGAAGACAAAAGCTGAAATGCACAATCATCCAATTGTACCCCCTCTGTTGTAATGAACGTTGGTCTCATTAACTTGTCTACGTGCACATGCGCTGGTTGTGCATGCAGCCTGGTACAGCCGTTCTGATCTATTCTTACTTTCTTCTTCTTACTTTTTAATTTACGTTATTTTTTGTATTTTTTTCTCTCACGGTAACACGTCGAAGCTGCACCCTCTCTAACATGCTGGTAGAGAGAGTTTTATTTGAGTTTTCTTAGCGCTGGAAATGGTTACATCCCAACACGCGGGACAGAAGCAAGGTCACATTGTGTATTCCACAGATCAGCAAAGACCGGCCGGCTTAGCGAACAGAGTGGTGGACACCCCTGCTGAAATCCGGAGGAAAACACACAGAGGGGGATCACAAAGCCGAGGAAAGAGGACCGGGTTGAGACAACAGAGACTTTTGGAGAAGAGGAGTTTGGTGGGTAGTACCGTTCCGGCTGACCAGAAGTGCACTGAGAGCGGTAAGTGTAATGGAGTTGGGTGCTTACTGTTCTGGCTAACAACGGATGGTGCAATCTGGGGCATATTACGATTGAGGAACGTGTTTGCAGACTGGATATTGAATTTCTTACTGTTGGACTTTGGCCACATTCCACCGTGATACAACACTTGGCGGCACGGGAGGTCGTTCCTGCCTGTGGCCATCGAATGTACAGCTCCTCCCATGGAGGGTCAGACACCCTGAGCCAATAGACTGGTCCTGGACTTACTTTCCATCTGGCATAGTTTGCATTTTGGTGTTTGATTGTTGAGGTTTTTTGTATTGCTATATTTACGCTCTATTCTTGGTTGGTGCGGCTGTAACGAAACCAAATTTCCCTCGGGATTAATAAAATATATCTATCTATCTTGACACCATTCTATCAAGAAAGCAAATTTGATCAAATGTAGAGGCTACAATGCAGAATTATGGAAGAAGGGGAAATGTTTCCTCGTGTAGTTGTTGGTTCTAGCGATTGCTGTGTTTCCTTGTGTAGTCATCGGTTCTAGTGGTTGCTGTGTTTTCTGCAGCTGGACTCAGCCTCTCCTTTCTCTGATGTGGTTCCAGACAGACAACGAGATGATTTCACATCAGTAGAAATGCATTATTAGCATGCATATTAGTACATTTTAACCTGAGTTACTATTTGCTAAATCATTAGTAGATTTGGTAGAATGGTGGTAACATAATAACATTATTGTTAATCATGACAAGGAAAGCATTAGAAACTCTGCAGATGCCGAAAATCCGAGTAACACACACAAAATGCTGGAGGAACTCAGCAGGCCAGACAGCATTGATGGAAAAAAAAGGAGGCCTTGGATTGACATATCAGAGTGGGAATGGACAGTGGCTACTGGGAGATCTCACTTCTTCTGATGGATGGAGCGCAGGTACTCAGTGAAGCGGTCTCCCAATCTACGTCGGGTCTCATCAACATACAGGAGGGCACACCAGGAGCACTGGATATGGTATATGATCGGTGCTCCCATTGTGGCCCAGTAAGTCTGTTAGAATCATATACTGTGTCCGGTGCTCCTGGTGTGGCCCTGTAAGTCTGTTGGGGTCTGATATTGTGTCCGGTGCTCCCAGTTTGGTTTCCTGTATACTGCTGAGACCCACTGAAGATTGGGAGACTGCTTCACTGAGCACCTACGCTCCACCCGCCAGAAAAAAAGCTCGACCTCCCAATGGCCACCCATTTTAATTCCACTTCCCATTCCCATTTCGATATGTCTATCCATGGCCTCCCCCACTGTCGCAATGAGGCCACACTCAGGTTGAAGGAACAACATCTTGCATTCCGTCTGGGTAGCCTCCAACCTGATGCCATGAACATTGATTTCACAAACTTCCAGTAATGCACACCTCCCCCTCGCCTCCCTCACTACTCCTCATTCCCTTTTCCCTCTCTCACCTTATCTCCTTGCCCGCCCATCACCTCCCTCCTTTTCTTTCTTCCATGACCTTCTGTTCTCTCCTATCAGACTCCCCCTTCTCTAGCCCTGTATCTCTTTCACTGATCCACTTCCCAGCTCTTTGCTTCACCCCTCCCCCTCCCAGTTTCACCTGTCACCTTGTGTTTCTCCCTCCCCTACCCCCACCTTTCAAATCTACTTCTCATCTTATTTTCTCTAGTCCTGCCAAAGGGTCTCAGCCTGAAACATCAACTGTACTCTTTTCCATAGATGCTGCCTGGCCTGCTGAGTTCCTCCAGCATTTTGCGTGTGTGTTACAAGGAAAACATGGCTGTTTGATGAACAGAACAATTATCAACTTGCCTTCATTTAATTCCTAACTCTTTTCTCATTAAATGTTTACAGTAGTCTCATTACCATTAGCTTCCTGGGGAACGAATTGCTTTTCAGTTAAGAGTTATTTAGTGAATAATTTATTGGTGTATCACTTCTAGTGGAAAATCATCAAACATTTCCTGCTATTCTTTTAATCCTTAACATGAATGAATGAACAAGAATTCAACAGTTAATACAAATATTGTGATTAGTCCTTCCCGTTGAAACAACCAAGTTGTGTCAGTTGTTGGGTTAGAATGCTGACCCAGCCTCACATTCCTATTGTATCAGGTAGTTTTATTGTCTGTAAAGAATTACATATAACCTGAGCATCAGGGGTCCCAACACCCTCAGTCATTGCTATACCAGTGTAAGGAATGTCTACTGTTCGATCCCTAGGCCGCATTTCTGGAAATCTGATCGCATGGCTGTCCTCCTCCTACGTGCACACAGGAAGAGGCTAAAGGGCAAGGCTCCAGAGATGAGGACAAGGAGGTGGTCGCAGGAGGCAGAGCAGCGGTTATGGGATTGCTTTCAGTCAGTGGACTGGCTCATGGTCAAGGGCTCCTCAGGTGATTTGAGTGAATACACCATGGCTTGGACTTTATAAAAACAGTTGTCGGTGAGTGTGTCCCCACAAAATCACTTAGCGTCTTCCCCAACCTAAGCCCTGGATGAACCATGAGATCAGCGATCTGCTGAGGGCCATATCATTGGTGTCCAGGTCTGGCAACTAAGTGAAATACAAAAGGTCCAAGTATGACCTCTGGAAACCATGTTGCACGTGAAGTGACAATTCCGGACCAAACTTGAATCACTGACAGATGCTCGACAGCTGTGACTGGGCTTGAATACCATCAGCTGCTACAAAGTGCAACCAAGTGACATAGGTGACAACAGGGCGTTGCACCCAGACCAGATCAATGCCTTTTATCTTCCCTTTGACCGTCAAAGCATGGAGACACCTTCACAAACTCCCTCAGCCCCTGCTGGCCCTGTGATTTCAGTCTCTGGATTACTCTCGATGTGACAGGCTGGTCAGGGCAGGAATAGGACAGCAGTACAGATAGTGAGTGGCTGAGGAACTGGTTCAGGGGGCAGGGCTTCAGGTTCTTGGATCCTTGTAACTGCTTCTGGGGCAGGGGTGAACTATACAAGAGGGACGGGTTGCCCCTAATCTGGAGGGGAACCAATATCCTGGACAGAAGTTTCACTAATACTACTCAGGAAGGTTTAAACTAGTTTGGCAGGGGGACGGGAACCAGAGCACCAGGTCAGACAGTAAAGTGATGGAGAGGAGGGTAGATGTCAGGGCCAGTAAAGACAAGCAGGAGGAGCAATGGGATGAATGAGATGGGATAGCTAGTTTGAAGTGTGTGCAAGAAGTATTATGGGTAAAGGTGATGAACGTCGTTCATGGATTAGTACATGGAATTCAAATGTTGTGGCCATTACAGAGACTTTGTTGAGGTAGGGGCAGGAATGGGTGCTTAATGGCCCCAGGGTTTCGGTGTTTTAGAAAAGATAAAGAGAGAGGTAAATGAAGTGGGGGAGTTACACTACTAATCAGGGACATCATCAAAGTTGCACTCAGCAGAGACATAATGGAAGGTCAGACGCTGGGTCTATATGGGTAGAACTCAAAATCCTGTCTCGAGCACTTGGTGGTGATTCTTTCACTTGGTGGTACAGCTCAAGTGTAGAATACAGTGAAGAGCCATAGAATGTAGGCAGCACTATTGCTGCCAAGCCATTAGGTAATGTTAGGCATGTGGATTCTTCACCAGCTGTGCAAAAAAAGTGTGAAATCTCTTTCCGATATGCTCTGGTTCTGTCTATTGCTCACTGGTAAAACTGAAATGTTTGGAATCGAGACTGCCAGTGACTTTGCTAATTCAGACTTTGTGATTATCTCCAGTGCCCGCCTGGAAAGGAGCCTAGGTGTTATGACCACCGTGCCTTTGGCAGCCACTGGGATGCATGCTCTTACACTACTCCCCACTGAGCGTATGCTTGTGACTATAACTGGTAGTGGAGTTCAGAGAGGATGTTTTTATGAAGGTCAAGTTCGTCCCACACTGTTCCTTGCTGAGGTTCATTGCCAAACTGGGTGGACATGGCCTTCAGCTGCTAATTCTCCTCATCATCCACTTACTTGCTCTGCTGTGCATACTCTCTGTTCATTATGGTCATGCAATGCTCCAGGGGTAATGCTTACTCATGTCCCTTGTCTGGAAGTGACTGGTTTATTCCAGAACCTTTGAAGTCTGGACAGATTCCTTCAGGATTAGGCATACATTTCCTGTGAACTTGAGCAACTTTAAAGAGGGCGCTGGCTGAGCACGCAGCTTCCGACTGAGAGCTGCCAGTGCAGAATTGGCACAAATCTGTGGGTGAAGGGTGAATGCTATAATGAAACCCATTTTGCTCTAATGATGTTCATAGAGCAGAAACTTCCAGCCAAAATGTCTTAATGTCAAGCAATTTTTAAGTTTATAAAGTTCTGGCTGTTTTCCGCTCTCAGATAATCCCATGGGACACCACAGCCAGTAATGCAAGGCGTTCATTTCCAGCTTCTTGCTTTATTCCTGGCTACTTTGTTAAGAAAGAAAACATGCAATCCAATGAACTTAGGGTCATTTTAAAATAAATTCCAAACCAATTATAGAGGCATGGAACAAAACTTTGAGGTTTATCTGAGGTTAGAATTTCTTGGAATTCTTTTTAAGTATGTATGTATGGTTTCTTACTTTTTAAGGGATCGAATATAAACAAATATTAGGTGGAGGCAGACGTTTCGAGTTGATACCCTGCTTCAGGACTGTGGGTGGACAGGGAAGATGGCTGGTATGAAGAGGTGAGAGGGACGTGGAGCCAGGGGCTGGCAAGTGAAAGGTGGAACCAGGTGAGGAGGGGGAAGATGGGCAGGCGGGGTTAAATGCGGAAGGGATATGGGTCGCATTGGGAGGTAGTGGTTGCTGGTCAAAAGTAGCGATTGATAAGGAAAGTGAAAAATTAGGGTAGGAGGGGAGGATGGCAGTAGAGACAGAGGCTGGAAAGTGATAAGTAGAAACAAAAGGCTGCAGATGCTGGACTATCCCAAAGCCTCCTTAGATCCAAGGCATCAAATACCCTATTGCCTCCTCAGATCAGAAACACTGACTGTTCCTTTGCCTCCACAAATGGTACTTGATCGCTGAGTTCCTCCAGCAGTCTGCTTTCCTTTTGCTTCTGCAATCTCTTGTGTTCCCAAAGATTAGGAGGAACTGGTTCAACTGATGGAAGGCTGAAGGGCCAAGCAACATAGATTTCAGTTGGCAGGGGAGCAAGAGGCAAGCCTTCTTCATGCAGTTTCAGAGTGAGGGGGGCAGGTTCATTGCTTTTAAAACGGAATTGGGTAAATTCTGAAGGGAAATATAAAGGGAGGACTTGAGAGAAAGAACAGATATAAAGTATTAACTGGTGTGAGCTGAGTGGTCTCCTTCTGTACTGTAATAATTCCATGTTTCTGTCAGTCCATTCAATGATTTGTGCCAACAGTTTTGATGATCTTTTTTTAAAAGAAGAAGTTTTTAAGCTGTTACATTCGCAAGAAGTTCCTCGAGCAGCACCACTCCTGGTGCCAAACTCTAATGCTTCTGTCTGCTGCAGAAAGTTGCTGAGAAACTCCATTGCGCTTGGCTTCGAGTATGACTTCTTATCAACTGGAGAGGTAGATGAGCCTGGGAAAACTATTACTGGCAGGCAGTGCTGTGGTTATCTCTCCATAAAGCTTATTTATTCCCCCCCACTTATTTTCAATTCCCACGTACCAGTCTGCTCCTAATCACACTGTGCTTTTAACTGTGTTTTTTCTGTCTTTCTGATAATGGCATCAATTTCTTAAAGCAATGTAATGCAGACATTCAA
This sequence comes from Mobula birostris, assembly GCF_030028105.1. Lineage (NCBI taxonomy): Eukaryota > Metazoa > Chordata > Chondrichthyes > Myliobatiformes > Myliobatidae > Mobula > Mobula birostris. The sequence goes on along the minus strand of NC_092373.1, from coordinate 121,615,474 downwards.
TGCTCAGTGACAGTGCCATACAGAGCATAGCACAGCTTGTGATGTGGTTAAAAAGGCTATTAAATGAGACTGCCAGTTTAATAATGGCACCCGTAATTGAATACAGCAACATAGTGGTTACATTACAAGGCTAATATATTTAGTGAAATATAGTTATAAACCAGACAATGTTCCAATCACAATGTGGCAGGTTAAAATATTTATTTTAATGACAAGTCTGGATACCATTGTTTTGTAAAGAAGGAAATCTGCTGCTGTCACCTTTATCCTGTCAGACCTATTTTTGTTTCTTGCCTTGTAATAACATGTTTGACTTTTGTTTGCCCTTTGAAGTGCTGCAGTAAGTCACTTAATTATGTTAGACCGCTCTTAAAACAAAATTGCCATCATCTTCTCCTCAGCGTACCCTGGCAATAGCCAGTTGAGTAACTCACACAGTTTAAAAATGAAGTATAAAGTGACCATTAATGAGTTGTGCTCTATCCAGCGTCTACTGCAAATACAAGGGTCACTCCAGAAAAATGTTGGGAGACTATTCATAACTGGCACGAACACCAAAATCTTCAGGAAGAAACCTCTCCCAATGGCAGCAATGAGTTGCCATCTGTAGCATAAACATGGAAAATTATTTCCGTAATACTAGCATGACGGACTACGTTAAAAGGATAGCCTCATGAAATGGTCATGTGCAAGCATCATGGGTCATGTTCTTATTTAAAAAGGGGCTGAAACATCTGTAAATAAATCACTGGCATTCTCTCCTCATAGCTTAGCATTATAGGAAACAATGACTTGTTCAAGGGATGTCTGTAACAGATTTATGTACTGTATCTATGTGTTTTGTTGGGATATATATATGTGGTTGTGTGTGGGTGTCTACATGTACATATTATATATAAAATAATTACATTATTTCTTCTTTTAAAATATGAAGCAATTTATACAAGTTCAAGGCAAAAACATCTGATTGAATTTCCAACCAGAAATAAAAAGCATTCAGAATTTTTATTGAGGGATAGTTACTTGGAAGCCGGGAATGTAGAGAGGATCCTATAATGTTTCTGGTGAACTGACTTTCACCTTGGTGAGGGCAGGCAGCACCTCTCAGACACATCCTCATACTTACCTATTGAACAGGATGCCACCAAGGGGCATCAGGCCATTCCCTCCCACACCATCATCAACCTCATTACCTCTGGAGAGCTCCCATTCACTGCCACCAATCTCATAGTTCTCATAACCTCCACTGCCTATTCCTACCTCCTCTGTAAGGTCCACAAAGCTAATTGTCCCAGTAGGCCCATTGTTTCTGTCTGCTTCTGTCCCACTGAACTCATATCTGCATTTGTTGTTCCATTTTATCCCCCTTAGTTCAATTCCTTCCTCCCTGACACTTTACAACTTTGAGTTCAATCACTAAGTTCTCTAGACTTTATCGTCTCATTTTCACTCTGGATGGCCAGTGACTGTGTTACACCTGTCTCCCATCAGGAAGGCCTTAATGCTCTCTGTTTCTTTCTGGACAACAGACCTAAACAGTTCCCCATCACCATCACCTTCCTCCAGCTGGTGGAACTGATTCTTACCCTCGACAATTTTTCCGTTGGTTCTCCAAACCCAATGTGTAGCCATGGGCACTCACATGGGCTCCAGCTATACCTGCCTTCTCGATGGCTATATGGAATAGCCCATTTCCAAACCTTCCCTGGTAATCCTCCCCAACTCTTTCTATGCTACATTGACGACTGCATTGGTGCTGCTTCATGCACCCATGCTGAACTTGTCAACTTCATCAACTTTGTATCCAACTTCCACCCTGCTCTTAAATTCCCTTTTCTGACACCTCTCTCTCCTTTCTCAATCTCTCTGTCTCCATCTCTGGAATCAGACTATCTACAGATATCTTTTACAAACCTAATGACACTCTCTTGACTATAGCTCTTCCCACCCCACTATTCTCTTTTCTCAGTTCATCCGTTTCTGCCACATCTGTTCTTAGCATGAACTTTTCCATTCTAGAACATCTGCGGTGCCCCCCCTTTTCCATGAATGGGGTTTCCCGCCCACCACCATCGATGTTGCCCTCACTCGCACCTCCTCCATTTCCCGCATATTCGCCCTCACCCCAACCATGCACCACCATAACAGGGATAGGGTCTTCCATGTCCTTCCCTACCACACCACAAGCTTCCTTATCTAGTGACCTTTCTCTGTAACTTCTGCCATCTGCAACAGGATCCTACCACTAAGTGCATCTATCTCTTCCCCCCACTCTACTTTCCATATGTGACTCCTTTGTCTAATTGTCCCTCCCCGTTGATCTCCCTCCTGGTACTTAGTCGTCCAAGTGGGACAAGTGTTCCACCTGGCCCTACATCTCCTCCTTCAACACCATTCAGAACACGAAACAGTCTTTCCAGATGAAAGGACACTTCACCTTTGAGTCTGTTGGTCATTTACTTTATCTGGTGCTCTTGGTGTGGCCTCCTCTATCTTGGGGAGACCTGACATAGATTGGGGGCCAATTTGTTGAGCACCTTCTGTGCTTTAAACCCTGCCACAAAAGACTATATTTCCCAGTGGTCACACATTTCAATTTGATTCCCTTTCCCATTCCGACATGTTGGTCCATGACCTCCTCTACCGCCAGTATGAAGCCACTGAAGTTGGAGGAGCAACACCTTATATTCCGTCAGGGTAGCCTCCAACCTGATGGCATGAACATTGATATTTATAGTTCTTAACTCCACTTCCCTTTCGCCTTTTTCATTCCTCATTCTGGTTCTCCTCTCGTCCTTTCTCATCTCCTCACCTGTCCATTACTTCTATCCTCCCCTTTCTTCCATTGTCCACTGTCCTCTTCTGTCAGACTCGTTCTTCTTCAGCCCATTCCTGCTTCTACCAATCCCCTCTCAGCTTCTCACTTCACCCCCCTCCTCCGCTCACTCATCTTCCCCTCATCTGGCTTTGCCTACCACCTGCCAGCTTGTACACTGTTATCTCCTCCACCTTCTTATTCTGGCTTCTGCCCCATTCTGTTCTTGTCCTGATGAAGGGTCTCAGCCCAGAAGGTCGACTCTTTATTCCCCTCCATAGATGCTGCCCGACTTGTTGGGTTCCTCCAGCTTTTATTGTGTGATGCTCTGGATTTCCAGCGTCCGCAGAATCTCGTGTCTATAATATTTCTGCGTTCAACATTCCAATGAACAGTGAAAGATTTAACAAATAGTGATAACCACTTTTTTAACTGTCACAGATTCAATGCATATGGTGCTTTAAATAATAAGTTAAGAACAGACCTATCAGCCTGCTATATCTATGCTAGTGGTTCAGGACTATGTAAATCTGCCCCACTGAAACCCATCAATGTTATTTTCTATTTCTTTCTCCCTTATGTAATTATCTAGCTTTCCCTTATATGCATTCCCACTCTTCTCCACAATGATGCTTTGCCTTAGCTAGTTCCACTTGTCAAGTAGCAGGAAGAATCAGTTCCTTCCAACCCACACTGCATTATTTAAAGATGTCATAATCTACTTTAGTTTTATTGCTTGTTGTTTCCACAAATGGTAGTGAGATGTAAAATCAACCCTCATGGTTATAGACCGCATCATTTGATAAGACCCTCGGGCCTCTCACCTTGACCTTGAAATCAGAGATGACCAATCTGAATAGACGACGTAAAGTCAATGGGGATCCCATATTCTAGGCTGGGGCAACCCTTTACGTTGTAGAGCTTGACTTGTAAAGAATTTGTGTTCGGATAGGATGAAATACTATCATGGAGTCGCCATGGCCATCGCAATCATATTGCAAGAAAATTCAGTTGAAGCCTCATAATTCCTTGTCTGCCAAATGATCAGTAATCATTTTCGTTCCTATTACTCCACTAGCCTGTCATGTGACTCCAACATTAGTGCCCCATCTGCATGAGTAAGATCAGCCTCAGAAGAGTTGTTGTTCAGAGCCTTGATGAATGCCAGCCGCTGTTTGCACTTGTATTAATGTTCAGTTCTTTAGTTCAGTTTGCAGCTCTATGCCAGAACCAAGAATGCAAAAATACCTCTCTGTAAAGGCAAAATGTTTTTCCCATCATGTTTATCAACTCAGTATTCCATCTGCTTTATGGAAAATTGGTGGTCAATACAGTTATTAGTCAATTCTTAGTTAAGTAGTTGCTCTTTATGGGGAAAGGTGATATTAAAATTAAAAAAATTATAAAAATATCATAGTTCTTCCTATTGGCAATTACTTGACAATGGAAATTGCAGCTCTAGAGATATTTATAAAAGGGCGGGTGCATCCAAATATCTTTAATGAATATGTTTTGTGGAAATCCTGCAGGAATCTTAATGGGATCAAATGATTCAACTAATTCAAGGCAGAGATTGATAGACATTTAAGCTACAGGGAAGTGGGGGAAGGGTTTTCAAGGATTATGTGGCGAGAACAGGAAAATAAAGTTGATGTGAAGATTAGATCAACAACGATTTTACTAAATGGCCGAGGAGGCACAAGGGATCAATTAACCTCCTCCTTCTGTCTCTTATACTCTGACGATGACCATGACGCAATAATCCTTGTTTGATGAGGGTGCCCGTAACTATAATTGCTCTGGGTGAATGTTAATGAGATCTTTGCTATCATTCTTATGACCTCAGTGGATGAGCTTCTTCAAGCAAGGAATAATTTTAAACAACAGAAAGTCTGGAGGTGCTGGAAATCCAGAGCAACACACACACAAAATGCTGGACGAACTCAGCAGGTTATGCAGCATCCGTGGAAATGAATAAACAGCCGATGTTTTGGGCTGAGATTCTTCTTTAGGACTGAAAAGGAAGGGGGAAAGATGCCAGAATAAAAAGGTGGAGTGGGGTAAGGGGAAAGAGGCTAGCTGGAAGGTGATAGGTGAAGCCAGGTGGGTGGGAAAGGTAAAGGGCTGGAGAGGAAGGAATCAGAGGGGAAAATGCACCACAGGAGAAAAGGAAGAAACATAGAAACATAGAAAATAGGTGCAGGAGTAGGCCATTCGGCCCTTCAAGCCTGCACCGCCATTCAGTATGATCCCTGTACCTGCCTTCTCTCCATACCCCCTGATCCCTTTAGCCACAAAGGACCCAGGGTGAAGTGAGATTAAGTGAAAGATCAGAGTGCTGAATTGAGGAAGAGTGGAGGGAAAATGAATAATTTTGGTTGTTTGAAAGCTTGGTATACATCCAGATAAACCCAAGGAGAGATGGAGTTCTCTTTACATAGATGGCCTAGTATCACTATATTTATGAGCAGAAGCTGGCTGTGTCCAACATCGTGCATAGTTTTGGAGCATTTGTCTGCAGACAAGAATGCAGTCTTTCAGTGCCTTCAGTACATGGGGTCTACTAGAGCTGAATGGTGGAGTGGCCATGCCATGTTGTCTCTTAGCCTTGCTGAATGATAATAGATCAAAATATACTTATCTTTTGCTAATGGCTCATTGATTTACAGAGCTACCAATAAAAGGTAAGTACGTTTGGTCAAAGATCTTCAGAAATACGAAATTCAGTTTGGCTAGTACTCAGAAGCATTCCCACGGAATCTCAGATGCCATTAATACAATGCTGTTAAGCTTAGTTGCAGTTACTGGACCGTGGATAACAGAAGAAAGCAAGAAAAAAGGGAGTTGACCTTAGCAAGATGGTTGGCAAGGTGGACTTCTTCAGCATAATCAATTAAAACAACTTACCAGGATATCTGATAATATTGCAAGTTTTTGCAAACAAAACGAAGTGAGGCATTATGTTTAATGAAACATGTAACAAGTTTTATTGAACTCCAAAACCCAAGCAGAAAAGCGCGCAAAAAATCTTTTAGGGAACAATATCATCATGTCAGATCAGCCTCTTAAAGTGAAACCCCAACTCAATTACGATGCTTGTGAATTATGTACATTTCTTCCAATTACGTTACCCAACACAAGCCCCCCTCAGAATTCCCAAAAATGGCAGACAGCCAGATAGAGACCGAGAATCTCACGGTCAAACATGTCGTACTTCCTAGCGGGGGAAGGGAGCTGCTGGCTGAAGAAGGCAAGCAGCTGCCACACGCCTCCGACCATCTGTTCATGCACAGCACCCACAGTGTACTCTGAGGCAGGGTAGTTTAATGGCTATGGGTGCATTGGGGAACGGGTGTGCTGGTAGGGTCACGTTAGAAAGTGCACATTTGGTATCATCAAAAGCCCTGGTCATGTCCGCTAACCAGTCAAGCACATGATTAGGGGTATTGCCTTTAAATGCACTATACAAAGGGAGCAGAACTTCAGCAACTCGCGGAATGAAGCGAGGACAGAAGTTTACCAAGCCTAAAAACTCCTGTAGTTATTTAGTGCTGCAGGGCGGTGGGAAATCCATAATAGTGGCTACTTTTGATGGGAGGGGTTGCACACTTTCTGGGAGATGTGATGGCCGTGAAAGTCAATGGTTGACAACCCAAACTGGCACTTAGCAACGTTAATAATCAACCCACATTGGCTTAACCAGTCGAAAAGTGTGTGGAGAGGAGATACAGTTCTGGTTGCCCATTGTAGGAAGGATGTCGAGGCTTTGGAGAGAATGCAGAAGAGGTTAACCAGATACTAACAACAGGAATTCTGCAGATGCTGGAAATTCAAGCAACACACATCAAAGTTGCTGGTGAACGCAGCAGGCCAGGCAGCATCTGTAGGAAGAGGTGCAGTCGACGTTTCAGGCTGAGACCCTTCGTCAGGACTAACTGAAGGAAGAGTGAGTGAGGGATTTGAAAGTTGGAGGGGGAAGGGGTGATCCAAAATGATAGGAGAAGACAGGAGGGGGAGGGATAGAGCCAAGAGCTGGACAGGTGATTGGCAAAAGGGATACGAGAGGATCATGGGACAGGAGGTCCGGGAAGAAAGACAAGGGGGGGGGACCCAGAGGATGGGCAAGAGGTATATTCAGAGGGACAGAGGGAGAAAAAGGAGAGTGAGAGAAAGAATGTGTGCATAAAAATAAGTAACAGATGGGGTACGAGGGGGAGGTGGGGCATTAGCGGAAGTTAGAGAAGTCGATGTTCATTAACCAGATGCTACCTGGATTAGGGGGTGCGTGCTATAATGAGAGCTTTGACAAATGTGGTTTGTTTTCTCTGGAGTGGAGATCGGATAGAGGTTCATAAGATTATGAGAGGAATAGATAGAGTAGGTGGACATTATCTTTTTCTCATTTAAGGTGAGAGGGGATAAGTTTGAAAGAGAGGCAAGTTTTTTTTAAACAGAGGGGTAGGTGCCTGGAATGCACTGCCTGGGGTGGTGGTAGAGTCAGATACTTTAGGAGATGTTTACATAGGCACATGAATGTGAGGGAAATGGAAGGATATGACCATTGTGTAGGCAAAAGGGATTAGTTGGGTTGGCCATTTGACTACTAATTTAATTGGGTGGCACAACATTGTGGGCCGAAGGGCCTGTGCTGTACTGTTCTATGTTCAGAGTAATAATATGCCAGGAGTGATTCCAACCAGTTGTTAGAAGTACACTACAGGATTATCTGCACAGTATACTCTGTTCATGAGACAAGTGCAGTGATGCAGTAAGCAGTCTTATTTCCATGTCTCTGGAAACAAAACTGGGCTCTAGCCATTGAAATTGTAATTTGCACAAATTAACCTTTATCTTCGTTCTTTATGCAGCCTCTGAAGTGTTGCCAGGAGAAATTAGACCACATTGCTTGAAATCAGACCAATCATTAGTCAATCATGGGTAAACCAAGTTTTCAAAGCGCTGTTTGATGTACAGCAAATTTAGATGGCCACAAAGACCTCCCTCAGACCACTGTGCATTGATGCAGAACACTCTGGGAGATAACTGTGCTATGTGAGGCCTATCAGCCTCAACCCATGAGACGTACTACATGAGGCGGTGTTACAAGCCGGGCTTCAGAAACACTATTGATCTGGCTGGGTTGCCAAGGAAGGGTTTTACCCCCACATCGCAAAAAGGGATTTGATTTTCTATCTGGATTAATGTCTTAGGAGACTGAATTTAGTCGTGACAGAGATCGGCAACATTTCGTTGAAAGAGCTTCAACCATGGATCCATGCTTCCACTGTTCTACATTTCCATCTGCATCAGCTTTCACGTCCTCAGCATCCTGGTTTGCAGATTATTCCAGCAGCTCTGACTAGTCTGTGCATGCTGATGCTTTATACTGAAAGAAAATGGACTTCTTCTACTTTCCATTTAATGGTGAAGATCGGCTGGGTGAGTATGTGTATGCACGCCACTCAAACTGCGCTCAGAATCAGAACCCAGAACGACAGACAACAACCCCTGCATCATGGCCAGTTAGAAAATGGACCTTGGCCCTTACCACATTCACAAATACCTATGCAGATATTTGAGACAGAGAAAAAAATATACTCTTACAGTATTTATGTGAAAAAGTAAATAAATAAACATGCGCAAAATGTTGAAGGAACTCAGCAGGTCAGGCTGCATCTATGGAGGGAGATAGAGTATTGAAATTTAGGCCAAGACCCTTCATCAGAGCATAAATAAACAACTATGTTTTCAATTAGCATTTTTAATGCATAAACTAATAATTGCAGCTTCATGTTATGTGTACATAAACCCCTACTCTACTCACCTTACACTTAACACTGTGTGACCAAGTACAGCTCCAATATCATATTCAAGTTTGCTGATGACACCACTGTTGTGGGCCATATCAAAGGTGGTGATGAACCTGCATACAGGAGGAAGATAAAAAAATTTCACTGAGTGGTGTAATAACAATAACCTCTCACTCAATGTCAACACCAAGGAATTGATTGTAGGCTTCAGAAGAGAATGACCAGAGGACTATGAGCCGGAGGTGGGGAGGGCCAGTAACTTTAAATTCCTGGATGTTATTATCTCAGAAGACCTGTCCTGGGCCCATCATATAAGTATAGCTAAAAAAAAATCACGTCAGCACCTCTACTTCCTTAGAGGTCTGTGGAGATTCTGCATGTCATCAAAAACCTTGTCAAACTTCTATAAATGTGTGGTGGAAAGTGTGCTGACTGGCTGCATTACGGCCTGGTATGGGAACACCAATGCCTTTGAGTGGAAATCCTACAAAAGTGGAGTTGGTCCAGTGCATCACGGGTAAAACCCTCTCAACCACTGAGCATCTCTACATGAAATGTTGCTGTAGAAAAGCAACATCCATCATCAAAGATCCTCACCACACAGGCCACGCTCTTTTCTCACTGCTGCCATTAGGTAGAAGGTACAAGAGCCTCAGGACTCGCACCACCAGGTTCAGGAACAGTTACTACCCCTCAACCATCAGGCTCTTGAACAAAAGGGGATAACTGCACTCTATTCTATTTCCAGTGTTTCTATAACAAATGGTTTCACTTTAAGGGCTCTTTACCTTGTTATTTCATGCTCTCATTATGTATTGCTGTTTATTTATATTTACATTTGCACAGTTTGTTTTCCATTGATCCTGTTTGCAGTTACTGTTCTATAGATTTGCTAATTATGCCTGCAGGAAAAAGAATCACTGGGTAGTATGCGGTGACATCTAGGTACCCTGATCATAAATGTTGCTTTGAACTTTGAACTTATGGAAAATCACAATACAGGCCATTTCTAGGAATGCAATCACCTATCCACTGTCACTCCCATAACATAAAGGCCACCTGCATTCATGAATCACAAAGGCTATCACTATTTGAATGTGCGTATATGTTGTAAACAAGCATGATGTTGTAGGGTAATGTAATTGGGAGCAATGTATATAATTCACAACCACCGACATTGAGTTGGGGTTTTGCTTTAAGAGGCTGGTCTGATGTGATGATGTTATTATGGAAGGATTTTTAGCACACTTTTGTGTTCAGGTTTAGGAGTTCAATAAAACATGTTATGGGTTTCAGTAAACATAAAACACCTCATTTCATTTTATTTGTGAAAACCTGCACTGGTGACCCCGATTCTCTAGGACAATTCCAGAGTTATTGAACATGTTGTCCAGTGCAGTCACTGCCAGAGTGTTGGCAGCAAAATGCCATCGCTTGGCTTGTACAAGCTAAGGCCCAGTTTGCTCTATGAGAAATCACTGCTGACAATACCAAATTCTACAGCGATAGCGTCACACAGCAGTTCCATGGCTGTGAGAATGGTGAATCTATGAGAACACCCGCCTGAACACGAAAAGTACTGATCGCTGAAAACTCACCTTTTACAGACTTTTGGACCATCAGCGTCTGAGCGTGTCAAACAGTTGTTCTCCTTGCTCAGCCTCGGTGATGCTGGGCCTTTGGAGCTACTGGACCACATGCTGTCTCTTCTGGGAAATCATGATCCTTGTTTTATTTTTAATGAACTCTATGCAACAATTGTCTGATCAAGTTCACATAGTCCTCACTAATGCACCCATGAGAGATGATAGGGAGCTTGCTAAAAGGGCCGATAGTCTACACTCAGCCGGGTAGTCGTGCCTCATTCCTCCTTTCTCTATCTCAATAAGGCCAGTCAGCAAGGTCCCTAAGATAAAGATGCCCCCGCTTGCGAAACAGACAATACTGAGTGTGTGTTTTTACCACACTTGCTTTGGCATTAGTGCTACGAAGAGCCAACTGCCTTGTAGATCTGACAGTGCCAGTGCATCAGGACATCAGCGGTCTATGAACACCATGGGTTCCAGCTGCCAGGGTCGTCTACTGTTCATATGGACACGTTTCCTGTGTGTCATGGGTGCTCAAGTGAGTGTGCTGTCAGAATTGCCTATTGATGAGAAGGCAAAGAGCGACAGAACCTTGCTGGAGACTACCAATAGCAGCAAGATCCAAACCTACAGGACATGACAAGTAACACTCTGCTTCAGTGGGTGACCTTACATCTGGGACTTCGCCCTGGCTAGAATCGCCAGACCTCAACTCGGTGCAGATTTCCAGTGAACCCAAGGATTCTTATTCGACCTTAAGAACTGCCAGCTTGTGGATGTCAAGGGCTTTGGGTCGTTCCCTTGCTCCCCCAATAAGTTCTCCACAATGGCTCTGTCAAGCATATGCACCACTGTACATGAGTTTACTGGACTGCTGGGAGAATTCCCAAACCTCACCAAGCCCACTTTCTCCACTGCAGTCGCAAAACATGGGGCTGATTACCATACTCCCACATCTGGACTCCAAGATCTCTCTGCTCATCAACACTGTTAACGATCTTGCCCTTAACAACGTACTATATTTTTACATTTGATCTACCAAGCTGCAACACTTCACATTTCATCAGGTTAAACTCCATCTGCCTTTCTCTGTCCATGTCTGCAAGTGTTCTATATCCTGTTGTATTCTTTGCCAGTCTTCTATGCTATCCACACATCATCAAACATCGTATCATCTGTAAGCTTACTAACCCACCCATCCACATCCTCATCTAGATCACTTATATAGATCAGAAACGGCAGAGGTCCCAGTACAGATCCCTATCGAACATCACTGGTCACAGACCTCCAGCTAGAAAAAGTCTCTTTGACCACCACCTCTATCTTCTTTGGGCAAGCCAGTTTTGAATCCAAATGTCCAATTTACTATGGATCCCATGCACCTTAACTCCTGGATGAGGGACTTTGTCAAATGCCTCATGTAGACAACATCCACAGCTCTACCTTCTTCAAACACCCTTGTCACTTCATCAAAAAAACTCAGTCAAGTTAGTAAGACATGACTAATCCCAAACAAAACCATGCTGGCTTTGCCTAATTAGACCATGGTTTACCAAATGCTCATCAATGCTACCCCCAGGAATTCTCTCCAGTTACATCACCAATCTCTAGTTTCCAGGATTATCTCTGGTTTCCTTCTTGAAAAATGGAACAACATTAGCTACCTGCCAGTTCTCCAGGACCTAGCCTGTGGCTCGAGAGGACACAACAATATTGGTCAAGGGCCCAGCAATCTCATTGCTGGACTGTCTCAATAACCCTGGGGTATATCTTACCAGGCCCTGCAGACTTAATGCTATTTAAGACACCTAACACTACCTCATCCTTTACCTCAAAATGCTCCAGGTATTAATACGCTTGTCACTGATCTCCCTATTCTCCATGTCTTTCTCCTCAGTAAATACTGACATAAAGTTCTCATTAAGCACCTCACCCATATGCTTCATATTCAAGCAAGTCTTCCCTCCTTATCCTTGAGTGGTCCTACCCTCTCCGTAATTGTCCTCTTGCTGTTGAACTATCTATAGAATGCCTTGAGATACACTTCAATCCTACTTGACAGGGATTCCTGGCTTTTCCCATTCCCTTCTTGAGTTGTTTTCTGTTTTCTTTATAACGTTTAAGGACTTGGTTTGATTCTAGCTTCGAAGTTCAAAGTAAATTTATTATTGTAGTACATGTACATCAACATATACAACACTGAGATTCATTCTCTTGTGGGCATTCACAGTAGATACAAGAAACACCATAGAATCAATGAAAGACTATACCCAAAGGACGGCCAAACAGCCAATGTGCAAAAGGCAAACTGTGTAAACACAAACAGAAAAAGAAAAAAATAATAATGATAATAATAATAATAATAATAATAATAAATGAACAATAGATATTGAGAATATGAGATGAAGAGTCTTTGAAAGTGAATCCATAGGTTGTAGGACCAGTTCAGTGAAGGGCGAGTGAAGTTGAGGGAAGTTATCCCCTCTGGTTCAGGAGCCTGGTGGCTGAGGGGTAATAACTGCTCCTGACCCTGGTGTTGTGAGTTCTGAGGCTCCTGTACCTCTTTTCTGATGGCAGCAGTGGGAAAAGAGCATGGCCTGGATGGCCGGGATCCTTGATAATGGATGCTGGTATTCTGCGACATGTAGATGTGCTCAATGGTGGAGAGTGCTTTACCCATGATGGACTGGGCTACTCTACTTTTTGCAGGCCTTTCCGTTCAAGATCATTGGTGTTTCCATACCAGGCCCTGATGCAACTAATTAATATACAGTACTCTCCATCTATAGAAGTTTGACAAAGTTTTAGATGACATGTCGAACTTTTGCAAACTTCTAAGAAAGTAGGGGTGTTGCTGTGCTTTTTCATAATTATACTTCCATGCTGGATCCAGGATAGATCCTCTGAAATGATTACACTGAAAAATTTAAAGTTGATGACCATCTCTCCTTCTGATCTTCCAATGAGCACTGGCTCATAGACCTCCAGTTTTCTCCTCCTGAAGTCACTAATCATCTCCTTGGTCTTGCTAACATTGTATTAGAGGTTGTGGTTGTGGCACTACTCGGCCAGATTTTCAATCTCCATCCTATATTGTGATTTGTCACCACCTTTGGTTTTGCCAATGACAGTGGTGTCATCAGCAAACATAAATATGGCATTTGAGCTGTGCTTAGCCTCACAGTAATAAGTATAAAGCGAGTTGAGCAGTGGGCTAATCACACAACTTTGTGGTGCATCTATGCTGGTGGAGATTGTGGAGGACATGTTGTTTCACAATCTGAACTAACTGGCGACTGCAAATGGGGATCTGATTGCACAAGGAGGTATTGAGGCCTAGGTCTTGAAGTTTACTGATTAGTTTTTAGAGGATGATAGTAGATCCTCATGCATGCATCTTCACTGTCCAGATGTTCCAGGATTGAGATAAGAGCCAATGAAGTGACATCTGCTATTGACCTGTTGTGACGGTAGGTAAATTGGAGTGGATCCAAGTCACTTTTTAGGTGGGATTTGGCAAGTTTCATCATCAACCTCCCAAAGTACGTCATCATAGTGGATTTAAGTGCTTCTGGACAATAATCATTGAGGCAGGTTACCACGTTCTTCTTAGGTAACCATATAATTGAAGCAGCTTGAAGCTGGTGGGTACCTCAGACTGACGAAGCAAGAGGTTAAAGATGTCGGTGAACACTCCGGCCAGTTGATCAGCACTGGTCTTTAGTACTCGGCCAGATGCCCCATCTCGGCCGGATGCTTACCGTGGGTTCACCCTCCTGAAGGGTGCTCTCTCCCTCTCTCATCGACATCACAGACTGAAATCACAGGGTCATAAGGGACTGTGGGACTTTATGAAGATGCCCTCAGTGTTTTAATGGTCAAAGCGAGCATAAAAGGCATTGAGCTCATCTGAGACCAAAGCCTTGATGTCACCCATGTTGCTTGGTTTCACTTTGTAGGGGGTGATTGCATTGAAGCCCTGTCACAGCAGTCGAGTATCCTTCAGTGATTCAAGTTTGGTCTGGAATTACTACTTCACATGTGAGATGGCTTTCTAGAGATTGTACCCGAACCTGAATGCCACTGATCTGTCCCTCAGCTTTCAAAGTTTACATACTTTTCCTTTTTCTTCTTGACTAAATTCATTACCTCTCTCGCCATCCCTGTCCTTCTTTCTGCATACCTGTCCTGCAGTTGGTCTTTAAACACCTCATATATTGGATGTGGACTTGCCCAAAAACAGTTGTTCCCAATTAACTCTTGCTAGTCCTTGCCTAATGCTCTCATAATTAGCCCTGATCCAATTTAATACCCACCACAAGGTCCTTACTTATCCTTATCTTTAGTTATATGAAAATGTAAGGAGTTGTGGTCACTGTTCTCTAACTGCTCACCAGCTGAAAGGTCTGTCACTTGGCCAGGCTCATAACCCAACGCCATCTCCTCCTCTTGTTGGATATTAGACCATAAGACTATAAGACATAGGCCTCTCATCCCATTGAGTCTGCTCTGCCATTTCATCATGGTTGATCCAGTTTCCTCTCAATCCCATTCTTCTGCCTTCTACCCACAACCTTTCGTGTGCCAACTAACCAAGAACCTATGAACTTCCTCATTAAATGTACCCAATGACTTGTCCTTCACAGCCGCTTGTGGTAATGAATTCCACAGGTTCAGCACTCCCTGGCTAAAGAAATTCCTCCTCATCTCTGTTCTAAATGGATGTCCCTCTATTCTGAGACTGTGTCCTCTGGTCCTAGACTCCCCTACCACAGCAAACATCCTTTCCACGTCCACTCTATCGAGGCATTTCAGCATTCAGTACATTTCAATGAGATTCTTGCTTCATTCTTTTAAATTCCAACAAGTCAGGGCTCAGAGCCATCAATCACTTCTCACAATGAGCCTTTCATTCCCAGAATCATTCTTGCGAACCTCCTCTGAACCCTCTCCAATGTCAGCACATCCTTTCATAAATAAGGGGCCCAAAACTGCTCACAGTACTCCGTGAGGCCTCACCAGTGCCTTATAAGGCCTCAGCATTACATCCTTGCCTTATATTCTAGTCCTCTTGAAATGAATTCTAACATTGCATTAGCCTTCCTCACCATTGAATTAATCCACAAATGACCCTTTAGGGAATCTTGCATGAAGATTCGCTTTGCAAATCAGATTTTTGAATTCCCCCCCAGTTTAGAAAATAGTATATGTTTTTATTCCTTCTCCCAAAGTGCATGACCACACACTTCCCTACACTGTTCCATTTGCTGTTTCTTTGGCCATAGTCTTAATCTGTCTGACCTTCTGCAGCCTTCCTGCTTTCTCAACACTACCTGCCCCTGCCCCCACTCCACTTACCTTTGTAACATCTGCAAGCTTGCCCACAAAGCCATCAATTCTGTCATCCAAATCATTGACATACAACCTCAGAAGAAGTGTTCCCAACGCCGAGCCCTGCAGATATCCATTGACATCAGCAGCCAATTGGAAAAGGCTGTCTGTCTGTCTGTATCTTGTTTTACGGCGGTTGGCATCCAGCTTAATGGTGCATTACCGCCACCCTCTGCTCCAGAATGTGCACTAGACATACATTCTAAATCCCTTCACCCAATCACACACACACACACACACAAACCTACACTTCACCCTCCCATCTTTGACCATCCTAGTATCCTATTCCTGTTTATTCGTCATATTCTATAAAAAACCCCTGTACCCCTTAAAAATGCTAAAAATACCTGGACGTGCTCGCTCACCCATGCCCAGCAACCCTTTTAATGTGAATTCCTGCATCCCCAACTCCCTTAATTTATTTCTCATCATCTCTCTCTGTATCCCATACTTCCTGCAACTCAGAACTACATGTTCTACTGACTCCTCTTCCTGACATTCCTCACACAATCCTGTCTGGTGTTTCCCTATCATTTTCAATGTTTTGTTTAATGCACAATGCCCCAGCCTTAACCTAGTCCACACAATTTCCTCTCTTCTGTTTCCATTACCTACCCTAGTAACTGCAACACTCTTTTGTATTTGATATAAATACCTCCCTTTCCCCTCCCTGTCCCATCTTTCTTGCCACATTCGGTTGACTTTTTCCCAGATTACACACTTAACCTCTGCTTTACTGATACTAATGTGCATTTCCACATTTTCTTTCTTTAAAGCCCTCTTTGCCAAATCATCCACCCTCTCATTCCCCTTCACCCCTACATGTGCTGGAACCCATAGAAATTTTACCTGACCTCCCTGATTTGCAATTCTTGTAACTAACTGAAGGACTTCATAAAGTACATCATGCCGACTGTTTGTGTGAAAAGACCTTAAACTTGCTAGAACTGAGGATGAATCTGAACATATCAATGCTTTGACTTGTCTGGCTTTCTGCACCCATTGCAACACAACCAACACTGCCAGCATCTCCACTGTAAACACCCCTAACTTATTAGATGTTCTTCTGCTGATTCCAATTTCTTTTGCTGGTATAACCACCCGAAACCCTGTCACTCCTGTTTCAGGTTCCTTCGCACCATCCGTATAAATGTGAGTATAATCACTATACTTTTCCATCACATGACAGTTAAATGCAATTACCAAATCTGTTTTATATCTTTCTTTCCTTTTTACCTCTAACAAATGCCAGTCTATGTCAGGCCATACAAGCTTCCATGGAGCTACAACCGGATAAACTACTGAAGGACTTATCCTCAGATCAAATACTCCACATTCTTTCGCGATATCATTCCCTACCCGACTAAAGGTATCCCTCTGAAACCTCCCATTTTCCCAGCACTCCTGCAACACTCCTTTAGTAGGGTGAGAATCATTGTGCCCCTGAAAGTTAGCCCAGTAGTTTGCCATCAGTTGCATCCTTCTTAGTTCCAAAGGCATTATTCCCATTTCTACCTGTAGGGCTGACACTGGTGACATTTTAAAAGCCCCACTGCACACTCTCAAGGCCTGAGCCTGAATCACATCCAATTTCCTTATAAGAGACCTAGCTGCTGATCCATATACTATATTTCCATAATCCAATACAGATCTTACTAAAGCCACATACATTCTCTTCAAAGCTGAACAACTTGCTCCCCATTCCCTACCAGTCAAACATCTCATCACATTTATTACTTTTTTACATTTCTCCTCAACTTTCCTGATATGGTCTGCCCATGTTAATTGTGAATCAAATATAACTCCCAGAAATTTAAATGATGCAACCCTTTCTAATTCAACCCCATACATCCTTAACTTCATCCCTACCTCAACCCTTTTCCTGGTAAAAAATACAGATTGAGTTTTGTCTACTGAAAATCTACATCCCCAATCATAACCCCACTCCACCACTTCATCAATTGCTTCTTGTAGTTTCCTGATTACATGATCCATGTTCCTGCCTCTTTTCCACAAGGCCCCATCATCCGCAAACAGTGACCTACCTATATCCACTGGTACCTTTGTGAAGACATCATTGATCATAATCATGAAAAGTAATGGGCTAATCACACTACCTTGAGGTGTGCCATTTTCCACTATGTACTGTTTTGATAATTCTGATCCAATCCGAACTTGAATTTTTCTACCAAACAAAAAATCTTTAATCCAATTAAAAACTCTCCCACCAACCCCCATCTTGTGCAGTTTAATTAATAATCCTTCCTTCCACATCATATCATAGGCTTTTTCAATGTCAAAGAACACTGCCACTACTGACTCTCTATTTGCCTGGGCCTTCCTTATTTCAGTCTCTAACATAATCACTGAGTCCATGGAATTCCTTCCCTTTCTAAAACCACTCTGATAACTTGCCAGCATTCCCCTTTTCTCAAGCTCATATGATAACCTTTCTGTTATCATCCTTTCCATTATCTTACATATACTTGATGTTAATGCAATTGGTCTGTAGCTAGTGGGTTTTGACGGATCCTTGCCAGGCTTCCTTATTGGAATTACTACTGCTTCTCTCCATGCACTTGGTAATCTTCCCTCCTCCCACACTCTGTTATAAAAATGCAGCAACTTCAAGAGCGCTCCTTCTAGATTTTTTAGCATCACAGAGCATATCAGATCTTTCCCTGGGGAGGTTGGTCTCGATCTCTTTATTGCTCTCACCATTTCTGCTAATGTAAATGGATCATCAATTATATCATCTGTTCGTTCCCTCCTGCTTAACACACCTGGGTGTTGGCTCATTATTCTTTCCCTTCTTCTTCTCCCTTCTTCAGACAAATTTTCTGAACTGTGTATCAGTACAAATGACTTGGCCATGACCTCAGCCTTATCCCTACTGGAGACTGCAGTTTCCTCCTCAGATATCATTACTGGATATTCCCATTCCCTTCTATCTCCTCCCATCCTCTTAATCATTCCCCATATCTCTCCCACAGGTGTTGTTCTTCCTACCTTGTCGCAAAAACTCCTCCAACTTGCCCTTTTAGCTTGACGTATAGTTCTTCTCACCACTGCCTGTGCTTTCTTATATTGAACCAAATGCTGCATATTATGGGTTCTTTTAACTAGCCTGAATGCTCTATTTCTGTTTTTTACAGCCTGACAACATTCCTCTGTCCACCATGGTACCAGTTTTCTATTCATCCTATTTTTATTCCTAGGTATAGATCCTTCTGCTGCCATGATAATTGCTGAAGTCACCTGACTGTTTAATTCATCTACATTTCCAGAAATATCAATCTTTGTCAACCCTTCTTCACTCAACTTCTGGAACTTACCCCAATCAGCTTTTTCAAACACCCACTTTGGGGTATCGGAAAAGGCTCCCTTTATTCTTACTCTTTGCCTCCTGCCAATCAGCCAATGCTCTACCTTTCCTGTAATGTCATGGGCTCTTATCTCGTTAAGCAGCCTTATATGTGGCACCTTGTGAAAGGCCTTCTGTAAATCTAAGTACACAGCATCAACTAATTCTCCTTTATCTATCCTGCTTGTTATTTCCTCGAAAAATTCTAACAGATTTGTCAGGCAAGATTTTCCCTTAAGGAAACCATGCTGTATGTTATCCTACATATTGATTTAAGAAACCCTCCTGGATGTACCTAACAAATTCTGCCCCATCAAAAACATCTTGCACTAAGAAGGTCTCAATGTATATTAGGAAAATTGAAGTCCCCATGGAAGCAACCATATCGTGTTTACACCTCTCTTTAATATACCTGCATATCTGTTCCTCAATGTCCTGGTGGCTATTGGGGGTGGGGATCTGTAGACGAATCCTATTAGACTGATTACACCCTTCCTGTTTCTGAGTTCTATCCATATAGACTCAGTAGACCTCCATTATGTCTGACAGCAGCTGTGATATTGTCCCTGATTAGTCATCCCGCCTGTCCCAGCAATTTTACCTCCCCTTCTATCATTTCTAAAACATTAAAACCCTGGGATATCAAGCACCCATTCCTGTTCCTCTCTCAACTAAGTCTCGGAAATGGCCATAACATCAGAGTTCCATGTACTGATCCATGCGCTAAGTTCATCACCTTTACCCATAATACTCCTAGCATTAAAATACACACACTTCAAACCATCCATCCCATCATATCTATTATTTTGATCCTGCCTGTTTTTACTGGCCCTGTCATCTACCCTCCTCTCCATCCCTTCACTTTCTGACCTGGTGCTCTAGTTCCCATCCGCCTGCCAAACTAGCTTAAAGCTTCCTGTAGTAGCACTAGTGAAACTCCTGGCCAGGGTATTGGTTCCCCTCCAGTTTAGGTGCAACTGCTCTTTTTGTACAGGTTACCCCTGCCCCAGAAGAGATTCCAACGATCCAAGAACATGAAACCCTGCCCCCCGAACCAGTTCCTCAGCCACTCATTATCTGTACTGTTGTCCTATTCCTGCCCTGATCAGCAGATGGTACTGGGGGTAATCCAGAGATTTACTATTTTGGAGGTCCAGCTCTTCAGACTCTTTTAAGACTCCCTCTAGTCACTGCACTCGACCTCTTCCCGCTTTCTACCTATGACATAGGTGTCAATGTGCACCATGACCTCTGGCTGCTCACCCACCACCTCGAGAATATTCTGCAGCCGCTCGGAGACATCCTGGACCTTAGCACCTGGAAAGCAACACACCATTCTGGAGTCCCTTTTGTGGTCACAGAATCTTCTGTCTATCTTCCCAACTATCGAGTCTCCTAACACTATTGTTCTTTACCTCCTCCCTAATGGCAACAATGAAGTGTGGTCTAGTATCTGGATGTCCTTAATGATGGATGTCACCTTCCTGAGACACCACCTCTTGTAGCTGTCTTCAACAAAGGATGTTTATAGTTCTACCTGTGTTTATTTGGCATAGAATGAATTATGCTGCTTGAGGGAACAACAGGACTGTGACTTAGTGGGAGGAAATAGAGAATGGAGTTGTCTTAAAAAAATCATAGTGACAATGGAAAACGGTGACTGTCTACCGCAGTTGTAAAAGGATAAGGAACTTTGCTCAA
The DNA here is from genome assembly GCF_030028105.1 of Mobula birostris. NCBI lineage: Eukaryota > Metazoa > Chordata > Chondrichthyes > Myliobatiformes > Myliobatidae > Mobula > Mobula birostris. The sequence goes on along the minus strand of NC_092373.1, from coordinate 121,594,807 downwards.
GACTTCAAAGTCACGAACTGAGCAGAGTAGATATTGACAAGGAAGCATCGAACACCTGGCTCAGGGTTGGATTTCTCTTCCCAGGAACACAAAGGTTTCTTGTGGCAATACAGGACCAGATGGTCAACACTAAAGTTTGTCAAGAATACATAATAAAAGACCAACAAATTCAAATGACAAATGTAGAAAATGCCAAGAAAAACCAGAAGCAATCCAACACATTACAAGATCCTGCAGCAGTTTAACTCAATCTGATTACTTACACAGGCACAATCAAATGGCAAACATCATTTACCAAAATCTTGCATTAAAATACAAACTTATAAAAGAAATCATACCTTACTATAAATACAATCCTCATCTAGTTTTAGAGTCAGAATACCACAAATTATATTACAATTGATCTGTTATTTCAGATAGGACAATCGATTATCTCCATATGGAGATAATAATACAGGATAAACAAGCAAGAACAACTTACTTAATGGATATAGACATTCCAAACACACATGACTTACAGAAATCAATCAGTGAAAAGCACCAGAAACATGCTGAATTAAAGATGGAAATTTAAAGATTTTGGAGCATGAATAGAGTATACATTGTCTTGATAGTAATCATCCCAAAGGCAGAACACAATAATATTAAACAATTAGGCCTACACAGCAATATCTACATAAATCCTTAAAGGCTACAATACTAAACACTACTAGAATAGTCTGAAAGTTCCTCGCAGTTGACAAATGAACATGTTTGGTTATGTCTGCACCTCAGGTTTAACCAGCTTGAGCTGAGATAAATGTATTTAATAATAATAAAGATAACAAAACATATCATTAAAAGTTGCAGAAGTTGTTAATACTTTCAACACTATTATATTACTACAATATCTAGGAAAACTTGAAACATTTGAAGAACTACATACAATAACACACTGCGCAGCATTAACAGCTGTAGTGCAATGGCTCCAAAATAGAAACAGTCATTAATAGAAACCCAAAGCTGAGTAATGGAATGGGAACACCAAAATGGCAAAAAAAGATTAAGAAACAAAATTGAACCCTTAAGAGCAGATATAGCCGGTCAATGGAGTATAAAATGGATAACTCAAGCAAGAAAGTTAAGGGAGAAGCTAAGGAAATATAAGGACCATACAAGATACGATCAACCTAACAACAGCATTGTAGAATTTATAGATACACTCAAATAAAAGCTTGGTGCCTACAAAACCAGACAAATTAGATAAATGAAATGTGTTAGATAAAGAAAACAGAATTATCAGTTTGGAACAATGGAAAAAGTTTCTATAGGACATTGAAACTAAATTTGATGCACTAAAATGTCATCAACCCTCGCACAGAATTACCAACAACTACTGAGATAATGAACTTTTGGTCTAATATCTGGTCAAATAGGGTGATGCACAATCAAGAAACAAGCTAAGTTAGGAAGGAAAAAGAATGCACTCACACAGCTGAAGACATGGAACCACCTGAAGTTACAATGGATATGCTAAAAGCGGTTATAAAAATACCCAAATGGAAAAGTACCAGCAACGATAATATTCACAATTATTGATATAAAAGTTTGTTTGCCTATTAATAAATATAAAAATTTTCTTAAAAATCCTGAAAAAGTGTCTTAATTTTTGATTGAAGGTAAAACATATCTTTTACCTGAAGGAGAAATCACAAATGATCCATTAAAATATTGTCCTATTACTTGTTTACAAACTATATGTAAAATTGTAACATCATGCACCTCACTGCTAATCAGCACTCATTTCAATAACCACAATATACTTACAGAAGAGCAGAAAGGATACCGTAAGGGTATGAAAGGATGTAAAGAACAACTGATAACAGTTTCTGTAATTCTAAATCAAGCCCAGAAAAAAAGCCAAAATCTTTTGTGTTGATATATGGACTACCAAAAGTCATTTGTTCCTGTCTCACACTCATGGTTAATAGAAGTTCTTAATATATATAAACTACACCCAATACTTATGAAATTTCTACATCTGATAAAGCATTGGCGTACTGTAGTCACCCTAACTAATAATAATCAAAAGAGAACAACCACCATTATCAAAATAAGCCAAGGCATTTTCCAGGGTGATTCTGTAAGTCCACTACACCTAGCTTTAAACCCACTCTCTAATTTACTGAATCAGATGGAAATTGGGTCTTGAATCAGAAACAACCTAATTAATTATACCTTTACACACCTGCTATTCATGGATAATTTGAAATTATATGCTCTTTCATCAATAAAGTAAAGCAATTAATTCAAATAGTAGAAATATTTTCAAAAGATATAAACATGAACGTTGGACTAGATAAGTGCAAAACATGAAACATAAAGCAAGGTCTATAGGGCTAGTAGAATAGAAAACAGAGCAGCAGGGCTCAATACAACCGATGATGAACATGAAACATATAAGTATTTGGGATATCAACAAGCAAAGAAACTAGAACATAGTGCAATAAAGGGAAAATCTTTGACAGAATTTACTTCAAAGCTTAAGAAAATATATCAAACAGAGCTCAATAGTAAAAATTAACAAACACTTTTGCTATACTAATATTAACATAATCTTTTGACATAATATCTTGGTCCAAAACTGATCTGGAAAATTTACAAAGAAAAATAAGAGCTGAAATGACAAAGTTTAGACAGTACTATGTATACTTGAACACACTTAAATTAACACTGCCTAGAACAGAAGAAGGATGAGGAATAGCAGACTTAAAACATTTATGCAACAGTCAGATAAAACTTCTAAGGATATATTTTTATCAACAGAAACAGGATTCAGCATTCCATGCGAGCATACGCAATTCGGATAAGAAGTACACACCACTAAATTTAAATGAAAGCATAACCCAGAATAAGGAAGAAAAGTTAACCAATTCAAGAGCATAAACCTCTATGGAAGACATCCCCACAATCTGAGCAGACTAGATGTTAACAAAGAAGCATTGAATGCCTGGCTCAGAATTGGAGACCTCTTCCCAGAAACACAATGTTTCTTTGTGGCTATAAAGGATCAGATGGTTAACACAAAAAATGATCAAAAATATATAATAAATGACCAACAAAGTCAAGACAATAGATAATGTAAATGCCAAGAAAAACCAGAAACAATCCAACACATTACAGGATCCTGTAGCAGTTTAGCTCAATCTGATTACTTACATATGCACAATCAAGTGAGAAACATCATTCATAAAATCTTGCTTTAAAATACAAACTCATAAAAGACACCATACTGTACTATAACTACAAGCCTGAACCACTTTTGGAGTCAGAGTCCTACAAATTATATTACAACCAATCCATTATTACAGATAAGACAATTCATAATAGTCGTCTGGATATAATATTACAAGATAAACAAGCAAGAACAACTTACTTAATAGATATCAAACATAGAAAATTTACAGGACATTACAGGTCCTTCGGCCTACAATGTTGTGCCGACCATGTAACCTATTCTAGAAGCCGCCTGGAATTTCCCTACTGCATAACCCTGGAATATAGCCATTCCAAACTCACACAACATACGGAAATCAAACAACCAATGAAAAACACCAGAAATATACAGAATTAAAAGAGGACATTGAAAGACTATGGAACATGAACTGGATATACATTGTCCCAATAGTAATATCTACAACTGGTATCATCCCAAAGGCACTACACAATAGCATTAAACAATTAAGTCTACACAGTAGTCTTCAGAAAGACACAATATTAAACCACACTAGAATAGTCCGGAAGTCCCCAGCACTTGCGAAATATGTGTGCTTGGTTATGCCCGTATTTCAGGTTTTACCAACTTGAGCTGAGAAAAAATAAAAATAATAATAATAAATAAGCAATAACAATCAAGAACATGAGATGAAGAGTCCTTGAAAGTGAGTCCATAGTTTGTGGGAACAGTTCAGTGATGGGGTGAGTGAACCATCCTCTCTGGTTCAAGAGGTGATGGTTGAGGGGTAATAACTGTTCTAAAACCTGGTGGTGTGGATCATAAGGCTCCTGTATGTTCTTCCTGATGGCAGCAATGAGAAGAGAGCCTAGCCTGGCTGGTGGGGTCCTTAATGATAGATGTTGCTTTCCTGCAACAGCACTCCGCATTTGCCACCTATACTGCTATCTGTACTGCCTGGACAACTTTGGATCAAAAATATTCAGTCTACGAAATGAGCAATCAGTGAAGTAAAGGCCAAGTAATTTGGAAGATCAGGTCATACAAAATGACTGCACAGTATCTTCTCAGTGCGACGTGGCATTGGCACAGCAAGTCTGCAGATGGAGCGTTCTGTTGGAGGTTGAGGCCAAGATATGTGTCTTCTACTTCACTTCTAATATTTATATTTGTGCGCTTGTAATGCTACTGTGGCACTGTAATTTCCTTTGGGATCAATAAAGGATCTAAGTATCTAAAATAGAGAAAACTGGGTCCACGGCAAAGATTCAAATAGAGAAAACCCCAGTTTAAGAAATGGGAAGAGAAGGGGGAGAGTTAGGGTGCTGGAGAATGGAGAACTCACAGAATTAGCCAAGGCAGAACTTGTTACAACTGAGTTCATAGATCAAAGTATATTCTATAATTGTATCTGTAGTCACTATTTATTAGATTTTGTGTACATCCATTAGAGCCACTTGCATCAAAAACTAGAATCGCCCTCAACAGCAAACCATGTGTGACAATGCCCAGTATCCTAGCAGCAGGCATGAAGCCTTCATTCTATGACAATCCATTATTCTGGCAGCATTTTGGCCTCCGTGTTAACTTGGAAACTGAGTGATGTTGCAAGCATCTCCAGGCTCCAGCATTGACATGTTGTCTGCCCCTCGCTTCTTGACCTTACCTTGTTTTGATGTTGTGGGCTTGTATGGGCAAGAAAGACTTCAGCAAGAAAGTCTTATTGTAGAATTGAGTCCACAAGAACATTTCCTCATTGGGAGTCAAGTAAGAGCATGCTTCCTTAAACATTTGGTCTGCTAATGAGCTCATTTTCTTTTCTCTTTCTCTGTTATGTAGGTGCTTGTCCTGCTCTGCATATTCCATGCCTTTACTTCGTTATGTTGTCATTCCAAGAGGGATGTTTATCAATCCACCCCTTAGTAACAGCAAACTTATTTTACCGAAGACTTGAAGTTAACCAGAAGTCTTTAAGCATTAGCCAGCCAACCTTGCAAATCTCCAGAAATAACTACAGCAAGAAACTTTTACGGAAATACATCAATAGATTTAAAATATTCTGCATTCAAATTTCAGGATAATTTTTTCCCACATTTTCAATAATAGCAAAGCATTGTACTTTGAAACTTTATTGAGAATTCTGCATTTCCTGTCATCAAGCAGTCCTGGTTTTTTAAAAATAATGACAGTACTGAGAAGCAATCTCCACTGCTGTAATGACATTGTAACACTTATTCAAACTGCCTTGACTTTGTGCACCATTCTTATAATTTAAACACAGAGCAAGTGTTCAAATACAGAACATATCTCTACTCCTGAAACACAACTTACATTCAATTAGGCTGACCTTTGCATTACTAAAGTGAACTTCAAGGTTCTATAATGTTTGTGATATTGTAGAGATAATTATTTATTTGTGACATTTGATTCTAAAAATTAAATTGAACTACATAATCATTGTCTCTCTGGGGTCAGCTTCTACACTAAAAGAATGCGGCCCTGAAAACCCACATTGTAGTTTATACTGCTGTGATGCCAACTGCAGGCCAGAGGGGCCTGGCCTTTCGAAAAGGCCTGCTGATGAACTAGTCTGCTGACTCATTTGGAATTTACAGGGTCCCTGCTGTGGAATAGGAAAGGGCTTTGTCCTCATGACTTTGAGGTTGGCAGGGGGATGGTAGGGGGTGACTGCGGGACGAGTCCCTCTCTAGCGGGTGTTTTAGGCACTCACTGATTGGAGACAAAACAGCAAATACTGGAAACACTCAGCAGGTCATGCAGCATCTGTGGGGGGAGAAACAGGATTAAAGCTTCAGGATTGAAACACCTCCCCAGGAGCCACCTGCTGTTAGTGACAGCTGAAGAATACTGTCTAGCATGGATATATAGAGCTGATGCTGGGGGCATTTTTGCTAGTGTATACACGCTACTAGAAGGAATATTGCCTACTGAGTTGTTTTATATGCCAAAAATGCCAGTTTAAACCTAATCTCTTAGCTAGGCTCAGACCAACCTTGCGCAGATCGTGCATGAAATTTCCGTGATCTGCACGATTATGCAATGTAGCACCCCTCCTGTTTGGAACACTGACTCATTGTCTATTCATAGAAACTTAACTTGATATATTCCAGAAGACATGTGAATGTACTATTTTATGGTCTGTGTTTTTGCCTTCATTTTGAAAGTGTTGGATCTGGTGATATTGATCCAGATGTCCTTCAGGTCAAGAATGAGGCATAAAACTTGGTGATTATAGTCATTTTATTAAGTGTTACAAGAATAAAAAATGACCAAAGGAAGAAGACAAGGAAAGAGAAACAGTGGTCAACACATAGAAGTTCGATTTTATAAAAGGAGATTAGGAATTCTTTATAATGTAAGTAGTTAGTATTATCTGCACTGATAGAGGAGTTAGGTAGTTCAGAATAGATTTCAAATTGCCCCATGTTTCTGTTCTTGGATCTGTGGCTTTTTGTATAAAGGGCCCATGAACTTGTCTGCTTCTAATGGTGCTTGTCTCTGTCAGCAGCCAAGTAAAGAGAAATAAGCCATCCACATAAAGAGAATCAGAACCAAAATCTGGGTTAATATCACCAGCAGATGTCAAGAAATTTGTCGACTTTGCGGCAGCAGTACAATGCAAACCATAACAATAGAGACAAAAACTGTGAATTACAATAAGTATATATAGTAAGTAGTTAAATTACATGTGTAGTGCAAAGACAAAAATAAAACAGTAGTGAGGTATTGTTCATGGGTTCAATGTCCATTCAGGAATTGGATGGCAGAGGGGAAGAATCGGTTTCTGAATCATTGAGTGTGCGCCTTTAGGCTTCTGTACCTCCTTCCTGATGGTAGCAATGAGAACAAGGGTATGACCTGGGTGATGGAGGTTCTTAATGATGGATGTCGCCTTTCGAGGTTGTGCGTAGATGTTGGTGAAGCTTCATTTCTCAAAACTTACTTCTGTTTTATGCGCTCTTTTAAATTCATCACGAGGTTATAATTCCAATACGGTGTAATGCTCATCTTTACACTCAGATAACAGTAGAGAGTGTTGTAATTGTTTGTGATAAACATGTTCAGTAATTGGCATGGCCTCCAGTGCTTCAGTTCAAGACTATTGGCTAGTATCCAACTTGCGAAAAGTACTAGTACTTGAATAAAAGCCCAGATGTTATTGACTATTCAATGTTAAACTTGTGAAATCTTCTAGTCTGCATTATGTTGATTGCATTGGAGTGAAAATCACCCCTAATGCTGATGTAAATAGTGAAAATTGCACAAAATAGGGTAATAATTGCTTGTGTATTTGCGATTCTTAAAAACAAAGAGCACCTAAGTATTCAAGTTAATTGCTTTGAAGATATTGGAGGTAACTTGACAAAATAATTTTTGAAGTTTGTGAAAATTTCTCCACAAGCTGGGAGCTGAGGTTGGTGCTTGAAGTTCTTGCATTTCAAACACTTGTTTAAATGACAAAGGTCATCTGTTTGTGGGGTTGGGAGATTGATGCATTAAATCTGGCAAGGAAGCATTATCCCTCTGTCATACTGGATCGGGGCAACTTCTTATAAATGGTATTATTATTGCTGAAGCTATTACTACAAATGCTGGTGCACATTGTTAAAGCAGCTTTTTCATGTTGCATATCTAAACCCCCACGTCAAAGATTCATCAGCAGGTACTCTGGCCAATGCAATGTTAATGTAGGAACATTTTGGCTAGTAAGACTTCTGCCCTCTAAATCATTGTTAGATTACTATATTAGATTATTCTGTTACTAACACAAATTCACATAAATTGAAACATATTTAGATGAGAGTACCTCTAGAAAATTTCAAAGCCATATTGATGAATAGTCTTCTTTTGATTGTCTATGTCCATATCTCAGATTTTCCATGCACTTGTACTTTGATATCCTGCTCAGCTTCACATTTTGCCTTAGAATTATTTGTCCACTTCTTATTGTTGAAAGAAATACTTTGAAATGTTTTAATTTTAATCACTTAAGACATTCATTGTATATTTCTTTGACAGAAAGGAAAAAGGCAGTAGGAATATTTGAAATTTGTACCACTGTCTCAATAGAACCAATCTGCATTTTTTTTCATGTCTGCAGCTTGGATTTCATAATGTGTGGACATACTTCTGATAGCAAATTATATTCATGGTACTGCAAGGCTTTGATCCTCATCTTGAGTCAAATAGATTTGCATGAAGTCACTTTCCTTGGTGCAGCTCAACTTTGTTGGTATTTGTGATCTATGGACAACTCAAAATAACATCTTAGGTCAATATAAAAAAAAGTACATTTAGTTGCTCTTTGCTTTAACAACAATAGATTCAAAGAAGATTAGTCTCAAGCTAGAACATGTTTTAATCCAGTGATCTTTTAGAGGCTGATTAATTATTGATTGAGAAACAAAATTGCTGACACTTTTTCTAAAGAAAAACCAAAAAAAATAATGATTCATGAGTAAAACCATGATTTTGCACCACCTTTTAATTATCGTAATAATTTCTGCGAAGCAAAGAAAGAATCAATATGGGGAAATGGAGACATGGTGAAGGAAGAATGCTAAAAAATGGCATTCGAGTGTATGGGGTGCCAACTACACTTATCTCATGTCACTGGTGAGGGGCATGGACCATATATATATATATAATCATTTTTATTTATTAAGTCTAAACAATCAGTGCTACTTTGGATATTATTCAAAGTTCAAAGCAAATTTTAATACCTAAGTATGTGTACTTTATACAACCCTGAGATTCATCTCCTTACAGGCAACCACAAAACAAAGAAATGCAATAAAACCCATTAAAACAAAAGAAGACTGTCAAACACCCAACGTACAGAGAGAGAGAGAAAAAAATGAATTGTACTAACAATAAAAGCAAGCAAACGCTATTTGGAACTGATGTCCACAATGCCAGGTATCACTGCAGCTGATCCAGAAGTCCACTAGTTGCAGTCCACAACCTCAGTCCAGTTGAGAGACAAGGAAGCTCCACAGAGTAGCGAACGAAACTGGACCATCCGTTGCCCCTGACCCTGACACCCAGACCATTTCAATCTGGCCCAGTGCATAAATCATCTGAACCTCGCATCATTCCTTGCTCTCAGAGTCAGGCTCTGTCACTAGCACCCGACTTTTCCAATTTGGCTTGGCTTTTAAATTGATCAAACCTCAGATCTCTCCTCGTCTCTCCTCGCCTCGGCCGCATCGAATTTCCTCCAAGTCTGCTCCAGCAACTCCAGCCTGGACATGCAGCAACCATCCTGCCCCAGTGAGACTCCAGTCACACCGCAAAAACACCAGATCGTACAGGCGACTCAGCTCAACTCTGACAGGGACGCCTCAGGCCACTGCTTGTAGAGATTGGTTCCCAGAAAGAGTGTAAATAACAAAGTATAAGTTGCTTTCTTTGTTTCAGTGGCCATCAGCAAGCTGTCGATCAAGCCAATAAGTAGCACCATCTTAAACCAGAACATCACTCACAAGCAAATATGATTCAGTCAGCAATGAAACTATTTAAAAGCAGCTAGCACCTATGAAGGAATAGTGCACTTTGCTTTTGCCACATTGGTAAGTTGGAACTGGAATTGGTTTATAGTTGTCACATGCAATGAAATACAGTGAAAAGCCTGTCTTGCATACTGTTCATACAGATAAAATCACAACACAGTGCATTGAGGTAAAACAAAGTAAAGCAATAACAATGCAGAATAAAGTGTAATAGTAACAAAGAAATCACAGTGTAGGCAGACAATAAGGTGTAAGATCATATTGAAGCAGATTGTGAAGTCATAGAAGGGTACCATTTAATAGTGTTACAACAGCAGGAGAGAAGCTGTTCTTGAGACAGTGGTACATGCATTTAGGCTTTTGTATCTTCTGATTGATGGAAGAACTTGAATTATGGTCCTTAGATGATCACTCCAGGGTCTTCAAAAGCTCCTCCATTCTTGGATAAACAATGAATTTTCAGCAAGGTCAAATGAGATCAACAAGAGATTGGAGGTCCTATTTGAGGATAACAGAGAATAGATGTCATGGTAAGCTGTTTGGCCTCTGTTGTTTGTTGGGCAAATGAGCATAGCTTGGCTCTCAGAACCCACATGTAATGTTTGAAAAAGTTACAATGATCTGTCCAGGATTGGTCCAAAGACACAAAGGGAAGAAAGCAGGAAGAAAGCGGTTGAGGCCGAAGAATATGTTTTGCAGGATAGCAATCTTACCATCCTTGGCTCTTCCATTGATCTCCAAATCTTGCACATTAGGTATATACAATGGACTGATTTTCCCCCCATCTACTATTGCTAACTCTTACTACAAATTGAAATCATTGCTACGCACTCCTTCTTTATGACCCATCACAAGTCTTGATATCTCTCAGAACAGTGATATACATTACCTAAGCATTTTCTTTGTAAGGACCAGCTCTAAAATCAACATCCAGTATCCTTGAGGTCACCATTTTCTAAGGAGAGCACAAAAATGCATAATCAGGAAGTTTAGTTGTGATGGACATTCACTTCCTTTGCTAGTGGACCTCTTGTTTTTTTGTAAAGCTCACTTTCTAAGCATGGCAGCTGCCACTTGTAAGATCAAGCAATTGTAAGTAAACTTCCAACTAATAGTCGTTTAGCTTCTGGTCATAAATGGAAGTAGGTCTTCAGTTATGTAAACATAAATGGCAAGCAGTGATCCATCTGAAGTTAAAACACTATTTAAGGAGTAGCTTTGCTCTGTATATAGCAGATGCTCTGTCTGTAGAAGAAGGATGTTAGTCACTACACCTGGTTTATTACTGCTCAAGAGGTGCAGTGTAAGACAATGACCTATTTAATTTGGCTCATTTCAAAACAAGCCAAATTAAATAATCCATCATATTATACTGCACCTCAGAAAGCTGACAAGTTGGTTAGTTCAAGGAAACTTGCAAACCAGATGGATAATAATATATAGCACATCAAATAACTGATCTGCTAATGTTGGAAGTTTTATGTACTCAGAAGTTAGCTTTCCAGCATTAATGATAGGTAGCTAGGAACTATGCTCCAAATGGTTTTAGAATGTTTGTGTGAAAACAGTATCTGAGGAAATGCTTTGTGTTTTGGAAATGTTTTATAAGACAAAAATCCTCTGTGAGTTTTAAATATGTTTTGAGAATGTTGTTTGGATTTAAAGGTGTATCACTGAAAAAAAATGAACTGTGTTAAAACTACTTTGTTAGCTGGGAGTATCTCCTTGGTAGGGAGAGGAGGACCCACCATTCAAATAGTGGGTATTGGCAGCTAACCTTGCCGAGGAAAATAAACAGTGAAGTGAACTAGTCTTTGAAGACTGGGTAGTGTCATGGTCCGGTCCGTGAAGTCCGCATTCCAGTTCATGATCCGGTCTGTGGGTCTTCCAGCTGTCCCTTGTTTCGGATGGGTTAATTTAACCTGATTTAGTCTTGGGGCTTGGAATATAAGTAGCCTTGGGGTCGAGTGAGGGCTGCTGGTTTGTCTTGTCAAGATCCCCTGGGAGCAACCTGCTGGTGGAAGGCTACAGCGGCCACTTGCCATCTTTAGGCCGCGCTGGAGATCCATCACTTCATGGAGCCTTGCTGTCGGTAGTCGAAGCTGTCTTTGCAGTATGGATTTGGCCGTTTCCTGGGCTAGCTGAGTGGTCATCAGCCACTCTGAGCTAGGTAGGGATCTGGCTGTTTCCGTAGCTAGCCGAGGTTGCTGGCCATAACTGCGACTCGGAGCAACCCCAATGCAGAGATGGAACTGTCTGTCATTCTTCGGTGTTTGTCTCTTCTTGTCCTCGCCTCCGTGGGGTAAGTCAGTCTGTTCTGCCATTGCTCTGCAGGGAGATCTGTCTTGTCTCATCCTCGCCTCTGTAGGGTAAGTCTGGCTGTTCTGCCATTACCCAACGGATGGACCTGTCCCACCTTGGTGTGGAGATAAAGTTGAGTCCCGGTTTGTCTAAGGATAAGTCCCAGCTCTATGTTGATGTACAGTTCCCAGTCTGTCTCCAAGCTCCAGCCTCTGAGTTATCAGCTTCCGCATTCCAAGACCCCAGCCTGCAGCCGCAAGCCCCCCGCCACGTCCTGTCCTGTAGCCATGTCATGTCCTTGCCTAGTTCTGGGGTCCGAGCCTGAGGCAAGACTCAGGTTCTGGGTCCTTGTCCAGTCTCTGGCTCAGAGTCCAAGCCTTGTGTCCTAGTCCATGGTTCCTAGTCCTGGTCCCGCTTTCCCAAGCCCAGGCTCCTAGTTCATGGTTCCTTGTCCGGGTTCCCTGTCTAGTGCATGTCCTAGCCCAAGTCTGTGTTCTTGTCCCTGCTCCTTGTCTGTATCCAGTCATGTCCCTACTCTGGTCAAGTCCTGTTCCTAGTACTTCAGTGTCTGTGTCCTGCAATTGGGTCTGCCATCAGCTCCCCTTTTATGACAGGTAGTTACAGTATAATTTTCCTTTAGTGAGAGCACTCGTTGCTACTCATTTGCTAGCTCTAATAGAAGTCAAGATAGTTGCTGTTCAAGCCTTGATTTCAACATTCACTCCAGCCTGTCTATTACATTGAGACAATATTCTCATGCAGAGTATTGGAAGTATAGATTTGTGTGGCCTAATCTAAGTGGTAGTTAGAATGATAAGCAAGCTCACTTTCCTAACAGCACCCCTATCATGCTATGTTGGTACCAGGCAGTCAATTTGTCCTGACAGTCCAGATGTTACTGAAAACCTGACCCTTCCATATGTGGTTTCTTGGGTTAGTGCTGCTTGAGGTCCTTTTCCATGAATGCCTCGAGTACCTTCAGTGGACAATCAACTGTCAGTTTTCATCTGTGTTTTAGCCACTGCAGTGTCACCTCACAAAAGAAGTGCCTATTACATGTTGCTATAGGAAGTGTGAGCCTTTGCAGTCTAATAGAGATAAAAAGTTGTACAGCATGAAAAAAATTATTTTTGCCTACCATGCCCATGTCAACCTTTTTTTATCATCTACGCAGAGTCATAGAACAGTACAATACAGAAACAGGCCCTTCAGCCCATCTAGTCTGTGCCAAACCAATAATCTGCCAAGTCCCATCAACTTGCACCTGGACCATAACCTTCCATACACCTCTCATCCATGTACATATCCAATTTCTCTTCAAATTTGACTAAGGACCTTGTCCTCAATACCTCCTTGTGCAATTGGAGTCTCGATTTCCTCACCTGCAGACCCCCAGTCAGTTCAGATTGGTGTCAACATCTCCTTCACAATCTCTGTCAGCACAGGTGACCACAAGTTTGTGTGCTCATCCCCTGCTCTACTCGCTTTACACTTATGACCGTGAGGCCTAGCACAGCTCAAAACACTATATTTAAGTTTGCTGATGACACCACTGTTGTTGGTTGAATCAATGGTGGTGATGAATCAGCATATAGGAGGGAGATACAAAATCTGGCTGAGTGGTGCCATAACAACAATTTATTTTTCCATGTCAGTGAGACCAGGAAGCTGATTATTAAATTCAGGAGGAGGAAACCAGAGGCCCATGAGCCAGTATCATCTGGCGATCAGAGGTGGAGAGAGTCAGCAACTTTAAATTCCCAAACACGATGAATTCTGCAGATGCTGGAAATTCAAGCAACACACATCAAAGTTGCTGGTGAACGCAGCAGGCCAGGCAGCATCTCTAGGAAGAGGTACAGTCGATGTTTCAGGCCGAGACCCTTCGTCAGGACTAACTGAAGGAAGAACTAGTAAGAGATTGGAAAGTGGGAGGCGGAGATCCAAAACAATAGGAAAAGACAGGAGGGGGAGGGATGGAGCCAAGAGCTTGGATAACTTCTGCTAATGCCCCACCTCCCTCCCCTTGTACCCATCCATTATTTATATACACTCATTCTTTCTCTCTCTCTCTTTTTCTCCCTCTGACTATACCCCTTGCCCATCCTCTGGGTTTTTCCCCCCCTCCCCCTTTTCTTTCTCCCAGGGCCTCCTGTCCCATGATCCTCTCATATCCCTTTTGCCAATCAACTGTCCAGCTCTTGGCTCCATCCCTCTCCCTCCTTTCAGTTAGTCCTGAAGAAGGGTCTCGGCCTGAAACATTGACTGTACCTCTTCCTAGAGATGCTGCCTGGCCTGCTGCGTTCACCAGCAACTTTGATGTCTGTAACTTTAAATTTCTTCGTGTTATTACTTCAGAGGACACATCCAGGGCCCAGCACGTAGGTGCCATTATGAAGAAAGCATGGCAGCACCTCTACTTCCCTAGAAGTTTGCAAAGATTCAGTTAAGACTTTGACAAACCTCTATAGATATGTAGTGGAAAGTATATTGACTGACTGCTTCACAGCCTGGTATGGAAACACCAATGCTCTTGAACAGAAAATCCTACAAAAAGTATGGACACAGTCCAGTGGAAATCAGCATCCATCATCAAGTACCTCCACCACCCAGGTTATGCTCTCTTCTCACTGTGGACATCAGGAAGAAGATACTGGAGCCTCAGGACTCACACCACCAGGTTCACGAACAGTTATTACCCCTCAACCATCAGGCTGTTGAACCAGAGAGGACAACTTCATTCAACTTCACTCGCCCCATCATTGAAAAGTTCCCATAACCTATGGACTCATTTTCAAGGACTCTTCACCTCATGCTCTCTATATTTATTGGGTATTTATTTATTTACCTTATTTTTGTGTTTGCACAGTTTGTCTTTTGGACACTGGTTCCCCACCTTGTTGGGTGTAGTCTTCCATTAATTCTGTTCTGGTTATTGAGTTTACTGAGTGTGCCTGCAAGAGAATGAATCCCAGGGTTATATATGGTGACATACGTGTGTAATGCTCAGCTATATTGGCTCGTATCTATTTAGGGGAAACCCCGTCTGCAGCCCAACCTTGTCTCCCGGTTACGTTGGTTGCTGTGCAAATGCCACCGGATTCGGCTTCAAACATCAATCACCAGCCAGCACACACCATACGTTTTACCAATTACACTTTTTAAATCTTATTAGGACTATGAGATTAATAGAGGTACAATGAAAAAAAGGTGCCAGATTTATCAAAGTTCAATTTCTTCGTGCACACACAGTTGGAGCTCAGGACCTCCTGACCTCCTTTCTTCCCCCTGCGATCCACTTGGACCCCTTCGACTCGCAGCTCGGGACCACTCAAACTGATTGACCAGCGCACTCCCAGCACGTCTGTCGTCCTCACGGTCTCCCCTCCAACTCCCCGTCAATAACCCCGTTTCCCAACCATATGAGACAGCATATCACCCCAAGAAAAAATAACAGGGACACCCATTGGCTCATTTGCTCTATTATCAAACATATAACCCAAGCAAACTGCTAGCTAGAGACTTCCTCATCATTTAACATAACAAAGAAGCCATTTTAATTAACATGTGCAGTAACATAAAAGATTAACATGACAAAGAAGCCATTTTGTTTAACACAAGCAGCAACATACAAGAAACCCCTTACACATGTACTTTGATAATAAATGTACTTGATATTAGAAATGGACCCTGCATCCACCACTGGTGCTGACAGCTCATTCTGCACTCTCACCACCCTTTGAATGAGAAAGTTTCCCTTAATGTTCCCCTTAAACATTTCACCTTTCACTCTTAAATCATGACCTCTAGTTGTAGTCTCAGCCAACTTCAGTGGACAAGCCTGCTTGCACTTACCCTGTCTATACCCTTCATAATTTTGTACAGTTCTATCAAATCTCCCCTCAATCTTCCATGTTCTAGATAATAAAATCCTAACCTATTCAACCTTTCACTATAATTCAGGTCCTCAAGTCCTGGCAACATTCTTGTAAATTTCTGGACACATCTCACACTTGTCTGCATTAAATGGCATCTGCCAGTTTTTCAGTCCATTTTTCCAGCTGTTCCAGATCCCGCTGCAAGCTCTGATAGTTTTCCTCATTGCCCAATACACCTCCAGTCTTGGTGTCATCCGCAAATTTGCTGATCTAGTTTACCGCAATGTCATCCAAATCATTGATATAGATGACAAACAATAACAGACCCAGTACCAATCCCTGCAGCACATGACTAATCCAAGGCCTTCAGTCAGAGAGGTAACCAACTACAACCACTCTCTGGCTTCTTCTGGGTCCAATCCAGTTTACTACCTCACCTTGAATGCCAAGTAACTGAACCAACTTCTCATACAGGACCTGGTCAAGGCCTTGCTAAAGCCTCTGTAGATGAGATCCACTGCTTTGCCTTCATCAACTTTCCAGGTAGGTACCTCAAAAGACTCTACAAGATTGGTTAGACATGACTAACCACACACAAAGCCACGTTGACTATCCCTAATCAATCCCTGTCTATCCAAATATTTATATATCCAGTCCCTTCAAATACCTTCCAATAACTCTCCCATTACTGATGTCAGACTCACCAGCCTGTAATTTGCTAGCTTATTCTGAGAGCCTTTCTTAAATATTAGAACAATATTGGCTATTTTCCAATTCTCTGGCACCACAGCCGTATCTCTAAATGTTTAAAATATCTCTGCTGGGGCCACTGCAATTTCTGCACAAGCCTCCCAGAAGGTCTGAGGGAACACCTTGTCATGCCCTGGGGCTTTATTCATCCTAATTTGCCTCAAGATAGCAAATATCTTCTCCTCTGTAATCTGTGTAGGATCCATGACCTTGCTGCTGCTTTACCTCACATCTATAGACTCTCTGTCCACCTCACAAGTAAATACAGATGCAAAAAATCCATTTAATATCTCCCCCACCTCTTTTGGCTCCTCACATAGATTACCACTCTGATCTTCCAGAGGACCAATTTTGTCCTTTGCTGTCCTTTTGATTTAAATATGTCTGTAGAAGCCCTTGGGATTCTTTTTCACATTGTCTGCTAGAGTAACCTCATGTCTTATTCTCCTGATTTCTTTCTTAAATGTTCTCTTACATTTCTTATACTCCTCAAATACCTCATTTATTCCTGCCTTCTTATATCTGCTATACAACTCATTCTTTTTCATTACCTTGGCTCTCAAAATATCTCTCGAAAAGCATGGTTCCATAAACCTGTTATCATTGCTTTTTATTCTGACAGGAACGTACAAACTCTGTATTCTCAAAATTTCACTTTTGAAAGCCTCCCATTTACCAAGTACACCTTTGCCAGAAAACCTACCCAAATCCACACTTGCCAGATCCTTTCTGATACTATCAAAATTGGCCTTTCCCCAATTTAGAATCTCAGTTTGAGGACCAGACCTATTCTTTCCCATAATTACCTTGAAACTAATGGCATTATGATCACTCGATGCAAAGTGTTCACCTACACAAACTTCAGACACCTGTCCTGTCTCATTCCCTAATAGGCGATCTAGTATCACACTCCCACTAGATGGGAGTTCTATGTACTGATTAAGAAAACTTCCCTAAACTCTTTCTCATTCAGCCCTTTTTCAGTATAGGAGTCCCAGTCAATATGTCGAAAGCTAAAATCACCTACTGTCACAACCTTATGTTTCTTGTAACAGTCTGTGATCTCTCAACACATTTGCTCTAAATCCCACAGACTGTTGGGTGGTCTACAATATAATCCCATTAATGTTGCCACACCTTCCTTATTCCTCAGTTCCACCCATAAAGCCTCAGTAGACGAGCTCTGCAGTCTGTTCTGACTGAGCACTGCCACAACATTTTCCTTGATTAGAAACATAGAAACATAGAAAATAGGTGCAGGAGTAGGCCATTCGGCCCTTCGAGCCTGCACCGCCATTTATTATGATCATGGCTGATCATCCAACTCAGAACCCCGCCCCAGCCTTCCCTCCATACCCCCTGACCCCCATAGCCACAAGGGCCATATCTAACTCCCTCTTAAATATAGCCAATGAACTGGCCTCAAATGTTTCCTGTGGCAGAGAATTCCACAGATTCACCATTCTCTGTGTGAAGTAGTTTTTCCTAATCTCAGTCCTAAAAGGCTTCCCCTCTATCCTCAAACTGTGGCCCCTCGTTCTGGACTTCCCCAACATCGGGAACAATCTTCCTGCATCTAGCCTGTCCAATCCCTTTAGGATCTTATACGTTTCAATCAGATCCCCCCTTAATTTTCTAAATTCCAACGAGTACAAGCCCAGTTCATCCAGTCTTTCTTCATATGAAAGTCCTGCCATCCCAGGAATCAATCTGGTGAACCTTCTTTGTACTCCCTCTATGGCAAGGATGTCTTTCCTCAGATCAGGGGACCAAAACTGCACACAATTCTCCAGGTGTGGTCTCACCAAGGCCTTGTACAACTGCAGTAGTACCTCCCTGCTCCTGTACTCGAATCCTCTCGCTATAAATGCCAGCATACCATTCGCCTTTTTCACCGCCTGCTGTACCTGCATGCCCACTTTCAATGACTGGTGTATAACGACACCCAGGTCTCGTTGCACCTCCCCTTTTCCTAATCGGCCACCATTCAGATAATAATCTGTTTTCCGATTTTTGCCACCAAAGTGGATAACCTCACATTTATCCACATTAAATTTCATCTGCCATGAATTTGCCCACTCACCCAACCTATCCAAGTCACTCTGCATCCTCTTAGCATCCTCCTCACAGCTAACACTGCCACCCAGCTTCGTGTCATCCGCAAACTTGGAGATGCTGCATTTAATTCCCTCATCCAGGTCATTAATATATATTATAAACAACTGGGGTCCCAGCACTGAGCCTTGCGGTACCCCACTAGTCACTGCCTGCCATTCTGAAAAGGTCCCGTTTATTCCCACTCTTTGCTTCCTGTCTGCTAACCAACTCTCCACCCACACCAATACCTTACCCCCAATACCGTGTGCTTTAAGTTTGCACACTAATCTCCTGTGTGGGACCTTGTCAAAAGCCTTTTGAAAATCCAAATATACCACATCCACTGGTTCTCCCCTATCCACTCTACTAGTTACATCCTCAAAAAATTCTATGAGATTCGTCAGACATGATTTTCCTTTCACAAATCCATGCTGACTTTGTCCGATCATTTCACCGCTTTCCAAATGTGCTGTTATCACATCCTTGATAACTGACTCCAGCAGTTTCCCCACCACCGACGTTAGGCTAACCGGTCTATAATTCCCCGGTTTCTCTCTCCCTCCTTTTTTAAAAAGTGGAGTTACATTAGCCACCCTCCAATCCTCAGGAACTAGTCCAGAATCTAACGAGTTTTGAAAAATTATCACTAATGCATCCACTATTTCTTGGGCTACTTCCTTAAGCACCCTGGGATGCAGACCATCTGGCCCTGGGGATTTATCTGCCTTCAATCCCTTCAATTTACCTAACACCACTTCCCTACTAACATGTATTTCGCTCAGTTCCTCCATCTCACTGGACCCTCTGTCCCCTACTATTTCTGGAAGATTATTTATGTCCTCCTTAGTGAAGACAGAACCAAAGTAATTATTCAATTGGTCTGCCATGTCCTTGCTCCCCATAATCAATTCACCTGTTTCTGTCTGCAGGGGACCTACATTTGTCTTTACCAGTCTTTTCCTTTTTACATATCTATAAAAGCTTTTACAGTCCATTTTTATGTTCCCTGCCAGTTTTCTCTCATAATCTTTTTTCCCCTTCCTAATTAAGCCCTTTGTCCTCCTCTGCTGAACTCTGAATTTCTCCCAGTCCTCAGGTGAGCCATTTTCTCTGGCTAATTTGTATGCTTCTTCTTTGGAATTGATACTATCCCTAATTTCTCTTGTCAGCCACGGGTGCACTACCTTCCTTGATTTATTCTTTTGCCAAACTGGGATGAACAATTGTTGTAGTTCATCCACGCAACCTTTAAATGCTTGCCATTGCATATCCACCGTCAACCCTTTAAGTGTCATTTGCCAGTCTATCTTAGCTAATTCACATCTCATACCTTCAAAGTTACCCCTCTTTAAGTTCAGAACCTTTGTTTCTGAATTAACTATGTCACTCTCCATCTTAATGAAGAATTCCACCATATTATGGTCACTCTTACCCAAGGGGCCTCTCACGACAAGATTGCTAATTAACCCTTCCTCATTGCTCAAAACCCAGTCCAGAATAGCCTGCTCTCTGGTTGGTTCCTCGACATGTTGGTTCAAAAAACCATCCCGCATACATTCCAAGAAATCCTCTTCCTCAGCACCTTTACCAATTTGGTTCACCCAATCTACATGTAGATTGAAGTCACCCATTATAACTGCTGTTCCTTTATTGCACACATTTCTAATTTCCTGTTTAATACCATCTCCGACCTCACTACTACTGTTAGGTGGCCTGTACACAACTCCCACCAGCGTCTTCTGCCCCTTAGTGTTATGCAGCTCTACCCATATCGATTCCACATCTTCCCGGCTTATGTCCTTCCTTTCTATTACGTTAATCTCTTCTTTAACCAGCAACGCCACCCCACCTCCCCTTCCTTCATGTCTATCCCTCCTGAATATTGAATATCCCTGAACGTTGAGCTCCCACCCCTGGTCACCCTGGAGCCATGTCTCTGTGATCCCAACTATATCATAATCATTAATAACAATCTGCACTTTCAATTCATCCACCTTATTACGAATGCTCCTTGCATTGATACACAAAGCCTTCAGGCGCTTTTTTACAGCTCTCTTAGCCCTTATACAATTATGCTGAAAAGTGGCCCTTTTTAATGCTTGCCCTGTATTTGTCGGCCTGCCACTTTTATTTTTCTCCATCGTACTTTTTGTTTCTTACCCTCACTTTACACCCCTGTCTCTCTGCACTGGTTCCCATCCCCCTGTAGTGAACTAACCTCCTCACGTCTAGCCTCTTTAATTTGATTCCCACCCCCCAACCATTCTAGTTTAAACTCACCTCAGTAGCCCCCGCTAATCTCCCTGCCAGGATATTGGTCCCCCTAGGATTCAAGTGCAACCCGTCCTTTTAGTAATGCTACCCCTCCTCCTTTAATCCCTCTTACTTTATCACATCTAAAACATCACAACTCTGGAACATTGAGCTGCCAGTCTTGCCCCTCTTGCAACTAGTTCTCACTAAAGTCTACAATGTCATAATTCCATGTGCTGATCCATGCTCTGAGCTCATCCGCCTTTCCTGCAACGCTTCTTGCATTGAAATGGACACAGCTCCGAACATTAGTCCAATCACGCTCGACCTTCTCATTCCTGATCTTGTATGTAGGCTTGACACCATCTTCCTCCACAATCAACCCTACTATCTGTCTGGCGTTCTGGTTCCCATCCCCCTGCAACTCTAATTTAAACCCTTCCATGCAGCACTAGCCAACCTTCCCACTAGGATATTAGTCCCCCTCCAGGTCAGGTGTAAATTATCCCTTCCGTACAGGTCCCACCTTGCATGGAAGAGAACCCAATGATCCAAAATCTTAAGCTCTCCCCCCTACAGGAATTCCTTAGCCACGTGTTAAACTATGAACTTCCTATTTCTGGCCTCACTAGCACATGGCACAGATAGCAATCTTTAGATCGCATCCCTGGAGACCCTGTCCTTTAACTTATCACGTAACATCCTGAACTCACTTTGCAGGGCCTTGTCACCCATCCTCTTCGTATCACCGGTACCCACCTTGACCATGAGAAATGGCTGCTCACCCTCTCATGTGGATTTGATCCATGATGACTCTGAGCCTGGCACCCAGGAGGCAACAAACCTTCTGTGAATCTCATTCTCATCCTTTCTGTTCCCCTAATCGATGAATCCTCTATCCCGACAGATTGCCTCTTCTCCCCTGGCCCTCCCTTCTGAGCCAACAGCCATATTCACTGCCATGGACCTTACTGCAGCAGCTTTCCTCTGCTACACCACCTCCCCGCAACAGTATCCAAAGCAGTATACCTGCTGTTGAGGGGAATGGCCATGGAATACTTATCCACTTCCCCACTCCTGACAGTCACCTAGTTACCTGTGTCCTATACCTTGGGTGTAACTACCTCCCTGTATGTCTTGTCTATTAACCTTTCAGCCTCCCAAATGATCCGAAGTTCATCCAGTTCCAGCTCCAATTCGTTAACATGGTCTGTTAGAAGCCACAGCTGGATGCACTTCTCGCAGGTGTGGTTGTTAGGGACACCTTCTGCCTTCCCACATCCCAGAAAAAGAGAATTCCAGTGGTCTGCCTGGCATTCCCACTGCTTTAAATGTGCCTATACCTCTCCTCGTTGAAGCCTCGATGAGCCAAGTCCTGAACTCCCACTCCAACAGAATGGCCACACCACTTAAACCTAGTTTCTTTTTATTAGTCCTTACCAAGTACCTAATTATGTGCAATCTAATGTCTCCTCAGGACTGTGGCATGCAAAATGTGTCAACTGGCCCTGCTCGCTTCTTTTAAACTCTCTCACCCTTGGTGCAATCCGATGTCTCCTCAGGAATGTGAAGCGTAAAATGTGCCGACTGGTCCTGTTTGCCTTTTTTAAACTCTCTGTCCCTCGATGCAATCCAATGACTCCTCGGCACTGTGGTGATTTCCCTCAGTCGCTTCTTTTAAACTCTCTCTCCCTCTACGCAATCCATAAGACCATACACCCATAAGAGATGGGAGCAGAATTAGGCCAGTTGGCCCATCACCATTTTGTCATGGCTGATCCAACTTTCCTCTCAGCCTCAATCTCCTGCCCTCTTCTCATATTTCTTCATGCCCTGAACAGTCAAGAATCAAACTCTGCCTTAAAGACTTGGCTTCTACAACTGTCTGTGCCAAAGAAATTCCACAGATTCACCACTCTCTGGCTAAAGAAATTCCACCTCATCTTTGTTCTAAAAAGACACCCCTCTATTCTGAGGCTGTGTTCTCGGGACTGGCGCACGTTGTGTGCTGACAGCACCCGTTCGCTTCTCCCTGCCCCCCTCTCTCTATGCAGTCTGACGTGAATCCCATTAGCTGGTGTTAATCCTGTACTATTCAAATATCTAAATGGCTCTTAAGCACAGTGATTACATCTGATTCCAAGTTTTGTCTGACAGTGAACTCTGGATGTCAATCATTTTGTGTACAAAATAACTTTTCCCTCAAATTTCCTTTAAAAATCCTTCCTCTCACCTTAAACCCATGCACTCATGCTCTCGATACCTCTACTAAGGGATAAGGATCTGTCTCTCCACCATCAAGGCCATCTTCAAAAGGTGAAGCCTCATTGGGGACCTTCACCACTTGGAACATGCCTTCTTCTCATTGCTATCTTCAGGAAGGAGATACAGGAGCTTGAAGACTCACAGTCATTGTTCTAGGAACAGCTTCTTCCCCTTTGCCATCAGATTTCTGAATGGTCCATGAATCTATGAAATATGAACCCTCACTATTTCCTTATTTTATTTTCCCATCCTTTAATAATTTCTTGGTCTTCCTTTATTGAATTCTAAAACATTCCTAATTTTCAGGCTCACTGCTTTTGCTGGTAATTGTACATCATTACCACAGGTTTCAAAGCTCAAAGTAAATTTTATTATCAAAGGTCATATATGTCACCATATACAACCGTGTGGGCATACTCAACAAATCTATAAAATAGTAACTATAAAAGAATCAATGAAAGATCGCCCAACTAGAGTGCAGAAGACAACAAACTGTGCAAATACAAAAAGAAGAAAAATAATAATAATATATAAGCAATATATAATGAGAACATGAGATGAAGAGTCCTTGAAAGTGAGTCCATAGGTTGTGAGAACAGAGCAATTTTAATAGCTTAAATTTATCTTGTAACCTTTGGTGTATCTTTGTGTAATATTTGTTTAAGTGGTAGCTATTTGTTCTGCACCATGATATTAAATAGCATAGTTTGCCAATCAACCTTAGCCTGCCTACCTGGCTCTTATTTCTTGATAACTTTCTATTTTAGTTTAAAAACTCTGACAATGAGATCAAACCAACTTAGCAATTAATTGTCCCTTTAATTCATCCACCTCATACTGGATTTGTAATGTCTTTAAATTTGTCCTTTAAACATTTTCCATGTTCTGTACCTAACTTCTGTTTGATTTATTTCCACTGCTTATTTATTTTGCTTACAGCATTTATAACTCGCTTTGCTTCTCTCCTTCTGAGATTCCTCTCAGATCAATTACTGTGGTAGGTTAAACTATCTCCCAAAGGATGAATTAAAAACCCCCAACTGTGACTTACATACGTTGACTCTCTCTCCCATGTGCACCCAAGGCATATAGACGAAGCTGTTAACTGGTTATAAAAACAAGCAGAAAGAGAACTGAATTTTTATTCCAAATGAATGATATATATTGCAGGTACATTAAGAAGTACTTCAAGATCCTGATCAAAAAGGCGCAACAGCGCCTTTATTTCCTGCGGAGCATCAAGAAAACTCACCTCTGTCCCAGGATACTGACGGACTTTTACCGCTGTACCATTGACAGCATACTCACCAATTGCATCTCAGTGTGGTATGGTAATTGTCCCATATCAGACCGCAAAGCACTCCAGCGTGTGGTGAAAACTGCCCAGCGGATTATCGGCACCCAATTGCCCACCATTGAGAACATCTACCATAAACGCTGCCTGGGCAGGGCGAAAAGCATTATCAAGGATGCATCTCACCCTAACCATGACTTTTTACCCTCTTCCCATCTGGTAGGTGCTACAGGAGCCTCCACTCCCTCACCAGCAGGCACAAGAAGAGCATCTTCCCTGAGGCTGTGACCCTGCTGAACCTCACATCACAGAGCTAAGCAGTATTGCACCCATATTGTACTGTCTCAGTACTTTTATATTTGCATGCTGTATCACTTACTTTTTATTCGCAATTATTTTGTAAATAACACTGTTCTGTGCAATTCTGGTCAGATGCTAACTGCATTTCATTGGCTTTGTATCTGTACTCGGCACAATGACAATAAAGTTGAATCTAGTCTAATCTAAAAAGTATTACCGACAATGAATTCTACACCACAATGCAAGGTTTATGTACTGTTTGGGTAGAAGCTTTGAAAAGCACTTCTGTTTAAAAATTTCATAGTGCTTTGTTAGTTATGTTCCACACAACCCCATTTCAAGAATCCTTCCTCCTTCACTTTCTTCCATGGTCCACTCTCCTCTCCACTATCAGATTCCATCTTCCCTAGCCATTTATTTTTCCAACCCACCTAGCTTCACCTGTCACCTTCCAGCTAGTCCTCCTTCCTTGCCAGTCTTGAAGAAGGGACTGGACATGAAACATCGACTGTTTATTCATTTCCATAGGTGCTGCCTGACCTGCTGAGTTCCTCCAGCATTTTGGGCATGTTGCTCTGGATTTCCAGCATTTGCAAAATTTTTCAAGGTTATGATAAAATATAATTGAAAATTGGGTATTTTATGTGAGCCCAGGAAATGCTGTGATTTACTGTCCAGGATCTCTGTACATTTAACAAGTTCATCCTGGGCATCTGCACTTGATATGAACCATTGAATACTTCTTCTGGTATTTTCATTCTCATATTTGTGGCCTTTACATTCCAGGGCAATCAGGCCAGAACCGAATTCACATTAGCCTGCTTTAGCATGGCCGAAGGGAGATCTTCCAGAGCAGATCTGAGGCTGACTCAGAGAGCCTGACTTGGCAAAGTGCCCTTTAAATTCATCTCTTAATTGGCTCCCCCTCATGTTCTCCAGTCCAGTTCTGCCCAAACGTGCAAACCCACCTAACCACCTTATCTCTCCTCTTTCCCCAACACCGTATTCAATCTGTCTACTCATTATCCACTTGCCTACTGATTTCTTGACCTGGGATAACATCCATATTGAACATAAAATCCTCTCTATTAACTCATAGCAGCCTTGATCACTAATCATGACCACCAGCCTCAGCTCTGGGTACAATTTGCTGTCATAGGATCCTGATCCAATAACTACAAATGCTATTAAATATTGAAAGGACTGGCTACATAGAGTGGACATGGAGAGGATGTTTCCTATAGTGGGGAAGCTGAGGACCAGAGGACACAGCCTCAGAATAGAAGGGTAGCTCTTTAGAATAGAGGTGAAGAGGAATTCCTTTTGCCAGTGGATCGTGAATTTGTAGAACTCAGTGGTTGTGGAGGCCATATTACTGGGTATATTTAAAGTAGAGAATGTTAGATTCTTGATTAGCAAGGCCATCAAAGATTATGGGGAGAAGGTAGGAGGGTGGGGTTGAGAGGGAAACTAAATCAGCCATGATCAACACGTGAAGCATAATCAATGGACCAAATGGCTTAATTAATCTCTTCTGTCCAATGGTCTCAAATTCAGAGTATTAAGTTTTAATGCTGTAAAGAGTGCTGTGAGCATTAGAACTGGGAATCTCCAGATGCCTGTATTATAATGAATAGAATGTGCAATCAGTTGAAATTTATTTCCAAAGCACAGCCCAGTGTCAGTGATCTCCCATTCTCCCACTTCATACAGTGGGGCTGCCTTGGGCCACTATTGTTCTTCCAAGGCACGAGAATATTGGACACAAACAGCACATGACTCTGATGAATTCAATCATCTCTTAAAAAAGCTATATAAAATGATTTTGTATTTTCATCAGTCTTTCCATGAGGCCCCTCTTGGCAAAGTTATACAAAGCTGAACTGTGATAGTGAAAATGGGGATCACAGCCCCCCCAGAAAGAAAGACAATTTGACCTTCAAGTCAGACTGCCTTGAATGAAGTGAAATACTCACTGCCCGTGTTCTCCAGGCGAAGCACAGAGAGGTGGAGGGCCTGGTCTCCATTCTTCAGGTAAAGCCGGCTACTAAATTAGAGGGCCAATCCAATCATGTATTAGCATTTGAACATCATGAGACTGTCATCAGTCTTGTATTACACACTGAGTGATATTGCCCAGCAGGCTCTGCAGCCTTTGTGTGTGTGTGTGTATATAACAACACATGGAGACAGGTTTATGCTTCAGTTACTGGAAATAAACTATGTGTGGATGGAGTTTCCAATCTCTTTAGCCAACCAGCTTATATATAAAAAAAAATCCACTGCATTGCAGATGAACATGTTATTCTATGGATGAGACCACCAGGGTCCTGTAGATATGACTGTCTCTCTTTATCCAGCCTCAATCCTTCAGTGATACAAATGTACTGGCAAATTGTGCAGAGCCAGCTTCTATGAATACCCTCTAGAGATTTGTACTTACTGGTAATGCAGTTTAATTTTTAAGCAGCTAAAACAAGTTAACAACTGTAAGCTCCAGTATTTTAATGTCAGCCCATGGTCTGCTCAGCTGTGAATGCAAGAAGTGAACAGCACACGAACAGGCCCTTTCCACTCATCTTGTCTATGCCAATTGGGATGCATTTAGACTTGTATCCCTCTATGACTTCCCAATTTAAATACCTGAATAAATTACCTCTTAAACATTGTGATTGTATGTAGTGTTTAGTAAAGGGGATGCTCCCTGGATGTCTTTCAGGAAAACCAAGGGATAAGGAACCAGCAGATATTTTATTCAGTCTCAGCATGGCTGGAGTAATTTGTATGTGACTGATACTTTTGACAAAATGTTTGACACTTCTCTTTCTGGAATATTGAGGACTGGTCACTTCTGTTAGCAGTGAGTTGAGACTTGTTTCTAATATTTCTCCCTACTCAAAGTCAACTTTGTACTGGACTCTGAGTAAAGGCTCATGGATTTCAAAATTCAGAGTGGATTCTTGTTTTTTCCACCCAACCAGCCTTCTTAGCACAAATATTATGCAGTTTATTTCACTGAAAATGAGATGACACATGTGACAGAGTCAAGATTACAGTGTAGAGAACATCAATAAACCTGAACTTTGCATCTATTGAAAGTAGTGTTTGTACAAAATGAGTAAAACTCAGAGCAAAGGGGGTAATGCAGCAATCAAAACTAAAATAAATAGTAAGTTTATCCAAAACACTGAAGCAGTGATGATATCTTCCTAATTTAGCACAGAAAAGATAGAGCTTTAATTAAGATAATATATATGTAGTCAAGACAAGTGTCATTTTTTGTCCTATACATCAGTGACCAAAACTGCACAGTATGTTGAGACCTTAGAGTAGGCACTGGTGAGGCCCCACTTGAGTATTGTGAACAGTTCTAGGGCCCTCATCTCAGAAAGGATGTACTGAAACTGGAGAGGGTTCAAAGGAGGTTCATGAAAATGATTCCAGGTTTGAACAGCTTGTCATATGAAGAGTGTTTGATGGCTCTGGGCCTGTATTCACTGGAATTCAGAAGAATGAGGGGTGACTTCATTGAAGCCTATCAAATGGTGAAAAGCCTTGAAAAAGTGGGTGTGGAGAGGATGTTTCCTATGGTGGGAGAGTCTAAGGCCGAGGACACAGCCTCCGAATAGAGGGGCATTCCTTTAGAATGGAGATGAGGAGGAATTTCTTTAGCCAGAGTGTGGTGAATCTGCAATTTGTTGCCATAGGCAACTGAAGGCAAAGTCATTGGGTATATTTAAGGCAAAGGTTGATAGATTCTTGATTAGTCAGGGCATGAAAGTACATGGGTTCAAGGCAGGAGACTGGGTCTGAGTATCATCTAGATCATTGATATAGATGACAAATAACAAAGGGCCCCAGCACTGATCCTGGTGGCACACCACTAATCACCAGCCTCCAGTCAGAGAGACAGCCATCTAATACCACTCTGGCTTATGTCACATAGCCGATATCTAATGTAATGGATCAGCCATGATGAAATGGCAGAGCAGACTCCATGGGCCAAATGGCCTAATTCTTCTCCTATGTCATATGGTCTTATGATATTAATACTCCAAATTAGGCCTTACCAATGTCTTATACAACTTCAACATAACATTCCACTCCTGTACTCAATATATTGATTTATGAAAGCCAATGTGCTAAAAGTTCTTTTATGACCCTATCTAGCCATGACACCACTTCAACAAATTATGGACCTGCATTCCCATATCCCTTTGTTCTACCACAGTGCTCAGTGCCCTACCC
The DNA here is from genome assembly GCF_030028105.1 of Mobula birostris. Classification (NCBI taxonomy): domain Eukaryota; kingdom Metazoa; phylum Chordata; class Chondrichthyes; order Myliobatiformes; family Myliobatidae; genus Mobula; species Mobula birostris. The sequence goes on along the minus strand of NC_092373.1, from coordinate 121,565,674 downwards.
TGGTTAGTCCAACCAAAACGCAAAACCTCACACTTGCCTGTGTTTAAATCCCATCTGCCATTTTTCAGCCCATTTTCCAGCTGGCCCAGATCCCTCTACAAACCATGATAGCCTTCCTCACCATCTACTACATCACCAATCTTGGTGCCATCTGCAAATATGCAGATCCAGTTGACTACAGTATCATCCAGACCATTGATATAGATGACAAATAACAAAGGAACCAGCACTGATCCCTGTGGCACACTGCTAGTTACTGACCTCCAGTCAGAGAGACAGCCATCTAATACCACTCTCTGGCTTCTCCCACAGAGAATGTCTAATGTAATTTACTACCTCATCTTCAATGCCAAGTGAACCTTCTTGACCAACATCCCATGCAGGACTTTGTCAAATCTTTGTTAAAGTCTATGTAGACAATATCCACTGCCTTGCCTTCATACACTTTCCTGGTAACTTCCTTAAACTAAGGTTTGTTAGACAATCTACCATGCACAAAGCTATGCTGACTATCCATAATCAGTCCATGTCTATCCAAATACATATATATCCAGTTCCTTAGAATACCTTCCAATAACTTTCCTACAACTGCTGTCAGACTCACTAGCCTATACTTCCCTGGTTTGTTTAGAGACTTTTTAAAACAGTGAAACAACATCATCCAATCCTCTGGTACCTCTCCTAGGGCCTTGGCAGTTTCTGCACTTGGCTCCCATAGGCTCCAAAAGAACACCTTGTCAGGCCCTGCAAACTTATCCACCCCGATTTGCCCCAGGATAGCAAACACCTTCTCTAATCTGTACAGGGCCCATGAAGTTGATGCCACTTTGCCTCACTTCTATAGACTGTATCCATCTCCTAAGTAAATACAGATGCAAAAAAAAAAATTAATGATCTCCTCCATTTGTTTTGACTCCACACATGCATTGCCATTCTGGTCTTCCAGAGGACCAATTTTGTCCCTTGCAATCCTTTTGCTCTCAAGTTGAATAGTATTGATGAGCAACATGCATTACTGTTGTCCACATGATCCAGAACTAAGCAGAGAGCTAGCCAGATAGCATCTGCTGCCAACTTCTTATAGCAATAGGCACATTGAAGGGGATGCAGTTAATTTCTGAGGCTGAAGTTGATCCATACTGCAACCAGATTCTCAAAGCACTTCATTGCTATTAGATGATAGTCAATAATAAGGTCACCCTGCTCTTCCTAGCTACCCATCCCTTTTGAAGCAAGGAAGAATTTCAGACCACAAAAACGAGGTTGAAGATGTCCTTTAACTCGCAGCCTTGGTCTTCACAAATCTTTTCAGCACTTGGCTAGGTATGCTGTCTGGGCTGAATGCTTTGTACAAAAGGAGGAAGTCTGATGTTAACCTTAGAGAATTAAATCACATAGCTATCTCGAGCTCTGAGGGGTTGCGTAGGGCAGTCATTTTTCTCCCTTTCCACATGTGCATAAAAAGCATGGAGCTCACCCTGAGGTATTGTGTTGTTGCCACTTATGCTGCCCATTGTAATGTGTAAGCCAGACCACACTGTCAAGCATCCACCTATGACCCCAGTTTAGCCCAGATTTACCTCTTTTGATTCCTTGTTGAAGGCCCAATTATTTTTTGGGCACACACTTCTCCATGCAGTTCTTTATGAAGCTCTGACGACTGACATTTGACCAGGTCCACGACTTGAGAGAAGTCCTTGCATGAGAGAAAATGAAGTACTTAAAGGCAACAAAAATTCTTGGAGAAATTCAGTGGGTTGAGCAGCATTTGCAGGGGGAAAATGAACAGTTGACATTTGGGGTCAAAGCCCTTCATTATGGTTTCAGCGCAAAACAAGTGCTGCACGATCTGCTAAGTTGTTGTCTATTGCTCCGAATTACAGCATGTGCAGTCTTCTGTGTCACCAGCTATTTCTATGTGCTGGAAAGCCCAGTAATAAAACTGATTGGGGGAATCTTAGGAAATGTTAAGGATTTTCTCTCCAAGAGTGATTGGTCTGGAAATCATTGCCTGAAAGGATACTAAATGTATTCGTTGCATTAAAACATGTGAATAGTCTCTGGAGCATTGATCCTGGAGCTAAGAAATACCATTAGGCTAGATGTCTCTTTATTGGCCAACGGATGTGTTGAATTAAGTATTTTTTTCCTGGCCATAATTCCTTTGGTTCATTGAACAGAAGCTCCAAAACCTCTCAAGATTTCACATTTTACAGCAGTTTCCAAAGTAAGGCAAGAAAGAGAAAAAAAAAAAAATCAAATAAACAGATGCTGAAAATCTGAAATAAAATCATAAAATGCTGAAATACTCAAAGTCAGGGGTGATAATTTATGTTAAAACTGCTGAACTCGGAGGATGCCTTTGACTTGATTTTTTTTTCACAGATTCAACTGACCCAAGCGTTTCCAATAAAAGCGTTTTTCTGCTTTTATTCCAAATTAAAGTATTGATACTGGCAATGCTTCTTTTCCATCCAGAGTTACTCTAGGCTCAATGGGCTGTAACCAAAGGCATTAACTAACAACTTACATTGAACACAGAACCATAACAGAGAACGACCTTGCCAAGCTGCCATCATACCACACCATGAGCCTCTGGAAGATTCTCTACATTTTCTGGCCTGGAAGGATCTCCAACCATACCCTAGTTTTTCCAGTGTCGCCAAGACGACAGGGTCACGATCACCATGAGGAAATGCTGGAGACATGTTGAGCACATGATGGAAGAGAGGCCAATCCATCATCATGACAGCACTTCATTAGACCCCTGAAGAGCAGAGGAAATGCAGGAGACCAACAGCAACTTGGCACTGTACCATAGAGGCAGAAATGAGGATCCTGAACCACACCTGGGGCACAATAGAGAAGATAGCCAAGGACAGTAGGAGATAGAAGACCTTCATTGCTGCCCCAAACACCAGTGGCATAGCAGGCAGTAACATACCACTCAGGAGTGTGCCAAACTTTTAATTTATTCCATGTCCAATTTAATAAATTTAAATATTATAGACAAGAGATTCTGCAGATGCTAGAAATCCAAAGCAAAACACAATAAAAGCTGGAGGAACCCAACAAGTCAGGCAGTATCTATGGATGTCATAATGGGTGCATTGGGAACAGACCCAAATGTAAGACACAGACACTGAAGTACAAGGAACAGGACTTGACCAGAGTAGGAACATGACAGAATACAGGCAGAGAACAGGGACAAGAATGCAAATTTGGGCTAGGGAAAGCAGGACCAGGACTAGAAACCATGGACTAGGAGACAAGGCTTTGACTCCAAGCCAGAGACTGGACAAGGACCCAGAACCTGTGGCTCACCTCAGGCTTGGACCCCAGAACCAGGCAAGGACATGGTATGGCTTCAGGACAGGATGTGGCTGGGGTCTTTGCTTGAGGCCTGAGCTTGGAGATAGGCTAGGACCTGGGCTCTTGGGGCTTGGCTGCAGGATCCTCATCTTGAAATGTAGAGGCTGATAACTCAGAGGCTAGAGCTGCAAGACCAACTGGGAACTGAACATCAACATAGAGCTAGGACTTGTCCTTCAGAAAGCCAGGACTCATCATTAACACAACATCAGCATGAGACAGGACAGTACATAACCATACAGCCAGGACTTATACTTAGAAAAGCCAGGACTCAACTTCTCCACACCAAGGTGGGACAGGTCTACCTGTTAGGGAATGGCAGAACAGCCAGACTTACACAGAGGCAAAGACAAGGCATATATCCCCACAGGGCAACAGCAAAACAGCCTGACTTACCCCACAGAGGCAAGGACAAGAAAAGACAAACACCAAAGAATGATAGACAGTTCCATCTCTGCTTTAGGGTTGCTCTAAGTCACAGTTACAGCCAGCAACCTCAGCTGGCTACAGAAACAGCTAGATCCCTACCTCAGAGTGGCTGACAGCTACCCAGCTGGCCCCAGAAACAGCCAAATCCATACCACAAAGACTACTCCAACAAGTGGCAACAAGGTTCCATGAAGCAGTGGTACTCCAACCAGACCTAGAGCTCACAAATGGTTTCACTAGCCTTCCATCAGCAGGTTACTCCAAGGAGGACAAACCAGCAGTTCACATTCAACCCCAAGGCTACTTATATTCCAAACCCAAAGATGGGAATCAGGTGCCTATCATTAATTCAACCAAACGAGGGACAGCTGGGAGACCCAGAGTGCTGGGTCCATGGACCGGACCGTGAACCGGAATGCAGACTTCACGGACCGGACCATGACAGGTGCTGGCTGTCTGCTTTGTCTGCACCTCTCATACACCCTATCTAGTCACCTCTCACCCTCCTTCATTCCAAAGGGAAAAGTTCTAGCTTGCTCAACCTTTCCCCTGAGGACATGTTATCTGGTCCCAGCAGCACCCTGGTAAATCTCCGCTGCACCTGACAAGCTGTTTGGCGATGGGCCACATGCAGAGCAAGAGGATTGACCAGTTCACTGAATTTTAATAAGTACTGTATATAACAGAAGGAAAATTATAAATGCTAGGCCAAGAGAGCCTAGAGAGTTTTAAATAAAACTCTCAAACTAAAAATCTAATGCTGACATTGTGGCTCAGAAGCAGTAATTCAATACTAAATTAATAGCGTCAGTCTAAATCGTGGTCTTCTTTCCTGGAGCATGGACAAAGGTAAGGAGGCGGCGTTGCTGTTGCTGTGCCATTTTATTATGCTAATGTGCCAAATATAACTTTTATTGTCATCTGATATTATAGGTAATAGACCAGAAAGCAGGCTTATACAATCATTGGGCATACATTTTGCTGAAACTGCAGTAAGTTAAAGTTAAATGTTAAACAATTCAGGTATGTGATCTAGTCATGATACTAGTATTTCATTAATAATTCATGGCAGGTGCATAATATTATCCTTCAAATTGAGAGTTTGTGACCTTTAAGTACAGCAAGTTTATTGTTAGAAATCTATTCTATTGTTTTGTGTTTTTGTTCCTTATACAAGGTACATACTGTTCTACTTACAATTCAGTTTAATGCTCCCAGAACAAGGATTCACACAAAGTACAAGTGCATAATATCCATGATTGAATTCTATTTTTTTCACATTGGGTAATTAATAAAGAATATATGGGTTGAGGAAGTTAATATTAATATTACTCTCTAACCAGGTCATTCAAGCTCATAAAGAAAGAGTGTGTGCCCTATGAGAGGAAAATAAAACCCCAAATCCTTTTTATTCAAAGACAATTTGTTCCTGTCTCCTCTTGCTCAGTTGAACTTTTCTGTTCATACATTGTGTCTCCTCTTGTTCTGTCCCTCCTATCTACATCTGAGCCGTGTTGCATCATCTCCACCATTTATACAACTGATTTCCCTAGCCCTCAAAGCTTCATCTTCACTACTTGTGTTGAGTCTTTGTATACCTCCATCTCCCATCAGGAAGATCAAAAAGCCTTCTGCTTCTTTCTACAACAAATATCCAACCAGCTCCCCCCTAGTAACACTCTCATCTGCCTGGCAGAACTTGTTCTCACCCTAAACAACTTCTTTTTTGACTGCTCAACTTTCTACAAACCAGATGCATAGCCATGGGGAAACTGCATGGGTACCAAATATGTTGGTGTTTTTGCTGGCCTTATGTAATAGACCCTGTTCAAAACTTTCTCAGGTACCACTGCCCAACTCTTTCTCTGTTAAATTGATGACTGCATTGAAGCTTCTTGCACCTGTAAAGAACTCATCAGTTTTATCACCTTCTCCACCAACATTCACCCTGTTCTCAAATTCATGTAGACCATGTCTGATACCTCTCTCGAATTTCTAGATTTTTCTCTCAGGAGACAAACTATCCACTGATATGTACTATGAGCCCACTGACTCCCACAGCTACTGAGTCTATACGCCTTCCCATCCTGTCCTTGCAAGGATAATGTTCTTTTCTCCCTGTTTTATTGTCACCATCAAATTTGCTCTCAAGATGAGGCTTTCTGTTCCAGGGCATCTGAAAGGTCCTCCTTTTTCAGGAAACAGGGCAAGATCCTTACCAATGGTTGTTGAGCAGAGAGATCTTGAGATCCAAGTTCATGGCTCCTTGTAAATGGCTACACAGGTCCCTAGGGTGGTTAAGAAGGCTAATGGAATGCTTGCTTTTATTAGTCAAGGCAATGAGTTCAAAAGTCAAGAGGTTATGCTGCAGTTTTATAAAATCCTGGTTAGGCCACATCTGGAATATTGCACACAGTTCTGGTCGCTCCACTATAGGAAGGATGTTGGGGCTTTGGAGAGGGTGCAGAAGAGTTTTACCAGGATGCTGTTTGGTTTCGAGGGCATGTGCTGTCATGAGAGGTTGGATAAACTTTGGTTGTTTTCTCTGCAGTGGTGGAGGCTGAGGGGAGATCTGATAGAGGTTTACAAGATTATGAGAGGCACAGACAGAGTGGACAGGGAGTATCTGTTTCCCAGGGCTGAAATGTCTAATACAAGAGGGCATGCATTGAAGTTGAGAGTGGGTAGGTTTAAGGGGGATGTGAGGGGTAAGTGTTTTAATCAGAGAGTCGAGCATGCCTGGAATGTGCTGCCTGGTATGATGGTAGAGGCAAACACATTAGAGGCTTTTAAGAGATGATTAGATAGGCAGGTGGAGGAAGATGGAGGGATATGGACATTTGGGTGTTTTTAGCTGATTTGACACAACATTGTGGGCTGAATAGCCTGCTCCTGTTCTGTACTCTTCTATGTTTTATGTTCACCCCGTGAACCTCCACATCCGGGTTACTATCCTTCATCATTTTCCCCAGTGGCAATGTTATCCCACCACCAGCCACATCTTCAGCTCCCTATTCCTTTCCTCCTTCAGTGGAGACCATTCCCTCTGTGAATCCTTGGACTGTTCATCCTTCCACATCGACCCCCTCCCTTACCCCTGGCACGTACCTCCTCTGCCAATGCAGTAGATACAACACTTGTCTTTACAACTCCTCCTTCACCACCATCTAGGGACCTAAACAGTCCTTCCAGGAAAGGCACCTCCTCCACCCTGCATTGTGTGCTCCCAACAAAACCTTCTCCACCTCAGCGATACCAAGCACAGACTCACTGACTGTTTTGCAGAACACCTATACTCAGTCCGCGACGTCCACCTGGAGGTCCCAGTTGTCATCCATTTCAAAATGGTCCGAATGCCAGTAATTCAAGAGTGTTGGGGGGCAGAAGTGAGTGTAGTTGCTATTACTGAGGGGAAGGGGCCTGGGAAGCTGAAAGGTATGAAGGTAGATAAGTCACCTGGACCAAGTGGATGACACCCTAGGGTTCTGAAAGACATTGCTGAAGAGATTGCAGAGGCAATAATAGTGATAGTAAACAAATTTCACAACATATGCTGGTGATATTAATCCTGATTCTGATTCTGATCTTTTAAGAATAACCAGATTCTGGAATGGTTCCAGAGGACTGGAAAATTGCAGATGTCACTCCTCTTTAAGGAGGAAGGCAGAACACAAGAAATTACAGGCCAGTTGACCTGGCTTAAATAATTGGTAAGATGTGGCAGTCCATTATTAAGGATGAGGTTTTGGGGTACTTGGAGGCACATGATAAAGTAAGCTGAAGTCATCCTGACCAAATCTATCTAGATACTTTGAGGAAACAGCTGGCAGGATAGACAAGGGAGAGTCAGTAAATGTTCAGTCACAAACAAGAGAAAATCTGCAGATACAACACACACAAAATGCTGGAGGAGTTCAGCAGGTCAGGCAGCATCTGTGGAAAAGAGTATAGACAACCTTTCGGGCCGAGACTATTCAGCAGGATTGGAGTAAAAAAAATGAAGAGCAAAGTTAAAAGGTGAGGGCAGGAAGAAACACAAGGTGATAGGTGAAACCAGGAGGGGCAGAGGTGAAGCAAAGAGCTGAGAAGTTGATTGGCGAAAGAGATACAGGGGTGGAGAAGGAGGAATCTAATAAGAGAGGACAGAAGGCCATGGAAGAAAGAAAATGGGGGAGAAGCACCAGAGGGAGGTGATGGGCAGGTAGGGAGATAAGGTGAGAGAGGGAAACGAACAAGGCATGGTGAAGGTGGGGGGGGGGGTGCCATTACCAGAAGTTCGAGAAGTCAATATTCATGCTACCCAGATTGGAATATGAAGTGTTGTTCCTCCAACCTGAGTGTGGCCTCATCGCAACAGTAGTGGAGGCCATGGATTGACATACTGGAATGGGACTGGGACGTGGAATTAAATTAGGTGGCCACTGGGAGGCTCCAGACGCTCAAGGGTTAAGTATTGGTCTTGTAAACCACGTCATGAGCTCAAGTCTGACTGGAGCCTCAACACTTTCGACTCCGCTGCATCTGCTCTCAAGATGAGGCTTTTCATTTCAGAATAAAGATGTCGTGCTTCTTCAAAGAAAGGGGCTTCCCTTCCTCCACCACACTGCTCTCAACCACATCTCTTCCATTTCACGCATGTCTGCTCTCACCCCATCCTCCCGCCACCCTACCAGGGATAGGGTTCCTTTGTCCTCATGCACCACCCCACCAGCCCCCACGTCCAGCACATAATTCTCTGCAACTTCCGCCATCTCCAACAGGATCCCTCCCCACAACACATCTTTCCCTCCGCCCCCACCCTTTCTGCTTTCCACAGGGATCACTCCCTATGTGACTCACTTGTCCATTTGTCCCTCCCACTGATCTCCCTCCTGGCACTTATCCTTGCAAGCGGAACAAGTGCTACTCCTGCCCCTACACCTCCTCCCTCACTACCATTCAGGGCCCTAAACAGTCCTTCCAGGTGAGGTGACACTTCACCTGTGAGTCTGTTGGGGTCATATACAGTGTCTGGTGCTTCCGGTGTGGCCTCCTGTGTATCAGTGAAACCCAACGTAGATTGGGAGACCACTTTGCTGAACACCTATGCTCCGTCCATCAGAAAAAGTGGGATCTTCTAGTGGCCACCCATTTTAATTCCACTTCCCATTCCCATTTCAATATGTCTATCCATGGCCTCCTCTGCTGTTGTGATGAGGACACACTCAGGTTGGAGGAACAACATCTTACATTCTGTCTGAATAGCCTCCAACCTGATGGCATGAACATCGATTTCTCGAACTTCAGGTAATGGCCCCGCCCCCACCCTTCACCATTCCCCATCCCCTTTTCACTCTCTCACCTTATCTCCTTGCCTGCCCATTGCCTCCCTCTGGTGCTCCTCCCCCCTTTACTTTCTTCCATGGCCTTCTATCCTCTCCTGTTAGGTTCCCCCTTCTCCAGCCTTGTATCTCATTTACCAATCAACTTTCCAGCTCTTTACTTCACCCACCCCCCTCTCACCTTCACCTCTCACCTTGTGTTTCTCCCTCCTCTCCCCCACCTTTTAACTCTACTCCTCATGTTTTTCTTTCCAGTCCTGATGAAGGGTCTCAACCAAAACGTTGACTGTACTCTTCTCTCTAGATGCTTCCTGGCCTGCTGAGTATCCTCCATCTGTTTGTGTGTGTTGTTCGTCAGTAAATGTTGATTACTTGAATTTTCAGAAGGCCTGCCACACATCAAGCTGCTAAAGAAGGTAAGAGTCCGTGGTATAAAAAGATGCTAGTGTGGACAGAAGATTGGTTGACTGGCGGGAGGCAAGGAATAGGAATAAAGGGGGCATCTTCTGGTTGGCTGCCGGTGATGAGTGGTGCTCAGCAGGGGTTGGTGTTGGGTCTGCTTTTTTTCACATTATATGTAATGGGTTAGATGATGAAATTGATGACTTTGTGGCCAAGTTTGCGAATGATACAAAGATAGGTAGAAGGGGCAGGGCATGTTGAGGAAGCAGGGAATCTGCCGAAGGACTTGGATTAGGGGAATGGACAAAGAAGTGGCAGATGGAATACAGTGTTGGGAAGTGTATGTCATGCACTTTGGTAGAAGGAATAAAAGTATAGTCTATTTTCTAAGCAGAGAGCAATTTCAGAAATCAGTGGTGCAATGGGATTTGAATGTCCTCATGCATGATTCCCTAAAGATTAACTTGCAGTTTGAGTCAGTGGTAAGGAAGGCAAATGCAATGTTTGCATTCATTTCAAGAGACTAGAATATAAAAGCAATAATGTAATGCTGAGGCTTTGTAAGGAATTGGTCAGACTGCTCTTGGGTATTTTGAGCAGTTATGGACTTCTTATTCAAAGAAGGCTATGCTGGTATTGGAGAAATTCCAGAGGAGGTGAACGAGGATGCTCCTGGGAATAGAAGGGTTAACATATGAGGAGTGTTTGATGGCTCTGGGTCTGCACTTGCTTCAGTTGAGAAGAACGAGGAGGATTGAATATTGAAAGGCCCAGATAGGGTGGACATGGAGAGGACTTTTCCTATTGTGGGTGAGTCTAAGAGCAGAGGGAACAGCATCAGAGTAGAAGGACATCCCTTTAGTAGGGATATAAGGAGGAATTTCTTAAGCGAGAGAGTGGTGAATTTGTGGAATTCATTGCCACGGACAGCTGCCAAGGCCAAGTCATTGGGTATATTTAAAGTGGAGGTTGATAGGTTCTTGATTAGCAAAGGCATCGAAGGTTGTGGGGAGAAGACAGGAGAGTGGGGTTGAGAGGGATAATAATAGATCAGCCATGATGGAATGTCAGAGCAGACTGGATGGGCTGAATGTGCTAATTCTATTCCCCTGCCTTATGCTTTTATGATCTTTCAACTCTCTTTCTGATTCCCACACTCATTTGAAAATCTTTGTCCTTCTCCTGTACAGGGATGAAGCCCAACGTAAGCTGAAGGAGTAACACCTTATTCTACCTGTGTAGTCTCCAACACAATGGCATGAATCTTGATTTTTCCAAGTTCAGTTAAAATCCCCTGCCATTTTTTCTTTTCTTCTTCTCAACCCCCTACACCCTCACTCCTCCGGTCCTTCCATTTTTTTGCCCTCCTTCCATTGCCTCCCAAGCCCACTTCACCCATCTTTGATTCCCTTCCCCCTCCTGACTCCATCCACCCACTTCACACACGGGATCCCCAACTCCTCCTGCCCCCTCCAACCCTCATTTTGTTCCCACTGTCTTTCATGTTTCCCGTACTCACCTCCTATACTTATCCAAATCCAGCCGTGGTAGTGCTTTTGTATGTTTCTGCTAATCTCTTTCTAGCAGCTCTTTCTTTTCTTCATACTCCCCTCCCCCCAACTCGCCCCATCAGATTTTTAAAATATTTCTCTCTCTTTGTTTTGATCTCTCATTCATCTGCCACAGTCTTCCAACTCCCTCCCAGTCCCATCCCCACTTGCATCCCCTAACTACATCACCTGCCTGCTACCTTACAGCCCTCTGGAGACGGCTAATCCCCTTGGAATGCTTTCTTTCTGTTCTCCTTCTCCTCTCTACCTTGCCTGTCCAATCTCAATTTTGATGCAGGGTTCACCTAGAAACCACAACATTTTCTTTCCTCCCATAGATGTGCTCGATTAGCAAATTGAGTGTAGCTCTCATGCATCCCCCTTTCCCTCCTTCACCTCACTCTTTTTTGTTGCCTTATGCTGTACCTACCGAAAACCTACTCCATCTCTAACCTTTCACGTTATGATGTAAGTTACTACAGATACTGTTTGATCGGCTGAATATTTCAGCATTTTCTGCCATATTCCAAAGAAATCATCAGGTACTCTATTGTACATTTCAGAACCTGGATTATCTGATTACTTAGGAATGGATTATTTGAATGGAGGAGCTTGAGATTCATTTTCCTCATACCTACATGGCAAATCGGTAAATTTAAATGAGTGAATTGGTTTATTCATGCCACGTGTCACAAGGAACAGTGAAAAACTTTGTTTTCCATGCCGAGAGTATGAATTATTTCATCACAGGGGAAACAATGATCGAGTGCAGAATAAATGTGAGGTTATCCACTTTGGTGGCAAGAACAGGAAAACAGATTATTATCTGAATGGTGGCCAATTAGGAAAAGGGGAGGTGCAACGAGACCTAGGTGACATTGTACCCCAGTCATTGAAAGTGGGCATGCAGGTACAGCAGGCGGTGAAAAAGGTGAATGGTATGCTGGCATTCATAGCAAGAGTATTCGAGTACAGGAGCAGGGAGGTTCTACTGCAGTTGTACAAGGCCTTGGTGAGACCACACCTGGAGTATTGTGTGCAGTTTTGGTCCCCTAATCTGAGGAAAGACATTCTTGCCATAGAGGGGGTACAAAGAAGGTTCACCAGATTGATTCCTGGGATGGCAGGACTTTCATATGATGAAAGACTGGATCGACTAGGCTTATACTCTCTGGAATTTAGAAGATTCAGAGGGGATCTGATTGTAATGTATAAAATCCTAAAGGAATTGGACAGGCTAGATGCAGGAAGATTGTTCCCGATGTTGGGGAAGTCCAGAACGAGGGGTCACAGTTTGAAGATAAAGGAGAAGCCTTTTAGGACCGAGATGAGGAAATCTTCTTCACACAGAGAGTGGTGAATCTGTGGAATTCTCTGCCACAAGAAACAGTTGAGGCCAGTTCATTGGCTATATTTAAGAAGGAGTTAGATAAGGCCCTTGTGGCTAAAGGGATCAGGGGGTATGGAGAGAAGGCAGGTATAGGGTTCTGAGTTGGATGATCAGTCATCGTAATGAATGGTGGTGCAGGCTCGAAGGGCCGAAAGGCCTACTCCTGCACCTATTTTCTATGTTTCTATGTTTCTAAAGTGTTACAGTTACACAGAAAGTGCAGTCCAGGTAGATAGTAAGGTTCAAGGCCAAAATAAGGTAGATTATAAACTCAAGAGTCTATCTCATCATACTAGTGGACCATTCAATAGTCTAAAACTAGTATAGAAGCTGTCCTTGAGCCTGGTGTTTGTGCTTTCAGGCTTTTGAATAGGAGGGCAATAAGGACCAAATTGCAGTGTGGGTGAGATCTTTGATTACATTGATATGCTCTGAATCTTCAGTCCATTAATAAGCAAGGTATTTTTCCTGTTATTTTTATTACTTTCATTGGCATTGCTGTAGTTACGGTTCTTTTACTCATACCCACCTTGCTATATGACCTGAAAATTAATTTTTCAGCAATAGTAAAACTAGGTTTACACTCTGCACCTCTTACATAACAAATCTTACAGGCTAGCTTAACAATGAAGTTGGTACTGACACACGGAAAGGGCTATCAGAAGAACTGACCAAGAACCTTGTTTTAAGGAGCATCTTAGCAGAACAAAGGAAGATAGGAGGACAGAGGTGCTTGGGTAGAATTTCTCACAAACAGGGATTTGGCAGCTGAAGGCATCACATCAAGAAAGAAGTGATTAAAAACTGAGTAATCAGAAGAGGCCAGACTGATGCAGCAATCGCAGAGGTTGTAGAGCAGGAGGAGAGCATGAGGTGATTTGTAAGGAGAGAAGAGGTTATCAGAGATAATTGAAATGGATGTCCATTTTAAAATTGGAGCTTTTCAGCTAACGTTGGATCAGCTTTCTGTTTTGGTACTATCATGGAGTATTCACATTCCTTCTCATTACTTTTTCAGTATGTTATATTCCACCTTGCTGACTCCAAATCTGGGTGAGATAGAGTGCTCTTCTTCCAGTCATTATCTATTTGGCAGGGATGCTTCCATAATCCAGTGGAGGAGCTGAAGTTGAAGCAATGTGATTGGATGCAGGGTGGTTAATCAAGAATCCTCTCTTACTCAGGGAGTAAATTGGGATTGAGGATGACTTTCTTCCACTCCAGTTCTGAAATGGTTGATGATGCCATTTTGGGATCCAAAGATTCAATGATGGGGCAGGAGGGACTTGAAGGATGGATGGGCTGTTATCTTGGGAAGTGGTATGTTTATTTCACCAATTACACTGAACTTTTTGTACTCCCAATGAAAGGAGGACCCGAACTTCTCACAGCCGGGGTTGAAAAGTTATGAGCTAGCGATTCTCATAATATTATACAGATAGGACACTTTTTCAAGGAGACATGAGAACATGCTTGGATCATTTAATCTGTCTACCTCTTAATTTCTTTTTGCAATGGTTTATTTTCGAAGTCTGATGACAAGCGTTCTTCTAGGGTGCATCATAACCTGGTATGGAAGTTGTCCTGTCCAAGACTGGAAGAAGCTGCAGAAGATCGTGAACACAGCGCAGCACATCATACAAACCAATCTTCCGTCCTTGGGCTCACTTTACACCGCACGCTGTCGGAGCAGTGCTGCCAGGATAATCAAGGACACGACCCACCCAGCCAACACACTTTTCGTCCCTCTTCCCTCCGGGAGAAGGTTCAGGAGCTTGAAGACTTGTACAGCCAGATTTGGGAACAACTTCTTTCCAACTGTGATAAGACTGCTGAATGGATCCTGACCCGGATCTGGGCCGTACCCTCCAAATATCCAGACCTGCCTTTCATTTTCTTTTGCACTACCTTACTTTCCATTTTTATATTTTCTATTTATGATTTATAATTTAAAATTTTAATATTTACTATTGATTTGTAATCCAGGGAGCGGGAAGCGCAGAATCAAATATTGCTATGATGATTGTACATTCTAGTATCAATTGTTTGGCGACAATAAAGTATAAAGCACACAAATGTTGTTTGCTGTCACCTGGAGATAACTGTATCTAATTGATGCTGAGGATGCTGGTCTGGAAGAGGATGCTAACAATGGCTTGTTTATCCTGCAAGTGGATTTTGAAGGTTATTTGCAGATATGGCTGGTGGTATCTCTCTAGTACTTTCAGGTAGCTGTTTCTGGTAGCCCATGTCATAGAAGCATACTGGAATGATGGGATCTTTGCTGTCCTATCAACCATGACCATGGGCTGATGCACTGAAGACTAGTGAATTTCTGAGGGGAGAAAGGTGGGTCTCAAGATATGGGAAGTAATTCATATTTCCTGGGTTTTACCTTTGTCGCAGGAGGGCAGTGTGGTTCAGTGGAACCAGAGTTGTAAGGAATTTTTGTTTTGTAGATGTTAAGTGTAAGACCCATTTACTTGGAACAAATCAACAATGCTTTGTAGCTCAGCCTCTGAAAATGCAGTCATGCATCATATTCTAAGGTTGGTGTGACCTCGCTTCTGGATAAAAAAAATCTTTACTCAGAGGGTGATAAATCTTTGGAATTCTCTGCTCACAAGGGAATGAAGACTTACTTGTGTACATTCAAATTGGAAATCGATAGATATTGGATATTAAGGGAATCAAAGGATATGGGAATAGTTTTGGAAAATAAAATTGAGGTAAAGATCAGTCATGAATGGCAGAGCAGGCTTGATATGGTGGTTGGCCAACTCCTGCTCACGTTTTCTAACTCCTTGTGAATAGCCCTTTCTTACCATAAATTCTTTCCGGAATGCTGTGGTTATTGGTCGAATACATTTGAAGCAACGGAATCAATTAGTGCAGGTGTGCGTGTGGGTGTGGTATATGAAAGCTCCTGTCCCAGCAGTAACAGGTTGATACACGCTTCTCCTTTTATAAGAGGAAAATAATTGTAAGCTGCATTCTTTCAACACCAGTGTGATCAGGCTTGGGCATTTCAACATGTTTAAAGGCAGAGGAATTTCTAGTCTGTGATTTTAGACATGTTAGAACTGAGATGTCAAGTTGACAAAGTTGAAGAAAGAAATACATTAAAATTAAATATGAAGTCTTAACTGTTAATCCTTTGATTGTGTGAAGGATAAGTGACCGACTGGGTTTACTGAAATTTTCAGTGCAGGTCATTCCTTGTAAAACTGTTCTGATTAGCCTTTCTAGTTTTTGTGCTCTTAAGATATTCACAGCTTATGTTTGATTTGTTGTATTTATTACTCTAGCTACATCTCTGAATCCTGTTAAGTGTTGTCACAGATTCCTGTTCTAATGCTTCCTTTGTTTCTCCTGGAGAGCAAATCAGTAAATAGGTTTATTATTGTCCTGAGTACTGAGGTACAGTGAAAAGCTTGTCTTGCACCCTGTCAGTGCAGGTTAATTCATTACAACAGTGCATGGAGATAGTGGAATGTAAAACAGTAACAAAGTGCAGAGTGAAGTGTTCCAGTTACAGAGAAAGCACAGTGCACCAGGCAGTAAGGTGTAAGGCCATGACGAAATCCATCTTGTCGTACTAGGGAAACATTCAGAAGTTGTATAACAGTGGGATAGAAGCTGTCCTTGAGCCTGGCAGATGTTCTTCAGACTTTTGTATGTTCTGAGAGGTGAAAAATGAGTGGGATCTTTGACGACGTTAGCTGCTTTACTGAGAAGTGAGTCCATGATGTGTTGAGCTGTGTTCACAACTCTCTGCAGTCGTGGGCAGAGTAGTTGCCATATCAAATTCCTTGGTGTCCACATTTCCAAGGATCTCACCAGGTCCCTGAACTCCTCCATCCTGATCAAAAAGGCGCAACAGCGCCTTTATTTCCTGCGGAGCATGAAGAAAGCTCACCTCTGTCCCAGGATACTGACGGACTTTGACTGCTGTACCATTGAGAGCATACTCACCAACTGCATCTCAGCGTGGTATGGCAATTGTCCCGTATCGGACTGCAAAGCACTCCAACGAGGGGTGAAAACTGCCCAGCGGATTATCAGCACCCAATTGCCCACCATTGAGAACATCTACCATAAACGCTGCCTGGGCAGGGTGAAAAGCATTATCAAGGATGCATCTCACCCTAACCATGGACTTTTTACTCTCTTCCCATCCAGTAGGCGCTACAGGATCCTCTGCTCCCACACCAGCAGGCACAGGAAGAGCTTCTTCCCTGAGGCGGTGACACTGCTAAGCAGTATTGCATCTGTATTGTACTGTCTCAGTACTCTTATATTGTTTGCTGTAGCACTTCTTTTATTCCCAGTTATTTTGTAAATAACACTATTCTTTGCATTTCTGGTCGGATGCTAAATACATTTCATTGGCTTTGTATCTGTACTCGGCACAAGGACAATAAAGTTGAATCTAATCTAATCTAATTTAGTTAATCCATGGTGCTTAGGATGCTTCCTATGGTGAATCGATAAAAATTGGAGAGGGTCACAGAGGATGTACCGAAGTACTTAGGCCTCTTGACGGGGTCGAGGAATTAATGAGCTTTCTTGGCCATGGCATTTATGTGGTTGGACTAGGAACTTGAAGCTCTCAGTCCTCTCTGCTTCAGCACTGTTGATGTCAACAAGAGTAAATGCAGTGGCCCCTTCCTGAAGTGAATGACCAGCAATTTTGTTTTGCTGATATTGAGGGAAAGGTGCATGGACGCAGCCTTGCGGGCACCAGTGTAGAGTACGGTGTAATTCACGGTGTAGTGGGCGTATTGCTGTCTATTCTTACTGATGGTGGTCTGCTAAGGATTCAGTTGCAAAGGGAAGTATTGATTTCCAAGTTTAGGAGTCTGGAGCTGACTTTGATTGTGTTGAATTGCAGCGGGTTGAGGCTGTCTGGGAGGCTGGAGTTAAGGACCAGCCTCTCAAAGCACTTCATGATGGTGGATGTCAGAGCCACTGAGTGTTAGTCCTTTAGTCATGTTATCTTCTTTTTATTTTAAATTACAGTTTATTTAACAACACAGCGCAGAGTAGTCTCTTCCTGCCCTTTGAGCCACAGCTCCCCAGCAACCCCCGACAAACCGGATTAACCCTAGCCCAATCACGAGACAATTTACAATGATCAACTAACCTACCCAGTATGTCTCTGGACTGTGTGAGGAAACCGGGGGATACAGAGAAAACCCACACATTCCACGGGGAAAACATGCAGAAACTCCTCACAGAATGACACTAGGATTGAACTCTGAACTCTGGAATGCCCTGTGCTGTAATAGTGTGGCACTAATTGTTATATGGTTATATATAGGTCAGTGGGACTAGGTGAGAGTAAGCGTTCGACATGGACTAGAAGGGCCGTGCTGTAATTGGCTATATTGCTGTTATATGGCTATATGGTTAACCACTACGCTCCCATTTTCTTAGGTAGGGGGATGATATTGGGTTTCTTCATAGCTGTCACAATGAGGATTTCAACAGGAGTTAATACATTTATTTGATATGAAAATATTTTGTATTAGCTTGCTCCTCTGAAGTTGAAAGTGATTTCTTTCAATTGCATACAATTAGTATTGGAAAAATAATGATTGCATATACTACTAATATGGTTATTTTATTAATGTGATGACCTCTCTTCACAAGAAAATCAAATAGTTGGACATATAAGTATTGTTTCATTGCAGTGAGATATGTCCAGTTGCAGACACTGATGAGAACCCAACTTTGATGCTAATAGTATCGTTAGATGTTAATTCCCACATATGTTTTCCAGGAAGGGGCATGTCATAGAATTGCAGCAGCAGATGTATTGTTCTTGGTATGCACATGTCTGTTATCTGAAATTGCCAAGGGAGTATCACTGAAAACAATTCAACAACAAAAAGGAAACATCTGCATCTAGTATTAATTCTTGTGCTTCAGGCTTACAATGACATAGTATAAAATTCCAATGTTAATGTGAGAGATGTTGTGAATACCTGGAATTATAACAGATGTTTGTCACATTCAGCTATTTAAATAATGAAAGGTGTTTTCTTTTGTGTTCTCAAAGCCTAATTGCTTTTAACTTAATATTTATTGAAGTAAGTTCTGATGCAAAATTTATTTACTGATGCATCTCCGTAACTCTTTATTTCATATAAGCCTCGTTCTTCATTTTTAATTGGGATCATGGCTAATGCAAATGAAGAATGGACTTCAAAAAAGCAGATTAATTTGGATTTTGTAGGTTCAGTGATATTAATCAGCATTAAATTAAAGAAGTTGTCTGAACATTGTCAGTTCTGTGATGGGCTTAATGAAGTACTGAGATCATTTGCTTAGTGGAGTTTTGCAAGAAAACGTTCAAAAACAGCTCCTAACTGAAGCATTAATCACATTTAAAAGGGCAGTTGAAATTGCTGTATCAATGGAAACAGCAGCTAGAGATGCAGTTGAGTTGCAGTCAGGAATGAAAGTGAGCGTGAACAAAATTGCAGCAGTCTGGCTGAAGAAATTGTGTTACTGTTCTGGTGGGGCTCACATACTCCAGACCAATGCAGGTTTAAAAGTGAAACTTGCAGAAAATGCAACAAATAGGATAAATATAAAGAGCATGTTGGGCAGGCTAAAATGAATGGACTGTACAGGAAAGATAAAAAGATAAAAAGTCACATTGCAGTTTCAAAAAAGAACTCTAATCAGTGTGCTGTTAATGAAAAATCTGATAGTGATGAAAGTGACACAGGACTTATAATGTGAAAACTAATAATAGTGAAAAATATGGCTTACGCCAGAAGTGAATGGCAAATTATTTAAAATAGAATTGGACACTGGATCGGCTGTTTCAGTCATTCCACAAAATGAATTTGAATGGCATTTCACAGATACTGAACTGAAGCCTGCATATATCCGACTAAGAATTATACTGGAGAAAAGAGAACCCCTGTGGGAATGACATTCGTAACAGTGAGATACAACAACCAACAAGGCTTGTATATGGTAAAAACAAGAGAGCCTGCATTGTGTGGATGACATCATTGTTACTGGTAAGGATGACAAGGAATGTCTCCAAAATCTCAAGACAGTGTTAACAAGATTAGAAGACTATGGGCTCAGAGAACTATGCAACAAATGAGAATTATTTAAACCCAGCTGCTGTGGTTACACTATCAACGCACAAGCATTACGCAAGTGTGCTGATGTGAAGAAACTTCAAGACGGGGTGTGAGCTGATGTTCAACTCCAGTTAACGCATCCATTAATCGCTGATTAAGGCATTGAAAAAGATTGAGACATCAAGGCAAATGTGAAAGGCGAGTGAGAGTTCAGCACTGACTGCCTGCCTTTTGATTGCTGTCGGTGGAGGAGTCAGTGAACGGCCTATCACCGTGTGGCTCGCTGTGGCAGGCGGGGAGGCCAACCTGCCTCATGTGGTGTCCCTCTCTTTTAATGAATGTCGGTGATATCGGCGGTTCTGCATTTATGGACTGTGAATGTTTTCAGTCTTATGGTTTTTTTTCACTCGTTCCTTTTCCATTTTGTTGTGCAAGAGGGAGGTGTTTGGGGATTGATGTTCTGTTTGTGTTCTGTTAGATATTCTACTTGGGGGAGGGTTTGTCTTTTGGGGGTCGATTCTCCTTTTCCAATTTGTGCCGGGGGAGGGAGGTTTTGGGGGGAAAGTGATTAAGATGCCGTTCTTTCTTGTGCGGGGGTTGGGGGGGATCCTTTGAACCTTTGAGAAAATTCAAGGTGTGGTGAGTGCCCAAGATAAGGACATTTCACAACTGCGGTCCTTTTTGGGGTTTGTCAATTATTATAACAGGTTCCTACCAAAGCTGGCTACTGTGCTCCACTCCTTGACCTCATTATTACAGATTGGAAGGAAATTGGCAATGGACAAAGCAGTGTGAAGTGATTTTCAAAAAGGTAAAGGAAATTGTGACGTCAGACACTGTACTCACGCATGATCTATTTCATCCATTATCTACTTCAATGATCTACTTCATCCTTTGAAACTTGCCTGTGACACCTCGTCTTATGGTATAGGTTTAGTCATGTCACATGTTATGAGTGATGGAAATGACACCCCCATGGTCTTTGCATCGTGCCCCTTACCGCTGAGGAAAAACATTTACACGTAGTTTGATGGAGAGGCCTTGAGTCTGGTTTGGGGTGTACAGCATTTCAATTAGTACTTGTATGGGAGAGAGTTTACCCTTGTTACTGATCATCAACCACTGGTGTCCATTTTCAGTTCAGAGAAGGGTGTTCCACTAACAGCAGCAGCATGGATGCAAGATCGGTTCTGTTTCTTGGAGGACACAATTACCAGCTTGAACTCAAGAGGATGACTAAGCATGGAAATGCAGATGTGCTGGCCCATTTCCCTTTGGAAAAGGAAACACATGAAAAATCTACAAAATAGGACACTCCTCTTGACGTATTGGCTTTAATGCAAATCAAAAGGCAACCTATTATGGCAGAGATGATCCAAAGGGAAACCAAAAAAGACCCCACACTGTCTTAGGTCTACATGGCAACTCAAGATGGCTGGAATGTGCAGCAGAAATTCTAGTTCCCCCATTTTTTACCAGCGCAAGATGAACTTGCCCTTGAAGAAGGAAGCCCTTTGGGGATTGAGAGTTGTTGTACCATCCAATCTAAAGTGTTGAGGGAGTGACATGCTGGTCGTCTAGGTGTGGTTAAAATGAAAGCATTAGTTCGAAGCTTTCTCTGGTGGCCTGGGATAGATAAGCAGATTGAGCAGCTTGCCATGCACTATTTGGGATGCCAGCACATCCAGAAGATGCCAAAGGCAGCGCCTCTCCCTCCCTGGGAATGGCCTGCATTGCCCTGGCAGAGGATTCATGTGGGTTTTGCCAGACCATCCATGGGCAGAAATTTCTTGGTAGTAGTGGATGCAGCAAAAAAGAAGTAAAGAAGTGTTCCCAATAACCTCCACTACAGCCTTGCACACTATTAATGCATTGAGAAGCCTCTTCTCAAGGACTGGTATTCTGGAACATTAGTCAGTGAAAATGAACCACAGTTTCTTGCAGAACGGTTTCAGTCAGTTCTGAAAATGAATGAAATAAGACATATTACACCAGCATAGTACCACCAAGCTACAATTGGCCTGCTGGAAAGGTTCATCCAGAGACGAAAGAATGTACTACAAGCAATGACAGCAGGACATACTACACTAGCATTGAACCAGATACTTGCCAATTTTCTCCTTGCATGTATCATATTGCAGCACCCTTCACAATCAACAGCTCACCAACTATACTGTTCCTGGGTCATCCCTTGTGCCCACATTTGGATCTCCTTAGACCTAATTTCAGAAGGAGCATGCAGGGCAAACAACTGAGACAAATCGAGGGCTCCCTCAAACAGGGAGGTTCAATGCTTCACTCCTGGACAAGCAGTCCTGGTGAGGGATGACAGAAATGATCAAAAGTGGGTACTGAAAATGATTAAGGACAGAACAGGGCCACTCTACTACACAGTGGACATTGCATCCGATGTCATCTGAAGATGACACATTGATCAGTTGAGGAGAGCAGAGTCAACTGTTAGAGAAGGAACCTGTCCAGAGCTGGCAGAACCACTTCCGCAGTCCAGAGTCAGTCACTCCTACAGCCACCATGGAGGAGGCCCCAGAAACTGAGATTCTTTCACAACCAGAAGCCTCATCTGTCAAGCTGAGTGACCCACCCCTGTCCCCCACCCTTGCAGCAAAGGTATTATCTCACAAAAGTAAGAAATCCTCCAAATTGAATAAATCTTTAAGACTGAATGGGATAATTTAAAATTTATGATGCTGTGGCTGTCTATATAGTAGTTGTCTCATATACAGTAACATGCTGGTATATAGTTGAGATACATTCTATATTGTTGGAACTTATAGGTAAACAGGAAGGTGTGTAGTGTATTTAATATTTCAGTAGTGTTTGAGTAATATTGTAATGGGGACTGGAATTAAAATATTTGGCCATCAGGAAGACCTGGTTGTGGAGGATGGAGTGGAGGTGCTTGACGAAGCGATCCCCCAATTTACGATGGGTCTCACCAATATAGAGGAGGTCACTTTGGGAGCACCGGACACAATAGACTTGCAGATGAAGTGTTGACTGGAGGTGAGGGAGGAGGTGAATAGACATGTCCCCTCTTGATGAGGCCACCCTTAGGGCACAGGAGAAACATATTATATTCCGTCTGGGTAGCCTCCAACCTGATGGCATTGTAGGTTTTGCAAATAAAAACTGTGGCAGCTCCAGAAAACTAAAGACGAAACATGGTAAAAATACTTTATGTAATTATGTCATCACATCAGACTACCCTCTTAAAGTGAACCCCAACTCAATGTCAGTGGTTGTGAATTATGTATGTTCCCACCAGTTCTGTTACCCTACACTGATCCCCCCCCCCCACCCCCCAGAATTCACTAAAACCGGCATGGCGTGCCTGTCCGGAGCTCGGACGAACCTCCCAGCTCGGGTCCTGTGATCCATGGCTGGAGGAACAGCAGAGGCGTCTGGCCCGTGCAGAGGTGTGCTGACACTTCCTTTCAGGGGGATGGAGCTGGCGTCTGAAGGCTGCACATGCCTCTGACCAACTCTTCATGCACCAGTAGTAATGGCGATAGGTGCATTAGGGAGCAGGAGCACCGGCAGGGTCAAGTTGGGAAGAGCTTGTTTGGTATCATTAAATGACCTGGTCACATCTGCTGATCAATCAAGCGCGAGATTAGGGGTGTTGCCTTTATGGGCACTATACAGGGGAAGCATAAGTTCAGCAGCTCGTGGAATGACACAGTAATAGCGATTCACCATGCCTAAAAATTCCTGTAGTTTTTTAGTAGTGCGGGCTGGTGGGAAATCCATAATAGCGGCTACTTTTGATAGGATGGATATCACACTTTCTGTGGAGATGTGATGGCTGAGAAAGTCAATAGTTGACAACCCAAACTGGCGAGGGACTGGACCGTGCAATGAACCTCCTTTCCTTTCAGTTCATGGAGGGGTTATGCTGGGACAGCCAATGTGCCGGAGGATCAGGTGTATGTGAGGAGATTCAATGATATAGAAAATAATGTCCTCTGCATGACCCTCTATCCTCATTCGCAAGACCAATGTTTGCTGCTGGATCCAGCTTCGGAGTTGAGCAGTTAAGTGAGCCCATGCCCACAATGGTCCTGAACGGCCTTCTTCAACCTCTTGAGGTAGTCCGACTCTCGCTTCACCAGGCAATTATAAAAACGGATGGACTGATAAATCAGAGCCTCTAAGTTCTGTACCGGTTTTCCCAAGGCAAGTTCACTGTGGAGTCCAAGGTGGTACAGTGACCAAGGCCTCCCCATTCCGGTCACTCTCTTAGGCCAAAGTCTGAGACTCAGTAGTGTAGTTAGCTGCTGACTGACTACCCTGATGCATCTTCATCAGGCATTTGCTCTGGCGGAGTGATGATATTCCCTCCTCATGGCGGTCATGAATTCCTCCAAATCTGACCTTTGCCCCCCAATGCGCAGTGGGCCAGGCCGGGGCTGTCTCCATCAGGAGAGAGATTGTGAAGGCCACCTTTCTGTGCTCCATAGGGGGCTGGTCCGGTGGAGTTCGAACACCGACAAACATTGAGTAAGGAAGCTGTGGCAAGAGCCCAGGTCTCCACCGAACCTCTCCGGGCTGGAGAATGGACAGGCTCCACAGAGTGACTGATAGCCTCACCCAAGTGACTCTGGTTTCCTCCCTGCGATGGTTGGTACACGGTGGCCTGGAGGTCGCGTATCTCCAGGCTTTGTCTTGAAATTTTCTCAGTGTGGCTGGCACCTGCTGATGAGAGTCTCTGGTACCTGGTGGGGCCATGTTGACTCATTTGTAATGGAAAGTGAAGAGACCTGGGCGAGCATGGTAGAACCCAAGTGCTGGAGTATCTGAGTATTCGAGACTAGAGACTAGAAACAATACGAGACTGAAATGAACCCAGGGTTCTAAGCTAGCTGCTAAACAAGAAACCAAAGTTGAGCTGACAACTAAACACTGAACCTCAGTTCAGGTGCTCTTTAAATATTAAATTCTGCCGCCAATCAGCAGGGCAGCCTGAATCTCTAAAGGGGCCGAGCCAGCTATCCATGTTCCGGAGAGTTAGAGCGTATAAACCCGGATGTTGTCGCCATTGGGTGCGTGCTGTAACAGCCATACGTGAAACCATTTTGATCCATGTTTTACAATGCTCATGCAAGCAGCATGCTAATGAGTACACACAGCTCACCGCAGTTGTCAAATAAAGGTGCAAGACTGTGTGGCTGCTCGTCATTAGTGGATGTTTCTTTGGTTGCATGCAGAAAGTTAGTCACATTGATCAGTACCTTTTGTTCCCTAGTTGGACCCTTGATCTCACAATCTACCTTGTAATGATCTTAGTGTTTACCTACATTGAACTTCCTCTAGCAGTCACAGTTTCTAATGTTTTATCTTGTTCGACCTCAGTGCATTGTGTAATGATCTGATCTGTATGAGCTGCAAGTAAACTGTATTTCAGTACACGTGACAACACTAAACTCAACTCAAGTGCACTTTATATAAAATTTTGGCTAAGTAATTAATGTTAAAAGTAATTACTATTTATCAGATATAAGATATATAGGTTGGTCAAAGTGTGTTCAGCAATTTGTCGGTGCAGACATGCTGGGCCACTGACCTCCCCCTGTGCTGTCATTTTCTCTGTTCAGTACTTGTGTCCTTGCATCACTTTCTTTCTGCACTGAGTTTCTATTAAAGCAAGATCAGGACAGAGTCACAATGTCCATTTCCTGAAATAACCACTGGATTATGAATATTGGACTTTAAATAGAGCAACACTGTTGTCATGAATGTTAATAAAACACAACCTAAAGCTTCCTAAAGAGACTTGTGAGCTTCATAGGATTGGATCTGAAAATATCCAAGGGATACTTTTGTTCAGTAAAGCTCATTTTAATTTCGTGCTCCTCTTGCAAACACCAGCATGGATAAACAAAAAGAAATAGAAGTTGTAATATTAGGTATTTCACATTGTTCTGTAAAATTTTACGATATTCTTAAGTACCTGGGATGTATTTATATGTAAATACACAGACCAGGATCAGTACAATATTTACACTGGGCACAATCCTGGCACTTTCACATTGAAAGAACTAGTGTTCATACTGGAAAATGTGGACTCCACACTGGAAAAAGTTTGGCTTTAAATACTGTGTGATTTTTATTGTTTATACCCATCATTTTTCTTATAACGTACAACCTATCTAAATTCATCAAAGTTCTCTGGTGCCAGACTAATGTATGACTTCTCTTTTCTGGCGATCTGTTGTGAGGCCTCTGTTGGTCAAGGTCGACTATGGATGTTGTATCCTGGCTGTCTAGATACATAAAGCCTAGGCAGTGCAACATAGACAGCTAGCTGTCGTTCATGTAGCAAGCTCCTCCTTGTGATGAACAGCAGAGACAGGTAAGTTCTGGCACCAGCAGTGTCGCAGGAGTTGGCAGTCAGCATTAAACTCAACATTGGACTGCCTTAGGGACTCCAGCTTCGGATTTTTCCTCAGGGATCACACTTGAAGTCTTCTCCATGAGTGGGTACAGCTGCAAGGCAGTGGAAGTTTGAGATCAAAGTCTTTCATCTTTTAGCTTAGCCCCATCTGCCCGGAGTGACTAGCTTTAAGGCGCCAGTAACCTGCCTTTGCTCCTTCCTCTGTCAGTAGAAGTAGTTCTGCCAGGGTTATTAGCTAAACCACACATGAAAGCCAGGAGCTGAACTTGGTTGTCAAAGGTTATTTGAGGCGCATGCCATTGGGAGCACTTAATAGGTAGTTGGGACTTATCCTTATTACCACCTTGGCTATAACAGCCTTGAGGAACCGTGTGTAGTTCCTGCCTCCAATATATTTTCTGATGTATTTTCAAAACCTGCTGATTATGAAGGTAGAAAAAAATTCTTTCCCCACACATTTCCTCTGAATTTATCCCCTCTCCCCTTAAATGCATATTCTCTGGTCATTTGACATTTATACACTGGGAATAAGATACCGGCTGTTTACACTTATAATGCCTCCCATAATCTTACAAACTTCCATTAGATGAACTCCCAACCTCTGATGCTCCAGAGAGATCAACTCAAGTTTGTCCAACTTCTCCTTATAGTATATGCTATCTAATGCAGCAGCATCCTGGTAAAGCTCTTCTGCACCCTCTCCAAAACCTCCACATCCTTCCTAGTATTGGGGCAACCAGAAAAGAATGCAATACTCCAAACATGGTCTATCTAGAGTTTTATTAAGTTGTAACATCCTGTCTCTTGAACTCATTTCTTCGACTAATAAATGCAAGTGTGCTCTATGGATTCCTTACCACCCAGTCAACCTGTGTAGTCACTTTCAGGGAGGTCAGTTTGTGTAGGATCTGAGGTTTTGATCTTCAAGCACTGTTCTCCACAAAGCTGTGCTGGTGCACTGAGGGTGGGCGTGAAGTTCATCCTTGGCCTTGCATTTGCCAATATGGGAAGTGCTCAGGAACGGAAAGACATTACAATGGAGCAGCAATTCAGAACAAGATCCTGTTGAATGTTCTGGTTACTCCCAAAGGAAGTTTAAATAATGATATACAACACTTCCTTTCTCTAATTGCTTCCACTACTAACAATAAAATGCTTCAGCAATGAAGCCCAGAAGATAATCCTCGGCTGAGTAGAGTAAAAGAACTGAATGAAGCTAAAGACATTTCTGCTTGTCTGTCTGAAGTGAATATTTATTGGGGGAAAAAATCAAGGTCCATGTCTTAGAACAAATTAGCAACATTCCAGAGGACCACATCTTAAATACAGCATATTCTACTCGTTTAGTAATTGTCTGCATGCACAAAGCATTGCTTAGTAAAATAGAATGGATACAGCAAAAGATCAACTTAGGGGTTCAACACCAGAAAATATTAAATTGATCATGAATACACACAAACAGCTGAGGTTTAGGAAATGTTCCATCCGATATAAAATTAATTGTTCTTTTGCATAATCTTAGGTGCACAGGATATCTCAGTTAATATATCATTTCCAATGCTATGGTACTTGTTGTTCCTTTTCACACCTTGTGGCGCATGGGGTGGCATTTTTGCCAATTCCGTAACATTTGACTGTTTTTTAACAAGGCTGCGTTGCTAGCTCAATACTCAGCCCAGCACACATGTAAAGCGCACAAGGAGCCAGCCGGATTCGAACACAAGTACATTTGCCTTGAAGTCTGGTGCTGATGCCTCTACACCACCAGCTGGTGCTTAGTGCTTGGCACTTTGCTAATCATTGTTGATTCACTGAGAGAGCAATTGGTGCTACTGTATATCAATCAAATCTGTAATGCACTTTGTAGATAATGCAGAGTATTGTGTTTTCTACTGATGCAAGGAAGGATAGCAGGCCAATGACAAATATCTGTTATAGAAACATTCTGCTTTAGGCAATGTAACATTTGTAATAATTCATTGAAATATTCCTTTGGATTTTGTGTTTTATATTCTGTGTTTTCACTCATTTTTCCTTGCCATTTGTGTGTGCAGTGGGGGGGTGGGGCGGGGTTTGATGTTTTTCTTTGAATGGATTGATTCCATGGTTCTTTGTTCTTTGTGGGGAAGATGAATTTCAGTGTTGTAAACTGCATACCTACTTTGATAATGAATATACTTTGATTCTTCGAAGCCTTAGATTCATAGTCGTACAGCACAAAACAAAACTTTTGGCTTGACACGTGCATGTCAATCATGATGCCTATCTACGTCAATCCTATTGTCCTTCATTTAGCCATAGCCTTCAATTCCTAATTTATTTATGTACCTGTCCAAATGATTTTAAATACCGCCTCCTTTTCCAGCTTCCTCCATATACCAACATCTCCTGTGTGGCAAAATGTGTCTCTCAAATATCCTTTAAATATTTCACCTGTCACCTTGAATCTTTGTCCTCTGATTTTCAACTCCTCTACTCTTGGAAAAAGACTGTGACTATCAATCATCTCCATGCCCCTCATGATTTTATGAATCTCTGTAAGTTCACCTCCTCAGCTTCTTAAACACCAGTGAGGATAAACCCAGGCTATCCAATCTCTCTTGACAACTCCAGCGCACCATTCTAGACTGCATCCCGGCAAATATCTTGCACACTCTTTGTCACACAAGCACACTTTTTTTGTAGCATGATATCCAGGACTGCAGACACTACTCCAAGTGTGGCCTAATGAATGTCTTGTACAGTTGAAACAACCTTGACAGGCAGTGCTTTTGCCCATGAAGACAAGCATGCTGAACGCCTTTAATAACATGTGGCGCCATTTCCAGGGAGTTATGAAGTTGTACCCCAAAATCCCCTTGTACATCAATGCTTGTAAGGTCTCTGCTGATTACTGTATATGTCTGGCCAGTATTAGATGATAGGGTCATGTTACTCCAGATTACACGAAGACTGGAAAGCATGAAGAGGAGGAAATATGTCGAGGAATGCAACACCAGAATGTGAATCTGTCACTTAAAGAAGCAATGTGAAGCACGAGCTGATTCATATTGGCACCATAGCTCAATCACTGCATGAAACAGAGTCTTCTTTATAATGTACTTGGCCCATGAAATTCCATACTATTTTTGGTGTGTCTGCTGTGTTTATTCAAGGCTGGCATTTTCCATTGCATATTTTTGCCCAGAGATTGATCAGCTTCAATTCCCAGCTTTTTTAAAAATCTTGGCTTTCCCCAGCATTCTTTCTGTTTGGAGCCTGATTAATGGCCAATTTAGATAGATTGGAATGAGGTTCAACAATAACTGAGGCACCACATTTTCTGTATTTACTCTCAAGAAGTTAAAATAAATGATAAAGAATCTACAAGTTGTGGCTGTTACCAGGGTCACTTGAGAATGCTGGAAGTCATGGGGAAACAGAGTTTAGAAGCTGCTTCAAGCAGTAAATACAGCAGCTGGGGAAAGTTAAACGCTACTTGAAATGATGTGATTGGAGACCTAAAGCAGAATTTATACCATAGCACTCCCCCAGTGTTTCCTTTAGTGCCTTACTGGCAAATTTTCCTGGAGAAGGAATTTGACAATCAGAATCAGGTTTTTCATATATCGTGAAATTTGTTGTTTTGCAGCAGCAGTTCACTGCAATTAAAAACTATAAATTACAGTAAGAAATATATATATGAAATTAAATGAAGTAAGTAATGCTTCCAAAAGATAGTGATATGGTGTTCATGGGTTCATTGCCTACTCAGAAATCTTATGGTAGAGGAGAAGAAGCTCTTGATGAAACATTGAGAGTATGGTTTCAGGCTCCTGTATCCTCCCTTGATCGAGAAGTGGGTATGTCCTTTGTGATGAGGATCACTAAAGATGAATTCTGCCTTTTGAATGGGTCCTTGAAGCTGGGGGAGGCTAGTGCCCATGGCGGTGTTTACAGCTCTCTGCGTATTTATCTGATCCTGCGCAGTGGCTCCCTTCATACAGATGGTGCTGCAGCCGGTTAGAATGCTCACCATGGTACATCTGTGGAAATTTGCAGGAGCCTTTGGTGACATACCAGATCTCCTCAAACTCCTAATGCAGTTTAGCTGCCGTTGAGCTTTCTTTGTAATTGTACCAATATGTTGGGTCCAGGATAAATCCTCAGAGTTGTTGGCACCCAGGAACTTGAAACTGCTCATCCTTCCCACTGCAGATCACTCGATGAGCACTGGTGTTTGTTCATTCAATATTCTCTTCTTGAAATCCACAATCAATTCCTTGGTCTTACTGAAATCGAGTACAAGGTTGTTGTTGCGACACCACTCAACCAGCTGACCTGTCATGCTCTTGTACACATGCTTGTCACTATCTGAAATTCTCCTAACACTAGCTGTGTCAGTGGAAAAATTAAAGATGGCATTTGAGCTGTGCCCTAGCCACACAATAGAGAGAATTAAGCAGTGGGCTGAGCTCACACTCTTGAGATGCACCAGTGTTGATTGTGAGCAAGAAGATATTATTTCCGATCAGCACTGACTGTGTTCTCCTGGTGAGGAAGTCAAGGATCCGGTTGCAGAGGGAGCTGCAGAGGCCCTTGTTGATTAGCATTGAGGGTATGATTATGTTGAATGCTGAGCTGTAATCAATAAGCAGTAGCCTGATGTAGGTATTGCTGTTGTCCAGGTGATCCAAAGGCCAAGTGGAGAGCCAGTGAAATTACATCTGCTGTAGGCCTATTGTGGCGGTAGGCAAATTGCAATGGATCTAGGTCATTGCTTAGACAGGAGTTGATTCTAGCCATGACCAACCTCTCAAAGCATTTCATCACACTAGATGTGAGTGCAACTGAGTGATAGTCATTGAGGCTGCTCTTCTCAAGAAACAAACATGGCACTGAATCAGAACTGACACAGACTAAAGCAAATCTCACTCATGATCTCTTCTCTTAGCCTCTGACATTATCTTATGATGTTAGTTTTTAGTAAAACAACCACAGAAAATGCAACGTCCTGAACAAATTCACAGAGAGAGATTATGTTAAATATTTTATTTCAATAGCTTTTATTGGAACTTGGAATAAATTTGTTCATAAGCACAATATGGGTCAAATGTGCCTTCCTCTGTGATTCGATGTTTCTCCTTGACTTGCCTTTTATTGATTGTAAATTCAACTGCAAATTTGTGTTGAATAAATGTTCTATTGGTGACAATCTTGTATTTTGTCTAATGTTGGCCAGGCACAGCTCAAATGCTATCTACAAATATGCTGTCGATACAGCTAATGTTGTTAGGATTTCAGATGGTGATGGGAGGGCGTACAGGAGTGAGATATATCGGCTAGTGGAGTGGTGTCACAGTAGCAACCTTGCACTCAACGTCAGTAAGACCAAAGAACTGATTGTAGACTTCAGAAAAGTAAGACGAGGGAACACAAACCAGTCCTCATAGAGGGATCAGAGAGCGAAAAATTTCAAGTTCTTGAGTGTCAATATCTCTGACGATCTATTCTGAGCTTAACATATCGATTCAGTTACAAAGAAGGGACAACAGCGGTTATATTTCATTAGGAATTTGAGGAGATTTGGTATGTCACCAAAGACACTCACAAATTTCTATAGATGTACCGTGGAGTGCATTTTAATTAGCTGCATCACCATCTTGTATGGGGTTGGAAGGTACTACACAAGATTGAAATAGCTGCAGAGAGTTGTAAACTTTGTCAGCTCCATCATGGGCAATAGTCTTTGAAGTATTCAGGACATCTTCACGGAATGATGCCTCAAAAGGGCTACATCTATCATTAAGGAACCCATCACCCTAGTCATGCCCTGTTCTCATTGCTACAATCTGGAAGGAGGTACTGGAGCCTGAAGGCACACATTTAACAATTCAGGAACAGTTTCTTCCTCTCTGGTTTCTGAATGGACATTGAATCCATGAACACTGCCTTTTTATTTCTATTTTTGCACTACTTATTTAATTTAACTATTTTATATAGTTAATTGTTCACCAGTCAGGGCTCCAAACAGTCCTTCCAGGTGAGGCGACACTTCACTTGTGAGTCTCTTGGGGCCATCTATTGTACCCTATGCTCCCGGTGTAGCCTCCTGTATATTGGTGAGACCAGACATAGATTGGGAGCCACTTCACCAAGCACCTAAGCTCTGTCAACCAGAAAAAGCGGGATTTCCCTGTGGCCATCCATTTCAATTCTACTTCACAATCTCATTCCGACATGTTACTCCATGGCCTTCTCTACCTCCATGATGAGGGCACACTCAGGTTGGAGGAACAACAGCTTATATTCCCCGCACTTTCCGTTTCTACCTCCTACCCAAGATCCACAAACCTGCCTGTCCAGGTAGACCCATTGTCTCAGCTTGCTCCTGCCCACCAAACTCATTTCTTCATACCTCGACACTGTTTTAATCCCTTGTTCAATCCCTTCCCACCTATGTTTGTGAAACTTCTCACACTCTGGATTTTTTCAATGATTTTAAGTCCTCTGGCCCCCACCGCCTTATTTTCACCATGGATGTCCAGTCCCTAAAGACCTCCATCCCACACCAGGAAGGCCTCAAAGCTCTCCACTTCTTTTTGGATTCCAGACCTAACCAGTTCCCCTCTACCACCACTCTCCTCTGTCTAGCAGAATTAGTCCTTACTCTTAATAATTAGATTATGAGAACACGTAGTCCTCTTTTATTGTCATTTAGTAATGCATGCATTAAGAAAAGATACAATATTCCTCCAGTGTGATATCACAGAAGCACAGGACAGACCAAGACTGAAAAACTAACAAAACCACATAATTATAACATATAGTTACAACAGTGCAACAATACCATAACTTGATGAAGAACAGTCCATGGCACAGTAAAAAAGTTCAAAGTCTCTCGAAAGTCCCACATCTCACGCAGACGGTAGAAGGAAGAAAACTCTCCCTGCCATGCCCCCATGCCCGTCCACAGTCCGACTCTGAGTTGTCCGAAAACTTCGAGCTCTGATCAGCCCTCCGACTGAGTACTGAGCACCATCTCTACCCGAGCGCTTCGACCTCAGCCTCAGTCACCAGCAGCAGGCAAAGCCGGGGATTTTGGGGCCTTCCCTCCGGAGATTCTCAAATGCACAGTAACAACCGCTGCGAAACCAGGCATTTCAGAATTTCTCCAGATGTTCCTCTGCTTCTCATGTCTGTCTTCATCAAATCAGAATTGTCCACTGCCCCTATTTAACAGATACGATATCATTTCACCAGAGAGCTGCGCAGGCTGCATCGCGCTGCCATCTTCTCCTTTGGCTCCTCCCACTTCCTCCAAACTAAAGGTGTAGCCATGGGCACCTGTATGGGTCCCAGCTATGCCTGCCTTTTTGTTGGCTTTGTGGAACAGTCCATGTTCCAAGCCTGTACTGGTATCCGTCCCCCACTTTTCCTTCACTACATCGACGACTGCATTGGCGCTGCTTCCTGCACGCGTACTGAGCTTGTTGACTTCACTAACTTTGCCTCCAACTTTCACCCTCCCCTCAAATTTACCTGGTCCATTTCTGACACCTCCCTCCCCTTTTCAGATCTTTCTGTCTCTATCTCTGGAGACAGCATATCTACTGATGTCTACTGATGCCTACGGACTCTCACAGCTATCTGGACTATTCCTCTTCTCACCCTGTCTCTTGCAAAAATGCCATCCCCTTCTCCCAATTCCTCCGTCTCCGCCGCATCTGCTCTCAGGATGAGGCTTTTCATTCCAGGACAAAGGAGGTGTCCTCCTTTTTTAAAGAAGGGGGCTTCCCTTCCTCCACCATCAATTCTGCTCTCAAACGCACCTCCCCCATTTCACGCATATCTGTTCTCACCCCATCCTCCCGCCACCCCACTAGGAATAGGGTTCCCTTTGTCCTCACCTACCACCCCACCAGCCTCCGGGTCCAACATATAATTGTCCGTAACTTCCACCACCTCCAATGGGATCCCACCACCAAGCACATCATTCCCTCCCCTCTCTTTCTGCTTTCAGCAGGGACCGCTCCCTATGCAACTCCCTTGTCGATTCATCCCCCCCATCCCTCCCGGCACTTATCCTTGTGCTACACATGCTACACTTCCTCCCTTACCACCATTCAGGGCCCCAGACAGTCCTTCCAGGTGAGGCGACACTTCACCTGTGAGTCGGCTGGGGTGATATACTGTGACTGGTGCTCCCGGAGTGGCCTTCTATATATTGGCGAGACCCGACGCAGGCTGGGAGACCGTTTCGCTGAACACTTATGCTTTGTCCGCCAGAGAAAGCAGGATGTCCCGGTGGCCACACATTTTAATTCCACATCCCATTCCCATTCTGATATGTCTATACATGGCCTCGTCTACTGTCAAATGAAGCCACACTCAGGTTGGAGGAACAGCACCTTATATTCCATCTGGATAGCCTCCAACCTGATGGCATGAACATTGACTTCTCTAACTTCAGTTAATGTACCCTCCTCCCCTTCTTACCCCACCTCTCTCTCTCTCTTTTTTCTCTCTTTGTCCCTCTCACAATAACTCCTTGTCTGCTCTCCATCTTCCTCTGGTTCTCCCCTCCCCCCTTCTTTCTCCCTAGGCCTCCCGCCCCATGATTCTCTCCCTTCTCCAGCCTTGTATTCCTTTTGCCAATCAACTGTCCAGCTCTTAGCTCCATCCCTCCCCCTCCTGTCTTCTCCAATCATTTTGGATCTCCCCCTCCCACTTTCAAATCTCTTACAATCTCTTCTTTCAGTTAGTCCTGATGAAGGGTCTCGACCCAAAACGTCGACTGTGCTACTTCCTATGGATGCTGTCTGGCCTGTTGCATTCCACCAGCATTTTGTGTGTGTTGCTTATATTCCCTCTGGGTAGCCTCCAACATGATGGCATGAACATCAATTTCTTGAACTTCCGATAATTGCCCCTCTCCCTTCACCATTGCCCATTCCCATTTCCCTATCTCCCTACCTGCCCATCACCTTCCTCTGGTGATCCTCCCCCTTCCCTTTCTTCCATGGCCTTCTGTCCCCTCCTATCAGATTCCCCCTTCTCCAGCCCTGTATTTCTTTTACCAATCAACTTCCGAGCTCTTTACTTCACCCCTCCCCCTTTCCCAGTTTCACCTATCGCCTACTACGTTGTACTTCCCTGCCCTCACCTTCTTACTCTGACTTCTCATCTTTTTTCTTTCCCACTCCAGATGGAGATTCTTGGCTCAAAACATTGACTCTTTACTCTTTTCCACAGATGCTGTCTGATCTGCAGAGTTCCTCCAGCATTTTGTCTCTATTGCTTTGATTTTGAGCATCTGCAGACTTTCTCTTGTTTGTGATTCTGCTGTGTAGTATGTTAACCAATTATGCCCTACATGTATCTGCTTAAACAAGTTTTAGTGTCCATTCTTCCCATGGTCATTTCTTCCAGGGTCTATATTTTTCACTTTTTCAACACCCTTCTGTTCCATCAACTTCAGGCCA
This sequence comes from Mobula birostris, assembly GCF_030028105.1. Classification (NCBI taxonomy): domain Eukaryota; kingdom Metazoa; phylum Chordata; class Chondrichthyes; order Myliobatiformes; family Myliobatidae; genus Mobula; species Mobula birostris. The sequence goes on along the minus strand of NC_092373.1, from coordinate 121,530,222 downwards.
AATTGTGACCCCAGTGTAAAATCTTATAATTTTGGGATGGCATCGAATCTCAGACATTTTGAGTGCTAAGAAACATTATCGTAGGTCACCAAGAATATTATCCAAAATCGAGGTACCATAGATGCTGAAAATCTGAAGTAAATATAAAGTTCTGGAAATTCTCAGCTAATCAGACAACATGTATGGTGACTGAAACAGACTTAATGCTTCAAATCGATAGCCTTCCATTAGAAACTGAGACTAGGCATATGTATTTACTGAGATTTGCTTTGGACTCTGTGGTGAACATGTTGTCCTTGAATTTTATGCATGCCGATTTCAGAGCCAGCAACACACACAATGTCATTTGTGAGGACTCAGGTAAACTTTGAAGGAACTTTAAGGAGGTTTATGCAATTTGGGAGAGAGAGAAAATGCATGACAGATGTAATTTAAAATTGGTAAATGTGAGTTATGGTTCTAAATAACCATTGGAAAAGCAAGCTGATTAGATATAGTCAGAATAGCTTTGTGTGTTGGAGATTATGTCTGAGGAATTTGATTGAGGTTTTTGAAGAAGCAGGGCAGGGCACCAGGCGTAATCCATGTAAACCTCAGTAAAACCTTTGATAAGGTTCTGAATGGTGGGTTGCTATGGAAAGTTGGATTGCATGGGATCCAGAGAGCTGACTAATTGCATACACAGTTGGTAGGATGCAGAGAGTGATGGGAGAAAGCTGGCCTTCATACATGTGGCCTGTAACCAGTAGTGCTCCTAGGGTGGTCGTTGGGTTCACTGTTGTTCATTGCATGAGAATAGATAAAGCAAGGTTAGTAAGTTTGCAGCTGACACTAACATAGGTGGCATTGAAGATGACTGTCAGAATTTACAGAGGGATCTTGATCAGTTGTACAAGTGGGCAAACAGTATTTAATTTCTATTTAAGTACAAGGTGTTGCATTTTGGCAAAGGCAATGAGAGTAGAACTCTCATAGTGAACAGCAGGGCCCTGGGGATTGTCGTAGGACAGAGGGACATAGAACTACAAATATATGGTTCCCTGCAAGTGACATTGCGGAGAGACAGATTGGTGAAGTTGGCATGCTGGATTTCGATTGTAAAAGGTGGGATGTTATGTGGAGGTTTTACAAGTTGATGGTGAAGCCCTGTTTGGAATAGTGTAAGCAGTTTGGTCACTCTGCCACAGGACAGATGCCATTAAGCTGGAAAGAACTTAAAGGAGATGTCAAAGGATATTAATGGGGCTGAGTTATGGACTGGTTGGAACTTAATTCATTGGAATGAGGGTGAATAAATAGTGATCTTATAGAGGCGTATTAAATCACGAGGGGCATAGATAGGGTGAATATGCAGATTTTCTTCCCAGTGTTGGGGAACCAAGAGCTGGAGGACTTTGGTGAAGGGGAGGGATTTCAAAGGACTTGAGGGGCAACCTTTCCTCAGGAAGGTGGTCACTATATGGAAAAAACTGTAGGAGAAAGTGGTTGAGGCAGATACGTGGGCAAATTCATGGCAGATGCAATTTAATGTGGATAAATGGGAGGTTATCCACTTTGGTGGCAAAAACAGGAAAACAGATTATTACCGGAATTGTGGCCGATTAGGAAAAGGGGAGGTGCAACGAGACCTGGGTGTCATTATACACCAGTCATTGAAAGTGGGCATGCAGGTACAGCAGGTGGTGAAAAAGGCGAATGGTATGCTGGCATTCATAGCAAGAGGATTCACGTACAGGAGCAGGGAGGTACTACTGCAGTTGTACAAGGCCTTGGTGAGACCACACCTGGAGTATTGTGTGCAGTTTTGGTCCCCTAATCTGAGGAAAGACATCCTTGCCATAGAGGGAGTACAAAGAAGGTTCACCAGATTGATTCCTGGGATGGCAGGACTTTCATATGATGAAAGGCTGGATGAACTAGGCTTATACTCATTGGAATTTAGAAGATTGAGTGGGGGTCTTATTGAAATGTATAAAATCCTAAAGGGATTGGACAGGTAAGATGCAGGAAGATTGTTCCCGATGTTGGGGAAGTCCAGAATGAGGGGTCACAGTTTGAGGATAAAGGGAAGCCTTTTAGGGCTGAGATTAAGGAAAACTTCTTCACACAGAGAGTGGTGAATCTGTGGAATTCTCTGCCACAGGAAACAGTTGAGGCCAGTTCATTGGCTATATTTAAGAGGGAGTTAGATATGGCCCTTGTGGCTAAAGGGATCAGGGGTTATGGAGAGAAGGCAGGTACAGGGTTCTGAGTTGGATGATCAGCCATGATCATACTGAATGACAGAGCAGGCTCGAAGGACCAAATGGCCTACTCCTGCACCTATTTTCTATGTTTTCCATGTTTACAATATTTGAAAGACCCTTGGATAGGCACATGGATAGGGATGGTTCAGAGGTCTACGTGCCAAATACATGCAAATGGGACTAACTTAAATTGGAATTTTAGTCAGCAAGGATCTACTAGGCTGGAAGGCCTGTTTCCATCTTGTATGGTTCTATACAAATTATCATCAAAATACTGATAGATAGGGAACAGAGAATGTGCACCAAGATATGGGTGTCCCTGTATGCCAGTTTCTGAAAGCCAAAGCAGTTAGGAAGGCAAATGCAGCTGGTTTCCTTTGTGAGAGAATTGAGGCACAGGAACAAGAGTGTCTTGCTTCAGCTATATACCGCCTTGATGAGCCCCATTTTATAGTGGTGTGTTCAGTCTGGGCGGTTTATCTATGGAAGCATATTCTTGCAATGAAGCGAGTTCAGCAAAGGTTTACTCAACAAGGGATTCCCAGAATGGCAGGAGAGATTGGGTGGGTTAGGCCCACATTCACTGTAAACCTATCAAGTCCTAACAGGACTGTACAGGTGAAATACCGCTAGGATGATCTGTCTGGCTGGGCTGTCCAGGAGCATTTCTTATAGGTTTAAGAAATGGGGTATGCCATTTAGAACTGAGATCAGGAGAAATATCTTGACCAAGAGGGTGGTGAGCCTTTGAATTCACTGTCACAAAAAGCAGTGGAGATTCAGTAAATGAATATTTTTAAGAAGGAGGTAGATACTATGTATTATGATAAAAGGATCAAGAGGTATGGAGAGGAGGGAACAGGAGATCAAAGTGGATCATTGCTCATCATTGTGTTGAATGATGGAATAGGTTCAGATAGCTGAATGGCCGACTCCTCTTCTACTGTCAATGATTTTAAGTTTCTAATGTAATTGAAAACTTACAGTAATTGATTTTATGAGTTTACAATGTGGTGTCTGCATTCACAAATGAGTTGCTGTGTATCTATGAAGTGTCAGTTTGAATTATATGTCAATTACAGTACAAAGAAATGCCCCAGTTCATCAGAGCAGATAGTCTATTAATAACAAACAACAGGAATTCTGCAGATGCTGGAAATTCAAGCAACACACATCAAAGTTGCTGGTGAACGCAGCAGGCCAGGCAGCATCTCTAGGAAGAGGTACAGTCGACGTTTCAGGCCGAGACCCTTCGTCAGGACTAACTGAAGGAGGAGTGAGTAAGGGATTTGAAAGTTGGAGGGGGAGGGGGAGATCCAAAATGATAGGAGAAGACAGGAGGGGGAGGGATAGAGCCAAGAGCTGGACAGGTGATAGGCAAAAGGGGATATGAGAGGATCATGGGACAGGAGGTCTGGGAAGAAAGACAAGGGGGGGGGACCCAGAGGATGGGCAAGAGGTATATTCAGAGGGACAGAGGGAGAAAAAGGAGAGTGAGAGAAAGAATGTGTGCATAAAAATAAGTAACAGATGGGGTACGAGGGGGAGGTGGGGCCTAGCGGAAGTTAGAGAAGTCGATGTTCATGCCATCAGGTTGGAGGCTACCCAGACGGAATATAAGGTGTTGTTCCTCCAACCTGAGTGTGGCTTCATCTTTACAGTAGAGGAGGCCGTGGATGGACATGTCAGAATGGGAATGGGATGTGGAATTAAAATGTGTGGCCACTGGGAGATCCTGCTTTCTCTGGCGGACAGAGCGTAGATGTTCAGCAAAGTGGTCTCCCAGTCTGCGTCGCGTCTCGCCAATATATAAAAGGCCACATTGGGAGCACCGGACACAGTATATCACCCCAGCCGACTCACAGGTGAAGTGTCGCCTCACCTGGAAGGACTGTCTGGGGCCCTGAATGGTGGTAAGGGAGGAAGTGTAAGGGCATGTGTAGCACTTGTTCCGCTTACACAGATAAGTGCCAGGAGGGAGATCAGTGGGGAGGGATGGGGGGGACGAATGGACAAGGGAGTTGTGTAGGGAACGATCCCTGCGGAATGCAGAGAGAGGGGGGGAAGGAAAGATGTGCTTAGTGGTGGGATCCCGTTGGAGGTGGCGGAAGTTACAGAGAATAATATGTTGGACCCGGAGGCTGGTGGAGTGGTAGGTGAGGACCAGGTGAACCCTATTCCTAGTGGGGTGGCGGGAGGATGGAGTGAGAGCAGATGTACGTGAAATGGGGGAGATGCGTTTAAGAGCAGAGTTGATAGTGGAGGAAAGGAAGCCCCTTTCTTTAAAAAAGGAAGACATCTCCCTCATCCTAGAATGAAAAGCCTCATCCTGAGAGCAGATGCGGCGGAGACGGAGGAATTGCGAGAAGGGGATGGTGTTTTTGTAAGGGACAGGGTGAGAAGAGGAATAGTCCAGATAGCTGTGAGAGTCAGTAGGCTTATAGTAGACATCAGTGGATAAGCTGTCTCCAGAGACAGAGACAGAAAGATCTAGAAAGGGGAGGGAGGTGTCGGAAATGGACCAGGTAAACTTGAGGGCAGGGTGAAAGTTGGAGGCAAAGTTAATAAAGTCAACGAGTTCTGCATGCGTGCAGGAAGCAGCGCCAATGCAGTCGTCGATGTAGCGAAGGAAAAGTGGGGGACAAATATTAACTTTATTAACTTTGCCTCCAACTGGTCCTCACCTACCACCCCACCAGCCTCCGGGTCCAACATATTATTCTCCGTAACTTCCGCCACCTCCAACGGGATCCCACCACTAAGCACATCTTTCCCTCCCCCCTTCTCTCCGCATTCCGCAGGGATCGCTCCCTACACAACTCCCTTGTCCATTCGTCCCCCCCATCCCTCCCCACTGATCTCCCCCCTGGCACTTATCCGTGTAAGCGGAACAAGTGCTACACATGCCCTTACACTTCCTCCCTTACCACCATTCAGGGCCCCAAACAGTCCTTCCAGGTGAGGCGACACTTCACCTGTGAGTCGACTGGGGTGATATACTGCGTCCGGTGCTCCCGATGTGGCCTTTTATATATTGGCGAGACCCGACGCAGACTGGGAGACCGCTTTGCTGAACATCTACGCTCTGTCCGCCAGAGAAAGCAGGATCTCCCAGTGGCCACACATTTTAATTCCACATCCCATTCCCATTCTGACATGTCTATCCACGGCCTCCTCTACTGTAAAGATGAAACCACACTCAGGTTGGAGGAACAACACCTTATATTCCGTCTGGGTAGCCTCCAACCTGATGGCATGAACATCGACTTCTCTAACTTCCGCTAGGCCCCACCTCCCCCTCGTACCCCATCTGTTACTTATTTTTATACACACATTCTTTCTCTCACTCTCCTTTTTCTCCCTCTGTCCCTCTGAATATACCTTTTGCCCATCCTCTGGGTCCCCCTCCCCTCCTTGTCTTTCTTCCCGGACCACCTGTCCCATGATCCTCTCGTATCCCCTTTTGCCTATCACCTGTCCAGCTCTTGGCTCTATCCCTCCCCCTCCTGTCTTCTCCTATCATTTTGGATCTCCCCCTCCCCCTCCAACTTTCAAATCCCTTACTCACTCTTCCTTCAGTTAGTCCTGACGAAGGGTCTCGGCCTGAAACATCGACTGCACCTCTTCCTAGAGATGCTGCCTGGCCTGCTGCGTTCACCAGCAACTTTGATGTGTGTTGCTTGAGTCTATTAATAAGATGCTTTTCATTAGAAATTCTCCACTTGATGACTGTGAAATGAACCCCCCCCCCCCGGCCATCTCAGCAGCTATTTCACGATGGTTGAACAAATTGTTGATGTTGACTGATAGTTCACAATCCATATGATTACAAACATCCCAATATTTAGTTTTCACTCATATCGCTCTGGGTTGAGTGTGGAGGAGGTTCACTGGTATGCTAATGTTGATGGAATATTTTGGCTGTGAGGAGAGACTGGATTGACTGGGTTGCTTTCTCTGAAGGACAGAAGGCAGAGAGGACACCTGATTGAGGTATTTAATAGTAAAAGGGGCATAGGTAAGGGAGAAAGTATGAAACAGTCTTGTATAGCAGAGGTATTAACAACTGGAAGACATAAGTTTAAGGTAAGAGATACAACTTCAATGGGATATGGGGAAGAATATTTTCCAATCACAGGGAAACAGAAATCTGGAACACACTGCTAGAGGGGAGTTGTGGAGTCAAGAACTTACATACCGTTGGGGAAATATTTCGATGAGCGTTTGAAACACCATGGCGTACATAGAAGGCTATGGACCAAGAGCTGAGAACTGGATTATAATAGGTTGGTTACTTAAGGCTGGCACCAATAAGATGGGCTGAATGGCTGTTTCTGTGCTGTCTGAGTGCACGATTATATGAGTCTTTGTCGCAGGACAGAGAGAAATGACACTTGCAACCACCCCCTGTCTCTGATTGCCCTTGGCCTTTCAGAGATGGAAACAGTAAGCGATGGCAATTCTAGCAGAGAGGATTGGTGATATGAATTGGATAGTGGTGGAGCGAACTCTGCAGTCATTGAGCAATAAATTGAAGGCATTCACAGAGCCAGCAGTGGAAGTTAGCTCTTTAATAGGTCTGGCAGATAAAGGCCCAGGACCTGAAAAAGTGTGAAGGAACCACGGACTGCTGTAGGAACCAGGGTGAGTGCGACAAACTTGCCGTTGAAAAGTGTCGGCAGTATTCCTGGAACCAGTGCTGGGGGCTTTGCAGTTTGTTAATGACTTGGATATGAATGTCTCAGATACGATTAGTATGTTTGCAGATGACACAATAATCGGTGGTGGTGTGGATAGCGAGAACGGTATCTCAGGCTACAATTTGATATAGATCAGATAGAAGCATAGACAGAGATTGGGAGATGGAATTTAATCCTGATAACCATTAGATGATGCATTCTGGAAAATCAAGTAGAGTTAGTATATATGGAGCAAATACTTGGGCACCAAGGAATGAGGAGGAACAGAGAGTTCACATTCCCTGAATGGAACACTACAGGTGGATAGGATGCTAAAGAAGGCATATGGCATGCTTGGCTTCATAGGTTAGGGCATAGGATATAAAAATTGAGATGTTATGTTGTAGCATTGCAGAACACTGGTGAGGCTGCTTTAGGAGTATTATGTTGCTGTTCTGCTCGCCATGCTATTAGAAGGATGTGGTTGCACTGGAGGGAATGTAGAGGAGATTCGCCAGAAGTTGCATGGAGTGAAGGGCTTTAGTTAAGAGGAGAGATATGATAGGTTAGGCTTTTTTTTTCCTGGAGTGATGGAGCCCTAATAGAAGTATTTATGTTTATGGGAGGTATAGATAGATAGGTAAAACCAATCTTTAAAGGCAATCTGAGGAATAAGTTTTTGTTTACACAGCAAGTGGCTGATATCTGGAATGTGAATCAGATTGAAAAGGTATTTAAATAAGCGCTTGAATAGCAAGATGTGGAATGGTGTGGTCTTAATGCAATTACTGTATATGGGCAAAGAAAGTCAGTATGCATATGGAGGGCTGAAGGTCCTCTGCGCAGGATGACTCTGGGACTGCATGAAATGATATGCCACACTGCCACCAAGTGGTCAATATCAGATAATGACATTAAAAGAAATACATTGTTCAATGCACAATCTTCCAGTAAATATTCTTAAAATATTAAAATCATTCAATGCTTTTAGCAACTAGGCCCAAAATGATCTGCTCTAGGTAAATTGCCTGTACCTGACGCAACCATTATCAAAGTCTCCAACCATCCAGACCATGCCCTCTTCTCGCTACAACTATCAGGTAGGAGCTACAGAATCCTTAGACCCACAGCACCTGGTCCAGGAACAGTTATTACCCTACAAACACTAGGCTCCTGAACTGCTGTGGAAAACCTCATCACCACTACTCTGAACAGATCCTACAGCCTACAGACTCATTTCTAAGAACTCTTTGCAACTCATGTTCTCTGTATTATTTTTATTTGTATAGTTTGTCTTTTGCATATTGATCATTTGTTAGTCTTTGTCTTTTTATGTATTGTTTTCATATATTCTATTATATTTCTTTTTTCATGTAAAGGCCTGTAAGAAAACAAATCTTAAGGTAGTATATGGTAACTTTGATAATAAGTTCACTTTTTCCAGAACACAGTAAACATTACCTCAGCATTTTAAATTAATCTTTGATCTTAGGAATTACACAAAGGTGCATACAGGGGTCATATTGATGTGCTATCACAATGTTTCTTTTCACTTTTGGAACCTTGGAATCATAAACTATTGTCATCAGTTATAACCAGGTAGCATTTAAAATAAACATTTAATAGTTTACTTTGAAATTACTTGTTCAAAATTAATCAAGAAATAGTTTCATTGAGAAGCTATTTACCCACATGAACGGTTAGATTTTAACTCCATAACATTTTATACTGAGTTATGCTATAATTTTTCCAGACTGATAATGCTTTTTGACAGTTCCACACTTTGTCAGAATAAAAAAAAACTTTCTTTTGATAGTTAACTGAAGATGATGTAAACCAGTTACAACAGCAGATTTCTAGAATGTTGCTCAGCGGTACATTCCAAAAAAACAAAACTGAACCACCAGCACAAGACAGAGTAGGTAATACATAATAGTTTAATTATGAGTGATAAAATATCTAAATTTCCATAATTTCAGCAACCTCTTTGTCAGCTGTATGCATAGAAGAAAGTGAGTTGCTCTGTAAACGGAAACTCAGAAAAACCACATTGACGTACCAGCTGTGTAAGTTGTCCCATGATGAGGATTTGGTTAATCATGACTGTGTGATTTCAGTACAAGTGTGGAGGATATGTCGGAAAGTAGGAATATTCCTGGGAGCTATAGTGTGGAACGAGCTGCCAGTGCCAGTGGTGGATGCCATTTCAGTTTCACTATTTAAGAGAAGGTTGGATTGGTACATGGATGGGCAAGATGGCCGGCTGTGGTCTGGGTGCAGGTTGATGCGAGTAGGCAGTTTAAATGGTTCGGCATGGACTGGATGGGCCGAAGGGCCTGTTTCTGTGCTGCAGCTTTCTATGACTCTGTGACTACAGGAGCAGACAGTCTCTGAATAACTGCTTTAGCCTTGGTATGATTCACCATAGAGTATCTTACACCTGAATGAACAGTCACCATATGAAGATGCTCGATGTGCAACCAAGTATAGCCATTTACTGAAACACTGAAGCCAATAGCAGTGGCTTGGCTCCTGATACTGATGAAGTTTGCTTCTCTAGATATTACATGTAAAGTTTCTGTCACCAACTTTGTGAGTTGCATCTTTGTGAAATGGTAAGATGGAAAGTGTGCCAATGTGATGTCTCATATCATAAAACACTGCATGTGACAGACTCCAGTATCATACCTTGTTCTATTGAACGCCGTATTGCCTCAGACAAAGGCCACATCACCGAACTTGATTAAACAAGTATGTGAAGTGAAACATATGAACTTCCTTAACCAGATATGATGTGAACATGGAAAATGTGGCCAGGTTTACACTGATAGAAACTCAAATCACGTTCTAGCTGCAAAATGCTTTGCTAAAACTAACTCCTCTTGTTCTTCCCAGTACATATGCCAGTACAAAGTGGATAGACCAGATACTGTAACCTAGCTTCAAAGCCTGAGCATTAAGATCAACATAAGATGTTATCTCCTTTGTATGATAACAATACATATTTGGGGTGTGAATAAATTCTCAAGCTGAGAGAAAAGTTGTGAAATCTGTGTATTTATTATATTTTTTCCATGAATTTGAATTTGCCCATAAATTTCTGTCATCTTCATGTGTTCTTATCTGTGAGTACATTGTGACATCTGGATGTCAACTGCACCATTGCTGTAACTGGCTGATTAGTATACCCACAGAAAACCTACTGACCAGACAAATAATAATAATACTTTATTGATCCTGAGTGGGAGATCCTTTTGTTATAGCAGCAATATTTAAAAACACACTTAGCAGTGTGCAGATTTAACTAATGATAAAGTACAGAATAATAATATACACAATTATAACGCACCAATGTGCAATAATAGTGTACAAAATAATAAAACAGAGACTATTGTACTATGATGTGTGTTCTGACCAAGAGATGAACTATTCTGTATGCTTATTGCATTTGATAGGAAAGATTTTCTGTAATGATCCTGTGACAGTGGAGCTGAATGGATCTGTTCGAAAGGGTGTTCCGTTGCTTATTCAGTAGATCATGGAGGGGTTGTGCTGGATAACAGTTTGTTTCGTGAGCTCCTCTCCACCAGTAACACAAAAGAATCCGGGTTGTAGCCAAGGATGGACCCAGCCTTTTTGATGAGTTTATTTAGATTTTTGCATCACCAGCACCAAAGCTGCTCCCCAACATAAGGCAGCAAAAGAAAACCTGCACTCACCATAAAAAATGGTGTACATACAAGCCATAATGTGTTCCAGATAACTGCTAATATTTGCCTGTTTAAATCTGGCTTCTTGATGAACCTACATCTTTACTGGTTTTAACAAAGAGTCCCTTCACCCTCATTCTTTGTTTTACTCCCCCATCTACCTATTGGCCTATCACCCAAAGCCAAATTCATACACTCCTTGAAGATAAAAATCTCCTTTGTTTCCCTACCCCACAATTGACTCTTCCTTTTCTCCCCCATGAAAAAACACTGCTGGGCCTGATTTTATGCCATTTTTTCTTTTTTATTTCTTTGTCTGGTGAATGGGTAAAGCTTTTTTCAAGCAAGTAAAATTCCAGAGTCTGAAAGATGCCATGATATTTCTCATGTGGCAGTCTATCATTTCCTGCCTTAATCACTTAGAACCATGTATCAAGGTGGTTGACTGATGATTAGGACTCGTGATTCTGTGTGGGCATTCACTAATAGACTTAATTGAACAAATTCTCTGAGATTTTTGGAACCACAAGAACTTTATAGCACTGACCAGATGCTTTTGAAGTCTTGCTCTTGAGGTTGGGTTAAAAATAGTGAAACTCTGCAGGCCATCACAGTAAATTTCCAGAAGTATGGTTTTGTTTCTTTTATTCTTCATAATACAGTAATGCAGAAAGCTGAGGACAGCAACAATAACTATGAGTGCTCAAACATTTGTTCCCTCATCAAAAGCCCCATTGTTAAGTGATGTTTACATTAGAGACACAACACTGGCAACTGGCAAATCTATGCATGCTTTATTCAAACTTGAATTGCAAAGAAAACATAGAAACCCCCATGCCTTGCACTGTATACTACCTGTCACTACACAGGGGGAACAGTCTTGGTCACACTCATAGCATTCCTTTGTTCTCAGAGACTCCAAGTCAATGCCTCTCCTTGGACTGAAAGTCTGTCTGTGATCCCATGTTCTTTTGCTATTTTAAGGTAGGGAAAGGAGTTAAATCGTGTTTCCAGGACCCATATCCCTTCTTTTCCTTCTGTTCTCCTCCAATAATAGTACGTTATTGATAGGACAATTCAGGTTAGGCCCACTACCTCCATTTTCATCCCATTACAGCCAGTCCATTGGTTCCGTAGCGTCACTTCCATTTTTCACTTCACCACTTGGGGACCCAATCAGGACCAAGGGAGAATGGCATTGATTGTTACACATAGTTCATATAGTCACCTGGCTGTCCATTGGGTTTCTTGACCACATGGATGTTTCACTGTCTTAAGTCTTGATTTATTTCTTATTGTCATAGTAATAGCCTTTGCCCACTGTTGAGCATTGAATACCGTTGGAGATGAATTGTTTCTCATCCTGCAATAACCAGATGACAACTTCCCAATTAGTTAGGTTTCTCGGACATTAAGTCTTAATAAAGCGAGTTGATTTACCAATTCCTCATGGCTGCTTAGTGAAGCTGATAGAATGTTCAATTGGGTTACTGCCTCTTGTGTCATGTTGGACTAGTTTAGCCTATGGTTAACCAGTCTTTGGGATTCATTCCTTCAACTAAAAAATCAATCTCCCTGCTTGTATTTTCTTTACATTTTCAGAAAATTTCACAGACTATTAGCCATCCTTTTACATGGTAGCCTGCAAATGTTGGATCACACCAAAAACACTTCTTTTTAACCCTTGGACTATCACAACAGAAAAGAGTGCAGCATGAGCTATTTACCTACATTCAGAGAAAGGACAGAACAGCTTTTAACTCCAGTCTTTAGTTAGTAAGTTGATACATGTAAAACAAACTGAAAAGCTTCTTAAATTTGACTCCTGGAATTGTCCTAAACTGTTATCTCCTTTATCATATTCTATAGCCACAGAAACATGTGCCAACTTACTGATCATACTTCACACATTGATACCCAAACTATTGATGTACACAACTAAGAGTAACTGTCCCATGCCAACTCCAGTGGTGCTGGGACAATCATTATTTGGTTTATACATTAACAGCAAATCACAAAAATAAGCAAACCACTACATTACCCTCTGCCTCCTATTACAAATCTTACTTTGGATCCAATTTATCAACTTGCCTTCGATCTTCAGGACCTGCATCTTTTGGATCGATCTCAAACATGCTGACTGACATCCATGCAGAGAATATCAACTACACTGCTCTCAGCAACATGGTTTGTTACTTTTCTACCAAAAAAAATTAAATTGATTAGACAGTATCTCCCCATAACAAAGTTATGCTGAATATCTTTGACTAATCATTGCCCTTCCAAGAGTAGATAGTCATAGTCATAGTCATACTTTATTGATCCTGAGGGAAATTGGTTTTCATTACAGTTGCACCAACCAAGAATAGAGTATAAATAAAGCAACATAAAACCATAAATAATTAAATAGTAATATGTAAATGCCAGGAAATAAGTCCAATAACTTCCTATGACGCTCAGTGTTGCATCTCGGTGGAATGAGTCTCTGGCTGAATGTACTCCTGTGCCCAACCGGTACATTATATAGTGGATGGGATGAATCCTTCCCTCAGAATTTTTCCAATAATTTGCCTACCACCAACAATAGACACAAAGCATATCATTATTTGGCTTCCCTCTCAGCCTTTTCTGAATAAAGGTGAAGAGATAACCTCTTACTCAATGTCAACAAAACCAAGGAGCTGATTAATGACTTCAGGAAGAGGAAACCAGAGGTCCGTGATCCAGTCTTTATCAGCAATCAGAGGTGGAGAGGGTCAGCAACCTTAATTTCCTCAGTGTTGTAATTTCAGGGGACCTGTCCTGGGCCCAACATGCAAGTGCAATTACCAAGAAATCCTGGCAGCGCCTTTGCTTCCTTAGAGGTTTGCAACAATTCAGCATGACATCAAATACTTTGATAAACCTCTATAGATGTGTATTGGAGAGCATATTGACTGGCTGCTTCACAGCCTGTTTTGAAAACACCAATTCCCTTGAATGGAAAAGCCTACCAGAAGTAGTGAATATGGCACAGTTCATGGGTAAAGCCCTCGCCACCATTGAGAACATCTGAACGAAGCATTGTTGCAGGAAAGCATCATCCATCATCAGGGACCTTCACCTCCCAAGTCATGCTGTCTTCTCACTGCTGCCATCAGAAAGAAGACCCAAGAGCCTTGTGAATCATATCACCAGCTTCAGGAACAGTTATTTCCCCTCAACCATCAGGGTCTTGAACCAGAGGAGATAAACCCGCTCAGCTTCACTTGTTCCATCACTGAAATTTTCTCATAACCTATGGATTCACTTTCAAGGACTCTTCATCTCATGTTCTTGATATTTATTGCTTATTTATTTATTATTATTATTTATTTCTTTTTGTATTTGAACAGTTCGTTGTCTTTGCACACCGACTGAGTGCCCAAATTGATTCTAATCATGGTTATTATTCTATTATGGATTTATTGAGTATGCCCACAAGAAAATGAATCTCAGGGTTGTATATGTTGACATATATGTACTTTGATAATGAATTGCTTTAAACTTTGAACCTTTTCTCTCCTCTAGCCATCTGCATCTTGCCTGTGGCAAGTGAAGATGTAAAAGTTTCTGATGGATCTGCAGCAATTTTGTGTTATTTTGTGTGTACAATAAATAACTTCAGTTCCCAGAGGGCATTGCGAGAGGTTCACCTGGAACCAGAAGATACGATGGTGAGCTGGTCACATGTGCTCAGGGTTGAGCACGAGTTCAGTAATAAAATGTTCTAATATAAACTGGCATCAAGTTTGTCTCTTTTAAGAACAAACATAAAAGCAATCTCTGCCCTTGCCTCCCCACGGTAGTTGGGGATATATTTCATCAGACCCCAAGGACTTAGACACCTTTAAGCTTGCTGAGTCATCTAATACCTCCTTTCTAATGATAATATATTCTAGAATTTCCCTGTCCCCTTTCCTGAATTCTCTAACTCCAATTTATACATAGTAAATGCCGATGATAGGTGTTGAATTAAGGTTTTATCTACCTCCTCTGGCCGTACACATGGTCCCACTGGACTCTCCTCTTTCCCCAGTTACTCTCTTGCTCTTAATATACTTATAAAATGACTTGGAATGTGTCTCAATTTTGTCCGCACCTGATGTGTCATGCCCTTACCTAATTTAATTTTTACACTGTCAGAATCAAAGGAAATTACTAGGATTCTGTTCTAGATTATTAAATGCAAACTGTCTCCATGTTATGAATGCCCAACTTACAGGCATCTCTGCATATCTATGAGTTGCATAATATTTTAAAATTCAAATGTCCAATGTATGTACAAACATTCATTCATTCTTGCAGATGACAGAGCTGGTTTCCTCTCTCTTTCTTCCAGTTTCAGTAATTGTTCTTTCTTATTAGTTTTATGTGCATTTGCTGTCAGTCATTTTAATAATTTTGAGGTATCAATTCAAGTTTGATTGTCATTCAACCATACATGAATACCCACGTTGTTCAGAGTTCTCAGAAAGACACAAATATTAACGCAGCAAATGCAAGCAATGCACCCGAGGAAATAAACAGCAGACTAAAAGGGACCATTAACCACCTCAGAGACTGATTGAAAGTTTCTGAGTGTAGCGCACCAACTCTAATGCTTCTATCATGGGCGCTGTAAACGGATGACACTGCTGCTTGAGGGATAGTCTTTGCTATGACTGAGGCGATGCAGCTCCCTGGCCTTCCTCCCAATAAATCAGTGAATCAAACACAGCATTCCACATGAGCAATGTCCAACAGGGTTATGCAATCGCAAGAAAAGCGACTAAGAAGATCATTCACTGTTAGACTGTACACTGCCTTCATGCAGCAACTCCTCCATGTAGCAGAAGGCGTACTCTCTGATGTGGAGATATGGCTGTCATATTGAGTGATTTTCTAACTGATGGACAAAATCCACAGTATGATTAGGAATGCTCGGTTTTACCTCCTCCCAAAGATACACAAGCCTGACTGTCCCAGTAGACCCACATTTTCTGCCTGCTCCTGTCCCACGATACTTGTATCTGCCTACCTGGACTCCATTTTGTCACCCATAGTTCAGTCCCTCCCCACCTACATCCGGGATACATCCTATGCCCTCCACCTCTTCAATAACTTCCAGTTCCCCGGTCCCAACCGTTTCATTTTTACTATGAATGTCCAATCCTTATACACCTCCATTCCCCATCAAGAAGGCTTCAAAGCCCTCCGCTACTTCCTGGATAATAGACCTCACCAGTTCCCCACCACCACTACCCTCCTCCGGTTGGCGGAACTGGTTCTCGCACTTAATAACTTTTTTGGCTCTTCCCACTTTCTTCAGATTAAGGGTGTAGCTATGGGAACTCGCATGGGACCCAGCTATGCCTGCCTCTTCGTTGGTTATGTGGAACAGTCTGCGCTGCAAACCTATTCTGGTACTGCTCCCCAACTTTTCCTTTGGTACATTGATGACTACATTGGTGCTGCATCCTGCACCCATGCTGAGCTCGTCAATTTAATCGACTTTACTTTAAATTTCCACCCAGCCCTCAAATTCACTTGATCTATCTTGGACACTTCTCTCCCCTTTCTCGATGCCTCGGTCTCCAACTCTGGAGACAGACTGTCCACTGACATCTTCTACAAACCCACTGACTCTCATAACCACCTCGACTATACCTCTTCCCACCCCGCCACATGCCAAAATGCCATTCCCTATTCTCAGTTCCTCCGTCTCCATCGCATCTGCTCCCAGGATGAGGCTTTCCGTTCCAGGACATCTCAAATGTCCTCTTTTTTTAAGGATCGTGGTTTCCCTCCTACCGTCATCAATGATGCCCTCACCCGCATCCCCTCCATTTCCCACACTTCAGCCCTCACCCCATCCTCCCGCAACCACAACAGGAACAGAGTTCCCCTTGTCCTCACCTACCACCCCACCAGTCTCTGGGTCCAGCACATTATCCTCCGCAACTTCCGCTACCTTCAACAGGACCCCACCAATAAACACATCTTTCCCTCTCCGCCCCTCTCCACTTTCCGCAAGGATCTGTTCCTCCGCGACTCCCTTATCCACACGTCTATCCTCATGGATCTCCCACCTGGCACTTATCCCTGTAAGCGTAAGTGCTACACCTGTCCCTACACCTCCGCTCTTGCCACCATTCAGGGCTCCAGGTGAGACAACACTTCATTTGTGAGTCTGTTGGGGTCACCTATTGCATCCAGTGCTCCCAGTGCGGCCTCTTCTACATTGATGAAACCCGACGCAGATTGGGGGACTGCTTCGTCGAGCACCTCCACTCCATCCACCACAACAGATAGGATCTCCCGGTAGCCACCCACTTCAACTCTGCTTCCTACTCCCATTCAGATATGTCCATACGTGGCCTCCTCTGCTGTCATGATGAGGCTAAACTCAGGTTGGAGCTACAATACCTCATATACCGTCTAGGTAGTCTCCAGCCCCTTGGTATGAACATAGAATTCTCCAACTTCCAGTACTTCCCTTTCACTTTGCCCCCTCCCCCAGATGCCTATCACCTCCCTCATGTTTCCACCTCCTTCTTCTACTACCCATTGTCTTCCTGCCTATCACCTCCCTGCTTCCCCTCCCCCACCCCTTTGTCTTTCAAATTACTGGTTTTTCAACTGAACCTACCAGCCTTCTGCCAACCCTCCCCCACCTTCTTTCTTCAGTCCTGATGAAGGGTTCCGGCCCGGAACATGGACTCATCGTTTCCACTGATGCTGCCTGACCTGCTGAGTTCCTCCAACGTGTTGTGAGTGTTGCTTTGATCCCAGCATCTGCAGATTATTTTGTGTTTATATTAGGGGACCAAGTTCTTGGCCACTGGGAAGAGATTTTTCAAAAGTGCCCTAGTGATAACTTCTCCTCTGGCATACAACAGCGAGATGCATGTGCAGTTGTAACTTGTCTCCTTGTAGATGATCACGTTCACAACATTCCTGAGGTTCCTTGGTGTATTCTCCTCTTTCCAGAAGCAGACAGTGAAATGGTAGAAACTAAGGATTTCACTGAGAGATTGTATGTTCCTCAATCCCCCTGAATCTACCTCAACTTTAAATACTTAACTGAGATAGCTTCACACTATTTGGGCTGGAAAATTCCAGAAATTCACTGCTCTCTGCAGGAAGTAATTTCCATTCCCCTCGGTTTTAAATAACCAATCGCTTATCTTTAAACTATGGCCCACCAACCCCTCCCACAAGTGAAGATATCTTGACATCTACTCTGTCAGGTCTTCTTAGGATCTTATACTGTGAGTTTCAATACAATTATCTGTTATTCTTCGGAACCCCAGAGAACAAAGACCTAACTGTCAAGCTTCTCTTTCTCGGACTGCTTCCAATGCTCCTGTAAATTTCTTAAGGTAAGGAGAAAAAAACTCACCTATGAAATTCAAGTTTAAATGCATTTATTAAAGTTAACTAAATTAGTTTTGATTGTTCACCTCTTGATCTGCAGTTAATTTTGCACTTCCATAGGGGCATAGTAAGGAATAGAAGTAACGAAGTGTTGTATCCAGTCTGAATTCCTTTAAGTTATGCAACCTGTTACTTTAGTTGTGGAACCTGAAACCAGGTTCAAGAACAACCACTTTCCTTCAACCATTCAGTTCTTGAACCAACCAGCACAATCATAACCATTGCAATTTAGCAACACTATGATCACTTTGATCATTTTGCACTAAAGTAGACTTTGTTCATATTGTGAGATTCTTGTGAATCCTGTCTATATGTTGTAATGTGCTTCAAGTAAATTTTTCATTGAACCTGTGCATACATGATTTGTAAACTTGAGGTTGACTTTGAATAGGGCAACTGCTATAGGATCAAAGAAATGTGGCCTTCCTGTACACATCATACTGTCTTTCTGAAGGAAGCCTGAAGGTGCAGTCATTTCACACAGTGACATCAAGGTGCATAGTAATTAACTAGAAAAGACTTCACAGGGAGCTCAGTGTATTACACCAACCTATCAGATATTTAATCTTCACATAGGTATTACAAGAATGTCAATGGAAACCATGATTGAAGGTTTTGTAACAAGAAATATTTCGTAATAACACATTGTTATTCAAAAATGCAAAAATAAACTCTGTGAATTTTCAGGTCTGTTCCACCACTCCACGTGGCCTCTTCTCAGCCTGAAGTACATTTCTCTTCCGTCTTGACCTTAGTTTCCCAAAATCTGATATTTCAACCTTGAACATATTCAGTAATGTATTGACCTGCAGACACCTGTGATAGAGAATTACAAAGGTTCGGAATATTCTGCTTAAATGTTACTAGAATGTTACCTGGGTTTCATCATCTAAGTTACAGAGAAAGGATGAACAAGTTGAGTCTTTATTCTTTGGAGCGTGGAAGGTTGAGGGCGACTTGATAGGGGTATTTAAAATTATGAGGGGGACAGATAGATAGAGTTGACGTGGATAGGCATTTTCCACTGAGAGTGGGGGAGATTCAAACAAGATGACATGAGTTGAGAGTTAAAGAGCAAAAGTTTAGGGGTAACATGAGGGGGAACTTCTTTACTCAGAGAGTGGTAGCTGTGTGGAACAAGCTTCCAGCAGAAGTGGTTGAGGCAGGTTCGATGTTGTCATTTAAAGTTAAATAGGATAGCTATATGGACAGGAAAGGAATGGAGGGTTATGGGCTGAGTGCAGGTCAGTGGGACTAGGTGAGAGTAAGCACTCGGCATGGACTAGAAGGGCTGAGATGGCCTGTTTCCGTGCCGTTATTTGTTATATGATTAAAGGCATGTTTTTAAATCTCAGTTCTAAGTGGTCAATCATTTATGCTGCGACCATTACTCCTGGATCCAAGTTACCTGCTGGGTGGAGGGGGGGATGTTGAAGGTGTGCATTCCCTATCAGGAGCAATGTCAATTCCTCACAGCTTCTTGTATTGCTGGCTATATGAGAGAGAATAGATTGCAAGTAAAGTAAGTGTGGGGGGGGGGGTGGGAATAGGATGGGATGGATTCTTCTGAGAACTTGCTTGGACTCTATGGGCAAAGTTGCCTCTATCTTTGTAGTAAGGACACATCAGGAAGATCACTGAGATCAGTCTTCTAAGCTAAATTTCTTCATCAGTCATCCCTCTCGTCCTACCAATCAATTCTGTAAGCTTATGCGTTGACTCCAATGCCTTTGGAGGCCAACACTGTACACAGTACTCCAAATGTGTTGTCACCACTATTCTTGCACAATCTCTGCATATTTTCCTTACCATTGTACTTCCACCTTCTTTCACAAAAAGTCATCACAATATTAATTGTGATGCCATTGCAAGACACATCTTTCCCAAACTTCTCCTTTCAAAGTTCTGAAGGGGTCATCTTCCGCCAAGATGAGGCCACCCTCAGGGTGGAGGAGCAACACTTTATATTCTGTCTGGGTAGCCTCCAACCTGATGGCATGATTATTGAGTTCTCATTCCAGTAAACAAATTCTTCCCCTCCCCCACCTCTATTTCCCACTCTGACCTTTTACCTCTTCTCACCTGCCTATCACTTCCCTCTGGATCCCCTCCTCTTTCCTTTTCTCCTATGATCCACTCTCCTGTCCTGTCAGATTCCTTCTCCTCCAGCCATTGACCTTTCGCACCCAATTGGCTTCACCTATCACCTTCCAGCTAGACTCCTTCCCCTTCCATCACCTTTTAATTCTGGCATCTTCCCTCTTCCTTCTCAGTCCTGAAGAAGGAGTCTATTATCTCACATTGACTGTCTGTTCATTTCCATTGATGCTGCCTGACCTGCTGAGTTCCAGCAGCATTCTAGGCAACACACATACAAAATGCTGGAGGAATTCGGCAGGCCTGCGTCTGCAGATTTTCTTGTGATTGTGGTGCTCCAGCATTTTGTGCGTGTTGCTCTGATGGGAATTGTTCACTTTGCTGCTCTCCATCTCCATCAATACCCAGATCCCTTCAAAAAGCAATTTCCCACACAAAGGAGGTGAGGAGAAGATGGCGGCACGACGCAGTGAGCGCGGCCACTCTGAAATGATATCGTATTTGTTAAGTAGGGGCTGTGCATAATCCTGATTTGATGGAGACAGAGGTGAGAAGCATGGAGGAACATCTGGAGAAACTTCTGAAATGCCTGCTTTGCTGCCGCTGCTACTGTGCGATCGAGAATCTCAGGAGGGGAAGGCCCTAAATCCTCGGCTTTGCCTGTTGCCTGTTGCCAGGGCCGGGGTTGAAGCACTCGGCAGAGATGGTGCTCGGTGCTCGGTGTCGGAGGGCTGGTCGGAGGCTCGAGATTTTTGGATGGACTCAAGAGTTGGCTGTGGTTGGGTGCTCCCAGGGTGCTGGAGGTTCATGGCAGGGAGAGTTTTTTTTCTTCCTTCTACCATCTGCGTGAGATGATGGGACTTTTGAGAGACTTTGAGACTTTGTTTTACCTTTCCCATGGTCTATTCTTTATCAAATTACAGTACTGCTTTGCACTGTTGTAACTATATGTTATAATTATGTGGTTTTTGTCAGTTTTTCAGTCTTGATTTGTCTTGTGTTTCTGTGATATCATTCCGGAGGAACATTGTATCATTTCTTAATGCATGCATTACTCAATGACAATAAAAGAGGACTGCGTGTCCTCATAATCTAAATTGGTGGATATGGAACAACTACCCTTCCTTCCCATTCTCCAGGTGAAGCGGCAATCCACATGATCTTCTTCCTGTTCAGTGTATTGTGTTCAGCACTCATTATGTGCTCTCTGCAAACATGGACTAGATGACTGGTTAAAGGAGATTTTAATATAATCCAAAAGGGTGCTCCTGAGCTTCCAGCCGCACTTCACTTTCATTGCTTATCCTACTCCCTATTCGATCTATCTGTCTATGACCTCCTACACTCTTTTAATGAAGCCAAAAGTCAGCTTGAAAACAGCATCTCATCATCTTACAAGACATGCTGCTCAGCTCAGGAATCAATATTGACTTACTAGTTTATATGGAAACTGGCCAGCTCTGGGAAAAAGTCAATCAGTTTGTAACAATAACTGTACTTTCCTGTGTTGCCCAACCTGCTGAGCATTTTCAGCACTTTCTCTTTTATTTCATATTTTCAGCATCTGCAGTCTTTTATATTTCACCATTCTAACATTTTTCTGGTTTGCTTTTTCTCTGCTCTCCGCTTACACTCACCTCTCTCTGCTTACATCTCCTGCACTCAGGAAAAAATATGAAACCACACCCACACTGCCTAGTTCAGGCTATCCCCCTAAACTTAATTGCTGGAGAAGCATGGCACTTGTAAGAGAGGCTACTGTGATGCCAACAGTCACTCTGAGTGAGCTGCAGAAATCAGTGGCTGCAGCTGGAGATGAAGTTCATGGCTCCCCATCTCTAAGGCCTTGCACAAAAAGGATTTTTATAGAAGAGTGGAAAGGAAGATGCTCTGGGAGCACTGGACACAGTAAATAACCCCAACAGACTCACAGGTGAAGTGTTGCCTCACCTGGAAGGACTATTTGGGGCCCTGAATGGTAGTGAGCGAGGAGCCTTTTTTTCTGACAGGTTTGCAAATTTTTGAAATGCACTACCCATGCTGTTGTCTGTTTAAATACGAGTTTGACAGATGTTGGGTACAAATGCAATTAAGCAATGTGGGAATTTGGTGGGACAATGAGTTGAGGAACATGATTTGGTGGGACATCATGTTGGATCTTAATGACTATCAAAGTATTGACTCTCATGTTCTCACTTTCTGTGTTCTGAAAACAACTGCTTTTCTGAGAAAATTCAAATTAAAACATAGGTGATCATTTTTAAAGTGGACTTCACTTGCTCTCTACAAACACCTCCTACCATTTAATCATGCTTTTTGAGTCTGAGGGCAATGATGGCTCAGCCTTGGCTTTCTGATGTTGGCTCGTTTAATAGATTGTGGATAAGTTCGATTAAGGTAAATAAAAGGCAGCTTATGCGGTGACTCCCGATACTTGGAAAAACTCTCTGAAAGTTTTTGCTTAAAATGCCTCTGTCTCACCTCAGAGCTTATTTTGCTTCTCATGTGATCAATTCACATTAAGAGCTTTGAGTTTCCTTTGAGAAACTCGGATACGCGTACGCCACTATACCAGAGGTAGAATAGTATGCCTCTGTTCTACAGATGCACAGTGGCGTGCATTCTGACTGGGTGCATCACTCTCTCCAATACACAGAATCTTCAGAGGCTGCAAAGGATTGTAGACTCAGCCTTCTCCATCAAGAGCACAAGCCTCCACACCATCGAGGACATCTTCAAAAGGTGGGGCCTTAAGAAGGTGGCATCCATCATTAAGCTCCCTCACTATTGGGGACATGGTCTCTTCTCATTACTACCACCAGGGAGGAGGTACATGAGCCTGAAGACGCACACTCTGCGTCTTATGAACATCTCCTTCCCCTCTACCATCAGATTTGTAGTGGTCCATGAACGCTACCTCACTATTCATTTATTTGTTTCTTTGTTTCATGTGACTTGCAATAATTTTTTAATGTCTTGGACTGTACTGCTGCTATATAACAAATTTCATGACATACGTCAGTAACAATAAACTGGATGCTGATGACGTCACTGTTATTGAGAAGCTGAGAAAACAGTCCAGGATATCGCTGGGCAAACTATGGCACAATTTAACAAGGACACCTCCACCAGGTATTTCCCCCCCATTCTCTTAAAAATGTACACGCAACACTTCAGGGTTTTTCAGAGCTGTTCTTGTGTGAGAAGGGTATGCTTTACCAAAATGCAATAGAGTGTCTCTGTGCCTGCTGCCTGAGATCTTGCAGGCATAATTTCTGTCTGAAAAGCACTGCCTCCATGCAATGAATTTTCATTAAAGCCCTACATTTCATACAAATTAGCATTCATCTCCACAATGTGACAGATACATTTCAATTCCAGTAGCCATTTGGGAGAGGTGCTAAAGAAAGATCCATTTTCTTTTAAAAGCGCAAACACGAGGAAATCTGCAGATGCTGGAAATTCAAGCAACACACACAAAAAATGCTGGTGAACGCAGCAGGCTAGGCAGCATCTATAGGGAGAGGTACAGTTGACGTTTTGGGCTGAGACTCTTCGTCAGGACTAACTGAAGGCAGAGGTAGTAAGAAATTTGAAAGTGGGAGGGGGATGGGAAGATCCAAAATGATAGAAGAAGACGGGAGGGAGAGGGATGAAGCTAAGAGCTGGAAAGTTGATTGGCAAAAGGGATACGAGGCTGGAGAAGGGAGAGGATCATGGGACAGGAAGCAGCAGGAGAAAGAAAGGGGGAGGAGAGCCCAGAGGATGGAGAGCAGGCAAGGAGTTATAGAGAGAGGGACAGAGGGAGAAAAGAGAGAGAGAGAGAAAAAAAAGAAGGGAAATAAATAAATAAATAAATAAATAAATAAATAAATAAGGGATGGGGCTATGAAGGGGAGGAGGGGCATTAACGGAAGTTAGAGAAGACAATGTTCATGCCATCAGGTTGGAGACTACCCAGACGGAATATAAGTTGTTGCTCCTCCAACCTGAGTGTGGATTCATTTGACAGTAGAGGAGGCCGTGGATAGACATATCAGAATGGGAATGGGACATGGAATTAAAATGTGTGGCCACTGGGAGATCCTGCTTTCTCTGGCGGACAGAGCATAGGTGTTCAGTGAAATGGTCTCCCAGTCTGCCTCGGGTCTCACCAATATATAGAAGGCCGCACCAGGAGCGCCGGACGCAGTATACCACCCCAGCCGACTCACAGGTGAAGTGTTGTCTCACCTGTAAGGACTGTCTGGGGCCCTGAATGGTGGTGAGGGAGGAAGTGTAAGGGCAGGTGTAGCACTTATTCTGCTTACTATGATAAGTGCCAGGAGGGAGATCAGTGGGAAAGGATGGGAGGGGGACAAATGGACAAGGGAGTCGCGTAGGCAACAAATTATGCCTTACACTTCCTCCCTTAGAGAACATTGACTTCTCTAACTTCCGTTAATGCCCCTCCTCCCCTTCGTACCCCATCCCTTATTTATTTATTTATTTATTTATTCATTTATTTATCCATTTATTTATTTATCTATCTATCTATCTATTTATTATTTATTTATTCCCTTTTTTTTCTTTCTCTCTCCCTTTTCTCCCTCTGTCCCTCTCACTGTAACTCTTTGCCTGCTTTCCATCTTCTGGGCTCCCCTCCCCCTTCCTTCCTCCCTAGGCTTCCCGTCCCATGATCCTCTCCCTTCTCCAGCCTTGTATCCCTTTTGCCAATCAACTGTTCAGCTCTCAGCTCCATCCTTCCCCCTCCTGTCTTCTCCTATCTTTTCGGATCTGGCCAGCTGGTGGTGGAGTGAGATCAGCGCCAGACACTGGAGCAAAGGTTCCCGAGTTCGAATCCAGGTCGGGCTACCCCCGAGCACGCTTTCCATCCATGCTGGGTTGTGTATCGAGCTAGCCACCCGGCCTCATAAAAAATACAAAGGTCGAGTCAGGAATGTTCATAACGTGACCCGGTTAATCCTGACACCATAAGCCAGACAAGAATGGCTGAATGTCTGGTACAACGCGCTTAAAAAAGAAAAAAATTCGGATCTCCCCCTTCCCCTCCCACTTTCAAATCTCTTACTATCTCTTCTTTCAGTTAGTCCTGACGAAGGGTCTCGGCCCACAATGTCGACTGTACCTCTTCCTAGAGATGCTGCCTGGCCTGCTGTGTTCACCAGCATTTTTTGTGTGTGTTGCTTCGATTTTCTTTTCTCTGTTCTTGATCCTTCCTGTCATTCTCAAAACCATGACCTCTGGTTTTAAACTGTCATCATTCCTTTTCCCCTGGGAAGATCAACCAGCTTCCTTGAACATAGACAAAAGCCATGTTTTACACAACCGTGACTCATCCTGTTGCCACAGAAACAAGATTTCGGGAAATATATTTTGCTGTCATTTATGAAAAGATCAAAACACATTTGCTTGTGCTCTTTCTTTTGCAGCCCAGATTTTATGACGACTTTGAAGGTCAGTGGAGTTGCCTTGTTGAAAGTGATGTGTTGCTTAAAGTCAGTTGCAGCACAAAAATTGAGGCTATTCAGTCCAGTTATATTGTAAACCCCTGGGCATTTTAGTCAGGCAGTGAAAATATGTCTTGACGCTCATGAAATACGGGACAAGGTAGTTATTCACACTAATATTCCTAAAATATTTAGCTGATTTTAATCTAGCTCCCCCAAGTGAAATAATGAGCATTAGATACTTCAACTCATCCAGCACAATTATGTCTTCATAGCTCCCAGGGCTGACAGGGTATGATACCACCCACTCTCCTGACCACACTACAATAACATCAGCCCAAAGCTTTTTAATATATGTGTCCATCTCCTGTTTCAATTGTGCTACATGATCCAGCTGTGAATTTAATTTAGTAGCTTGAGTATCAAACTTCCAAAAATTCGAAGCTAATCTTAGAAGATAAGGGCTAGAAAAAGTATACAAAGTGCATTTTTAACTTCTTAATGTCATTTTTCACGAGGGACTATATCAAGTAGGAGTTGGAGATTATGGGAGAATTTAGCATGGCTATTCAAGCAAGGATGAATTAAAACATCTTTGGTTACATCTCCTCTTCAACAGGTGAATTTTGAATTGTTCCTGAAAACTGGCCTTTAACCAGAATAAGGCCGTTGTTCTGAAAGGTTATTTAAATTGTGCTGGAAGCATGTCTCAAGGTTCAGATTTGTGTGCATAAACTGATATCAGAACTTACTGAGTCATTACTTCCATACATAAAAGCAGCATTTCTGCTTCACTGAGAGAGAATTGTGTGCAAGGAGAGACTAACTTGGAAGTCCCAAACTTCCTCTTATTCCAACACCACTGCTTTTCCAGTTGTGGCCTGGAATTGGAATGGTGCAATTTGAAATTCCTGTAGTTCCTTGGTGGATATTATTGATTTATATAGAGATACAGCAGGTTAACAGATCCTTACTGGTGAACCTTTCTATTAAACGTTTATACCTCTATTTACTTCAGTAGAAAGGACAGTTTATAAGGAAAATAAATTTAAGGAATGAACTTTTTGATTTGACTTTATTCCAATATACTTATTCATTGGTATGTTTTCCAATGATTTGAATGTAAGATACATTTACAAGAATTCATGTTGTTAGACAGCTTTGACAGTTTAGTCATGGGAGATGACTTCAGAGGTAATGACAGCATATCATTTAGGGTTTACCATTTACTAATGGTGTGCAGGCCCCTGCTCAATAGGCTGGTAGTTGCCTTGGGAACTCAGCTGCTGTTGGTAGATTCACTCACAATAAGAGCAGATTCAAACTGCAGATCCAGGCAGCATGCTTTTCCAGGAAATTCTGTGAATATTCACCAGAGAGGAGGACAATGATTATATCGAACCAGCCTGAGGTTAACTGGAGAAAATAACACAATGTAGACTACTCTTTTGACAACATAAGGATACATTGGGAGAATATTCATGTCACTGTATCAAACGTAAACGATGATACCTATGATGGCTTTGTGCCTGTACTCACTGGAATTCGGAAGAATGAGAGAGAGATCTCATTGAAACCTTTCAAATGTTGAAAGACTTTGATAGAGTGAATGTGGAGAGAATGGTTCCTATGGTGGGATAGTCTAAGACCAGAGGACACAGCCTCAGAATAGAGAGGTGTCTTTTAGAACGGAGATGAGGAATTTCTTTAGCCAGGGTGTGGTGAATCTGTGGAAATCATTGCCACAAGTGACAATGGAGGCCAAGTCATTGGGTATACTTAAGGTAGAGGATGATAGATTCTTGATTAGTGAGGGCATGAAGGGATACAGGGAGAAGGCAGGAGATTTGGGCTGAGAGGGAAAATGGATCAGCCATGATGAAATGACAGAGCAGGCTCGATGGGTCAAATGGCCTAATTCTGCTCCTATGTCTTATGGTCTCATGGTCTTATGAAAATAATGCAAAGGGTTGTGAGGTAGAATTTGCTGGAAAATGGCATAAGATCCCAGATGAACTGTTGGTAGTTGATCCACGTCACTCAGAAACTGGATGTCTTGAGTTTCCAGGTAGAACTGTGTTGCCGATTCCCTGGTTGTGCTCTGACCCTGAATGTCACATGGTGCCCGAGGGTGCAGCATAAAATTGCTGAAGTACCCACTGGGGAACTTGTACCCGAACCTGTACCAGGAAGAGAGAAAGTATTTACTTCAATGGAAAGGAACGAGGGGCAAGGACCCTCACCTTTTTAGCACATCTATTGTAAGGCCTGCAAAGATTTTTTTTTAATGTGTCTGCAAGCTGCTTGGTAAAGTCTATGATTTTGTTTTCAAAGGTTTCTATTCACCTAATTTGCCCCTTGTGGAATTAACCCATAGTTATCCACAGGTGTGGGGTATTTCCCATGTGCAGTTTCTATTGCGAAGGTGATGTGATGATAATTTATCCATCCACCTCTTGTCCTACAAGCAATTGAAAAACTTCAAAAGAATATTGCATGAATATTCATAAAATCATATGTACCATATGTTACACACTCCACTTGTAGCACAATATGATATAGGCTAAGAACAGGGTAATCTGAAGGAAAAAAAATCATAAAACTTCCCCAAAGTTATCCTCTTCCGTCCACCTGCCCCTGAACTCCTCCCCCCTCACTCCCCACTCTAGGTGCAGGAATTGTGTGGTAGAATTTTTGTAGTAGCTAACTTTTGTGTGCAAGCACTTTCAAGCCCAGCAAGAAACAGACAAAGCTTTTGCTAGAAAGAAGTTGTTAACTCAGTGGCCACTGGATGACTCGTTCTCATGATTTATTATTGTCTGGAAAGCTGAAACTGACCAAATGCATTTGAAATTGTGAATCTATTCACCTTCCCAATCCATTTCCTGGAACAGGTTGTGAATGTGAACCATCAATTGCATTCATTGATTTATAAACTGATCAGATCACCCTTCAACTAGTGTTTATTTAAGGAGTACAGCAGCTTC
Organism: Mobula birostris; assembly: GCF_030028105.1. Taxonomy (NCBI): domain Eukaryota; kingdom Metazoa; phylum Chordata; class Chondrichthyes; order Myliobatiformes; family Myliobatidae; genus Mobula; species Mobula birostris. The sequence continues at coordinate 121,501,616 of NC_092373.1, read as the reverse complement.
TCTTTTCATGTAACTGGAATTTTTGATTTCAAGTCAGAGAATTTTTGATAATCAAAGAGAGATACAGATATGGAGGTATGATGAGTTAGGTCAAATGGCAGAACTGACTTGTTTATTTCTATTCCCATGTTCCTATTTGTAAAAAAAATGATTGGCTGAATTACTTTTCGTATCTTCTAAAGTCACAGCCAAACCTGATGCAAATAAGTCTGCACTTTTGCCCCACGGTTTCCGATCCTTCAGCACACATTAACAGGGCTGATGTTTTAAGTCCGTGTTACGGTTGGTGAGCCTGAAGCTGTACATAATCAGGAAGTTATGGCCAGTGACCCCAAGATAACATAATAACAGCTGACAGCCAAGACTCTGTGGCAGTGAATGAACTTGAAAATTCCTCCACATGTAAACTTGAAAATGTCATTTCCCCTTTTTACCTCATCAATCCTCTATTTTCTTCTTTTCTTTATGACTGAGCCAGGTATTAGTTGCCGTAATTGCAAAAGTCTTCCCTTTAAAAGCAGTTCCATAGACTATTAAATTACTTCTTAAACTAACTTATTTCAAATCTTTACCAATATGTTGGAGACAAAATACACTTTAATCATTGAAGTATAATGCACACCAATTCAATGACAAATCATAGAAATGTGTTAGGAGCCATTTTCAGTTCATATGATAAGACAACTGACAATTGAATAATTGAATAACAGGATGTTCAGAGCCGAGATAGTCTAGGATGCTGTAAAATAAAGTCAAATCAAAGTTAATCAATTGCTAATAGATGCTCTCCTTAGAGACCATGAGGTCCTATTGATGACATCTTAACAGAATTATAAGCAAAACACATCAAAGTTGCTGGTGAACGCAGCAGGCCAGGCAGCATCTCTAGGAAGAGGTATAGTCGACGTTTCGGGCTGAGACCCTTCGTCAGAACTAACTGAAAGGAGAGCTAAGTATGCAAATGACTGAAAGTTAATATATAGGTTCAACAAGCCATTAGGAAGGTAAATGTATCGCCTCTGATCTGGGCCTACATTTACGTGCCGGACGGCACCTAATTAATTAGCTTGCTTATTTCGGTTTTTCTCTTAAAGATGTGCTGGGTGTGTTCCAGCTACCGCTGTACCAGTGCATTCTTCGTGGCAACGTATCGGTCCGCGGCCCAGAGGTTGTGGACCACTGGGATACTGTACTTCATTATGAGAGGATTTGATTACAGAAGTAGAGACGCCTTACGTGAATCAGATAGGTGAATACATTTGGGATATTCAGACCAGGTGTGATCTCCTTACTTAAAGAAAAACTTGCTTTTGACAGAGAGAATGCAACAAAGGTTTTCCAGGTTAATTCCTGTGATAGCAGGTTTGTCAAATGAAAAGTGATTAAGCAATCTAGTTTTGCACATAGTTTAGTTTAGAAAAAGAGGTTATCTCAAGACCCTTATGAGTCTTTAGTAATGCAGCTATGTTATATAGAACTGGGGTAGTCGTTCTTTCAGCACAGAGATGAGAAGAAATTTCTTCCCCAGAAGGCGGTGAAACTTCAGAACTGTGGGGGCTCAGTCAAAGAGAGTGGCAGAGTTTTAGATACTAAGGGAATCACCGGGTATGAAGTCAGTGCAGAAAGGTGGTTCTGAGACAAAAAACCAGCACAGATCATTAAAGGGACTGAATGGGAGCAGCACTAAAAGAGAATTAGCAGAGAAGTCTGAATTAGCCTGGGTTTCTGTGCAACCTCTCTCTTCCTTTCTGGTTGGCCTGTGCTGACTACTTATTAGATTAGATTCAACTTTATTGTCATTGTGCCGAGTACAGATACAAAGCCAATGAAATGTATGAGGTCCCATTAAATATTATATTCTAACAATTATTAGATCAGTCTGAAATTGGCAGTTTACTTTTACGCAAGTGCAGTGTCCAAACCTTTTCAGAATCTGCTACAATCTGAAGGGGTGGTTATAATGTCATGAACAAAAATAGTATCATAGTGTGCACGTGGTTTTCACACTATAGGAAATACCATGCACACTATAGCAGGTCAATTTACCTGGAATTTACTAACCGCTATTTGGATATAAGTTCTTTAAAATCAAAGACTCATAGGCTATGGAGTAGTAACTGATATATATTGTGTTCATTTTTTGAGCATTAACTGGGTAATTTAATATTTATGTAGCCTGCACCCTATCTATATTAGCTGGCCAGTGGTGTAATGGCATCAGTACTGGACTTTGAGGTGAGTTCGAATCTGGCCGGCTCCTTGCACACTTTTTATCCATGCTGGGTTGAGTATTGAGCTAGCAACTAGAGCTCATAAAAACAGACAAATTCTAAGGAAACTGCAAAAAAAAAACTGCCACCCGATCCGCCACAAGGTATGGAAAGGAACAATGGCTATTTATGCTTACTTCTACAAACTTGTTTCTCATTTTTAAGTGTTTTGAATGTTTTTTAAATATCTGAAGCTGGTAATGATTAAAATTACCAGAGATAGACGCACACTGGGAAGAAGTTTTGTGCATGCTTTACTTCAACTGTGTTGGCTCATTAAGATGAGATTCAAGAACATTCATTTGATGCTGTGGCAAGAAGTCTGTGCACTATGAATGTCAAACATGCTGTGGAATGGTATCAAAGGAACTCTGCTCCAGAGATCCTCAAAACTCAGGAATTGCTGTTGGTGTAAATTCTCCTAGGGCATCGAAGTTTGCCATCGGCACTGTGTCCTTCCCAAAAGAGAGGCCCAAAAGAGCTAAATAACACAAGAAGAATTATCGTGTCCATTACACACTCCAATAATCCCATCAAAAGATTTGACAGGCTATACATACGGAATGGAGCAGTGTCTATAGATCTGTTTGTGCCTCTACTCCAAATAAATTACCATTTCCAAAAAGTAGACATCTTCCTTAATCTATCAATTATCTACTTCATATCTATCTTAAATATCTTGTTATCCTTGTGGTACTTTTCCTGAATCTTTTTTGATCTCTCCACAAGTACTGTGATAAATTAATTATTCAATTATTTTTGTCTTTATCCAAGATTTTACCTCGCGAATCCTTACTGTGGTCATGTCCTAATTTGTGCTGCTCATTATAGCTTGGATTTTAGCCAGATGATGGGCTTTGCTATCAGAAGGTCAGGAAACCTGCATTTTTAAATTCTTTGTGATGTTTGGGTTGAATTATTCTCCGATCTTGGCAACTTACTTGCAAACATTTCATCACCATGTGAGGAGACATCATAGCGTGCTGTTAATTGTGGTGTGTCCTCCAAATGCTTGGCCTTTATATACTTTTCAATCAGCTGATTGAACATTATTTTGGAAGTAATTGTGATGTGGGGAGGAAATCTCATCACTGATGGGTGAGTGATGAACTTTGTGCGTTGTGGTCTGGAATTTCGCCCGCATTGGCTCATGTATAGGATTGAGGTCGAATTTGGACCCCACTCGATGTTCATGGGTCGAGACTAGGAAGAGTTGGTCTTGCAGCATTACAGTCAGTTGATGTTCATGGATCCTTGTGGATAGACTGCTCCCAGTTTGGCCAATGTACTATTTGCTGTAGTCCCTGCATTGGATTTTGGAGACAACATAGGTCTTGTCTAATAGCTTGGTCCGTTCTTTTGGTCTGCAAAGTACTCTCCTCAGCTTTGCTGTTGACTTGTGCGCGACTGAAATTCTGCGCTCTTGGAGCAGTCTCTCTGTGATGTTCCACTTCACATTGACAAGCTGATTGACAGTTCAGAGGTCTTCAAGTTCACAAGATGGCAGCCCACGTAGGTCCGCTGTTGGAATTCTGATTGTGGCTACCGAAGGAAAGCAGGCATTGCTCATGTGATATCTGTTGTGGCGGGCGGGGGGGCGGGGAGGGTGGAATTGATAGTCTGGTAGTTAGGGAGAGGAGAACAGACAGTTCATAGGGGTTGATTTACTCTGCAGCTCTATGGGCTAAGAGAAAATACCGCTCCTCACCCTAAGGCCAGGTAACCTGATCCAATATATACGTATCAGAATTAAAACATATGATGAAACTGCTTTCAATAGCGATGGACACTCCCTTCTTGTTCTTTCTCTGTTTAAACCATACGTGGCCTGGTTTGAGACAATTTGGGCTCCAAGTCCAGCATTTTTGCACTTTAACCTGATCCAGCCTTCACCTAATATTCACAAGTAAGATCTAGCATATAAAATTCTTAGAATAGCTTTCTGCTAAGTTTTGTTTTAGTTAATAATTATATTTTGTATTTCTTTCCTTTACTAACTTTCTAACTATTAATTACCAGCATTATCCTCACGTTTTATTATCTATATTCTGGCGTATATCTTTTCATCTAATTTTATTATTACTAATTTGTCCCATCCATTGCTCGTCAACAGGTTCTTCCTTTTGCCATCCACATCCTCTCTTGGTTAGCTCTTTTAAACCTTTTACTCTGGCTCTTTGTCTTACTATTATTTCTTACAACTGTTAGTTTCTAATTTATGACATTGTTTATCTGTAGTACAAACTGTTCTGCTTATTCTCCTACTGGCAGATCTCATTTTATTGGGTTTCTCAGAAGAAAGGTAAGCTGGAGGTTTGTACAGAGCACAAACCGTTTATCTGTACTCTCAGTGGACTTTCAATACTAATTATCATTCTTTGTGTTGCTATTTCTGTTCTTAGATTAAATGGGCTAATACTTTTGTTGAAATGATGAACTAAAGAAGGTCATATAAAGACTACAATTCTTTTCTGCTGACATTGGAGGTAGAATTTCAAGGTTCTGAAATATTCTTAAAACTGATTGGTTGAAGAACTAGCTGATTTCACGTACACCTCAAGGTGGTGCTGTGAGACAAATTTTTTAAAAAGATATCTTTTAATTAAAAGATTCTTTCTGAAACCAGTGATGTGCAGAAACCTTTTGAAAGTGAAGGCATCAACAGATGGCCAATAAAACTAAGAAAAAGCAAATGGCTCTCCCCTGGCAGGTTTATTTAAAGAACTTGGAGGCATCCAGTAAATCTTTTCAGATAAAATAGAAACTGTTAATGGATAACAGGTTTCGAAGGAAAACAATTAGACTCTGTCAGACCAACGTTTAGATTGCATCTCATCTTTCAATCGGGGAATTGGACGTTTGATATGACAGGTAACGTTTCATATTCCTCTGGCTGTTTCACATTATGAGTTAGGGACACCCAAAGGCCTGATTTAACCTCACCCCAGCCAGTGCATGCATGTTTGCATGTACATAAAGTCATAGAATAACACAGCACGGAAACAGGTCCTTTGGCCCAAACCATCCCTATTGAACACAGTGCCCGCCTAAGCTAGTTCCATTAGCTTGTGTTTAGCCCATACCTCTCTAAACCTTTAATATCCATGTACTTATCCAAATGTCATTTAAATATCATTATTGTACCTGCCTCAATGACCTTCTCTGGCATGAAAGAGTTGTTCCTCGCACCCCTTTTAAACCTTTCTCTTCTCATCTTAAAGCCTCTAGTTTTTAATTTTGTTTCATTTGGAAAAAGAATCAGAATCAGGTTTAATGTCACTGGCATTGTCCTGAAATTTGTTGGTTTGTGGCAGCAGTACAATGCAATACATAATATTACAAAAATATTATAAATTACAATCAGAAAAATATTTTAAAAATAAATTAAATAAGTAGTGCAAAAGAGAGCAAAAATAGAGAAAAAATATTGAGATAGTGTTTATGGGTTGGTTCATTGTCCATTCAGAAAATCAAGGTCAGAGGGAAACGTAAAATATTCCTAAAACATTGAGTGCGTGTTTTCAGGCTTCTGTACCTCCTCCTTGATGGTAGCAATGGGAAGAGGGTGTGCCCTGGGTGATGGGGTCTTTAAGAATGGATGCTGCCGTTTGGGGAATCGCCTTTTGAAGATGTCCTGGATGCTGGGGATGCTAGAGCCAATGATGGAGCCGGCTGAGTTTGAAACTTTCTGCAGCTTTTTCCAACCCTGTGCAGTTGCTCCTCCATACGAAATAGTGATGCAACCTGTTAGAATGTTCTCCACGAAACATCTGTAGAAATTTGTGAGTGTCTTTGGTGAGATGCCAAACTCCTAATGAAATTTAGCTCCTGTTGTGCCTTCTTGGTAATTGCAGTAATATGTTGGTCCCAGGATAAATCTTCAATACTGTTCACCTTCAGGAACTTGAAGCTGCTCACCCTTACCACTGCTGATCCCTTGGCAAGGGCTGGTGTGTGCTCCCTCAACTTTCCGTACTTGAAGTCCACAATCAATTCCTTGTTCTTACTGGCGTTGAGTGCAAGGTTGTTGTTGCAACTCCACTTAACCAGCTGATCTATCTCACCCCTCTCCATCTTCTCATCACCATCTGAAATTCTGCCAACAATAGTTGTGTTATCAGCAAATTTACAGATGGTGTTTGAAAGGTCATGGGTGTAGAGAGAGTAGAGCTGTGGACTAAGCACACATCCTTGAGGTGCACTTGTGTAGATTGTCAGTGAGGAAAAGATGTTATTTCCAATCTGCACACGCTGTGGTCCCCTGGTGAGGGAGTCAAGGATCCAGTTGCAGAGGGAGGCACAGAGGCCCAGGTTTGGGATCAGGTTGATTAGTTCTAAGGGTATGATGGTGTTTGATGCTGAGTTGTAATTGATAAACAGCAGCCTGAGTTCATTGACTGCATAAATCAACATTGCAAGTGGATGGCCTTCTTTGAAAAAGAGTGGAGAACTTTCTGCATGATTGCCATTTTACTGCATTTCTAGCAAAGCTCCTTGATTTCACAGCCAGTCAGGTGTTGCCTTGATGTCACAGGGAGTTAGTCTCACCTCACCTCTGGAAACCAGCTGATTAGTTCATGCTCATGTTGATTAAATCAAAGCCTGTTCCTTCAGACCCCAAATGGAGATTGATCCAAATGCTACCATCAATTGTCACATCAGACAGTATAACTGGCAATAAATCTACCATCATTTCCTTCAGACTAAGGCCGTTATGAGTTCCACAGCTGAGTGGTCTGGCCAAACTTACACTGGTGAGAAACTTACGTTTGATAGCATTTCCACCACACCTTCCATTAATTTGTTAATTAAAAGTAGACTGAATAGATAATACTAATTTAGACTGATTTGCTCTTATTTTAGGACTAGGATGTATCAGGGCAATTCTCATATTATTAAGTATATGCTAATGATAGGATCAGCTTGGCTGGATGAGCAGGTAGTTCTGCAGAGCAAATCTTTAGTACTTCACATAGGATGTTGACTATTCTGTTGACGAGTTTTGCATCCAATGCTCTCAGCAATTTTTGATATCGTGTGAATCGAATTGAATTGGAAGAAGAGTGGTTTCTGTGATAGTAGTGCCACGGATCAATTACATTTAGAGTCTGGATGTACATATATAACGGGTCTTTATTCATGCAAGGGAGAATCTCTGAAGGGAGGGTCTTTCAGGTTGTCAGATGGGGTTTTCATATAATCTGAGATAAAGACAATGAGTAACAGATAGAGCTTGCACATCCTCTCTCATACTCTGCATGTTGGCCAGGACAGAAGGCTAATTCTTTACCTGCAGTGACACCACCAGATATCCTAAGACTTGTACCTCACTTCCATCTACTTTCTCTTCCCTCTTATATCCTTATTCTTAAAGTAATAAGGCAATTTACAGTATTTTCTGCCAAATATTCTTATTCAAATATTCCTATACTGACTAGTACATCTTGAAAAGCAATCTCTGAACAAATAACAATCTCCCCTGTTCCTGGCCTTCTCTGACTCTTACATTTGCCAAGTATGCCAGGAGTCTTTGCTAAGTTATCTGCCTACCATTTTAATAGTGTAGCTTAAAAGTGTTTCTTATGCATTTTATGACAGACACAAAAGATTCTGCAGACGCTGGAGATCTTGTGCAACACACACAGAATGCTGGATGTCAGGCGGCATCTATTAGGAGGAATAAACAGTTGATGTTTCAGCCAAAACCCCTTCTTTTCTCCTCTAATGGCCTGATGACTTGCCCATCTATTCCTTCTGGTTCGCTACCTCCTTCCCTTTGACCCCACTGTCTTCCCCATCACATTCCTTCTTCTTCAACTCTCTACCTCTTCCACCTAATGCTTCCCAGCTGCCTACTTCATTCATCCTCTCCCACCAACACACCTTCTTCCTCACCTGGTCTTACCTGTCACCTGCCAGCTGGAACTCCTCCTCTTCCCTACGTTCTTATTCTGGCTTCTGTCCTCATCCTGTCCAACCCTGTTGAAGGGTTTCATAACTGCTGAGCTCCTCTAGCATTTTGTGTTTTGTACAATTAATAGGTTTCCACACTCAAATCATCCTACGTAATGATGACAACTTAAAATAAGAACATTAAAGGCTGGTGCTTATGGTAATAACAACTCCATCTCGCTGATAATTAACAACAATGCACTTCAGGGCTGTGTGCTTAGCCCACTGCTCGACTCCCTCTACACCCATGACTGTGACTGGGCACAGCTCAAATGCCATCTATAAATTTGCTAATGACACAACTATTGTTGGCAGAATTTCAGATGGTGATGAGAAAGTATACGGGAGTGAGATAGAAGTGTGGTGTTGCAGGAGCAACGTTAAGTCAGTAAGACCAAAGAATTGATTGTGGACTTCAGAAAGGGTTCATGCCATGGAAACCGGCACAAGCACTGGCCTGATGAGCCTATTAGATTAGATTAGATTAGGAGGACACGCAGTCCTCTTGCCAACGGACAGGAGCAGCAGTCAAATATGTTGTGTTTACCCAGAGAAAGACTACCATGACCATGAAGCCTTGTGCGGGCACCAGTGCACATGCGTAACCTGCGTATGCCTGTTCCTGCTGATCTTTTCCCCCTACAAATCGTTTTTGGCGAATCTGTTCGGGGGGGGGGCTGGGCGGAATTAATCACAACCGGAATATAGGGGATAAGTGGCTAATACACTCAATTTCGTTTCTAAAAGGGTTTATGTAACAAATTTAATATTAAACACACAGCGCATATTTTCCTCTCATGAATATAGTGATAAGTCAATTATCAGGGGAGGACAGGGGAGCTTGAAGTAATTGTTGAATGAACTTCCAGTAGAAGTGGTAGAGGCAGGTTCGATATGATCATTTAAAGAAAAATTGGATAGGTTTATGGACAGGAAAGGAATGGAGGGTTATGGGCTGAGTGCAGGTCGGTGGGACTAGGAGAGAGTAGCGTTCGGCACGGACTAGATGGGTCGAGATGGCCTGTTTCCATGCTGTAATTGTTATATGGTTATATAAGTAAGTCAATAGCATCATAACATTTAAGTAACATTTGGATATTAAACACACAGCACATATTTTCCCCGTATGAACATATAAAATCATTGCAACACACCAATATCGCTGAATCAGTGGGAGCCCTGGGCTTGTTTTCCTGCAACAAGACAGTCCCATCGAGGGGTGATGGGAGACAGCGATAATCGAAGGGGGTTCCTTATGTCCAGTCTATTCCGCAATTTAGTTTTCATTGCATTCATTGGAGAAAACTCCACTTCGCAGAAAAATGTTGGAAATGGAAGCAACGTTTTCAGTGCATTCGTGGCCATCTCGGGATATTCACCCTTGACTTTGATGCAGAATGCCGGCAGAGATGTTATGTCAAACATGCTTTTCAACCCGTCGTCATTTGCAAGCTCGAGGAGTTGATCTCCTTCCCGCCCTGACATGGATGACACATGGGTAATGACCTCGTGTGTGTTCAAGCTCAACAGTGCGCGACAGGGAATGAGAAAAGGTGCAGCTGACTCAAATCGCCAACTCATATCATTTCCTCGTGGCCCGGTAGCACATGCTTTGCGGCCCGGTACTGGTCCGCGGTCCGGTGGTTGGGGACTGCTGCCGTATATTTTACCACCTGGGACTCACTGGGGAAGTTTCATTGGGAGCTTGTAGCCTCTCTGTTGAGAGTCTACTTCCAAATGAAGGCAGATAGTTGGTTAGGGCAGGTAAGCTCATCTCTTCTTCCTCATAACTGCATAAGAAATTGTGGTGTTGAATAATACAGCAGATTCAGTTACATCATTAATACAACCTCTGTAGAAAGACTGTTCAGAACTTTTGAAAACGAAACACATTGCACATTTTCTGGTAGGGTCCTTTATAATAATAGATTGGCTGCCTCTGAGTCAGGTTAAGGGTCAAATAATCTTTAAGTAGTGTACTGGGTTGATATTTACAAGGGTCATCATGGTCAGGAAGAGTGATCAGTGGGCCAGAGTAAGTGTTCCTATTTCTGAGTCAGAAGAGATGAGTTAAACCTCTAAAGTAGTGACTTTGAATATTGATTTAATATGAAACAGAACAATTTGTGTTTGATTGATAGTTACCTGTATCAAAAGTATAGGTGGGACTCTTTAGATTTGGTTTCCTTCTACCTTCAAAGAAAGCATGCCAGGAGGTACAAATGGCAAGGAAGACAACAGAAAAGCTGTCATGCATAATCATTATCCACTAATTAAAAAGATGACCTTTTTTTGAACAGTAGAATATCAAGAACAAAAAAGTTCCAATGAAGTTAAATCTGTTAGTCCAGCTCTGTTGCTGTGGTACAATGTACAGTAAATGCTTCATTGTTTTTAAATGCAAAACTGTATTTTTGCTACTTATTTTTCTCAGAGATTATTATCAAGTAGGTTTAAAAAGATCTAGTGTCAAATAGTACTCTCAATAAGTCACCTCTTCAAAGTGTGATTTGCTAATAATGCAATTAGATTTATGCTGTGGGTTTGGCACAGAAAAGATACAGTGAGTGCATTATTTACTGCCAGGTCATGGCACTGTTCAACATTTGAACTAATTTTTTCAAAGAAAACAAAAGAATTTATTTTCATGTATCATGTAAATTGGGCAGAGAATGGGTGAAGATTTTACTTCTCTCACCGGATGATTTTGATGGAATGACTGATTAAATTTCAGGCAAGAAGGGAGCAATAATACCATCCTTTATAAGACCATAAAACCATGATATATAGAAGCAAATTTAGCCCACTTAGTCCATTGAATCTATTCTGCCAATGAATCATGCTGAAATTATTTCTTAAACCCATTCATTTACCTTTTCCTGTAGCTCTAAACCTTGTTGTTATTCAAGAGTCTATTAATTTCTGCCTTTAATACACCCATGTGGCGTGTGGCCAAGTGGTTAAGGTTTTGGTCTAGTGATCTGAAGGTTGCTAGTTCGAGCTTCAGCTGAGGCAGCGTGATGACATCGGTGCCAAGCTGTATTGGCCCTAGTGCCCTTCCCCTGGACGACATCGGTGCCGTGGAGAGGGGAGACTTGCAACATGGGCAACTGCCAGTCTTCCATACAACCTTGCCCAGGCTTGCACCCTGGAAACCTTCCAAGCTGCAAATCCATGGTCTCACAAGACTAACAGATGCCTATTTATTTATTTTATTTAATGCACCCATTGACTTGCCTCCACAGCCCAGCGTGCAAACAAATTCTACAGATTTGGCGCACTCTGGCAGAAGAAATTCCTCCTCAGCTCAGTTTTAAAGGGATGCCCTTTATTCTGAGATTGTCCTCTAAGATCCTAGAATCTCCTACTAATGGAAACATACTCTCCACATCCACTATATCCAGGATTTTCAGTATTTGGTAGGTTTCAATGAGATCCCTTGTTGTGTAATTAATATTTCAGTAATATCTGAGTAATATTGTAAATATATTGTTTCATAAAGAAATCTCTGTTTGGTTAAATAATTCATTACAGGGTATATATAAAAGTATGTAAATGACATACATCATCACACCACCATGTCATACGTGCACACATTGCTTAAAATAAAAAAATCAAATTAGACACACATCTCTCAGACACTCATGTTTTTATTTTAATTAGTTTTATGTTTTGGCGTTAAAAAACATACCAGTGACAATGAAGGTGTTTGAAATGAACCTTGAGATGTCTACCTGCCTGTTGAAATACATCAAGGCTTTTGAATTAATAAAAAAATGCAGGAAGACCTTCGAGTTAAAAAATGCAACACGTGTTCTTCAGAGGGCAAGCTATAGTCAAGTTAAAAAAATGGCAGAAAATGGACAAGTTTACTGGTTCATAAACAAGGAGTACTGCGTGGTGATAATCATAAAGAACTGATAAACTGGGTGATAAAATCATGTGTATAAGATGATGAGAGGCATTGATCATGTGGATAGTCAGAGGTTTTTTTCCCAGGGCTGAAATGGCTAGCAGGAGAGGGCATCTTTAAAGGTGCTTGGATGTAGGTATAGAGGAGATGTCAGTGGTGAGTGCGTAGAATGGACTGCCAGCGATGGTGGTGGAGGCGGTTACGATAGGGTCTTCTCAGAGACTCCTGGATAGGTAAAAGGAGCTTAAAAAATAGAGAGCTATGGATAACCCTAGGTAATTTCTAAAGTAAGTACATGTTCAGCACAGCATTGTGGGTCAAAGGGCCTGTATTGTGCTGTAGGTTTTCTATGTTTCTATGTTTCTATAAATAAAAGAGAAGAGCAGAAATGGCTGGCTACATCAGAAAGATAGACATGTTTGATTGCACAAGAGATAAATAGCTATTAGGTACTGAGTGAATTGAGCATTATTTTGAAGCAAATGAAATAGCCAATGAAAAGCGAGTGCAAATTTTGCTGAGTGCATTGGATTTAAAGGCATACAGTTTGCTTCGAAGTTTGACTGCTCCAACCAAACCACCTGAAATGAGGTTTGCTGATATCGTGAAAGTAATTCAGGAACCAAAACCATTCTTTACTGCAGAGTGCTTTAGACTTCATAAGAGGAATCAGGAGGAATGGGAATTCATTTCAGCATACAGTATGTGGCTGAATTGAAGAAGTTGTCTGAGCATCATCAGTTCAATGAAGGGCTTAATGATGCATTGACAGATCATTAGTTCGTGAGATATTGCAAAAAAGCATTAAAATGGCTCCTAACTGAAGCACAACTTACATTTAGAAGTATAGTTGAAATAGCTTTATCAATAGAAACAGCAGAATAGTTACTGTCAGGAGTGAAAGTGAGTGTGAGCAAAATTGAAATGTTTAATCAGAACACTAGCCTGGCCAAACCGGTTGTGTTACTGTTGCGGCAGGGGCTCATGTACACCAAAACAATAAAGATTTTAAGGTGAAACTTTCAGAAGATGCAACAAAGAAGACTCATTAAAAGAGCATGTTGACCAGACAGAAATAAATGGACTGCACAGAGAAAAGAAAAGATAAAAAATCAAGTTGCTCTTTCAAAATGAGCACTAATCTGCATTCTGTTGATGAAAAATCAATAATGATGAGAGTGACACAGAACTGTGTAGTCTTAAGATTTACAATGTGAAAACTAACAATACACAAACAATATGGCTTACACCAGAAGTGAACAGCAGATTAACTAAAATGAAATTCAACTTAGTCTTGCCCATTTCAGTCATTCCACAAAATGAGTTTGAAAGGCATTTCAAAGATATTAAACCGAAGCCTGCAGATATCCAACTAAGAATTTATACCAGAGAAGAGAGAACTCCTGTGGGAATGACATTTGTAACAGTAAAATACAACAGCCAATAAGCCACATTGGGCTTGTATGTGGTAAAAACAGGAGGGCCAGCATTGTGGGAATGTGGTAACCAGAATTTGATTGGAGATCCATTCACAATTTGCATGCCCCATCCCCTGCAATAGAGTCAACTGAAAGTGAATTAACAAAGGTACTGGATGATGCCACCACAGTGTTCAAGGATGGCTTTGGAAAACTCACACATATCAAGAGTAAAATAGTGTTAAATGAAAATGCCACACCTGTTTTACCAACCCAGTCTGGTTCCTTATACCATCTGTGATAATGCAGCCAGTGAGCTAGATCATATGGAAACTGAAGGAATTCTTTCCAAGGTTGAGTGGAGCCCATGAGCAATGTCAAAGTTCCCAGTAGCCAAGAAGGATGGGTCTTTCAGGGTCTGTGGTGATTTTAAGGTCATCATCAACCCAGTACTGAAAGTAGATCAATATCCTCTGCCTAGGATGGAGGATACCTTTGCAAACCTTTCTGGAGGAAAACACTTCAGCAACGTGGACTGCTGAGGCCTACCTGCAGATGGAGATGGAAGAAGAGTCCAAAATGTTTCTCACCATAAACACTCATATAGGGCTTTATCGCTATAATAGGCTTATTTTTGGAATAGCATCTGCACCTGCACTCTGGCCGAAAGCTATGGACCAGAAGTTGCAAGGCTGCCCAGGCAGTCAGTGTTACCTGGATGTCACCATATTTACCAGTGAGGATGAGAAGGAACATCTCCAAAATCTCAAAGCAGCATTATAGCCTCAGAGCATGGTGCAATAAGTGTGAAATCTTTAAACTAAGCCTCACTTACAGTGGTCACACCATTGATGCACAACCAGTAAAAAAACATGCTGAGAAAATTTAAGCAGTGGTGGTGCTCCAAGGCCAACGGACGTGTCACAGATGTGGTCCTTTTTAGGATTTGTTAATTACTATAACATGTTCCTGACAAACCTGGCTACTGTGCTCCACCCATTGAACTCATTACTACAGATTGGGAAGAAATGGCAATGGACAAAACAGTGTGAAGTGGCTTCCCAAAAGGTAAAGGGAATGGTGACATCAGACACTGTACTCACACATTATGATCCACATTATCCAGTGAAGCTTGTCTGTGATGCCTCATTTTATGTTAGAGGTGCAGTCGTGTCACGTTATGAGTGATGGAAGTGAACACTCCCATAGCCTTTGCATCATGTTCCTTACCACTGCAGAGAAAAAATTATGCACAGATTGATAAAGAGGCCTTGGGTCGGTTTGTGGTGTCAAATGTTTCAACCAGTACTTATATGGGAGAAAGTTTAACCTCGTTACTGATTATCAACCACTGGTGTCCATCTTGAAACCACAGAAGGGAGTTTCACTAACAGTGCAGCACAAATGCAGAGATGGGCTCCATTTCTTGGAGGACTCAATTACAATATTGAATTCAATGCTGATGGATTATCCTGTTTACCCATGTAAAAGGAAATATTAGAAAAATTTACAGAAGAGGACCCTCCTCTTGACGTAATCTCCCTAATGCAAATCGAAAGTCTCCTTATTCTGGAACAGGATCCAAAAGGAAACCAGGAAAGACCCCACACTCTCTCAGGTCTACATGGCCACACAAAATGGCTGGAATGTGCAGCAGAAATCCCAGTTCCCCACTTTTTTACCAGTGCCGGAATGACCTTGCCCTTGATGGGGTTTGACTTACGTGGGGATAAAGACTTGTTGGACCATCCAAGCTGAAAGCTAAAGTGTTGGAGGAGCTACGTGCTGATCATCTAGGCATGGTCAGGTCAAAATGAAAGTGTTGGCTTGAAGCTGTTTTTGGTGGCCTAGGGTAGATCAGCAGATTGAGCAGCTTGCCATGATCTGTACGGGTTGCTAACACGTCCAGAAGATGCCAATGCCATCTTGGAAAAGAAAGATGAAAGGAGAAGAAAGATGTGCAGAGCTGTCAGAACCACTTCCTGCAGCATCGAAGTCAACTTCTGCAACCATCATGGTGGAGACCCCAGAACCTGAGACTGTTTCACAGCCACGTCTTACCTGCCAAGCAGAGTGACCCACCCACCATCCTCTCTTGTCAGGAAAGGCGTTATCCCTCAGGGGTAAGAAATGCTCCACAGCAATTAAATCTTTTGGGCATGAGTGGGACAATTTAAAATTTACTATGCTGTGGCTGTCTATATGGTAGTTGTACATATATCCAAGCAGGGAGAAGTGTTGTGTATTTAATATTTCTGTAATATTTGAGTAATTTTGTAAATATATTGTTCAATAAAACATTCTTTGTTTAAATAATTCATTATGGGGTACTGTATATGTAAAAGTATGTGAATGGCATACGACATCACACCACGTCATACTTGTGCGCCTTGCATAAAGTAAAACAAATGAAATGAGCTAAACAGGTATCTCCTGATCTCCCTTGTTTTTATTTTTTTATTTTCATTTTTTATATTTTCAAAACATAATAATCCCCCCTTATTCTTCTGAACTTCATCAAGTTCAGGCACAGAGATATCAAGTGCTCTTTATATATGTTAAATATATTTTCCCAGTAGCAACAGCCTAGAGGAAAAGCAAATTCTCCACTAAGCTGTGGCTACTTAAAGAGAGAAGGAACATATTACAGGATCAGTACTCCTGCCGGATGTTTCAAAAGCAAACTACTGTTAATGGTGAAAGTCTGATACTGCCGCAAATGCCCAATCGCTCTTGCAGAGTCTGTGGAGCAAGAAACAGAGTCAGTAGATTGCTCAAACAATAGATGATAGATAGTTCAACAGATTGCTGAAATGCTACATAAATTAAATTATTATCTGCAAGGAAATAGGGGAGGGGCATGAACAAAAAGTAATGCCTGTGGTGGGTGGAAAGCCATGAGAGATTGAGGAACACAAATAGTCATGGAGCTGGCTGAATGAGGACACTGGAGAAATATAAAGAACAAAAAAGGAAGGATACAATTCAAAGGAGATGAGTGAAATCTGAAATGAGTGGATGACATGAAAACATAGAACATAGAACATTACAGCACAGTGCAGATCCTTCAGTCCACAATGTTTTGCTGAGATTTTAACCTGCTTTAAGGTCAATCTAACCCTTCCCTCCTACATAGCCCTCTGTTTCTCATGTTCCTATCTAAGAATTTCCTAAATGCACCTAGTGTATCTGCCTCTACCGCCACCCTGACAGGGTGTTCCATGCACCAACCAGTCTCTGTAAAAAAGCTATCTCTGACGTTACCCTATCCTTTCCTCTCATCACCATGAGTTCATGCTCCCTGGCTTTAGCAATTTCTGTCCAGGGGAATCTCTGGCCATACACTTGATCTATATCTCTTATTATCTTGTACTGCTCTATCAGGTCAGGTCTTATCCTCCTTCGCTCCAAAGTGAAAAGCCCTAGCTCCCTCAACCTATCATCATAAAACATGCTCTCTAATCCAGGCAACATCCTGGTAAATCTCCTCTGCACCCTCTCTAAAGTTTCCACATCCTTCCTATAATGAGTTGACCAGAATGGAACACAATACTCCCAGTGTGGTCTAACCAGGGTTTCGTAGAGTTGCAACATTACCTCATGGCTCTTCAACTCAATCCCCTGACTGAATAAGGCCACACACCATACACCTTTTTAACAACCCTATCAAAATACCTAAATTCTGTAAATGTGATGTAGAAGACCAGAATTTATATTTGCTTGAAACTGTTGATTCAGTAATAGGCTCAGAAAGTTGTAATTTGTCTGATTAGAAGATGAGTTACTGTCTCCATCTACGTTTGTATATTAAATAGTTGTATTAAATAAGTAGAACAAAAATAAAAATAAAAATGCAGTGAGGTAGTGTTCATGGGTTCAATGTCCATTCAGAAATCTGAACACAGCAAGGAAGAAGCTGTTCCTGAATCACTGAGTGTGTGCCTTCTGGCTTCTGTACCTCCTTCCTGATGGTAACAATGAGAAGAGGGCATGCCCTGGGTGATGGGGGTCCTTAATGATAGATGCCAGCTTTTTGAAGCATTACTCCTTGAAGATGTCCTGGATACTATGAAGGCCCATGCCATGATAGAGCTGATTAATTTTACAACTTTCTGCAGCTTCTTTTGCTCCTGTGCAATGGCACCCCCCCCACCCCCATACCTGATGGTGAGGAAGCCAATTAGAATGCTCCCCATAGTACATCTGTAGAAACTTGTGAGAGTCTTTGGTGACACACCAAATCTCCTCAGATTCCTCCTGCTGTCATGCCTTCTTTACAGCTGCATTAATATGTTGAGACCAGGACAGATCCTCAGAGATATTGACACCAGGAACCCTGCATTGAGTTCCATTGCAACAGTGGAAGCAGAAAGAGGTAACGGATGGAGAAATGTAGTGAAAGCTTGGATCACTCGATAGGACTGAATGAAGGTGATCTGGAAATGGGTCATGAAATCTGCACTTTTTTCAGTTCAGAGAAGGCTACATCATGAGGACTGAATGCAGATGCCTTTGTACATCACCGTCTCTCTGGCAAAAGTGTTTGGTTTCAGTGATGGTGGGAAGTGAGGAGGTAGAGGTAGGTGTTGCATCTACTATCGATGCACCGAGTATGATAATTAGGGAAATAAATATTGGTGCATGTAATGGAGGGAACCAAGGAGGAGAGGACAGAGTGATCATTTGGAATGCCAAAGGGATCATTTTTCTAGTAGTGTTGTAGCACTGGAGATGTCAAAAGAGGACATTATCCTCGCGTCAAAATGCTCTGCCATTTGATCAAGGCTGACTTATTTTCCCCCTTGACACCATTCTCATGCCTTTGATGCCTTTAATAATCAAGATCCTATCAACCTCTGCTTAAAATATACCCAGTGTGTTAGCTTCCACAGCCGTCTGTAGCAATGAATTCTACAGATTCACCACCCTATGGCTAAAGAAATTCCTCCTCATTTTTGTTCTAAAGGGGACGCCCTTGTATTCTGAGGCTATACCCTCTGGTCTTAGACTCTCCCATCATAGGAAATATCCCCTCCATGTCCACTCTATCTGGACCTTTCAAGATTTGGTAGGTTTCAATGAGACCTCCACTCTCACCCCCTCCCTCATTTTTCTAAACTCCTAAATAATGGTAAGAATGAAATAACTTGATGGTCACTAAGAATTCATCTAGTTTACTAATGGCTCTGACCCTTTTACTCTCACTCACAGCACACTGCTTGATTCCTCCCTCTGAAATAACCAATTGAATTGGAAATAATTATTGGTTTAAAAACAGAACATGAATAAAAATGCACAGCCCACACACCATTGATCCAGGAATATCCCAAAGATGTTCTGAATTTAAACAAATGGTAATTAAAAGAATTCTTACTCTTGTGCATCGAGTGTTGATCTTTTATTTTTATTTTAATTGGCTCCTATAAATGACCTCTTTGTTCAGGTAAGTGGTTAAAAATGAAGGTACTGTGTCCTGGTAAGACCTCCTTTATGTTGCAATAAGTAAGTAAATAATTCAGCCTTGATGAAGTCACACCCAACCCTGCCTTTCAAAGACCTTCATGTGCTCATCAGAGGCAATATTGTGCCGTTATGTTTACTGTAAACCATTGTACCTTACCGTCACAATAGTATTTTTTATAGGACTCAGTGTGACACAGAAGCCCCGGTTTTGTTGGGAAAGTGATATCCCACAATGCACATGCTATGATAAATTACTTAACTTCCAGTTACGATGGCGCTACCGAACGTGTGCGAAAGCTTCGGATAGTCAAAAGCTAAGATAACCAACTAAAACCATCAATAAAAATACCATTTCTGAGGTAAATTGTGTTAAATTATCACCAGAATTGGTGAAGAAGCTAACTCGGGAGCAAGTTTAAATCACTGTAGGTGCCGATGGGAGAAGTCAGGGCCCAAGCTGAGAAGATTCAGTGCTCATTCAACTGGCCCGGGTGTGAGGTCAGATCGCTCTGGGTGCTGATTTGGAGAGCTGGAGAGCGGCTTCAGGCTGGGCGATGAAATCTGGACCCGGAGCAAATCGCTGGGTGACGTGATCTAGGCCCGGAGCCTTTCACTGCAGCTGAGTCCTAGTGCAAGGTACAATTCACTATTTAAATGCCAGCCCAGATCAGAGGAGA
Organism: Mobula birostris; assembly: GCF_030028105.1. NCBI lineage: Eukaryota > Metazoa > Chordata > Chondrichthyes > Myliobatiformes > Myliobatidae > Mobula > Mobula birostris. The sequence continues at coordinate 121,481,923 of NC_092373.1, read as the reverse complement.
GAGCCGAATTTACTCACTCTCCATGATCTTCACTCCTCTCTCCAGGGTGCCAGAGCCTTTTGCTGTCCATTGTTGGGTCAATTTAAATGCCAGCCCAGCTAGACTGAAAAGACAGGCCATCGGGATCCGAGGCAAAAGCTGATTTTGCTTGTTGTCCATGGTAGTCATCTCTGTGGTGCTGAGGCTATGAGGACTGCCCTGGCTGCTGTGCTCCATGCCCGCTAATATGATGAACTGATAAGCGAGGCTTTGGGTTTCGGAATGCTGTTGTTCACTTCAATTATTTGCATGAATTTAAACAAATGGTAATTAAAAAAAAATCTTACTCTTGTGCATCGAGTGTTGATCTTTTATTTTTATTTTTATTCTCTTTTTTCTCTAATTGCGTCCTTTCAGTCTTCTTGCTTTGTGCTACCTGTGAGCAAGCAAATCTCTAGGTTGTATAATTTTTACATTCGTTGATAATAAATGCACTTGAATTGAATTGATTAACCATCCACAAATTCATGATAGGGAAGAGATCATATAATTTGTTTATTGATTTGTGCCCTTCCTTTATTTGGGGGACCAACCAAAGGTGCTTTTGATTTTTTAAAACATCTCTGTTTACATTTGCAGGACAATGCTGGATATTAAGAATGTCAGCTACTGCAGGTCTGCCCCATTATTGAGCTGTTCATTGGTGGAGGAGCTGGTCTCGGTGCAGAATGTGTTACTACCGGCCACAGGAAGGCATTGGAGTCGGTGCACGAAGGACATGAACAGCCTAACTGCGAGTGATTGTCTTGTATGTTTCTCTTGTGATTGCAAGACCTTGTTAGACATTGATAATGTAAAAAACTGAAAGTATGTTTCGCTTGTTTATTGGTGAAGCTGCGTGGCCTCGGTTGTAGTGAGGGCTGGGCCTCAAGCCACGGGGTTGCCTGTTGCAGCAGTCCAGGAACGGGGTTGCTAGGGACCATGTAGTGCGGTGTCCATGCTGGGTTGGGGGCTGGCCCCTTCCATCGGTGCTGCTCTCTGCTGTTCAATCGCTGGAATGACAAACTGGATTTCGTGCCTGTGTGCACATGTTCATCTGCGGACTGCTGAGTATTCTTGAGTGTTTGGGTGTTCTTGCCAATAACGATTATACATTATTAATTTCGAGGACATGTCACTCAGGGACTTGGGCTATATGATACTTTTCAGTGTGACGTTACAGTATGTTTCATTGCTAGCTTAAACTGTACGTGCTATATGTGCCTTGTGCTTTGTATATCAGCTGGTACTGTGTTCATTGGTAGTCATGGATGGTTGAATAATAAACTCGAACTTGTACTTGCTTTGCATAATGTCATCTTGCCACCATCACCCTGCTGAGTTTCAAGAAATCATTACACTTGCATACTAATTGCTGATTAAACAGACTGCTGCAAATTAAGGACTGATAGTAACAATAAAAACCCCTTTTCAATTGCATTTATTGCAGAAATTCCTCTCATAGAAAAGCAATACTTGAAATGGAGAGATGGCGGCATGTTCGATTGCAGTAGTATCTACGGCATCAACCAAATGTCTTATTGTCCTTTTTAAATGTACTTAATGCTGGACATTAAGAACTTAAAGTACTGTAGGTTTGCTCCATCAGCAACCCTGTTGGATATTGTTGACGTGGAATGCTGCAAGTCCAATTCATCGATTTATTGGTGGTGGGCGTGGGAGTTGCGTGGCCTTGGTCGTAGCAAGACTAGGCCCCAAGCTGCGGTGTTGCCTGTGTAAGCCTCAGGTTCCGTCCGCTGCATAACTTAGGGAAGACAATCTCTCATCCTGTCAAACGTGTGAGATTGAGATGTAAGCTCACCTGAAACCCTCTGTTTGTGTAGATACTGCGTTATTTGTTACCCTGTTACAAATCAGTACCATGAAATAACCCACAGTATACCATGTGCAATTAAACAATTTAGCTTTATAATTCTTAAATTGGCTAAAGGATTAGTAAAGAAAAACAAAAGGGCCCATTTTAATGAACCAGTCTAATGTGCACAAGTTGGAGCCCATGGTTTCCCCTTCACTGATCTTCCATCGACTCCCCCGGGCTTCATTGACTCCCGGCCCCACTCCAAGTCCATCCTATGACCTCTCCTCTCTGGCGTCTTCTCTCCCCATCTCCACCCGAGCAAGAGACCCAGATCACCCCGGTGTCACAGCATACAGCATGAAAACACACTCCCTTCATTGGACGGCTCACATTCCAAAGCACCCGTTATCTCTAACCATAATCCAAACACTGCTTCTACAGAAAGACCATTACGTTAGCAGTGAAACCCTTACACCTGTTTGCAGCTTCCCAGCAGAGAGGCACCAGGGTCAATGAGCTCTACCGGGGTGTGGCGCACATCCAAACAGGATTTGGCACAGCCCCCAGTGTATGCTCAACAGAAGACAAGCCATATTGTGTTTGACTGCAGATTTCTGCAATGTTCATTGTGTGCCTGCATTTTACTGATATCTTACATGTGCTATATGTGTCTTGTGCTGTGAGTGACTGTTGGTACTGTGTTTTGCACCTTGGCCCAGAGTAACGTTGTTTTGTTTGTCTGTATTCATGGGCATTTATGTATGGTTGACTGACAATTAAACTTGAACTGTGGTCTATGAACTATGAGAGGGTGAGTTTCATTTCTATAAATTTAGATGTTCTTATAAATTTTAGGACTTAAAATATAATTTGTTTATTTTTTACTCCTATTTTCATAAATTAATCTACTTTTCTCAGTGCTAGATTTAACTTTAAAATTCACCATATTTTCTCTTCTATCATTTCTGTTTTTGTTTCCAGTTGCTATGTTTTATCAGTTGAAGTGATGATCCTGCTGGCCCTGTTACAGTCACTATAGTCCTGGATGTCCATTGACTCTGAATCACTTTCACTCCCCACTTCCACCAACTAAAAAGAGCAAATGAAGCTGAAGAATCAAAACACGAACACCCGCTCCAGGATTTTATATGCTTCAGTTTAACAGTGGCAGCAAGATGTCATGTGCTTAATCTGCCAAGCTCTGTCAATCAGAGGGTGACAGAGAGCTCTCAGTATATGCACTCCTTATGCACATGCATGCACACACACACACACACACACACACACACACACACACACACACACACACACACACTACCTTACCATTCTGCTGCCGGATGCACTTCAATGTCTCTCCCCGCCCCCGCCCCCCGGTATATTCTACGAATGGATCCTACAGGACTGCCTTTATGGTGCCTTTCCCTCATACATGGCAGAATATTCCATCTCTTTAGTAATGGAGATGTGTAAATTTGTATATAATGTTTGTATACTGTATTGAAGGTAGACACTTCTGCTTGTTTTGTATTTTGACTGTAACTACATTGTGAGGTGCATCATATTCTAATTTATGTGTTGCCTTAAGTTAACTTTGTGGGTAATTAAAGATGGTGTGTTGGTGACTTGTAAAAACAAGGCAGTCCACTCTGTGTGGGGGAGAGAGAGAATGGTCTGCCAGGAGTTCATGCATAACGAATAGTATGGAGCCATTAATTATGTTTTCCAATGGATAACTTTTTGTAAATATTGGCAGTTTGCTATTTTCACTAATTTCTGATGTACTTAATAAGTGTTCTTACACTATAGTGGTAAGCCACTCAGGCCATTATTTTCTTCGGTCATAACCTAGGTATCTAACACAGAGGAAATGTGAAATAGTCAAGTGTGCAATATTCCAATCAATATTTAAAATGATCTAATAATGAACTGATATTATGTAACTAACAATGTCATTTTACATACATTTTGCTCGCACAACTGAGATGAGAAAACACTTTTCAGTGCAATAGAATGCAAATATAACAATGACAATATGGGTCTACGTAGCGCCTGTCAGGTCTTACACACCCCTTCCCTACACTTCTTTAAACCAGCTATCCCCCCCGCTTCCTTCTAGTCCAGAAGAAAAGTCTTGACCAAAACATCGACTGTTCTATTCCCCCATAAGTGCTGCCTGTCAAGCCGAATTCCTCTGGTGTCTTTATGTGTTGCTTTGTGACAGTGAGAGTTTCTTTCTTAAAAAAAGTTTACAAAAACTTCTGTCGTGAATAATTCCTTTATCATTTACAAACATTCATCAATGTGTGAATCATTCCAATAATACTTAGAAGTAAAGCAACTTAACTTTTGCTGATAAGAGAATTAATCATTACATATCTGGCAAAATTTAGCAATCTTTCTTTGGAATGATTGCAAAATTTTGACGGTTTAAGATGGTGGAACTTGCCGGTTTAAGTGACTATGGTACTGGTTGGTGGCCAATAGAACAAAGAAAGGAACTAAATGCTTTGTTAGTCACACCTTTTCTGGAAACAGATCGCTGTAAACAGTGGCCTGTGGCGTCCCTGTTGGAGTTGAGCTGAGTCGCCTGTACGATCTGGTGTTTTTGCGGTGTGACTGGAGTCTCACTGGGGCAGGACAGTTGCTACATGTCCGGGCTGCAATTGCTGGAGCGGACTTGGAGGCAATTCAATGTGGGAGGGGTGGAGTGAGGCAAGGAATGATCTGAGATTTGATCAATTTAAGAGTGGAGCCAAATTGGAAAGGCTGGGTACTGGACATGTCGAGGTGACGGAGACCTGGCCCATGGGCGATTAACAACCTGAGGTTTGTACAAGCTAAGTGGTGGGGTGTAAGGGTCGGAGGTGAGAGGCTGGCTAGTTTAGCTTGCTGTTCCATGGAGTTTGCTCATCTCTGTGCTGGACTGAGGCTGTGGCCAGCAAGTGGTGGCGACAGTGATACCTGTTTTTACTGTTTGCACTACTGGTTTCTCTCTCTCTCTCTCTCTCTCTCTCTCTCTCTCTCTCTCTCTCTCGCTCTCTCGCTCTCTCTCTCTCGCTCATGCACTCTGGGTGTTTGATAGTCTTCTTTTGTTTTAATGGGTCCTATTGGGGCTCTTTCTTTCGTGGCTGCCTGTAAGGAGATGAATCTCAAGGTTGAATGAAGTATACATACTTTGATAATAAAATGCACTTTGAACTTTGAACTTTGGAATGAAATTAGGACGTTATTTTGGATCTGATGTGGAAGGGCACAAATTTATATTGATGAAATCTTCCAATTTAAAAAGCTAAAGGAATAGTGACATCTTTTGTTATCTAAATTGTCCTTAACTCAATTCATACTCTACTTGTTTACCAAAACTACAGGTTTGTGAGAGGATATATTGATAGGTGTGAATGATACGGGTAGGCAATATCCAATTGAAACCACAATGAAAGAAGCCAGGAAGCAGGCCAAAATCTTACAGAGAAACTTATTTTTATTCATTCAAGAGATGTTATTCAAGAAAGGGAGTAGGGATAGTCTTGAAAATTATAGGCCAGTGAGTGTTACTTCAGTGGTTGGTAAGTTGATGGAGAAGATCCTGAGAGGCAGGATTTATGAACATTTGGAGAGGCATAATATGATTAGGAATAGTCAGCATGGCTTTATCAAAAGCAGGTCGTGCCTTACGAGCCAGATTGAAAAAAATTTTTTGAGCATGTGACTATGCACATTGATGAAGGTAGAGCTGTAGATGTAGTGTATATGGATTTTAGCAAGGCATTTGATAAGGTACCCCATGCAAGGCTTATTGAGAAACTAAGGGGTCATGGGATCCGAAGGGACATTGCTTTGTGGATCCAGAACTGGCTTGCCCACAGAAGGCAAGGGACCCCGACTCTTTGTGATTTTTATAAATGACCTGGATGAGGAAGTGGAGGGATGGGTTAGGGAATTTGCTGATGACACAGATGTTAGGGGTGTTGTGGATAGTGTGGAGGGCTGTCAGAGGTTGCAGTGGGACATTGATAGGATGCAAAACTGGGCTGAGAAGTGGCAGATGGAGCTCAACCCAGATAAGTGTGAGGTGGTTCATTTTGGTAGGTCAAATATGATGACAGAATATAGTATTAATGGTAAGACTCTTGGCAGTGTGGAGGATCAGAGGGATCTTGGGGTCCGAGTCCATAGGACACTCAAAGCTGCTGCGTAGGTTGACTCTGTGGCCTTCATCAATCATGGGATTGAGCTTAAGAACCGAGAGGTAATGTTGCAGCTTTATAGGACCCTGGTCAGACCCCACTTGGAGTACTGTGCTCATTTCTGGTCGCCTCACTATAGGAAGGATGTGGAAACCATAGAAAGGGTGCAGAGGAGATTTACAAGGATGTTGCCTGGATTGGGGAGCATGCCTTATGAGAATAGGTTAAGTGAACTCGACCTTTTCTTCTTGGAATGACGGAGGATGAGAGGTGACTTGATAGAGGTGTACAAGATAATGAGAGGCATTGATCATGTGGATAGTCAGAGGCTTTTCCCTAGGGCTGAAATGGCTAGCACGAGACGGCATAGTTTTAAGGTACTTGGAAGTAGTTACAGAGGAGATGTCAGGGGTGAGTGCGTGGAATGGGCTGCCGGCGGGGGTGGTGGAGGCAGAAATGATAGGATCTTTTAAAAGACTCCTGGATGGCTATGTAGAGCTTAGAAAAATAGAGGGCTATGGGTAAAGCCTAGGTAGTTCTAAGGTAGGGATGTGTTCGGCACAGCTTTGTGGGCCGAAGGGCCTGTATTGTGCTGTAGATTTTTCTATGTTTGCTTTGCAGGTTGAGTCACAATTTACTTGCCCATCTTTAACTGGAGAGCTGCTTTATTGAACCACTGCGGCCCTTGAGGTGTGAACATATCCATAACGTTGTTAGGGAGAGGGCGCCAGGATTTTTACCCAGTGATGGCAAAGGAACAGCAGTATATTTCCACATCAGCATGTGGCAACTTCCAGGTGTTCCCTTGCTTTTGCAGCCCTTGACATTCCAGCAAGTAGAAGTCAGGGTTTGGAAGCTGCTGTTTGAAGGGTGCTGGTGAATTTCTGCAGTGCCTCCAGAGATGGCACAACCTACTGCCACTGTGTATTGTTAGTGGAGTGAATGAATGATTGTGGTTGAGGTGCCTGTTGGGTGGGCTTCCACATCCAGGACCATGACTTCCGCACCATGCTGAGCTTCCTGAGTGCTATTGAAACGGCCATCATCCAGGCAAGTGGAGACCGTCCCATCACACCTCTGACATTAATGGATAGGCTGTGTAGGATGTTAAAAACTGTCAAAGTTCAGGAACATTCATCATGGAGCTTGAAATAATTGGCTAATTAGGATAATACTAGTGATTATTCAACACTTCTGAAATTCATAAGAAATTGCACTCTGCAATTATTGAATTACTGTATCATGATGGATACATTTTGTTCATAAATAAATACTCATGACAATTCATAAGCATAAGAATTTCTGCAGATGCTGGAAATCCAGAGCAACACACACACACACAAACAAAATGCTGAAGGAACTCAGCAGGTCAGACAGTATCTATGGAAAGCTGACATTTCAGGCAGAGACCCTTTATCAGGAATGGAAAAGAAAGGGAACAAGCCAGAATAAGAAGGTGGGGAAGGGGAAGAAGCACAAGCTAGCAGGTGACAGGTGAAACTAAGCAAGGGGGATGGTGGGTGGGGCAGAGGAGATAAAGTGAGAAGCTGGAAGTTGATAGGAGGAAGGGCTGAAGAAGAAGGAATCTGATAGGAGAGGACAGTGGATCACAAAAGAAAGGCAAGGAGGAGGGGAGCCAGGGTGAGGTGACCGTCAGGTGAGGAGAAGAGAAGGAGTGAGAGGGGAACCAGACTAGGGAATGGAAAAAGTGGGCAGGCAGAGAGGGGTGAAGTTATAGAAATCAATGTTCATGCCATCAGGTTGTTGCCGCTCAGATGGAATATGAGGTGGCTTCATTGTGACGGTAAAGGAGGCCAAGGACCAACAAGTCAGAATGGGAATGAGAATTATTTTTTTTGTTGAGATACAATGTGGAATAGGCACTTCTGGCCCTTCGAGCCGCACCACCCTGCAATCTCCCAATTTAACCCAAGCATCATCATCGGACAACTTACAATGACCAATTAACCTACCAACTGGTAGGAATTGGCACTGTGGGAGGAAACCGGAGCACCCGGAGGAAACCCATGCGGTTTTGGGGAGAATGTTCAAACTTTACACAGGCAGTAGGCTTTGAACCCGAGTTGCTGGTATCGTAAAGCGTTGTGCTAACCACTACGCTACTGTGCTGCCCTGTGTTTGAGTAATATTTCCCGCAAGCTTTGGGAGAATAGTACTCCATATCTCCAGTTCATCACTGTATGCATTTTATAACCAAGGAAGTATTCTAATTGTGTAGTTGTAATATAGGGAAACGTACTAGTTGAATCTTGCACAACAGGTTCAAGAAACCATAATATAGTAGGTGATCTGAATGTCTGTTCATATTATTAACCTGAGCAATTGGGTGAATCTTCTTCCAACAGTGACAACAGATCGTTTGCATCTCAGAAATTAGCATCTCCGGTAGTGTAACACTCCTTCATGCTCACACTGAAATTTCAACATGCATTCTGATTCAGATATCTAGAGTATGATTTGAAGTCAGAATTTACTGATTCATTCCTCAATCATCATCTCTGGCTCTGATGAATTGGTCAATATCACACTTTCATTTTCAAGAGCTTCAAAATACTTATTGCAACTTTTTTGGCATTACAACATTACTGAATTTCAGATCTGAAATAATCCTCTTGCTCTTTGCGAGGTCATGCAGCTGCTGCTTAAATGCAAATCTTCCTTTCCTGCCACTGAACCAGATTTGTCTTTACAGTATAATCCATGACAATATCAGTGTTATTTTTAGAGCTGTTAAATTTTTAATTCTTATGTACCCTGATTATGTTTGTGAGCCTTTCAATCAAATGTATTTGTTCTCAAAAGCTACTTTTGTAAATTGACTGAATATTCACAATATCATTGCATGGAGAGCTCAAGTTTAAAATCCACATGTATAGAACAGATTTCTAACCTCCAGGTATAATCTAGAGAACATAATGGGATTTCAGTCAGCATATCACCGTACGGTGCCAAGTAATATGTTACTGTGAAGTCTCTCAAAATGAACACCAGTCCAGGTGCGGCCTCACCAGTACCTTGTACAGTTGCAGCATAACCGCCCTGCTCTTAAATTCATTCCCTCCAGCAATGAAGGCCAACGTTCCATTTACCTTCTTGATAGCCTGCTGCAGCTGCAAACCAACCTTTTATGATTCATGCACAAACACTCCCAAGTCCCTCTGCACAGCAGCATGCTGCAATCTTTTAGCATTTAAGTAATAATCGGCTCTTCCATTTTTCCTTCCAAAGTGGATTACCTCACATTTACCAACATTGTACTCCATCTGCAAGACCCTTGCCCACTCACTTAACCTATCTGTATCTCTCTGCAGACTCTCTGTATGTTCTGCACAATTTGCCTTTAAACTTATTTTAGTATCATCAGCAAACTTAGATACACTACACTTGGTCCCCTCTTCCAGATCATTAATGTATATCGTGAACATTTGTGGGCCCAGCACTGACCCCTGTGGCACACCACTCACCACTGATTGCCAGCCAGAGTAACAACCACGTATCTCAACTCCCCATTTTCTATTAGTTAACCGATCCTCTATTAGTTCGCTAATCCAAGCTAATGGATTAACCTTCACACTCCTTCTTCAGCCCTTTGCCTCTTCCTCCCATCTCTTCTCAGTTGCTTACTTTATCCCACTTTCCCCCTCACCTGGTTTCACCTGTCAGAGAATGCTGTGATGACACTGGCACTTTGATGGAGGGTAAGGATGTCATCTTATACTCATGGTATGTGACAGTCTTGTAATACATGGCTAAATTACAATTTAAATTGATGTAATACATACTAGAACATAAGTGACAGAAATATTTTTTATTTCAGAAAGGACATTTGCATCCTGTAAGCATACAATATTGCAATCTCACAACCCACCCATTTCTCAGATAACCTGGCTGTGATTTTCTATAGTTCAACTGGAAAGCATAAGTCCCAGTGCATGGCCGGAAATGATGTTTATTTGTGAGAACCGAATCATTTGTAATTGTAAGGCACCCTTCGTTTAACACAGCAAAATACACAAACGACAGAGGCATCATTTTACAGAATGGATGCTGCAGAAATCCCAAGGGAAGAACTGCATTTTGAAAAGTATCTTCCAGAATGAGGGTGAATAAAGAGAGATGGTGGTTATTTAAAAAGTGAGTTCCAGTGTCCTGGGGCACACACTGCAGAAGGCACAACCCTCGTAAAGAACATCAAAGACCAGAGCCACTGACTTGGAAGGCATAGATAGTCCCCATGTCTGTGAACAATACAGCTAAGAGATAGCCTAACATTGAAGGAGACAAAGGAACCAAGGAGATATCTTTGGAAGATTCAATGAATACTGGCACAAAGATAGATTCAATTAACCAGATCTGGAGTATTATATACAGTATTAATTAATTTATTTAATGAACATAGTTAACAGATTCCAAGAAAGATGTGATTGTACTGACGAAGGAGTAAGAGATTTATAAGTGTGTTGTCCATCTGGAAAATATTAACCATGTGGAAGCATTAGATAGGCAGACATTTTCTTTAGAATGGTGGAGGATGAGGGCAGATAATTGAGAAGCTTAAGATTATGAGAGGCCAAGTCATGAAAAATAGGTAAAATCTATTTCCTATAGATAGATAAGGAATTAAAAAAAAGCCAGATGATGTATGGTACTGTGCAAAAGTCTTTATATATATATATATATATATATATATATATATAGTGCTAGGATGCCTAAGACTTGTGCAGTTACCGTCAATGTGTTAGGAGAGAGCAAGTTTGTAAATCCGGTGGGAACAAAGGATGTTGGGAATGGTGAGGGTGGAGTGCTGCGGGAGGGGTGTGAGACAGGTGGCAGAGAAGGAGTATCGGGGAGGAGGGGTGACGCAGGTGCAGATGCACCCAGCCCTGAGGCACCAGGCAAGGACATTTGATTCCAAACAATTGGTTTATTGATCATTACAGCATGTCTCTCTGGTGCTTTCCACTCCTTCCTTTCCCTTCACCTTTTCCCAACCGTGATTCCCCTCCCTCTGTCCAATTCCCGGTCTGAGTCCACAATAGAGACCCATATCAGAATCAGGTTTATTATCACTCACATATGTCATGGAATTTGTGTTTTTTTTGCAAAAGAAGTAAATGCAATACATAAAATTACTATAGTACTATGTAAAAGTCTTGTGCTCCTTAACTGTACATATGTGCCTCAGAGTTTTGCACAGTACTGTAGATGCAAAGTAGTTAGAGGAAATATTAGAGGAGGGATGAGGCAAATAATTTTAGAAGTTTGTAGGCATCTGGAACTCACTGTCTGAGAGTGTGGAAGAAGCAGAAGCCTTCATTGCATGAAGGAGCTGCTCAGATATGCACATGAAAAACCGTGATTTATGTACTCAGGGCTGACAACTGGGATAAAGTTGGAAAGCACTGAGAACTCTTTTGGCCAGCTTGGATGTGGTGAGCTGAATGGCCTCTTTCAGTGTTAAAACTTTGTGTGGTTCTCTGAATCTGACTGGAGCTGATTCATAGATTTAACACTATATTCTCTGCTTAATCCCCTGCATGCACTCCACTGAATCATATCAATTGCAGTTTAGAATTAAACCAGATTATTCCAAACTTTAAACTTACTTTATATGGGCCTACACAGCTGGTAAGAGTTTGGTGGAGGACATGATTTTGCGTAAGAAATACAGATGCTCACACTGATTATTGCATTGATGTATAACTCAGTTTTGGGGGGCTGATCTTCACCACAGCAGCTTGCACAGGAGAATACGTTGGCAGAGCTGGCCAGAAACTGTGTATGTTTTTGACAGTTAGGAAATCAGCTTCCAGCCAATGGCATTAAAGAAGCAATGTTTGAGACAGCATAGTCTACCTTCTGTTGGACTGCAATATGGTTTTTTGGTTCATCTGCTTCTTTCTGAGCATTAATTAAGATTTGTATTATTCCCTCTTGTAAATTAATGACTATTTTGTATGATTTTTAACCATAGAATAAACTAGTTATCTACTGAAATGTCTGCTTTTGTGCTTTGCTTCCCACGCCTCCACATTTATAAGGAATATATAATATGAGAATTCTTGTCTTTGAAGTAGATCCAACATTTTGCTTGTCTGGGGTTCAAGATGACTTGCATTGATACTTTCCTAACTTCTTGTGTTGTTGGTTCTCTTCCTGATATTACCATCTATCACAATATCAATACACAGCAGTCAACAACTATCATTTTCAAATTCTTGATTTGAAAGGTTAGAAAAAGCTTGACTCACAAATATCTAAACGTTGGAGATACTATTCTCCTCACGATGAAGATAAAGGGGGAACATTTATAAAGTAGCTAGGTCCTGAAAAATGCAAAGTTTCATAAAGGATTTCATTGTGATATTAAAGGTACCTGAAACACTGAGCTTTGAGTGATGAGAACGGAAGACATCTTGCTGCATTTTGATCCTGAATATATCTGGAGTGCAAGGTTCATTCAGACTTTGATTGGAATTATAGTCAAGAATGCACTCCAGATTCCCAAGAATTTTTATAGGTAGACAGTACAAGGCAGGATTACTTTATTATGTGATGATAACCAGTCTGACCTAAACATTTTTCTTGGCATTGCAAAGGGATCTTTTAAATCCCTCCATTGATAAGTAATGCCATGTTAATTACCTGTGCTGTTAACCCAAGTGTGCTTATGTCTCACTGGGATAGATTTGTAATTGATTATAAAGAGTTGGTTGAAATAAATAAGCAAACAATTTAACTCAACTGGACAATATTTATGCTCCACGGGCCTCATTATGACTTTATTTTTACAACCCTATCAGCATCATAGAATGAAGAAATACTGGAGATTCTCAGCTAGTCAAGAAAATGTTCCAGCATTTTATGATTTTATTTCAGAATGCCAGCGTCTGCAGCTTTGTTTTGCCCATTCGGATAACCCTCTGTTCTTCTCTCTCACATACTTTTTGAGCTTCCCCTCCAAGCTATTCACCTAAGAATTGGTGAACTCTATATTCTCACTATTTTGAATTCATATTTCATTATCTGATCAGCACGGCTCCATATTTCTCGTAGTTTCTTTTCTTTCATGCACATTTCGTAGTGAACCGTATGTTTTCTACAATAAGGTGACTAAAACTGTGTTGTATTTCAAGTTTACAGGACTTCTCTACTTCTCATTTCTACTTTTGAAAACTCAACCTTAGTGCTTGTTTTGACTTCTTATGGCCTTATTAATCTTATATTTCTTTTCGGGATAGCGGGGGCCACTTGCTTTATTGAATTTATGTCAGCTCTCAGTGCAATCCCTTCAATCCTTGGGGCAGTACGGTAGTGGAGTGGTTAGCACAGGCGACTCAGGTTCAATTCCCACCGCTGCCTGTAAGGAATTTGCTTGTCCTATCTGTGATCTGCTGGGTTTCCTCTGGGTGCTCCGGTTTCTGCTTACCATTTTGTGACTGGTTACATACACTTGTTAGGGTGCATTCTCCAGATACCTTATAAGGTAACCGTAGCCTTCAGCCAGTTGGTAGTTTAACTGGTCATTGTAAATTGTCCTGTGATTAGACTAGGATTAAAAATCGGGGAATTGCTGGACAGCATGGCTTGAAGGGCTGGAAGGGCCTATTCTGCTCTGTATCTCAATAAATATATAAATAAATAAAATTAATCACATTCCATCACTTCTTCCCGTCATGAGCCCTGCAGGCCTCTGCGGCTTGCATAGAGCGTTGCGTGTCAGTGTTTCTTGAGCACCTGCATTTACTAATTGTTAGAGCCGTTAAGGCCAGGTGCCTTCAGTTTAATCTTGTTAAGTTAATTGTTACTAGCATGTATCTCCTGGATTCCATGATTATTTAAAGGAGACACTCACGGGTGCTCTGTTAATGGAGCTCTACTGTGTGCTTGGGAGAGGGATGTGTCTTGTGATGTCAGTTGGTTGTACCTTTAATGCTTTGTTGGTGTTCCTATGTATAACCTCTCGTTGCCTTCTCTTCATGGGGAGTTTCCTGTTCCTCCACTCCTGGGTTGAGTGTTTGTCAGGTTTACTGTGACTCTATCTGCTGCTCCTGGGTTGGGTCAATGTGAGTGATCACCGTGATGGGGGGAGCCTGCTGTTCCTTGGGTCCAGTCCTTTGAGTGCACATGATGACATTCCCTGTAACCTATTCTTTCATATGTCTGCATTAACACCCCTCTGTTACCCCCACCAGAATGCCTTTGGAATGTGGAGGAGAATGAAATACCTTTGGGGAAATTCACAAGGTCTCAGAGAGAAAGTGTGAAGTCTGCAATGGCTGCACCTGAAGTTAGATTTGAACACTGGGGTGAGACAGCACCACTGTTCTACCAACTTTCATGGTGTGTGTATTTGACTCCAAGACCTTTTGTTGTTTCCCTACTGAGTTTACACAGGTGTTTAGAAATCAGCATTATGAGGGCACTAAATGGGTGCATTATATAGTATAAGAGCCCAGTTGGATGACCCATGAAAAAAGTTGGACAACTGGGAAAAGAGTTAAATTATCCTGAAGTTGTTTTTGATGTTGCTTCATATGTAAAAGCTAAAGCCTGCAAACAACACAGCTGAGATGTTATAATGGGATGATGACATGGCAAAGGAATCGAACAAATAATTATCCAGCTCCTACTCTTGATATCCCACAGAATTACCATCACTTAGTTCACCATCTACATCAATTAAAAATTCACTAGATCAGCCACTGATATTTGTGGTTACAGATAAACTCAAAGGCTGAGGAACTCGCCTCGTGCATCCCAAAGCATTTACAAGGGCGCAAGTCAAGAGTTTGGTAGAACAAGCTGGCCCTGCCTGGATGAGGATAACTCCAAATTTGAGGGGTTATTCCACTTCTGTAAATCACCACCTTTGTTCCTGTGTAGACCTGAATTTAATATTTCAATTTGCTGATTACTGACTGATACAGAAGTGATTAGCCAAGTGAGAATTGTCTTGCATTCTGTGGACAGGTCATGCCTCATTTATTTATTTTTTTTGGAGGTAGCACATCCTCTCTACCATCATGCAGGTTTCTCCTGGGTGGTCTGGTTTCAATATCCCAAGGATGTCCTGGTGTTAGGTTAATTAGTCACTAAATTACCCTAGTGTAGGTGATTAGAGGGAAAATTATAAGAATGTTAATGAGTATGTGTGAGAGAATAAGAAGAAGGGAAAAAAGTAGGGGAAGATATTGCTTTAAGAGACACCACTGACGATAGATTAAGTGGCCTTCAATACAGTGATGGATCATGCTGACAATAGATTTCATTATGTCATTGGTTTAGAATGGGGAGCAGAGTTTTTCTTTTCATAGAATCAGTCCAAAATCTTGCTTTTGAGTGATCTTGACATGAAGGATTATCTTCAAAGAAGGAAACTAAGACACAGAACTGACAAAAAAAATTGTTTTAATTTGCATATTTCTGATGACTAACCAGTTGGATCTGAGGTTCTATTGGGATTGGTTATTTGAGAAGCCTGCAGCTGAAAACTACGTCTCAGCACCTTTCCAGCAACCGGCCCTCTCCTGTTATTTTCTGGCCTAGGAAAACCCAGTGGAATTTCAGTACCATCTTTGCCAAACACTTCAGCAGCTGCGAGGATACGAATAAATTCAGTCTTTCATCCTCTATTATTTCAAGTGTGAAACACTGACATTGGAACTGTTTCAAAGGATCGGCCTTAATTACACATTGACCCGCTAAACAACACCGGAATCTTTAGCTTGTCATTAAAGCTCTTGCCAAGTAGGGTGAAAGCTGATATTACAAGAAGTTGCATATAGATCACTTTCTATTTAAATGTCCTTCCAATTATGCTGAATTCTCGGAAAACCTTTCTCTTCCGTCAGCCTCTCTGTGACTTTTGAAACAATGGTTTCATTGTTCTTCTGGAAATATCAGCATTACGTGCTTGATCGAATCAAAATATGAAAACAAAACTAAACAGAAGGATCACTTCTATTATAGAATAAATGAGACTCTTTGGTGTGGCAGGATTGATTAGTTGGTTACTCTCGGGATTGGTACTTGGGCCCCAGTATATCGATGACTTAGTTGAGGAATTAAAAAAAAAATTTCTACATTTCTGTGGATTCGTGAGTTCGGAAGTGGATGTGAAGAGACTTTAAGTTGTTTTGGAGTTGAGTGAGTGGGCAAATACACAATGTGTGCAATAAAATATGGGTAAATATGAAGTTATCCACTTTTGGTTGGAAAAACTAAAGAGTATTATTGAAATGGTGATTGATTGGAAAATGTTGATGTGTGAAGCAAGCCATTAAGAAGGTCAATAGTACATTGCCCTTGCTTGCAGGAGGTTTTGAATTTAGGAGCAAAGTTTAGTTCTGAGCAGTACTTGGTGAACCACATCTAGAATGTTATGTGTACTTTTAATTTTTATGTCTACTTTTTACCTATTTTCACATTTGCCATGGAGGGAATGCAGGATTCATAAATGGCAGGATTGTGGTATGAGGAGAGATTATGATATTTTCTTATGATGCAGGAGGAGGTCATTTAATCTATGCTGGTATTCAGAGCTTTCTTACTAGTCTTATTCCCCCAATTAGAACCATTCTCTCAGATGCCCAAATGCTCTTCCATAATTCTGTTGCCACCCATCTACCTGAGGGGTATTTCACAATAGGCACTTAGCCCACTATCCTTGCATCTTTGGGATGTGGGAAGAAACCAGATCACCCAGGGAAAGGCACAAAGTAATAAAGTGAACTTGCAAGCTCCATACAGATAGAAACCAAGGTTGGTATTGGCTATGTAACAGGGGCGCCAGCTGAGCTTTGATTAAGGAGGCCCAGAGAAAGGCTGAGGAATATTATTGGAATGCACAAAATTTTGATAATGAGGTAGACTAGCTACAGGTAAGATGTTGCCATGGCTGCAAAGTAATAGAACGAAAAGTTACAACCTCAGAATACGAGGTAAGACATTTTGGTTTCTTTCTCAGAGGTGGCGAACCTGTAAGATTCTTCACCAAATAAAATAGTGGAGACCAAGTTGCTGAATTTATTTAAAAAATTGATGTAAATAGCTTTCTATACACGAAAACATCAAGAATATTGGGAGAGAGAGACCTTGATATCAAGGTTCTGACACAAAGTATTGAATGAAGGAGCAGACACAAAGGGTTACTGGTCTACTCTCACCCCCATCTTTAATATTTCTTTATAGAAAGCAACAAATTGATGCCATCAAATTCCTAAAAAACAAGTAATAAGATGGTAACTTTTTAAAAATGTCTGAAAGAAGATTTTATAAAATCGGACTGCGGACAAAGAACCTCATTAAGTTCAAGCACTTTTTTTGGAAAAAAAGGTTTCCCACTGGAGAAATCAGGAATCTCAATCTCCCCAACTACAGCTCTATAACCAGTCCACCTTATAAAATTTTCAGCCAGGAAAGTGAGTTTATAATATCAGCTTCTTGATAATATAATAATAACTCCAATGATTTGACATTGACAGATGAGTGGGTGATGTCAGGGGATAACATCAGGCATGTAATTGATTTTACACATATGCTCATGAGGATCATGGGGAGACTTTAATCAGTAGAAGAATCCAGCAAGGGTTTGGAATGGTGAGCCTCCTGCTGATAGAACTCTATGCAGCAATGGTGAACCGCCTCCCCCTAACGGCTAACCAGCCAGGTGGAGGGGAGGGTAAGCTCATGAGGGGAGGGAACAGCTCCGATTCAGTCTTTAGCAGCTGGGAATGTGAGGGAGCTCGCACTCAGGGTACTCAGTGGCCAACATTTGGAAAACGGGGATGGGGATCTTGCTGTCATTTGAATGGGTGTGAGAAGGTGACAGGACATCTGCAGATTCAAGACAACTTTTATAGTTCATAAATGCCAAAAATAAATTTAAGGATCTTCTAGGCTTCTCAGGGACTTGTCTTTCAGGAGGATTTAGTCACCAGAGGAGCTGGTGCAGCTTCCAGTCAGGATGCTTACTTATAAGTCGTGTAAGATCCTTTCTTTGTAAAAGTGTTACACACAAGTAGCATAGTGAATGACAAATTATCAGTTGAGATGGTCATGCCCTGTGACAGGCAGAACCAGTTGCAGACCTGATTTGCTCCTACAGCCTGAATCTAGTCTTGTAGCCATGTTGATAAAGATTCAACAAACAAGAGGGTTACTGAATTAAACTAAAATTGAATCTTCGGCTGTTTGATGTACTTTTAATCGAGCTGGGTCAGTCAAATCCTCACAAATGGGTACAATTTGTTATTTCTGTTCACTCTGTTGAAGGAGGTTGGGTCATTAATACTAAAAGCCTTCTGTCCTAGCAGTCAGATGGTCACTAGCCCCAAATCTTCTCACTGAAGGGCCAGAATAAAATGAAACACATCTGTCCAGATATTGGTGAAGGTTGCTGCTAACCCTTTTCCAAAACCTCTGATGGGAACAGATGGCTTCATTCATTACAATCCACTTTCAGTGGAGGAAGCAATTATTTTGGGACCCTGCCAGTTAGAAATAAAAAAAAGAAAAATGAATTGTGAAGTATTTTGGCATCTTCTCCATGCTTTTTCTATTCTGTACAGATACTTTTCAGTTTGAAGCCTCTAACTACAACTGAGATTAGACCAGAAGTGAGGATGAAGTGGAGAAGAGAAGAAAGCACGAAGTGCCTCTACTTCCCCTTAGGCATTTGCGACAATTCAGCATGGCATCTAAAATGTTGACAGGCTTCTATGGATGTGTAGTGGAGAGTATATTGACTGGCTGCATCACAGCCTGGTATAGAAACACCAATGACTTTGAACAGAAAACACTACAAAAAGTAATGGATACAGCTCAGTCCATTCTGGGTAAAGCCCTCGCCACCTTTGAGCACATCTATATGGCGCATTGTTGCAGGAAAGCAGCATTCATCATCAGGGACCCCCACCACTAGGTCATATGCTCTTCTCGTTGCTGCCATCAAGAAGAAGATACAGGAGCCTCAGGACTCACACCACCAGGTTCAGGAACATTTACTACCCTTCAGCCGTCAGGCTCTTGAACCAAAGGAGATAACTTCACTTGCCCAACATTCCCACAACCTATGGACTCACTTTCAAGGATTGTTCATCTCATGTTCTTGTTTTTTGTCTTTTGCACACTGGTTGAAATCCCAAGTTGGGTGTGGACTTTCATTGAATCTATTATGGTTATTATTCCATTATGGAGTTATTCAGTATGCCTGGAAGAAAATGAATCTTGGGGTTGTATATGTGTACGTACTTTGATAATAAGTTTACAATGCATTTTGAACTTTTGGCTGATGCAGACATCTCACCCTGCAAAAACTCATTTCAGGGAGGCAGCACCATCAATTTGTGGGAGACTTCCAGGAGAGGTGGGATGTCTGCAATAGAGTAGCTCCTTAGCAGCTAGCCAGCTAGTTTAAATAATGTTAGCAATGCTAATGAACGAATGACACCTGTTAAACTCACCTCAACATGTCTTTTACAGTCTTAACCCACCATGGGCAATAGAGAAGTCACTGTTGCAAACAGTGCAGCGAGCAACACTGTCATTATTTTGACCCTTATTAGGCAGGGGTACACTTTAGTGTAGTCTGGGGTGACGTACGTTTTATATTTTTTTGGAACACTCTGCCATGGCGCGCTCTCGCTCGTGCTCTCTCTCTCTCTTGTGGTCACTCGCACGCTCTCAAGCGCTCTTGCTTGCTCTTTCTCCCTCTCTCGCTTGCACGCTCTTGCCTGCTTTCGCTGTCGCTCGCGCGCTCTCCCTCGCTTTCTTACTCGCTCGTGCGTTTGCTTGCTTTCTCTCTCTCGCGCGTGCTCTCTCTCGTGGTCGCTCTTGCGCTCTCTCTTGCTTTTCTCTTTCTTGCTCTCAAAAAAATTGATTTCTGTGATATTGTATATAATTTGCGGGCATCAGGAAGCCACTATTAATATGCGGGAGACTCCCGGAAGTTCCGGGAGAGGTGGGATGTCTGCTGATGGGTTACTGCAATGAAAATAGTGAGTGCTGGAAACAGTAAAACTGGGGAGAGAAAAACAAGGCTATTAATCTTTCATCAGTAAGTTCTAATCGGTCTTTTAGTGCAAAAATACAATGTTGAGATTTATTCCAGCTTTTGATTATATGTGCTAACCTAAACAGAGCAACATTTCTTTCAAATTAAATACCTTTAAGACTAGGACGCCTAGATCTCTCTCTGGATGTGGTTGCTAGGAGGCTGGCCCTCCTTGGCTGGTTTCTAGCTTGGCTTGTACATGTCACAGCTCTGCTTATTATTTCCTATTCCATGTGGTTTAGTTTGGGGCCTGATTTGACCTACAGTTGCCATGGTAACAAACATTTCTGCAGTATCATTCTGCCAAAAATATCCAATCTGTATTAGAAAAGACTCAATTTGTTTTACTCATGAACCAAATTGCAAAGGTGACTCAGATATTTATTTGTGTCACTGAAGTTAAAGTATCTAAATTAAACACTTCTTCAGATCTTTCAAGCAGGGAGCTGTTGTTAAATGCATCTGGTTGTTTTAGAATTTCCTCTGCATTACTCTGAATGTCGGGAATAATGATAACTGAAGTCTGCACGATGCTGCTGTATACAGTGCTTTTTCAATTAAAGGACTATGCTTTTCCCAAGTAGTGTACAATTGAAAAGAAGCAGGTTATCTGATCCTTTCGTACTTCTTCATATCAAAAATCAGAAATGACAGCTACAAACTCATAATGATACATAGGGATTTGCAGATGCTTTGGCAAAATGTGATATGTTATTCTTGAAGGAAGCAAGTGTGAGAGAGACACAATGCAAGTTAGTACAAATAAAGGTTACTTAAATATCTAACAATCATGTCAAACTCAATAGTGCTTTTCTGCTCCAGGGGTACATGATGTTTTTTGCATGTTGAGATCCATGTGACAAACAAAATGGTTATATATAAAACAGATTCCTATGTAATCTCAGCTGATAGAATGGATTAACTTTTTTTGTAAGAGATGGTGAATGGATAAAGATAAATTTTAGTCATTACCTAAATAACTAGTGAAATGGATACTTGGTGCCAAATGACCCTAGTATTTAATGTTCTTCAGTGTCTGACTTCTCCATATTGAGAAAGCTTTGTGTGCTTCTCTGGAAAACAGAATCAACTACAACACTGATTATGGAGAAGGAATGAATTGTGAGCCATGAGAACAGATTGAGGAAGCACACAGCAGGTCAGGCAGCATCTCTGGAGAGGAATGAATAGTCGACGTTTTGGGCCGAGACCCTTCTTCAGGACTGAGAAGGAAGAGGGAAAGGGATCTCGGCCCGAAACATCAACTATCTATTCATTTCCATAGATACTGTCCGACCTGCTGAGTTCCTCCAGCACTTTGTGTGAGTTGTTTGGATTTCCAGCATCTGCAGACTTTCTTGTATTTAAGATTGAGGAAGCATTAGGTGGGAAAGAGGAGTAAAAATATAACAGATAAATGTTCAGTCATTTGACTGATATCAATAGAAATACACACAGGGAAATAATATGTTCATCCTGTAATCATTAAAGGTTCTGCATCAAAATGGCTAAGTGAGAGACATTCAAATGATTTCCATCAGTCTGCATGAGCTGCTCTTGTGCTGCTTGTTCATTTGAGTACAATAGATCACCCTCATGATGTGCCGCCTGGTGCTGCTTGTTTGTTTACTTAGTGATACAGTACGGAGTAAGCTCTTCCAGCCCTTCGAGCCACGTCGCCCCAGCAACCCCACAACCCTGAATAATCCGAATCTAATCACGGGGGAATTTACAATGATTACTTAATTTTGTACCGTGGGAGGAAACCGGAGCAGCTGGGGAAAACCCATGCATTCCACGAGAAGGAATTGCGGAAACTCCTCACAAAATAGCGCTGGATTTGAACTCAAAAATCCAGAATGCCTATGATGTAATAACATTTCGCTAACCGCTACGCCGCCACTTTATCACCATAGTGATATTTATAGAGTGGAAAAATAACATTACATATGGCAGCTATGTAAACTAAGCACACCGCAGAGCCAGGCTGTGAGAAAAGTCAGATAGCATCCCTAAGCTTTCTAAAGTCTTTATCATGGCACTTCATTGAAAGGACAAATATTTGTCACAATTATTATTTTGATGTGATTAAGGAACTTGGAAATAAATCCTGCTAAAACTATTAATCCTATTTGTAAAGCAATAACATTTGCCATGTGAATGATAAGAATTGCTGAAAATGAGTCACCAGAGCTGGTTTTATAATGCTACCATTTGCTTCTAGGGTGCCAGTACAATAGTTCAGCAGCAACTCCCACAGGCTTATTTACAACAGCGCGTAAAAGGATTCTACTCTAATGAGAAAGGAGGTAATTATGAGAAAGCTCATTTCAACCACCTACGTTTCCAAGTTATTCACATCCATGTCGTCTGGCCGCCTGAGCAAAGAGACTCATCAGAAACTTTTACCATAATGGTGTTGATGCAAAGGACAGCAGAAATGTTGGAAAGTTAGTCAAATCAGCATTTAGTCATAGTCATAGTCATAGTCATACTTTATTGATCCCGTGGCAAATTGGTTTTCGTTACAGTTGCACCATAAATAATAAATAGTAATAAAACCATAAATAGTTAAATAATAATATGTAAATTATGCCAGTAAATTATGAAATAAGTCCAGGACCAGCCTATTGGCTCAGGGTGTCTGACTCTCCAAGGGAGGAGTTGTAAAGTTTGATGGCCACAGGCAGGAATGACTTCCTATGACGCTCTGTGTTGTATCTCGGTGGAATGAGTCTCTGGCTGAATGTACTCCTGTGCCCACCCAGTACATTATGTAGTGGATGGGAGACATTGCCCAAGATGGCATGTAATTTAGAGGGCATACTCTTTTCAGACACCACTGTGAGAGAGTCCAGTTCCATCCCCACAACATCACTGGTCTTACAAATGGGTTTGTTGACTCTGTTGGTGTCTCCTACCCTCAGCCTGCTGCTCCAGCACACAACGGCAAACATGATAGCACTGGCCACCACAGACTCGTAGAACATCCTCAGCATCGTCCGGCAGATGTTAAAGGACCTCAGTCTCCTCAGGAAATAGAGACGGCTCTGACCCTTCTTGTAGACAGCCTCAGTGTTCTTTGAACAGTCCAGTTTATTGTCAATTCGTATCCCCAGGTATTTGTAATCCTCCACCGTGTCCACACTGACCCTCTGGATGGAAACAGGGTTCACCGGTACCTTAGCTCTCCTCAGGTCTACCACCAGCTCCTTAGTCTTTTTCACATTAAGCTGCAGATAATTCTGCTCACACCATGTGACAAAGTTTCCTACCGTAGCCCTGTACTCAGCCTCATCTCCCTTGCTGATGCATCCAACTATGGCAGAGTCATCCGAAAACTCCCGAAGATGACAAGACTCTGTGCAGTAGTTGAAGTCCGAGATGTAAATGGTGAAGAGAAAGGGAGACAAGACAGTCCCCTGTGGAGCCGCAGTGCTGCTGATCACTCTGTCGGACACACAGTGTTGCAAGCACACGTACTGTGATCTGTCAGTCAGGTAATCAAGAATCCATGATACCAGGGAAGCATCCACCTGCATCGCTGTCAGCTTCTTCCCCAGCAGAGCAGGGTGGATGGTGTTGAACACACTGGAGAAGTCAAAAACCCTGACCCTCACAGTGCTCGCTGGCTTGTCCAGGTGGGCGTAGACATGGTTCAGCAAGTAGACGATGGTATCCTCAACTCCTAGTCAGGGCTGGTAGGCGAACTGGAGGGGATCTAAGTGTGGCCTGACCATAGGCCGGAGCAGCTCCAGAACAAGTCTCTCATGATGTGGGAGGTCAATGCCACCGGTCTGTAGTCATTGAGACCGCTGCGGCGTGGCGAGTTCAGCACAGGGACGAGGCAGGACATCTTCCACAGTACAGGAACCCTCTGGAGCCTCAGGCTCAGGTTGAATACATGGTGAAGTACTCCACATAGCTGAGGGGCACACGCTTTGAGCGCCCTTGTACTGACACCATCCGGTCCTGCAGCCTTGCTTGGGTTGAGGCGTTTCAGCTGTCTTTTCACCTGTTCAGCTGTGAAGCCCACCATGGTGGTTTCGTGTGGGGAAGGGTATAGTCATAAGAGCAGGGTGGGGGACTGTGAGGAAGGGTAGGAGGGGAGAGTGGAATATGTGTTGGTTTCATAGCCCAGTTGAAACATGCCCATTAAATGACAGTCCAAATTCAAAATTACACATGTAATAAGTTTGCTGTGAAGTACTAAGTTCGATATCACCAGCAAATTATTTGCCTCAGTGTTGTACAGATGGACCTTTGGGCCTATCCCTCAAGATTGAAGATATCTTGACATCATGAGGAGAAGATGGCGGCACGATGACAGCGCGCGCGGCCTTTCCGGTGATGAATATCTGTTATCTGTCAAGTAGGGTACTGTGCACAATTCTGATTTGATGGAGACAGACGTGAGAGTATGGAGGAACATCTGGAGAAACTTCTGAAATGCCCGCTTCGCTGCCGCTGCTACTGTGTGGTAACCGGAATCTCTGGATCAGAAAGCCCCAAATCCTCGGCTTTGCTTGTTTCAGCGGCCGGGGCAAGGTCGAAGGCGCTTGGCAGAGGATGGTGCTCGGGAGGCTGTATTGGAGGGGCTGGTCGGAGGCTCGAAGTTTTCGGACGATAGACTCAGTGTTGGCTGTGGTCGGGTGCTTCCAAGGCATTGGCAAGTGGACGGTGCCTGGAGGTTTATGGCAGGGAGTTTCTCCCTCTTGCCGCCGCTATCGGGGACTTGGGAGTCGAGCGAGTCGAGGACTTTTGAGACTTCTTTTACCGTTCCTGTGGTTTGTTCTTCATCAAATTATGGTATTGCTTTGCACTGTTGTAACTATATGTTATAATTATGTGGTTCTGTCAGTGTTAGTCTTTGGTTTGTCCTGTTTTCTGTGATATCACTCCGGAGAAACATTGTATCATTTCTTAATGCACGTATGCATTTCTAAATGACAATAAAAGAGGACTGAGTGTTCTCATAATCTAATCAAATCAGTCCAATCCTAATAATCCTGAGGTGGCTAATGAGACCTGTAGACTTTTCCGCAGGTGGGACAAGATAGGGTGTTTGGGTAGTATGGGGGATGATGAACACATCTGCTATTTTTGCTGGGTTTCCACGTGATCCTGATACAAGAGCTCGGTTGCCAATGCTTTTTCAGCAGCTTGTCAGCTCCTTTATTCTGATCTGTCACGAGTTGGGTATCCCAATGAACCAGAGGGGACATTATAACTCTTTGAGGAGGCTTTGAGGATGGCATTGAAGTGTTTCACCTGTCCTCCTAGTAATCTTTTGTTCTGACAGAGTTCAGGGTAGGCAGACTGGTATAGGCCATAAAAAATTATGTTGTCTGCTAACCAGAGCTGCCTGAAGGTAGACCCTCCATTTTGGGTATGTTAGTCAGCATGATTAATTCAGTAATCATATCAATAGATGAAAGTGTTTTAGATGGTGAGAACCTAGTAAATGTTGAAGTACAGAAGGATCATATTGTTAATTTCATAACAAACAAAACTGATACATAGGTAGAGCACACAATTAGAAAGCAAACTAATCTTAACTACTAAATGGTAAGCGTGCTTTGATTGGATAGGAATTTCTTGGGGCAATGTCCAGAGTACTCTGTATAGCTTTAGTCTCCTTACCCAAGGAACATCCACTCAGTGGTCACTTTTTTAGGTACACCTGTACACCTGTTTGTAAATGCAAATATCTAAACAGCCAATCACGTGTCAGCAACTCATATTTATTATCAAAGTACATATATGTCACCTTGTACAAACCTGAGAGTAATTTTCTTGTGGGCATTCTCAATAAACCCATAATAGAATCAATGAAAGACCTCGCCAACTTGAATGTTCAACGAGTGTGCAAAAGACAACAAACTGTGCAAATACAAGAAGGAAGAAATAATAATAGTAAATAAATAATAAATCTTGAGAACATGAGATGAAGAGTTCTTGAAAGTGAGTCCATAGGTGGTGGGAACAGTTCAGTGATGGGGCAAGTGGAAGTTATCTCCTTTGGATCTTGAACCAAAGCATAAAAGCATACATACATGGTCAAGAGGTTCAGTTGTGGTTCAGACCAAACATCAGAGTGGGATGAAATGTGAACTCAGTGACTTTGACCATAGAATGATTGCCAGACTGGGTGGGTTGAGTATCTCAGAAACTGCTGGGATTTTCACACACAACTGTCTCTAGAGCTTACAGAGAATGGCGTAAAAAACAAAGCGTTAAAAAAATCCAGTGAGCAGCAGTTCTATGGAAAAATACGTTGTTAATGAAAAATGTCTGAGGAGGATGTCCAGACTGATTCAAGCTGGCAGAAAGGTGACAGTAACTGACGTAACCTTGTGTTACAACAGTGCTGTGCACAGGAGGATCTCTGAACGCACAACACATCGAACCTTGAAGTGGATGGGCTACAGCAGCAGAAGGCCATGCACATACACCCAGTGACCATATTATTAGGTACAGGAGGTACTTCATAAAGTAGCCACTGAGTGCATATTTAGCTTGTAGTCAGTCAATTTGGATTCATTAAATGAGCATTGTTGTACGAAAAGAGAATTATGAAGATTTGCCGATATTCAGCTGTATTTAGAAGCATGAATGTGATCTCAATGTGGATGCTGAGAGGCTGTTACTCTGAGCTAGTTAGAATGAAATTAGGATGTAAAGGTTCTCTTGTAAAGGTGCAGAGGAGATATGGAAGGATGTGTGTGTTGGGGGCGTTGAGGGGGAAGGAACAGGGCAACTTGTACTACAGTGAGGAAGGAGTTCATCTGCTCTGCCTGGTTTTACCATTTTCCTTCAAACCTTCTTCAAGCCAGTGGAGATCCCTTAGCCATATTCCTGTGACTAACCACTCTACCTTTCAGAGCTCCTGTGAGGCAGAGGAAGAGAGGAACATTACAATTACTCTTCAGGTGAAATCCGAAGAAAGTTTTCAAGGTGAGTCCTGATGAAGGGTCTCAGCCCAAAACATCAACAGTTTATTCCTCTCTACGGATGCTACCTGACCTGCAGAGTTCCTCCTGCACTTTGTGTTTGTTCCTTTGGATTTCCAGATCTGCAGAATGTCTTGTGTATCAGCATTTTCCTGAATACTGATGAGGTATTATAAGTGTAATCACACAGGATCTTTAAACTCTCCTAATATGTTTTATTACTCTGCTTCAACACTTCAGGAGTAAGTGAATACTAAAAAAAAGTTATTTTAGTTAGTGTTCAAAATCCCTAGCAATAACTTGCTTTTCACTCCTATTTAGCAGGCAATTCAGATGGGTCATTAATTCATGCATAATCTATCAGAGTACTACATACCTCATTAACGGGAATTAGAAGGTAACATAATTGAAATTAGCCCTTTAGCAAACCCGTGGCTTGCTGTTCTTAGTGCATGCTTTAGTTCCTTAATCAGAATGATTACATATGTCAGCTGTAGACTAAACTGGTGTTGCAGACTAGAATCCAGAAATCCCACCCTGCAAAAACTCATTTCAGGGAGGTAGCACCATCAATTTGCTGGAGACTCCTGGAAATTCCGGGAGAGGTGGAATGTTTGCAATAGAGTAGCTCCTTAGCAACTAGCCAGCTAGTTTAAATAACGTTAGCTATGCTAATGAACGAATGACACCTGTTAAACTCACCTCAACATGTCTTTTACAGTCTTAACCCAACATGGGCAATAGAAAAGTCACTGTTGCAAACAGTGCAGTGAGCAACACTGTCATTATTTTTGACCCCTATTAGGCAGGGGTACACTTTAGGGTAGTCTGGGGTGACGTACGTTTTATATTCTCTTCTTTTGGAACACTCTGCCATGGCGCGCGCTCTCTCTCTCTCGCACGCACTTTCACTCTCTTGCTCTCTCTCTCACGCGTGCTCTCTCTCTCTCTCTCTCTCGTGGTCGCTCTCGCACTCACTCTCTCACACTCTCTCACGCTCTCTCTCGTGCTCTCTCTAGCTCCCTGTCTCACTCGCTCTCAAAAAAATTGATTTCCAGGATATTGTATATAATTTGCGGGTATCAGGGAGCCACTATTAATATGCAGGAGACTCCCGGAACTTCCGGGAGAGGTGGGATGTCTGAGAATCCCATACTGGATGCCTGGAAGTTCTTTGACATATCAAGGAGTTGTGAACATTTCCTCTTAGGAGATTCAAAGCAAAAATTGTTTGGTTGATAATGGCAATGACTAACCTGATGGTCCAGTAATTTTGATGACGGCTAATGTTCGCAGAATAAATGTGAAAGGTCAAACCTAGCCCTGGCAATGTTCCAAGCTACTACTGCTAGCTGCCTCTGAGGCCTGGGTCTTAGCTTGTCCCTTTCATGAATTTCTCTCTCACTTCCAGCGTACATTCCTGAGCTCATCTGCCTTTGACCTATATCCTGTTCCCTTGATCCCCATTCCCCTAAACTGCTAACTGCATGGATTTTCTTCTGGCTCCCATGTTAGTAGATATTGTTAATGGATCTTTCTCTTCAAGTAGTCTTATGTTTACCTTTTATCCAATACACAATATAGCAATGCCTTATCAAAGCATTGCTGAAGAGTGCTACAAAAGACTAACTCTCCTCATTCTTCTTTACTTTTTCACAAACTTTGATATAATTACCTGCACTATTCTGCACCAATCCCTATTCCACAGGGATTTAATTGAGACACAGAGGAATGTAGATCCTGTAACCCTGATGCAGAGTGCTGAACCAATATGTTTACCATCCACCTGTCTCTACAGATGCTGCCTGATCTGCTGGGGATACCACTTTGATAGAATAGTCTACACCCTTGTACATGGCCTCACATTACCACATTTATTCTTACTCACTTAACCTATCTGAATCCTGTTGTAGAGTCCGAATATCCTCATTGCAATGTACCTTCCTACTGGTGCTCATGTCCTCACCTAACTCATACTCATTAATATAGATCGTAGATAATTGAAGACTAACAATTGATCCTTGGAGCATTCCACTTGTTACATTCTTCCAGCCTTAAAAAGACCCAGTTATTCCAACTTTCGGGCTTCGATATGCTGAAATGCTTCAAAAGCCCCTTAAAACCTTGGCACAAAATGGTATTTGCAAGCCGAGGACATTGTACTTCACTGTCTAGTCTACACTGAAAGCTGTTTTGTATTGGAAATAGTGAGAAGATTGACTCCTGATAATGGGGGTGAGGCAGTGAGCATGGGTGGCTTACACTCTAGGCCACTAAATGCGTCAAAGTGACTTCTGCAAAGGTTGGGAGAATTAAAATCTGTAAGAACTTTGCAGCATCTCTTAACAAGCCAAGCAGAATGCTGTGCTTTTCATTAAGTCATACTGATTATACCATATGTTTTTGCTGATCAACATATAGAATATTGTAATCAATTCTAGTTACAGGGGCAATTAATCCATTAACCCATACACCTTTGGGATGTGGGAAGGAACTGGAACATGCAGAGACACCGCAGGTGTTTATAGGAAGGATGTGCAAATTCCATACAGACAGCCCCTGTGAGGCAGTGGCTTGATCAGTTGTACTCACTCATTTGACCATAACGTGCAACAAGATACCCTGAGGGCATGAAAGGCATGTTATAAACAAAGAGTTTTTCTTTGTGCACTGCTGACTGATTTAAATCTTCCTGGGAATTATTCAGGACACATATTTGAAAGTTTTATAATTTCTCTGCCTGATATTAAAGTACCAAATTCTAAATTATTCATTTTGTAAGATGTGGGTGTTATTAATAAAGTCATCATTTAATGCTCATCTCTAATTGATCTGGAGGAGGTGGTGGTGAATTAGCTCCTGGAACTGTTGTAGTTTGTATTGTCTTGATCCTGAATGAATCACTGGCAGACCTTGTAGGTGTAAAGGGTCTTTATTCAACATGAAACACAGGCATTCCGGAAGAATCTCTCTTGAAGAAATCTCACTGAACTCGAAGTACATGGTATTTCTAATTCTCTTTAAGCACAAAGATACTAGCAGGTGATTAAATGCAGTTGAACATCAACATCCTGGGAGTGGCTCTGTTGTCTGTTGTAGTGTGTGTGTGTATGTATGTGTGCGTACGCACACACGCCCTTAACTCCTGGCGGAGTCATTGGGGCGCCGTCATGACAAGCTTATTTGGTATGCTCATCGTACGGCATCTTAAACCTGGCGGAGCTCATCCCTGTCCAGGTTTCTCTTATGAGGTCGAGTTGTTAGCTCCACACTCAACCTAGGCACGGACGGAGAGCGTGCAAGGGAGCCGGCCGGATTTGAACTCGGGACCTCTTGCCCTGAAGTCCAGCACTGATGCCACTACGCCACTAGCCGGCCTATACTCTAGTATATTGTACTGTATATTTATAATGGGAGTACATCTCAATTGACAAGGACATGTCTGTATGGTCAAACACCCTTGTTGGGAATTCCAATGCCCAAAATAGCCTTCTGTTGCCACTGTATTAAGAGATGGTGCTTTCTGTAAACAATAGTGTGCATTCCTGTACCCATCCTTGTCCTAGACTGAAGATAGGTTCTCATTTACATTAGTGGCTCCTCCCACATCATTCCAGGAGGAAGTCACAAGCCTCAAATGATCATTAATCTCTAACAGTATGTTATTCTTCTCAGAGTCCAGTTAAGTGGCAATTTCAGATATAGACCCAGCAATAATGAATGATCATTTCCACACTTGGATGCCGGGTTGGGCTAATGGCTGTGTGACGACTCTACTGTCTTTGTGTTTTTAGACGATAGAGACCATGGGTTAGGAGATGAGGCTGAAAGGGTTTCAGCTATTGGCTGCCATGTATCTCGTAGCTCAGTGCACTGGTGGAAGAAGAAGTAGAGAATACTCAGGGTAGTGGATTTGCATTGTCTTGAATGATTTGCATTTACAGTAGAAATGTTAGAGCTATACACATCTTGGAAACTGGAATGTATTTGACTTGTACTTTGTAGATTAATGGGAAGGCATTAGGGATTAAAAGTCAAGCCACATGCTGCAGGTTATACCTAACCTATAAACCATTTATATAATCAGTTAACTTTCCTCTCTGCCTATTGATTACTCTAATTGCTAAGTTATAATGTTAATAGCTATTTTGAGGATAATTATATTCACAGATAATGCACACCACTGAATTGAAATACATAGCATATCTTGTGCTCCTGTTATGAGCTCAACAGTAGATTTAGAAGTGGTGGTCTTTCTAACTTGAAGTTCAAATATATTGTTAGTGTTTTATAGCAACACACAAAATGCTGGAGGAAATCAGCAGGTCAGGCTGCATCTATGGAAAGGAGTAAGGAGTTCTGATGAATGGTCTCGACCTGAACTATCGACTGTTTATTCCTCTCCATAGATGCTCAGTTCTGGTCGCCTCACTACAGGAAGGATGTGGAAACCATAGAAAGGGTGCAGAGGAGACTTACAAGGATGTTGCCTGGATTGGGGAGCATTCCTTATGAGAATAGGTTGAGTGAACTCAGCCTTTTCTCCTTGGAGCGGCGGAGGATGAGAGGTGACCTGATAGAGTTGTATAAGATGATGAGGGGCATTGATCGTGTGGATGGTCAGAGGCTTTTTCCCAGGGCTGAAATGGCTAGCACGAGAGGGCACAGCTTTAAGGTGCTTGGAAGAAGGTACAGAGGAGATGTCAGGGGTACGTTTTTTACGCAGAGAGTGGTGAGAGCGTGGAATGGGCTGCCGGCGACGGTGGTGGGGGCGGATACGATAGGGTCTTTTAAGAGACTTCTGGATAGGTACATGGAACGTAGAAAAATAGAGGGCTGTGGGTAACCCTAGTAATTTCTAAGCTAAGGACATGCTTGGCACAGCTTTGTGGGCCGAAGGGCCCATATTTTGCTGTAGTTTTTCTATCTTTCTATGCTGCCTGAGTTTCTCTAGCATTTTGCGTGTGTTGCTCTGGCTTTGCAGCATCTGCAGAATCTCTTGTGTTTATATTTTTAGAGTCTTATTTAGACCATTGCCTCATGTTCTGAATTTCACTGCCAAATTGCTTTAGCTTGTTCCATTTCACAAAAACTGAAAGTATCAGTGAAAGAACTTCAATACAGTTATTTATCTAAGCTTTAAAACAGTAATATAGGATGTTCAAATGACACAAAGAACAGACAGCCCTCCTTACAGCTACAGTTATACCAGCCAGTGAATGGGCTGTATGTGGAGACAATCCAGCATTTGTTTTGCAAACTTCTTAAAAAAAACTTTGTAACACACCTTTTCCTAACAGGGAACCTGAAATCTCCATTGTAAGTTAATGGGTCTAAATTGAGATAACAATTAGGTTCTCCAAATTACTTAGCAGACACCAAATAGTCAAACGAAATAATATTCTATTCTTTGCAATTATGAGTCAAATGAGCTCAATACTCTTCATTTGTGTTTATCCTAATGGTGGACTGTAAATTTTTACTGTTTGCGATGATATCGCTAAATAGAAGCAAACAAGCCTCAGGACTCGCATCATCAGGTTCAAGAACAGTTACTACCCCTCAACTATCAGGCTCTTGAATAAAAGGGGATAACTACACTCACTAACCCCATCATTGAGATGTCCCTGCAACAATTTACTTTGAAATTTAAACTTTGAATGTTAGTTCTTGAAAGTACAATTAAGCAAAGTAGGAAGACCAAAAGAACAGCACATTGAGCCATGATAAAAGATGTAAAATGAGTTATCACTTAATTAGGCTGCTTACATCATCACACAAGCTCAAAATTCTCCCCACTGAGTGCAATGCACAATGGATTTCTCCTGATCTGAATGTGCTGATGCTGTATGAAGAAGAGTGGTGAACCTGTTTGCCTGACAGAATCTAGGTCGACACTGAGTCTATGGGGATCAGAATATCACCACGTAATTGATCTAGGTACTATTTTTATCCAATATTCCATGATTGTACAATATATCACATAAATATTTCTTGACGTACTGATTATGCACTTGCTGAGACACTGTATCATTGGCTTAGTGAGCCTTGTGCTGAGCGTGCTTTGTCTGTATGTAGACCAGGACCAGGATTACATTTGTAAAATAAATTAAAATGCTAGATTAGAACAAATCTTATTGATTCATATTAGGAAAAGGCTTCTGTCCTCAAGCAATTTGTGACAATCCATTGAGCCCTTCCCAATAGTTAACAAAAAAGGGGCTATTATTTTTAAAAGCCATATTACTTCTTTGACCTAAGTTGCCAAGGTGAGTTGCCATTAGTTAGATTAATGCGCAGCTTACATTTCTGCTAAACGTGGGAGGGTAAACTGGTTTATTTTTATCATACGTACTGCGGTATAGTGAAAAACTTGTCTTGCTAATTCATTACAACAGTGCAGGGAGGTAGCACAATGTAAAACATCACAGAGACAGTGTGAAGTGATACAGTTAAAGGGAAAGTACAATGCAGGTAGTTAAAACCTCCAAGAGGACCACGACCTTGTTGTTGAGTTTGGAGGCTTGAACATAGAACATAGAATAGTACAGCACATTGAGTGCCTCAGTGACTCAGAGAGCGATGTTGGTTGGAGTCAGGGCTTTGTGCTTTGGCTCTTGGTAGGGTCACCAGCAACAAACAGGTCAAAGGGTAGAGGTCAGACTAAGAATGGTCCACTAGTCCTTCAGGTTTGGGGGTTCATCTCAGGGCTTACAAACCCGGACTGGTAAAACAAAACTGCTACGGAAACAGCAATGAGGAATCCTTCCACATCCGAGTGGTCAAGGACAGACGGGGATGTCGAACCTTCATGGCTGCCTTAACACTAATGGTGTAACAGGCAGTAGGTAAGGTAGATAATAAGGTGGCTGTCCACAATGAGATAAATGATGTGGTCAAGAATCCATCTTATCATACTAGAGAATAGTTTAATGGTCTTATAACAGCAGGAAAGAAGCTACCTTGAGCCTTGTGACATGTCCCTTCAGACTTTTGTAGCTTCTGCCCGATGGGGCGGGGGAGAAAAGAGAAAGTCTGGGATGGGAAGTGTCCTTGATTATGCTGGCTGCTTTACCAAGGCAGTGACAAGTGTAGACAGAGGCCATGGAAGGGATGCTGGCTTACATGAGCTGCTGAGCAGTGTCCACAGCACTCTGCGGTTTCTTGCAGTCACACGCAGAAGAGTAACCACTCTAAGCTGTGATACATCCAGGTAGAATGATTTCCATGGCACATCAAAAATTGGAGAGGGTCAAAAAAGCCATTTTACTTAGAGATACAGCATGGAATGGGCCCTTCCAGCCCTTCGTGCCATACTGCCCAGCAACCCCGTTTAACTTTAGCC
This sequence comes from Mobula birostris, assembly GCF_030028105.1. Taxonomy (NCBI): domain Eukaryota; kingdom Metazoa; phylum Chordata; class Chondrichthyes; order Myliobatiformes; family Myliobatidae; genus Mobula; species Mobula birostris. Next base: position 121,447,524 of record NC_092373.1, on the reverse strand, counting down.
TAGTCATAGGATAAGTTACAATGGCCAATTAGCCTACTAACCAGTACGTCTTTGGACTGTGGGAGGAAGCCAGAGAACCCGGAGGAAACGCTGAATTCCAACACCCTGAGCTGTAATGGCGTCATGCTAACCACTACGCTACTGTAGCGACTTTCCTTGTCGCTAGTCGTCAGGCTACTCTACTAAAGTTGATGGAAGTCAGGACTGAACACAGTGTACCTCCATAAGGACTAGAAAAGCCATGGATTTTTTGGTGCCATTTCCACCAATTTTAAATTGAGCGTGGGGTGGTTTGGGGGGGCAGATAGAAGCAGGATTTAAAGAATTAAGACAATTGATGTAAATGATCCCACTAATAAGGTTTCCTCCTTGCTATTTGTTTTTATTCAAGCATTGTGTTGGGATTAAGGATCACTCACTTCCACATTATGGTTCCTAAGGTGATTGATGAGGCCAACCTGTGACTTGCAGACCATATAAAAGCTCGGGCAAGAGGTAGTTACTGGGGTGGATGGATAGTTTAGGATATGGTGCATTCCTTTACCATTTATTCTGGGCTTGTATGTCCATCTGACACATGAACTTGAGGTTCCAGCACTCCTTCACCACTGGCCAGGGAACCCATGTAGTGTACTCAGTCATGAAGGCTTTTAAAACATCCTTGACTCTTTCCTCTGTCCTGTGCTTATCTTTTTCCATGAGAGAACTTGATTTAGAGTGTCTGTTTTGTGAGTCTGGCAACATAACCTGCCCAATGGACCCAAATGAGCATAATTAGGTTCTCACTGCCGGGAATGTTAGCCCAGGACAGCGAGTTGACGTTAGTTCATCTATCCTGTCTGTAGCTCTGGAGAATCTTGTAAAGAGAGCTCTTTGAGCTTTGGGGGTAGCCGCAAGTCTTGGAAGCATATAGGAGAGCCTGGATCAATGTCTTCCAGAATCTTTATGCCAGGTTTGTGCCCTGATCAAACATTAATCCAGGCAATGGACCTATCCTTCGGTAGGTGAGTAGGACACCTGAAGGAAGGCAATCGACCCTTGGCATTGTTTTGAAGCCTGACTGGGTCATTGTATGAATACTGGCTCACCAGTAGGACAGACATTGTGTGCAGTATAAGACTGTGCCAGAAGCTAGCACAGAATTTAATTCAGAAGCATTTGTACGTTAGAAGACCACTTCTCTGAACATAAGGAACCCTTAAATTAGTATCCCTTTTCTGGTCCTACTTAGCTCTATATTTGTCATAGAAGCCAAATATTTTCTACGTATCGAATTGTAATGACAACAACTTAGAAAATATGTCCCACCGATACTGCACTTCCCTGCATGATTTACTCTGCAGCTTCTAGCTCGTGAACCTATACTCCAAAAAAAACTTGATTTTTTAATCAACTGTTCAGTTATAAATATCCACGTACTATGTAACATTGCAGAAAGGCTGATTTTAAAATGTGTATTATAGTTTGATTCTTTTACCATATCTAGGTTGCCATAAGTCCTTCCCATAACCTTCATTTTCCACCTGTGGCCTACTTGGGAGAAATGCTCTTCATGGCTCTGAATGCTCCCAACACTAGGTGGCACTGCAGTCTTTCATATTCAGCTCTAGCCTCTTCATCTGACAACTTAAATTGCTGTTCTTCAACTGGATCTGCTTTATTAAAAACAGCATAGCATCACGATATAAGCCCCTCTTCCGATGTGCCTCTCCTCATTTTTATGCCAATCACAAGCATCAGTGTCATATCATGAGCTTAAACCTTTGCTGTTTCCCAAGTGTGCATACAGAGTCAGAGATACAGAGTACAAATTGGCGCTTGAGCTCACCGTCCATGCCAACTATCAAAACCTCATTCACATTAATCCTGTTTTTTATTCTCTTCACTTCCTCATCAACTCCCCCAGACTGAACCACTAATCTAAGCATTAGGGATAACATACATTGGCCAGTTAGCCTACCAGCGTGTACATCCTTTCAGTGTGGGAGGAAACTGGAGCTCCTGAAGGAAACCTACATGGTCACTGGGAGAACATACAAATTCTACTCAGACAGTACCAGAGGTCAAGGGTCTCTGGTGCTCTGAGGCAGCAGTGGGTCCAAGCTGTGCTAATATGTACCAACTTGCTGCTGGTGAGCTTTGTACCTATTGCACAGTGAGTATATTTATTTAATGAGATCCATCATCAAGGAGTAATGACTGCAATTATAAAAAAAACTATACTGTCTGCTTTTTCTCTTACTAATTTATCAATAAATGCACAAAACACTGACATATGTGCTGAATATTGATAGTAAAATCACATGTCCTTTGTTGCTCGCTATTACCGTTTTCTTTTTGCAAATTAGAACTGCAATTTTCTACATCTGAATTACTAATGAGTAGCTTATTAAATAAACCACCATGATTTCAGATGGTAAATGGAAGTGACTTCTGTCCCTTAATTATTTATTATTCCTTTGTGTCAGGCAGTAGAAAATCAACTCGGCTTGAATCAATGAAATCCAGAATCAAAAAACATACAGAAGCAAGCAGAAGGGAAATAGGAGATAGGATACTGTGATATTACTATTGAACTTACCATCTTTGTAGACATTGATTGTTGTCAGTCTAGAATACACAGCTTAATTGATTTATTGTCTATTTTGCTGCTTGTTCAGGCCCAATCTATCCTCCTTCCTAACCACAAATTTTGTTCTGTTGCATCAGTACCTACTTTTGGCAAGGCTTCAAAGAGTCACTTTTGCCCAACATCCAGCCAAATAATTGCTGATTCTTGGCATCAGGAGAAGAAACAATCTATCAGCATTCAATGTTAAATAGGCACTTCATTAGTGAATGAGTTCAAACAATATGTTTTGTCACTGTCAAAAATAAAGATATATAATGCACAGGCAAAACATCATAAAGAAGGAAAGAGAGATCACTAATCTTTCTTTATTAAATAGGCAGTTCATTAGTGAATGAGTTCAAACAATATGTTTTGTCACTGTCAAAAATAAAGATATATAACACACAGGCAAAACATCATGAGATATTAAATTATTAGTAATATTAGTTAGCTGATGAAGATGTGATTAATACAGAAATCAATACAAATTACTTACAGTTTGAAGACCACAATTTATTTTACATGTTGTTAGATAGTGCTCTCTCATAGGTAAATACTACATTGAATACATATATAACAATAGGAATGGTTTGTTATGATTGCTTCAAAATTAATGCCCTTTATTGATGCTGATTCTAACCAATATTTTCATAAGTGCAATAGACAGTAAATGGTGTGGAAATTACCAAACTAGAATTGAGTTTCTCTGCAAAGATCCCCTGTAGCTCTGCATCAGATCAGCATTCTCAGACCTCTGTATACGTACAGACTGGAATGCAAGTGCAGTGATTTGATAGAGAAGTGTGATTACTCAGATTGACAACAAAGTTCTCCTAAGGGGCTGTAGAGGCCAATCCAGGATCCATATATTCTGGTGCAGTCTGATCAAGACTAAGTGGTGGCTGTGGTTAGTGGTTGGGTCTATTAGTTGTTCAGTCTCTGCTTTCATGCCTGCCACTTGTTCTCTGTACCACTGCGGAGTTCTCATGTAGCATAGCTCCCTCTTGAACAGATTTCCTCAAGTGTATCTATTGAGTGCAATGACTTCCCAGCTTTTAGAGGTAATGTTGAATTTCTTCAGGTAGATCTTGATTTAGCTTTGAAAGGTTCCCTTTGTCCACCAGAGGCTTGCAGACCCTCCTTCAACTGAGAGTAAAGGATTTGTTTAGGGGGATGTGAGTTAGGCATCTGGATAATATGATCAATCCATTGGAATTAGTGTAGTTTTATCATGGTGCAGACTCTGTTCATGTTGGCCTCACTGGTGTTGGTGCATCTGTCCTTCTACATGATCCTCAAAATATTTTGTAAGGATCTTTGATTGTATTTTTCCAGAGTTTTCAGCTGTCTACTGTAGGTGGTCCACAATCCAGCTCCATACAGTAATGTAAGAAGGATGACTACTCTATAGACCAAAAGTTTTGTTTGGACCAGCGGCTCGTGTTCTTGAAAGACTCTTCTCTTTAATCTTGCATAGGCTCCAGTAACACTACTCAGGCATTGGTTGATCTGAGTCAATGTCTGTTTTTGAGGAGAGAGTGCTGCCAATGTAGGGAAAGTGGTCTATTTTTCAAGGGTGATATCATTAACTTTCATGGAGGACTGATAAGCGGCTGATTGGGGAATGGCTGATATTGAACTTTTTTTTTGGAGACTGAAGATTCAAGATTGTTCAATGTCATTTCCAGTATACAAGCGTGAAGGAGAACAAAATAATTGTTACTCCAGACAGCACAATAAAAAGATGAAAGAACACAATAATGAAAAATCACAATTAATATAAATATATGAGATAACATATAAGTAGATGGATTTTATGTCCATAGTGATGCTAGGCTGTACAGGAAATAATAAAGTGGTGGTGGAGTTAGTGGGTGGAGCTGAGGTGTTGTTCAGCCTTATTGCTTGGGGGAAATAATTGTTTTTGAGTCTGGTGGTCCTGGCATGGATATTACATCGCCTCTCCCTGATGGGAGTGATGGGAGTGGGACTAACAGTCTGTGAACAGGGTGAGTGGGATCCTTCATGATGTGACTGGCCCTTTTCTGGCACCTTTCTATATATATACCCGTGATGGAGTCAGGGGAGGGGAAGAACCCTGGTGCTGGTGATATATGGGACAGTTTTGACTACCTGTTGTCGTGCCTTCTTGTCCACCACAGTGCGGTTTCAGTATCACCCAGTGATGCATTTTGTCAGGATGCTCTCTCCTGCATATCTGTAGAATGAGCTGAGTATGGATTTGCAAAGTCCAGCTCTCTTCAGCCTCCTCAGAAAATAGAGGCATGGATGAGTTTTCTTGACTGTGGAGGATAGTTCTGGGACCATGAGAGGTTGTGTGTTAGATGCACTCTCAGGAGTTTGAAAATGCTTGTATTTTCTCCTGCTGTCACCAGTGTAAAGGGGGCGGGGGTGTGAGTGTTGTGAGTTCTCCTGAGGTTGATAACCATCTCCTTTGTCTTGTTGACGTTGAGGAAGTGGTTATTTGCCTGGCACCAGGCCTCAGTCTCTTCCATCTCCTCTCTGTAGGCCACCTCATCGTTGTTGCTGATGAGCACCGGTACTATTGTGTCATTGGTGAACTTGACAATGTAATTGCTTGGGTGTTTGGCCGCGCTCAGCACACAGCCCGGGGGGGGGGGGGAACCCCATGTTAGACATGATGGACAGGGAGGAGTAATTGTGCATACCGACCCTCTGAGGTCTGTTCATTAGGAAGTCCAACCCTCAGTTGCACAGTGGTGTATTTAGACCGAGGAGTAGGGGATTGTTCACCGAGGGCCATGGGACAATAGTGCTGAATGCCAAACTGAAATCCAGAAACAACTTTCTAACATAAATGTCCTTGTTTTCAAGGTGTGTCAGGCAGGGTCAGGTGCATGACAGATGCTATGAAATCTGTTGTAGAGCAGTTTTATTGATAAGCATACTGGTGAGTGTCCAGTGTGGCAGGAATGGAGTTTTTGATGTGTGCCATTACCAGCCGTTCAAAGCACTTCATGACGATTAGTGTCAGTGTCACAGGTGGAAGTCATTTAGTTCTGAAGGTGGAGAGTTCTTTGGTACAGGGATGATGGTGGCTGACTTGAAACATGTGGGGACAGCAGCCTGGATAAGTGAAGTGTTGAAGACGTCAGTGAGCTGGTCTGCATTTTCCCTGAGTACTCGGTCTGAGATGTTGTCTGGCCCGTATGCCATATCAGGGTTGACTGTCTGCGGGGTCTTTCTCATGTCTGCTGCTGTTACAGACATGGCTGCTCACTTGGGAAGTGGGATAGCTTTCTTGGCCCGCATTGTGTTGCATGCCTCAAAGTATGCGTGACAGTTGTTTGGAATGTCAGGGGGGGAGGCGTCAATAGTACCGTTGACACTTTCAACTTGTGTAGTCTAAAATGTCATTGGTGTGCAGCCAAATACACCAGGGACCGTTATCGGACTGGTGTTCTGAATTTTTTTGTGCTTAGGCAGGCTTTGCCCTCTTGGATGCCTAAGATTAGGTTTCTCCTGACTGTTTTGAGAATTGTTCTGTTGTCAGACTTGAAGGCAGTGTCCTGGGCTTTTCTTAGGGAGTGCACCTCTGCATTCAGCTAGGGCTTCTGGTTGGACTGTGACATGACTATTCTTTAGGTACCAGCCTCGTCTAGACAGACGTAGCCGGTGACAGACGAGGCATATTCCACGAGGTCTGTGTCTTCATTTGTGACGACCTCCTTGAACATCTGCCAGTTAATCAGTTCAAAACAGACCTGAAGCTTAGAAATTGGCTGATTAAGACATACAGTGATGGCCCTCTTAACTGGTTTCCCCATTTTCAGCAGTATGCTGGGTTTAACATAGTGGAGATGTTACCAAATGCAAAGATGAGGCTGTGGGATGGCTTGTAAGCCCTGCATCTGTTGGTATAAATGTGGTCAGTCAGTGTGTTCCCCTTGTGGCCATTATGACGTGTTGGTGGAACTTGGGTAAAAAGTCTTGCAGTTTAACATGATTGAAGTCTCCTGCGATAATAAGGAGATTGTCCAGATGCTTGTTTTGTAGAGAGCCGATGATACTGCGAATCTCTCCCCGTGTGGCCTTGCCATTCACCATGGGGCGTGGGAGTGGGTGTAAACAGTGGTGATAAGTACAACAGTAAACTCCCTGATCAGCTAATGTGGCTGGCATTTAATTGTAAGGTGCTCAATTTCCCCAGAACAGTGACTGCTAACTACAGATGAGTTGTGCACCGGCCTTTTTTTGAATGTACACACCAAGTCCCCCTTTGTTGGATTTCCATGACAGGACGTTTCTGTCTGCGTGGAACAGAATCATCCTATTAAGTTGAAATGCTGAATTGGGCGTGTATTGTTTAGCTACATTTTGGTGAAAACCTGAATGCAGCCGGTTCTCATCTCTTTCTGTGCATTTGTTCTCAGACTCACTAAGTATATATTTTTTTATCTTGTGAGAGGGCATTGCACAGGAAAAGCATTTTTATATTCAAAACAAGACCCAGGGCACTATGTGCCTTAGTAAAGGCATTCAGGGTACATTGGAAGTCCTCAGTGAGTTCCATGCCCACCACAATGCCAAGCTCTTCTTCTGACGCCTCCGTTTCCAAGCCCACTTCTTTGGCAAGAATTCCCCACCCTATACCGATGATCCCTTCTCCCATCTCCATCCCTCCTCCTCCTCATCTTAGACACTCTGCACTGGTTCTCTGCCTGATCTAATTGCTGACGAGACATCAATCAGCTCAAATCCAACACTCCTTGCTCCTCCTCAAACATGTCCCTCACTCTCTCCACACTAATCCCAACCTTACCATCAAACCCACAGACAAATGGGATGCATTGTAGTGACTTCTACTTTGCTGAAGTCTGGTGACAACTCTCAGGCACTTCCTCTTACCTTGAAAAGGACCCCACTCTGTACAATAAGTAACTGGCTCCGACAAGCATCTCTGGAGACACCTCTGGAGACAAACTGTTGACCAATATTTTTTTATAGTCTTCCCTCCTGTAAGGATGCTATTCTTTTTTCTCAGTTCCTTCGTCTCTGCTGCATCTGTTCCCAGGATGAGGCTTTCATTTCCAGGACATCAGAGGTGTTCTTCTTCTTCAAAAAATGGGGTTTCATTCCTCCACCATTGATGGAAAGCTGAGAGTGGAGTGGGGAGTGGTAAAGATATGTTTGGTGGTAGCATCCCTTTTGAGATGGTGGAAGTCATGGAGAATGATGTGCTCGATGCGAAGGCTCGTATGGTGGGGGGTAAGGGCAGCTAAGGCGACAGGTAGATGGATGAGCACAGATGTCCAAGAAATGGAGGAGAAGTGGATGAGAGCAGCATCAATGGTGGTGGAAGGGAAACCTCATTCTTTGAAGAAGGACATCATGCAGTAGCCTTGTACTTGTCAGGACAGCCTTTTCTTGATAGTATATGCCAGAGAACTTGACAATCTACTCTATCAAATGACTTTGTCATAACTGTGAAAGCCAAGCACAAGGGTTGTCTTTGTTCACTGCATTTCCTCTATATTTGACATGTTGTGAAGATCATGTCTGTGGTAGCTCTAGATGAGTGGAAAACATACTGAGATTCAGGGAGTACTTCTTCAAATAGTGGAAACAATCAGTTGACAAGGATACGTACAAACACTTTGCCTATTGTTGACAGGAAAGAGATGCCTCTGTATCTGTTACAATCAGCTTTGTCTCCCTTCTTCAATATGGTCTCTATTAGAGCACCCTGGAGCCCTGAGAGCAGTTGTTCCTCTCCCAGACCTTCAGGAGCAGAGAGTGTATGGCGTACACATGAGTGCTGGTCCCCCTTCCTCTGCTGGGATCCCATCAGGACCAGTGGCTTTGTTGCTTTTTCAATTCCTGATGGCATCATAGACCTATTTTATACTGGAATGTTCCTCCATGTCTTCTCTCACAGGTCTTTGGAGGATTTGGCTAGTAACTGTTATGTTTGTTCTTTAACAAAGACAAATTTGCATGGGTTTAAACCAACATATATTTATTCACAGAACACTACCGTCATGGCTTCAGCTTGTCCACATTTTACTCAGGACCTTCCACTCACCAAGAGCATGTGCCTGTGTGTGACCCATTCATCAATGTCACTTCTGATTCCGAGTGAACTGCCTGCATTGCACGCTGGGAAATGAAGTTCTATATTATGTACACACATAATAACACTTCTTCCCCCTTTAAAGAAAACAAACGTAATAGTATGTCCTCATAAACATGCAAGACACAATCATGCTTTCCAACAAAATTATTTACATTAACTTCAATTGTAATAAGCAAATATAGTCCCTTATTCACTCACTTACTCTCAATCAGTCTCTAAGGTGGTTAGATGATCCTTTTGGTTTGCTCTATGTTTCCACAGGTGTATTGCTTGTACTTGGTGCATCAATATTCATGTCTTTCTGAGAATTCTGATCAACAAGTTTATTTTTCACATCAGTTGGCCCCTTTGGTGTACTGACAGGTGATGCATCACAGCTCTGGGTAGGAAATTGTGCTCATAGATCCACATGATTTCTTCTCAGAGGTGTCCCTCACTCTGTCTGGACCTGTTAGAAATGTGCAGCAACTTCCTCTTGCATATATCCTTGCATGGACTATGTGCCAGAATCATGAACTCGGCTTCAGGACTGGTAGGCTTTTTGCAGTATTGTCCTGATAGTGTTTCTTTTCCTCCTTCCCTTTCACTTTAGCCAATTTGACCTTGTGTGCTCCTTTAGGTGTCACCAGGTCTTTGTGCATTGGAAGGTTAGTGCATATGTGTCGACCCATCAGCATTTGGGCTGGTGAAAGGCCATTCTGCAGTGGCACACTTCTGTAAATCATCAGACTTTAGTGGAAATCCACTCATCCACCTTGTGCCTTCTTCCTGAGAACCTTTACTACCTTGCCCAAACCTTCTGCTAGGCTATTAGATCTAGGTTGATGTGGGTTTGAAGTTATGTGCCAAAAGCACGAATCATTGGCAAAGAACTCAAATTCACAGCTCGACAATTGTGGACCATTGTCTGATGCCATTTTAGATGGAACCATATGCCTCACAAACACAGATTCCAGGGAGGTGATGACCACTTTGCTGGATGCTGATCGCAGTGTTGCAACCTCTGGGTAACTGGAAAAGTAGTCTGTTACAACAATAAGACTCATCCCATTACATTCAAACAAATCCACTCCGAATTTGAAGTACGGCCTGTCTGGTACAGGGTGTGGTGTACTGCTTGCTGCTTTGGTCTGTGTGTAAGACGTATCTCACATGAAGCAGTGGTCTGACTGATGTCTTGGTTCATACTTAGCCAGTACATTACTTTATGAGCTCTTTGTTTACATTTTGCCTCACCAAAAGGCCCTTAGTTTATCTTCTGGAGAATTCCCTTGTGTAGTGACACTGGAATCACAAATCTGTTCCCTGTGAAGACCATATCTTCCACTACTGACAGTTCAGCTCTGCATGCCCAACAATCCCGAATACACATTGAACAGTCATTCTTAGTTGCTGGCCATCCTTTCTGTATTGTCTTTTTGAGTACTTTCATTGGTTCATCTGTCCCCGCTGCCTTCCTAATCTGCTCTGTTCTACCAGGAGATACTGGAGGTGACAATCATGTCAACATAGGCCTGTTTATCAGTGTTAATTTCTTGGTCACTCTTTTCCTTCTTGTTGACTGCTCAAGATAGCGCATTAACAGCAAACATATATTTTCCTGGTCTGGAGGACATTGTCATATCATATTTCTGCAGCTTTATCAACATGTGCTGTATTCTCATGGGACAGTCATTCAGTGGTTTGGACATAATTGAGCTCACTAGTTTATGGTTGTCTCCACTTTGAAAGCTTATCCATAGATATAGTGATGGAACCTTTCGTATGCGTCTGTACTGGCGAGAAGCTCTTTCTCTACTCGTGCATAGTTGGCTTCTACACTTGTTAAAGTCCTTGATGCACAGGCCATAGTTTGCCATGTGTCATCATGCTCCTGCAGTTGTACAGCCCCAAGGCTGTACTGGGATGCATCAACCGAGATCTTAGTACACTTTTCTAGATAATAAAACTGTAGCACAGGCTCTTCAGATAGGATACTCTCTTCTTGCTCATGAGACCAAATCCATGAGTAAAATGTGCTCAGTCTTTGGTCTGTGAAGCCATGATGAAAACTCTTTTCAACAAGTTGAGCTTTTTGCATGCACTCAGACCTAATACTGGCTGTACTTTCTTTAGTAATCAATAGCTGTGCTTTTAGATTATTGAAGGTCACTATATAGCCGCTTTTACTGGAACGTTGTCTCCAGTATAGCCTGTGACTTTTAACTTCACTGGGTAAATTTATCTCTTTACTTTGAGAGTCCTGTAATCATCCCTGGGTAACAGATGTACCTTAGCTCCAGTGTCAAGCTTGGATGGAATTACTGTCTCATTCGCAGTCACTGGAACAATCCATTCTGATTTTCCAGCACCCCCCAGCGGTCTGCCGAGAATCCACAAAAAATTCCACAATTTTCTCATCAACAGTATGCATCCTTCTCTTAGTAGCCCCAGCTGTGTGAAATAATTCCTCTTCCCACAATTATTGCAGAACTTTCCATAAGCAGGACAATTCTTTGGGATGTGCCTAGCTCCACATTTGCTGCAGTTGCTCTTTGAGCCTATCTCTTTGCTATGCTTCTGCTTTCAGAAACATCCTGTGCTCTGCCTCTATGTTTTCACCACGTGCACTGTTGTATTTATCTTGTGCAGCTCTTTAGCTTGAGATTGTGTGGTCTCCACTGCCCTACACGTATCCACAGGCTTTTCTAACACAGATCTTTTTCTGAGAACATTACCTGGGATTCCACAAACTATTTTGTCTCTGACTAGTGAGTCTCTCAAATCCCCAAACTCACAGCACTTACTCAGTGTTTGAAGCTCAGCTAAGTATTGGCCAAAGCTGACACTTTGTTTCTGGTCACAGGAAAAGAAATTACATCTCTCAAATGTGATGTTTTTACTTTGGACAAAACTTCTGACACCATGTTATGTTTGTTCTTTTAACAAAGACAAACTTGTGTGGGTTTAAACTAACACATACTTATTCACAGGATACTACAGTCATGGATTCATCTTGACCACATTTTACTCAGGACCTTCAGCTCGCCAAGACCGTGTGCCTGTGTGTGACCTGTTCAGCTATGTCACATCTGGTTCCGGGTGAATCACCTGCAATGTGCACTGGGAACTGAAGTTCTTTATTATGTACACACAGTATCCTCTGGTTCAGCAGTGCTGTCATGATTGGAAAGTTCTTGAGATGCTCTCTCCATTGATCATTGATATCCTTCTGATCCTTTAGTGTTCTTCCCATCCTTTGAATGTATGTTGTTTAATCCACAGTAAGTTGGACCATAGACAGTTTTGGTGGCACTGATGAAGCTTCTTGTGTCACCAAAGTCAGCCAGTCTCTGGATTTCCAGGGCTTTCTCAGTGCACCAAGAGTTTTTTAACTCCCTCATTCTGAACCAGATATTGGCCTTGTCTCTGGAGTGAGCCTCTCCTTTAGTCTTGCTGCTGATGTCATTCTGCCAGGCACAAAAGGCTTTCCTTTTCTTGGAGATAAGTTGTTCTGGTCTCCATGTCATTATCATCAATCCAATCCTGATGATTTCTGGACTTGTACAAAGGATGTTTTTGCAGGTATCTACAATGGGAATACCCTCGGGATATTCCTATTGGAGGATTTCTCCAAATGAAGCCTGAAGGAGCTGCTGGGTGGCAGTGTCAAGCAGGCGCTCAAGTTTTAGTCTTGGTCTGGTCTGCCTCTTATGAACCCTCCTCTGTTTCATGAGTCTGATGGACGTGTTTCAGCAAGTAGTGAAGGGGGAGATTGTGAGATCTGGAAGCTGGCACATTGGGTGGTGGTGCTTGATTCAGAAGCTTGGTTCTTGAACTGAGGCACAAAGAGCTCCCGTGAGCAGCCCTATTTAGAATTTATTCTTCTCACCCACTCGAGGAAGGGGCTGGAAAAGGTGCGCTAAAAGTAGCCTCCTGACCAGATTACCATGTCCAGAGGGATCTCCATTTGTGGTCAGAAACAAAGGAACATGATCTTGAATGTGCACATTCTGAGAGTTAATGCAACCAATGATCAACTGGAGAGGAAAACAGAACCATTGCCAGAGAACTGAGGAGATGCCAGATTGATGTAGCTGCTCTTTCTGAAACCCGTCAGGCACATGAAGAGCAACTGAAGGAGAACAGTGGTTACAACTTCTTTTGGAAGGGGAAGGTAGCTGAGAAGCCCAGGATCCATGAGGTTGGGTTTGCAATAAAGAACCAGCTTGTCTGTCAACTGAACTTCCTCTGGGGATCAGTGAACATCTCATGATGGTCCGTTTGGTGCTTGTCAGCAACAGATGGCAACTGTTGTGAGTATTTATGCACCAACTCTGAACTCAGGTGAGTATGAAAAAGAGGCCTTCTAACTTGCCTAGATGTAACCATCCCCAATGACGATAAGATAATTGTCTCAGAGACTTCAATGTCAGGATCGGTTGGGACCTCAACCTTTGGAAAAATACCATAGGAAAGGAAGGCACTGACAACATCAAATCAAATGGAGAACTGCTCTCTTCCACCAGAAAAACAAATTCAAGGTAACTTGGCAGCACCACTGATGTAAACAGTGGCATCTCATTGATGATGTCATTGTCCAAACTAGGGACCCACAGTAAGTACACACAAGATCACAATCACGTATTAAGAGACCCAATGCTGTGAAGTGAATATCACAAGGCCATGATTGGTACAGATTACTGCTGGACAGAGCATTCCCTGATCCGCTCCTCCATGCCAATCAGACTCATGATTTGATATAATGACAATTCACAATCTTGTTTTCCAAAAACATAAGAAGGCTCATTATTGCAACGTGAATAACAGTGAAATACAGGTCAACTGGTTATCTTATATCTTGACTTATCTTCGGTTCTATAAGGGAGATGTCCATGTACCTACTAACAAGAGAAAATCTGCAGATGCTGGAAATCCAAGCAACACACACAAGATGTGGGAGGAACTCAGTAGACCTGGCAGTATCTATGGAAAAGAGTACAGTCGAAGTTTTTGGCCCGAAACATCAACTGCACTTTTTTCCAAAGATGCTGCCTGGCCTGCTGAGTTCCTCCTGCATTTTGTGTGTGTTGTCCATATAACCATATAACAATTACAGCACAGAAACAGGCCATCTTCGCCCTTCTAGTCCGTGTCGAACTCTTACTCTCACCTAGTCCCACCGACTTGCACTCAGCCCATAACCTTCCATTCCTTTCCTGTCCACATATCTATCCAATTTAACTTTAAATGACAACATCGAACCTGCCTCAACCACTTCTGCTGGAAGCTGGTTCCACACAGCTACCACTCTCTGAGTAAAGAATTTCCCCCTCACGTTACCCCTAAACTTTTGTCCTTTAACCCTCAACTCATGTCCTCTTGTTTGAATCTTCCCCACTCTCAATGGAAAAAGCCTATCCACGTCAACTCTATCAATCCCCTTCATAATTTTAAACACCTCTATCAAGTCCCCCCTCAACCTTCTATACTCCAAAGAATAAAGACCTAACTTGTTCAACCTTTCTCTGTAACTTAGGAGATGAAACCCAGGCAACATTTTAGTAAACCTCCTCTGTACTCTCTCAATTTTATTTACATCTTTCCTATAATTTGGTGACCAGAACTGTACACAATACACCAAATTTGGCCTTACCAATGCCCTATACAATTTCAACATTACATCCCAACTCCTATTCTCAATGCTCTGATTAAAAAAGGCCAGCATACCAAAAGCTTTCTTCACCACTCTATCCACATGAGATTCCACCTTCAGGGAACTATGCACCATTATTCCTAGATCCCTCTGTTCTACAGCAGTCTTCAATGCCCTACCATTTACCATGTATGTCCTATTTTCATTAGTCCCACCAAAATGTAGCACCTCACATGTATCTAACTCACTTTCTCCTCTTTCACACTTGGCAATAAAAGTTACAATTAATTTGAACTAATATCACCAATGAAAAGTAAAGGATTAATTTGTTTCGATATACTTACGTGCTGTTGCTTTATAAATATTTTATCAGTTCCAAATCAGACAAGATTAGAAAAAATAGAGGCAGTCAGTTCTATCAGCTTTCTAATTTTTACTGTTACTGCTGATATTTTCCTCGGAAGATCCTCACTGCACTAGAGAATATGTTATTGTTTCAATTCAATTGTCATTTAACCATATGTAAGTACTCATGAATACAGCTAAACGAGACAGCATTACCGTGGGGTCAAGGTGTAAAGACATATTACTAACAGTCACACATAGAAAGTACACACAAGGCCATAATCATATTTTAAGAGTCCCAACACCCATCTCCCCCCCCGCCCCCCCCCAGTAAGCCAAGGTCAACTAAAACATCTTTAGTGCACTCCCAGGGCAAGAAATCCTTTAGCTCATGCTTTCGTGCTTTGGTGGCTCAGAACAGCAACATAGCAGTATGCATCAATTTGACGCACAGCCCTAAGACTGCATCATGTTACTGTGTATGAGCACTACTGTGAATCCCCTCGTCATCTTCTCAGGGAACTGCCATGCGCAAGATATCAGTAACCTTCGGAAAGATCTTGTTAATAACTTGTAGTGACTTCCTACTCTTACTCGGGTTTTTTAGGACCACAGGATTTTCTGCTCCTTGTAGATTTCTTATTGCTTTGTCAGGTGAGGCAAATATCATGTGGGTGCTTCTCCCAGCCATTAGCTGGACTTTTCAATGGTTTGGGAATCCAGCCAGGAGCCCTTCACTCAAATGAAGTTAACCCAGAAAAAAATATACTTTGGATTAGAGCTACTACATCCTTCAGTAGGAAATCCCAAGAGTAACATTGCTTTTAACACTTCTCCTGCTGTTTCAACACAGCTGGCAATCATGTAAACAACCGTTAATCACTCACTTTCGCTGAATGCAGTTTGTGCAGATCATCTGTTAAAGTACAAGAGATCTTGAAGCCACGAGATGTTTTCTTTATCAAAACTAGATGTTTTCCTCAATCTCATCCATCCTGCACTTTCTTCTTTTTTGGGACGAAGGGCACTTGCTTCCACTCTAATTCTAAAGAAAGGTCGTTGAACACCATGGTCTTGACAGAGTGAGGTTTTGGTCCAGTGGCAGGAAGTCCGGGGAGATTGGTGACCAGATTCTGCTGCAGAGACCTCACACACACATATATGCATGTGAACACATATAGACTGACACACATATGCATTTTAGCAACTCACACACAAGTGATCTTGCCTGTAACTTTCCCATTTGTTCTCCTTTTATGCTTTTGCACCCTGAACAGACTCCTCCCTTCTTATGGTTCCCTTTCCTTTAGTCCTAACTGCCTCCCTCACTAAACCCTCTCCCTATCTCTCTCCCTCACTCTTTACTTACTTCTTTCAATTTTCCTCTCTCTCTTAAATTTCCCATGACTCCACACCTGCCTTCTCCCTGTCAACCAGATACTTCTTTCCAAACACGAGATGGTGTGCTGACTGTCTTCTTTTGGACGAACATCTAATTTAGCATCACTCCCCAATTTCTCCTCCATTTTCAACTCCCAATACCCTCCTGGTACCAGGAGTTGTAACAGCAAAAGCCTACTGCTCAGATGAGAATAACAGACCTTCCCCAGTGGTGTGCTACAAGAGAAGATGGCGGCGTGACGCAGCATGCAGCGGCCACTCTGGTGTTGAATATCTGTTATTTGTCAAGTAAGATGCCGTGCACAATCCTGATTTGGTGGAGACAGACGTAAGAAGCACGGAGGAACATCTGGTGAAACTTCTGAAATGCCTGCTTCGCTGCCGCTGCTACTGTGTGATCCAGAATCTCCGGAGGGGAAGGCCTCGAATCCTTGGCTTTGCCTGTTGCTTGACGGCTGGGGCCGGGGTGGAAGCGCTCGGCAGAGATGGTGCTCAGTGCTCGGTGTCGGAGGGCTGGTCGGAGGCTCGAAGTTTTCCGACAGACTCAGAGTCGGCTGTGGTTGGGTGCTTCCAGGGTGCTGCATCGGCAAGTTTGTGGCGCTGGAGGTTCATAGCAGGGAGAGTTACTTCCTACTACTGTCTGCGTGAGATGATGGGGCTATCGGGACTTTGAGACATTTTCTTCAACGTGCCCATGGTCTGCCCTTTATCAAATTACGGTATTGCTTTGCACTGTTGTAACTATATGTTATAATTATGTGGTTTTTGTCAGTTATAGTCTTGGTCTGTCTTGTGTTTCTGTGACATCACACTGGAGGAACATTGTATCATTTCTTAATGCATGCATTACTAAATGACAATAAATGAGGACTGAGTGTCCTCA
This sequence comes from Mobula birostris, assembly GCF_030028105.1. Classification (NCBI taxonomy): domain Eukaryota; kingdom Metazoa; phylum Chordata; class Chondrichthyes; order Myliobatiformes; family Myliobatidae; genus Mobula; species Mobula birostris. The sequence continues at coordinate 121,430,531 of NC_092373.1, read as the reverse complement.
TAATCTAATCTAATCGAATCATTACTGGGTCACTATTGGTCGTCATATGCTTTAATGATTTGGACAAGATGGTAGGTGGCATGGCTTGTGAATCTGCAGGTGACACCAAAATTAGTGATATGGAGGACAGTGCAGAAAGTTGTCTAAGGTTACAACAGGATACACTGTAAAATAACTGGAAAAGTGGTCCAGGGATGACAGGTGGAATTTAACTCAGACGAGTATGAACTGATGAGTATTCTGAATTTAGACCAGGCTATGACATATACAGCAAATACTGTGGCCTGATGAATGTTGTTGAGCAGAGAGAGCAAAAGACCATGAGACACAGGAGCAGAATTAGGCCATTCAGCCTGTTGAGTCTGCTCCACCATGCCTGAACCATTTTCCTCTCAACCCTATTCTCCCCGTAACCTTTCACGCCCTGACTAATCATGAACCAATTAACCTCCGCCTTAAATGCACCCAATGGCTTGGCTTCCATAGCTGCCTATGACAACGAATTCCACAGATTCACCACCCTCTGGTTAAAGAAATTCCTTCTCATCTCCGTTATAAATGGATATCCCTCTGTTGAGGCTGCGCTCTGTGCTCCTAGACTCCCTACCATAAAAAAATCATCCCATCTACATCCACTCTCTACCTAGGCCTTTTAACATTGATAGGTTTCAATGAGATCTCACTTCATTTTTCTAAATTCCAGCCATCGATCACTTCTCATACGATAGGGCTTTTGTTCCTGGAATCATTCTTGTGAACCTTTTCTAAAATCTCCCTAACGTCAGCATATCATTTCTTAAATAAGGGGCACAAAACTGCTCACAATTCTCCACGTGAGGCCTCACCAGTGCCTTATAAGGCCTCAATACTACATCCTTGCTTTTATGTTATAGGCCTCTTGAAGTAATGTTACATTTGCCTTCCTAACCACCAACTTAACCTGAAAATTAACCTTTAACTCTCAAGTCCCTTTGACTTCAGATTTTTGAATTTTCCAATTCTACAGAACCATTCCAGAATCTACTGATTCTTGAAAGATCATTACTAATGCTCCCCCAATCTTTTCAGCTACCTCTTTTAGAACTGTGGTGTGTAGTCTATCTGCTCTTATCGACCTTCAGACCTTTCAGTTTCCCAAGCACCTTCTCCCCAGTAATAGCAACTGCACTCACTTTTGCCTCTTGACACACTCAAAATGCCGGCATGCTACTCGTGTATTCCACAGTGAAGACTAATGTAAAATACTAATTCAGTTCACCACCATTTCCTTGTTCCGCATTACTACCTCTGCAGGGCCATTTTCCTGTGGTCTAATATCTACTCTTACCTCTCTTTCACTCTTTAAATATTTAAAAAAACTTTTGAAGTTCTCTTTGATATTGTTGGCTAATGTACCTTCATCTTTTCCCTCCTTATGGCTTTCTTAGTTGCCTTTCGTTGGTGTTTCAATTCTTTCCAATCCTCTAACGTCCCACTAATTTTTGCTCTATCATATGCCCTCTCTTTTGTTTTTATATTGGCTTTGACTTTCCTTGTCAACCACAGTTCTGTCATCCTGCCTTTAGAATACTTCTTCTTTGGGACTTATCTATCCTGCGTCTTTCGAATTGCTCTCAGAAACTCCAAGCATTGGTGCTCTGCCATCATCCCTTCTAGAGTTCCCTTCCAATCAACTTTGGCCAGGTCCATCCTCATGCCTCTGTAATATTCTTTACTCCAAAGTAACACTAATACATCCGACTCCAGCTTCTCCCTCTCAAATTTCAGGGTGAATTCTATCATATTATAATCACTATCTCCTAAGGGTTCCTTTAGCTTAAGCTCCTTAATCAAATTCAGTTCATCACACAACACCCAATATAGAATAATGGGTCCCCTCGTGGGCTCAACCGCAGGTTGCTCTGGAAATCCATCTTATAGGCGTTCTACAAATTCTCTCTCTTGGGATCCAGCACCAACCTAATTTTTCTAATCTACCTGCGTAATGAAGTCCCCCATGACTATTATCACTGCCCTTTTGACATGCCTTTTCTATCTCCCATTGTAATATGTAGTCTATATTCTGGCTACTCTTCGGAGACTCCCAGCGGGGTCTTCTTAACCTTGCAGTTTCTTAACTCTTCCCACAAGGATCCTACATCTTTTAATCCTATGTCACCTCTTCCTAACAATATGATTTCATTTCTTTTACCAACAGAGCCACCCCATCCCCCACTGCCTACCTGCCTGTCCTTCTGATATAATGTGTATCCTGGGATGTTAAGCTCTCAACTATAATCTTCTTTCAGCCACGACTCTCTGATGTCACATCATACCTGACAATCTCTTACTGTGCTATAAGATCATCTACTTTATTCCGGGTACTGTTTGCATTCAAATATAACACTTTCTGAACTGTATCAATTACCCTTTTCTGTTTTGTCCCCCTTTGACACTGCAACTCATCCCACTGACTGTCCTGCCTGATAGTCTCACTACACACTGCCTCTGCTAGAAAACCAATAGCCTTATCCTCAGCCCTATCACTGCAGTTTCCATCCCCTTGCCAAATGAGTTTAAACCCTCCCCAACACCTCAAGCAAACCTGCCTGCTAGGATGTTGGTCTCTCTTGGATTTAGGTTAACCCATCCCTTTAATACAGGTCATACCTTCCCTAGAAGAGATCCAAATGATTCAGAAATCTGAAATCCTGCCCCCCGCACTGGTTTCTTAACCACACATCCAACTTCCAAATTATCCTATTCTTACTCTCACTGGCAGGTGGAAGACCTTGGGGTAGAAATACATAGTTGCTTGTAAGTGGCAACACAGATAGGCAGGGGGTGAAGAGGGCGTATGGGATATTTGCCCTCATCAGCAGAGGCTTTGTTTACAAGAGTTATGACATTATAGAAACATAGAAACATAGAAAATAGGTGCAGGAGTAGGCCATTTGGCCCTTCGAGCCTGCACCGCCATTCAGTATGATCATGGCTGATCATCCAACTCAGAACCCTGTACCAGCCTTCCCTCCATACGCCCGATCCCTTTAGCCACAAGGGCCATATCTAACTCCCTCTTAAATATAGCCAATGAACTGGCCTCAACTGTTTCCTGTGGCAGAGAATTCCACAGATTCACCACTCTCTGTGTGAAGAAGTTTCTCCTAATCTCGGTCCTTCCCCTTTATCCTCAAACTGTGACCCCTCGTTCTGGACTTCCCCAACATCGGGAACAATCTTCCTGCATCTAGCCTGTCCAATCCCTTTAGGATTTTATAGGTTTCAATCAGATCTCCCCTCAATCTTCTAAATTCCAACAAGTACAAGCCTAGTTCATCCAGTCTTTCATCATATGAAAGTCCTGCCATCCCAGGAATCAATCTGGTGAACCTTCTTTGTACTCCCTCTATGGCAAGGATGTCTTTCCTCAGATTAGGGGACCAAAACTGCACACAATACTCCAGGTGTGGTCTCACCAAGGCCTTGTACAACTGCAGTAGTACCTCCCTGCTCCTGTACTCGAATCCTCTCGCTATAAATGCCAGCATACTATTCGTCTTTTTCACCACCTGCTGTACCTGCATGCCCACTTTCAATGACTGGTGTATAATGACACCCAGGTCTCGTTGCACCTCTCCTTTTCCTAATCGGCCACCATTCAGATAATAATCTGTTTTCCTGTTTTTGCCACCAAAGTGGATAACTTCACATTTATCCACATTAAATTGCATCTGCCATGAATCTGCCCACTCACCCAACCTATCCAAGTCACCCTGCATCCTCTTAGCATCCTCCTCACAGCTAACACTGCCGCCCAGCTTCGTGTCATCCGCAAACTTGGAGATGCTGCATTTAATTCCCTCATCCAAGTCATTAATATATATTGTAAACAACTGGGGTCCCAGCACTGAGCCTTGCGGTACTCCACTAGTCACTGCCTGCCATTCTGAAAAGGTCCCGTTTATTCCCACTCTTCGCTTCCTGTATGCCAACCAATTCTCTATCCACATCAGTACCTTACCCCCAATACCGTGTGCTTTATGTTTGCACACTAATATCCTGTGTGGGACCTTGTCAAAAGCCTTTTGAAAATCCAAATATACCACATCCACTGGTTCTCCCCTATCCACTCTACTAGTTACATCCTCAAAAAATTCTATGAATGAGATTCGTCACACATGATTTTCCTTTCACAAATCCATGCTGACTTTGTCCGATGATTTCACCACTTTCCAAATGTGCTGTTACCACATCTTTGATAACAGACTCTAGCAGTTTCCTCACCACCGACGTTAGGCTAACCGGTCTATAATTCCCCAGTTTCTCTCTCCCTCCTTTTTTAAAAAGTGGGGTTACATTAGCCACCCTCCAATCCTCAGGAACCAGTCCAGAATCGAAAGAGTTTTGAAAAATTATCACTAATGCATCCACTATTTCTTGGGCTACTTCCTTAAGCACTCTGGGATGCAGACCATCTGGCCCTGGGGATTTTTCTGCCTTTAATCCCTTCAATTTACCTAACACCACTTCCCTACTAACATGTATTTCCCTCAGTTCCTCCATCTCACTGGACCCTCTGTCCCCTACTATTTCCGGAAGATTATTCATGTCCTCCTTAGTGAAGACAGAACCAAAGTAATTATTCAATTGGTCTGCCATGTCCTTGCTCCCCATAATCAATTCACCTGTTTCTGTCTGTAGGGGAACTACATTTGTCTTAACCAATCTTTTTCTTTTCACATATCTATAAAAGCTTTTACAGTCAGTTTTTATGTTCCCTGCCAGTTTTCTCTCATAATCTTTTTTCCCCTTCCTAATTAAACCCTTTTTCCTCCTCTGCTGAACTCTGAATTTCTCCCAGTCCTCAGGTGAGCCACTTTTTCTGGCTAATTTGTATGCTTCTTCTTTGGAATTGATACTATCCCTAATTTCCCTTGTCAACCACGGGTGCACTACCTTCCTTGATTTATTCTTTTGCCAAACTGGGATGAACAATTGTTGTAGTTCATCCATGCAATCTTTAAATGCTTGCCATTGCATATCCACCGTCAATCCTTTAAGTGTCATTTGCCAGTCTAACTTAGCTAATTCACGTCTCATACCTTCAAAGTTACCCTTCTTTAAGTTCAGAACCTTTGTTTCTGAATTAACTATGTCACTCTCCACCTTAATGAAGAATTCCACCATATTATGGTCACTCTTACCCAAGGGGCCTCTCAGGACAAGATTGCTAATTAACCCTTCCTCATTGCTCAAAACCCAGTCTAGAATAGCCTGGTCTCTAGTTGGTTCCTCGACATGTTGGTTCAAAAAACCATCCCGCATACATTCCAAGAAATCCTCTTCCTCAGCACCTTTACCAATTTGGTTCACCCAATCTACATGTAGATTGAAGTCGCCCATTACAACTGCTGTTCCTTTATTGCACACATTTCTAATTTCCTGTTTAATACCATCTCCGACCTCACTACTACTGTTAGGTGGCCTGTACACAACTCCCACCAGCGTTTTCTGCCCCTTAGTGTTATGCAGCTCTACCCATATCGATTCCACATCTTCCCGGCTTATGTCCTTCCTTTCTATTGTGTTAATCTCATCTTTAACCAGCAACGCCACCCCACCTCCTTTTCAGGTCTATCCCTCCTGAATATTGAATATCCCTGAACGTTGAGCTCCCATCCCTGGTCACCCTGGAGCCATGTCTCTGTGATCCCAACTATATCATAATCATTAATAACAATCTGCACTTTCAATTCATCCACCTTGTTATGAATGCTCCTTGCATTGACACATAAAGCCTTCAGGCGCTCTTTTACAACTCTCTTAGCCCTTATACAATTATGTTGAAAAGTGGCCCTTTTTGATGCTTGCCCTGGATTTGTCGGCCTGCCACTTTTACTTTTCTCCTTACTACTTTTTGCTTCTACCCTCACTTTACACCCCTCTGTCTCTCTGCACTGGTTCCCAACCCCCTGTTGTGAACTAACCTCCTCTCGCCTAGCCTCTTTAATTTGATTCCCACCCCCCAACCATTCTAGTTTAAAGTCACCTCAGTAGCCCTCGCTAATCTCCCTGCCAGGATATTGATCCCCCTAGGATTCAAGTGTAACCCGTCCTTTTTGTACAGGTCACGCCTGCGCCAAAAGAGGTCCCAATGATCCAAAAACTTAAATCCCTGCCTCCTGCTCCAATCTCTCAGCCATGCATTTATCCTCCACCTCATCTCATCCCTACTCTCACTGTCGCGTGGCACAGGCAGTAATCCCGAGATTACTACCTTTGCAGTCCTTTTTCTCAACTCCCTTCCTAGCTCCCTATATTCTCCTTTCAGGACCTCTTCCCTTTTCCTACCTATGTCATTGGTACCTATATGTACGACGACCTCTGGCTCCTCACCCTCCCACTTCAGGATATTTTGGACACGATCAGAAATATCCCGGACCCTGGCACCAGGGAGGCAAACTACCATCCGGGTCTCTGGACTGCGTCCACAGAATCGCCTATCTGACCCCCTTACTATCGAGTCCCCTATCACAACTGCCCTCCTCTTCCTTTCCCTACCCTTCTGAGCTACAGGGCCGGACTCTGTGCCGGAGGCATGGCCACTGTCGCTTCCCCCAGGTAAGCTGCCCCTCCAACAGTACTCAAACAGGAGTACCTATTGTTAAGGGGCACAGCCACTGGGGTACTCTCTATTACCTGACTCTTCCCCTTCCCCCTCCTAACCGTGACCCACTTGTCTGCCTCCCGTGGCCCCGGTGTGACCACCTGCCTGTAACTCCTCTCTATCAGCTCCTCACTCTCCCTGACCAGACGAAGGTCATCGAGCTGCAGCTCCAGTTCCGTAACGCGGTCCCTTAGGAGCTGCATCTCGATGCACTTGGCGCAGATGTAGACGTCCGGGAGGCTTGGAGACTCCAGGGCCTCCCACATCCGACACCGAGAACAACAAACAGTGAAGGGTACAAGGAGGGATTGGATGGGCTTGGCTTGAGGCTGAGAGGTGACTTGATAGAGGTTTATAAAATTCGAAGAGGCAGAGATAGGATAGATAACCAGAGTGTTTCCCATGGTAGGGGTGTTTAAAAGAGGAGGCCATTTGGTTCATGGTGAGAAAAGAAAGATTTAAAGGGGATCTGAGGGGGTAATTTTTTCACACATATGATTGTGTATATCTGGAGTGAATTGCCAGAGGAGGTGGTAGAGACAGCACAGTAACAGCAGTTAAGAGGGATCGAAGAGCCATCAGGCATCGAGTATCACAAACATCGATACAAGGCATAGACGGAATTGGAATTAATGTGGCAAATTAATAGAATTGATAGGATTAGGCTTGATGGTAGGCATAGTGTCTTCCAGTAGGTGGAGGAAGCTGAGGGGGGTACCTGACTGAAATGAGGGCATGTCCTCATTGGTGAGGGTCCTTAATGATGGGCACTGCCTTCTTTCAGCATCACCACTGAAGATCTATCTATTGAAGATTGCCCCGGTCTGCAAAATTATGACTGATGTCCGCAATATTATGAGGGGAATGAGTTAGATAGTAAGAAACCTTTTCCCATAACTGAAGTATATGAAACCATTGGTGTTCTTCCTATTAATCCAGCAGCCCAGCAGCATTTTTTACAAATCACCAGCCAACATTGCCTCAGTTACTAATAGCATCAACTTGTGTCCAATGTGAATATTGAGATGGTCCGCTTTGGAGACTCATTATCAAAGCTGAGGCTCTGCTTGATTAATAAAAGGCTTATCAAAAGATAGACGAGCAAACATCTGAGCAATAACAAAGTTCCTATTAGGTCTTTAAAAATCCAACAGCATCAGGCTTTTAAATAGCATTTCCAGCTCAATGCACGTTGCTCAGAAGATATGACCAGGCACTTCCTGGGATGAGTCACCTTTGCTGTTCATATAATCACTTTGAACGCTCAATAGGATATGGAACCTTGCTTCCTAACCAGGGAGCTGTCACCAGCTAAAAATATGACATCTTAGCTTTGTTGGCTCTAAGGACTATTATCAAGTTCAGAATTACATTAAACAAAATGCCACAAATTCACAAAACTTTCAAGGTTTCTTTGGTCAGGGAATAAGCATTGAATAGGTACAGCTGCTTTACCATACTGAGTTTTGTTGATTGCCCCATGTTGTCTCATTCAGATCAACTTACAATCGTGTTGGCAGGTTTTCTACGAGTAGACGTCTCACCTGGCAGAGCACTTCAACAATGACATATGGCTTGCTTGTGTTGCATATCTGGCATATCCGCTGAATGATTTCAATCAGTCTTTACAGGCTAGAGGGCTCAATTGATTTGTGCATGCTGACAAAATTTCTGTTAATCAGAAAAGGGTTTTCCCTGCCGATTAGACATATTTTGATGACAGAAAGAATATTTTTCAAAATGTGTCTCTGGAAACAAATGAAATGGAACAATTCAGGCACCCAAGAAACACTGATGGAAACAAACAGGAATAATTTAATTATATTAAACATAAGGTGGTGTAATTACTTTCCAGAAATGTGCACATGTTTATGCACGTAGAATTTTGTTCTGAAAAAGGAGATGACTCGAGAGGCAGAGTCTTGGCTGTTTAATTGCCTTCCCATTACTCTTTCCAGGAAAATGACCTGAAAGGAGCTGTTTCCATTTTTGGTATAGTGCTTCTGCAGAATGCCCAGCTCTTGCTTACCATTCCTTCAGACTTTCATCAGGACAGACATTTACAAATCACTTCCTCTGCTTTGACTCAACTGAGGAATAAATTAAGAGCATGCTGGATATTCACCTTCATGTTGGGTTCTTGCCAATGACAGCTACGCCAATCTGATAAACCCATTAAAATGAAATAAGGTTAGGCTTTCCATTAAACAAAGCATACATGCCATGTTTTAATAAGATTTTTTTCCATTCTACTGTGCTAATGGCCAACTTATTGCATAGCTTTCATAGAGCTTAAGAATGGAAACCACTTGTGTCTTATGGAGTAAATCTCAGAGTTGCAGATGGTGGTATGCACTGTACGTACTTTGATCATAAAATTACTTTGCACTTTGAACTTTTCTTTCATTGAAAGTACTATTTTGCCTCAGGTTTAGCTAAACATGCTCATAAGTCTGAGACTTGCAAGGCCAGATTAGCTGAAGACGACTTGCAATTTTTACATGGGAAATTTCTGAAAATTACGCATAGGCAAGGAATTTTTTTTTACAAAAATACATTTCTTAATAATTCTCTTGTTTATAGCTTCTATCTTGTGTAACAACTAAACCAAGTAGACTCCACTTATTAAACGGATTCAAACAATTTGGATTATTACTAAGAAAGAATGGCTCCCCAACCACACACTGTTCCAACTGCTACCATCTGGGAAATGGTACCGCAGCATTAAAGCCAGAACCAACAGTCTCCACGAGAGCTCGTTCCACCAGGCAATCAGACTGATTAATTTATGCAGATACAATTGTATTTCTAAGCTATATTGACTGTCCTGTTGTACATACTGTTTATTATAAATCACTATAAATTGCACATGGCACATTTAGACGGAGATGTAACGTAAAGATTTTTACTCCTCATGGATGTGATTAATGTAAGAAATAAAGTCAATTCAGTTCAATTCACTTGTGGCCCAGATTAGGCTGGAGACAGAATGGTTGTGGAGGGAGAGAAGGGATATGATACTATTGCCCCCAATCTCATTCTTACTGAGATTGTGACATCTGGCAGCAAAGGCACTGATTGAAACTTACACAAAGTTTCCACAATACCATCACAGCAGCACAAAGGTAGCCTTATAGTTGTTAAAGTGTGTCAAATGATCTTGAAAGATAACCCGAGACTGGCTCTTTGTGCTCACTATATTATCTAAATTCATGGACTAAGTTTTGAACGTACAGCCATCTGCCACCCAGTATCCTGGCAATCTGTACAGCAGCTGCTGTGTATTATGTCACACACGCTACAACCCCTTCACTATAAACTCCACATGTTTGCCATGTTCACAGCAAGTCTTGTGGGCTGCTGCTACAGATGCTGCAGGAAATGTTGGTGACTTCAGCAGCGCCAGTGGTCAGAGACAAAGGCCAAAGGTACGGTGGGGGAGGGGGCCTGTTGAAGAAAGGTCATCCTGAGATGTTAACTCTGCTTCTGAGTATTCCCAGCATTGTCTGGTTTGTTTCAGATTTCCAATACTTGCAGTATTTTTTTGTCATTAAACAGTGCATTGAGTTGAAATAAGACAAAAAAAAATGAAGGGTAAAACTACTGAAAAAGTGCAGTGCAGTTAAGTGTTAAAGTACAAGATCATAATGAGCGACACACATAAAAGTTGCTGGTGAACGCAGCAGGCCAGGCAGCATCTCTTGGAAGAGGTACAGTCGACGTTTCAGGCCGAGACCCTTCATCAGGACTAACTGAGGGAAGAGCTAGTAAGAGATTTGAAAGTGGGAGGGGGAGGGGGAGATCCAAAATGATAGGAGAAGACAGGAGGGGGAGGGATGGAGCCAAGAGCTGGACAGGTGATAGGCAAAAGGGATATGAGAGGATCATGGGACAGGAGGCCTAGGGAGAAAGGAAGGGGGAAGGTGAAGCCCAGAGGATGGGCAAGGGGTATAGTGAGAGGGACAGAGGGAGAAAAAGGAGACAGCGAGGGGGAGGCGGGGCCTTAGCGGAAGTTTGAGCAGTCAATGCTCATGCCATCAGGTTGGAGGCTACCCAGACAGAATATAAGGTGTTGTTCCTCCAACCTGAGTGTGGCTTCATCTTTACAGTAGAGGAGGCTGTGGATACACATATCAGAATGGGAATGGGACGTGGAATTAAAATTATGGCCACTGGTAGATCCTGCTTTCTCTGGTGGACAGAGTGTAGGTGTTCAGTGAAATGATCTCCCAGCCTGTGTCGGGTCTCGCCAATATATAGAAGGCCGCATCGGGAGCACCGGACGCAGTATATCACCCCAGCCGACTCACGGGTGAAGTGTTGCCTCACCTGGAAGGACTGTCTGGGCCCCTGAATGGTGGTAAGGGAGGAAGTGTAAGGGCATGTGTAGCACTTGTTCCGCTTACATGGATAAGTGCCGGGAGGGAGATCCGTGGGGAGGGATGGGGGTTATGAATGGGCAAGGGAGTCGCATAGGGAGCGATCCCTGTGGAAAGCAGGATTGGGGGGGAGGGAAAGACGTGCTTATTCCACGTCCCATTCCCATTCTGATATGTCTATTCATGGCCTCCTCTACTGTAAAGATGAAGCCACACTCAGGTTGGAGGAACAACACCTTATATTCCGTCTGGGTAGCCTCCAACCTGATGGCATGAACATTAACTTCCCTAACTTCCGCTAATGTCCACCTCCCCCTCATACCCCATCCGGTATTTATTTATTTATATACACACTTTCTTTTTCTCTCTCTCCTTTTTCTCCTTCTGTCCCTCTCACTATACCCCTTGCCATCCTCTGGACTCCCCCCCCCTTTTCTTTCTCCCTAGGCCTCCTGTCCCATGATCCTCTCATATCCCTTTTGCCAATCACCTGTCCAGCTCTTGGCTCCATCCCTCCCCCTCCTGTCTTCTCCTATCATTTTGGATCTCCTCCTCCCCCTTCCACTTTCAAATCTCTTATTAGCTCTTCTTTCTGTTAGTCCTGACGAAGGGTCTCAGCCCAAAACGTCGACTGTACCTCTTCCTAGAGATGCTGCCTGGCCTGCTGCGTTCACCAGCAACTTTTATGTGTGTTGCTTGAAATTCCAGCATCTGCAGATTTCCTCGTGTTTGTGCTCTACAGTACGTTGTTTGGTTCCACCAGTAACTTTTTTACTTTTTATTAAATTACAGGATGATTGATCATGGTGCTCCAAAAGGTCACAGCTATTACCAATGTTTATGTTTTAAACCTGTACAGAAGCCAGTTTTGAGATGGAACTTGCTTGTGGTGCTCAACCCTTCATAGCTGAGCCAGGTGAAGCTGCTTGAAAGAAGTCCAAAAATCAGATGGGGTTTTGCAATTACAGACTAATCCCCCCATCTCCTCCACATTAATTTTGTTGATTAACAAAATTAATCCCCAGTTGCCACTGTGGGATTGGGAGTGCCATGACTGTTTGTCCAATAAGATAACCATGTTAGTACTAGAAATATAAATTAGCAATACCACGTCCATGCTAGAAGGATAGACTCCAAACATAGAAACCCATGAGCAATATTAGACTGCGTTATGCAGCATGTTAAACAGGCTCCACAGTGTCCCAAGTATCTCATGTTGTGCATCTGCATCAACTTTCCAGTTCCTTCAAGTTACTCTTGTGTTGCCTTTCTATGACTGCTATATACTTGTAACGTTCCGTTATATTGGCTCGTGTATGTCTAGGGGAAATCCCGCCCAGCACCTGCTTCAACACTCCCCTCAGGGTCAGTCGTCGCCCGAATCAATCACAAACATCAATCATCAGCCAGCACACCCAGTAAATTTTAACAAATACACTTTATAGATATTACTAATTCTATGACATTAATATACATTTGATACAGAGAGGAAAGTAATGGAAAAAAAAGGCGCCAACACTTATCAAAGTCCAAGTTCTTCGCGCGCTACCGTTGGAGCTCAATTCGACGTCAGACGACCACCCGAATTCCGTCGACTCACGGCTCGGGACCACCCGGAGTGATCGACCGGAGCCTCCCCGCACGTCCGCCGTCCTCCTCGTCTCTCCTCCCGACTCCCTGCCAAAACCCAGTCCACAGTCATATCATACAGCATGGCATCCGAAAACAAATCGATACATAACCACCCATTGGCTAATAGAACCTGGTTATCTCATTTAAAGTAAAACAAACTGTTAGCGCAAACTCTCTGCAGCGTTAAACATAACAAAGCCGCATTCCCCAGATTAACATAACAAAATCACCATTTTAAATGTAACAAAAGAAAGACCCCGTACATACTCCAGAAGTCAAACAAAGCTACTCTTTTTACTTTAACCCATTGTGCTTGATAATTCACCCCAGGCAAACGAAATCTCAAAACCAACCCTCAGTGGGCTTTAGGATGTTTGTATTTGAGCAGGTGGTTTGATCTAGGAAACCTCTTCTTCATCATTTTCTTTGAGCTTGGTAACGATGCCAGAGTAAGGCAGAGTTTTGCAATCTCAAAGGAGAAAAGCATAAGGCAGTGTTGTAGAAGCACAGAAACATAGAAAACCTGCAACACAATACAGGCCCTTCGGCCCACAAAGCTGTGCCGAACATGTCCTTACCTTAGAACTACCTAGGGTTACCCATAGCCCTCTATTTTTCTAAGCTCCATGTACCCATTCAGGAGTCTCTTAAAAGACCCTATTGTTTTCTGCCTCCACCACTGCCGCCGGCAGCCCATTCCACGCACTCACCACTCCCTGAGTAAAAAACATACCCCCGACATCTCGTCTGTACCTATTTCCAAGCACATTAAAACTATGCCCTCTCATGCTAGCCATTTCAGCCCTGGGAAAAAGCCTCTGACTATCCACATGATCAATGCCTATCATTATCTTGTACATCTCCATCAGGTCACCTCTCATCCTCTGTCGATCCAAGGAGAAAAGGACGAGTTCACTCAACCTATTCTCATAAGGCATGCTCCCCAATCCAGGCAACATCCTTGAAAATCTCCTCTGCACCCTTTCTATGGTTTCCATGTCCTTCCTGTAGTGAGGTGACCAGAACTGAGCACAGTACTCCAAGTGGGTTCTGACCAGGGTCCTATATAGCTGCAACATTACCTCTCGGCTCTTAAACTCAATCCCACAATTGATGAAGACCAATGCACCGTATGTCTTCTTAACCACAGAGTCAACCTGCGCAGCAGCTTTGAGTGTCTTATGGACTCGGACCCCAAGATCCCTCTGATCCTCCACACTGCCAAGAGTCTTGCCATTATTGCTATATTCTGCCATCATATTTGACCTACCAAAATAAACCACCTCACACTTATCTGGGTTGAACTCCATCTGCCACTTCTCAGCCCAGTTTTGCAGCCTATCAATGTCCCGCTGTAACCTCTGACAACCCTCCACACTATCCACAGCACCCCCAACTTTTGTGTCATCAACAAATTTACTAATCCATCCACCACTTCCTCATCCAGGTCATTTATAAAAATCACGAAGAGTAAGGGTCCCTGAACAGATTCCTGAGGCACACCACTGGTCATTGGCCTGCATGCAGAATATGACCCAACTACAACCACTCTTTGCCTTCTGTGGGCAAGCCAGTTCTGGATCCACAAAGCAATGTCCCCTTGGATCCCATGCCTTCTTACTTTCTCAATAAGCCTTGCATGGGGTACCTTATCAAATGCCTTGCTGGAATCCATAGACACTACATCTACGGCTCTACCTTCATCAATGTGTTTAGTCATCCTCAAAAAATTCAATCAGGTTTGTAAGGCGCGACCTACCTTTGACAAAGCCATGCTGACTATTCCTAATCATATTATGCCTCTCAGGATCTTCTCCGTCAATTTACCAACCACTGAAGTAAGACTCACTGGTCTGTAATTTCCTGGGCTATCACTACTCCCTTTCTTGAATAAGGGAACAACATCCACAACCCTCCAAACCTCCGGAACCTCTCCCATCCTCATTAATGATGCAAAGGTAATCGCCAGAGGCTCAGCAATCTCCTCACTTGCTTCCCACAGTAGCCTGGGGTACATCCTGTCCGGTCCCGGTGACTTATCCAACTTGATGCTTTCCAAAAGCTCCAGCACATCTTCTTCCTTAATATGCACATACTCAAGCTTTTAGGCCGCTGCAAGTCATCCCTACATTCGCCAAGATCCTTTTCTGTAGTGAATACTGAAGCAAAGTATTCATTAAGTACCTCTGCCATCTCCTGCGGTTCCATAGACACTTTTCCACTGTCACACTTGATTGGTCCTATTCTCTCACATCTTATCCTCTTGCTCTTCACATACTTGTAGAATACCTTGGAGTTTTCCTTAAGCCTGTCTGCCAAGGCCTTCTCATGGCCCCTTTCGGCTCTCTTAATTTCATTCTTAGGCTTCTTCCTGCTAGCCTTATAATCTTCTAGGTCTCTAATATTACCTAGTTTTTTGAACCTTTTGTAAGCTCTTCTTTTCTTCTTGACTAGATTTACAACAGCCTTTTGTACACCACAGTTCCTGTACCCTACCATCCTTTCCCTGTCTCATTGGAACATATCTACGCAGAACCCCACGCAAATATCCCCTGAACATTTGCCACATTTCTTCTGTACGTTTCCCTGAGAACATCTGTTTCCAATTTATGCTTCCAAGTTCCTGCCTGATAGCCTCATATTTCCCCTTACTCCAATTAAATGTTTCCCTAACCTGTCTGTTCCTATCCCTCTCCAATGCTGTGGTAAAAGAGATAGAATTAAAAGGAGGCCAATGTAAAATGGCACACAATGCATTTGAATCATGAGAACCTGAATAAATAGGGCTGCGGGTGGGAGTGAGCGGTGAGTTTAAAGTTCAAAGTACATTTATTATCAAAATCTTGCAAGACCATGGATCTGCGCCTGGAAAGTCTTCACTCTCCAGGACGCAGGCCTGGGCAAGGTTGTATGGAAGACCAGCAGTTGCCCATGCTGCAAGTCTCCCCTCTCCACGACACCGATGTTGTCCAAGTGAAGGGCATTCGGACCCATACAGCTTGGCACCGGTGTCATCACAGAGCAATGTGTCTTGCTCAAAGACACAACACGTTCCCTTGGCTGGGGCTCAGACTCACGACCTTCAAATCGCTAGTCCAATGCCTTAACCACTTGGCCACGTGCCCACTTATTATCAAAGTATGTTTAAATTATACATACAAAACAAAGAAACCCAAAAGAACCCATAATAAGTAAGACTGTTGAACACCCAACCTGCAGAGGCAAAAAACCGAATTGTGCAAACAATAAAAGAAAGCAAATAGCATTTAGAATGAAAGATGAGAAGCTCGGAGTCGCCAAATGCCACAGCCCCAGCTTCAGTGCGGCACAGAACCGAGTAAATGTCGTGGAGCAGTGATCAGAACTGGCCCGATCCTTGCCTCTGGTCCCGACACCCTGCCTTTCCAATTTATCTGGCCTGGCGTTTAAATCATCCAAACATCAGGTCACCCCTCGCTCTGGGACCCGGGCTCCAATTGCACTCCTCTCTGCCTGCTCTGACTTTGCCTTGAACATCCCTTGACCTTCACTCAGTCCCACATGCTTCGACCCTCGACTCAGCCTCATTCTATACTTGCATTCCTTGTTATGTTAACCACCAGCAAGTTGTTGCTTGTCTCCAACAGCACCCTGTTAAACTGGAGGGGTGTGCATGTTAAAGGAGCACATGAGGAGGATTGAATTCATGTTTTCTATAACCTTCTGCTATATCTGCTGAACTACTGGCATTGATGTGTATGGCAGCTGACCCAGTCATCACTGACATCTTTGCCTAAAGGTAACTTGTCTGTGCTTTAAAATGCTACTACAGTTATCAGTATTGTGAAAGATAAAGAGTAACGTGAAATTGAGTTTTAAAAAAGATGATCCACACAAATGTAGCATGCTGGGAATATATAAAAACAGAGATTGTTGAAATACTCAGCAGTTAGGTGGCATTTTAGGACAGACAGAGTTCATGTTCATGGCAAATGACCTGCTAATTCAGAAGTGCTCATCATGTTGAGCTGCTGGAAGTGTACATTGCTGTGTGGTGTAAACGATGGAGGAACTCAACAGCTCAGGTAACATCTGTAGAGGGGAATGGACAGCATGTTGGGTTGAGACCCCTCAGCAGTCCAGATCAACCTTCTATATCCCTCCACAGATGCTGCCTGACCCACCGAGTTCTTCCAGCAATTTGTCTTTCTTTGCTCTAGGTTCCAGCATGTGCAATTTCTTGTGTCTCCTCTGTGAATGAGCATGAGAATATTGACATAATGATAAATGTGTAACTTGATACATGACAGGTGGGAGAAGTAATTAATAGCTATTAGTTGAGAATTAATGATGTGATGTTTTGAGCAGTGTGCAGGTGTGAAGATCCTGTTCCTGAAACACAGGATTTGCAGTTCTTTTAACTAACCCTAACTAAACACAAAGTTTATTTCACTTTGTTTCACAGTGGGACCAGATTCTTGAGCCATGACTCCAAGTGTTAATCTTTCTGCTATCACCTTTCTAATACACTTTCCCTCTGACTTGGAGGGCCCCTTGAATCACTCAGTATATGAGCTTTCTACTGTGCTCTTCATTTTGCACTAAAATGGACTTGTTTTTTTCTACTTTTTTTATTTTTGTCAGAGTAGTGTATAATATCTTTAATTTATGCTTTCCTTGAGAATGTTGCTTATATGATGCAATGTGCCTTTGAAACTGATGCAAGAAAGTTTTTCATTGCACTCATGTACGGGTGCATATGACAATAAACCTGACTTTGACTTTGGTCTCTGCTTCTAGTTCAGACCCAGACTCGCGGGCTTTCAGCTTTTTCTTGTGGCCCAATCGAATCGAAAGAGGAGGCAATAGACAGGTTGGGGCGAGGGATTTTAAAAGGAGAGGTTTGCAGGCTTTTGACTTGTTCTGGCAGCCTAATTGAATCATAATTCTTTAGCAAAGGCAAATAAAGATAGGTAGGGACAAGTGGTATGGCCGTTGCTGGAGAGGACCACTGTAGGAGTGGCAAGGTTTTGGCTCAACAGGCTTGGGTGAGATAAGTTTCTTCTTCTGCATTCTTTATCAGTTAATGCAGTGAGAATGACTCCAGGGACAGTGTTGTGTGAGATGTGGGAATTCTGGGAGACCTCCAGCCTCCCGGATAACCACATTTGCATTAGGTACACTGAGCTGCAACTCCCCCCTAAGTTTTAAGGAACTGGAGCTGCAGTTTGATGACTTTCGGCTCATATGGCAAACTGAGAAGATGATAGCTAAGAGCTACAGGGAGGTAGCCACACCTAAGTTGCGGGAGGTAGGTTCCTGGGTGACTGGCAGGAGAGGGAAAGGAAATAGGCAGTACCCCATGGCCATTCCCTCAATAATAAGCATATAACTTTGGATACCGTTGATGGAGTTGACTTACTGGGGGTGCCACAGCAACCAAGTCTCTGCCAGAGTCCAGCACTGAGGCTGAGAAGGGAAGCGGGGGGAAGAAGAGGACTACAGTAGTGATAGGGGATTCCACTGTTAGAGAGCAGACACAAGATTCTGTGGACATGGATGGTATGTTGCCTCCCAGGTGCCAGGGTCCAGAGACATCTCACATCAGGTATATGGCATTTTAAGCGAGGAGGGTGTGTAGCCAGATGTCTTGACACATATTGGCACCCGTGACATAGGTGGGAAAAGGGAGGAGGTCCTGAAGAGAGTAAGGTAGAAATCTGAAAAGCAGAACCTCCAGGGTAGTAATCTCCAGAAAATCTTGCCCAACAATCTGTTGGAATTCTTTGAAGAGAAACCAAGCAGGTGGATAAAGGAGAATTGATGGAAGATGTGTACTTGGACTTTCAGAAGGCTTTTGACACGGTGCTGCACGAGGCTGTTTAACAAGTTAAGAGCCCATGGTATTTCATGCTAGTAGCATGGATGGAGGATTAGCTGATTGGCATTAGGCAAAGAGTGGGGATAAAGGGGCCTTTTTTAGTTGGCTGCCGGCGTCTACTACTGTTCTGCAGGGGTCGATGTTAGGACTGCTTTGTTTTATGCTATATGCCAATGATGTGGATGATAGAATTGAGAGCTTCGTGTCCAAGTTTGTGGATGATACAAAGACAGGTGGAGGGCTGGACAGGTAGTATTGAGGAAGCAGGGAGGCTGGAGAAGAAATTAGACTGATTAGGAGAATGGGCAAAGAAAATCAGATGGAATACAGTGCTGGGAAGTGCATGATCATGCACTTTGGTAGAAGGAACAAAATCATAGACTATTTTTAAATGGGCGGAAAATTCAAAAATCTGAGATGCAAATGGACATGGAAGTCCTTGTGCAGGATGCCCTAAAGGCTAACTTGCAAGTTGAGTCAGTGGTGAGGAATGCAAATGCGATGTTAGCATTAATTTTGAGAGAACTAGGATATAAAACCAAGGGTGTAATGCTAAGGATTTATAAAGCACTGATGAGGCCTCACATGCAGTATTGTGAGCAGGTTTGGGCCCCTGATCTAAGAAAGGATGTGCTGGCACTAGAGTGGGTGCAGAATAGGTTTAGGAGAATGATTCTGAGAATGAAAGGGTTGTCATATGAGGAGTGTTTGATCGCTCTGGGCCTTTACTTGCTGGAATTTAGAAGGATGAGGGGGAGATCTCATTGAAATGTATTGAATGTTGAAAGGCCTTGATAAAGTGGATGTGGAGAGGATGCTTCCTATAATGGGGGAGTCTAGGACCAGAGAGATCAGAATAGAAGGACATCCATTTAGAATGAAAATGAGGGGGAATTTCTTTAGCCAGAGGGTGGTGAATCTGTGGAATTCATTGCACAGGTGGATGTGGACGTTAGGTCACTGGGCGTATTTAAGGTGGTGGTTGATAGGTTCTTGATTAGGCAGAATGTGACAGATTATGGGGAGAATGCAAGAGAATGGGGTTGAGAGGGAAAATAGATCAGCATGATGAAATCATTGAAAAGACTTGATATAGGCCAAAAGGTCTAATTCTGCTGCTGTCTCTTACGTTCTTATGGTCTTATGCAGCATCTGAGAGTTGCAAGCTTCCTTCATTGTCTGAACTGAACATGAATTATAAAATACTCTCAAAGGTCTTCACTGATTTGTGGCATTATTGTAGTTGGTGAACACCTCTATTTTAATGCCAGCAGTTCTGACTTCAACTAACATAAATTACTTCAAGTTGTACACAGTATTCTTGAAATTATTCCCTACAACTGAATATAGTGGTACTGTTGTCACTGTTTAAACTCTCAAATCATTATAAAACCTGCATGTAAATTTTAAGTGCCAGCAGTAATGTCATCATGGCATGCTTTCCAACACACTTCGATATCTGAGCTCTTCATGTTGTAGATATGTTTCACTCTGTTAAGTATACCATCACCATTTATAGATTTGGATAACTGTGGGAAGGATGGCAATAGACTTTAAGGAGATATTAAGAGGCAATACAGTACATTAAGTGGAGAATGTATTTGCAAAGGGTATACTAGAACTACAAAACCTGCGGATTATATGTGCAGTTATTAAAAAGCGGCCGGGCAGCTTGAGAAATTGGTCAACAAAACCTATAAGGTCCTGGGTTTTATAAACCAACAAAGAGTAGAAGAGCAAGGAAGTTATAAAGTTTCCATATTAATACCTGTTCGTGTTAGCCTATTGCTTTGTTGTAGAAGCTTCCTATATTCTTCTGTTGCAGATGTCAGCCTCATGGTACCATTGAATAATATTATCACAAGGTATTCTAGAGTAATCATCAAACTTGGGTTGTGAGAATAATGAGAGCGATATTATATGACTGTAGAATTACACAATCTAACATACAATATTTTGAAATATTAATGCATCAGCAGTACAGCATCCAAACCTTTAGTACATGATAAGATAGCCTTTGGTATGCTAATGAAATCCACTTCATAGAAGGTTGACAGCATGATTTTTCAGCAGCCATGTTTCCACTCGGCCTTTCTTTGAGCTTTGACCTGAAGCTCATTTCCATCTTTGTAACCAACTACAATGGAAATAGCTGCAGAATTAGTTTCCATTTCTACTTCTCCACTTTAAAGCTCAGGGAAGACAGAAGATGAAAGGAAATTACTTTGAACAGATTCAAATGCTATTTCCTCTTGCTCTTTAAACTTCTGCTATTTCTTTCAAATGAATCAGCTATCATCGTTTCTGACACAAAGTCGTGATTCAACAACTGCTCTCATCTGTTTAATTAATGAATTTATTTATATATTTAGTGATACAGCACAGAGCAGCCCCTTCCGACCCTTTGAGTCACACCTCCCAGCCACCAATGATTTAACCCTAGCCTGATCACAGGACAATTTACAATGATCAATGAATTTACTCACTGATAAACCTTTGGGGGAAACATGAACACCCAGAGAAAACCCACACATTCCATGGGGAGGACATACAAACTCTTACAGAGAACACCAGGGATTGAACTCTAAATTCGACGCTTTAAGCTGTAATACTGTCACGTTAATCACTACACTACCGTGGCGCCCAAAGGTTCGTCTTGTATAAGATAATTGTCAAAAGGTTAACTTTTGTGGGCTGTAACATATTTGCATTTCTTCTAGCAAGGTTACAAAATGGATTTTTTTTTGTCTCTTCTTTTACTTGGAAGCACATTTTGATAAGATTACTTAAAGACCTAAAAATCTGAAAGGAAGTTTCAGAACAATGCATTTAGTTAGTGAAAGCTTCCTTACTTTCCACACAGATCAATGCAAAAGAGAAACAGTGAATTAGTTATAATTCCATTTAGAAAATATGGATTCATAAATAAAAACGTGATTTTGAGAGGCAATAATCTACTAGGGACTTTGATCACTTTGTAATAGGTTAGGTGAGTGGGCAAATTCATGGCAGATGCAATTTAATGTGGATAAATGTGAGGTTATCCACTTTGGTGGCAAAAACAGGAAAACAGATTATTATCTGAATGGTGGCCGATTAGGAAAAGGAGAGGTGCAACGAGACCTGGGTGTCATTATACATCAGTCATTGAAAGTGGGCATGCAGGTACAGCAGGCAGTGAAAAAGGCGAATGGTATGCTGACATTCATAGCAAGAGGATTCGAGTACAGGAGCAGGGAGGTACTACTGCAGTTGTACAAGGCCTTGGTAAGACCACACCTGGAGTATTGTGTGCAGTTTTGGTCTCCTAATCTGAGGAAAGACATTCTTGCCATAGAGGGAGTACAAAGAAGGTTCACCAGATTGATTCCTGGGATGGCAGGACTTTCATATGATGAAAGACTGGATCGACTAGGCTTATAATCATTGGAATTTAGAAGATTGAGGGGGGATCTTATTGAAACCTATAAAATCCTAAAGGGATTGGGCAGGCTAGATGCAGAAAGATTGTTCCCGATGTTGGGGAAGTCCAGAACGAGGGGTCACAGTTTAAGGATAAAGGGGAAGCCTTTTAGGACCGAGATGAAGAAAAACTTCTTCTCACAGAGAGTGGTGAAGCTGTGGAATTCTCTGCCACAGGAAACAGTTGAGGCCAGTTCATTGGCTATATTTAAGAGGGAGTTAGATATGGCCCTTGTAGCTAAAGGGATCGGGGATATGGAGAGAAGGCAAGTACAGGGTTCTGAGATGGATGATCAGCCATGATCATACTGAATGGCGGTGCAGGCTCAGAGGGCTGAATGGCCTACTCCTGCACTTGTTTTCTATGTTCCTATGTAAGATCACTTTTCAATTATTTATAACCATCATCTTTTTCTAAGAGATTATGCTGTCTTCAAGGAATTTATTATTTTTCTTTTAGTTAGATGACTTGGAGAAACAATTACAAATCCAGGTTGTTAGTTCACCGATCTAGTAATCTGAAGGGAAAGAAATCCATTCAAGATTCAAGATTGCTTATTGTCATTCGTCAATACACAAATATAAAGGAGAACAAAATGATTGTTACTCCAGATCTATTGCAGCATATAAAAAAAACAAGCATAAAGAACACAATATAACACAATAAATGTAAATACATAATATTAGCTTATGTACATAGACTGACTTTATGTAAATAAAGTGATGCTGGGTACAGGAACATAAGGTGACTCTGACAGGAAATGATAATGTAATGGCGGTAGGGAGTGTGGTGGGATGGGCTAATAGCTGGAGGTGTTGATCAGCCTGCAGGCTTGGGTGAAGCCATATATTTTGAAGATCTCAAGGCCAAAGTTGTAATACAAGGCAGAGTGTTATGATACAGTCTGTAGAATGACCAGGCCTTGTTGCAGTCTCCTAATCTGTTCATTCAATTATATTATAAATCATAATATAGAAAACTAACAAAAGTTGACCAGGGTTTTTTTTAATAAAAGAAGCAGAAGGGGTAAAATGGAGACAACTAAAAACAGGTATTATTAATGCCTATGTTCAAAAAAACAGAAAAAACAGATAGAGTAAACTCTGTTAGCCTATTAACACATTATCTGGGTATCATGATGGTATGGCATCTTGCTCACCAGTAC
Organism: Mobula birostris; assembly: GCF_030028105.1. Taxonomy (NCBI): domain Eukaryota; kingdom Metazoa; phylum Chordata; class Chondrichthyes; order Myliobatiformes; family Myliobatidae; genus Mobula; species Mobula birostris. The sequence goes on along the minus strand of NC_092373.1, from coordinate 121,407,383 downwards.
TTACTTTTCTATAATCTCACCATGTTCATTGGAAATTTCATGTATTTCTGTATAATATTTATGCATGCCATTGTATAACATCTAATTAAAAGGTAAATTAGAAGTGTATTGGGTATTACTGATCTGAAAATCTGGAAGTCTAACAGCAACAATGTGCATAATCCTGAGAGTGACAGATCATTGAAGCTTCGGTGTACACCTCATTGTAACTTAAGCTGTAGAGGGTCCCAGAAATTCACACGAGTAATTGCATAACTGTAAGGCTCTGCGCTGCTGACAGCACCACGTGCAGGGTCTGATGAGCATGTTGTCTAATGAGCTTTTCCAATGTAATGCAGGATTACAGCTTGTCTGTGGTTAGGAGAGAAAACTTGTTACTGCAGAGCCAAGAGAACTGTAATGATAAACAGACTGGATGCTAAATGAGAGGCTGCGTTGCAGGCCAATGAACACTTCTACTGGAGGCCCGTCACTGCAGATTTCACCTGTGTATAATGCTAAGTACTATAGATCAGCCTTTGCACATCCAAAGCACTGAATGGTCATTGTGGAGCACAGGAATGAAAGCTGGTAGGGAAAGAGGAAATGAACAAGGACAAGGAGATATGGGGCATCACTTGATAGAAATGGGATTTTAAGGACTGGGATGGATGATTTGAGGAGTTGTGAACAAGTGCTGATAGTAGAAAGGAGATCAATACTTGAAAAGGTTCAGGGAACATGAGGTATCTGTCCAATCATAGAAATTACCTGCATAGCATAAGCTATTGAGCTGCGCAATACAGTTTTTCAATTCAGATTTTATGATTTTGTGGTGTACAAAGGTTCCTTTTGCTGCTGGACCACATTGTGGAATGTATTATTGCAGTAACTGATAATAGCAATTTCAAACTTCTGCGTTCGTATGGTTAAAGTAAGAAAGCAGCGCAGCAAATTACTGGATTAATGGCCTAGGACTTGAATTTAAATCCCATTATGGCAGGTGTAGAATTGGAATTTAGCTAAATAAACTGGAAATTGGGAAGGAAAAGGATCTAGTTTATACGACGATGATCACAAAGCTACCAAATTTTTATGGCAGCTGTATCATTGATGTCATTCAGTGGAAGAATCTGCCATCCTTACCTGATCTTGCCTTTATGTCTGTCCAGATCCAACAATGCATTTGACATTTAAAGGCTTTCGGAACTGATCTACCAAGCTACTTAAAGCACACTGTTGCTTTATTGATGGGAATTATGGAGGGACAATAGTTGCTGGCTTTGCTTGTGATGTCCACATCATAAAAAAAAACAAATTAAAAAGGAGATAATATTTTGTTCATATACAATTTGTTCCCCAATGTAAAGACCTATCTGATAGTGATCAGATTAACTGGAGTAGTGATGGTGATTGAGGGATAAATATTGGCAGGTATACCGGGGAAAATTTCTCTGCTTGTCTTCAAAATTATGCCCCCTGATTTTATTTTATAGAATTTGCTATACACACTTTGTTTTAGCAGCTTGTCCAAAAGATAGTTCCTATGATACTCTCTCAGTTCTGTATTGGAGTAGACATTTGAAACTCTGAAGGAAATTTGGGTTAACAGTCGTTTATTTAACTTGGAAGCAAGGAAGAAATGGGATAGATCTTAATCCTTGGCCAGAAACACAATGGAACAAATGTCAGAACAACATTACATTTGTTTCTTTATCCTTGAGCTTTAATTGGACGATTACTTTCGGGACTAAATAGTGATTTTAGGAAACCAACTGGAAAAGTGATGTATCTCTGCCTGAGAAGAGAAATTTGAAGGAAGATGCTTATAAAGTTACCAAAAATATAGCAGTAGGTTTGAGGATTGGAAGCATTTAAAACTCAGCAAAGCAGGACCAAGAAGTTGATAAAGAAAGATGAGATAGAATTGGCAAGAAACATAAAAACATACAATCAGAGCTTTTATAGGCATGTAAAGAAGATGAAAAATAGTGAAGGTAAATGTGGGTCCTTTCTAAATTCTCCTATTGTTATGTACAATGAGAAATAAGGTAATGGCACATGAACTGAACAACGACTTCATGTGTATCTTCATGGATGAAGACATAAAAAAAGACCAGAGAACCATCGGATACACTGGATAATAAGAATTGCCAAAATAAGTTCAACCAATTTATTTGATCAATACTTATTGATCTGCCTACAAACTGGTAAGCCCCTTTGATCAATATTCCTGAGTTTGAAGGAGGTGGCTTTGATTATTATCATCATCCAAAATTCATTATATTTTGGAATGATTCTTATGGGTTGAAGGGGGAGCAAAAGTGACTCCACTAGTTAAGAAGAGAGTGAAAGAGAAAACGGCCTAATAGTTCAAATATTATTGGCAGGAAAGATGTTGGAATGTATAATGAAGGATGCATTGACGGAGAAGCTTCAGAACAATAGGATAGAGCAGAGTTAGCATGGATGTTGAAAGAAAAATCATATTTGACAAGGAGAGTGCATAGCTGGGAATGTTTATTTTCAGAAGGTTTAGATAAGGTTTCTCATAGGGCAACAAGCAAACAGTTGGAGCTAATAGATTGACACACATTGAGAATTGATTATCGGACAAAAAGGAAAGAGTAAGATAAAATTGCTGTTTGGTTGGCAGGTTGTGGGTGTTGGGATACTGCAGAAACCAATGCTTGTTCTTCAACCATTCATGATCTATATCAGAGATGTGGCTGAAGACACTAGGTACCAAATATCCAATGCAAAACTAGGTTTTATAGGTTTTAAACCAAATCCTGCTAGAAAGCTTCCAAAGCTTGCAGTGGGATTTGCACCAGCTTGAAAAATGGACTGAAAAAATGGCAGATGAAATTTATTATAAATATGAGGTGTTGCACTTGTTGGAAATCACTGTCTTTTTAAAATAATAATTTTTCATAAGATTTTGTACATATTAACAAACTCATACATTTTTCACAATCACTGGCAGAAAGCAGTATAGCAGCTAAACTAACAGTTTATCACCTTTCTCATTTTTCATTGGCTAAGTATTAGCACATTACCCAGGTGATGTAATTATTTTGATTATGTAGCCTATTAATTAATTCATTATCTATTGAATTTTCTTTATCTTATCTATAAAACTGATAGATTTTTCAGAAGCACTTTTGTTTTACAGCCCTTAGCATTAATTACTCTCTTAGCATCATTTTTCAGCTCTTTACTTAGTTTGCTTAGTGTGTATATGTATCTTTGTTTGTAATGTAAAATAAACTGAAATCTCAGAGTTAAGACTGCTTGTCAATTTTGACTCTCAGAAGAGCCCTAATGATCAGGATTAAGCTGAGATCCAACACACCTTGGGAGGACAAACCAGGGTAGGTCATACACAATGAATGGGTGAGTATTGAGTGGCGCAGGAGAACAGAGGGATCTGGAATATCAGATCCACATATTCCTTGAAAGTGGTGTCACAGGTAGATAGGGCTATTAAAACAGATTTTGGTACATTGACCTTCATAAGTATTGAGCACAGGAGTTCGGACGTTACGTTGAAGTTGTGTAAGATGTTGGAAAGGCCTAATTTGTGTCCGGTTTTGGTCACCTGCCTACAGGAAAGATATCAATGGGATTGAAAGAGTACTGAGAAAATTCACAAAGGATGTTGCTGGGACTTGAGGACTCCAGTTACAGGGAAAGGTTCAATAGGTTTGGACTTTATTCCCTGGAGCATAGGAGAACAAGGGGAGATTTGATAGAGGTATGCAAAATTGTGAGGTGTATAGATGGGGTAAATGCAAGCAGGCGTTTTCCGCTGATGTTGGGTAAGATAGAACTAGAGGTTATATGCTAAGTGTGAAAGGTGAAATACTTAGTAGGGACATGAGGGAAAACTTCTTCACTCAGAGGGTGGTCAGAGTGCGTGGAGTGAGCTGGTGCCTGGAAGTTTGATTTCAACCCTAATTTAGGGTAGATTTGGGAAGGTACAAGATTAGGAGGGGTATGGAGGGTCTTAGTTCATGTGCAGGTTGATGGGGGTATGCAGAATGATATTTCTCCATAGTATATTGCATCTGAAATGTTCTTGTCCACTCACTCAACTTGTCTATATTCCTGTGAAGCTTCCTTACATCTTTCCATCTCTTCACAATCCCACTTAGAGTCAAAGAACACTACAGCAGAGAAACAGGTGCTTTGACCCATCTAGTCCATGCTGAGCTATCTATTTTGTACAAAACAAATAAGCAGTGTATTTTTTGTAAAATTGAATGAGATTGAGTAATGTTGTTGCTCAAAGGGATCTTAGTGTACTTGGGCATTGTCATTGAAAACCGAACTGCAGGTACAGAAAGGAATTAGTAAGACATATGGTATATTGGTCTTGTATACACCACAGGGGTAGAGCAAGCCATTCATCATCATTCAAAAACACTACAACTCAAACCATTACAATATTTTAAGTGCACAATGTTGCAGATCCAGTGGCCAGATATAAATGCCAGAAAAATTCTGGAAAGTCTTGCACCACTGCTGGACTTCACAGGGAAACCAGGCAAACATGCTGAACTCTTCTGAATATGGTGAACAATGTTTATGGCTGTGACGTTCTTATGTTTGTTCAGCAAGTGCATTCTGTTAAGGGTCTTTTCAATTTACTGAGTACTATTTAATTGGCTGTATGTTGAAGGAATGTGAACTTTAAGTATATTACTGTAGTCTTCCTGGTGAGAACTACATTATACTGTTAAGGGAACAGAATAACCATAATCGTAAGTTGGCTTGAGAGATTCTTTACTTAGAATGAAATTAGTGACAGAGTAATTTCAACACAACAGCAATCCCTCTTGAGCATGATTAAATGTGTCAATGCAAGCAAAAAGATCCTTATCTTTATTGTCCCCTTATGTGCTTATCTTTGTGGATTCTACAAATGTTCCAAATATTCTACATAAGTCATAGAGTTATAAAGTCATAGAGTTCTACTGCAGGGAAAAGAGGCCCTTTGACCCAACTCATCTTGCAGAGAAAAATGTCCATCTAAGCTGGTTCCAATTTGCCTGCATTTAGCCCATTATTCTCTAAACCCTTTCTACATAGACTTGTCTAAATGTCTTATAAACATTCTAATTAACCCAGCTCCACAGTTTCCCTACCACATCATTCTGTATACCTAAAACTTACTGTGTTAAAAGAAGTTTTCCCTCAGGCCTCTTTTAAAACTTTCTCTTCTTAGCTTAAATCTATGTTGTCTGGTTTTAGACTCCTTCTTTGAAAAATGACTGTGACATCAACTTACCTATTTTATATTTCTTTACGACAGGAGTTCACATCCTGGGGTCCATGAATCCCTTGCTTAACGGTATTGGTCCATGGCATTACAAAAGGTTGGAATCCTCTGCTCTAAGAGATCATCCTATGCTAGCCTATCCAGCCTGTCCTTATAACTCAAACCCTCTAGTCCCAGTAATGTCCTTGTGAATCTTTTTCTGCATCTTTTCTATTTTAATGATATCCTTCCTAGAAACGAGCAATGAGAACTGCACATAGAAACACAGAAACATAGAAAATAGGTGCAGGAGTAGGCCATTCAGCCCTTCCAACCTGCACCGCCATTCAGTATGATTATGACTGATCATCCAACTCAGAACCCTGTACCTGCCTTCTCTCCATACCCCCGATCCCTTTAGCCACAAGGGCCATATCTAACTCCCTCTTAAATATTGCCAATGAACTGGCCTCAACTGTTTCCTGTGAGAGAGAATTCCACATGAAGTTCCATATGTTAAGAAATATCTTGATGAATGTGCCCAGAAAGTTTTACCTGACTATTCATCAATGAAGTCTTGTGGACAATATAATTGAAACTGATCTGACCAATAGGAATCATTGGCTACCACTCAGGAGGTGGAATCCTGGCATTTTTTGAAGCATTGCCAAATCTAGCTCCATTTCTCAGAATGCTAGCAGCCATTTATAATTTGTATATTTCTGGGTTTCTCTGACTCAGTCACACTCTTTGAAGTATTCATCCACTGACATATACAAAAGAATTCTATTGCTAGTGAAATGGCATTATTAGTCTTTGCTGGTATTTTAAGAGTCTTCTGCCTGTTTTGATTCTTACTTTCTTTTGTTTCTTAGTAATACATAATAACCTCACATTCATCCGCGATATAAAAAATGACTTGCTTGTTGTTTGCATATTTTTATGCCTGTAATAATTGTGCTTCTCATTACTGATCATGCCTTGACTTCACCACCAAATTTAGTACCTCCCACCAGTAGAAGTCTGTTCCCGATATTCTATAATTTAAAACATGACATTATAATTGAGAAGCAGCACTTAATTATAAAGTTACAAGAGCAAGTCAGTGGTTGAATGAAAGGGAGGACTTGATTCTTGACAATGGAAAGATTTTCTACTTTCTACAAAGCACAAGTTTTGTTCAGCTCCAAGAGTTCCAAAGTTTTATCTGAATTGAGTTTTTATTGCAGTCCAGAAGGGATGCAATGTTTGTGGTAGTCTTCATGTGCAAACCAGATGGAGAATGGTTCATCAAAGTTCTTCACCAATGATGAGGAGAGATCTCAGCCTGTGGTATTTAGATTGACATTGGTAGCTGTGGCTCAGGTATACAAGGTGAGAAGGCGGGGCAGTGGGACTAAATAGGATAAAATGGATCAGCTCATGATAAAATGGCGGAGCAGACTCAATGGGCCGAATGGCCTACTTCTGCTCCTTTGACTTATGGTCTTATGATCTTATGGTATATAATTTAGGCTGGTACAATGAACCATTGATAACCTTGTGAACAATAGCTGTCACAGCATAGATCCCAGAGTAGCCCCTCTTCCTACTTTCTGCCTTTCTAACTGCTAAAATTGACCCTGTCCTTTATTTATTGTCTTGAAGCTAGTCACCCAGCCATTTTGTTACACGTTTCCTGGTTCTACATGCCCTGATTGTATTTGTATATATTTTATTGATGATTTTTTTTTTTGCAATTCTAGAGTAATTATACTTAAAAAATAAGAGAAAATCTGCAGAAGCTGGAAATTGAAGCAACACACACAATATGCTGGAGGAACTCAGCAGGCCAGGGGGAATATATGGAAAAGAGTACAGTCGACATTTCAGGCTGAACCCCTTCTTCAGGACTGAGGTAAAAAAAGAGGAGTCAGGATAAAAAAGTGGGGGGGAGGGGAGGAAGAACCACAAGGTGATAGGTGAAATTGCAGGGAAGAAGGGGAAGGGGTGAAGTAAAGAGTTGGGAAATTGATTGGTGAAAGAGATACAGAGCTGGAGAAGGGGGAATCTAATAGGAGAGGACAGAAAGCCTTGGGAGAAAGAAAAGGGGGAGGAGCACCAGAAGGAGATGATGGGCAGGTAAGCAGATAAGGTGAGAAGAGGAAACGGGAATGGAGAATGGTGAAGAAGAGGGGGGGTCGTTATCGGGAGTTCGAGAAATCGCTGTTCATGCCATCAGGTTGGAGGCTACCCAGACGGAACATAAGGTTTTGCTCCTCCAACCTGAGTGTGGCCTCATTGCTGCAGTAGAGGAGGCTAGGCTTGACATATCAGAATGGGAATGGGAAGTGGAATTCAAATGGGTGGCCACTGGGAGATCCTACTTTATCTGGAGGACTTTTCTACTTTTAGTCTCCCAAACACTGCTGGCTGAATTATTCTCAGATTGAATAACTTCTTTTATAACTCTACTCGCTACTCCAAACACAATTTTTTGGAGAGGGCAGTGGACCATAGAATAAAGGGAAGAAGGAGGGAACCTGAGGGAGGTAATTTTCAGGACAGGAAAGGAAGAGGGCAGGTCAAAGTTGTTTATGAACTGTTGCGGTGAATAAAGGACATTCATGTCAAATACACTTTTTTCCAATAGAGATATGAGACTGGTTGAGCATTTCCAGCTTTTTCAAGTATTCAAGATTTACGGCATATTGCCTTTGAATTGGTGGTGCTTGATTTGTCCTTTAATAATTCTGTACTAGCTTTCCTTTATTAGCCCATGACTACCCTTATCCTGGTCAGGAGCTGTTGAATTGGACCTACCTTCATAATAAGGTCTTCTTGGTCCAACACCAAAGCACACAGAATGCTGGAAATCTGAAATTGTGATGGATCCACCTTCCAGCTTCCTAACACAGCAAAATTCTTGTTTTCTAGCACAGCAGCATGACCTTTCCAAAGGGTCAGAGATGTTGGTGATAAAGTTAAACTTCTAATAAATATTCTTTGCTCAACTTTTTGTTGCAAACGTGAACCAGTCTCCAATTCTTAATGTAAATTACAAGCAGTGATCGGTTTGAAGGTGGCTGCCCAGATTTTCAACAGTGGTACAAAGCACAGTGTGTTAGCCCACAGTACATGGCTGCCTACTGAGAGGTCTGGTTGCAAAGTGAAGTGACCAGGAATCCTATTGTCTGCATTAGCCAAACGTAAGATAGTACAGTTATGTCTCTTACTACATCACACATGGTTAAAAGTTTGGATGTTTGTGTACCCAGAGGGTCAGACTTCACAGCATTAACTGTGACTGTTTGTAATCTGTTGGCAGAAGCCTTTAAGACCATTTCTGTGAGTTACTTAGTCCCAGCAGATGCAGATAATGTTATCTAGTTGAAAATAGTATAAATATCTGAAGCACTGGGAATTATTAGGAGTGACGTAAAGATAGGATTACAAACAGAAGAACTAGAATTTATTTCTCAACCTTTAGTTTCAGCAACAGATGATTCATCACTCTGCAAAATGCTGAAGGAACTCAGCAGGCCAGGCAGCATCTATGAAAAAAAGTACAGTCGATGTTTCGGGCCGACTGAGTTCCTCCAGCATTTTGTGTGTGTTGCTTGGATTTCCAGCATCTGCAGATTTTCTCCTGTTTTACTCATATCTCTGCAACATTGTATTATTTTTTAATGCATGTATGCATTTCTAAATGACAATAAAAGAGGACTGAGTGTTCTCATAATCTAATCTAATCTAATTGGTAGGTTCTAGTTCATAAGAATTGTACCTGTATTTGGAAATCCTTTGTAGTTTGTAACTCCCTTATAATTCAGAATTCTTTTATAAATTAGAAATTCTCTGTAAGTGTTAAATGTGCGCTAATAACTACTTACCTAAATTAAATGTGTATCATTAAAAATAAAATAAACTACTTTGTTATCTGGAAGTATCTTCTCCTTGGTCGGGAGGGAGACCACCACTCAAGCAATGGGTAATGGCAGCTAAAACCTCACCACACAGACTGGATAGGAGGTAGACGAGTCCTTGAAGAGTAGGCGGATACAGTATAACCTCCCTAAAGTGAGATTATTTCCCTTAGATATCTATATTGGATAGGGCTTAAAATTTTCTAGTTGAATCAATGGAAGACTAAAATTATAGTTTCTTTTTTACTGACATTATTTATACCTTTAGCAAGCTTAAGTATTTTTCACAGTATGTGGTGACCCGTCCCCACTTACTGACAGAAGGTAATATAGCAGGTACTTATGCCTTCTCATTTTTTAATTGACACATTACCCATGTGTTATGATTGCTCAACTGTTGATTGGTTTATTCATATCTAAGGAATTTCTGTTAATCTAAGTACAAAGGGGATAGATTTTTCAAAGGCACCATCAATAGCGCGTGCGGCCTCTCCGGTGATGAATATCTGTCGAGTAGGGGACCGTGCACAATCCTGATTTGATAGAGACAGACGTGAGTGCATAGCGGAACATCTGGAAAACTTCTGAAATGTCTGCTTTGCTACCGCTGCTACTGTGTGTGGTAACCGGAATAAAAGAGGACTGAGTGTTCTCATAATCTAATCTTTTTATTGAATTTATTAAATCTCTTTAATTTCTATCTCTCATCTGCCTCATTACTTTGTATCTTGGTTTGAAATTTAAAATAAACAATTGTGAAAATCAAAGTTTCTTGCTCATTCCTGAACTCCTAAAAGACGCCAGGAATCAAAACTAACTGTGATCGGGCAGGTCTTTGTGGACAAGGAACCCAAAACTATCAAAAAATAATGATATAAGATGATAAACTCAGCAGAACTGAGAACATCTGTGGACAGATTTTCCCTGATATACTTGTTATCTGAATCACTTTCTCCAGTTTTTTAAGATTTTTTTTTGTTAATTTGGTGGCATAAATAGAAATGAATTTTGTTCTGTATATAATGAGAGCCCACCCACATAGTAACTTGAAAATACATCCCTTAATTGTCATCTCCATAGGCAAATAAGTGGAACTTGTCCTTAACTTTCAGCAACAGCATGAGTCACATTAGAGTTGTGCTTTGGATCTTGTATGTGATGGAAACTTCAAGCAAGAAAACCAGGAGCAAAACCATCTTTGGCATACTACCCAATACCTGTATAATATGATCCTGTATCTGCACATAATTTTAAAAGCATTTGACACTTTCCAAACAACTTTCTAAATGGAATTCAAAACAGAACCCAGGAGAATGGGTATTGAAGTATTAAGAATTTATTGAATATACATACAATAATCATGGCTTTGACCAGTGTTTATTGTGTCATGCACAAAAATTGAGCAATGGGATAAAAAGAATCTATCCCTTAAGTCTTTGCAGTTCCGTCATAAATACCATTTAAAAATATTTATTTTACCCATTCTTGTTACTGATATCACCAGACCTGTTTATTCAAGCATTTTCTGATGTTTTTTATTGCTTAAATGTTGCTCTGATGGTCATTTTTATGAGTTTTTGATGCAAGTATTTGCTTAGGTTCTATTCTACCAGTTTCTCTTCTAAGTAGATGTCACATTAGCCACCTCTGTGTACTTTTGTGCATTGTACAGAAATGATGTACTCTTATCCAAAGATAGTGTTGGAAAATTTGCACTAGGAAATGCAGTACACACTCATATTAAGACCATAAGACGTAGGAGCAGAATTAGGCCACTCGGCTCATCGACTCTGCTATGCCATTACATTATGGCTGATTTTTTTTATCCCTCTCAGCCCCACTCTCCTGCCTTTTCCCTGTAACCTTTGACACCCTTATTACATAAGAACCTATCAACCTCTGCCGTGCACACTGATTCCTTGATGCAGTCCTGTAACACTTGATTGATAGGCAATTAAAAAGTAGGGTATTTATTGATTTTATGAAGAAAATACTATTAATATTCAGCTGGTCAGACAGCATCTGTGGAGAGAGAAAAACAAAAGATAATGTAATGCTTCAGATCAAAAGCTAGTTTGGTTTTTCTCTCTACATTTCCTTACTGATTTGCTGAATATTTGTGGTATTTCCTCTAAGTATTTAAATCTGCAGCATCTATGGGCTTTTGTTTGCCTTTAATTGGTATGATCTAATTTTTTTCTGAGCATATTATGGGTTACATCTTTAATAGAACATTAATATGTCTTTGCTGACACAGAAAGATATTTTCTACTTGATTTTCTACAGTATAATGCAACATTCAAAAAGTTCAGAACATTTAAGCACAAAATGGTCACTACAATTTGCCAGCTTCCTGTAGTAGAAAACTACCTCCAGGCTGACACTCTGCTGCAATACTGAAGGAGTGGTGCACTTGTGGAAGGTGTGATAAGGCAAGGAATAAAGACAATATCCAGGCAAGGAGAGCCTGGGGCAGTTGTAGTTACGTGTGACCTTTGAAGTGAGACCGTCAGAGATACCTCTGCTTACTACGGACGAGATAGGTTGGGCTGACTGCGGCAGTGTGCACTATGCAGAGGCCTCTGTAGTGTGACCTTGCCTGAAAGGTTTTCCTAAAACCTAGTGTCCCTTTACACGCAAACATGAGGAATTCTGCAGATGCTGGAAATTCAAGCAACACACTTCGTCAGGGTCTCGGCCTGAAACTTCGACTGTACCTCTTCCTAGGGATGCTGCCTGGCCTGCTGCATTCACCAGCAACTTTGATGTGTGTTGTCCCTTTACACAATGGGAGTGCTGTAGACAGAGGAGATAAGAATAGCAGAATAATCTGAAACATACCCAACAACTAATGCACAATTGACTTTACTAACTTAAAAATATAATCAGCTGTCTGCTTGGAGTTTCCTTACTGATTAGCTCTATTGCCTGTATTGTGAGTGGCAATTGAACCTGTAAGCAAGGAATTCAACATATACAGTTTATCAAATGGTCAATATCTGTAACTGATAAGCCAATTCTGTTTAAAAATGGCAAGTTTTCTGTCCTGGTTCCAGAACAGCGCAGATGACTGGGGCCATTCTGCTTTGCCTGTGCACAAGTAAAATACAAAGAATGCTTGAGTCGTAAGAGGGCATGAGTTATGGGCCCAGTTATGGAATGATCATATTTTATTTATTTTATTATCAGTAATGACACACCCCTGAGACATTAGCCAAACTGTTTAGCTGAGACATTAAACTAGGATTGGACAGTCACAGTCTGGGTTGGGGAGATGATTGCTAGTTTGCAGGATGTGGGTAGTGTGATGAGAATACACATAAATTAAGATGTTAGCTGTCCTGTGTGATCAGCAGTTGGTCTGCCACCTGTCCTCAGGAGAAGGAGAGATAAGGAACACAATGAAGCAGCATTTGGAGATGTTAATGAAGGAGCCATCAGTCTGGGTATTGTCAAGATTGGCTCCCCCTTTGAACCCTGAACTGTTTGAAGTGATGGACAGGCGATACCCCAGCAGGGGGATAAAAAGGGACAGGTTCGCTAAGGCAGGACACACACGACACCACGAGGTAACGAGACCCTGGAAGTGGTGCCCCCCCGCAAGTCGGCGGGAGTCGTTTGGAAGGCTGGTTGCAGAACCAAGCCATAGACGCACAGGGTGGAGAGGTACGATCAGCGGGAACCCGGTGTGTGTCCACCCTTGCTTGGGTGCCAGGTTCACTGCAGAGGATCGACCGCATCTGGAGAAGGGGTCACAGTCGGTGACCTCAGGTGACATCACAAAGGACTCGCCCGAAAGCTGCTTGTGAGCAATATCGCAGGTCTGTGTGTGGAAGCCGTTTTGAATGATCATTCGTTCTTGTTCTCTCTCTCCTTCCCCCACATTGTCCATCGCCATGGCAATGATTACTGCGAACTGAACTAAATTGGACTGAACTTTGCGTCACTTTGAAATTGGTCATTTACCCCTAGACAACGATAGAGCTTGAATGATCCCGTTATCTTAATTCTGTGCACATGTGTGTTTATCATTGCTGAACTGTTGCATTTATTATCCTTTCGATTACTGTGTTGCTTGTTTCTTTAATAAAACCTTCTTAGTTCTAGTAATCCAGACTCCAACTGAGTGATCCATTTCTGCTGGTTTGGCAACCCAGTTACAGGGTACGTAACAGTAGAAAATATAGTTGGACTTGCAGAAAGAATGCCGTTAATTGAAGATAAAGCAATGTTAAACAGATAAGGTGACTGTACTCTAAAGGTGGTTATTGGTTGACTGAGTTTCATTTTTTAAGAATCCTATGATGAATGAAGGGGTTGGCGAATCTATTTTCAAAGTAAGATGAGTGCTGAAGGAACTTTGAGTATCTATTCACACATAGGTACAAACAGGATGGACTCTACACTGATGAGACTAAATAATGACATGTTTGTTTGAATTTAACAACCTTCATTTCTCTTTTAACTCCTGTAGTCAAGGTGTCCATGAGATATCAGAATCAGCAGACAGGTAGCAAGCATATCTGACTTATTGAGTTATCTGATTTTATTTTCAAAAGACATTGGAAATGTTCAAATTGTTGCTGTGAAGTAGCCTATTCATTGGCTTTTCAAGTTGCTGATACTTGTTTGTGATAATGATCAAAATATGAAACAAGAGTGCTCTGACCTAATTAGCTAACAAAGAAATAACCATTTCAAAGACTTTTCAGCAAACAACCCAGGAAAAGACAGTGCAATCAGAGGGAGTGGGTCACATTTGTAATTATTTTTGTGTGTGTATTACAATAAAAGGAAATTTTCAAGGGAACTAGATAGCACTGATTTACAGCAAGAATAGACTGTTCAGAGTTATCTCTGGAGTGAATGATATTGGAAATTGTCTTGACATAGATTAACTTGTATGTGCTTACTATTGAAAGGAAACAGTGCTTGGAAGGGTTTAGCATACTAATATCCTGTACAGTGTCTGTAAGTACAATATACCATTAAAATAATTAACTTTGACTGCTCTGTGAGCTAGGCCAGTCTTCAGCTTCTGGATGTGCCCAGGTTAAATTCAGAATTATAGTTACATAAGGATCACCTGCCCTGAGTTTTACTGAACAACTAAATTTAGTTCTATAATCTTGAGAGTGTGGAAAATCTTCTTGTTCCTTTGTTTCTATTTCTGATTAATTCAGATTAATGCTACTAATTTTAACCTGCTTAAAAATGATTGTCATATAAGGTCATAAAGGTAAGGGTAGGCAATTAATGGAAAAAAGTGAGATATCAAACTTGAGCTCTTGAATTTCTGAAACAGTTTGTTACAACCAACTGATATTTATTGAATCAGTACTTGTTAGGTCTGTTAATAATTCATTTTATATTAATTCCATATCAACAAACCGTTAGAAATAAAATTCAATTCTGACTAGAGAATTATGAAAGGACACATTATTAAAATTGCATAAAAATTACTGCTTTTTATTTGCTGTATTGCATTGGCATATTTTGCTAGTGTTAGGTGATTTTTAACTTTTCTCCAGTTTTCATAACATGAAAGCAAATTCAACTTATTAAAACGATCAGCAGTAAGTCTCATATATCGAAATGTTTTTATTCTGTAGGAATAAAGTCAGTATTTATAAATCATTTCAGAAGCACACAAGTGTGTAGCTCAATGCATGAATAATGAATTGTTTTCAAAATCTTATATTTGACTGCTTTGTTATCACTTATTGTTGCAGAAAATGCCTGAAGCTTTGTAAATTTTGATCCCATTAACTAACTAATTAGATGACATACCCCTCTCTCTTGTTGAGCTGATGCTCCACGGAAAAAACTGAACTTGTCTGTTTAAGCTGTGCTTTAACATCTGGCAATTTTGAAGACTTCTACTAGGGTTGTATTCATTAATCATGAACAATACAAAAACTGTAATAAGGACACATAACTTTGATTTATTAGCTTTCTTAAAATGGTTCTTTCTGACAAAGCAAAGAGGAAACATATCCCTGGGAGTAGAAACATAAAAATATGAAGAAATTAAAGCAAAACTCTTTTGGAAAGCCGGCCAGCGCAGTGTGAGCTGAGGGTCAATGGCTGAGTGGCGTCTGTCTTCATGGCGCAATGCCGGTGCCCACTCCACTCCAGTCTGGTCCCACCAAGGAAGGTACGAATTTACTTTCAGCTGCTGAACCCCAGCGGCTATTTACTGGCAGCTAATAAAACAAGGAATCCAACTAAATACTTTATTAATAACATATTTTTCTGTAAAAATTATTGTAAATGATCACCACAAACAATGAAACAGTGAGCAAAGGTCAGGCCAAGTCGAGGGACGAAGCATAAAGGTGTAAGGTGAAGTCAGGGTGAGGTCGAGGCATGTTTGAGGCTAAGTCAGGGCAAGCAGAGCGGAGGAAACTCTGATTGGAGGAGCGGCAGATCTGAGGTCCGTCCACCTAAACTGAGAGCAAGGTGTGATTGATCTAAGCACTGGGGCTGATTTGGAAAGATTGGGCACGGGCTGGAACATGGCGGTGGGCTCCAGGCCCAGAGTGTATCGATATGACAGGGAACGGGACTTAGAGTGAGGAACAAGCCAATGTTTGGACGATTAAAAGACTGGGCCAGATGGATTGAAAAGGCTGGGTGTCGGGACAAGTGGTGAGGGTGGGGCCAGTTCTGCTCACTGCTCATGGCGTTTACTTTGCTCTGCACTGCACTGAGGCTGAGGCTACTTTCTGCTCTGGCTGCTTCAGGCTCCACGTCTGAGGACTCACTTTCATTCCAAATGCTATTTGCTTACTTTTATTGTTTGCATGATTTGCTTTTTTGTCTCACTGCACATTGGGAGTTTGATAGTCTTCTCTTGGGATCCTTTGTTTTGTGGCTGTCTGTAAGAATTTGAATCTCAAGGTTGTATAATATATACATACTTTGATTTAAAAATGTACTTTGAACTCTGAACTTTGAAGCCAGATTTCTTTCTATTTTTTTTGGAATAAAGGTCAGGAGTTGGGGAAAAGTAAATTTAAAAAAGGTCATTGAACTGAAATATGTTGCCCTCTCCACAATTGCTGATTCTCCTGCTATATTTCCCCAACATTTTCTGTTTTATATTCAACTCATTTCAAGTTTAATTGTCATTCAACCATATATGAATACCGATAAATACGACCAAACGAGACTGTGAGTTCGAGATGCAAAACACTGTACTGGCAGTCACACACAGCACAATGCACACATAGCATTTACAAGGTAGTAAGCATACAAAGATAGAAGTACGATACGGCCCCACAAGAAAGTCCAGATCCATGAATGCTGCAAAAACCTGAAGTTGACCATATTACAACTTGTCCTCTGTCAAGTGAATACTGAGGGGCAATACCATCTTCAGCCTAGATCCTATGCCACACCACCCCACTAGAGCACATTGGCTCTGATGCCTCTCTCCTGGTGGCTCTAAACAGGCGACACCATGCCCCGAGGCCTAGTCCTTGCTATGACCGAGGCCACACAGCTCCCCTGCCGTCCGTCGCTCCTTCCCACCAATAAATCAGTGAATCAAACTTATGGCATTCCTTATTAACAATGTCCAAAGCATCTTGAAATCACAAGAAAAGCAACCAAGACAGTCACTCACTATTGGGCTGTAGACTTCCATCGACGCAGGCAGCAGCACCATGCACAACTCTTTCATTTTCTCCGCCAACGAGCAGCTCGCTGATGGGGTAGACCTACAGTACTTTAAGTTCTTAATCAGCTAGTAGGATCTTGTGATCATAAAAATTAGATTTCAAAAGGACAATATTATCTTTTGTTGACCCCGTAGAAGCTGCTGCAGTGGAATGGGCCACCATCTTACTGGAACTGCTGGTAATATTTTGACTTAATTGTATCATGGTATAAAAAGTCCAAGCATGATTGGGATGTAATTGTATTTGGGGAACAGAAATAGAATGGCTCTGTTCCTGCATTAATATGATGCACCATAAATGCAATCCCAGCATGGCCGCTATCTTGGTAAGAGAAAGAAATTTGACAAAGGAAAGATATGTGGCTTCTGTGTGAGTCCTGACCTAGGAGCATGTGGTTGTCTCTTAATTGGCCCTTCAAAATACTGGAGCAATTTGTGATGAACGTTAGATGCTGGCCTTGTCAGCAATGTCTACATCCAAGGATTTTATTTAATGAGCTAGCTTGAGTGACGTGTTGAAACAACCACAAGTGGACTCTAATTACGTAGACCAACAATTTAGTCAGTGAAAATAAACCACTTACAGTATATTCGCTAACTATGTTAATGAATGCCAGATGATAATTTGTTAATAGTAAATTCTAATCCTGAATCACTATTACTATACCAGAAGTTATTCTTTTGTGATTATTTAACTGTTGTTTATAGGAAGTTATGCATAAATTGGAGGCTTTTATCTACATTACAACAGTGACAATATTTTCAAATTATTTTCCTGCATGTAAAAGTTGCCTTGAGATGCCTTGGGGATCTGAAAGGCACCATCTTCCACAGTAAAAGAATTAATTTAACTGCATAATTGTTAATGAAACTGTTTTAGATTTTCAAATACCGAGCCGGACCAATATTACTGGCATAAATGGTATTAAACTTAAGGTTTATATTGTCATATTTACAATAAGTTCCCAGACTTCTATTAATCCAGTTATACGTGTTTATAATTGATCTTCAAATTTCATACTTCGCCTTGCAGATGTAATAGGAATATTGCTTCATTAGCAATACAGTAGATTACTGTGCTGGGTAATGAATAAAGCATATC
This sequence comes from Mobula birostris, assembly GCF_030028105.1. Classification (NCBI taxonomy): domain Eukaryota; kingdom Metazoa; phylum Chordata; class Chondrichthyes; order Myliobatiformes; family Myliobatidae; genus Mobula; species Mobula birostris. The sequence continues at coordinate 121,389,450 of NC_092373.1, read as the reverse complement.
ATCAGGTTCTGCCAGTAATATCCAGCAAACGTCCCACGCATGGTGACAGGGAGGTAATTTGAATCAGACTCCTTGTAAGCTGAAGGTAAGTGAGGATCCTATTTAACAGAGCTGTTTAATATCTGAAGTAGAGTCATTTGGTCATGATAAAAAAATCCATACGCAAAAATTAGCAGCTGTCAACATGTCTAAATTTGTTATACCAGCTGATCTTCAGGCAATGTTGATAATACTTCTGCGACTGTGAATTGAGTCACCGGTGAAATTGGTAGGAATTTATAGATATTCATCATGACAAGCAAACATCCTCTTGGAGATCCTCTCACTCGAATCTGCTGAACTCAAAATATATACATTCTTTTCCATTTTAGAATAATGATCACAGCGGTTGATTCAATACAATTTTCGTAGCTACAATGATACTCTTCAATATTTTGTGTCTGACAAATTTTTTCATTGAATGACATATTTTCAGTGAGAATGTGTTGTGAAAGGCAATATACCTCTGTAGGTTCAAACATCTTTGCTGGGATAAAGTATCCACACGGATGGTTTAAATGTTTCTGAGAACAGAGAACTTAGTCACTCAAAATTAGTTCTGTGGGGCAGCTTCTCTGAGAACGAAAGTTTTCCAATTATTGATTGATCAAATATCCCTATGACTGTACTTGATAAGCTAAGGATGAAATTTTGTCTGGTTTGACAACCCTCTTTGATTTCTGACAAAAGGGTGCAAAATAACTTAGTTGAAGGTAGCTTGTCAAATGCAGGCCAATTAACATAGCCCCATTGTCTTATTTTGATTGATACATTGAAAATGTCTCATCATCCACATCTCTCAATCAGCCAACCTTCTGCTGTGGGCTAGCATTCTGTGCTCTGTAGACCTTTTGTAATTTCATTTTTACTGCTTGTACTTTCCATTTCTATAGGTTTTATGAAGACTGGTTCTTGTTTGCAGTAACTCCTGCTACTCCCATTCTGTTTGGCACCTTCAACTTCTGCAATGGGTTTATGGGTTTAGAACAAATCCACTTCTAGAATTCGCTTTCAGATTGATCAGTGAAACAGCTACAGTATATGCCTTGATAATTGTAATTGGTTCATTTTTGTCTCATTTACCGTGGTACATCTTAGTTTTCCATGCCATTACCCAGGTCATTACTAATTATAAATACAATGAGGTAGTACAAAGGGAAGACCAATAATAGAATGCAGAATATAATATTACAGTTTAAGTTTTAGATGAAGTGCATGTAGACAATAAGGTAATAATCATCATCAGAATAAATTATTGATAGAGTACTTTTCATACAAAGCAGTCGGAAGTGCTTTATAATGGAATAAAGTGCACATATGGAAATAAAATACAAAGACATGTTCGTTAAAAGCAAGGGACATAGCCTCGAGATTCGGGGGAGTAGATTTAGGATGGAGATGAGGAGGAACCGCTTTTCCCAGAGAGTGGTGAATCTGTGGAATGCTCTGCCCAATGAAGCAGTGGAGGCTACCTCAGTAAATATATTTAAGACAAGGTTGGATAGATTTTTGCATAGTAGGGGAATTAAAGGTTATGGGGAAAAGGCAGGTATGTGGAGATGAGTCCATGGTCAGATCAGCCATGACCTTATTGAATGGCGGAACAGGAGCAAAGGGCCAGATGGCCTACTCCTGCTCCAATTTCTTATGTTCTTAAGGTTAAATAAATAAATAGGTTTTGAGCTGACATTCAAAAGTGTCAACCGAGTCTGCAGCCCTTTCAGTTTTAGCTGTTGAGTTCCACAGTTTAGGAGCGTAATTCAAAAGAGCTGACCTGCTGATTATCTTTTGAGGAAGATTGTTAAAATTTAGGAGAGCGGTGGACGAATCAGAATCAGAATTAGGTTTAATATCACTGGTGTATGTCATGAAATCTGGCAGCAGTACGATGCAATACATGCTAATATAGAAGAAAAAGCTGTAAGTTACAGTAAGTATAGATTATAAAATGCAAGTGATTCTGTGATGTACTGCAGTCCTAGACCATTGACAGTTTTAAAACCAAATAAAAGAACTTTAAGATCAATGCTAAAGGATACTGGAAGCCAACGTAGAGCAGTTAGGATGTGAGTGATATACTCCCTCGTTCTGGCTCAGCAGCCATGTTCTGAATGAGTCCAAGTTTGTCAATGGGTTGCTTGGAAGGCCAGTAAAAATTGCATTGCAGTAATTTACTCTACTCAATATAAAGGCATGAATTTGTATATCAGCATCATTACATGACAGAAATCTATATAGATATAGATATAGTGCAGTACAGGCCCTTCGGCCCACAATGTTGTGCCAACCCTCAAATCCTGCCTCCCATATAACACCCCACCTTAAATTCCTCCATATACCTGTCTAGTAGTCTCTTAAATTTCACTAGTGTATCTGCCTCCACCACTGACTCAGGCAGTGCATTCCACGCACCAACCACTCTCTGAGTAAAAGACCTTCCTCTAATATTCCCCCTTGAACTTCCCACCCCTTACCTTAAAGCCATATCCTCTTGTACTGAGCAGTGGTGCCCTGGGGAAGAGGCGCTGGCTATCCACTCTATCTATTCCTCTTATTATCTTGTACACCTCTATCATGTCTCCTCTCATCCTCCTTCTCTCCAAAGAGTAAAGCCCTAGCTCCCTTAATCTCTGATTATAATGCATACTCTCTAAATCAGGCAGCATCCTGGTAAATCTCCTCTGTATCCTTTCCAATGCTTCGACATCCTTCCAATAGTGAGGCGACCAGAACTGGACACAGTACTCCAAGTGTGGCCTAACCAGAGTTTTATAGAGCTGCATCATTACATCGCGACTCTTAAACTCTATCCCTCAAATTATGAAAGCTAACACCCCATAAGCTTTCTTAACTACCCTATCTACCTGTGAGGCAACTTTCAGGGATCTGTGGACATGTACCCCAAGATCCCTCTGCTCCTCCACACTACCAAGTATCCTGCCATTTACTTTGTACACTGCCTTGGAGTTTCTCCTTCTAAAGTGTACCACCTCACACTTCTCCGCGTTGAACTCCATCTGCCACTTCTCAACCCACTTCTGCATCCTATCAATGACTCTCTGCAATACTTGACAATCCTCTACACTACCTACAACACCACCTACCTTTGTGTTGTCTACAAACTTGCCAACCCACCCTTCTACCCCAACATCCAGGTCGTTAATAAAAATCATGAAAAGTAGAGGACCCAGAACAGATCCTTGTGGGACACCACTAGTCACAATCCTCCAATCTGAAGGTACTCCCTCCACCATGACCTTCTGCCTTCTGCAGGCAAGCCAATTCTGAATCCACCTGGCCAAACTTCCCTGGATCCCATGCCTTCTGACTTTCTGAATAAGCCTACCGTGTGGAAGCTTGTCAAATGCCTTACTAAAATCCATATAGATCACATCCACTGCACTACCCTCATCTATATGCCTGGTCACCTCCTCAAAGAACTCTATCAGGTTTGTTAGACACGATCTGCCCTTCACAAAGCCATGCTGACGGTCCCTGATCAGCCAATGATTCTCTAAATGCCCATAGATCCTATCTCTAAGAATCTTTTCCAACAGCTTTCCCACCACAGATGTAAGGCTCACTGGTCTATAATTACCTAGACTATCCCTACTACCTTTTTTGAACAAGGGGACAACATTCGCCTCCCTCCAGTCCTCCGGTACCATTCCCGTGGACAACGAGGACATAAAGATCCTAGCCAGAGGCTCAGCAATCTCCTCCCTCGCCTTGTGGAACAGCCTGGGGAATATTCCATCAGGCCCCGGGGACTTATCCATCCTAATGTATTTTAACTACTCCAACACCTCCTCTTCCTTAATATCAACATGCTCCAGAACATCAACCTTACTCATATTATCCTCACCATTATCAAGATCCCTCTCATTGGTGAATACCGAAGAGAAGTATTCATTGAGGACCTCGCTCACTTCCACAGCCTCCAGGCACATCTTCCCACCTTTATCTCTAATCGGTCCTATCTTCACTCCTGTCATCCTTTTGTTCTTCACATAATTGAAGAATGCCTTGAGGTTTTCCTTTACCCTACTCGCCAAGGCCTTCTCATGCCCCCTTCTTGCTCTTCTCAGCCCCTTCTTAACCTCCTTTCCTGCTTCCCTATATTCCTCAATAGACCCATCTGATCCTTGCTTCCTAAACCTCATGTATGCTGCCTTCTTCCACCTGACTAGATTTTCCACCTCACTCGTCACTTGGAAACAGACGTACCTCTGCAATATTTCTAAGTGTGGAAATCCTGCTCTTGTCACTTTCTTTACATGGGATTTAAAATCCAAATCGGAATGAAGGATAACACTCGGGTTTGTTACTTCTGAAGAATATGAAAGAACCACGACGAGGTAAACTGTGAGGTCAAGAGTTAATTTTTATTGTGCAAAATGTCCATTTGTTTGTCTTATAACGGTGGGACAGAAGCTCTCCTTATGCCTGGTGGTGCGTGCTTTCAAACTTTTGTTTCTTCTGCCTGATGGAAGGGGGGAGAAGAGAAAATGCCCAGCATGAGAGGAATCAATGATTATGCTGGCTGCTTTCCCAGGGTAGTGCAAATGCAGGCAGTCTCTAGAGAGAAAGCTACACACACAAATTGCTGGAGGAACTCAGCAGGTCAGGCAGCATCCATGGAATTGAATGAACAGTTGACATTTTGGGCCAAAGGCTGGAAAGGAAGGTGGAAGATGCCAGAATAAAAAGGTGGGGGCAGTGAAAGGAGACTAGCTAGAATGTGAGAGGTGAAACCAAGTGAGTAGGAAAGGTCAAGGACTGGAGAAGAAGGAGTTTGATAGGAGAGGAGAGGGGACAATAGGAGAAAGGGAATGAAGAGGGGACGCAGAGGGAAGTGATAGATAGGTGAAAAGGTAAAAGGTCATAGTGGGGAATTGGGGGGGGGGGGCGCTAAAATTTGTTTACAGGAAGGAGAAATTGATATTCATGCCTTCAGGTTGGAGGCTACCCTGATGGAATATAAGGTGTTGCTGCTCCACTCTGAGGGTGGCCTCATATTGGCACATCTTGGATGAATACGTTGGAGAGGGAGTTGGAATTGGAATTAAAATGTTTGGCCACTGGGAAGCCTGCCTGTTTCTTGTAATTGGACTGAGCCGTGTCCACAATCTCTTGTGGTCTTGGGCACAGCAGTTGCATACTGAGTTGCAATGCTACCAGATACTTTGGCCCTTGATTAGAAATTGGTGATAGTGAAATTCACTTGTGCAGGCATGTTTTTCCCACAAGACCATCCAGATTATCTTTGATTAGCACAACCACAATGCAATAATACATGGATTATACATGCTTTATTTTAATTTATAACTGAAATGAAATCATTTGAAAAAATACAAAAGATTGTTTTTAAGATGGAAACTCCCAGCTTCTTACTTCATCCCACTATCCCACCCAGCCACTTTCCCCGCATCTAGTTTCACCTGTCAACTGCCTGTTTCTACTCCTGTGCCCCTCCCCCTTATCTCATTATTCTGGATTCTTTCCCCTTCTTTTCCAATTCTGATGAAGGGTCTTGGCCCAGAATATCAACTCCATAGATGCTGCCTGTCCTGCTGAGTTCCTCCAGTATTTTGTGTGTGTTGCTCTGCATTTCTGGCACCTGCAGAATCTCTTGTGTTTGTAATTTGCTGCTCCACTGAAAGATCTCTTCGAGGCAAGCTTACCCTGAAGAAGTTTAAATCTTCTCTTTGACTGACTTTAGTGAGACCCTCTCTCAGTGCTCCCTCTGTGATCTCTGTTGCCCTGAGTCTTAGCTCTTTACCGACACAATCTATTATCCTCCAGCTCCTCACTTCATCTCTCCTCCCCTATACCTTATTTCACCTATCTCCTGCCATCTTGTATTCCTTCCCCTTCCCTCACGTTCTTATCCTGGCTTCTTGTTCTACCTTTGCAGTGCTGATGAAGGGTTTTGGTCTAAAACATTTATTGTTTATTCTTGTCTATAGATGCTGCCTGACCTGCCGAGTTCCTCCAATATTTTGTGTGTGTTGCCCTGGATTTCTTCTGTTTATGCAAGTTTTGCTGTAACTTGCCCTGATCTAAACATTAAGCAAGCAAGTCGGATAATTTCATATAACCATGAACCTTAAACTCAGTGTCCATGACTCTTGTGCAACAAGGGCAGTTAGAAGTCCAGTGCAGGTACATTAAAATGCAGAATGATTATCAGATATGGTACTGCAGGGAATGTCCTCCATTACAACCCTACATTGACCTCAGTAATAATTAAATTAAAAACAAATGAATGAAATATTCAGTTGATTAGGAAACATTGCACTATAAGAATAAATTTTCAAGACAATGACTTTTAATTGGATCAAAATTCCAACAGTACAGCATTTTACTGTGCTTCTGTCCTCGTTGCGATTTATAAACCTGTTGTGCAACTTCACACTTTAAAGCACCATCATTGTGGTGGAAAGTATAACTATATCTCTGATAGTCAATTTTAATTGCCCCACAATTCCAAAACTTTCATTGGTGTGGGAGCCAATGCTTCATCTACTACCAGCCTCTGCCTTCTGTGGGAAAGTCAGTACGAATCTACACTGTTTTCCTGGATCCCATGCTTCCTGACTTTCTGAATGAGCCTGCCATGGGGAATCTTGTCAAATGTATTAGTAAAATCCATATACATCACATCTACTTCTCCAACTTCATCAATTAGTTTTGTCACTTCCAGGAAGAATTCATGGGGCATGACCTGCCCTCACAAAGCCATGTCGAATATCCCTAATCAGACTATACTTTTCCAAAGACTTGTAATCCTTCCTCTAAGAATCCTCACCGACAGTTTGACCATCACTGACATAAGACTCATTGGTCTATAATTCCCAAGGTATCCTATTACCTTTCTGGAACAAATGAATTCCATTTGCAATCCTCTGATGATCTGCCATTATTTCTATGGCCAGTGAGGATGCAAAGATCATTGCCAACTGTGCAATAATCTCTTCCCTCTCTTTCCGTAGTAACGTGGAGTATACCGCGTCTAGCCCCGGGGACTTACCAATCCTAATGTCTTTCTTACATCAACGTGTTCCAGCATATCAGCCTGTTCTACGCTGACTTCATATTCATTAAGGCCCCTCTCACCAATGAATACTGAAGACAAGTATTCATGAAGGCCCTTCCCCACTCCCACCATCTCCACTTGTGTCCTATTGATCTCTGCCTTGAACAGATTCTCCTAGAGATCAAAGGGAGTACAGATTAACTAATAGCACTACCGCATGAGAGGCTGGGAAGTAGAGGATCACAGAAATTTACCCTGCTTCTTTCTTGTTTACCCATCCCACAAGACGTTTCTCGTCCTTAACTTCAGTCCAAAGTGCACATTTGCAAAGACATTCTTGCACCTAAAAGCAAGGCCATCCACTTAGCAGCTGCAGTCTGTGCTGTCCCTCACCCTCTCTCTATCACCTTATTCCAGCTGGTGGATCCACCATGCGTGCTGCTCTGCTCAGTTTGCTTTCCACATTCCTCATTAGATCAGCTTGCCTATCTCAGTCAGGAAGTCCAGCATTTGCAAGATCCTTTTTCAGCCAGCTCCCTACTGTACAGTCTCTTAATACCCCTGTATTTCAACTTCATAGATTTCTAATCCATCTCCTGCATGTTCCTGCATTATGCCCTGCCATCACTGACCGTCAGTAATAAACCCGCTGCCTGTAACTTCTTGCAGTACTTTTCCATTGTTTGCCTTTTTCTCATGTGTGATGAGGTTCACTCAGGACAGCTTTTATCTCCCTGCTGTAGAATGGCTTGTTTCACCCATCTTTGAGAGTAAAATGATGATACCCTAATGATGGGCTTGTTTTGAACTCTTGTGTGATGGATATTCACTTGCCGGTGGGGGGTGGGGGGAGCGTCTTTTATTTTTTGCCAACTTCAGCTTTCTAAACACAGCAGCTATAAGTTTCTAAAGATCAAGGTGTTGCTTTTGAATAAGTTAGCTTCCAACCAATATTCCTCATTTAGCTGCTTGTTGTAAATGGGAGCTAGATTTCTGTCCTTAATGTGACTGGCAAGCAGTAATCAGTTTAAAGTGACAAGATAGCTTTGCAATCAAGCGTTGTCTACAGAGCAGACCTGCTGACTGCACAGAACCTGGTCGAACTGCTGAAGAGTTGTAGTGTAAGACAATGGGTTATTTAATTTGATTTGTTTCAAACAGACAACACTGGCTAAGTTATTAGTTTAAGGAAGCTTCCAGACCAGATGGATATTATCACTTAGCATATCAATAGCTGATCTGTTAATCGTTGGAAAGTCGTGCACTTATGTAGTCAGTTTTACAGCATTAATTGTGGGCACCTGGGAACTCTGTCTCGAAGAAGCTTTTGTGTTAAAATATATCTGAAATAATGTCACATGTGTGTGAAGTCACTCAAGTGGCAAAAAGGTAGTATAAATGTAGGAAGCAGTCCAGTCTTTTTAGGAATAGTCCAGGAACATCAAGAAACATGTCAGAACCACAGAGTGAAGTAGTATCCAGTCCTCTGCCTTTGATTTCTGCAACGGATGACTGGTTCATCTGCATCGTTGGTATGTCCTTTTAGCTCATAGGAATTGTACCTGTGTTTTTTGGAAATCCGTTGTGCTTTAGAAATAGTTTGTAATTTAGAAGTCTCTTATAAGATAGAGATCCTCTGAGTTTTAACTGTGTTTTAAGAATGTTGTTTTGAATTTAAACATGTATCACTGAAAATAAATGAAGTATTTTTAAACTACTTTGTTAGCTGGAAGTATTTCCTCCTTGGTAGGGAGGGGGAGCCCTGCACGTCAGGGTATTGGCAGATAAAGTTGCTATGCAGCGTAAACAGGGAAGCGAACTAGTCTTATAAGATTGGGTAGTTAGAGAATAACCTCTCTATAGTGAAGGTGCCCATAGTTATTTGTACCAGGTAGGGCGTAAGGTCTTCATCTGAAGTTAGAATTCTGCATTCAGCAAACTGAATACCATCACACTTGCTGCCTGCCTGGTGAAGGAACTTACACAAAATTAGAGTCATACAGTCATAGAAAAGTACAGCACAGAAACAGGTTCTTCGGCCCATCTAGTCTGTGCCAAACTATTTAAACTGCCTACTCCCATCAACCTGCATGAGACCATAGCCCTCCATACCCCTACCATCCATGTATCTATCCAAACTTCTCTTAAATGTTGAAATTGAGCTCACGTGTTCCACTTGCACTGGTAGCTCGTTCCACATTCTCACCACCCTCCGAGTAAAGAAATTTCCCATCAGGTTCCCCTTAAACTTTTCACCTTTCATTCTTAACCCATAACCTCTAGTTGAAGTCTCAGTGGAAAAAGCCTGCTTGCATTTACCCTATCTAGCTATCAGGGAAATTCCAGGAGCTTAATTCATTCATGGAAATATATTAATCTAACTTTTTCCAAACAGGATATTGTAGGATTGGGATGGAAGATCTCAGAAGCCAGTGTTCTAACAACTATATATGTGCTACACTTCAAGACAATAGACATTTCAGTTTAGGGGTACAGGGGTTTTTTATAGAATATGACGAATAAACAGGAATAGGATACTAGGATGGTCAAAGATGGGAGAGTGAAGTGTAGGTTTGTGTGTGTGTGTGTGATTGGGTGAAGGGATTTAGAATGTATGTCTAGTGCACATTCTGGAGCAGAGGGTGGCAGTAATGCACCATTAAGCTGGATGCCAACCACCGTAAAACAAGATACAGACAGACATTTCAGTTTTGAGAAGCTTTGCTTGTAGCTGGTGCATGTTGCAGCCATGTTGTGCTGCTAGCACAAGGAAGGAACAGCTAAAAGGCTAGAAAAGGTCTTAATTAAATGGCTTGAGTGTTACCAGATCTTTGCCTTCCCAGGAAAATGGACAACATTCTGCATTCGGCTGCAGATACAGGAAGTAAGATAGTTGGATCTGATTGATTTATTGTCACTGAATGTCACAGGAGGGTGGATAACCATCTTAAAGTTGGTTAATAGGGAGCACTTGTGTGGTGAGAATGCAGCTTCCCTTTTACCAGCCCAGGTCTCAGTGTCATCTAGGTCTTGCGTCTTGTTGAGGAGTTGAGAATGGAACTGAACACTATGGAATCACCAACAAACCTCACTACTTCTGACCAGAAAGGGACAACGGTTAACAAAGTAGCTGAAGATGCTGGCCTTGACACATTACAGCTGGAAGATTCTGGACAATGACTTGAGGACTTCATTTTGACCTCCAGTAGCCACATCTTTTTAACATTCTCTTTTGTACTCAGCCCTGATCCCTCATTGTATTTAAGTTTTCTCAAATTCATTAATACCAAGTCAAACCAGCCATAATACAGTTCAAATCTCTCTCTGTCCACCCCCCCCCCCCCCACCTCCCAACACCTTCCCCCAGAGCTCCTGGGCCTCTGGTCTCAATTACATCAATACACCTGCTGGTTTCACAAGTGAAATTGAGGTGTGAAGCTCTTGCAGTCTTGTTGGAACCCAAGCTGAGGTTTTTTTCATCACATTATATTAATAATTTGGATGGTGTTTCAGTGCGTTATTGCAAAGTTTTCCTATAGCAATCCAGTCAGTAGAGTAAACATTGACATAATTAGTAATGAGATTCAGAAAGGATAGAAGGATGAAGCGTCCAGCTACAATGCAGGCTAAATTTAATTCAGAGATATGTGAAGTAATAACTTCTGGTGGAAAAATTACAAAAGACAGTATGAATTAAATGAATTCAATATGAATTAATTAGGCAGTCGTGATGAAGCGTCTCAGCCCAAAAAGTAGTCTGTTTGTTCATTTCCATGGAGCATGCCTGACCACCTGACTTCCTGCAGCATCTTGCGTGTGGTGCTCTAGATTTCCAGCATTTGCTGAATCTCTTGTGTTCATGAATTAACTGATACAATTTTAATTAGGGTGCTGGAACAGTGAGACCTGTGGGTGTAATACTCATCTTGGAAGGTGCCAGGACAAGCTGTGAAGGATCTACAAAGGTGCATAGGGATGCTTGAATTTATTAATAGATACTTAGCTTATCCAAGTTATGAAGTAATTTTATTTATTTATTTAGCAATGCAGCGCTGAACAGGTCTTCTGGCCCAACGAGCTGCACTGCCCAGCAACCAAACTATTTAACTCTGGTCGAATCACAGGGCAATTTATAATGACCAATTAACCTACTGACTGATGTGTCTTTGGACTGTAAGGAGGAAACTGGAGCACTTGGAGGAAACCCACTCACTCAAGGGAAATGTACAAACCTGCTCTGGGCTACAACATTCACCACCTCCCTCAACTCCATTCAGGGCCCCAAACAGTCCTCCCAGCTGAGACAACACTTCTGCAAATCTGCTGAGATCTTCTATTACCTCTGGTGCTCCTGATGCTGTCTTCTCTACATTGATGTGATCCATCATAAATTGGGGGACTGCTTCTTCAAACACCTCTGCTCCATCTGCCAAACGTGGAACTTCCTGGTGGCCAAATATTTTAATTCCAATGCCCATTCTGACATGTCGGTCCAATTCCTTCTCTTGTTCCGAGATGAGATCACCCTCGGCGGGGGTGGGGGGGGGTGGGGGAGAGTAACATCTTGTATTACGTCTGGGTAGCCTTCAGCCTGATGGCATGAATATTGATTTCTCCTTCTGGTTAAAAAAAATTCCCTCCCTCTCCCATCTTCTTCTGTTGCACACTCTGGCCTCTTACATCTTTTCACCTGTCTGTCACCTTCCCCTCGGTCGCCCCTCCTTCCCTTTCTCCTCTAGTCCACTGTCCTCTCCATTCCTTTACCTTTTCAACCCACTTGGCTTCACCTATCACCTTCTAGCTATCCTCCTTCCCCTCCTTTCACCTTTCTATTCTGGCATCTCCCCCCTTCCTTTCCTGTCCTGATGAAGGGACTCAGCTGGAAACGTCAACTGTTTATTCATTTCCATGGATACTGTCTGGCCTGCTGAGTTCCTCCAGCATTTTGTGTGTGTTTCTTCAGATGGAATCAGATCTGAACTCTGAACTCTGGAAAACCCCAGGCTGTAATGGTGTCACACTAGCCACTACTCTACTGTGACACCCCATGGTCCATTCCCTACGTATTCATCTGTCCGTCTAGCAGCCTCTTAAACTCCACTCTCCCACCTGGTTCCACCACTTCCCCTAGCAGCACATTCTAGCTCTGCCAAACCTTCATAAATCACTACCACTATCAAGTCTCTTGAAATTTTTGTATTTCATTGACTATGTTTTTAACGTTTGTGCTTTTGTGCCTAGAAGATGAAAATCTCGCAAGAGTGTAACACAGTTCAAGATGATAAACCATAGAATCCTGTGCATATGATTTAAGAAGAGGCTGTGTTGGATGAATGTGTGTGTAGGCTGGTGAAGAAATACACATCCAGGTTAGAGACGAGGAAGATACAAAGACTAGGGCTTGTGGTTGTGCAGGGCTTGTGGGAGTGAAAACCGGAATGCTGTCTTATCTCATTTCCTCACCACCATCTGCAGGACTTGCATACCATTGGAACCCTCAAACATCCTCTACTTCCTAACCAATATTACAGTGTTGATATCCATCCACAGAACTATTTCACTCCTGTACACCCCGCTCACTTCCTGCTCCTTTGTGCAGGATCGAGCAACCAGCTGCTATCCCCAGTTAGCTCTCTGAAGACGAGTTCATTCAGGCTGCATGAGAGAGAGAGAGAGAGAGAGAGAGAGGTGCTGCTGAGCAAAGGGGGTTGGGAAATGGAGGGGTGGATTGGAAAGAGGGTTGTGGGATTGAGGACATCTCAGGAGAGACCGTGAGGGATGGTAGATATCTGGGAGGGAAGAGAGAGTTGGAGGGAGCTGTGGGAAGGAGAGAAAAGTGAATATGATTGAGAAATTTGTGTGGGCATACATAAAAGGGACTGGGAAGAGGAGTAAGGAAGAGAGATGGTGGAGCGAGAGAGAGAATGGTCTGGGAGAGAACGTGAGTTTAAGTGTTCAATTCTGATAATCAAATGAATTGGTGAAAGCTCCTTACATCAGGTTGTAATATAAGGAATGTGTTGCTGAACAAGCATATAGTGAGGCATTGTTCTGCAGATTTTGAACTGCAAACTTCAACTTGTTGAAGTTTGTTATTTTCCCTTAATTCTTTTTTATGAGCTGATATTTCAGGACTTTCATTTCAAATCAACAGAAAATTTCTTTCTTAAGGTTGGAAGTGATTCTGAAGGACTTTGTAGTGTTGTACACTAGTTGGTGTCAAGGGTTGACAGTATGAATGGAGTTACAATTTTGGGCTTCACATGGTTTTCGACAGTGTGTTAAGAAGGTTTACTATAATGGCATTAGAAAAGAATGAAATGGACATCTGGTGAAATCAGATTCAATCATGTATTACAAAACAGAATTTGATTAATATTTAAAACACAAGAGATTCAGCGGACGCTAGAAATCCAGAGTAAAACACATAAAATGCTGGAGGAATTCAGCAGGTCGGGCAGCATCTATGGAAATGAGCAAACAGCCAGCATTTCAGACTGAGACCCTTCATCAGGACAGAAAAGGAAGGGAGAAAGGTGACAGAATAAAAAGCTGGGTGGAGGGGAAGGAGGACAAGTTAGAAGGAGATAGGTGAAGCCAGGTGATAGGTGTGGGGCGGGGGAGGAATGAAGTAAAAATCTGGGAAGTGATAGGTGGAAAATACGAAGGGCTGGAAAAGAAGAAATCTGTTAGGAGAGGAGAGTGGACCACGGGAGAAAGGGAAGGAGGAGAGGCACCGGGGAGCGGTGATAGGGAGGTGAGGAGAAGAGGTAAAAGGCCAGAGAGGGTTATAAAAGAAGGAGGGGGGAAAAATTACTGGAAGAAATCGATGTTTATGTCTAGAGGGAAAATGAGGTGTTGCTCCTCCATCCTAAGAGTGGCTTCATCATGGAATAATATTTTATAGGGAAATGCCTACAGGGCATAGGTAAATGACAATGAAATGGGACTCTCAAACACGAGGAAGTCTGCAGATGCTGGAGATCCAGAGCAGAACACACAAAATGCAGGAGGAACTCAGCAGGTCAGGCAGCAGTTATGGAAAGCAAAAAATAGCTGACGTTTCTGGCTGAGACCTTTCATCAGGGCTGGAAAGGAAGGGGAGAGGTCAGAGTAAGAAGGTGGGGGGAGGGAGAAAAACGTACAAAGTGGTAGGTGAAACTGGGAGAGGGGAAGGGGGTGAAGAAAAGAGCTGGAAAGTTGATTGGTGGAAGAGATAAAGGGTGGAAGAGGGGGAATCTGATAGGGAAGGATAGAAGACCATGGAAGAAAGAGAAGGGGGAGGAGCACCAAAGGGAGGTGATTGGCAGGTTAGATGATATGGTGACAGAGGGGGATGAGAATGGGGAATGGTGAAGGGAGCTGGGGGGACATTTACCAGAAGTTTGAGCAATCAATGTTCATACCATCAGGTTGTAGGCTACCCATACAGAATATAAGGTGTTATTCCTCCAACCTGAGTGTGGCTTCATCATGGTAGTAGAGGAGGCTATGGACTACTATGCTGGAATGGGATCCTGAATGGTAGTGAGGGAGGAGGTGTGGGGGCAATTGCAGCACTTGTTCCATTTTCAAGGATAATTACCAGGAGGAAGATCAGTGGGGAGGGATAGTTGGACAAAGGAGTTGTGTAGTGAGTAATCCCTGCAGAAATTAGTTGCGGGGGGTGGTGGGAGATTTGCTTGGTGGTGAATCCCAGTGGAGATGGTGCAAGTGAAGGAGAATTATGTGTTGGATGCAGAGGCTAGTGGGGTGGTAGGTGAAGACAAGAGGAACCATATCCCTAGTGTGGCAGCAGGACGGTAGGGTGAGGACAGATGGGTGTGAAATGGAAGAGATGCAGGTGAGGGCAGTGTGTTGATGGTGGAGGAAGGAAAGCCCTTTTCTTTGAAGAAGGAGGATATCTCCTTCATTCTGAATGAAAAGCCTCATCCTGAAAACAGATGCGGCAAAGACAGAGGAATTGAGAGGAGTGGGTGGCATTTTTACAAGTGACAGGGTAGGAAGAAGTATAGTCCAGGTAGCTGTGACAATCAGTGGGTTCATAAGAGATATTAGTAGATAGACTCTCTCCAGAGATGGAAACAGAGAGATTGAGAAAAGGGACGGAGGTGTTGGAAATGGACCAAGTAAATTTGAAGACAGGGTGGAAGCTGGGGTCAAAGTTGATGAAGACAACAAGCTCAGCCTGGGTGCTGGAAGCAGCACCAATGCAGTTGTTGATGTATCATAGGAAGAGTTTGGGAGTGATGCCGGTGTAGGCTTGCAACATAGCCAACAGAAAGGCAGGTGTAGCTGGGAGCCGTGCGAGTGCCCATGGCTACCCCTTTTATTTGAAGGAAGTGGGAGGAGCTGAAGGAGAAATTATTGAGGGAGAGGACCAGTTCTGCCAGATGGCGAAGAGTGGTGATGGAGGGAAACTGGTTGGGTCTGTTGTCCAGAAAGAAACAGAGAGCTTTAAAGCTCTCGTGATAGGGAATGGAGGTATGGAGACTGGACATCCATTGTGAAATTGAGGTGATCAGGGCCAGGGAACTTGAAGTCATTGAAAAGATCATGAGTGTGTTAAATTTTACTGATGCAGGTAGGAAGAGAATGAACCAGGAGAATTAAACAGAGTTGAGGAATGCAGATATAAGCTCAGTGGGGCAGGAACAAGCAGAAACAATGGACATGCAGGTTTATGGATCTTGGGTAGGAGATAGAAGTGGGAAGTGTGGGGTCAGGGAACTATGAGGTTGGTGGCAATGTGTGGGAGATCTCCTACAATTTGCCTACCAACACAACCGATTTCATCTGGAGAAGAAAGATGCTTATGTGAGAATGCTGCTCTTGGATTATAGTTCAGAATTCAACACTATAATTCCCTCCAGGCTCGACGAGAAGCTCAGAGACCTTGGCCTTCACCGTGCCTTGTGTAGCTGAATCCTGGACTTCCTGTCAGATTGCCGGCAGGTGGTAAGAGTGGGCTCCCTCACCTCTGCCCGCCTTATCCTCAACACAGGTGCCCCTCAGGGCTGTGTACTAAGCCACCTCCTTTACTCTCTGTATACCCATGACTGTGTCACCACCCACAGCTCCAATCTGATAATTAAATTTGCTGATGACACTACACTGATTGGCCTAATCTTAAATAATAAGGAGGCAGCCTACAAAGAAGTCATCACCCTGACACAGTGGTGTCAAGAAAACAGCCTTTCCCTCAATGTTGCAAAAACAAATGAGCTGGTTGTGGACTACAGGAAGAATGAAGACAGGCTAGCCCCTATTGATATCAATGGATCTGGGGTTGAGAGGGTGAACAGCTTTAAGTTCCTCGGCATAAACATCACCGAAGATCTCATCTCAAGAGGCGCCGTGTGTGGTGAAAAAGGCACACCAATGCTTCTTTTACCTCAGACGGTTGAGGAAGTTTGGTGTGGGCCCCCAGATCCTAAGAACTTTCTATAGGGGCACAATTGAGAGCATCCTAACTGGCTGCATCACTGCCTGGTATGGGAACTGTACTTTCCTCTATCGCAGCACTCTGCAGAGAATGGTGCGGACAGCCCAGCCCAGACGAGTGCGTAAAAAGGGCCCAAAGGATCATTGGGGACCTGAGTCGCCCCAACCACAAACTGTTCCAGCTGCTGCCATCCAGGAAACGGTACCACAGCATAAAAGCCAGGACCAACGGGCTCTGGGACAGCTTCTTCCACCAGGCCACCCGAGTTGACACAACTGTATTTCTATGTTATATTGACTGTCCTGTTGTACATACTATTTATTATAAATTACTATAAATTGCACATTGCACATTGCACATTTAGACGGAGACGTAACGTGAAGATTTTTACTCCCTATATATATGAAAGATGTAAATAATAAAGTCAATTCAATTCAGTTGATAAGGTTGTTGATGGCGCAGAGGACAATGGCCTGGTGCTCCTCAGTGGGGTCTGTTTGAGGTGTCTGACAGTTGTTGCCTGGCCTCAGCAAGGTAGAGGACAGTCCGCCAGAATACTACTGCAACCCCTTTATCTACGGGTTTGATGGTGATGGGAAAAAAAGGAAATGAGGTTAACAGGATAGTTCAGATGGATTTACATTGTACTGTCAATGACCAAGTAGCCAGTCTATTATCTATTGATTCTTTGCACAATAGTAACTAAGCAGAACACCAATTATCTGTCCAGATTCTTCATAAATATAGGGTCCTTATATCAAGACATGTTATACATTCGCATTATCAAACTTACTTATCATTGCAATTAAGTCACAAAATTACTCTTGTGAGAGTACAAAGTGTGAGGACCTTCCTTGTGTTGCAGTGGGCAGTAAATTCTGATATATGGAAAGTAGGTGTCATCCAGTGTGCTGGATAAGAACATAAGAAATGGGATGTGCCAGCATTGCCAACATCAAGCTCCAGGCAGTCATCAATTACACTAGTGCCCTTAAGAGCTCCCCTCAAATGTCCAGAACTCATCATCAGCAGGGTAGCTTCTCAATTTCTAGTAGTCTTCAATTCAGAATTTTCTCATGTTCTATGCTGTGCCTTCGCGAGAGCCGACACAATCCCTTATCCGAGCAACTCAGCTCTACCAGCAATCCTTTTAGTGGAATGCATTCCCCTCAGCAATGGATCTTTGATGACAAGGGTTAACCTTTGTCACATCTTGTGACATTCTTGCGCATTTTCATCATTCCTGTGGAGCGTTGCCATGACAACTATAGTACAAACTGGAGAGCAGTGGAGAATTTGATCGGTCTGCTGGAGAAGAGATTCCACTTTATGTACAGTGTCAGCTCGGGTGTACTACAACATATACCAAGCAGTGTGAGAGGACTTTGTGGCTGTCCCCACAGCTCTATTACTTGGTCAACTCGAGGGAACAATTCATGCCTGAAGAAGACTAGTCAGGTGCCCATGAGACACAACGTGATGAGCATGAGGAAAAGAACAAAACCAACAGAAATTAGACCTGCTAGAGGGCAGGATCCTTTAGTAGATGTTACATTTTACTGTGCAACCTTTACTTATATTCTTTAGTTTATCAGAGAATGCTGTATGAGGTCTTTGAAAAGCACATTGAAGATAGGGAAGAATTCTGAGAGGGTAATTGATTTTAGCTGAGGGGTCATACCCACCTGTGGCCTGATCTCAATTGTGAGTCAGGCAACAGCCTCTTTATTTCACATTCATGAAGGCTGAGGCACTCTTTATCATTTGAAACATCTTTCAGCACCTTGCAACCACACAGTGCTTCCTGGCCACTTGACCCCAGCTTGGTCATGGAAACCCCCTGAATGTAGACCGCATCTGAGTCCTGTGCTATAGGGCTGCTACTTGTCCCAGTAGATATGTCAATTGCTCTGATGAGCTACTCCATCAGATTCCCATGGTCTCATGCTGGACTCCATCTTGGCATTGCCTGGTGTCTGT
Source organism: Mobula birostris (assembly GCF_030028105.1). Lineage (NCBI taxonomy): Eukaryota > Metazoa > Chordata > Chondrichthyes > Myliobatiformes > Myliobatidae > Mobula > Mobula birostris. Next base: position 121,370,947 of record NC_092373.1, on the reverse strand, counting down.
GCCTGTGTCACGTGTCCCTTTAAGCTAATGTTCTCACCACTCATGGTTCTAGTCTCTGGAGTCGGTGCCGTGCTGCAGTAGAGTATCAGTTGTCATGGTGCATTATCATCCTCTTTCTCCTCCTCCTCTTACTCCCCTTTCTTCTTCACCTCCACTTCCTCCTCCTCTGACTCTTCTTCATCATCATTGTTATCATTATCATCTGTCTCACCCTTCCCACATACTCTTCAATGTTCTCCTGATCTGTGGCCTGGTGTTGTGATGAGTAGGAAATAGGTCCTCTCTTCATACTCTGCAGACGAGAAAGAACAGAGATGCCCATATCAGTTGGGACCAATTTACTTTGACAAGAACAGACCGGAACACATGGTGAGTAAAATGTACACTTGATCAAAAGACAATCATCACGAAGCATTTACCTTGCAGATTTCATGCAGTCTCTTGTCAGGTGGCATGAGCCTTTTTAGCCCTTCAGTGGAAGAGGAGGTGAGCCCTCTCCTCCTGTCTGGTGAGGTACTGCACTCATGTGCCTCCTTCCCTCCATTCAGGGTGGTCTCCTTCTTATTCCTTCCATTAAGTCTTAATTAAAAGTGATGTCTGACACCGAATAGTCTTTTCTTTGTCCTTCATTTAGAACCACCCTCTATATATGGGTAGGTTGAGGGGGACAAATATCTACAATGGAATGGAGGTTGGGGGATATATATGTGAGGGTATGCATGCATTTGTGTGTGTTTGTGTGGGTGTATGTGTGGGTGAAAGAGCAATAGACAATAGACAATAGGTGCAGGAGTAGGCCATTCGGACCTTCGAGCCAGCACCACCATTCACTGTGATCATGGCTGATCATCCACAATCAGTATCCAGTTCCTGCCTTATCCCCGTAACCTTTGATTCCGCTATCTTTAAGAGCTCTATCCATTTCTTTCTTGAAAGCATCCAGAGACTTGGCCTCCACAGCCTTCTGGGGCAGAGCATTCCATATATCCACCACTCCGTTCTAAATGGCCTACCCCTTATTCATAGACTGTGTCCTCTGGTTCTGGACTCACCCATCAGCGGGAACATGCTTCCTGCCTCCAGCAAAAGAGAGTGCATATAGTATTGGAAACATCAGTGGGGAGCTAGAGGATTGGGAAACTTTTAAAAACCAACAGAAGGTAAATAAAAAACCCATAGGGAGTCGAAAGATGAAATATGAAGGTAAGCTAGACAATAATATAAAGAAGGTTATAAAATGCTTTTTCTGATATATAAAGAGTAAAAGAGAGGCAAGAGTGGATATTGAGCAGCCGGAAAGTGATGCTGAGGTGGTGATGATAAAAGACAAAGAAATGGTGGACAAACTTATTAAGTTTTTTGCATCAGTTTTCACTGTGGAAGACACTAGAAGTATGACAGAAATCGGAGAGTGTCATGGGTCAGAAGTGAGTGTCATTGCTTTTTCTGAGAAGAAGGTCCCTGGGAAACTGAAATGTCTGAAGCTGGATAGTCACCTGGACCAAATGGACTACACCTCAACATTCTAAAAGAGGTAGCTGAAGAGATAGTGGAGGCATTAGTAATGATCTTTCAAGAATTACTAGATTCTGGAATTTTTCTGGTGGACTGGAAAATTGCAAATGCCCACTCCACATTTTCAGAAGGAAAATTGCAAGTGTCTCCACTCTTTCAGCTCTGACCAGCAACCAATCCGATATCAGAAGTTTGAGAGGAAGGGATTTCACTCAGGTCCACAGACTGAGTAGAAAAATGCAGCAGCAACATGTGGAAATTTATTTGGAGCTCTGACCGATGACCAATTAACATTTGGGATTCATTAGCAAGACCAGGTTAAAGGAAGGCAAGAACAAACACAATGGCCATCGTTGGAGTGGCCCGAGTTGGAATCATGAGGCTTTAGCTCCTCGAGGCTTCAGTCGGAAAAGGCAAAACAGAAAAGCTGTAGATAAAGTTTTTTTTTCTCTTCTTTACACTTGCACAATTAAGACAGTAGGAATGCCAGGCAGGATAGTTGAATGCTCCTCTTGCAGAATGTGGGAAGGCAGGGAGACGTCCAGTGTCCCTGACAACTACAACTGCGAGAAGTGCATCCAGCTGCAGCTTCTATCAATCTGTGCTAAGGAATTGAAACTGGAAATGGGTGAACTTCAGGTCATTCAGGAGGCTGAAGGGGTGATTAATGGGACATATAGAGAGGTAGTTACACCCAAAGTGCAGGACACAGGAAACTGGGTGACAGTCAGGAAGGGGAAAGGGTTTAAGGAGTCAGTGCAGAGTACCTCTGTGGCCGTTCTCCTCAAAAACAGGTCTCAAACTTCCACTAATGCCCCACCTCCCCCTCGTACCCCATCCATTATTTATTTATTTATATACACACACATTCTTTTTCACTCTTTTTTTTCTCCCTCTGTCCCTCTCACTATACCCCTTGCCCATCCTCTGGGTTTCCCCCCCCCCTTTCTTTCTCCCTGGGCCTCCTGTCCCCTGATCCTCTCATATCCCTTTTGCCAATCACCTGTCCAGCTCTTGGCTCCATCCCTCCCCCTCCTGTCTTCTCTTATCATTTTGGATCTCCCCCTCCCCCTCCGACGTTCAAATCTCTTACTAGCTCTTCTTTCAGTTAGTCCTGACGAAAGGTCTTGGCGCAAAACGTCGACTGCACCTCTTCCTAGAGATGCTGCCTGGCCTGCTGTGTTCACCAGCAACTTTGATGTGTGTTGCTTGAAATTCCAGCACCTGCAGATTTCCTCGTGTTTACACCACTTTGGATACTGTTGCTGGGTTTGACCTAACAGAGGAAACTCACAGCAGTCAGGTCTCTGGCACTGAGTCTGCCTCTGTGCCTCAGAGGGTAGGAGAGAGAAGAGGTATGCAGTGGTGATAGGGGATTCATCTGTTAGGAGAATGGACAGGAGGTTCTGTGGGCGAGAGCAAGATTCCTAGATGGGGTGTTGCCTCCCAGGTGCCAGAGTCCAGCACATGTCAGATCAAGTCCTCAGCATTCTTAAGTGGGAGGGTGAAGAGCTAGAGGTCGGGGTCCATGTAAGTACCAATGACATGGGTAGGGTGAGTGATGAGGTTCTGCATCGAGAGTTCAGGGAATTAGGGACTAAGTTAAAGAGCAGGAACTTCAGGGTTGTGATCATAGGATTGCTTCCCTTGCCTTGTGCTAGTGAGGCCAGAACTAGGGAGATTATAATTTAATAAGTGGCCAAGGAGTGGTGTAGGAGGGAGGGCATAAGAATTTCGGATTATTGTTCTCTCTTCCAGGGATGGTTTGCATATGAACTGGAGTGGACTAATATTCTAGCAGGAAGGTTTGCTGGTGTTGCACAGTGGCGTGGGAAGAAAAGTGTCAGAACAGTTAGTGGAGAGGTGTGGAGGTAGATATTGGTAAAACCTCAGACAAAGTCAGGAATCAAATTTAATGCAGGCAAGTGTGAGGTTTTGTACTTTGGTAGGACCAAGCAGAGTAGGTCTTACACAGTGGATGGTAGGGCACTGAAGAGTGTGGTAGAACAAAGGCAGCTGGGAATACGGGTCGATTATTCATTAAAAGTGGCATCACAGGTAGATGGGGTCATAAAGACAGCTTATGGCACCTTGACCTTCATAAATCAAGGCACTGTGTTGTGTTGAAGTTGTATAAGACATTGGTGAGGCTTAATTTGGAGTTTTAGTCACCTACCTACAAGAAAGATGTAAACAAGGTTGAAGGAGTACAGAGAAATTTTACAAGAATATTGCCGGGGCTGGAGGACCTGACTTATAAGGAAAAGTTGAATAGGTTCGGACTGTATCCTTGAGAACGTTGAAGGTTGAGAGGAGATTTAAAGGAGGTATACAAAATTATGAGGGGTACAGATTGGATAAATGTAAGTAGGCTTTTTCCACTGAAGTCGGGTAGGGCTACATCCAGAGGTTATGGGTTAAGGGTGAAAAGTGAGAAATTTAACGGGAACATGAGGGAAAAACTTCTTCACTCAGAGGGTTGTGAGAGTGTGGAATGAGTTGCCAGGCAAGTGGTGCATGCAAGCTCAATTTCAATGTTTTAGAGAAGCTTGGATAGGTACATGGATGGTAGGGGTATGGAGGACTATGATCCCAGTGCAGGTCGATGGGAGTAGGCAGTTTAAATGGCATGGCACAGACTAGAGGAGCTGACTTTTGTGCTGCACTTCGCTATGACTCTCAGTTACTCTTGGACATCTTGAAAACTACAAAAGCTTTGCAACCCACCTCCCAAAGAAATACAAATTTATCGTAGGTCAGCAGAGAAGGTTAGTGACCATGCGCTACTCTGTAAGACCTGACATTCCATCAATACCTTTCTGAATCATGAGCAGAAGTACATTTCTGTGTTGACTAATGTAAGCTCGATTTCAATGTTTTCGAGAAGTTTGGCCTGGACTAGATGGGCCAAAGTGCCTGTTTCTGGTTGTCCTTCTCTATGACTCTAAGGGAAGGAGGCAGAAGAAAGGAAATTATAGGCCTGTTAGCTCGACTTCAGTGGTTGGAAAGCTGTTGGTGTCTATTATTAAGAATGAGGTTTCAGGGTACTTGGAAGCACATGATAAAATATACCAAAGTCAGCATGGTTTCCTTATGGGGAAATAATGCCTGACAAAACTGTTGGAATTCTTTGAGGGAAAAACAAGCAGGATAGACAAAGAAAAGTCAGTGGATGTTGTTTATTTGGATTTTCAGAAGGCCTTTGACAAGGAGTTGTAAATGAGGCTGCTAACAAGATAAGAGCCCATGGTATTACAGGAAAGGTACTGGCATGGATAGAAGATTGTCTACTGGGCAGGAGGCAAAGGTTTTGACTAAAGAGAGCCTTTTTCTGATTGACTGTCATTGACTAGTGATGTGCTACAGGAGTCTTGTTTGAGACCAAATCTTTTATACCATTGATTTGGATGAAGGAATTGATAGCTTTGTTGCCAAGTTTGTGGATGATACAAAGACTGGTGGAGGGACCAATAGTGTTAAGGAAGCAGATTGTCTGTGGAAGGACTTAGACAGACTGGGAGAATGCGTAAGTAAGTGGTAGATGGAATATAGTTCAGGGACGTGCATGGTCATGCACTTTGGAAGAAGGAATAAGGATGTGCACCATTTTCTAAATGGTGAGAAAATTCAAAAATCAGAGGTGCGAAGGGACTTGTGAGTACTCCCTAAAGTTTAACTCGCAGGTTGAGTCAGGGATAAGGAAGGCAAATAGAATGTTTGCATTCATTTCAAGAGGACGAGAATATAAAAGCAAGGATGTAATGTTAAGGCTTTATGAGGCTTTGGTCGGACCGCATTTGGAGTATTGTGAGCAGTTTTGGGCCCCGGATCTAAGAAAAGATGTGCAGCCATTGGAGAGTCCAGAGGAAGCTCACACAAATGAAACATTTAACTTATGAGAAGTATTCGATGGTTCTGGGCCTGTACCTGCTGGAGTTTAGAAGAATGGGAGGGGGGGAATCTCATTGAAACCTAAAGAATACTGAAAGGCCCAGATAGTGTGGAAGTGGTGAGGATGTTTCCTATAGTGGATGAATAGTAGGACCAGAGGGCCCAGCCTCAGAATTGAGGGATGTGCATTTAGAACGGAGGTAAATCTGTGGAAATCATTGCCACAGGCAGCTGTGCAGGCCAGTTCATTGGCTATATTTAAGGTGGAGATTGATCAGTTGTTGATCAATCAGGGAGTTAAAAGTTACAGGGAGAAGGCCGGAGAATGGGACTGAGAGGGATAATAAATCAGCTAAGATGGAATGGCAGAGCAGATTCAATGGTTTGAATGGCTTAATTCTGCTCTTATGTTGTATGGTCTTATTAACAGGCTGTTTTAGAACTTCCAGTTTTTATTTTAGATTCACAGTGTCCATACGTTTTTTCTTTCTGCTTTTTAACCTTTTACTGATGGTGCAAGAGGTAAACAATTCATTTTTTACCCAGCCAGCAATAAGGCTGGAGTCAGTCTTTGGAAAGATTACAAAAAGGCATAGATATAAAAAAAACAACCCAATTTCAGAAACTCAATGAAGTTGTACATTGCAAGTCTAACTTCATATTATTAACCTTCACAGGAGAAGAAAGTAATCACACCATGATTATCTAAACTAGCAGGTCATATTGCCTCCACAATCATATAAAATATTATACGCAAAATGACATATTTTGGTTGCTTCTCGGTCTTTACATATTCACTAAAACATACATTTTTGATCGACCAGAAACAGGCAATTAGTGTTAATGAAAACAGCTGGGCTATGCAACTTTTAACATATGACCCTAAGCTAGAGTTTTACAATTACAAACATGATATTATAATTAAAATTTATAAGAAAACACTAGGATAGCTAATACAAAATATTTCAGGATAAACAAAATGTTATGTGTAGTTGGAAAAGTGATTGTCGCTAATCTGCTTATTATCATGGATCAATGCGTTTCCCCCATTAACAACATGAGACCAATTAAACAAAAATTATTTCAGTGAAGAATATTATAGTTTATGAGGTGCTTAAAAAATGCTTGCTTTTAATTGTTGAATATTTTAGCACTTTGCACATCATGATTGTGGCAAATTCTGCAGTGAAGCTTCATTTGCTTTGAGCAAAATGTATTTTTGGAATGTATATCTCAGATGATATATGTCCTTTTTTGATTTTGATGGATGACTGTGGTGGGAATATGAGACAGTTTAAAGGTTGTTAATTTTACAATCATTACTTTGAACTTAGCTATGATTTACAAATTAAATTTTCAGAATGATATCAAACGTCTGGTTGTGAGGGTTTTGAATCAGGCACTTCAAAGTAAAATCTGTGGTAACTCATGGCAGAAATAATTATTTCTATTAAGAAATGTTTATTCCTTATTACTAATCTTGGACTTTTTCAGAAATAGTCTTTGATTTAAACAAACAGATCAGGCATACAATTTATTTGGAACAACAAACCTAGTTTTTCTGTGCTACGTGACAAAGTTTTAGAATCAGCATCAGGTTTATTATCATTGATATATGTCGTGAAATTTGTTGTTTTGTGGCTGCAATCCATTACATTACATAAAATACTAGAGGTTACAATAAGAAATATAATAAATTAATTAATAAATAGTGCATAAAGAGAGCAAATTAGTGAGGTAGTGTTCATGAGTTCATGGATCACTCAGAAATCTGAGGAGGGGATGGAGAAGCTGTTCCTAAAGTGTTGAGTGCATGTCTTCGGGCTTCTGTACCTGCTCCCAGATGGTAGTAACGAGAAGAGGGCATGTCCTGGGTGGTGAGGGTCCTTAATGATGGATGCCATCTTTTTGAGGCATTACCTTTCTTATCTCTGACTGGACTTCCATTTCAAAGGAAAATGGGTTGTTATCTTCTGTGCCTTTCTCTTGCCCACATTTTTGTACTTACAATTAAATGTAGGTATCACATTGAAAGCTATTTTTGAGCAAACATAAGTATTGTGATGCTCTGGGCAGGGGCGTGGTCAACAGCCTGCTCCAGCAGTATTGTTGACTGTTCTTGTGCTAAAATGCTTTTGTGGGATTATGGTGGGAAGTTCCAGTTCATTGATTGTTACATTTCAGTTTGGGTTACACAGTTATTTGCCTGTGTATTTATGGGTCACCCTAACTGTAACCGGGGTGTGTGATGGTCATCTCCCTCATCTGCGTGAGACTGGTTGGGTTCACTCTCTGGGTCATGGTGCCTGGTCTGCTTGTGTCTATCACAAAGCCACCGCAAGGACCCGGTGGGGAAGGACCACAGCTTAGGGTTCTTCTCCCGCGGGAGTGGGAGGGGTTGGGTGGTGGGGAGTATTCCCCTCAACAATGGTGTGGAAAGGTGAAACAACAGGGTGGAAATGTATCGACTGTAATGGAAACATCTGTAAGGGATTGACAGACATTGAATGGTTTATTGCACATAATTTTATTTTAGAATAAAGTATATTTTGGTAAAAAAAACTGTTGTTGAGTTAAAGAGCTTCCTTGTCTGTCATACTGCTCGCCACAGTATCATAATTCTTTTTTAAATGCAGGTGCTGCAAACAAATAAAAACATAAAATATAAACATTTTGTATGCCAGGAACATCTCTGGAAAGAGAAAAAGAGTTCACGTTTTAAGTTAAAGACACTTCAACAAATAATCCAACTTGAAACATTAACCTTAAACAAGAGAAAATCTGCATTTGCTGGAAATCCAAGCCACACCCACAAAATGCTGGAGGAACTCAGCAGGCCAGGCAGCATCTATGTAAAAAAGTAAACAGTTGACATTTCGGGCCGAGACCCTTCATCAATATTAACTTTATTTATCTTTTCACAAATGCTGCGAAGGTGCCAAGAATGAGACGCTAAGATTGAAAACATTAAATTATTTGAAGAGACAATTGTGAATTTGTTCTTACTTGGCAGAAAATTAGCACTTTTGGGAAAATGAAAGCAGCTGTCCAAAGTGATATTCTTTTACAGAGCAAGCAAGAGTGAAATTGTTGATGACATGATCAGATTTATTGGTCTGGAACATGCTTGCACATTGTTTGGCTTACTTCAGTGATGTTTAATTAAAATTAGTAATGGAAAGGCAGCTTTCATGTGTCAAGAGACAAAAGCAGTCTGTGAATTTCAAGAGGAACACACTGCATATGCAATGGTAATGTCGTTGCTGAAGATTAAGAAGTAATCCAACTGAAAGGAATGACACTGCACAGCAACACTTTGATGATAAACTCAGAATTGCCAGCAACAAATCAAAGCTGATCAGAAATGATAGACAAGAATAAAACATCCCCAGAGATCTATAAAGAATGTATGAAAATAACCCACCAGGGAAGTTATCCATAAAGAGATTAACATTAAATTCATACACATGATTTTTGAATGTTGATTCACATTTTTTCCCTGTAACTAAAATTATTGCAGCAAAAAAAATACTTGATGGTCTCTGGAAGAGTCGTCACCTAGCAACAGGAGTTGGCTGCTCACAACCTCAAGCATGTTCCATTATTTAGTTAAAGCTTGTCTGATTTAAATTTCACTTCCACCAAACTGCAAGCTTAAAATACTGAAGTTCAAAGTAGATTTTATTATCTAAGTACATATTTGTCACCATATACAATCCAAAGATTCATTTTCTTGTGATCATACTCAACAAATCTATAGAATAGTAACATGAGATAATGAGATAAAGAGTCCTTAAAGTGAGATAATTGGTTGTAGGATCGTTTTAATGATGGGGCAAGTGAGTGTAGTCATCCCCTTTGTTCAAGGGCCTGATGGTTGATGGGCAATAACTGTTCTTGAACCTGGTGGTGCAAGCCCTGAGACTCTTGTACCTTCTACTTGACGGCAGCAGCTATATATATATATTTTCCCTCACCTCTTACGGGTGGTGTGAATGTGTATTTTCCTTCAATCTCATGTCCTCTACCGCGGCCCTAGGAGCTCGAGGGTTCGGCACAGAATCCTTGCTCTTCCTAGTAGTGCGCTCTTCTGGATGTTGTTTCTAGGATTTGTTGGAGCCACTCTCCCAGTCCAGATGTCACAGCTCCAAGTGCTCCTATCACCACCAGGATTACTCTGGCTTTAACCTTCCACATCCTTACTATCTGCTCTTTCAAGCTCTGGTATTTCTCCAGCTTCTCATACTCTTGCTTCCTGATGTTACTGTCACTCAGGATTGCCACATCTATACTATTGCTTTATTCTGTTCCTTGTTCAATATTACTATGTCTGGTTGGTTGGCTAGTACCTAATTATTAGTCTGTGTTTAGAAGTCCTACAGGATCTTAGCTCTGTCATTCTCCTGTATCTTCTCGGGTGTTTCCCATTTGGACTTGGGAGATTCCAATCCATATTCAGCACAGATGCTCCTGTACACAATTCCTGCAACTCGGTTGTATGCTGCCATTCAGTGTATGCTGTCCCTGGCTGCATCTTGCACTCTGCTATTATGTGCTGGATGGCCTCAGCGGATTCCTCGCACAGTCTGCATCTTAGGTCTTGTCTGATGTTGTAGCCCCCTGCTTCTGTTGCTCTTGTGCTTAGCACCTCTGTGCTGTCCCTCAGCCCTGCCATTTCCAGCCTTTGGTAGGACTTTCTTATGTCAGCCACCTCTGATATCTGGCGATGGTACATCCAGTGCAGTGGCTTGTCCTGCCATGACTTCTGGTCCTCTGGCTCTGCTTCACCCACTTCCATTTCCATATCCCCTGCTTGCTGCCTGAAGTATTCTCTGCAGGTCATCCTTAGGGGCCATCTTCCTGACATACTCATGGATGTTTTGTACTTCTTCCAGGACTTTAGCCTTGACAGTTCCAAGCCCTGTCCTCTTTTATTTATACTTTGCATGTTTGTAAGACCTTTACTGAAGTGTTATTCCATCTCTTTCTTCAACGGTGACAGTTCTATTTGATAATTCGAAGTTTTGCCCTAATATGTTTGTCCTGAATTAAATTTACTTCCTTTTTGAACAGATTCCGTTTGAGGACTTTGTTTAATTTATTTAGAATTTTATTCGATTACCCGTTTTAACTAGTTTGCTGTTATTAATTTCTTTCATATTCTATTGAAGTTTTCTTCACTTAATTCTAAACTATTTTTTTCTTCTTGAAACCTAACATTGAACCTTGGCGTACTTTGAGCACATCAGGAGATCTGTGGATAGTTGTCATTTTTGAGGTTTTCTCTTATTTCTCTATTTTTGTCCTTGTTCATTGGTTTCTTTCTTAGTAATATTATTGTTAATCAACAATGCTGTTACTTCCTATTCAGCTTTCTTTTCTTATAGCCCTGAGTATTTTAGCCAGGTTCCCATCCAGCTTACAGTTAATATTTCAGTAATGAACACTGCATTTTAAAGTGTAGTTAAGCCTCAGTGGTTGTGTTGGTGCATTGAAGGAGGTTGTACATATCACTTTCAATCGCTCCCTTTGCCACAATGTGTCCATCAAGATATGGGAAGCCAAGATATGTTATCAAGGACAGACTCAAGGAATTTGAAAAAATCTGGCAACCATTACTGTTGTATTTAGAAGAGACTGACAGCTGAACTAAGTGTGGGGGGCAGTAGGACCTAAACAGCACATACGGGAGGGGCGAGGGGAGGGTAGGGCTGGGAAGGGAAAGGAGACAGGGTGGTAGGGTTTCCTTTGCTTTTTGCTTGTTTACTACACATATATTCATTTGATTTTCATTATGTTGTTGTAAGAAAGAAAAGAAAAAAGAAGCATTGTACTTTAGGACATTGTCGGCCGTGGTTAAGCTGATGTTGCTTCACAATAAAAACATTTGAAACAAGATATGGGAAGTCAACCAAATTTTTTTCCAAGATTTTGCTATGAGCCTCATTGCTGTAAGACAGCATGGTGCCATACAAGCAGGTCAATAGAGGACCTTTCTCTTATAGGTATTGAATGCAAGGTCCAACCTGTCATATTCTTCAGTGGAATTCTTGATACCCGCTTTGAACTTGGCCTCTAGTGTATGTAAGCACACATGGTCTGCATACTGAAGCTTCATTTTGGTAGCCTTGGTCCTGATGTGTGCTCCCTGTAGTTTGAACAGTTTCCCAATTAATTTATTAGCTTAACTACCCCAGCAAATCTGTCAGAGGTTGAGATGCAATATTTTGACACTGGTCTTCACGGAGAAGGGTTAGTATAAAAATCAAAATAAAACCGCGGGTCCAAGAAATCTGCAATTAAGAAAAAACCCTGAAGAGAAACAGAACTTTCAGTCGGTCAGATCCTTCTACAGGTATCACCGAGTTAACACTACAGGTCCAAGATCTGACCATGTACCAAGTATAGCATGCCTATGACGTAGGAAGGCCTAGTTCTGATTCTTTTCCCTCTGTTTACTGGTGATTGCATAATGTTCAATTACATTTGCTGTTCCTCAAAAAATGAAGCAGCCCACATGTACTTGCAGCAAGTCCTGTACAACATTCAAACATGTAAAGATAATTAGCAAATAACATTCTCACCTCAACAAGAGAGAGATTAATTATCTACACTTTGCATTCAGCGTAATTCTACCTCTGAGTTTTCCACATCAACATTGTAGTTGCCATTATTGATCTGGAAACCAGCTACATAAACAGGTTTGGCACCTCATCTTGACAGCATAGTGGACAACTCTGCCGTTGCCTCATAAGTACAGTCCAATAGCCCTCGAGAAGCTCTACAATCAATATAATTGACACTCCATCCAGCACCTCATTTTCACTGCTGCCTGCACACTGTATCTGCAGTGTTGTATGAATGCCACAATGCACAACATTTACTTCCCTGGACTACTTTGACTGCCTGCCTCAACCTGCCATATTTCCCATCAAAAAGGACAAGAGCAGAAAGCCATGGGTAGGCCATGACCTGCTGGTGTCCATCCAGATTACAGTCCATCATGAAGTACTTTCATACCAAGCAATGCAGAAATTCAATAACAACAAGAGAAAATCTGCAGAAGCTGGAAATCCGAGCAACACACACAAAATGCTGGAGGAACTCAGCAGGCCAGGCAGCATCTATGGAAAAAAAGTACAGTTGACTTTTTGGCTGAAACCTTTTGGCAGGATTGGAGAAAAAAGGTTGAGGAGCAGATTTAAAAAGTGGGGAGAGGGGAGAGAGAGAGAGAGAAACTCCATGTGATAGGTCTACTCCTCAGCATTTTTCTCCAGTGTTTACCTCATCCCTCCACCTTCAGGATTCATCAATCACCTGGTGTTTCTCTCTTCCCTCCCCCTACTTTTAAATCTACTCCAGCTTTTTCTCTCCAGTCCTGCAAAGGGTTTTGTTCCGAAACATTGACTGCACTTTTTCCATAGATGCTGCCTGGCCTGCTGAGATCCTCCAGCATTTTGCTCAAAAGTTCAAGAAGCACCTTTCTACTGTCTTCTCCAGGGCAATTAAGGAGGGACAATAAATGTTATCCTTGCCAGTGATGCCCAGATGCTGAAACATGGATTATCTGAAAAAACAAACAATAGCAACACACAAACCGCTAGAGCTCAGTGTGTCAGACAGCTTCTGCAGAGGGAAATAGACAGTTGATGTTTCAGGCTGAAACCCTTCACCTGAAAAGGCGACAGCCTATCAGTCCATGTTCCTCCATAGATGCTACCTGCCCCGCCAAGTTCCTCCATTTTGTGGGTTTCTCCAGATTACAGCATTTGCAGTCTCTTGTCTAACAAATTTATCCAAATCCACTGATTATCGAGTGTCACCCCCTCCCAAATGAACCAAGAGGTTGATATCTGGAATGTGCTGTTAAAAAAGGTGATGGAACCATATAAAATTACTTCTTATTATAGGCACTTACACCATGTGTTGAAATAGCCAAGGTAAAGAATGATAAGCTAATGCAAATAGGATGAATGTAGAAGGAAGAAGTGTCAGCCTGGATACGGCATCTGTTTCTGTGCAGCACAAATCTATATTTACGCAAAGAATCATCCAACAGAAGCCCCCACTCAGTCAGGGGTTACAACTCCCATCCTCTCGCATCATTGAATCTAAGGGCCAATTTTGGTAAGAACAACCGGCGCTGCGGGATGAACGGAACGCTGGGCTAAACTGTCCGATTCCGACGCTCATCAGGCCCAACAAAAGGTGTTGGTTGACACAGACAGCAGGACGGTGCCCATGGGAGTCGGAATCCGCTAAGTAGTGTGCAACAATTCATCCACTGCTTCACACAGCTACTCTTCTGTCACAACTTTGGGATCGTTCTTTTCCAAACCCAACCCCTGATTTAACACGGAATTGGGAGCAGAGGCTGGAGCGTGATAGGTAGGGATAGATAGGGAGAGAGAAAAAATGCCACAGAAACGTAAACACAAAATACTCTGCAGATGCTGGGGTCAAAGCAACACTCACAACACGCTGGGGGAACTCAGCAGGTTGGGCAGCATCCGTGGAAACGATGTCGAAGTTTCGGGCCGGAATCCTTCGTCAGGACTGTAGGGGGAAGGAGCAGAGGCCCTATAAAGAAGGTGGGGGGAGAGTGGGAAGGAGAAGGCTGGTAGGTTCCAGGTGAAAAACCAGTAAGGGGAAAGATAAAGGGGTGGGGGAGGGGAGGCAGGGAGGTGATAGGCAGGAAAGGTGAAGAAAGAATAGTGGAAAGCACAATGGGTAGTAGAAGGAGGCGGAACCATGAGGGAGGTAGTAGGCAGCTGGGGGAGGAGGCAGAGTGAAATAGGGATAGGGGAAGGGAGGGGGAGGGAATTACCGGAAGTTGGAGAATTCTATGTTCATACCAAGGGGTTGGAAACTACCTAGACAGTATATGAGGTGTTGCTCCTCCAACCTGAGTTTAGCCTCATCATAGCAGTAGAAGAGGCCATGTTTGGACATATCTGAATGGGAGTGGGAAGCAGAGTTGAAGTGGGTGGCTACTGGGAGATCCTGTCTGTTATGGCAGACTGAGCGGAGGTGCTCGACGAAGTGGTCCCCCAATCTGCGTCGGGTTTGATGAAGCGGTTTATCTCGGACACTTCTCTCCCCTTTCTCGATCTCTCGGTCTCCATCTTTGGAGACAGACTGTCCACTGACATCTTCTACAAGCCCAATGACTCTCATAACTACCTTAACTATACCTCTTCCCACCCCGCCACATGCAAAAATGTCATTCTCTATTCCCAGTTCCTCCGTCTCCGTCGCATCTGCTCCCAGGATGAGGCTTTCCGTTCCAGGACATCTCAAATGTCCTCTTTCTTTAAGGATCGTGGTTTCCCTTCTGCTGTCATCAATGATGCCCTCACCCGCAGCTCCTCCATTTCCCGCACTTTGGCTCTCACCCCATCTTCCTGCAACCACAACAGGGACAGATTTCCCCTTGTCCTTACCTACCACCCCTCAAGCCTCCGGATCCAGCACATTATCCTCCGCAACTTCCGCCACCTTCAACAGGACCCCACCACTAAGCTCATCTTTCCCTCTCCACCCCTCTCCGCCTTCCGCAGGGATCGGTTCCTCCACGACTCCCTGGTCCACACGTCCTTCCCCACGGATCTCCCACCTGGCACTTATCCCTGTAAGTGCAAGTGCTACACCTGTCCCTACACCTCCTGTCTTGCCACCATTCAGGGTCCCAAACAATACTTCCAGGTGAGTCTGTTGGGGTCATCTATTGCATCCGGTGCTCCCGGTGCAGCCTTCTCTACATCGGTGAAACCCAACACAGATTGGGGGACTGCTTCGTCGAGCACCTCCGCTCTGTCCGCCAAAGCAGACAGGATCTCCCAGTAGCCACCCACTTCAACTCTGCTTCTCACTCCCACTCAGATATGTCCATACATGGCTTCCTCTACTGCCATGATGAAGCTAAACTCAGGTTGGAGGAGCAACACCTCATATACCATCTAAGTAGTCTCCAGCCCCTTGGTATGAACATAGAATTCTCCAACTTCCGGTAATTCCCTCCGCCTCCCTTCCCCTATCCCTATGTCACTCTGCCCCCTCCCCCAGCTGCCTACCACCTCCCTCTTGGTTCCGCCTCCTTCTACTACCTGCTGTGTTTTCCCCTATTCTTTCTTCACCTTTCCTGCCTATCACCTCCCTGCTTCCCTTCCCCCACACCTTTATCTTTCCCCTTACTGGTTTTTCACCTGGAACCTACCAGCCTTCTCCTTCCCACCCTCCCCCCACCTTCTTTATAGGGCCCCTGTCCCTTCCCCCTACAATCCTGACGAAGGGTTCTAGCCCGAAACGTCGACCGATCTTTTCCATGGATGCTGCCCGACCTGCTGAGATCCTCCAGCGTGTTGTGAGAAATGCTGCAGAAAGACGTGGGTGATCAGGGAGGCAGAAGGAATGGGGGGGTGCAGATAGAGACAGGGACTGTAAACTGAGGTGGGGGAGATAGAGGCAGGGACTGGAAACTGAAGCGGGGGAGATAGAGAAAGGAACTGGAAACTGAAGGGGGATATAGAAACAGGGAATGGAAACTGAAGTGGGGGAGATAGAGACAGGGATTGGAAACTGAAGGGAGTGGGAGATAGAGACAGGGACTGGAAAGTGAAGGGTGGGAGATAGAGACAGGGTCTGGAACTGAAGTGGGGGCAGATAGAGACAGGGACTGGAATGAAGGGGTGGGGAGATGGATACAGGGACTGGAAACTGAAGGGTGCGGAGATAGAGACAGGGACTGGAAACTGAAGGGGGGGAGATAGAGACAGGGACTGGAAACTGAAGGGGGGGGGGAGATAGAGACAGGGACTGGAAACCTAATGGGGGGGAGAAGATAGAGACAGGGACTGGAAACTGAATGGGGGGAGATAGAGACAGGGACTGGAAACTGAAGTGGGGGAGATAGAGACAGGGACTGGAAACTGAAGCGGGGGAGATGTAGACAGGGACTGGAAACTGAAGCGGGGGAGATGTAGACAGGGACTGGAAACTGAATGGGGGGAGATAGAGACAGGGACTGGAAACTGAAGTGGGGGAGATAGAGACAGGGACTGGAAACTGAAGCGGGGGAGATGTAGACAGGGACTGGAAACTGAAGTGGGGGGAGATGGAGACTGGGACTGGAAACTGAATGGCGGGAGATAGAGACAGGGATTGGAAACTGAAGGGTGGGGAGATAGAGACAGCGACTGGAAACTGAAGTGGGGGGAGATAGTCATCATAGTCATAGTCATAGTCATACTTTATTGATCCCAAGGGAAACTGGTTTTCATTACAGTTGCACCAACCAAGAATAGAGTATAAATATAGCAATATAAAACCATAAATAATTAAATAGTAATATGTAAATTATGCCAGGAAATAAGTCCAGGACCAGCCTATTGGCTCAGGGTGTCTGACCCTCCAAGGGAGGAGTTGTAAAGTTTGATGGCCACAGGCAGGAATGACTTCCTATGACGCTCTGTGTTGCATCTCGGTGGAATGAGTCTCTGGCTGAATGTACTCCTGTGCCCAACCAGTACATTATGTAGTGGATGGGAGACATTGTCCAAGATGGCATGCAACTTGGACAGCATCCTATTTTCAGACACCAACGTCAGAGAGTCCAGTTCCATCCCCACAACATCATTGGCCTTACGAATGAGTTTGTTGATTCTGTTGGTGTCTGCTACCCTCAGCCTGCTGCCCCAGCTCACAACAGCAAACATGATAGCACTGGGCACCACAGACTCGTAGAACATCCTCAGTATCGTCCGACAGATGTTAAAGGACCTCAGTCTCCTCAGGAAATGGAGACGGCTCTGACCCTTCTTGTAGACAGCCTCAGTGTTCTTTGACCAGTCCAGTTTATTGTCAATTCGTATCCCCAGGTATTTGTAATCCTCCACCATGTCCACACTGACCCTCTGGATGGAAACAGGGGTCACTGGTACCTTAGCTCTCCTCAGGTCTACCACCAGCTCCTTAGTCTTTTTCACATTAAGCTGCAGATAATTCTGCTCACACCATGTGACAAAGTTTCCTACCGTAGCCCTGTACTCAGCCTCATCTCCCTTGCTGATGCATCCAACTATGGCAGAGTCATCTGAAAACTTTTGAAGAATACAAGACTCTGTGCAGTAGTTGAAGTCCGAGGTGTAAATGGTGAAGAGAAAGGGAGACAAGACAGTCCTCTGTGGAGCCCCAGTGCTGCTGATCACTCTGTTGGACACACAGTGTTGTAAGCACACGTACTGTGGTCTGCCAGTCAGGTAATCAAGAATCCATGATACCAGGGAAGCATCCACCTGCATCGCTGTCAGCTTCTCCCTCAGTAGAGCAGGGCAGATGGTGTTGAATGCACTGGAGAAGTCAAAAAACATGACCCTCACAGTGCTCGCTGGCTTGTCCAGGTGGGCGTAGACACGGTTCAGCAGGTAGACAATGGCATTCTCAACTCCTAGTTGGGGCTGGTAGGCGAACTGGAGGGGATCTAAGTGTGGCCTGACCATAGGCCGGAGCAGCTCCAGAACAAGTCTCCCCGGGGTCTTCATGATGTGGGAGGTCAATGCCACGGGTCTGTAGTCATTGAGGCCACTGGGGCGCGGCGTCTTCAGCACAGGGACGAGGCAGGATGTCTTCCACAGCACAGGAACCCTCCGGAGCCTCAGGCTCAGGTTGAAGACATGGTGAAGTACTCCACATAGCTGAGGGGCACAGACTTTGAGCACCCTGGTACTGACACCATCCGGTCCTGCAGCCTTGCTTGGGTTGAGATGTTTCAACTGTCTTCTCACCTGTTCAGCTGTGAAGCCCGCCATGGTGGTTTCGTGTGGGGAAGGAGTATAGTCATGAGAGCAGGGTGGGGCACTGTGAGGAGATGTAGGAGGGGAGAGTGGAATATGTGTTGGTTGGGGGCCGACAACAAATGAACCATGTGGGAGATAGAGACAGGGACTTGAAACCGAAGAGGGGGAGATAGAGACATGGACAGGAAACTGAAGGGGGGGAGATAGAAACAGGGACTGGAAACTGAAGGAGGGGGGAGATAGATAAAGGTACTGGAAACTGAAGAGGGGCAGATAGAGACAGGTACTGGAAACTGAAGCGGGGGAGATAGAGACAGGGACTGAAAACTGAAGGGGGATATAGAAACGGGGACTGGAAACTGAAGGGGTGGATATAGAGACAGGGACTGGAAACTGAAGGGGTGGATATAGAGACAGGGACTGGAAACTGAAGTTGGAGGAGATAGCGACAGGGACTGGAAACTGAATGGTGGGGGAGATAGATACAGGGACTGGAAACTGAAGCGGGGGAGATAGAGACAGGGACTGGAAACTGAAGGGGGGGAGATAGAGACATGGACTGGAAACTGAATGGAGGGGGAGATAGAGACAGGGACTGGAAACTGAAGGGAGGCAGAGATAGAGACAAGGACTGGAAACTGAAGGGGGGAGATAGAGAAAGGAACTGGAAACTGAAGGGGGGCATAAAAACAGGGAATGGAAACTGAAGTGGGGGAGATAGAGACAGGGATTGGAAACTGAAAGGAGTGGGAGATAGAGACAGGGACTGGAAACTGAATGGTGGGGGAGATAGATACAGGGACTGGAAACTGAAGCGGGGGAGATAGAGACAGGGACTGGAAACTGAAGGGGGGGAGATAGAGACATGGACTGGAAACTGAATGGAGGGGGAGATAGAGACAGGGACTGGAAACTGAAGGGAGGCAGAGATAGAGACAAGGACTGGAAACTGAAGGGGGGAGATAGAGAAAGGAACTGGAAACTGAAGGGGGGCATAAAAACAGGGAATGGAAACTGAAGTGGGGGAGATAGAGACAGGGATTGGAAACTGAAAGGAGTGGGAGATAGAGACAGGGACTGGAAAGTGAAGGGTGGGAGATAGAGACAGGGTCTGGAACTGAAGGGGGGGGCAGATAGAGACAGGGACTGGAATGAAGGGGTGGGGAGATGGATACAGGGACTGGAAACTGAAGTGGGGAGAGATAGAAGCAGGGACTGAAAACTGAAGTGGGGGGGAGATAGAGACAGGGACTGGAAACTGAAGGGGAGGGAGATAGAGACAGGGACTGGAAACTGAAGTGAGGGAGATAGAGACGGACTGGAAACTGAAGTGGGGAGTGGTAGACAGGGACTGGAAACTGAAGTGGGGGGAGATAGAGACAGGGACTAGAAACTGAAGGGGGGGAAATAGAGACAGGGACTGGAAACTGAATGGGGGGAGATGTAGACAGGGACTGGAAACTGAATGGGGGGAGATAGAGACAGGGATTGGAAACTGAAGGGTGGGGAGATAGAGACAGCGACTGGAAACTGAAGTGGGGGGAGGTAGTCATCATAGTCGTAGTCATAGTCATACTTTATTGATCCCAAGGGAAACTGGTTTTCATTACAGTTGCACCAACCAAGAATAGAGTATAAATATAGCAATATAAAACCATAAATAATTAAATAGTAATATGTAAATTATGCCAGGAAATAAGTCCAGGACCAGCCTATTGGCTCAGGGTGTCTGACCCTCCAAGGGAGGAGTTGTAAAGTTTGATGGCCACAGGCAGGAATGACTTCCTATGACGCTCTGTGTTGCATCTCGGTGGAATGAGTCTCTGGCTGAATGTACTCCTGTGGCCAACCAGTACATTATGTAGTGGATGGGAGACATTGTCCAAGATGGCATCCAGATGTTAAAGGACCTCAGTTTCCTCAGGAAATGGAGACGGCTCTGACCCTTCTTGTAGGCAGCCTCAGTGTTCTTTGACCAGTCCAGTTTATTATCAATTCGTATCCCCAGGTATTTGTAATCCTCCACAATGTCCACACGGACCCCTTGGATGGAAACAGGGGTCACTGGTACCTTAGCTCTCCTCAGGTCTACCACCAGCTCCTTAGTCTTTTTCACATTAAGCTGCAAATAATTCTGCTCACACCATGTGACAAAATTAACTACCGTAGCCCCGTACTCAGCCTCATCTCCCTGGCTGATGTATCCAACTATGGCAGAGTCATCCGAAAACTTTTGAAGATGACAAGACTCTGTGCAGTAGTTGAAGTCCGAGATGTAAATGGTGAAGAGAAAGGGAGACAAGACAGTCCTCTGTGGAGCCCCAGTGCTGCTGATCACTCTGTCGGACACACAGTGTTGCAAGTACACGTACTGTGGTCTGCCAGTCAGGAAATCAATAATCCATGACACCAGGAAAGCATCCACCTGCATCGCTGTCAGCTTCTCCCCCAGCAGAGCAGAGCAGATGGTGTTGAACGCACTGGAGAAGTCAAAAAACATGACCCTCACAGTGCTCGCTGGCTTGTCCAGATTCGCATAGACACGGTTCAGCAGGTAGACAATGGCATCCTCAACTTCTAGTCGGGGCTGGTAGGCGAAGTGGAGGGGATCTAAGTGTGGCCTGACCATAGGCTGGAGCAGCTCCAGAACAAGTCTCTCCAGGGTCTTCATGATGTGGGAGGTCAATGCCACGGGTCTGTAGTCATTGAGGCTGTTGGGGTGCGGCGTCTTCAGTACAGGGACGAGGCAGGATGTCTTCCACAGCACAGTAACCCTCTGGAGACTCAGGCTCAGGTTGAAGACATGGTGAAGTACTCCACATAGCTGAGGGGCACAGGCTTTGGGTACCCTGGTACTGACACCATCCGGTCCTGCAGCCTTGCTTGGGTTGAGATGTTTCAACTGTCTTCTCACCTGTTCAGCTGTGAAGCCTACCGTGGTGGTTTCGTGTGGGGAAGGGGTATAGTCATGAGAGCAGGGTAGGGGACTGTGAGGAGGTGTAGGAGGAGAGAGTGGAATATGTGTTGGTTGGGGGCTGACAACAAATGAACCATGTGGGAGATAGAGACAGGGACTTGAAACCAAAGAGGGGGAGATGGAAACAGGGACTGGAAACTGAAGGTGGGGGGGAGATAGATACAGGCACTGGAAACTGAAGTTGGGGGAGATAGAGACAGGGACTGAAAACTGAAGGGGGATATAGAAACAGGGACTGGAAACTGAAGGGGGGGAGATAGAGACAGGGATTGGAAACTGAAAGGAGTGGGAGATAGAGACAGGGACTGGAAACTGAAGGTGGGGGAGATAGAAATAGGGACAGGGAAGTGAAGGGTGGAAGATAGAGACAGGGACTGGAAACTGAAGAGGAGGAGACAGAGACCGGGACTGGAAAGCTAATGTTGGGGGGGGGGGAAGATAGAGACAGGGTCTGGAAACTGAAGGGGGGAGATAGAGACAGGGACTGGAATGAAGGGGCAGGGGAGATGGATACAGGGACTGGAAACTGAAGGGTGGGAGATAGAGACAGGGACTAGAAAGTGAATGGGGGAGATAGAGACAGGGACTGGAAGCTGATGGGTGGGGGAGATAGAGACAGGGACTGGAAACTGAAAGGGGGCAGAAATAGAGACAGGGACTGGAAATTGAAGGGGGGGGATGATAGAGACAAGGACTGGAAACTGGACAGTGGGGAGATAGAGACAGGGACTGGAAACTGAACCGGGGGGGGGGGGGGAGATACAGACAGGGACTGGAAACTGAAAGGGGGCAGATATAGAGACAGGGACTGGAAATTGAAGGGGGGAGGATGATAGAGACAAGGACTGGAAACTGGACAGTGGGGAGATAGAGACAGGGACTGGAAAATGAAGAGGGGGAGAGATGGAGACAGGGACTGGAGACTGAGGGGGGAGATAGAGACTGGGACTGGAAACTGAAGTGGGGTGGAGATAGAGACAGCTACTGGAAACTGAAAGGGGAGAGATGGAGACAGGGACTGGAAACCGAAGGGCGGGAGATTGAGACAGGGACTGGAAACTGCAGTGTGGGGGAGATAGAGACAGTTACTGGAAACTGAAGGGCCGGAGATAGAGACAGGGACTGGAAACTGACGGGGGAGATAGAGGCAGGGACTGGAAACTGAAGAGGGGATGAGATAGAGACAGAGACAAGAAACTGATAATTGGAGACACAAGAGGCTGATAATAGTGGAACAAGTAACGTGATAAGTAAAACTGGATAAGGAGAGATGATGGAAAAGGTAAAATCATTTGGGCAGGGTGCAGTTGTGTGTGGGTAAGAGGAATATAGAATAAGATGCAGCAGGGAAATGAAATTGGGATATGATAGAGTTGGGGAGGCTGGTTGGGATTAACTAGGGGAGAGAAAGAGCACAGTGGTGTGGGTTAACTGAAATTGCAAAATGTAATATTCTTACCATTGGGTTGTAGATTACCATAGTAAAACCTTTGGTAGAATGTAATAGACTGGACTTCAAAGAGTTACTCACACATTTTTGAAGGTTTTGAAAGAGATAAGAGATACTGGTGTTATCTTTTTCAGAATTCTCTAAACTCTGGCATTATTCCCTCAGATGAAAGAGTAACAAATGTGACCCAACTATTTAAGAAAGGAGGGAGAGGGAATCAGGAAATAGTGAATTACTGACCTTGCTCACTGAAGATTAGTAGTAGGCAAAATGCTGGAATCTAATACAAAAGATTTAATAACAGAACATCTGAAAAGGTCATTAGGACTAGATGAAGAATGAAGATATAAAAAAGAAATCACATTTGATTAATCTATTGGATTTCTTTGAAGATCTGATTAGTAGAATAAGTAGCGAGGAGCCAGTCTTTTCAGATTTTCAGGGGGCTTTCTACAAAGGACCTCATAGGAATTGTGCAATAAGGTTAAAAAGATGAAACTGAAACAAAATGCTGGCACAGATTGTGATTTAGTTAAGATAAAAATCAAGTGTTGGAATAAAGAGGGTGGCTGGTCATAACTCATCGATACCAGAGGGATGGTCGATTGGGTCCCAGCTATTCACAATATATTTTAATAAACTGCCTGAGGTGAACAAACGTCATTATTTCCAATTTTGCTGATGATAACATTTCTTGTGTTTCTTATGATTTACAGAGCAGGAAATACACCAGGAAAGCAGTTCTATCAACTTCCAAACTTTTGCTATGTTTTATTAGCTTATTTTACCTGAAGTATTTGGGAAACAATGAGTAATTTATGCAGTGTATCATCCAACACACATCTTGGTGTCAACTTTTTAGGAATAGTCAGCAAAACAACAGTGACTTCCAAAGTCGCTGAGACAAAATGGAGTTGGACTGATTCAGACTTACATGGTCACTTTCTGTAGCACTGATGTTAACTGAATTTTACAAGAAAATTTAGAGATGTTGTAGGACATCTACAACATGGACAATATCACCAGGATCATCACTGACTCAGCTTTTTATACTCCTCCCCATTCTCCCTCATGCAGTCTACCCAATAATGGAAAAACTGAATAGTGGAAGAAAGCCTTATCATTGGGGCCAATCAGCCAAGACTGTGGTTGTACAAAGATCTTAAAGCAATGGGATTCCAATCAGATGAGAAAACCATGAGGTTATCAAAGCAATAAGTAAATGAAGTGAATGTATATTAATCATTTTAAGATATATCTTAAAATCACTGATCCTTTTGCACACTTATAGATACTTCATGTAACAAAGCACATTCATGTGATTTCTGAGCTCAATAACATTTATAGGTCTCATATAAAATTAAGGGATTTTTTTTGCATTAGTCATCTTTTGTAAAGCTTGACACATGCTATTATACCTAGATGTGCATAACATCAAAGGCTAGAAAAATGGAACAGATGATTTAAAATACAGTGGGGGATATTGCAAGACGGTGTGAAAGAAGTGAATGATATAGAAGATTGAGTCAAGGTTACTATAATATCAGTGCCATTGTAAAGTGCTGGGATGCTATAAGCTTCCAGTTTCCATAGCAACAAATACACCAGAGCCAGAAACTGAATTGCAAAAGGCTGCTTTCAAAAGGAATTTTAATAGCTTGAGAGAAAGGAATACAGGTGGAAAGCCAATCTCTGATGTTATCTAGAGAGTCCTCAGATATATCCAACTGTGCAATGTTAGCTTGAAATAATAGCTCACTCTTTCAGACATAGTCCATTATTTCTATTTTAATTATAAATACTAACATAATTGCTTTCAGTTATTTCCTTTGTGAATAGCACAATAAGGCATCTTTTGCTTAGCTAGATTTGCAATGATTCCATGGTCAGTGTATTCAGGAGAGTTGACTAAAAATAATAATCTAATAGCTCGAGAGAGGAAGAAAGGTGAAAACGAGGTGCTGGGGAGGGGGGCGTGGAGGTGGATGTGGGGAAAGATGAGGCAGAGAATAGCTGAAGAAGTCCAGTTGAACAGGAATTCAGAGACCCTGCAGATATTGCCAAAGGCATGAAATAATTACCAGATTGTAATTCTGCTTCATTATGGTGGCATGGGTGGAGGAAAGGTAGCTGCAGCTGAAATCTTGGGGCTTTGCACTGTAATGGGAATGACTGCAGAGGTTTGAAGCTACCAAACTGCAAATAGCCTTTCAGGGGACAGGAAATTAGGTTTAAGGGAGATCAAAGGCTCGATTGAAGGACCTCCAAGATCACAATGCTTTCATTTCACTCCCAAATTTCCAGAACCTCTAAGAACACAGTGAGTTCTTCATTAGGCTTTGTTTCGCCTTGATGTTTCCTGATTCTTGGAAATCTATGAGTAAACATGGACAAGAATACCATGTTTAGACCTTGCAGCTTAATCCAACATTCAATGAAGCCATGACCAATTGGAAACAGATGTTTTTCAGCAAGGCTACCTCTGACAGGTGGAGTGTGCTTGAACAGCAACTGCACAGAGTACAGGACAAGTACATCCTAGTGAGAAGGAAGGTCAAGGAGCACCAGGTAAGAGAACCTTTGATGTAAAGAGAGGTGGTGAATTTAGTCAAGTAGGAAAATGAAGGAGATGTAAGGTTTAGTGAGGTAAGAAATGGTGCCCTTGAGGATTGTAATTAAGCTAGAAAAGAACCCAAGAAGGGAATTAGGAGAGCCAGGAGGGGCCATGAAAAGTCCTTGGCAAATGGGATCAAAGAAAATCTATAATATATAGATACTTAATTCATATATCAAGACCAAAGGATAACTAGGGAGAGGGTAGGACCACTCAAGAGTAAAGGAGGGAACATGTGCTTAGAGATAGAGGATGTGGGTGAGGTTCTAAATGGCCAGAGAGGTTCCTACATTGTCTCTCACTTCTCTTTACCTCTCCTATCCAACTATCTGCAGCCTGTATCTTAGGTGTGACCACCTCATTAAAGCTCTTGTCTACGATGCTCTCTGCGTCCTCTATGTTCCCAAGTATGTACAAGTTCAGCTCTAGTTGCTTCACATGGTCAATCAGGAACTGCAGCTGGGCACATCTACAGTTGAAGTCACCAGGGATATTGGCAGTCTCCCAGATCCTAAATCCTGCAGGAGGAGTATGCCACTTCCCTAACTGTTATCCCAACTACATTCATTCTAAATAGTAAGTTTAAGAAGTCTCAGGAGCCAATGCCTCCACACTTATTCCTTGACCTCTAAATTCAGGAGCCTGAGAATGGCCCCTCTAAAATGACAATCCTGCTTTACCTTACCTTTGGTCTACTGGCTGTCGTCTTTTTCAAATTAACCAGTCAGACCACTTTCCTTCATCTCCTGCCTTGAAACCTGCAAGATCAGCTCTCCTCTAAGTATCATTCAAATCTTCCTGCCATTGCTTTGCAAGGAGCTCAGAAGCCCTCTCTCAGTTCTCTTTAAATTTTCTGATGTTGGTTTGCTACGTGAATAATGCACTTGTCTTCTTTTTATTCTGGGGTGTTGGCGTGCACATACACTGGTATCACGGGATCTGTGCAATGATATTGACCAGGATGCAATGGATATTTTGGTCTCCCTTCTCCAACCTTATTCATTGAGGCAGCCCCTAACCAGTCAACTGAGGTCTTCTTCCTTGGGGTGACTGATTCCTTCATGGGTTACTGGCAGGGCTCAGAAAGACAGCGTCCATTATTAAGGACCTCCAGCACCCAGGGCATGCCCTTTTCTCACTGTTACCATCAGGCAGGAGATACAGCAGCCTGAAGGCACACTCAACGATTCAGGAAC
The DNA here is from genome assembly GCF_030028105.1 of Mobula birostris. Classification (NCBI taxonomy): domain Eukaryota; kingdom Metazoa; phylum Chordata; class Chondrichthyes; order Myliobatiformes; family Myliobatidae; genus Mobula; species Mobula birostris. Next base: position 121,344,510 of record NC_092373.1, on the reverse strand, counting down.
AGCTTCTTCCCCTCTGTCATCCGATTCCGAAATGAACATTGAAGGTTTGGACACTTCCTCACTTTTTTTAATATACAGTATTTCTGTTTTTGCACGTTTAAAAAAATCTATTCAATATAGGTAATTGATTTACTTGTTTATTTATTATTGTTTTATTTTATTTTATTTATTATTATTATTATTTTTTCTCTCTCTGTTAAATTATGTATTGCATTGAATGGCTGCTGCTAAGTTAACAAATTTCATATCACATGCCGGTGATAATAAACCTGATTCTGATTCATCTTCCAGTATGTATTTCTTTCATAACTGCTCCGCCTACCCAAGCCGTCCATCTCTCTACACCTTCATTTGCTGAAAATATCCTCAGGCGCACTGATTGTGCTCTAAGTGGCCTCCACTTTTGGTGTCTCCCTGACTGAACTAGCTTCTCTTCAATTGCCTTTTGAATAGATCCCAATGCCTCCACAACTGGGAGAGTGTTGTAGTTCCCTGCACAGTGCAGCTTCTAGCCTGTGGTTTCAGTGAAGTGAAAAGTAAGAACACATTCAACCCCCTCATGCCTACTAAGACCACGGCTGATCTTTTTATCTCAGCGCCACTTTCCGTGACTAAGTCCATAATCCTTGAGCTTGTTATACCTAAAACATATCAATGTTTGCCGTGACCCTACTGAATGACCGATCCTTCACGACTCACTTACGTAGAGAATTCCAAACGCTCAGTATCCACTGGGTAGAAAAAAATAGCGATATGTTTCAAATTAAAAATCCCCAAACAATTTAATGACTGTAAGAATGAGACCAGTGGCTTCTGTTTCGTTACTAAGTGGTGCAGTGGTCTGGTGGAAACATGACTCTTGCCATTAACAATGTACTTGTGTTTTAAAACAGGAACCCTAATTTTCTGCTCTGATATAATTTGCCAATTACAGTAATTTCATGCAGCTCAAGGATTGTGAGGTGACAATGAGGAGAAGAGTGGCGTGGGTGCAAATTGTCCAGCTGTTTGAAATGCTTCGTAACTCAAGGTGGTGGTGGTTGCCCATTGTGTCCGACGATGACAGGAGACCTTTTAAAGTGGAAAAGCAGTTCCACTCTCTTGGACTCAGAAGTCTGGGTCCAGTGGTATGAACACGTGTCACAAACTGGGGTCTTCCTTGGCTGTAGTGGATAACCATGACAACTTCTGTGCCTTGTCATGCCTTTGCTCTCCGTGAGGCGTTGCAGAATCACCTTACTGGATGTTGGATCTCACTGTGGGTCTCATCCACTTTGTCTGCAGGGTCTGACTTTGCCTCCTAGGATAGGCATATCCCTATTTTACTGGAATAATAGGGCCATCGACTACCCTCACCTGGTTTAGCCCATTTATCAAAGCAGTTTGTGGCTATCTGTTCCTAAATGCTGAATGGTTAACAAGCTAACAACACTGACACTTTTCACTTATTGGGACCTTTATTAAGATGCATTTTCACGAAATTGGGAATGCAAGAGCAGCAGGATTTGCTGCTAAAATTGTACCTTTGCCAAGGAGGAGACTTCAGCTATAAGGAAAAATACAAGTGTCGAATAATCATAGAGTCAAAGGCTCAAAGGTTCATTTTTATTATCAAACTATGTATGCAGAATACAACTCTGAGATTTGTCTTCTCCAGATAGCTATAAGATATAGAAAGCTATTGAAGTAGTCAAAAGAAAGATGTTAATCCCTCTCACGTGAAAAGAAAAATAAACAAAAACCCACAAACCCAACCGGCCAATTACCACTCCCCCCCCACACAAAAACTAGCAGATTGCCCAAACCCCCAACTCACCAATCAGCCACAAGAAAGAACGGGCAAGAACATGAAAAAGACATGAAAATTAATGAGGTCAATGTGACCTAGAGTCCAAACCATAAATCTCAGAACTTCAAGAACATCTCAGAGAACATCAGAATCCAGCAGCCTCTCAGAGAGCTCTGGGACACAGCTGCCTCTCTGAGGGCTGCAGCATGAATTAGCGGTCCCTCTGAGGGCATCAGCCCAAACCAGCGGTCCCTCCGAGAGAAGCAACATACAGTCAAAGAATACTACAGCACAGAAGCAGGCCTTTCAGCCCATCTAGTCTGTGCCCAATCATTCATCTGCCTAGTCCCATCTACCTGTCACCAAGCTCCGATGGCCTTCCTTGTTGTCCACTACATCGCCAATCTTGGTGTTATCTGCAAGTCTGAATTGAATTTAAACCTTACATCCAACTCACAATGTGAGGGAATAAAAATCTTTGCGTTATGACTCTGTCACAATGTACAGACATGAATTTATAAGTCTAACGGCTTGTAGAAAGAAGCTGTCCCATAGCCTGTTGGTCCTGGCTTTAATGCTGTGATACTGCTTTCCAGACAGAAGCAGCTGAAACAGTTTATGGTTGGGGTGACTGGTGTCCTTGATGATCTTCCAGACCTTCTTTACACACCTGCTGCTATAAATCTCCTCAGTGGAGGGAAATTCACATCCATAGTTGTGCTGGGCTGTCCAGCAGTGCCCAGAGATCAAGGTTGGTGCAATTCCCATACCAGGCGGTGATGCAGCCAGTCAGTATGCTCTCAATGGTGCCCCTGTAGAAGTTGGGGGCTCATGCCGAACTTCTTCAGTCACCTAAGGTGGAAGAGATGCAATTGTGCTTTTTCTGCCAGCCAGCCTGTGTGTACAGTCCAGGTGAGATCTCTGGTGATGTGCATACCGAGGAAGTTGAAACTATTCACCCTCTCAACTGCAGTCCAATTGATGTTGATCAGGACAATCCTACCTCTGTTCCTCCTGTGATCTGTGATCAGCTCTTTTGTTTTTTGGATATTGAGGGAGAGGTTGTTATCTTGGCACCGCTGCCTCAGTGTGTTAACCTTTCCCCTGTAGGCTGTCTCATCATCCCTAGAAATAAGGCTGAAAAATGGTATGTCATCTGTGAATTTGATCTGCAGATTGGAGCTGTAAGTGGCGGTACAGTTGTTGGTGTGAAGGGAGTGGAGAAAGGGACTCAGGACACATCCCTGGGGGGGCACCTGTTTTGAGGGGCTGAGGTGAGGAAGCCCATCCTTCCCACCTGTCAGCGATCCAATAGAAAGTCTAGGATCCAGCTGCACAAGGTGGGGTGCAGGCCAAGGTCACCAAGTTTCCTGTCAATTCTGGAGGGAGTTATGGTGTTGATTGCTGATCTAATTCACCATATTATTAATCAGATCATTGATACAGATGACAAACAATAACGGATTCAGCACCAATCCCTATGGCACACCCACTAGTCACAGACCTCCAATCAGAGAGGCAGCTAGCTACCGCTCTCTCACAAAGCCAATGTCTAATCCAATTTGCTACTTCATCCTGGATACTAAATTACTGAACCTTCTTGACCAACCTCTCACGTGGAACCTTGTCAAATGCCTTGCTAAAGTCAATGTAGACAACATCTACTGCCTTGCCTTCATCAACTTTCCTGGTAACTTCCTCAAAAAAACTCTATATCTACCCTAATTTGCCTTAAGACAGCAAGCATCTCTTCCTCTGTACTCTGTATATAGTCCATGAATTTGATGCCATTTTGCCTCACTTCCATAGACTCTGTGTCCGTCCCCTAAGTAAATACAGATGCAGAAAATGTATTTAAGATCTCTGCCATCTCTTTTAGCCCCATAGGTAGATTAACATCCTGATCTTCCGGAACACCAATTTGACATCCTTTTGCTCTTGACGTACCTGTAGAATCCCTTAGGATTCTCTTTCACCTTGTCTGCTTGAACAATCTCATGTTTTCTTTTAGCCTTCTGATTTCTTTCTTAAGTGTTCTCTTGCACTTCTTATACTCCTTAAGCACCTCATTTGTTCCTACTTGCCTATACCTGCTATGCGCCTCCTTTTTACTTCTTAACCACAGCTTCAATATCTCTTGAAAATCAAGGTTCCCTAAACCTGGTATCTATACTTTTTATTCTGACAGGCACATACAAACTTTGTATTCTCAAAATTTCACTTTTGTAGGCCTTAAATTTATCGAGTATACCTTTGCCAGAAAACAGCCTGTCATTGTCCACACCCGCCAGATAATTTCTGATACCATCAGAATTGTCCTTTTCCAACTTAGAATCTCAACCCATGGACCAGACCTATCTTTTTCTATATTTACTTTGAAAGTAATGACATTGTGATCACTAGATGCAAAGTGTTCTCCTACACAAACTTCTGCCACCTGCCCTATCTCATTCCTGATGAGATCGAGTATTGCACACTCTCTCGTTGGGACCTCAGTGTACTGAATAAAGAAACTCTCCTGAACACATTTGACAAATCCTATCCCACTTGATCCTTCCACAGTATGGGGGTCTCAGTCAATATGTGGAAAGTTAAAGTTACCTTCTATAACAACCTGATGTTTCTTGCAACAGACTGCGATCTCTCTACCAGTTTCCCTGTACAGATCCACCTTCCCTGGCAGAGACCCCAATGATCCAATGATGCTCCCTACTGAACTAACTTGCTGGCCATGTGTTAAACTATTTTTGGCCTCACTAGCATGTGGCGCAGGTGGCAATCCTGATTTCACAACCCTGCAGGTCTTGTCCTTTAACTTAGCACCTAACTCCCTCAACTCACTTTGTAGGACTGTATTATCCCTGCTACCCATGTCAATGGTACAGCCATGGACACTTTATTCTGCATTCTATTACTGTTTTCCTGTGTACAATTTTAATGCACTGTGTATTGAAAGATCTGTATGGATGTCAAGCAAAATGAAGTTTTCCACTGTACCTCAGTATATATGATATTAATAAACCAGTTTACAATTTACAATCTGAGGAAGGATTATTTTCACCTAGTGGTGATTGGATCTCGAGAGATTGCTTATCAGGACATATTAAGTCCGTGAAGGGACATTTTTATCCAGGGTCCTTAGAGGTTTTTGAGAGTTACAAGTTTAACAAAAGTAGCAAATGAATCAATTTGCTGTATTGATGCACTTATGACAAACAAATAAAGGTAATCTTTAATCTTTAAAATGTTGTTTTGCAAGGGTGGTGGGAAAGCTGGTGGCATGGTGAGCACTGGCAATGACTGAACCCTGGTGTGGAGGAAGGACAGATTTGCATGTACAGACAGACACAGGAGCTTATTCATAGAAATTCCAACAGAATATTGGTAGCTCGACTGAGTGACACTGTTAGACAAATCATCCTCAAAACAAAGGCCGCATGATAAGCACCAATCGGGAGTCCACTTTAAATAATCGCAGAATGGGGAAAACCCGTACCGCTCAAAATAAACTTGAGAAGATTAACCAGAAAGCACAGGGGTTTAACCACTCCAATTAACAAATGCAGGTGCTCTCGGAACTTCGGAGCCCAATGCTCTATGGCTCGCCATGCAGGCCCGAAGAGATCATGACAGGACCGTTCCCCCAGGACCAACATGAGACTGAGAAGCAAATCTGCAAAGTGAATTAGCAATTGGGTCAAAGAATTAATCTAGGGTGAGATGTTCCAAGAAGAGGGACTTTCTGGCTTGAGCAGCCTGTGGCCACTGTATCATTTGAACAATACAGAGTACTGTCAGAACAATGGGAATGCTCGCAATCATCAAAAGTAGGCAGTTCAGAAGCAGATCTTTTCAAACAGCATAAGAAAGACAGTTCACAGGAGGTCCAGGATGATGGCTGCATCATTAAAGAGTTCCCACAGGTCAGATGAAAGACTAAAAGCTCAGCACAAGATATTATAACAAAATATATTTCAGTTGTTTTGGGAATAGATGATACAATTTTAGAGGATGAGACTACACAGTGAGGAATTCAGTATCTACAAGGGGTTTATTGTTTCCATAATTGCTGATTCATTCAAATCTAACACAGATTAAGTTAGGTGCATTGTATTGTGGAGGAGATTTTTAAGGTCTGTTCTCAGAGATAAGATACTTTAGGTATAGACTTGCTGATGTCACCTCTATATAAATGAGTCAGAATGTGACATGAAGGGTTGAAGATCTTGCCAGAGTTGCAATCAAGAGAGGAAGAGTCAGAGAAGCTGACTTTTTGATTTCAAATGTTCTAGTAAGAAAGGATCTGGTGATTACAGAAAGTCTGAGTGAAAGACAATGTGTAAACAGAGCGGCATGGATGGAAGACAGTGAAAAAAAAGCTGAGTTCATGTATCAAGTATTGTATTAAATATTATGACTAATTGTAGCTGCTGCAATGCTTGATAAAGTTTTGCATTTTATTAGCAACTATTATAGTTTAAAAGGTGGAATCAGTTGTGTATAAAGCCTCTGAGGAGAACTGATCCACTGGAATGAAAGCTCAGGGACGTTAACTGAGTTTATGAGTGAAGAATTTTGTAGGAGCTATGCATCTGTTTTCTGACTGCATTGTATTCTGTGCTGTGCATTCATTATGTTTATTGTGGTAGTTAGTCATGTCGGTGGGAGGTGTGGTAAAATAGTAGAGTTTAGTTTGGAGCTATGCACAGACGGATGTCATATCTTATGTTGACCGCTTAATTTCACTTAATTTAATTACATTTGAAATCGCTTCCACTTCATTTAATATTGCTGGTCTTATTTTCAGAAATTGCAGTACTTCAAGATTGTATGCTTTACTAGTTGCTAATAAAGGAGCAAAAACATTTCTATGACTTTTGGAACGTTATTATTGGATTGATCTGCGGGTGCGTTATTAGCTCATGTTAGGTCGCCAGCAGAGGCAATTGGTTTGTTAGAAATGGCTGCCACAAACTTTGTGATTGAGAAGACTATGAGTCATTAAATGAATGTTTATTTTAGATTTATAACCATGTCCTTACTGTAAAGATGAGTTAATTGCTTAATTTTGTATTTGTATACCATTAACATTGTACGACTCCATGTAAATATTTTGTGGGTTTGTAACTTTCTTTTGAAAAGGAAGTTGTAAAGTCTCTGAGAATGCCTGTGCCTTTAAGAATTATAAGTACTCTGTAGTATGATTGCTGATTACGATACCAGTGAATGCTGTTAGTTAAGAGATAACTGCATTCAATAAAGGATGTTATCTATTAGTTCTTCCTCTGCAACTCGGCTTGTGAACAGCAACAGCGAAGAGCTTACAGACATTACAACTCCACTTCCATAAATATTATGTGCAACAACAGAAGGGCTTTTTGTGCCAATTTATCTACCACCAATTACAATCTCTCTACATACCCAATTGTCACCTACTCAGACAATCAGCAGTCCAGCTTTGGAGCAGGCGGTACTTCAAAGCATCTGTCTCAGGCTGCTGAAGAAACAGGCTCACAACCCCCACCTTCTCAGGTGGGCAATAAAGGTGGTTTTGTCAGCAACATCCGAACAATAAATAAATAACGATGAATGTATTAAAAGGAGAATTTGAGTGAGAAGCACAACCATGTGAAGGAGGAGGAATTGCTCATTTCTGTACACTGATCTCCTGTGCCAGTATAAACTAGTAATCATGGTGGCTATCTCAGGGCTCTGAATAAAATTACAGTGGAGCTCAGTCTATTTTTAAAGTAATATTGTACTTCCATATTAGGAAAATTGTACTTTGGGATATGATTTTGCTTAGATATGGAAAACGTTCCACCCTGGCCATAGTTTTCTTTATGTTACAACAAAGAAGATTTATCATGTCTTTTTCGCCAAAAAGACATTTTTTGTGCTTTGGCCTATTTTGTGGTGTACAGGGAAGCAAAACCCTATCTTCATTCTTAGTTTGAATTACAAGTAATCTGGCTGCAATTCTGAAAATATGCTAGACTTCTAGCCAAAGTATTTCACCACAGCTAAGTTAGTAGGATCTTTCTAACACTGTGCAAAATTGCCTAGGTACTGTATTGTGGCATGCCAGCTGTTTTGGCACGAACCAGCTAGACAAATCTAAAACAAAAAAAAACTATAGATACAGTATATTGTACTTCCATATCAGGAATATATATATAATAGGATCAGAAGAGGTAGAATCCTTGTGGATAGAGTTAGGAAACTGCCAAGGTAAAAAAATCCTAGGTTATGGGAATTATATACAGGCTTTGGAGCAGTAGTCAGGATGTGGGATGCAAATTATGCCAGCAGTTACAAAAGGCATGCAAAAAGGGCAATCTTATGATGGTCATGGGGGACTTCAATATGCAGGTAGTACAGGAGAATTAGGGTTGGCTTTTTAGAACAGCTTATTGGTGAGCACATGAGGGAAAATGCAAATCCGAATTGGATGTTGTGTAATGAACCCAATTTAATTGGGAGCTTCAGGTAAAGGAACTCTTCTGAGGCAGTGATCATAATATGATAGAATTGACCATACAGTTTGAAAGGGAGAAACTAAAATTGGATATATTGCTATTACAGTTGAGTAAAGGTAACTATAGAAGTATGAGAGAGGAACTGGCCAAAGTTGATTGGAAGGCATCTCTATAGGATATATCCAGGAATCTCTGTGCTACTCTACAAAAAGCCAAGGTCCTGGAAGCCAAGTCACCATAGGAAGGTTTTATCTGCTTCCATTCTAGTACAAACAGCAATGTCCAGAGGCAGATAGACAGCAACTTTGTGCCAATAAGACATCTGCCTCTTTATCTAACCACAGGTGCTAAAATATATTGAATGCAGAGATTTCTGGGCATACGGCATATGATAAGACAGGCACTAACATGCCAAACCTTAGTTAACCTCTAGGAAAATGATAGATTAATAAGTGCAATGTCTTTCAGATTTTAATTACTTGAAATTTCAACAAAATGTGAAATATTTAAATAAAACATTTTTGTATCTAACATTTCTACACAATAGGGATGATGGAAGAGCAACAATGGTTGGAGTTACTGGGAGTAATTTGGAAGAAGTAGGATCAGAACCAGAATCAGGTTTATTGTCACTGGCATATGTCGTGAAATTTGTTGGCAGCAGTACAATACAATACATAATAATAGAAAAAAAAACCCATGAATTGTAGCAAAGCTGTAGTAAAGTATTAAATATTTGCATTAAATAAGTAGTGCAAAAATAGAAATAAAAAAAAGTAGTAGCAAGGTAGTGTTTTTGGGTTCAATGTCCATTCAGAAATCATATGGCAAAGGAGAAGAAGCTGTTCCTGAATCATTGAGTGTGTATGTCTTCATACTTTGATACCGCCTTCCTGATGATAGCAATGAGAATAAGTCATGACCTGGGTGAGGGGGAGGGTTCCTTAATGATGGATGCCTCCTTTTTGAGGCATCTCTCCTTGAAGATGTTCTGGATACTACAGAGGCTAGTGCCCATGATGGAGCTGACTTGGAATTGGTTCATCTTAAAGAAGAAGCTCTCTAAAGGGAGGATGAGACAACAATGGAAAGTCAAAGACAGTATAAAAGCTGAAAAATGACCCTGGTAGCAATGGGGAGCAAAGAAATGGTGAATTAAACTCACTAAGTATTCTGCTTCAGCCTTCAATATAGAAGACACCAGAAGTACGTTAGAAATTTGAGTGTGTCAGGGAGCAGAAGTGAGTACAATAACTATAACTAAGAAGAAGGTGCTTGGGAAGCAGAAGGGTCTGAAGGTAGATAAGATACTTGACCAGAGGGATTATACTCTAAAGTTCTGAAAAAAGGTAGCTGGAGCGATTGTGGCAGCATTAGTAGGGATCTTTCAAGAATCACTAGATTCTGGAATGCTTTCAGAGGTTTGGAAAATCTCAAATGTTACCCCAATATTTAAGAAGGGATGGAGACAAAAAAACAGGAAATTATAGACCAGTTAGCCTGACTTTGGTGGTTGGCAAGAAGTTAGGTTCCATTATTAAGGATAAGGTTTTGAGGTACTTGTAGCAGAAATCAATATGGTTTCCTTAAGGGGAAAACTTTTCTGATAAATCTGTTGGAATTCTTTGAGGAAATAACAAGCAGGACAGATAAGGGAGTGTCAGTGGATGTAGTTTGCATGTTTAAATCAATCTGATTACTTACACAGGCACAATCAAGTGCCAAACATTATTCACCAAAATCTTGCTTTGAAATACAAACTCATAAAAGAAACCATACCTTACTATAAATACAACTCTGTGTCACAATGGTGGGGGCATTGGGAGCAAGGGTGGACCCAAATGCAAGACACATCTTGTGAGGTTAATTAAATTTAATTTATTGTTTGATATCAGGAGAGCTAGGCAGGAGCAGGAGTAGCGAACTGGACAAGGACTGAGGACTACGACTAGGCTGGGACCAAGGGTCTGGGCTAAGACTCGGAATCGGCTCCCAGAACTAGAGGAGACATGAAGAGGCTAGGGTATGGACTCCAAGCCCGAGACTGGGCAAGGACCCAGTACCTGGGTCTTGCCTCAGGCTCGGACGCCAGAACCAGGCATGGACATGACATGGGCTAGGGAGAGGAGGAACATGGGAACACAGAGCCTCAGTCTCGGGAGAGAAGGTACATGGAACCATGGACACATACACAGAACACAGAGTCAGGACCCCTCCTTAGGTACAGGACATAGGGCCGGGACTCGCACACAGAACAGAGAGCCGGGACCCCTCCTTGGGTACAGGACATAGGGCCGGGACTCATGACCCTCCGCGGGGCAACGGCAAGATGGCCTGACTTACCCCATGGAGGCAAGGACAAGACAAGATATGACTCCCCGCGGGGCAACGGCAAGACGGCCCGACTTACCCCACGGAGGTGAGGACAGGATGAGACATGAGTCCCCGTGGGGCAACGGCAAGACGGCCAGACTTACCCCACGGAGGTGAGGACAAGACAAGACAAGACCAACACGAATGAACACCAGACAGTACCTATCTAGATCCGGTGATGGATCTAGACCGAAGTGCAGGCGGGGGCTGCAGACAAGGGCTAGAGGCAAGAGGGGCAGAGAACGAATTCAGACAAGGGGTAGGAGAGGAATCACAGACCGCCAGGGCCAGGACTAGACTCAGAACTGGAAGCCGCCAGGGCCAGGACTTGACATGGTACTTGAACGCCGCCAGGGCCAGGACGTGGACCTGGTACTTGGATGCCGCCGGAGCCAGGACGTGGACGTGGTACTTGAATGCCGCCAGGGCCAGGACTTGACATGGTGCTTGGATGCCGCCGGAGCCAGGATGTGGTGCTTGGAGCTTCCGGGTAGTGCCGAGCTCTCGACTTGGCCCAGGAACAGTAGAGAGAAGCTTTTGATTCTCTCCGGCGAGTTAACTGACGGACCCACCTTGATGAGGAAACTTTGCAGGCTCGCTTCGGTGAGATAACTGGACAGGATTGCTCCGGTGAGGAAGGGAGAATTACCGGTACTCGCTTCGGGTGGAGACAAGGCTTGCTCCGGTCAGATGACATTGGCACGCCGTGACTTTGCAGACGCTCCCGCACCGAACGGCTGAAAGCCGGAGACTATAAACTACCGGTTCAGCCGAGTGTTAATTGCCTCTAATCATCAAAGTCGAGGGACACGGGAAACAGGGAATCAATGGTCCGGATCGTAACATAAACAAGCTAAATTTAAAGGGACCCCGATCCTTACCATGACACTCTGATCCAATATTAGACTCAAACTCCCACAAATTATATTACAACCAATCTGTTATTACAGATAAGACAATCTATAAAAAACCATCTGGATATAATATTACAGGATTTACAGAATAAACAAGCAAGAACAACTTACTAAATAGATATTGCCATCTATACATACATAACTTGCAGAAATCTGTAAGTGAGAAACACCAGAAATATGCTGAATTGAAAGAGGAAATTGAAAGATTTTGGAACATATCCTGATAATAATAATCTATCTGGTATCATCTCAAATGCACTACACAATAGTGTGAAATAATTTGGGCTACACAGCAATATTTATGTAAATCTTCAGAAAGCCGCAATAATAAACACCATTAGAATGAAAGTCTGAAAGTTCCCAGCAATTGAGAAATAAGCATGCTTGGCTATGCCCATACTTAGGTTTTATCAGCTTGAGTGGAGGAAATAAATAAATAAATAACTAAACGATTGAGAACATGAGTTGTAGTGTCCTTGAAAGTGAGTCCAAAGGTTGTGTTCAATGATCAGTTCAGTGTTGTGGTGAGTGAGGATGTTCACGCTGATTCAGGAGTCTGATGTTGAGTGGTGATGACTGTTCCTGAACCTGGTGGTGTGGGACCTCAGGCTCCTGTACCTCCTTCCTGATTGCAACAGTGAGAAGAGAGCATGGCCCTTGATGATGCATGCTGCTTTCTTGTGGCAGTGCTCTTTGTAGATGTGCTCAATGGTGTGGAGGGCAACTCCAGCGATGGACTGGGCTCTACCAGTCTTAGGTACTGGTATTTCTATACTAGTCCATAATGCAACCAATCTGGATACTCTCCACTGTGCATCTATAAAGTTTGCCAGAGTTTCAGATGACGTGCAGAATCTAGGCAGAGTTCTAAGAAAGTAGATGCTGCCAATCGAGTCTGCTCCACCATTTCATCATGGCTGATCCAATTCCCTCTCAGCCCCAATCTCCTGCCTTCCCACCAGTTCCCTTCATGCCCTGACTAATCAAGAACCTATCCACCTCTGCCTTAAATATACCCAATGACTTGGACTCCACAGCCATCTGAAGCAAAAAATGCCACAGATATACCACTCTCTGGCTAAAGGTTATGTTGTCAGATCATGGTTTTCCCTCAGATAATTAAAAATTTCCTCTTCCTATCTTATAGAAAGATAAGAAGTTTAATTCAAATGAAGTGTTCACACCCTGAAAAGGATTGAAAATCAATATTTCTGTTGAATGGTTAATTGCCCACTCAAATCCCGACTGCCAAGATGACCAATAAATCTGCCGTAGGATATAAGATTTTGACAAACAAAGGGAATTGATGGGTTGCAGACAAGACAGATCCGAAGCTGTTTTGTTGTGATTCTCTTACATTGTTGCCTGAAGTTTGCACATTTCCAACAACCGAGCAAATTGCTGAAGTACTTTCTCACAAAAAGGTCAGCATGTTGTTTCAACAGAGCTTCATTCACTGTCTGAACAGCAAGCACAATCTGTCATTGATTGGACAGTCAACAAGGAAAGCCAGATACAATTCCAGAGACAGTGCTGTGTTACCCTGCATATACTGTTCACCATTGAATTCAAAATTTCAAGATTTCAAGAATGTTTAATGTCATTTCCAGTACAGAAATGTAAAGGAAGAACAAATTAATTGTGACTCCATATCTGATGCAGTACAAAAAAACACAATAATAAAATAAATGCAGTAAGTATAAATACATAAGATAGCTTATATTCATGGATAGCTTTTATGTACATAAAGGTAGGTACTAAGTACAGGAATGTTTGTACATAAGGTGACTGACAGGAAATCATAACTTCATGGTGGTGAGGTGGTTGAGTTGGGGGAGGTGTTGGTTAACCTTACTTCTTGGGGAAAGTAACTGATTTTGAGCTTTGTAATCTTGGCATGGATGCTATGTAGCCTCCTCTCTGATGGAATTGTGACAAACAAGATATTTCTGGCCTTATACTGTCACCTTTCTGTATATATTGTATGTCCTTGATGGTGGGTAGGGCAATTTGGTCTACCCATACAGTCTGCTGCAGTACAGTTTCCATACCATGCAGTGATGCTGCATGTTAGGATGCTCTCTACTATGCACCTGTAGAAGGTCATGAGTACTGATGTGCTTTGTGCAGCTCTCTTCAGCCTCCTCAGAAAGCAGAGGCATTGCTGAACTTTCTTGATTGCGTAGAACGTGTTCAAAGACCATGAGAGATTGTGTGAGAATTGCACTCCCAGGAGTTTGAAACTGCTTTCAAGATTCAGTGCTGTGTTGCCAATGTAAAGAAGTGTGTGAGTGGTTCAAGTTCTCCCTGATAACCATCTCCTTTATCTTGTTGACATTAAGGAAGAGGATATTGGTCTTGCATCAGGCCTTGAGCTTTTCCACCTCCTCTCTGTAGGCCATCTCACTTTGTTGTTGGTGATGAACCCCGCCACTGCTGTGTCATTGGCGAACTTGACAATGTGATTACTTGTGTGGCTGCACAGTTGTGTGTGAGCAGAGTGTACAGCAGTGGGCTCAGCACACGGCCTTAGGGCACCCAGTTGAGGAGGATGGGGGAGGGAGAAATGATTGTATATCCTGACTATCTAGTTACGAGGTCCAAAAACCAAGTTGCACAGTGGTGAATTTAGACCAAGGAGTGGGAGATTATTGACCAGGGTCTGTGGGACCACAGTGTTGAATGCCAAACTAGGATCCAGAAACAGTTTTCTGATATACATGTCCTTGATTTCTAGTTGTGTCAGGGACAGGTGCATGACAGATGCTATGGCATCTGTTGTACAGTGGTTCGGTCAGTAAGCATATTGGTGAGTGTCCAGTGTGGCAGGAATGGAGTTTTTGATGTGTGCCATTTCCAGCCATTCAAAGCACTTCATGATGGTTGGCGTCAGTGTCATGGAGCAGTAGTCATTTAGTTCTGAAGGTATCAAGATCTTTGGTACAGGTATGATGGTGGCTGACTTGAAGCATGTAGACACAGCAGCCTGGATGAGTGAAGTGTTGAAGATGTCTGTGAAGACATCAGTGAGCTGGTGTGCACACTCCCTGAGTTCTTGGCCTAGGATATTTTCTGGCCTGACAGCCTTATGGGGGGTTGACTCTCTGCAGACTCTTTCTCACTCTGCTGCTGTTGCCGACAGGGCCTGCTTACCGGAAGGGGTGAGCTTTCATGGCTGGCATTGTATTGCATGCCTCGAAGCATGCATAGAAGTTGTTTAGAGCATTAGGCATGGAGGCGTCATTGGTACAGTCGACATTGTTTTACCTTGCACATTCAGTAATGACCTTGATGCCCAGACACATATGCCAGGGATCATTATCAGACAAGAGTTGCTGAATTTGTTCTGCAAAGGCAGTCTTTGCCCTCTTGATGCTGAAAATGTTTCTTATATAGTATATGTGATTGAACCAGAATCATGAAGTGCTTACGATGTGGGAAAGTACAGTCATGGCAGGTAAGAGTAATCTAATTATTCCTACAGTATTTCCCTTTCCTCTCCACACAATCTGACATTTTTTCCCATTTTAAATACTTATTCATCTCCCTTTTGAATGCTGAAATTGAATCAATGTCCATAATTATTTTCCTGATCCATAACTACTCTTTGTGTGAAGACAAGGCTTCTTCATGTCCCTTTTGGGTCTTCCACCATCACCGTCATTCTGTGTCCCTGTTTTGTGATCTCTCTGCCGATTGTCCTTCTGATCAGTCAATGCCAATGCCCATATAGACACTCACTGATAGTGTCCTTGAGCCATGAAATCATCACTGAATACTAGATACTTCCAGCATTTATCAACAGATGGCAGATCAAGGGTACAGTAGACGAGCTGCAGAGGTGTTTGAAGCAGCAAGTACAGTGCGAATTGTATCAGGTTGTGATCATCTGTCGGCAGTAGTCCTTAGAAGTGCAGGGTGTCCCAATCCGTAAATATTAGAAATACAAGCTGTTCCATTCTTTATTAACACGTCTGAAAACTTTGGGACTCTTCTGAAGTTGTGTAACTTCCCCTCGTTGAAAAGAAACAGCTGGCTGAGGAAAGTTACTTTGACTAGTTAGACGTTTCAGCAGGCATAGCAGTTACATAGTGCAAATAGTTATGAAAGAGCATGTGAAAGGGTAGTCAGCTATTATCACTGCTTCTGATAGTCAGTATTCCTTGTTAAAATACTTGCAGTATATATTTCGTGTTACTTGTGTTAAAGAGTATAATTTGGACCAAGTAGTAATAGTTTCAAAGTGGGTTGACTGGCTGCACACATAAATATTGGATTCTTCCAGGTGTCAGAGAGCTGCCCATGTGTGTAAAATTACACCCTATCACAGCCATCAGAAATTGAGGAGAGATAATATGCAGATGATGTAATTGTTTAAAACATCATGGCTGCTTGCATCCTGGTGTGGTACAGCAGTCTGAATGAGCAGGAATGTAAGAAGCTGCAGAGAGAAATCCACTCTTCCTAAAATACTGTGGGCACACCACTCCCCACAATCGGCTGAATCTGCCTTAAGAGGGTAAGATCTATCACCAAAAATCACTACCATCTAGCCCACGCCTTCTTTTTGCATCTACCGTTGGGCAGGAGGTACAGCAGGCAGAACTTCCACACAAGCAGGTTCAAGAGCAGCTACCTCCCCTTCACAATGTGATTCTTGAACCAACTGGCAAACCTTAATCAGCAGTCCAGTTAGTGACACTCTGACCACTCTGATCACTTGGCACTAAAATAGACTTTGCTTTTGTTATTCTGATTATGCATTTTTTCTTGTAAAATTGTGTATAAATTGGGTTTATGTTTTTCTTGTGAATGCTGCTTACACAATGCTGTGTTCTTGTGGTGCTGCTGCAGGGAAGATTTTCATTGCATCTGTTCAAACATGTAACTGTGCATGAGATGATAACCTCAGTTTTAATGTTGACTTTGATTTTGTTGCATTGGCTATTTAAAACTCATACTTCGATATCCATGTGTTAGTTTTAGTGAATCACATGATGCAGAAGTATTTGTTCTTCTACTAGGACATTAACATTTATTAGGTCTTCTAGATTCTATTGCCCATATTGCACTTTAGTTCAGTTCCTGCAGCTGAACTTTCACGTTTTCCAGAAGTAAGAATTAAACACAAAAGTAAAGCATCGTTAAACAAATATTGACTATATATTTAGGAATTTTTTTGCTTCAGTTAGTTCATTAAGAGGATATTTTTAAGTTCAAAATTCAAAGTAAGCTTATTATCAAAGTATATATATGTCACTATATATATCTCTAAGATTCATTTTCTTGTGGGGCATACTCAGTAAGTCCAAGAACCATAATAGAATCAATGAAAAATCATACACAATAGGGCAGACAAACAACCAACGTGCAAAAGACAACAACCTGCACAAATGCAAAAGAGAAAAATAAAAGCAATAATTATTGAGAACATGAGATGAAGAGTTCTTGAACGTGAGCCCATACGTTGTAGGAACAGTTCAGTGATGGCGTGAGTGAAGTTGAATGAAGTTGAAGATCCTGATGGTTGAGCAGTAAAAGCTGTTCCTGAACCTGGTGCTGTGAGTCCTGAAGCTCCTGCACCTTCTTCCTGATGGCAGCAGTGAGAAGACAGCATGACCTTGCTGGTGGGGTCACTGATGATGGATGTAGCTTTCCTGCGACAGCACTCCATGTAGATGTGCTCAATGGAGGGAAGGACTTCACCGTGATGAACTGGACCATATCCACTACTTTTTGTAACATTTTCCTTTCAAGGGCATTGGTGTTTACATACCAGGCTATGATGCGACCAGTCAATACACTCTCCTCCAGACATCTATAAAAATTTGTCAAGTATTAGACGTCATGCCAAATGTTCGCAGATTTCTAAGGAGGTAGAGGCTCTGCTGTGATTTCTTTGTAATTTCACTTAAGTGCTGGGCCCAGAACAGGTCCTCTAAAATGATAAAATTGCTAACCCTCTCCACCTTTGAGCTTCTGATGAGGACTGCCTCATGGACCTCTGGTTTCCTCCTCCTGAAATCAATAACCATCTCCTTGGTCTTGCTGACATTGAATGAGAGCTGGTCGTTGTGGCATACGCAGCCAGGTTTTCAATCTCCCTCCTGTACGCTGATTCATCATCACCTTTCACTCAGCCAAAAACAGTGGTGTCATCAACAAAGTTAAATATGGTGTTGGACCTGTGCTTAGCCACACAGTCATAAGTGCAAAGCGAGTAAAGCAGGGGGCTTAGCACACAGCCTTGAGGTGCACCTATGCTGATGGAGATTGTGAAGGAGATGTTGTTACCAATTCAAACTGATTGGGGTCTGCAAGTGAGGAAATTCATGATCCAATTGCACAAGGAGGTATGAGGCCAAGGTCTTGAAGCTTATTGATTAGTTTTGAGGGGATGTTAGCTTTGAATTCTGAGCTGCAGTTCCTGGTGTAAGGCCATAGAGTCATAGAGAAATATAGCACAGAAACAGGCCCTTTGGCCCATCTAGTCCATGCTGAAATTAATTAAATTGCTTAGTCCAATCGACCTGCATGAGGACCATAGCCTCCATACCCCTACTATCCACGTACCTATCCAAACTTATCTTAAATGTGAAATCGAACTCACATTCACCACTTGTACTGGCAACTCATTCCACACTCTCACGATCCTCTGAGTGAAGATGTTTCCCCTCATATTCCCCTTAAACTTCTCACCTTTCTCCCACCCAATCTCAATGGAAAAAGCCTGCTTGCATTTACCCTATTTATACCCCTCATAATTTTGTATACCTCTATCACATCTCCTCTCAATCTTCTATGTTCTGAAGAATACAGTCCTAACCTATTCAATCATTCCTTATTAACTCAGGTCCTTCAGACCCAGCAACATCCTTGTAAATTTTCTCTGTACTCTTTCAACCTTGCTTACATCTTTCCTGTAGTAGGTGACCAAAACTGCACAAAATACTCCAAATTAGGTGTCACCAATGTCTTATACAACTTCAACATAACAACCAATCTCCTGAGCTCAATACACTGATTTATGAAGACCAATGTGCCAAAAGCATTTTTTACCACCCTATCTGGCTGGGACGCTACCTTCAACAAATTATGGACCTGTATTTCTAGATCCCTTTGTTCTACCACACTCCCCAGTGCCCTACCATTCACTGTGTAAGACCAACTCTGCTTGGTCCTACTGAAGTGCAAAACCAAGCACTTGTCTCTATTAAATTCCATCTGCTATTTTTCAGCCCATTTTTCTAGCTGATGCAGATCCCTCTGCAAGCTTTGATACTCTTCCTCGCTGTCCACTACACCCTCAATCTTGGTGTCATCTGCAAATTTGCCGATCCAGTTAACCACATTATCATCCGGATCGTTGATATAGATGATGAACAACGGACTCGGCATCGATCCCTGTGGCACTCCACTAGTCACAGGCCTCCAGTCAGAGAGGCAGTCATAAGACCATAAGACATAGGAGCAGAATTAGGCCATCTGGCCCATTGAGTCTTCTCCACCATTCAATCATGGCTGATCCATTTTCTTCTCCTCCTCAACCCCAGTTCCCAGCCTTCTCCCCGTAATCTTTGATGCCACGTCCAATCAAAAACCTATTAACCTCTGCCTTAAATACACCCAACGACCTGGCCTCCACAGCTGCATGTGGCAACAAATTCCACAAATTCACCACCCTTTGGCTAAAGATCTACCACCATTGTCTGATCCCACAAAGCCAATGGCTTGTCCAATTTACTATCTCGATCCTGAATGCTGAGCAACTGAACGTTCTTGGCCAGTGTCCCATGCTGTAGTCCATGTAGTCAACTTCCACTGCCTGGCCTTCATCCACTTTCCTGATAATTTCCTCGAAAACCTCTATACGATTGGTTAGACATGGCCTACCACGCACGGTCATGCTGACTATTCTTAATCAGTCCAAGTCTATCCAAATACTTATGTATCCAGTCCCTTGGAATACCTTGCAATAACTTTCCCTCAACTGATGTCAGACTCATCGGCCTATAATTTCCTATAATTTCTGGTAAGGTGGCGGCGCATGTAGATGCAACGGCCTCTTGGAGGCCAAT
This sequence comes from Mobula birostris, assembly GCF_030028105.1. Lineage (NCBI taxonomy): Eukaryota > Metazoa > Chordata > Chondrichthyes > Myliobatiformes > Myliobatidae > Mobula > Mobula birostris. The sequence goes on along the minus strand of NC_092373.1, from coordinate 121,324,877 downwards.
CAGAGGAACTTGTTTCTTCATTAAGTGTGCATTTTTTTAATCATACGTCTATAATGGACTTCAATAGCTATGGGTACATCTGGTCTACCGCATCAGTAAACTGCTCATTGTTCGGAGTAACCAGCCAAGGTGTTGTAGGAGCCGCCCGGTGATTCAGAGAAGAGGAGGCTGGTCACTGGGCCGTGAGAAGAGAGTCGGGCTCCCGAGTCATGGAAAGAGAGTTGGGCTGCGGAAGCAGAGTCAGGCCATCAGGCTGTGGGTGGAACCAGGTTGGCTTCGGAGGAACTGACCTGGAGTGCAGACTGTGCTGTTGCCTGTTACTCGAAGGCACCGAGTTGATGCACAAAGGCGGCTGGCAGTGAAACCATGGGTGACTAGCTTGGATGTTTCTTTTGCGATCGCAAGACCCTGTTGGACATTGATTGCCGCAGGCCTGTATGCCCTTGTTTAGTGTGGAGACAAGAGGCGAGGCAGCAGTGTCACCCCAGTTGTAGCGAGGACTAGGCCTCAAGCCACAGGAGACACCTGCTGCTGCTGTCCAGGTGTGGAGATGCCGAAGGCAGTGTAATGCAGCATCCATGCTTGGTTGGGGGTGGTGGCCTCTCCTGTTGGTGCTGCCTTCCAGTGTTGGATTGGTGGAATTATAGTCTTGACCTCTGGGAACTATCAATTTACAGGACATGATGCTCAGGGTCTTGGACTACAAATGTGTTTTTCTTGCGTGACTATGTTTTTTTTCTCTTGCTATTTTGATTGTGTGTGTACATTTGTGCACTTTTGCCCAGAGGAACGCTCTGTTGTTCGGCTGTACCCATGTATGGTTTGAATGATAGTTAAACATGATTCGATTTGATTTACGTCTAGAGTACTTTTTAAACAGTAGAACAACATTGACTATCCACCAATCCTCTGGTACCTCCCCTGTTGCTAAGGATGACTTAAATATGTCTGCTATCATCCCAGCAATTTTCTGCACTTGCCTACCATAGGGTCTGAGGGAACACCTTGTCAGGTCCTGGGGATTTATCTCCTCCTCTGTAATCTGTACAGAATCCACGCAGTTGTTGCCACTTTGCCTCACTGATATAGACTCTGTCCACCTTCTGAGTAAATACAGATACAAAAAGTTAACTTAAAATCTCCCCCATCTGTTTTGGCTCCAGACAATTACTGTTGGTCTTTCTCCAATTTAGAATCTCAATCTGTGGACCAGACCTATCTTTTTTGCATATTTACTTTGAAATTAATGGCATTGTGATCACTGGATGTGAAGTGTTCCCCCACATAAATTTCTGTCACCTGCCCAGTTTCATTCCCTAATAGCAGATCCAGTATCGTACACTCTCTCGTTGTAACTTCTCTGTACTGATGAAGGAAACTTTTCTGAACAGACATGACAAACTCTATTCCATATAGTCCTTTAACACTCAAAGGTTTCAAAGATACAATTAATGTCAGAGAAATGTATACAATATACACCCTGAAATGCTTTTTCTTCGCAACCATTCACGAAGACAGAGGAGTGCCCAAGGAATGAATGACAGTTAAATGTTAGAACCCCACAGTCTCCCCCCCAGCTCCCCTCCATCCTGCATGTAAGTGGCAGCAAGCAACGATCCCCCCTTCCCCCACCAGCAAAAAAAATCATCGGCACCCACCACCGAGCACTTGAGCGTGCAACAAAAGCAACAGCAAAGACGCAGAATTGCAGTACTCCATAGACTACGTTGTTCACCCGGTATTTGACATACCACAGGTTTCTCTCTCTCCCTAATAAGGGAAAAAGAGATATCTCTGTTTCACAGCGAGAAGGGAGACATAACAAACAACTCGCTGGTTTATGATGTTAAAAGTCCATTGTGTCGCTTTTTCTGATCTCTGTGCCCATAGATCTCAGGTCTCTGGACACACAGCCAAAGATCTTCCAGCTCCCACGACATACCGGTCCGGGACACCGACCTTCAATCCACCCATCACCAGAGTCCCTAGATCCTAGGCCACCAAAGGCGAGCTGAACTCTTAGACTGCGCCCTTGGCATGTCGGAATAACGGCTAGTCATGACACCCCGAAGAAGGGTCCATTCCCACAAAGAACCGAAGTCAGCGTGTAACTCCAGGTCAGGGTCTTCAAAAGAACCCTGAAAGGGGAAAATAGAGATCTTAAAGATGGAAACAGAGCTGTTTCCGGAGATGCAAGCAAAAGAGTTGCCATTTAACGCCATCTTGACTAAGCTCCGTCCTTCGCCCTCAATATGTGGAAAGTTCAAATCATCTACTTTAACAACCTTATGTTTCTTGCAACACTCTGCAACCTCTCTACAAATTTATTCCTCTAAATCCCTAGGACTGTTGGGTGGTCTGTAATACAGCCCCATTAATGTGGTCATACCTTTCTTATTCTCAGTTCCACCCATAACACATTTTCTAAACGAGTTCTCCAGTCTATCCTGACGAAGCACAGCCATGATGTTTTCCCTGACTAGTAACGCCAACCCGCTTCCTTTAGTCCCTCCAGCTGTGTCAAGTCTAAAACAATGGAACCCCAGAATACTGAGCTGCCAGCCCTGCCCCTTCTGCAACCAAGTCCCTCGAAGAATTACAACATCATAACTCCAGGTGTTGATCCATACCTTTCCTACAATACTTCTTGCATTGAAATACATGCACAGCTCAGGACACTAGCTGCACCAGACTCAACTTTTTGATTAGATTAGATTAAATTATGAGGACACGCAGTCCTCTTTTATTGTCATTTAGTAATGCATGCATTAAGAAATGATACAATGTTCCTCCAGAGTGATGTCACAGAAACACAAGACAAACCAAGACTAAAAAAACTGACAAAAACCACATAATTATAACATATTGTTACAACAGTGCAAAGCAATACCGTAATTTGATAAAGAACAGACCATGGGCACGGTAAAGCAAAGTCTCAAAGTCGCTCGAAAGTCCGATCATCATCATCTACCATCTCACACAGACGGTAGAAGGGAGAAGCTCTCCCTGTCATGAACCTCCAGCGCTGCAAACTTGCCGATGCAGCATCCTGGAAGCACCCGACCACAGCTGACTGAGTCCGTCCAAAAACTTTGAGCCTCTGACCAGCCCTCCGACACCGAGCACGGAGCACCATCTCTGCCGAGCGCTTCGACCCCGGTCCCAGTAACAGGCAATAGGCAAAGCCAAGGATTTGGGGCCTTCCCTTCTGGAGATTCTTGATCACACAATAGCAGCGGCAGCGAAGCAGGCATTTCAGAAGTTTTTCCAGATGTTCCTCCGTACTTCTCACGTCTGTCTCCATCAAATCAGGATTGTACATGGCCCCTACTTAACAAATACGATATCACTTTGGAGCAGCCGCGCGTGCTGTGTCGTGCCGCCATCTTCTCCTCCCCTCCATCTGACTTTGTCGGATGTCTTACCAACATCTGACTCCACAACCTCTCTACTAACTGTTCTGGCACTCTGGTTCCAATCCCCCTGCAACTCAAGTTTAAACCCCACTGTGCAGCATTAACAAACCTTCCTTCCCATTAGGATATTGATCCCCTTCCAGTTCAGGTGCAAACCATCACTTCTGTACGGATCCCACCTTCCCTGAAAGAGAGCTCAATGATCCAAAATTCTTATGGCTTCATTCCTACACCAACTCCTTCGCCACGTGCTAAACTGTATAATCTTCCTAGTTTTGGCCTCACTAGAATGTGGCACCAGTAACAATCCTTAGATCACAACCCTGTAGGTCCTACTCCTTAAGTCAGCACCTAACTCCCTGAACTCACTGCGCAGAACCTCGTCACTCATCCTACCTCTGTCACTGGTGCCTACATGGACCATGACCTCTGTCTGTTCACCCTCCCACTCAAGAATGCTGACGACTTGATCCGAGATGTCCTGGTCCTTAGCACCTGGGAGGCAACAAGCATCTGGGAATCTTATTCTTACCCTCAGAACCTCCTGTCCGTTCCCCTAACTAATGAATCCCTGATCACCTCAGCCTGCTTCTTCTCCACCCCCCTTCACTTCCGAGTCACAGAGGCAAACTCACTGCCAGAGACCCAACCACTGTGACTTTCCTAAGTTAGGTCAAGCCCCCTAACAATATCCAAAGTGATAAACCTGTTTTTGAGGAGGATGGCCTCAGGGGTACTCCGCACTGGCCCCTTAAGCCCTTTTCCCTTCCTGACTGTCACCCAGTTGCCCATGTCCTGCACCTTAGGTATAACTTCCTCTCTATATGTCCCATTTATCACCCCTTCACCCTCCCGAATGATCCAGAGTTTATCCATTTCCAGCTCCAACTCCTTATTGTGGATTGTTAGAAACTGCAGCTGGATGCACTTCTTGCAGTTGTAGTCATCAGGGACACTGGATGTCTCCCTGCCTTCCCACATCCTGCAAGAGGAGGATACAACTATCCTGCCTGGCATTTCTACTGCCCCAATTGAGCAGGTGTAAATAAAGGAAAAAAAATTATCTACAGCTTTATATTTGCCTTCTCTGACTGAAGCCTCAAAGAGCTACAGTCTTACCACTCTATCTCTGTCCACTCTGATGATGACTGCTGCGTCTGCCCCACCTTCTTTTAACTTGCTCTTGCTAATCAATCCATGGCACTAGATCCAGGAGGGGATGTTGAGAGGGTGGATCTGGACCTGTGCAACCCCCTACTCACCTAAAATCCACTCACGCACACGCTGTTCCTTTCTGAGGAGTGGGGTACCACCTGCAACTGATTTTATAAAGAGATTGAAAATTAATCATCCTGTGTTTTAAAAGAAAAATTAATTCATCTTTTGTCTGGAGAAATTTTCTCTTATCAGTATGTTATTGGAAATAACATCAGTAATCCGAGATATACATATGTAATACAGAATTAAATGACGCTCGTGTCAGTCATTGTCAATGCCGTTTTCAAAATTCAAAATGAATCTTGATGTGTGTTAAAAAAAGAGAATAAGTTAGTCTATGTGCTGTTATTTATTGCAGAGCAAAGTATAGACAGGGTATTCTCTTGTAGACACAGGAGACCGCTGGAATCTGGAGCAAAAATATAATCTGCTGGAGATCATTAGTGGGTCAAGCAGCATCTGTCACAGGAAAGGTATTGGTGAAACCCTGTTTTGACCCAAAATATTGACAATTCATTTCCTGCTACAGAAGCTTCTCAACCTGTTGAGCTCCTCCAGAAGATTGCTCGTTGCTCTTTATTGACTTGTAGTTAAATCACACTCGTGAATGTAACTATTTTGTCAAAATTTAGATGTTATAATTTACATTACATCAAATGCATGTTAGTTATGATCTTAAAGATGTCAGGAAATATAGCAGAGGTGTGATCCAAAAGCAGAGCAGCGGAGGCAATTTCACAGTGAATGGTAACTTTAACAATAGACCCACAAAATATCAAGCCTTGAGGGGCCACAAAACAAGTGAGAACAGAAACTAAACACAATGGGTAGGAAGGTAAACTTTAGGCAGGGAGAGTGAAAGCTAGGAACAACTGGTTGAGGCCTGCTGGTTTGATGAGTGAACAAAGATTGTGGATGTTATCTGGGGTTTAAATAGGTTGCAGGTGATGAGTCTGGAATGAGCGGCAGGTCAATCCTATTCGCTGGATGGAGAATGGGGGGTGTACAGGCTGAGAGGTGTCAGCGGAAGCAGGTCTGAAAAAAAGCAGATGTTTATAAGGGATAACTGTACAGTATCTTGGCTGAGCAAATCCTGGTTTAATGTAAGTATCAATTTCGATGTAACAGGCAGAAATGATTAGTAGAAGTTTTGTCTGTGATATAAGGCACAGCATAAACAAAGAAATTGGAGGTGGATATAATAAGGTAAATACCGAAGTCATGGGGGATTTCAATCAGCATATAAATGCACTCATCCTCATAGTGTAGTATTTTGGGAATGAGTGGTCTTCAGGGAGTTGAGTCTCAGCATCATCAGTGCAAATTGGGTAGGTGGGTGTTAGTCTTTGGGTCTTTTATAGGTTATGTTAATGATGAAGATGAAGTTCAGTTCAGTAAGTAGTATATTTTTAATTGACCATGTACCCTGTTTACTCTCTGGGCTTTGTGCGAGGAAGGAATTTCATTACACCCTGGCATATATGACAATAAACCAACTGAATTTGAATATTATCCTTAAAATGATGACATGTAAATGGGAGCACAAAAAGTAATAATTATTTTATGAAGTTTGCCTGATTCCCCAGTGGATAATGGCAATGAATTCAATATTCAGCCTGAACAGGATTACATGTTCTAGGAAATAAGTAAATCCAGGAATGAATAAAGGATTGGCGAAGACATGGGAGGGAAGGAGAGGTGCATGGAGCAGTTGGAGAAAAGTGGGTATCGGTGTGAGAAGACGAGAAAGGATGAGGATGACAAGCAGGGAAGGAGGGAAGAGGAAATGCTTGGAAGAAATACTGTGCAGAGGAATACCCAGCAGGAATGAAAGAGAAGGATGAAGGTGATGGAGATAGGAATGAAAGGAAAATAAAGAAGGCATAGGCTGAAGGAAGAGGATTGGGAAGGAATGAGCAGAGAATGGAAAAGAAAATAAAGGAGGGATAGGTTGAAGGAGGAGGATTGGGAAGGAGTGAGCGGAGAATGGAAAGGAAACACAATGGCAAAATCAGGAAATCCACCTTAAGTGCTACAACTGCTGTATAAATAAACCCCAGGGAATACTAATTCTTGAGTCACTTTTAAATTCTTCACCACACCACCCCTCCAACCCAAACTTGCAGCTGACCTTTCAGCTCTTAGAAGCAGAAAAGTAGCAGTAAATGTGGAACTTACAGACTGCTGAAAGAGGTTGCTTCTGAGGTCAGGGCTATCAGATGCAGGCTGTATGATGTATCTGGTTGTTCCAGGGTTTGGGGATTTTGAATTGTATGCACAGCATGAAGCTTCAGTATTCAAGGCTTTCCTCGAGGAATCCAGGGAGCAGTAAAGCAGAATAAAAAAAAAAGCAAAATCCATCTTCAAAATCAAACTATTTGGGGGATTTATTAGCCTGATGATAAGCTCATTGCAGCTTCCTGTTCAGGACACTAAGTTAATATTTTAGTTGCAGTGGTAGTGGTGAGACCAGACAAGCCCACATAAATAAACCTGGATTTTATGAGCTTTAGATACACGTCCTTGCTGCTTCCTTCAGTGGGTGTTTAAGCCTCCTCTTTGACTTCCACATGCACTCAATTTCCATTGGCAGAATTAAACATTTTGTCTTTCATTATTATTTGAGATGGAGAATCATTTATTTGTTTCTTTAAAAAGGAGAAGGTATTTCACTAAAGTTGGCAATTATTTATTTCAATTTTAAAGCTGTACTATTTTAAATTATATAAAATAATTGTGGGAACATGGACTTGGAATTAATTCTTAAGTAGGGGGTACTCAATATGCTTCATGTATAATTAATAAACAACTTGGAATTATGTATGTCCCTTAAGGTAGTAAACATTCCAAGGTTCAATTCAACAATGGAAAATAATACAAAATCTAATATAATTTGTTGTATATGAGACTCCTTACACACGGAGAGCTAAATTATTTCATTTCAGTTTCTTTATTTGTACTTGTTTGATTGTTTTGTGTTTCTTTACTTAAGTTACATTAACACAGAGTTTCTTGTATGCTTTTCAACATAGCACCAGTTGCATCAGGGAACTAAAAGCTATGTTTTCTATGGAAATATCCTCACAGTGGGACTATGGGTGAAGAGAGGGCTTGGCTAAAAGCTAGGAAAGGAAAGCCAGAAAGAAGCATCAATTTGGAGTTCTGACTAAAATTACCAGTCATGGCACATGTGTGGAATTTACATCAAGAATTTTTTTTCTCAAGTAAGTCATTTCAAAACAAAATATGTTACTCTGGAACATGCTCAGTGCTGGCTAGCTGTTCAGTAGCTTTAATCAAAGGTAAATTATTGGCATGGCATAATTATCAGAGCAAATATTTCATTCAAATATTATTGTTACATGCTTCTAATATAAACAAACTGCATTTTGTTTCAATATTTTTAAACCTGAGAACTTCGATCCACTTCTTTATATTCACCAATGCCCACGTCCCTCCAGATGTGATTGAATGTGGAAATGGCGTCGCCATGACTGCCCATATGCACAAGGAGGTTATCGTGAGGACTAGTCTGCAGGCAAGTGCTGCTCATTTCCCTCAGCCCAACACATCTTTTTCTCTGAACCAGACTTGCAGTCTCAGCAGAGATCTGAAGGTAGCCCAGTCTTTGCTGACCATAGAGAAAACCTTATGTTTATTCAGTGCCATTTTCTCTCTTCGTGTAGTTACTTATTGATTGATGCCAAACTTACACACTTGTTCAGTTTGTTCTAATGACAGGTTATTGATCCCATACATGGACATTGCTTCATCACAGCTGCCACAAGGTCCACTGAGTATTTCCATTGATTGCAGAATCCTTCATTCCATGTTGTGTCATAATTCTTTTTGCTTGACCAGTAGATAGGGGCAAAACATGGTTGATTTTTCTATGAGGTGAAAACATGTAAGACAACAATTTATATAAAATCCTAGCTGTAAACAAATCATCTTTATACTCTGTGGCTAATATTTCAGTTAGAACCTAAGAAGTTAAATCGTGTTATGAATGGGATTAATTTCCTTCAACCACAGCTTGCTTATTAGTTTACAAAATAGCAATGACATTTCTTATTTTTTCCCTTGGTTATTGGGGCTGCACTTAGCACGTATAATTCTGCTGTAATTAGCAATTCCTGTGCCATTCTCACTATTGCATTTTCCTTTCATAATCTGTAAGCAGCTCTACACTGATAGATAATCAGGCATTATTAGTATTGGTTGATGAAGGTGAGTAATTAAGTTGGATAATTCCTGAAATAGAAAATAACATGACGAGTAGCCAGCTGTGTTGCAGGTGGTACTTTCATGCTGCCTGCCGCTCTGCATGATTGCTGTGTGGAGCCAGTGCCATTTCAGCGTTCATTGGCTGAAAACACTAGCAGGGGAATGGTGTAATGTCCGTCCTGGACTCTCGAACAGCAAAGGCATTGTGCCTGCAAGTGATAGTAATTTGCTGTGCTTTTGGAATTTGTGATGTAAAACTCAAGCTGCAAAATAGCTGAACCTAGGGAAAATTCTGATTATCAACCAGAGACCTTCAAGGTATAGCCTTGAAGTTTACACAGGTACACTTCAAGGCTATGTTCTTGGACCTCTATTCCATTCTCTATGCACACATGACTGTATGGCTAAACACAGTTACTTGGCCGTCTTCAAATTAACCAACAACGGGACTGCTGTTGCACGAATCGCAGGTGACAATGAGTCAGTGTACCAGAGTGAAATAGGACACCTGGTTGAGTGATGCTGCAGTGCAACCTCTGGATCAATGCCAACAAAACTAAAGAGCTGATTGTCGACTACAGGAAGGGTATGGCAGGCAGCCATGCTCCTGTCTACATTGAGCGTTCGGTGGCAGAGAGAGTCAGCAGCTTTAAGTTCTTGGATCAATGTAGTAGATCATCTGTCCTGGGCCCAGCACATTGGACCAATAGGGAAATCAAGCCAGTGTCTTTACTTTCTTAGGAAGTTACGGAGGTTCCACACATGACTGAGTACTTGAACAAACTTCTACATATGTACTGATGAAAGTACCCTGACTGGATGTATTGTGGTTTGGGCAACAATTCAAATATGCCAGAATGTAAGAAGCTGAGTAGAGACTTGGGCTCAACCCAAGTTTTACTTTGAGTTGTACTCTTGCATATGGCAATAAACTCACCTTTCACTTTGTCTTGGCACTTCTGTCATCTTTACACTCACAATACATCCCTCTCCACCACTGGCAGCACCTATGTGAGGCACTGCCTAAAGAAGGCAACACCAATCATCAAAGGACCTCACTCACATCTGGGCCATGCCATCTTCCCACATCTACCTGTGCATTAGGATGGTTCAAGGACAGTTACCCAGCTTCAAGCATTTTGTTCTTGAACCAACCAGCAAAATTCTGATCATCAGAGTTTAGCAACACTATGACCAATTTGCACTAAAATTGACCGAGATTTTTGTTCTAATTATGTTCTTTCTTGAACTGTGTAAAATGCATGTTTTTCTTGTGAATGCTGCTTATCTAATGCTATGTGCCTGTGATAGAACGTTGGACACAGAAGAGTACAGCACAGGAACAGGTCATTTGGCCCACAATGTTGTGCTGAACCAGCTAAAAAAACAAATCAAAGACACCTAAACACTAATCCCTCCTACCTACACAATGTCCATGTCCCTCCCTCTTCCTTATATCTAGGTGCCTATATAAACTTCTCTTAAAAGCCTCTGATGTATTTAGCTCTGCCACCATACCAGGCAGCATATTCCAGGCATCACCACTGCCTGAGTAAAAAACGTACCCCTCACATCCCCTTTGAACCTACCCACTCTCACCTTCAATGCATATGCCCTCTGGTATTAGACGTTTCAGCCTTGGGAAACAGATACTCCCTGTCTACTCTACCTATGCCTCTACTGCAAGTAAGTTTTTCTTTGCACCTGTTTGTACCTGTACTCATGCATATGATGATAAACTTAACTTTGACTTTGACTTTGCAGTTTTGTCATCTTTACATTCAGAACTCCAGATCTTCATATGGTGATCATCATTCATACATAGCAGCTTTATCACACAAATATACTGCAGGGCCACTTCCATCTTCACAGAAGAAATTTGAGGTAGCATATAAAAATTGGGAAGGAAAAATGGGCTGGAATGTAAACCCCATAATTTCAGGTGAGCTACATTTTCCGTGATTTTAGTTTCCATTTCTAATTTTTAACATTTCCAACCATGAGGTGGCTTACAGGTAGGAGGTAGAAGTGCCTGAGACCTGGTGCCAGGCAAATAACCTCTTTCTCGATGTCAACAAGACAAAGGAGATGGTTATTGACTTCCGGAGAATTCGCACCACTCCCACCCCTCTTTAAATCGGCGGCACAGCAGTGGAAACAGCGAGTAGTTTCAAACTCCTGGGAGCGCACATCTTGCACTACCTCTTATGGTCCAAGGACGCATTCTACACAGTCAGGAAAGCTCACCCATGTACCTTCTTTCTGGAAAAGGGCCAGTAACATTAAGCCAGTCCCGATGAAGGGACTCATCCCAAGACATCGACTGTTTACTCTTTTCCATAGATGCTGCCTGGCCTGCTGAGTTCCTCCAGCATTTTGTGTGTGTTGCTTTGGATTTCCAGCATCTGCACATTTTCTCCTGTCAGTAACATCATGAAGGATCCTACCCACCCTGCTCGTGGACTGTTTGTCCCATTACCATCGGACAGGAGGCTGCATAGTGTCCATGCTGGGACAACAAGACTAAAAAACCATTACGTTCCCTAAGCAGTAAGGCTGATCAACACCTCCAGCCATTAACCCAACCCTCCCACCCCCAACCACCATTACTTCATCATTTCCTGTCAGCCACCTTATGTACAGAGACTCCTGTGCCAAGCATTACTTTATGAACATACAATCAACTACGTATAGAAGCAATCTTATGTATTTACCATATACTTATTTTCATCTTTATCTTATTGTTTTTATTGTGCCATGGATCCGAAATAACATTTTCTTTCATTCTCCTTCACACTTGTGTACTAGAAATGACATGAAACAATCTTGAACATCGAAACTTGATTCTTGAATTTTCAAAAGCTGCAAAAGTTTTGTTTTTTTTAAATTGAGGTAAGAATTCAGTTTTGCCATTTGATTTGATCTTTCGTTACTCTATCTGTCACTTGGTTCGGATATGGCCCAAGTGCAGAGTTAGAGACACTGAAGTGGGTCGATAGATCACAGACTTTAATGAGAACAGTGTTAAAGGGAAAAGAAAACAATAAACGCTAGGCCAAACAGGGCCATTGACTAAAATGCTTAAATGGAAATCAAAGCCTACACTGTGGCTGAAAAGAACAACGAAGAATTATACAGATACAGCTAGTCTTCAGAGTCAGTTGACTCGACAGTCCAATTTCTCAGGCAAGGCGGAATGCAGATAAAGAAGCGTAGCTATAGCCAAGTCTCAACAAATGCTACAATGGAATGAATAGAGTTAAATATTATCACAACAAAATAATAATTAGGTGACACGTGCATATTCAAGAGCGCAATTACGGATCTATTGCACTGCCGAATTCGTGATTGTGACAGGGCTCCCCTCTCTAGGTGCAGCCCTTGAGGTACCACAGACCTGTGTGCTCTGGAAGTCCCAGATGAGGGACTTGTCCAGGATATTGGACTTGTCCAAGATGTCCTTCAGTGATGCTGGTAGATAAGTGCCATGGTGCGCTCTGCTAATATTGGAGCCAAAGACTTCCACATAGAGACAGAAACAAGAGCTTTTACAGAAGTAGCTCGACCAAGTGACACCATGAGATGGATCATGTTCAAAGTGAGGACCCTCTGATTGCAGCTAATCGGGCACCTGCTTCAACAATAAAACTAACATAGAATCCTTGAGCCTTAACAAACTTAAACAGAAAGCACCAGGAAACTGCATTTCAAAGAGCGAATTGCTCAAGAAAAACACAAGGAACTCTTAAACGATTAATAACCGTTGTTAAGCAACAATTAACCAATTCAGATGCTCTAAAAACCTCAGAGCCCAATGCTCTCTGATGCCCTGCACAGGCCTGAGATAGTCACGACAGGACCTCCCTCCCTATAGCTGGCACCTCATGGCCCTGGAAGACCTACAAACTCGAGATCCAGGGAAGACTCGACAGACCTGGGGAACTTGAGAGGGAGACATGGGGAACTCGAGAAGCAGGGAGACTTGGGGATCTAGAGAGACCCTGGGGAGTCCAACAGACCGAGAGATCAGGGAATCCTGAGAGACTGAGAGAACTGGGAACCCCAACAGACTCAGAGACCAGGGAATACTGAGGGACCTGGGAACCCCAACAGATTTAGAGAACGAGAAACCTTGAGTGAGATCAAGAAACCTTGGGCAGGGCCGAGAGGGAGGCTTGGGAGCCCTCGAGATGGCAGGGGGCGCGGGGGAACATTGAAAACCCCTAAGCACTTTGAGTAAGCCTCGGAAACAATCGGAAAAATAAAAACCTTGGGAGTATAGAGAAAAGTCTTTGGGAAACCTTGAAAACATGAAACTTGAAACCTAGAGAAGGAACCTTTTCAAATCTTATTCAATGTTTTACCTTTCATAATTTTTTTTAGACGCAATTAGGCTATACTCTCAATTTTGTAGATCAAGACAACGTAGACAGGTTTTTTTCATCGCAAACCTAGCTGGTTCTCTGTAGATCTGTTTAATTTGCTACATGAAAGTTCATTTTTCCCAGACTGTACCATAACTTTTATCAAGAGGTTAAAAATACACCTGATAGGGTTACTTTACTTGAGTATTTGCACACTCCAGCCGGGGATCAGCTTTTGGAGTAGGGCTCTTCAAGAATTTGCACTATTGACTTGAATGATGATTTGTTGAATCAATTGATAAGCTTGCTTGAAGCGCTCATTTGTTATGCAGATCTGAGTCACGGGACCACAAAGCTGGGAACCTGGGTTCTTGTGACTTGAAAATCTTGGAATGGATACTGGAGAAACTCAATGTAGACTAGAGAAGCTTGGAATGTAGGCTCGGGACTCTCGGAATGTAGAGTCAGGATATGCTCTCAGAATAAAGGCACCATCTCCTCAAGCCACCAATGTCAAATCACCACTGTTCAAACTTTGCTGGGTCTATTACTTGGCAAGATCCTTCTGTCACGCTGGAGACAGAAATAAGAGTCCATACATATGCGAGGAATATCACTGACCAATGAATCTCATGGCCAAGGTCAGTTGCTTTTTCTCCGCTGGGTCCATTTTCTCATGGTCGAGACTTGCTGTTACCCGGTGCAGACGTGGCCAAGGTGCGGAATGTGAGTCACTGAAACAGGTTGATATTTCACAGACTTTAATGCGAACTGCATTAAAGGAAAAAGAAAACAATAAATGCTAAGCCAAACAGGGCCATTGACGCTTCACCGGTGAAATATACTGTGACACATACAGTACACTGTGTCCGGTGCTCCCTGTGTATATCAGTGAGATCCGACGTAGATTGGGAGACCGCTTCGCCAAGCACCTATGCTCCATCTGCCGGAACAGGCGGATCTCCCGGTGGCCACCCATTTTAATTCCACTTCCCATTCTGATTCCGATATGTCAATCCATGGCTTCCTCCACTGTTGCGATGAGGCCACACTTAAGTTGGAGGAACATTACCTTATATTTCGTCTGGGTAGCCTCCAACCTGATGGCATGAACATCGATTTCTCAAACTTCCAGTTATGTCCCTCCCCACCCTTCTCCTTCATCATTCCCCATCTCCCTTTCCCTCTCTCACCCATCTCCACCCGTTGCCTCCCTCTAGTGCTCCTGACAGCCCAATTAACTGGAATTCACTGTATATATTATGAGCAAAAGTGTTAACAACAACAAAAAAATTAAGGATCAGTGGCACCAGGGAAGTGGATGAGGTCTTAAATATTTAGTGTTTACATTTACTATGGAAAAAGTCTTAAAAGCTAGGGATTTCAAGGGAGAGAATGTTATCTTGGAACATCCATATCACAAGAGGAGATACTAGCAGTCTTAAAACATAACAGGATAAGTCCCCATGGGCTGGTCAAGCATATCCCAGGACATTGTGGGATGAATTGAAGTATTGAGAGCAATACTGCTATGCATATGAGGACTTTAAAAAAAATGGACAAAATACTAATACAAAATATCAATAACTGGGAAATGACAATAGACAAAAATTGACTCAATACTGTATTAGAAAAAAAAATCACCCGAAACATTCCTTCCCAACTGGAGCCATATAACATAATACGATTTCACGTCAAGAACCAATACACTAATTTTTGTACTCTACTTCTCTATCATTAACACTCAGTTTGTGAAACTGAATCTTTATAAAATGAACATGTATTTATAAAGCATCTTTTTGAGTCCTTTTTCTTTTTTCCATGGACCTGTCCTCTTCTATCAGACTCCTCCTTCTCCAGCCCTGTATCTCTTTCACCAATCCACTTCGCAGCTCTTTACTTCATCCCTCTCCCTCCCAGTTTTACCTATCACCCTGTGTTTTTCTTTCCCCTCCCTGCCACCTTTTAAATCTACTCCTCAGCTTTTTTTCTCTAGTCCTGCCGCAGGGACTCAGCCCAACACGTTGACTGCACTTTTTTAGATTCTGCCTGGCCTGCTGAGTTCCTCCAGCATTTTGTGTGCGTTGCTTAGATTTCCAACATTTGCAGATTTTCTCTTGCTAATCACAGATCATTCCTGCTGTTTTCAACCTCTAACCATCTTAAAACAAGTGTATGAAATCAAAGAAATCTACAACACGGAACAGTGCCATTCAGTCAATACATCTGTGTTGATTGGAAAAGAGCGACTCAGCCCAATCCCACTATCCAGTACTGTTCCCTAGGCCCCCTTGTCACAGATCTTCAAGGACAGTTTCTGGTCCTTCCTTCTGGTCTAGCCTTCCAGATCCCTACTGCCCTCTCGGTGATAATCTCCTTCCTCTCTTCTCCTCCAAGCACTTGCTTTGAGTTCTTTAAATGCAAGTCCTGGATTTTCACCTGTCTGCTAAGAAAAAATGGTCTATTGTACACTACATAGGTCCCTCATGATTTTGTACACCTCTATGAAGTCTGCCCTCATCCTTCTCTGTTGCAAAAAACAAAACACCTCTAGTTTTTCCTGATATATGTTTATTAAACTGTGTCTGTGTATGTGCATGGCTTGGAGCGAAGAATGGGGCTTGTGGTTTTGTTGTTTGTTGTGTTGTGCTTTCTTCTGCCGAGTATTGTAGCTACGCTACGTTGGCTTCAGAATGTGTGGTAACACTTGTGGGCTGCCCCCAGCACATCCTCGTGTATGTTGCTTGTTAACACAGATGACACATTTCTCTGTATGTCCATGTACACGTAATAGGTAAACTTGAAACCTGGTGACGTCTTTTTAAATCTTCGCTGCACTAATCATATCTTTCTTATAAGGTGGTTACCAGAGAGATTATCAGTGCTTTAGCTAACAAGCCTTGTACACAATTCTAGCATAAACTCCCTGTTTTTCCTTTTAAATCTTGGCTGTTAAAGTAAAGCCATCTGTACGGGAGGAGACAGGGATGGGGGGGGGGGGTAACATGCTGACATGAATTAAGAATAGGTGGACAGACTGAGTGTGTGCTATGATGAGGATGCAGAGAAGCTCACGTCTGCTTTAGACAGGTTGGATGAGTGGGTGAGTGTCTGGCAGATGCAGTGTAACATGGATAAATGTGGGGTTATTGAATTTGGTTCCAAAACAGAAAGACAGATTATTATCTAAATGGGTGGTGGATTTGTGAAAGGGAAAGAGCAACAAGGTTTAAATATCCTTGCTTGTCTGTCAGTCTTATTATGTATCTGTAGATACACTCCTCAAGGTCCCTCTATTCCTCCCACTTCTCAATATCCTCCTATTTTTGTGTATCCTGTTATCCTGGGTAGCATTTTCTCGGATGCAAACCTCACACTTTCCTGGCTTAAATTTCACCTGATTTCTATTTGCCATCTCTTTGCCTAACTCAGCATATAACCTAAAGCTTTCCTCCCCACTGTCAATCGCATGGCTGATCTTTGTATCATCAGCAGATTTCTTTAGGATCCTGCCTGTATCTTAGTCAAGTTGATTCACGTAACAAATGACCAGGAGCTGATATCCAAGTCCTCCAAAAGCCCACTGGTAACAACGTACTGATCACAAAACCGCCTCAGAATCAATACCCTTTGCTTACCTCCATTGAGCCAACTTTTTAATTCTTGTCTCGTCCCATTTCTGATATGACCTTATAGAAGCATTAATTGTATTTCTGTCTCCACTGATGACTGATTGAGCTACCGAGTAGTTTTTACAATTTCAGTTCTAGCCAGATTTCCACAGCTGGAAATATTTTTAATATCTCCTGCAACCTATTAGGATGACTTAGATTTCTGCCACTCACCCAACCCCCACAACACTACCAATCAGCCAACTTGAGCTGCTGCATTTTAGATAGAAATGCTAAGTTTTATGGTTGGGCCTTCCAGGCCCAGACTGCCTGCATGTCAACCTCCAAGGCCACTAATTGTCAGCAGCCTCCATCCACCTTTGAGGTGACACTCTGTAGGTTCCTTGGCCGATGTCAAGCTGAACAAAAGGCAGGCACAAATGAATGCAAGTATGGTATTGCCATGATCTTCAGGACAGGTATAGCACTTCCTTTATCATTGTCTGATTTGTCATTCACTACTAGACAGTACTAATCTTGACCAAGTATATTGCTAGTATATACTCAGAGGCCATTTTATTAGGTACACCCGTACACCTGCTCGTCAATACAAACTTCCAATCAGCCAATCATCTGGCAGCAACTCAATGCATAAAAGCATGCAAACATGGTCAAGAGATTCAGTTATTGTTCAGACCAAACATCAGAATGGGGAAGAACTGTGATCTAAGTGACTTTGACCATGGAATGAATGTTGGTGCCAGATGAGGTAGTTCGAGTATCTCAGAATTTGCTGATCTTCTGTGATTTTCACATACAAAAGTCTGTAGCGTTTATATAAAATGGTGCGAAAAACAATAAGTTAACCAGTGAGCAGCAGTCATTGGGCAAAAATGTTTTGTTAATGAGAGAGCTCAGAGGAGAATGGTCAGACTGATTCAAGCAGACAGGAAGGTGACAGTAACTCAAATGACCACATGTTACAGCAGTGTGTTCAGAAGAGCATCTCTAAATGCACAACATGTCGGACTTTGAAGAGGATGGGCTACAACAGCAGAATTCCATGAACATACAGTGCAGTGGATGTGATCTGTATGGATTTTAGTAAGACATTTGACAAGGTTCCACATGGTAGGCTTATTCAGAAAGTCAGAAGGCATGGGATCCAGGGAAGTTTAGCCAGGTGGATTCAGAATTGGCTTGTCTGCAGAGGGCAGAGGGTCATGGTGGAGGGAGTACATTCAGATTGGAGGATTGTGACTAGTGGTGTCCCACAAGGATCTGTTCTGGGACCCCTACTTTTCGTAATTTTTATTAATGACCTGGATGTGGGGGTAGAGGGGTGGGTTGGCAAGTTTGCAGACGACACAAAGGTTGGTGGTGTTGTAGATAGTGTAGAGGATTGTCAAAGATTGCAGAGAGACATTGATAGGATGCAGAAGTGGGCTGAGAAGTGGCAGATGGAGTTCAACCAGGAGAAGTGTGAGGTGGTACACTTTGGAAGGACAAACTCCAAGGCAGAGTACAAAGTAAATGGCAGGATACTTGGTAGTGTGGAGGAGCAGAGGGATCTGGGGATACATGTCCACAGATCCCTGAAAGTTGACTCACAGGTGGATCGGGTAGTTAAGAAAGCTTATGAGGTGTTAGCTTTCATAAATCGAGGGATAGAGTTTAAGAGTCGCGATGTAATGATGCAGCTCTATAAAACTCTGGTTAGGCCACACTTGGAGTATTGTGTCCAGTTCTGGTCGCCTCACTATAGGAAGGATGTGGAAGCATTGGAAAGGGTACAGAGGAGACTTACCAGGATGCTGCCTGGTTTAGAGAGTATGCATTATAATCAGAGATTAAGGGAGCTAGGGCTTTACTCTTTGGAGAGAAGGAGGATGAGAGGAGACATGATAGAGGTGTACAAGATAATAAGAGGAATAGATAGGGTGGATAGCCAGCGCCTCTTCCCCAGGGCACCACTGCTCAATACAAGAGGACATGGCTTTAAGGTAAGGTGTGGGAAGTTCAAGGGGGATATTAGAGGAAGGTTTTCTACTCAGAGAGTGGTTGGTGCGTGGAATGCACTGCCTGAGTCAGTGGTGGAGGCAGATACACTAGTGAAGTTTAAGAGACCACTAGACAGGTATATGGAGGAATTTAAGGTGGGGGCTTTTATGGGATGCAGGGTTTGAGGGTCAGAACAACATTGTGGGCCAAAGGGCCTGTACTGTGCTTTACTATTCTATGTTCTATACAGAAATACATTCAGTGGCCACTTTATTATGTATAGGAGGTACCTACAGTATAAGGTGGCCACAAAGTATATATTTTAATCCCTGACTGAAACCATCACTTTCTCGAATGGATCATTCATTGCCCTCCTCTCACCTGCTCCAGTGTCTTCTCCTGCTTCTTGATATTTCACCTGATTGGTGGTGGCAAATTCAGTTCCCTTGTTATGATAAGGATGTACAGAACAGAATTGTGCTAAATTATTGTATAGCTGAGTATTGGAGTAATGTTTGCCACAGGTTCTTATTGTGGAGGTTTTAATTGAGGACATTGATAGTGTGCTCTGCAACCTCCCTCACAGTTCTATGGCTCCTGCTGTATACCTGTGGTGGACAGGAGCTTTGGATACAGATGAGTCATCAGCTTCAAGCCATATCTGTGTGTATCACTCGATAGACAACCTATTACTTGCTTTGCTGGTTGGAATACAGATAACACTGAAGTCTGCTGCAGAATGAAGGAATTCTTGCTGTTGCCAAGGTAACGAGCATTCACCTACATTATGTGTTGCTGGCTATCACACACCAGCTACAGATCAAAAGAGTGGATTCTTTTGATGAAAGTAACTAAGTTCATGAGAGGTGGATGCAAGGCAATAGACTTGCTCCTCCTGAAAGTCTGTAATCTATGTAAATCTGTGAGTTTACTCCTTCAGCCTATCTCTGTTGGTGGAGAATGAGAAAATCAAAAGGAATACCGGTAAACTGTTTCTCCATATTGAAACTGTCTGTGATCTCCTTTATGCAGCACCAATCCTTGAACTGAAAGATGTGGCTTATACTTCCAGCAGAGGCATAGAAGATCAGAGAACTAACAATTAAAAACCAAAGGCATGGCTACTGTAGCCCTTTTATGTTTGGAAACTGCTGTTAGGGCTGTGACAGTATTAGATTTCAAACATGCCCTCTTGTGGGAATAAAAAGGTGACTTAGGCACTGCTCCAGCTAAATTTTCGGGAAGAGAATTTCTCCCTCAGGACCTTAATTAAAGACATTCACCTGCTCGGAACCATTCACTCCCTCATCATCCTCTCACTATTGGCTGCACCACGTCCCCTTTATTCTCCACGTCCATTTTAATTTCCCGCAAAGAATGTCATAGAGCCACACTTGCCTACAAGCAAATACATCATTTATATTAGCACAAACTTATTAGTCGTAATATAAGAAGCATGTTATCAACTGGAATATTGTCTACCAAGTGCTGAAACTCATCCAAATGTTGAAACAACAGACAGAGGAAATAATCCAGCAAAAAACCTTGAATATCTTTGTTAATGGGCACAGCTCTGGTGGAAGCCACTTTTTTAGCACTGTGAGGTTTAGACTGTCTGGCTGGACTGCGAATGTTTAAGAATGCAACACAGCATGCAAAATAGCTCCAAGCTGATGTTGTACATTCATTGTTGTCAGTATTTTTCTGCTTTGCTTAATTAGGCACCTTTCCAAACCCCTTCGCTAACTTGTCGTCTCATGCAACTCCCCATCAAAATGACCGCATATATCTCAGGGAAACATTTCAGACCTTGTCTGATAATGTAGCTTCTAAACATGGATGCTACTTAATCCAAATCAGCAGCTTTCAAATCACCCCACTTAATGTGGAAGTAAAAAACATGACTGGTTTCTTACTCAGGCTTAAGATGCACATTTGATGGACTCAATAATTTAATTATATCATTTAAGCAATGCTTTTTTAAATAAACTTTTGTTTGCATTCAACTGTCCAATTTATAAAAAAAATACCAGTTAGGTTTCAAGTATCTTTTCTGGCATATGACTAGCAAGTGTCCAGGACTACATTCTGACCAAACGAGAAGCAGATTAACAGAAGCAATAGGCATCAAGCAGTGCACCCACCAGGAAGCCATACACTGACCTCACTGACATTTTTAGGATCAATCTATGTTGGCAGGTGGTGTGAGTTCCCACTATCGAATGCCCGTACTCCTGTAGTTCACAAAGGTCTAGTGGAGTCCTTTACAAAGCAAACAAACACTGAGTCTATCATCTGGCAGGAGGTGGTGCTCAGAATATTTTAGTGTATAGGCTAAAATGTTAGTTTATAGATAAATATTGGCAAAAAGAGAAGTCGACTTTTCTTCAAGCTCTTTAGTTCATTATTATGATTTGACTAATTTAAGGTAGACAGCCGGCACATAGGCACAAATTTATTTCAATATTATGGACCTTGAATACTTTACACTTTACGAACATTCTGTAATAACATTCAGGAGGACTGGTTTACGTTGACTATAACTAGGGTGGTGGTTCAGTCCCACTGCAGATTGAAACTCTCAACTTTGGCCCGTCACCTTGTGCAGAGGATTGTTCGACACATTAGCAAAAGGGCTGCCTGTGGATGCTGTAAGTACAGAGAGTAGATAGTTAGTGATGACAATCCTTGTGCAACAACCATTTGACACCAATACTGCCAAATTAGGCTGCAGTGATCAGGAAAATGCCTTGTGTTAATCGTACATTTAGCAACCAGAAAAACCCTCTTCCCATTCCTGTGTCCAATCACAGCCACCTAACAGTACCTTGTAACAGTAGATGGCTAAAATATTCAATGTCTCCCCTGCAACACATTTATTGCTACCCATTGCTAGATACTTTAAAAATGTTGCTGCTTGTCCATTATATTATAGTTAGCAATAGGCCTCTTGCCTAACAGGCTTGTGGATGTGCTGCATTTGATCCTCCACATATAAGCCTATCAACATGCACCTTCGTTCTTATGACTTTAATAATTTTTTTTCATGAAGTAAAAAGAAGTTCCATTTCATCTCCATTATACCTTGTAATAACAATGCCCTCAATTTAACTGGGAAAAAAATCTCTACTGTCTTTCCTACTGAATACCGTATGGACTTTCATTCTGGTTTCTCAAACAGTAAAAATAGCTTCTCCGTGTCAACATAGTAAATTTTGTTCAGAACCTTAAAATTTTCTATCTGATCACTCCTCAGGTGACTCCTTTCTAGAGAAAACATCGCAACCTTGTTCAGTCTCTTCCTACTGGTGTCTTTCATAATCTCTTGTCTTTTTTCATTTATGGAGATACAGCATGCAATATGCCTTTCTGGCCCTCCGAGCTGTGCTGCCCAGCGTCCCCCGATTTAACCCCAGCCTAATCACGGGACAATTTACAATGACCAATTAACCTACCGACCGGTACACCTTTGAACTCTAGGAGGAAACCAGAGCACCAGGAGGAAACCAATGCCGTCACGGGGAGAACGTATACACTTAGAAACATAGAAACATAGAAACCTACAGCACAATACAGGCCCTTCAGCTACCCTACAAAGTTGTGCTGAACATGTCCCTACCTTAGAAATTACTAGGGTTACCCATAGCCCTCTATTTTTCTAAGCTCCATATACCTGTCCAAAAATCTCTTAATAGACCCTATCGTATCCACCTCCACCACAGTTGCCGGCAGCCCATTCCACGCACTTACCACTCTCTGCGTAAAAAACTTACCCTTGACATCTCCTCTGTACCTACTCCCAAGCACCTTAAACCTGTGCCCTCTTGTGGCAGCCATTTCAGCCCTGGGAAAAAGCCTCTGACTATCCACACGATCAATACCTCTCATTATCTTACACACCTCTATCAGGTCACCTCTCATCCTCCGTCGCTCCAAGGAGAAAAGGCCGAGTTCACTCAACCTATTCTCATAAGGCATTCTCCCCAATCCAGGTAACATCCTTGTAACACACATAAAAGTTGCTGGTGAACGCAGCAGGCCAGGCAGCATCTCTAGGAAGAGGTGCAGTCGACGTTTCAGGCCAAGACCCTTCATCAGGACTAACTGAAGGAAGAGTGGGTAAGGGATTTGAAAGTTGGAGGGGGAGGGGCAGATCCAAAATGATAGGAGAAGACAGGAGGCGGAGGGATGGAGCCAAGAGCTGGACAGGTGATAGGCAAAAGGGATACGAGAGGATCATGGGACAGGAGGTCCGGGAAGAAAGACAAGGGGGGGGGGACCCAGAGGATGGGCAAGGGGTATATTCAGAGGGACAGAGGGAGAAAAAGGAGAGTGAGAGAAACAATGTGTGTATAAAAATAAGTAACAGATGGGGTACGAGGGGAAGGTGGGGCATTAGTGGAAGTTAGAGAAGTCGATGTTCATGCCATCAGGTTGGAGGCTAGCCAGACGGAATATAAGGTGTTGTTCCTCCAACATGAGTGTGGCTTCATCTTTACAATAGAGGAGGCCGTGGATAGACATGTCAGAATGGGAATGGGACGTGGAATTAAAATGTGTGGCCACTAGGAGATCCTGCTTTCTCTGGCGGACAGAGCGTAGGTGTCAGCAAAGCGGTCTCCCAGTCTGCTTCGGGTCTCGCCAATATATAAAAGGCCACATTGGGAGCACCGGACGCAGTATATCTCCCCAGCCGACTCACAGGTGAAGTGTTGCCTCACCTGGAAGGACTGTTTGGGGCCCTGAATGGTGGTAAGGGAGGAAGTGTAAGTATCCAGCATCTGCAGAATTCCTGTTGTTAACATCCTTGTAAATATCCTCTGCACCCTTTCTATGGTTTCCACATCCTTCTTGTAGTGAGGCGACCAGAACTGAGCACAGTGCTCCAAGTGGGGTCTCACCAGGGTCCTATATAGCCGCAACATTTCCTCTTGGCTCCTAAATTCAATTCCATGATTGATGAAGGCCAATACACCGTACGCCTTCTTAACCGCAGAGCCAACCTGCGCAGCTGCTTTGAGTGTCCTCTGGACTCGGACTCCAAGATCCCTCTGATCCTCCACACTGCCAAGAGTCTTACCATTAATACTATATTCTGCCATCATATTTGACCTACCACTTCTTACAGATAGTGGCAGGATTATTATCATATATCACAATAGGGCATTGCTAACTGAGTAGAAGCTCAAGATCTGCGTGAACAGGTTGATGTATAGACTTTTTCTTCGCCTGCCTACAATACACCGAACTCCTCAAGAGAATCCAATGGGACTCTCTGTACAATCGCAGATTTCCCAGCCCAGAGGCTAGGACTAGTGCATTATCAGGAGGTATATGTTCACAGACGACCAAAGTGACCAGCATACTTTGCGAGTACAGATAGGCTTATGTAAGCAATTTATACAGAGGCTTGAAAGTTAGGCTAAAAGGATTCATTCACATTTAATACAGAGCTAATTAAAGAAAGGCCTCTACCTTGCGTAATACATGGGTTATTAAAATACTATCATGGATAGCAATATTCTTCTCGGGCTTAAGGAGAAAAACAAATGTGTTCAAGTGTATTATAAGAAAAAGCTAGAAAATCACAATATCTAATAAATACATATTAATTATTTTGTTTGTAAGCCCCAATAGCTTCTAGTCTTGCTGATCAAAAGATGTTGGGACTTATACATGAATAAATAAATATCAGAAGGTATAATGAAAGTATAATGAAGAATTGTTGCTTGAATATTTTCCCTTGGGCACCTACAGTATGTCTCTGTTTTTTAACATATTTATTTTAAGACAATTGTGTTTGATAATCTGTCCACTTCTAACAAATCAGGGCCAAGGACAAATGACCTTCAGACTCATGGATCAGACATTTTGTGTCAGGTGATATGTGTGGCCTGATCTGGGACAGCAATGTGTGTGTGATTATCATCCATGTGCACTAACCATTATGTGGTAGTGCATGGGGAACCTACACTGAACAACAGGTCTTGAAAATGGCACAGTTAGTTAAAATATTACAATAAGAAGTGGTTAGTGTGACTGAAATAGTTAAATTAAATAAGTAGTGTAAAAAAATAGAAACAAAAAGTAGTGAGGTAGTGTTCATGGGGCCAATGTCCATTCAGAAATCGGATGGCAGAGGGGAAGAAGCTGTTCCTGAATTCCTGAGTGTGTGCCTTCAGGCTTCTGTACCTCCTTCCTGATGGTAACAAAGAGAAGAAAGCGCATCCTGGGTGGTGGCAACACACATAAAAGTTGCTGGTGAATGCAGCAGGCCAGGCAGCATCTACTGGAAGAGGTACAGTCGATGTTTCGGGCTGAGATCCTTCATGATGATCCGCCTTTTTAAAGCACAGCATCTTGAAGATGTCTTGGATACTATGGAGGCTAGTACACGGGATGGAGCTGACTAATTTTACAACTCTCTGAAGCTTACTTCGATCCTTTGAAGTAGCCCCCTCACCCCTCCCCATATGAGGCGGAGATGTAGCTATACAAATGCTCTCCATGGTACATATGTAGAACTTTGCAAGTGTTTCAGCTGACATACCAAATCTCCTCAAACTCTGAATGAAATATAGTTGCTGTCTTGCCTTCTTTATAGCTGCATCAATATGTTGGGACCAGGTTAGATGCTCAGACATATTAACAACCAGGAACTTGAAATGCTCACTCTTTCCACTTCTAATCCCTTTAAGAGAATTGGTGTTTGATCCTTTGGCTTACCTTTTCTGAAGTCCACATTCAGCTCTTCTGTCTTACTGATGTTTTCTGCAAGGTTGTTGCTTCAACACCAGTCAACCAGCTGGTATATCTCACTCCTGTACGCCCTCTCATCACCACCTGCGATTCTGCCAACAATGGTTGTATCATCATGAAATATGTCATTACACAGTCATGGGTATAGAGAGAGTAGAGCAGTGGGCTAAGCTCACATCCCTGTGGAGCCCCAGTCTTAATTGTCAGCGAGGTGGAGATGTTATTTCTGACCTGCACACTTTGTGGTCTTCTGGTTAGGGAATCCAGTCCAGTTGCAGAGGAAGGTACAGAGGCCTAGATTCTGTAGCTTTTCGGTCAAGACTGTAGGAATGATGGTGTTGAATGCTGAGCTGTAGTCAATAAGCAGCATCCTGACATAGGTATTTGTATTGTTCACGTAATCCAAGACCCCATGGAGAGCCAATGAGATCGTGTCCACTGTAGGCCTATTGTGGTGAGAGGCAAATTGCAGTGGGTCCAGGTCCTTGCTGAGGCAGGAGCTGATTCTAGCCATGACCAGCCCTCTCAAAGCATTTCATCACCATAGATGTCAGTGCTACTGGCCAATAGTCATTAAGGCAGCTCATGGTCCTCCTCTTGGGCACTGGTATATTTGTTGCCCTTTTGAAACAGGTGAGTACTTCTGACGGTAGCAGTGAGAGATTGAAAATGTTTTTGAATACCCCTGCCAGTTGCTTGGCACAAGTTTTCAGAGCCATACCAGATCCTCACATCTGTAGTTTTATTCACCCTTTCAAAGCAAGCATAAAGAGTGTTGAGCTCATCTGGTAGTGAAGCATCACTGCCATTCATGACGTTGAATTTCACTTTGTATGAAGTAATGGCCTGCAAGCCCTGCCAGGGTTGGCATACATTTGATTCCACCGCCAACCTCACTCAGAATTGTTTCTTTGCTCTTGAAATGGCCCTCTGTAAGTCATACCTGGTTTTCTTGTACAGACCTGGGCTGCCAGACTTAAATGCCACAGATCTAGCCTTCAGCAGACTACAAAACTCCTGGTTCATCCACGGTTTGGGAATGTACAGTAAGTTTTCATAGACATAGTCATTCTCACAGATTTTAATTAAGTCATGTACAACTGTGGCATACTCACTCAGACTCAAAAGATGAATCGCTGAATATAGTCCAGTCCACCAATTCAAAGCAGTCCTGTAAGCGCACATGCACCTATCTTATCCATACCTTCTTGGCCCTCTCTACTGGTGCTGCAGACTTCAGTCTCTCTCCATACTCAGGAATTAGGAGCACAGCCATGTGATCAGACTTTTCAAAGTGTGGACATGGGATAGCACAGTATGCACTCTTGAACTTAGTGTAACAGTGTTGTTTCCTCAGGTACTACAAGTGATTTGTTGATAATAATTATTTAGTGACTTTTTTAAATCTGGTCTGGTTAAAATCTCCCAAAATAATGAGGAAGGCATCAGGATGTGCTGTCTCATGCTTGTTGATATTACATCATTCAGTTCGTCTAAATTGGCCTGTGGTGGGATGTACACTGCCACTAAACTAAACTGATCACTGAAATCTCCCGTGGCTGGTAAAGTGGACAGAACTTTATCGCGAGGTGTTCCAGGTCTGCTGAATAGGACCGGGACAGTACTGCCACATTTGTACACCACGAGGAGTTGACCATGAAGCAAACTCCACCATCCCTGCCTTTGTAAGACTCAGCACTCCTAGCTTGGCGGTGTATTGTGAACCTGTCAGTCTGAATCGCTACATCCAGAACGAAGAGCTCAACCAGGGTTCCGTGAAACAAAAGATGCATGTAGTCTCTCTGATACAGCACCCTAGCTCTGAGACCTTCAGTTTTATTTACCAGAGGCGGTACGTTTACCAGCAAAATGGTCAGTACTGGGAGTCAAAAGCCCCGTTTTCTTAAACAAGCTTTTAGTCCAGCTCTACATCACCTCTTAAACGGAAGATATTCACATGCTCTGTAGAGAAGCTAATGTAGGATTGTTTATGTAATTGCACTGATGAGAGAGATTTAGTGGATGTTGAAAAGAGAAAGATAATATTAGATTTATATTTATTGACAAAATAATGTTAGGTTTCTTTGTTCTGTGGCTGTCTGTGGGAAGGCAAATCTCAGGGTTGGATACTGCAAATATACTTTGATAATAAATGTACTTTGAAACTTTGACTGAGTGTCCACAGCTATCCGGGTAGATGTTCCAAAGAATCACCAACCTTTAAGTGAAGAATTTTCTCTTTATCTCTGTTCCGAACAGCCCTTCCTTATCTGACGACCCCAGGTTCTCAGCACGAGGTAACTTCTTCCCGGCTTCTATTCTATCAGGTTATGTAATGGGATTGCCTTGTGTTGTCCCAGACTTCAGACCCAGTCTACTCAATTACTCACCACATGGCAAACTCACAGCCTGATGACTTTTTTATTGCACTTCCACCATATGCAGCACTTCCAGAATGGCCTTGAAATCTAGTCCAGCCTCTTCTTTTGTCAAACCTGCTGGTCAAATTCAATGTTTTCACCAAGTATTTTAACATATGTGATATTTTAAAAGTTAAGTTATTTCAAGAATTCACTAGAGGGCTAACAATAAAAGCACTAAATTTTTTTCAGACAGTTAAAATTGATAACATATCCTTAAGTGAACTGAAGTAAACCAAGTAAAAAGATTTACTGACTTCTCTCTGCAGCTATTTCTTCCCTTTCATTTCAGTGGATCTTTGTAGTTCTGCCAGATTAAAATGCTGTAGATGTAGGCCGTTTCGTGTATTATTCAGCTTAAGCCTGAGACTTATAGAAGCTTCAATCCAGTCAAACAAAAGAAGAGTTAAATGCAACACTTCAATCTTTAGAACACAGAGCACAGCATATTACAGCACGATACAGGCTCCTTGGGCCATGATTTTGTGCCAACCTTTTAACCTTTTAAGATCAATCTACTCTTTTCCTCCTATATAGGCCACCATTTTTCTATCATCAATGTGCCTATCTAAGAGATTCTTAAATGCCCCGAGTGTATATGCCTCTGCCACCTCTCCTAGCAGGGTGTTCCATGCAGCAAACAGTCTCTGTTTAAAATCTTACCTCTGAACTTGCCACTATACTTTGTTTAGAATTATGTCTCCTCATGTTAGCCATTTCTGCCCCTGGTAAAAGTCTCTGGCTATCCCTTCAATCTATGCCTCTTATCATCGTGTATGTTTCAGCACTCCTTTTTAATTATATCCATCACATAAATAATTATCACTAAGTTGAAATTTTCGTAAATTTTCTGAAATCCACCCGTCCCCCAAACATGCAAACCCCACCCCCCCAAACTCAAATCGTGAAAATGGCAAAAAAAAAACAAGTGAAAAACACAGAATATAAAACCTAAAATTGAAAGCGTCCAGGCATATTCAGTTCAGCTTGGTTCAGTTCAATCTAGCGCTGTGTCATTCATTATTTGGAGGACACCCCAGTCAAAAATGCCCAAAATAACAACAATAAAAGGAGCAACTAGAAACCAGAAACACATCATAACGTGAATTACAGAGTCCAATCCACAAACTGATTAAACATTGCCCAAGACCCGGGACTGAGATACAATTCTCCAGCAACATCGTGCGAGAGGGAGAGAAAGACCATTCGAGCGCAGGGACCTTCCTCCGGGAGTAGCAAATGAGAGGCTGGCAGACAGCATTCGACACCCGCTCACCTTCAGTTCTCATTTCAGTGATTTCAATCAGCGAGAAATGGAGTCAATCTCCAGGCTTCTTGCCCTCGTGGCCACAAACTTCACTCAAAACCTCTCAGAACACTCTAAAGACAGCAAAGCACCAGATCGTTCCACCAGCACAAAAACACACCACAAAAATGTAGGTCTCAGGCTCCAACATTGGAAAGAAAAAGAAGGCATAAAAGAAGTGAAATAAGTAGTTTCATGAATCATCTGGAGGATGTCGCACTGATGGCATTGTTCACCGGCACAATCTTCTTTAAGAATCACTGAATTTATTCAAAACATAGGTTGATGAATTTCTGAATATTGCAGGAATTGTGGAATATGGGAATTCTACAAGTAATTGAGGCTGACCTAGATCAACCATAATCTTACAGGCTTACAGAGCTGGATAGCCTCCTCCTGCTGCTAATTTTTAAGGCTTTATATTATTTTGTTAAGGATTTTGTCAACAAGTAAGCCCACATTTGAATATATGCAGGAAGGATGGTTAACAGTGAAACAGCTGAAGATAACAGAACCCAAGATGCTGTCCTATGCTGTCGTACAACACTCTTTATAGCCATGTCCTGGACCAGTGGTGATCAGCTTCCAACGGTTACAACCATTATCCACTTTTCTGGGTTTTGGGTTCAGAAATTGAATGTTTTTTTTGTAGTGATCAAATGGTATGCATTCCCATTACCAGTAATGTGCCATCCAGTGCTCCTTTAAGAGGATGAGGTTAGAATAACCATGGGATCAATCTAGAAGAAGATGGCACTATGAACAATGCTACCATGGGCGACATCTACAAATTGTTTCTTTTACATTGCTTTTTAAAAGTGCTTCCGATACTGTTCGATCCTGTGATCTACAGTTTGATTGTGTGCTTTCAGGCCGATTAAGCAATCCGGAGCTTTACTGTCTTCAAGGTGGTTCTGACAGGTGAGCAGTCTCGAGGCCAAGAAGCTTAGAGACCTTGATTGACTCCATTTTCCACTGATCTCACTGATTAAAGCTCAAGGAAACATCAAGGCAAGTGTGGAGCACGAGCGAGTTTTCAGTGTTGTCCACCAGCCTCTCACTCACTGCGGCTGAAGGAAGCTCCCTGTGTGTGACAGTCTCTCCCTTTTGCTCACTGCTCCCAAGGGAATGTCCCTGGGCTCGAATGTTTCCCTCTCCCTCGATGCTGTCAGAAGATGGTACTGAAGTTCTGGGTCTGCGTTTTGTGGATTGAACTGTAGTTCCTGGTCCCTCCTTTTTCCGCTGCTATTTTGCAATTTTGGTGACTCTGAATCGGGGTGGCCTGCTGATAATGAACACTGAACTGCACTGAATATGGACCTTTTGATTTTGTGTTTTTCCTTGTTTTTTCCTTGCTGTCGCTTGTGTGGGGGTGGGAGGGGAGGTGGATGCTCTTGCTGATGTTTGCACCCTTTGCTTTTTTGCACCGGGGAGGGGCGGGTTGATCTTTTTTCTTTAAATGGGCTCCATGGTTTTCGTTGTTTGGTGGCTGTCTGTGGTGAAGATGAACCCCAGGGTTGTAAACTGCATACATACTTTGATAATAAATTAACTTTGAACTTTGAATCCTGTCATGATTAGGGTGGAGGAAAAGCCATCAGACCACTGTTGTTGGAGGCTGATTGATGGAAAGGATTGGGAATGGTATTTGGGATGGATGGGTTTGGATCATGTTATGTTTTTAACTCAGGGATACATCACAGTAACAGGGCATTCTCCAATGAAAAAACCACACTGCTTAATTACACCCATCTGAGCAATTAACCTACTAACCTGTATGCCGTTGGAATGCAGGAGGGAAAAGGAGCTCCTGGAGGAAATCCACATGATCACGGGGAGAACGTATGAAGTCCTGAGAGTCAGTGGCGGGATTTAAAGCCACTGGCACTGTAATAGTGTTCTACAGCCACTACACTACCGTGCCACCCTATCGGGAGTAGTTGAGTTTAGTTGAGACAGCGTGGTAGCTCAATGATTCACAGTGCCAGCAATCAGCAACAGGGGATTGGTTACTGCGCAGTCTGTAAGGAGTTTGTAAGTTCTCCACGTGACCACGTGGGTTTCCTCAAGGTGCTCCAGTTTCTTCCCACATTCCAGTAACGTACGAGTGGTGGGCATTTTATATTGGTGCTGGAAGTGTGGTGACACCTGTGGGCTGCCCACAGCATCATCCTAGGAATGTGCTGGTCAGTCACTTCCAGGACAACCTCACCAAAACAGGAAGTTGCCACTGCCCCGGTTTCAGACGCTTCAGCGAATTACGCATTACAGATGACCATAAGTTCCAATTAGATTTTCTGGTGGTGCAAAATGATCTGCACATTGTTGTCAATGTTTTCATAAGACCACAACACACGGGAACAGAAGTAGGCCACTCAGCCCATCGAGTGCTCTCTGTCATTCCAGCGTGGCTGATTTCTTTTATCCCTCTCAAACCTATTCTCCTACCTTCTTCCTGTGACCTTTGACACCCTGACTAGTTAAGAACCTATCAATCTCTGATTTAAATATACTCAATGATTTGGCCTTCACAGCCATCCGTGGCAATGAATTCCACAGATTCACTGCCTTTGATTGAAGAAATTGCTCCTCTTCCCTGTTCTATATGGATATCCCTCAATTCTGAGGGTTTGCTCTATGGTTTTAGATTCCCCCACTATAGGAAACATTATCTCCACATCTACTCTATCGAGGCCATTCAACATTCGATAGGTTTCAATGAGATTCCACCTCGTTCTTCTATACTCCAGCAAGTACAGGCCCATTGCCATCAAATGCTCCTCATACATTAACCCCCTTTGCTCCCGGATTCATTCTTGTGAACCCCTTATGGATCCTCTCCAATGCCAGCCAATATTTTCTTAAATAAGGGGCCCAGATCTGTTCACAATACCTCCAAATGCAGTCTGAACAATGCTTTATTGAGTATCACATCCTTGCTTTTATACTCTAGTCCTCTTGAAATGAATGCTAACATAGCATTTGCATTCCTTACTACTCATTCAATCTGCAAATTAACATTTAGCGAATCCTGCACAAGGACTTCCAAGTCCCTTGCACCTCTTATTTTTGGATTTTCTCCCTGTTTAGAAAATAGTCTATGCTTTTATTCATTCTACCAAAGTGCATGACCATACACTTCCCAACACTATATTTCATCTGCCACTTCTTTACCCATTCTCCCAATCTGTCCAAATCCTTCTACAGCCACCTGCTTCCTCAACACTAACAGCCCTTCCACCCATCTTTGTACCATCTGCAAATGTGCGCACAAAGCCATCAATTCCATCATCCAAGTCATTGGCATTTAACATGAAGAGAACTGGTCACAATACCAACCCCCGTGGAACCCCACTGGTCCCTGGCAGCTGACCAGAATAGGCCGCTTTTATTCTAACACTTTACCTCCTGCCAATCAGCCAATCTTCTTTTCATGCTAGTGTCTTTCCTGTGACAGTGAGGGCTCTTATCTTATTAAGCAGCCTCATGAGCAGCACCTTTTCAAAGACCTTCTGAAAATCTAAGTAAACAACATTCATGAATCTCCTTTGTCTATCCTGCCTGTTATTTTCTCAAAGAATACCAACAGAATTGTCAGGCAAGATTTCTCCTTAAGGAAGGCATGCTGACTATGGCCTATTTTATCATAAGCTTGCAAATACCTTATCCTTAATAATGGACTCCAATATCGTCCCAACCACTGAAGTCAGGCCAAATGGCCTATAATTTCCTTTCTTCTGCCTCCCACCTTTATTAAAGAGTGGAGTGACACTTGCGGTTTTCCATTCCCCCAGAACCATTCCAGAATCTAGTGATTCTTGGAAGATCATTACTAACGTTTCCATCATGTCTTCAGCTACCTCTTTTAAAACACTGGGGTGTAGTCCAGGTGTCATATCCACCTTCAGTCCTTTCAGCTTCCCAAGCACCACCTTCTTAGTAATAGGAACTACACCCACATCTGTCCCCTGACACTTCAGAATTTATGGCATACTGCTAGTGTCTTCCACAGTGAAGATTGATGCAACATACTTAGTAAGTTTGTCTGCCATTTCTTTGTTTCTTGATGGTTCCTCAGCAGCTAAATTTTCCAGTGGTTGAATATCCAGCCTCACCTCTCTTTACTCTTTATATGTCTGAAAAAACTTCTGACATCCTTTTTGATTTTATTGGCTAGCTTACCTTCATATTTCATCTTTTCTCTCCTTATGTTTTTTTTAGCTGCTTTCTGTTGGTTTTTAAAAGCTTCCCAATCCTCTAACTTCCCACTACTTTTTACTATATTACAACTCTCTCTTTGCTTTTATGCTGTCTTTGTCTTCTCTCATCACCCACGGTTGCCTCATCCTTCCTTAAGAATACTAAACATCTAGAAAGAAGTGATTTTCATTGTATGACACTGATTAAAATGATTTATGATTAAATTGATAAGAATAATATTTTCTCTTCATTGAGGATGGAGAGCAGAATGCAGCTTTTCAGTACAAGGATTTCACTTTGTTTTTTAAATTTTTGGTGCTACCTACCCTTGTTGGTTCAAATTAGTAATCATAGCAATTGACTCCAGTGAATGTCAATGATAGAGATTCAAACTGCTGA
This sequence comes from Mobula birostris, assembly GCF_030028105.1. Taxonomy (NCBI): domain Eukaryota; kingdom Metazoa; phylum Chordata; class Chondrichthyes; order Myliobatiformes; family Myliobatidae; genus Mobula; species Mobula birostris. Next base: position 121,290,956 of record NC_092373.1, on the reverse strand, counting down.
AGAAATCTGATTTGTTTCTATGCTCCACAATAAACTGTTGAAATATGCTGCAATATTTCTCCCATGCTAGTGCTAATAACAGAGACATTTCATACAGTGACTGTGAAGAGATTTCTTCTTTCTTCACAATATACCCTGTCTGAGCTCAGTATGTCCTGATGTGGAAAGGAATGCAGAGAGCTCATCGATGTGTTCTGGTTGGGGCTTTCTGAAATGAGCTGTGGGATATTAAGGCATTGATTGTAATAAATGTCAGATCCCATTTTAAAGATCTCATCCCCACAATTTTTTTGTCATTGCTCACCAACAGCAACTAGTTTTGTGAAGATGAACTTATTCCTTATGAGTTGTTCAAGAAAATGTCTTTTTCTTTCTTTGCCACTGAGATTTATTATTGTGCTGCCAAGTACCAGCTATTCCATGATAGAACATAGAACATAGAATAGTACAGCACAGTACAGGCCCTTCGGCCCACAATGTTGTGCTGACCCTCAAACCCTGCATCCCATATAAGCCCCCACCTTAGATTCCTCCATATACCTGTCTAGTAGTCTCTTAAACTTCACTAGTGTATCTGCCTCCACCACTGACTCAGGCAGTGCATTCCATGCACCAACCAATCTCTGAGTAAAAAACCTTCCTCTAATATCCCCCTTGAACTTCCCACCCCTTACCTTAAAGCCACGTCCTCTTGTATTGAGTAGTGGTGCCCTGGGGAAGAGGCGCTGGCTATCCACCCTATCTATTCCTCTTATTATCTTGTACACCACTATCACGTCTCCTGTCATCCCCCTTCTCTCCAAAGAGTAAAGCCCTAGCTCCCTTAATCTCTGATCATAATGCATACTTTCTAAACCAGGCAGCATCCTGGTAAATCTCCTCTGTACCCTTTCCAATGCTTCCACATCCTTCCTATAGTGAGGTGACCAGAACTGGACACAATACTCCAAGTGTGGCCTAACCAGAGTTTTATAGAGCTGCATTATTACATCGCGACTCTTAAACTCTATCCCTCGACTTATGAAAGCTAACACTTCATAAGCTTTCTTAACTACCCTATCCACCTGTAGGCAATTTTCAGGGATCTGTGGACATGTTCCCCCAGATCCCTCTGCTCCTCCACACTACCAAGTATCCTGCCATTTACTTTGTACTCTGCCTTGGAGTTTGTCCTTCCAAAGTGTACCACCTCACACTTCCCCGGGTTGAACTCCATCTGCCACTTCTCAGCCCACTTCTGCATCCTATCAATGTCTCTCTGTAATCTTTGACAATCCTCTACACTATCTACAACACCACCAACCTTTGTGTCGTCTGCAAACTTGCCAACCCACCCTTCTACCCCCACATCCAGGTCATTAATAAAAATCACGAAAAGCAGAGGTGTCAGAACAGATCCTTGTGGAACACCACTAGTCACAGTCCTCCAATCTGCATGTACTCCCTCCAACACCACCCTCTGCCTTCTGCAGGCAAGCCAATTCTGAATCCACCTGGCCAAACTTCCCTGGATCCCATGCCTTCTAACTTTCTGAATAAGCCTACCGTGTGGAAGCTTGTCAAATGCCTTACTAAAATCCATATAGATCACATCCACTGCACTACCCTCATCTATATGCCTGGTCACCTCCTCAAAGAACTCTATCAGGCTTGTTAGACACGATCTGCCCTTCACAAACCCATGCTGACCGTCCCTGATCAGACCATGATTCTCTAAATGATGTGAACCTTGGACCTGTTGCTTTTAAGTATGTGCTCCTCTTTACTCTGTGGACACTGCACTTGTGCTTAGGCACAGGTTCAAAGGCAAAAACAGCCTGAGCATACTTTCACGCGAAAGCCTGCAGATGCCGGAAATCCAGAGCAACACACACACACACACAAAATGCAGGAGGAACTCAGCAGGTCAGGCAGTGTCTAGGAAAAGGGTAGAGTGGACGTTTTGGACTACACCCTTCTTCAAGCAGGCTCTTTTCCATAGATACTGCCTGACCTGCTGAGTTCCTCCAGCGTTTTGTCTGTGTTGCTGACTATACTTTATTCAAGTGATCATTCTGCTTGTAAGATTCATGACAGTGAGTATTAGCAAACTATAAACCAATGCAGACTCAGTGCTGCTCCTCTCTCTACCTTTACAGGCGTCCATGGGCAGGTGGAAACTTTCATTTCTTTCTTTTTTTCACGATACAGTGTGGAGTAAGCCCTTGCTGACCTCGCAATCTTGGACAAACTCGATTAACCCTAACCTAATCACAGGACAATTTGCAATGACCAATTAACTTAGGTGTTATGCCTTTGGCCTGTGGGAAGAAACCGGAGCACCCGGAAAGACCCCACACATTCCACAGGGAGGACGTACAGAGACTCCTTACAGAAGGCCGCCGGAATTGAACTCCAAACTCCAGAATGCCTTGAGTGGTAGTAGTGTTGCACTAACCACTACGCTAGTGGTTCACAGAAACATGGCAGTATAGTTCCAGCCAAAATGAGGCTTGCCTTATTGTGTAGTTGTCACTGGATTGTCCCATACCCTTGAGGGAGTACAGCAGAAAGGCCAATGTACCTGCAAGAGTCAGGTGGCAGACTATTATACATAAGCATACATGGCAGCCTGATTGATTCACTGAGATTCACAACTCATTGAGTCATATGGCACTGACGCAGGCCTCCTTATCTGTGTCGACCATCAAACACCTAACCACACTAATCCATTTTGCTGTTTACATCCCTGCCAGCTCTCCATCCTCCCAAACATTCTCCCGCCACCACTCGACACAAGCCAATTTATTGGTGTTGTTCCTTTCTGCACTTTGTGGCACATCAGGGAGCAGCCTTGTCTGTTCTTTACGACAGCAGTCCCCAACCATGGGGCCGCGGACCAGTACCGGGCCGCAAAGCATGCACTGCCGGGCCGTGAAGAAACGATATGATTTGGCGATATGAGTCAGCCGCACCTTTCCTCATCCCCTGTCACGGCCACTGTTGAGCATGAATGCTCGCGAGGTCATGACCCACGCATCATCCATGTCAGCGCGGGAAGATCAACTCCTCGAGCTTGCAAATGACAGTGGGCTGAAAAGTATGTTTGATATAACATCTCTGCCGGCATTATGGATCAAAGTCAAGGCTAAATATCCTAAGATAGCCACGAAAGCACTGAAAACGTTGCTTTCATTTCCAACATTTTTCTGCGAGGTGGAGTTTCCTGCAATGAATGCAACGAAAACTAAATTGCAGAATAGACCGGACACAAGGAACCCCCTTCGAGTATCACTGTCTCCTGTCACCCCTCGATAGGACTGTCTTGTTGCAGAGAAACAAGCCCAGGGCTCCCACTGATTCAGCGACATTGGTGTGTTGCAATAATTTTATCTGTTCATACGGGGAAAATATGTGCTGTGTGTTTAATATCCAAACATTACTTAAAATGTTATGATGCTATTGACTTACTTATATAATCTTATAACAATTATAGCACGGAAACAGGCAATCTCGGCCCTTCTAGTCCATGCTGAATGCTACTCTTACCTAGTCCCACCGACCTGCACTCAGCCCATAACCCTCCAGTCCTTTCCTGTCCATATACCTATCTAATTTTTCTTTAAGTGAACCTGCCTCTACCACTTCTACTGGAAGTTCATTCAACTCTTACTTCAAACTGCCCTGTCCTCCCCTGATAATTGACTTATTACTATATTCATGCAAGAAAAATATGCGCTGTGTGTTTAATATTAAATTAGTTAGATAAATCCTTTTTAGAAACGAAATTGAATGTATTAGCCACTTATCACCTATATTCCGGTCGTGATTAACACCCCACCTCCCCGAACAGAATCGCCAAAAACGATTTGCGGAAAAAAAAAGGCACGTACACACATGTGCATGTTATGCATGTGCACTGGTGCCCTCGCAAGGCTTCATGGTCATTGTAGCCTTTCTCGGGGTAAGCTCAACGTATTTGACTGCTACTCTTGTCTGTTGGCAACCCTACCCCCTGCCCTCCTCTCCCCCGCCCCCCCGGTTGGCCGGTCCGCAAGAATATTGTCAATATTAAACTGGTCCGCAGTGCAAAAAAGGTTGGGGACCCCTGCTTCACGAGGCCGAGCTGCTAGCTCGATTCCAGTCTGGATGGAAAACATGCAAGGAGCTAGCCAGATTCAAACCCAGGACTATTCACCTTGAATTCCGGTGCAGATGCTACAACTTTACCTTAGGTGCTCAACAGTTCCGTTGTTTGAAATAGCCAATAGCACAATAATCTGCACAGTAACTGAATGTGAAGTAAACGAAAACAAAATGAAAATGTGAAGTGGTCTCCCATTACATGCTACCTTCTGGCCTTGGCTTGAGCAACTTTTCTTGGCTGGCAACAAAATAGCTTTGGATTTTTAAAGCAGACATTTCCATTTTTCAGCACAGCTTCATACACACTGGGAAAACATAGCAGGGGAAACACACAATCTTGCAGTCAAAGCAAGTGAAGGTCAGATGTAGAACAACAGCATCGTGGCTCAGATTCTCTAAGCTGTCGGTTCAGCCTCCTGCTGGGAACAGAAGAGGAGACAATTACTCCTGTTCAGAGTTCGACACAGTGAGCCCAGAGCAGCAAACACAAAAAGCAGAGTGTTCTTCTTGTATTCAAAACGTTGTAGCTCTCTGACATTCTCTTCTATCAATTTTTGTAAGCCCTCAGTGATCTGATTTTTTTTTAAGTGAAGCGACCGTAGTTTGAATACTGCATACATTTCTATTTTGAGAAAAAAGAATGTGATTGTTGAGGAGGTTTTTGGGAATGTTCACATCACTGGAAAACTGTAGCTATTAGGATCAATTGGATAAGTTCTGTCTGTTTCATTTTTGGAACAAAGCACTGATGGAGAGTTGAGTTGAGCTATTTAAAACTGTGGAGCCTCTCAAAGTCCAACCCTGCAACTCTGTTGTGAGAGGTGGAAATGGGCAAGGCCGGCCAACAGGGCTCTGGCGAAGCTGTACAGGCCCATCCCCTGTACAGTGGATACCATGGATGCAGCAGCATTGATGAAACCCAATCATACCATCCACTTCAGAGGACAGGAGGCCGTCAATGGCCTATGCTCCACCTGGGAGCTTAGGGCCCAACACCAACAACCAAAAAACTGTGGAGGCATGGAAGTCTCCGATAAGTTAGATAGGAGCAACCTATTTCCAAAAGCAGTGGAGTCAAAAACCAGGGATATGTGTTGACAGATTGAAGGTGAGGTGAGGAAATGTTTTTCCACCTGAAGTGTGGTATGGTTTGGAATTCACTACTGAAAGATTGGGAGAGACAGAAACCCCCTCATATTCATTGTGATACTGTGAGCTATGGGCCTTATGTTGGAAGATGGGACAAGGGTTGGGTAATTCTTTTATGATCAGTATAGAAACAAAAAGCTGAGAGGGCTCTGCCTCTGTGAATAACTTCCTATGATTCCATGTTGTTTATAGAATACACTTAAATATCAAGTAAATAAGATTGGCAATTATTATCTCTGAATATTGGCAACCTGTCTCTGAATGTGAACAAAACAAAAGAGATGGTTATTGACTTCAGGAGGACACGGAACACACTCTCCGCTGAACATCGATGACTTCTCCGTAGAGAACATTAAAAGCACCAAATTTCTTGGTGTTCACCTGGCGGAGAATCTCACCTGGTCCCTCAACACCAGCTCCATAGCAAAGAAAGCCCAGCAGCGTCTCTACGTTCTGCAAAGACTGAGGAAAGTCCATCTCCCACCCCCCATCCTCACCACATTCTACAGAGGTTGTATTGAGAGCATCCTGAGCAGCTGCATCATGGCCTGGTTCAGAAATTGCACCATCTCGGATCACAAGACCCTGCAGCGGGTAGTGAGGTCAGCTGAGATGATCATCGGGGTCTCTCTTCCCGCCATTACAGACATTTACACCACACGCTGCATCCGTAAAGCAAACAGCATTATGAAGGATTCCACGCACCCCTCATACAAACTCTTCTCCCTCCTGCCATCTGGCAAAAGGCACTGAAGTATTCAAGCTCTCACGACCAGACTATGTAACAGTTTCTTCCCCCAAGTCATCAGACTCCTCAATACCTTGAGTCTGGACTGACACCAACCTACTGCCCAAATACTGTGCATATTGTCTTGTTTATTATTTATTGTAATGCCTGCACTGTTTCGTGCACTTTATGCAATCCTGGGTAGGTCTGTAGTCTGGTGTAGTTTTGTGTTGTTTTTTACGTAGTTCAGTGTAGTTTTTGTATTGTTCATATAGCACCATGGTCCTGAAAAACATTGTCTCGTTTTTGCTGTGTACTGTACCAGCAGTTATGGTCGAAATGACAATAAAAAGTGACTTGACTTGACTTGTAGTAACACACACAAGATACTGGAGGAACTCAGCAGGTCAGGCAGCTTCTATGGAAATGTATAGATAATAAACGTTTCAGGCTGAGACCCTTCTTCAGGACTGAGAGGGTAAGGAGAAGATGCCAGAATAAAATGGTGAGGGGGAAAGGGGAAGGAAGACAAGCTACAAGGTGATAGGTGAAGCCAGGTGGGTGGGAAAGGTCAAGGGCTGGAGAAAGAGGAATCTAATAAGAGAGGAAAACGGACTATAGGAGAAAGGTAAGGAGGAGGGGACCCAGGAGGAAGTAATAGGCAGGTAAGAAGAAGTAAAAGGTCACAGTGGGGAATAGAGGAACAGGGGGAATTTGTTAACCAAAACGTCGACCATCTATTCATTTCCTTAGATGCTGCCTGACCTGCTGAGTTCTTACATCATTTTGTGTGTGGTGCTTTGGATTTCCAGCATTTGCAGACTTTCTCATGTTAACACAGTAGATGTGAAATAAATTCAGTATCATGCTGATAAACATTCACCAAAAAAAATCACCTGGAATATTTATGATGTGTATCTTGATTCATCCACTTGAGTTTCTGTTGAATTTTTTGTGAGAACAAATATCCTAGTGGAAAATCAAAGCCACATTCTGCTAACGACACACATTAAAAATGGTCGAGTCAGAAAACACTGACTCTTTCCTTAGCTTCTAGCTTCTTCTGTCTGCCTCCTCGTCATATCCCTCATGCTTTCTTTCTAGTAATCCTACTAATCATTTTTAGAAGATTAAATCTGCAGAAGCCCATTTCTCATAATTTACAGTGGCATTTTGATGGGACGTTGGTGGTTTCACCCTTCAGTTGAGATAACTGCATTTGAAAAATGACATTCATGATATTGCTCTGAAATCTTGATGCTTCTGGGCTGAATAAGAAAGGATCCATTGCACAAATTCAAGAAAAGTAACAGAGATGTTTACTTTATCAACATTTTCCATAAGTTAACAGATAATTTGGTCATTTTTTTTCAGTAATATCCTGAGGAAGCTGGCTGTGGGAAAACTAGTTGCTGAATTTCCTATGTTACCTTGTGACAACCTTTCAAAGAAAATACAAAGTGTTTTGGAGCTACTTAAGACAATATAACTACAAGTTTTATTTTTCTTTTTTGATCACATCCCTTATTCTCATAATTATGTAATCATTTGGGAAAAAATATAATCTAACCTGCATTTGTGCTGATAAATTTTCTTTGTCTAATCCACACTCGGAGCATCTGTCAAAATTTTAAAGAAAACAATATAATGTTTCTTTCTAATCTTTAACCAAAAGTTCCAGCTGCTGGAAACATGTATTTGCAATGAAGAAAAAGTTATTTTTATTTATTGGCACTCTTCCTAACCTTAGAGAAATTTGTGTTTGACTGCCACAGGAACGACAGGTTGTGAGCACAATTAAGGTGAGCATTCATAGTTACCCAGCTTTATTTTGCAGAACTTAAATGTGACAATGTTGAAAATAAATTTATGGATTATTTCACACTGCCTGCTGATTAATATGAAGGCATCACAGTATACCCTGGGTAGACACAAGCCTGAACAAGATCTATAATTAAATGAGGTTGGTGGCAATCAAAGCTATCCCATGTCAAAGTAAACCAGTTCCCACCACTAAAACATGCAGTGTATTGTGGAATGAGCAGGTGGCAAATTTCATCCATGGTGTTCCCCCTGAAGCTCTGACTTTTACGTTTTGCATTTTGTGTATCAAATTGCAATGATCTGGAATATTCCACTTGAAAAGTTGGTTGAATCAAAAAGAACTTTTAAAAAAAGGAAGCTGCTAAGCGTTGTGGAGGGAAAAGTTTTAGGAAATCAGCTAAGAGATTAAACACTTGAACTTTATTTGTCACATATACACTGAAACATTAAAACATAGAGTGAAATGTGTCATTTTGTGTCAATGATCAACATGGTCTAAGACTGCTGGGGGCAGCCCACAAGCACCACTATGCTGCTGGCAACAACATAGCATGCCATGCCCATAACATACTAAGCTTACTAACACATATGTGTTTGGAATGTGGAGGAAACCTGAGCACGTGGAGGAAACCCACGTGATCGTGCAAAGAATGTATAAACACCTTACGACAGCGGCTCGAAATGGACCCAAATCCTTGGCACTCCAAAGTGTTATGTTAACAGCTATGTTACCATGCAGCCCTCTCCTAGTCAGGAGAGCGTGAAAGGCTGTTTCCTTTAAGGAATAATGTGATTGGCTAAATGCCCACCTCAGCATGGTGCCATTTTGTGTTTCTGGAAAACTGGAATGTCAAGACGAGTTAAATTTAAGTTCATCCCTTTAGGTCTTCAATAATTAAACAGGTTCCGGTTCACAGTCCGGTCCATGGTTCCTTGTTCCAGGGTTTCTGGTTTTCCCCCGTTTCTGTTGTGGGCACATGACTCTCGTTTTGGGGCTGAGACATAAATACCTCTGCAAACTAGGGATTCACTGCTGGACTGTCCTGTTCCCCTCCCTATCTTTTCCCTTCTTGTCTGGCTCTCTGCCTGGATACCTCGCCTACACCACTGTCTTGTTCAATTGCCAATGCAGAGATGAAACTGTCTGTTATTCTTTGGTGTTAGCCTCTTCTTGTCCTTGCCTCTGTGGGGTAAGTCAAGCTGTTCTGCCATTGCCCTGCGGGGCGACCTGCCTTTGTCTTGTCTTGTCTTTGCCTCTGCCTCTGCCTCTGTTGGGTAAGTCTGGCTGTTCTGCCGTTACCCGACGGATGGCTCTGTCCCACCTTGGTGTGAAGATGAAGTTGAGTCCCGGCTTGTCTAAGTATCAGTCCTGGCTCCATGTCTATGTCCTGTCCTGTCTCATGTTGGTGTTGTGTTGAAGATGAGTCCTGGCTTTTTGAAGGATAAGTCCTGGCTCCATGTTGATGTACAGTTCCCAGTCTGTCTCCAAGCTCCAGCCTCTGAGTTACCAGCCTCTGCATTCCAAGCCTCAGGCCTTAAGACCCCAAGGCTGTCTCCAAGCCTCAGGCCTTAAGACCCCAAGGCTGTCTCCAAGCCTCAGGCCTCAAGCCTCCAGTCCTGCAGTCATGTCATGTCCATGTCTGGTTCTGGGGCCCAAGGCTGAGGCAAAACCCAGGTTCTGGGTCCTTGTCCAGTCTCTGGCTCGGGGTCCAAAGCTCAAATCTGCGTTCTTGTACCTGCTCCTTGTCTGTATGCTGTCACGTCCCTACTCTAGTCAAGTTCTGTTCCTTGTACTTCAGTGTCTGTGTCTTGCATTTGGGTCCGCCATCAACTCCCCCCATTGTGACAGAACAGCCCAGCCAGACTTGGACCCGGTGACACAGACACTGTCGTTATACTCTCCCCTTCCTGGTTCTCTCCTGTCCAATGCTGCCCCACCTGCCTGTGTTGTTCATAGTTTGGGAAAGCCTTTTGGGTTGCCAGGAGGCTCCCATAGAGGGGGGTACTGTCATGGTCCAGTCCATGAAGTCTGTGTTCCAGTTCACAGTCCGGTCCATGGTTCTGTGTTCTAGGGTTTCTGGTTTTCCCCAGTTTCTGTTGTGGGCACATGATTCTCATTTTGGGGCTGAGACATAAATACCTCTGCAAACCAGGGATTCCCTGCTGGACTGTCCTGTTCCCCTCCTTGTTTTTTCCCTCCTCGCCTGACTCTCTGCCTGGATACCTCACCTGCACCACTGTCGAGTTCAATCGCCAATGCAGAGATGGAACTGTCTGTCGTTCCTTGGTGTTTGTCTCTTCTTGTCCTCGCCTCCCTGGGATAAGTCAGGCCGTTCTGCTGTTGCCCTGCGGGGGAGGGACCTGTTTTGTCTTGTTTTGTCCTTGCCTCTGTTGGGTAAGTCAGGCTGTTCTGCTGTTGCCCCATGGATGGTTCTGTCCCACCTTGGTGTGGAGATGAAGTTGAGTCCCGGCTTGTCTAAGTAGAAGTCACGGCTCTATGTCTATGTACTGTCCTGTCTCATGTTGGTGTCGTGTTGAAGATGAGTCCTGGCTTTTTGAAGGATAAGTCCCAGCTCCATGTTGATGTACAGTTCCCAGTCTGTCTCCGAGCTCCAGCCTCCAAATTATCAGCCTCCGCATTCCAAGACCCAAGCCTCAAGACCCCAAGCCTGTCTCCAAGCCTCAAGCCTCAAGACCCCAAGCCTGTCTCCAAGCCTCAAGCTTCAAGACCCCAGCCTCCAGTCCTGCAGTCATGTCCATGCCTGGTTCTGGGGCCCAAGCCCAAGGCAAGACCCAGGTTCTGCGTCCTTGTCCGGTCTCTGGCTCGGCGTCCAAGCCCAAGTCTGCGTTCTTGTCCCTGCTCCTTGTCTGTATCCTACTCTAGTCAAGTCCTGTTCCTTGTACTTCAGTGTCTGTGTCTTGCATTTGCGTCTGCCATCAATGCCCCCCATTATGACAATGAACTCCTAATTCAAAACTCTTTTGAACAGTATCTAACATTAAACTGGTGTTTGTAAATGCATAACAGACAGACTCAAAGTTTTAAGTGGTTTACTTACGTTTTAATGTTACCATTTTCCCTATAGTAATGTTCATTGTCAACACTAATCTCTTCCCAGCTCAATTCAAGTTGCCTGTTGACTTTTTTACTTTTCACTTTCCTTATATACATATTGAATTTCTTATTTCTTTGATTTATAATTGTCTACTTCAGCTAGTCAATCTGCACCATCAAGAGGATCAAAGTGTTGCACTGAATGTTCAATTTTATAGGCCCTATCAAAAAAAGGTTTTTAAAAAAAAACACAAGGAAATAGGAGCAGGGACAGACAGCCTGTTCCTTCAAACCAGCTGTACCACTGATACGTACATGGCAAGTCTGCTCAAAGCCTTATCTTTCTGCCAGTTCTCAATAAGTCAATCTTTCTAAACAAACATTTCCAAGCAAATTTGAATGTAAATTTTATTATCAAAGTACATATACGTCACCACATACAACCGTGAGATTCATTTTCCTCCAGGCATACTCAGCAAATCTATAGAATAGTAACTATAACAGGATCAATGAAAGATCAACCACAGTGCAGAAGACAACAAACTGCAAATGCAAATATAAATAAATAGCAGTAAATAACTTGAACTTGAGATAATGAGCTAAAGTGTTCTTAAACTGAGATCACTGGTTGTGGGAACGTTTCAATTTTGGGGCAAGTGAGTGAAGTTATCCCCTTTTGTTAAAGAGCCTGATGGTATTAACTGTTCCTGAACCTGGTGGTGCGAGTCCTGAGGCTCTTGTACCTTCTATCTGATGGCAGCAGCGAGAAGAGAGTGTGACCTGGGTGGTAGGGATCTCTGATGATGGATGCTGCTTTCCTACGACAACGTTTCATGTAGATGAGCTTAATGATTGAGAGGGCTTTACCTGTGATGTAATGGGCTGAATCCAACACCTTTTGTAGGATTTTCTGATCAAAGGCATTGGTGTTCTCATACCAGACCAAGATGCAGCCAGTCAATATACTCTCCACTACACATCTATAGAAGTTCGTCAAAGTTCTAGATGTCATACTGAATCTCCAGACTCCTAAGGAAGTTGAGGCGTCACCATGCTTTCTTCGCAATTGCACTTACATGCTGGTCCTCTGAAATAGTAACACCCAGGAATTTAAAGTTGCTAACCCTTTCCACCTCTGATCCTCCCATGAGGACTGGCTTCTGGACCTCTGGTTTCCCGCTCCTGAAGTCTATAATAGGTTCCATGGTCTTGCTGACATTGAGTGACAGTTTGTTGTTATGGCACCACTCAGCCAAGTTTTCAGTATCTCTGCTGTGTGCTGATTCATCATCACCTTTGGTTCAGCCCACAACTATAGTATCAACTGCACATTTGAATATAGCATTGGAGCTGAGCTTAGCCACACAGTCATAGGTGTCAAGTGAGTAGAGCACTCTGCCCTGTGGTATACCTGTGTTGATGGAGACCATGGAGGAGGTTTTGGAGCCAAATTGAACTGACTGGGATCTACAATTAAAGGAATCTTATACCCCCTTTAAAAATATCTCCAGTGCTGAGGTCTCTGCAGTTCTCTAGGGTAAAAAATTCTAGATATTCACCATCCCGTGAGATGTAATTTCCATGCATTTAGTGTTACGTGAAACTTTTTTCTGTTGTAATTATGACCCCATGTAAGAGATTGTTCCCTAAGTAAAGCATTTTCAACATCTACACTTTCATACCCCTCCTTATGATCTTATATCCTTCAAAGATATCACCCTGCGGTTTTCAAAACTCCAAATAGTACAGATCCAACTTTCTCAGCTGCTTATGACAGAATGGCCCTCTCATCCTCGGCGTTATCCTCCAATTCCAATATATAATTTCCAAGTTAAGGGTATCAAAACTGTACACAGTGGCCTTGTCAACACCCTCAGCGATTGCAGTAATATTTCTATATTTCTAGACTTTAGCTCTCTTATAATAAAGGCCAAAATGCTCTTTGCCTTCCTGATCACATCTGCAATGGCCTGTTAATGTTTACCTGGGTTATTCTAAGAACAGTGTGCAATCTCTCTATTTTGATACCAGCTGGCCTTTTCATTTCTCCTTTTTGAAGAGTACAGCCTTTACACTTGTCCATGTTAAATTCCATTTGCCAAGCTTTTGCCCACTCACTCAATTTATCTACATATATCCTTTCCGTAGACACAGGAGACTGCGGAAGTTGGAATCTGGAGTGACACACAAAGCACTGCAGGAACTGAGCAGGTCAAGCAGCATTGATGGAAGGAAATGGGTAGTTGACGTTTCAGATTGAGACCCTTCACCTTTTTGAATAGACAATAGACAATGGGTGCAGGAGTAGGCCATTCAGCCCTTTGAGCCAGCACCACCATTCACTGTGATCATGGCTGATCATCCGCTATCAGTATCCAGTTCCTGCCTTATCCCCATAACCTTTGATTCCGCTATCTTTAAGAGCTCTATCCATCTCTTTCTTGAAAGCATCCAGAGACTTGGCCTCCACAGCCTTCTGGGGCAGAGCATTCCATATATCCACCACTCTCTGGGTGAAAAAGTTTTTCCTCAACTCCGTTCTAAATGGCCTACCCCTTAAACTTAAACTGTGGCCTCTGGTTCTGGACTCACCCATCAGCGGGAACATGCTTCCTGCCTCTAGCATGTCCAATCCCTTAATAATCTTATATGTTTCAATAACATCCCCTCTCAGCCTTCTAAATTCCAGAGTATACAAGCCCAGTCACTCCAATCTTTCGACATATGACAGTCCCGCCATCCCGGGAATTAACCTTGTGAACCTACGCTGCACTCCCTCAATAGCAAGATTGTCCTTCCTCAAATTTGGAGACCAAAACTGCACACAGTACTCCAGGTGTGGTCTCACCAGGGCCCTGTATATCAATACCTGTGCAATACATCTAAGTGTACTTTTGATTCAGTTTGTCTCAGAATTAACCCTTGTGGCTACAGGAAAAGAAAGATAGTCATAATTGCTATGTAAATATTCTTCAGAAATTGGAGTGAAACACAGAATCAGGGACAGCAAATTTGCCGCAGATGAGTTTCTAGCCCTTTTGCTTCTAACTAAGCAGGTTGCTTACTGAAGTCCCACTCCAGAGACTGGATTGTAAAATTTAATCAGCATATGCTGCATCATCTGAAGAACTGGGTTTGGATGTGAAATAAAGACTCTGCCCACTCCCTCAGGTGAAAGTGAGCATGTCATGGCATAACTTGGAAGAAGAGCAGGAGAGATTTCCTAAATAGTCTGGTCAATAATGATTACCCAATCAAAACTTCCAACCCAGATTGCCTAGTCATTATCACATTGCTGTTTGTGGGAACTTGCCATGTACAAATTGGCTGCCACTTTCCCTAGGTTATAAAATTAGAACATCACAAGATTTCATTGGCTGTAAAACACTCCGGAACGTTCTAAAACGCAGACCTTTACTTCTTATAAATCTTCATCTGTGAATCAAAATAAGAACTTGCACCATTTTTCATAATAATGTTCCTCATTATTATCATTAGAACAAAAATACATTTTGTTTTTAAACAAAGCAATCCCATCTGTAGACATATCTGCCAAAGCCAAAAAAAAACACAAGCAAACTAATAGGGAATAAATAAATTTCAGACTCAAAATGAAGACTGGAACCTTGCTGTTTTCTTTGATGTTGACCTGAATTTTTGATTCATACCTTTTGTATTTTAAAACCTAACTCCTTCCATCATGCGTTCATTCACACTGAATGCAGAACACTTCAGCCATTTCTCTGTCACCTCCAGTCTTGACTGCTCCAATGATTTGCTGGCCATCCCTTGCGCCCTCTGTAAACTTCAGATCATGCATAATCTGGCATGAATAATCCTCTCTACACACCATCTTCCACTCGTTCATCCCTCTTTTCTTGCTAAATTATTTTAAATTAACTTTAAATTATTTATAACTTAATTCACTTTCAGAGCCTTGAGCTAGAAGGAGGTTTAAATGTCTTTGCAACCCATCTCTTCAATCAATCCTTTGTTCACCAATGTTGATGTTTCCTTGGGCTCTATATCCACAATTTCTTGATCATGTCTCTGAAAAGCACCTTCCTTTTCTCACTATTAAAATTGTTATTTAAGAACCCAGAAACACATCATAACCTGAACTGCAGAGTCCAATTGACACGGTTTGTGAATTGGACTCTTGTTCATGTAGTGATGCGTTTCTGGCTTTTCGTCCCTCCCTTTATTGCTACTATTATGGATTATTTTGATTGGGGCAGCCTGCAGATAATGAATGATGCATTGCTAGATTAAGCTGAACAGAACTGAACTGAATATGCCTAGACTCTTGATTTTGTGTTTTATATTCTCTGTTTTTTGCTCAATTTTCTTTTGCTATTTGCGTGATTTGCTTTTTTTTTGTGCGTGGGCGTTGGTGTTTTTCTTTGAACGGATTTCATGGTTTTCTTTGTTACATGGCTGTATGTGGGGAAGACGAATCTCAGGGTTGAATACTGCATACGTAAACAAGACAATACCTGCCGATGCTGGAAATCCAAGCAACATACACAAAACGCTGGAGGAATTCGGCAGGCCAGGCAGCATCTATGGAAAAGACTACAGTCAATGTTTTGGTTGAGACCCTTTTTTCGGAGAAAAAAGATGAGCAGTCAGAGTAAGAGGGTGGGGAGGAAGAGAGGAAGAAACACAAGATGATAGTTGAAACCAGGAGGGGTGGGGAGGGGTGAAGTAAAAATGTTGGGAGGTTGATTAGTGAAAGAGACACAGAGCTTGAGAAGGAGGAATCTAATAGGAGAGGACAGAAGGCCATGGAATAAAGAAAAAGGGGGAGTAGCACCAGAGGGAGACATTGGGCAGGCAAAGAGATAAGGTGAGAGAGGGAAATGGGAATGGGGTATAGAGAAGGGTGGGGCATTACTGGAAGTTCAAGAAATTGATGTTCATGCCATCAAGCTGCAGGCTACCCAGACAGAATATAAGTTGTTGTTGCTCCTACCTGAGTGTGGCCTCATCATGACAGTAGAGGAGGCCGTGGATGGACATGTTGGAGTAGGAATGGGAAGTGGAATTAAAATGGGTGGCCACTGGGTGATCCCACTTTTACTGGCAGAGTGTAGGTACTCGCGTAGGTGCTCTTGTATGTCAGGTCTCACCGACATATAAAAGCCCACACCGGGAGCATTGGATACAGTAGATGACCCCAACAGACTCACAGGTGAACATACTGTTTAAGGCCCTGAATGGTAGTGAAGGAGGAGGTGTAGGGGCAGGTGTAGCACTTGTTCCGCTTGCAAGGCTAAGTGCCAGGAGGAAGATCAGTGGGGAGGGATGAATGAACAAGGGAGTCCACCTAGGGAGTGATCCCTGCTGAATGCAGAAAGTTGGGGGGGGGGGTGATGTGCTTGGTGGTGGGACCCTGTTGGAGATGGCAGAAGTTATGGAGAATTATGTGATGGACATGGAGGATAGTGGGGTGGTAGGTGAGGACAAGAGGAATCCTATCCTTGGGAGGATGCGGTGAGGGCAGATGTACCCAAAATGGAAGAGATGTGGTTGAGGGCACATTGATGATGGAGGAAGGGAAGCCCCTTTCTTTGAAGAAGGAGGACATCTCCTTTGTTCTGGAATGAAAAGCTTCATCCTGAGAATAGATGCAGTGGAGTTGGAGGAACTAAGTGAAGGGGATGGCATTTTTACAAGTGTCAGGCTGGGAAGAGGTATAGTCCAGGTAGCTGTGGGAGTCAGTGGGTTTATAATAGACATCAGAGTATAAGCTGTCACCAGAGATAAAGACAGAGAGATCAAGAAAAGGGAGGGAAGTGTTGAAATGGACCAGGTAAACTTGAGGGCAGGGTGAAAGTTGTAGGCAAAGTTGATGAAGTCGACAAGCTCTGCATGGGTGCAGGAAGCAGCACCAATGCAGTCGTCGATGTAGCTTAGGTAAAATGGGAGAAGTGACACCTTTGTAGGATTGGAACATAGACTGTTTCATGTAGCCGTAAAAAGGCAAGAATAGTTGGGATCCATGCGATTACCCATAGCTACACCTTTTGTTGAAGGAAGTGGGAGGAGCCAATGGGGAAATTATTGACAGTGAGGACAAGTTCCGCTAGACAGAGGAAAGTGGTGGTGGAGGAGAATGGGTTGGGCCTAGTGTCCAGAAAAAAATGGACAGCTTTGAGGCTTTCCTGATGGGGGATGGAGGTGTATAGGGACTGGACTTCCATTGTGAAAATAAGATGCTCAGGGCCAGAGAACTTGAAAAGATCAATAACATATGAAGTGTCATGGATGTAGGTAGGAAGGGACTGAACTGGGGGGGGGGGGGCGGGGGGGGGTTTAAAACAGAGTCGAGGTATGCAGATATGAGTTCAGTGGGGCAGGAACAAGCTGAAACAATGGGTCTACCTGGACAAGCAGGTTTGTAGATCTTGGGTAGGAGGTAGAAGTGGGAGATGCAGAATAACGGGACTATGAGTTTGGTGGCAGTGGATAGGAGATCCCCAGGGCTAATAAGCTTGGTGATGGTGTGGAAGACAATGGCCTGGTGCTCCTTAGTGGAGTCTTGTTTGAAGGGTAAGTAAGAGGAAGTGTCTGACAGTTGTCGCTGGGCCTCATGCAGGTAGAGGTTTATCTGCCTGAATACCACGGCACCCCATTTATCTACAGGTTTGATGTGAGACTGGGATTAGTGTGGAGAGGGTTGGTGAAGTCGAGATGGTTGATGTCTGCATGCTGCATATGTACTTCAATAATAAATGCATGTACTTTGAATCTTTGAATCTAAATTTTATAACCAGAAAAATGTAAAAAAATAGATTGGTAAAAGATAATAACTCCTCAATGAGAGTTTAGTGAGTCGAAATAAAATATAGAACTGGGTGCAGATGGCTCTCTATAAATCTTATGAGTTTGTATTTGTATAAACTAACAGTCAGAAAATCGTCCTGTCCTTCATGACACCTTCTGCAGCAAAATCCCAGGATATGTTGATGCTTCTTCCTCGAAACCACAATTCATAGAGCTGGAGGTCCTGGTATAGGATGGCCCTGCCTTTTGGCGTCCAACCATATGGGGTATCAATGGTGAATACATTCTGCCAGGATCTGGGAAACATACAGTTTGATTGAACGATGACTGTTGTGGTCCCAGTATGAGTGGAACAATTTTTATAGCTACAGAAAGTCACCGATGATCACCAGTTCAATCTGGATTGCCATTGGGTAGAAGGTACAAGAGCCTCAGAACTCACATCACCATGTTCAAAACAGTTATTACCCCTCAACCGTCAGGCTCTTGAACAAAAGGGGATAATTACACTCACACCCACAACTAATTATTACACTTTAAGAACTACTTACCTTGTTATTTCATGTTCTTATTATTTATTGCAATTCAATTGCAGAATTTGTTGTCTTCTGCACTCTGGTTGATCCTTGATTGATCCTGTTATAATTACTATTCTATAGATTCACTGAGTATGCCCACAAGAAAATGAATCTCAGGGTTCTATGTGGTGACATAAATGTACTTTGATAATAAAATTTACTTTGAACTTTGAGTGTACATGTTTGGAGCTGTCCACCTTGAGAAATCTGTTGCTTAATTGGAGAGTGCATACCGAGTATTTGGCTCATTTCATAGAACATAGAAACATAGAACTCTACAGCACGTTACAGAACCTTCATCCCACAATGTTGTGCCGACCATGTAACCTACTCTAGAAGCTGCTTAGAATTTCCCTACTGCATAGTCCTCTATTTTTCTAAGCTCCTTTTTTCTTCAGAGACTTACCAAATGATCATATAAGAGGCAAGTCCAGACTGCCTGAGCATGTAGAAACCGTAACAGGTCTTTCCCTGTACTGAGCTGTCAACGTCTGACAGTAAATACTGACCTTGTACATGCGCACAGCCTGTGAGTGAATTATAAAAAGATATCAGCAGACAAAAATGGCTTCTTGTCTCAGCCCAAAATGTTGACTGTTCATTTCCCTCCATATATGGTGCCTGATGTGTTGAGTTCCTCCAGCATTTTGTGTATGTTGCTCCAGATTTCCAGAATCTGCAGTCTCTTGTGTCTCCTTGTCTCAGTCTGCATTTTTGATAGAAAACAAAAAATGAAGAATATTTTCAAATCATGAAAAAAATGAGAAATCTTGGCATTTAAAGGACCTTATACTTCTACACTTATCACTAGGAGCTAACCTGCAGGTGCAAAAGACAGTAGGAAGGGAGGTAGTGTGTTGGACATTAGAACAGGAGAATTTGAATGCCAGAGTTAAGATGCCTTCAGAATCAGCTATGAAATGATCAGAACTGCCACACTGCAGACAATAATCAGATATCCCTCTTTGGCTCTCCCCTTGGTGATTATTGTTCTGGCTGTGATGTTATGTTCTGTTTTATAATTCATCATGCCTGGCAATAAATGGTCTGTGATGTAACCTTCATCTCTATCATACAAATGATTTCTTGGAAAAGAATTCACCAACGATATCACATTTGATAAATGACAATAAGTTAAGCAAATGGTGTTATAATAATGATGGTTATATAATACACTGCTGGATACTTACGGAGGTTGCAGAGAATTTGTTTTGCTTTCATTAATATGTCACTGTTGCCATGGTTCTGACTGTAGAGAATATTCTAATTAGTTAGTTTGGGCATTTTTGTTGGTAGCAATCCAGTTGCTAAGCGACCATTTGTAATCTGGTGTCTAATTTAGTAACTCGAAGGTGAAAAAAGAATTTATGTTTTAGTTTCAAATAGTAATATATCCACATAGTTCAGAGGAAATTTTTGTGCAGTGCCAAACTTTGGGCAGCTCATCGTTTAAACAGAGAATGTTCAATGAAAATTGAATCACAGGATTTTCAGAACATTTGTGGAGGATTGATGAATAATAATTCTGTTTTCCAGGTCTGAAGGTTGACAGGAAGGAACAGAGTTTCCTTATTATCAAGAACACATCTGTACCCACAGACTGGAGAAATTATAAGTGATGTGAGTGAGTGTTAGGCAAGGAAACAAGTGCAAAGAGTCCAGGTCAGGGGAAGTTAAGAAGTTGAGGGAATAGTGAAATATATAAGTAATATATTTCTACTGCCTGTTACGTCATGGGCATTTAGGGCAGCAATGAACATTTTCCATTTCTGGTGGTATTCAGACCTTCCTTCATTGTGTCAGTAGCTTGGTTTTCATTGTCAGTCGTGCAAGTCTCAGGAGGAGACTCAAGAATTCCATCACATTCAGATATAGAAAGATTCTTCATTGCTGTTTCTGTAACAACTTTGTTTTACCAGTCAGGGTTGGTAGCCCAGAGCTGAACCTCCAAACCTGGAGGACCGGCAGACTACTCTTCATCTTGCCTCTACCCTTTGACCTGTTTGGCATGGGTGACCATACCAAGAGCCAAAGCCTAAAGCCCCGACTCCAGCCAGCATAGCTCTCCGGGTCATTGAGGCACACAATGGCAAGGTTGTGGTCCTCTTGGACGATATAATAATATATAAAAGGATAAGTGACTAGGGTGTTGGTAGATAAATGGAAGTCAGAGTAGAAGGCACATTACATATTAGAATATGCTAGTCCTTGTTTATGATAGGAGACAGGACAGGAATGATAAAAGAGAGCATAAACACAAAATCTGAGATCCTGTGCTGGAGGTTAAATTGATTCATAATCATACCTTTTCCAGAATAGCAGAACAATAAACCAGTGTCCTGGTTTGAATCCAAGAGCTGACTGAAAGGCAACATCATTGGACTCATTGTGGAGGGAGGTCTATTTTAGAAAAACAGACAAAATGAAAAAAACCATGAAGGCAGATAACGAGAAAGTGGAGTCACCTCTATTGTCAGCAATGCACGTCAAAAGGTTTGGTGTATTAACAGCGAGAAAGGAATTGTTCATTGATTTCCAAGACCCTTGCACAATGCAATTCAGTGAACGAAGGGAAAGGAAACAATAAATCCGTGAATTGACGGAATCAGTGGTTACAGAAAGAAGCAGGCAGTAGTATGGATCATTCAAAGGTGAAGGAGTGTTGCAAGGACGAGGCTGAGGACAAACCCAAGTGCAGGACACAGGCGCGGAGGCAGAGTCGTGAGGAGCCAGCACCGCCGTGAACGGGGAACCGGTATCCAGGAGTGTCTTTACACGGAGACAAGGTTTAAGTAGAGTACCCAGGAAATGATGTGGAGCTTAGAACTGACAGTCCCAGGGAATCAGGAAACAAGGTTCACTCACACTAGAGATGACCAACAAACTGGCAAAGCATGGCTGTGCTGCCCGAGTTTTATCCTCTGTTCGCTAACGGGAACCAGGTGTGTTGTAATTAGTGGAACTGGGAATGATTGGAGATCAGATGAGGGGATTAAGGCCAAATTAAGGAGGTAATAGCAAGATGAGGAATTGCCAGACGGGACCATGACAGTACCCCCCCATCCCAACGGGAGTGTCCAGGCGAACTTCCAGGCTTGTCCCGATGGAAGTCTTGGATGAGAGAGGGGTCCAGGATGAAAGAGCAGGGAATCCAGGAACGTTCCTCTGGGCTGTACCCTTCCCAGTCGACCAGGTATTGGAGGCCCCTGCCCCGACGACGCACGTCTAGTAGCCACCGAACGGTGTATGCTGGATGGCTGTCGATGATCCGGGCAGGTGAAGGGGTTTCTGTCGGAGGACACAAGGGGCTGAGGGAAAGTGGTTTTAATTGGGAAACATGAAAAGTAGGGTGGATGTGCATAGATCTTGGTAGTTTAAGTTGGACTGCTGTGGGATTGATGATACTTTTGACCTTGAAAGGTCCCAGGAAGCGAGGGATGCATTTCTTAGGCTCGTTTTTGAGAGGGATGTCATTGGATGAAAGCCACACCATCTGCCCAGGTTGATACTGAGGCGCAGGAGTCTGGTCTCGATCGATAATCCTCCTATTGCGATCGGCTGATCTGAGCAGGGCCGTGCGTGTATTCTCTCAAACCTTGCAGCACCGATCGATATCGGCCTGAACAGATGGCACCGCAATCTCTTCTTCTTGTGAGGGGAACAGCGGGGGTTGGTACCTAAGGGAGCACTCGAAGGGAGACCTCCCAATGGCAGTACTAACCAGAGAGGTGTAGGCATACCCAACCCACACAAGGTGGTCGCTCCATGTAGACGGGTTGTTGGTTGTAATACAACGTAGCGTCGCTTCCAAGTCCTGGTTGACCCGCTCCATTTGCCCGTTCGTCTGTGGGTGGAAGCCGGATGACAGGCTGACCGAGGCTCCTAAGGCTTGACAGAAGGCCTTCCATACCTGCGAGGTGAATTGGGGACTTTGATCGAAGACGATGTCCGCAGGGATTCCGTGGAGGCGGAAGCCATGACGGAAAAGAAGGTCTGCGGTTTCCTGAGCAGAAGGGAGTTTAGGGAGGACTACAAAGTGCATCATCTTGGAGAACCGGTCTACCATGGTGAGTACGGTGGTGTTTCTGTGTGAAGGGGGTAGACCGGTGACAAAATCTAGGGTGATGTGTGACCAAGGACGGCCAGAGACAGGTAGGGGATGAAGTAATCCCGCAGATGGCCAGTGGGAGGCTTTTCCACGGGCACAGATAGAACATGCAGAGACATTGTAATGAGTATCTGCATTGATGGAAAGCCACTAAAAGTGTCTTTTCAGGAGAGCCAGGGTCCGATCACTCCTGGGATGGCAGGCGAACTGAGACGTGTGCCCCCACCGGAGAACCTGAGACCTGACTGAATCAGGCACAAAAAGGCGATCGGCGGGTCCATTGCCGAGGTCAGGATCATCTCGTTGGGCTTCCTTTAATATGGACTCCATCTCCCAAGTGAGGGTTGCCACCACACAGGATGGTGGAAGGATAGTCTCTGGGCTGGAAATGTCCTCCCTGGAGTTGTATTGGCAGGAGAGCACATCCAGCTTCCCGTTCTTGGACCCTGGACAGTATGTCAGGGAGAACTTGAACCGTCCAAAAAATAATGCCCAATGGGCCTGGCGGGAGTTCAAACGTTTGGCGGCCTGAATATATCCCAGGTTCTTATGATCAGTCCAAACAATAAACGGGTGTTCCGCCCCCTCCAGCCAGTGCCTCCACTCCTCCAATGCTAGCTTGACTGCCAGCGGTTCCCGATTCCCCACGTCGTAATTCCACTTGGCGAGAAAAGAAGGCACAGGGATGAAGCTTTTCATCCGGACTTGATCGTTGGGACAGGACCGCTCCTACCCGGAGTCGGAGGCGTCAACCTCAACAATGAATTGGCGGGAAGGGTCCAGTTGGACCAGGATGGGAGCGGTTGTGAACCGCCTCTTCAGGTCAGTGAATGCCAAATTGATCTCGGAGTCCCAACAAAATGGTGTGGAAGGAGAGGTAAGTCGGGTAAGGGGGGCCACCACTCAACTGTAATCCCTGATAAATCGGCGATAGAAGTTTGCAGACACCAAAAGCTGCTGAAGCTGCTTGCGGGTTGTGGGTCTGGGCTATTCTTCCACTGCCCGGACCTTCTCGGGATCTGCCCTCACCTGCCCGCTCTCGATGGTGTAGCCTAGGAGGCTAACCAAAGGGATGTGGAACTCGCATTTCTCTGCTTTCACAAATAACTTGTTCTCCCACATTCTCTGGAGGACTAGATGGACATGTTTCGGGGGTCTGCTGGAACATATTAAGATATCATCTAGGTAGACGAACACGAAGCGATTAATAAAATCCCTCAGTACATCATTGATTAGGGCTTGAAAAGCGGCAGGGGCATTGGTGAGGCCAAACGGCATGACCAAGTATTCGAAGTGGCCCAAAGGAGTAGCCAGGATCTGCATTCAGGTCTAGGGGACTGAAGGGAGTGTTGTCCGGCTCACCAGGGTCCCCCTTTCTACTGGTGAGCCCTCCCTTTTGGCTGCAGAGGACAGGTATCCCGGAAATGTCCAGGCTGGCCGCAATAGTAACAATCCCCAGCTCTCTGCCTCCGAAGTCGTTCGGCAGGGGAGAGACGGTTCCGTCCCAGCTGCATCGGTTCCTCCCCCAGGGTAGTGGGGATGGTTGGAGCAGGAGCTATACTTGGAGTGCCTGGGGAAGGGAGGCTGGCTGAAGATGATAAGGTAAGGTGGGACGTGGGCTGACCTGAGAAGGGGTGACTGGTCTTTTCTCACAGACGCTCTTGAAGTCAATTATCGAGCCTGGGAGCTAGAGAGATCAGAGAGTCCAGGCTGTCCGTGTCATCCCTCGCTGCCAGTTCATCTTTTATCTTATCTGAGAGGCCCTGTCGGAACACTTCCCATAGTGCCTCGTCATTCCATCCAGACTCGACCACTAATGTTCGGAACTTGATGGAGTATTTTGCTATGCTTCACGAACCCTGACCGTTAGCAAACACTTCGCAGTGTCCTTACCACGAATGGGCTTCCTCATTTCGGAGATGAAGGAGGGGACGGAGGAACAGACTTCAGGTTGGTTGTCCCAGATGGCGGTGGTCCATGTCAATGCATCCCCTTGTAACAGCCCCATGATGTGTGCAATATTTGATCTGTCCAAAGTGTATGTACGTGGCTGTTGCTCAAAGTCCAAAGAGCATTGTAATAAGAAGGCCCGGCACTTCTCTAGGTCCCCAGTGTAGGGTTCCGGTTTGAGTACGTATGGCTCTCAAGGGGATTATGTTGCCGATCCAAGGGGCCTAGCCATTCCAGGCTGTGCAGTTTGGTCAGTCGGGGTTCTTGGAAGGGACGGAGTAAGGATACCTGGTCAACCTGCTCACTGAACCTTCCTCACATTCATGGATAGCGAACGAAGGTTTTCCGTGACCTCTCTGAGCAGTTGGTCATGGGCACCCAGTAGGTAGCCCCGGCTGGCGAGGGCCTGTTGCACGGGGTCTGTGTCCATTGGGTTCATTCTTGGCCAGTTCATTCTGTTGCAAGGACGAGGCTGAGGACGAACCCAAGTGCAAGACACAGGCGCGCAGGCAGAGTCATGAGGTGTTAGCACCACCGCGAACGGGGAACCAGTATCCAGAAGAGTCTTTACACGGAGACAAGGTTTACGTAGAGTATCCAGGAAACGATGTGGAGCTTAGAACTGACAGTCCCAAGGAATCAGGAAACAAGGTTCACTCACACTAGAGTCGACCAATGAACTGGCAAAGCATGGCTGTGCTGCCCGAGTTTTATCCTCTGTTCACTAATGGGAACCAGGTGTGCCGTAATTAGTGGAACTGGAATGATTGGAAATCAGACGAGGGGATTAAGGCCCAATTAAGGAAGTAATAGCAAGATGGGGATTAGCCAGACGGGACCATGACAAGGAGTGGAGCCCCGAGCTGCATGTTGTGCAGCAGCAGCCAGGCAGAGCAAGCTCACCACCCCCAAAGTTGGGATGAAAACCTGAACACGAGAAGCTGACAGAATACAAGGACAGGGAATGACACCTCAATAAAAGGTGACCACAGAAGAGGAGACTCGAGTACAGCACAGAAGCCAGGGGAGAAATAGATCTGAGACTGCAGAAGGATTATGACTGTACTGCAGCAGAACACATCCATGAAGCCAGGTGTATGGAAATGTCTGAAATGTAGTGGGATTAGAGGCGGTTGATAGTGGTGGTTGAAGAGGGTGTTGAGCGCTGGTAGTTCTGGTGGTCAAACGGTTCACTTTAAACTTGAAACGTTTAAGAATGTTAAGTAAAGTGCAGATGAAGGTAAATGCAAGGGAAAAGTCATTACATCTTGTTATAATGACAATGACAGAGCATCCAAGGCATGAAGAAAGTCATTGAAAAATGCAAATGCCTGGTAATCCTCCGGTGTTTCTTCTGTCTTAATCCTGGTGATTGGTGGAAACCCAAGCCAGTGTCAGAGGTTTGATGTATCCTCTATTACTCTGTTTCACTGAAGATTCAGAACTCAATCATTCTGAAGTTGGAAGTAAAACACAAAATGTAGAAAACAGACAGCACGTAGAACATAGAACAGTACAACACAGAACCAGGAAGTAGACTAATTCCTTCTGTCTACACAACGTCCCTCTATTCTTTGCACATTTTTTGTGCTTATCTAAGAACTTCTTCAACACCGCTGCACTGGGCTTCTCTAACATCCCTGGTGAAGCATTCCAGCCACACACTAAGTTTTTGTGTAAGAAACCTGACCTGTACATCTACTTTGAACTTACTCCTTCTCACCTCAAATACATACTCTATAGTATTACACATTTCAACCTTGGGAGAACTATACCGGCTGTCTACAATATCTATATCTCATCTAAACTTATAAACTTCTATCACATTTCCTCTCAGCCTCTGTCAATCCTCATAGATGGATCAGAAGTGAAGAGAGTGAGCAGTTTCAAGTTCCTGGGTGTCAAGATCACTGAGGATCTAACCTGGTCTCAACATATCGATGCAGTTATAAAGCAGGCAAGACAGTCGTTATACTTTATTAGGGGTTTGAAGAGATTTGGTATGTCAACAAATTCACCCAAAAACTTCTATAGTTGTAACATGGAGAGCATTCTGACAGGCTGCATCACTGTCTGGTATGGAGGGGAGGACGCTACTGCACTGGACTGAAAGAAGCTGCAGAGGGTTGTAAATCTAGTTGGCTCCTTCTTGGGTACTAGTCTACAAAGTACACAGGACATCTTTAAGGAGCGGTGTTTCAGAAAGGCAGCGTCCATTATTAAGGACCTCCAGCACCCAGGGCATGCCCTTTTCTCACTGTTACCATCGGGTAGGAGATACAGGAGCCTAAAGGCACACACTCCGCGATTCAGGAACAGCTTCTTCCCCTCTGCCATCTGATTCCTAAATGGACATTGAATCCTTGAACACTACCTCACTTTTTTTCCTGTTTTTTTCACGATTTGTAATCTATTCAATATATGTATACTGTAATTTATTTATTTATTTATTTATTTATTATTTTTCTTCTATATTATATACTGGAGGGGGAGGAGAAGATGGCAGCGCGACACAGCGCACGTGGCCGCTCCGAATTGATATCGTATTTGTGAACTAGGATGCCGTGCACAATCCTGATTTGATGGAGATAGCTGTGAGAAGCACAGAAGAACATATGGAGAAACTTCTGAAATGCCTGCTTCACTGCCGCTGCTACTGTGCAATCAAGAATCTCCGGAGGGGTAGGCCCCAAATCCTCGGCTTTGTCTATTGCCTGTTGCCGGTGCTGGGGTTGAAGACCTCATCAGAGATGGTGCTCGGTGCTCAGTGTCGGAGGGCTGGTCGGAGGCTCGAAGTTTTCGGACGGACTCGGAGTCGGACTGTGGTCGGGTGCTTCCAGGGCGCTGCATCGGCAAGTTTGCGGCGCTGGAAGCTCATGGCAGGAAGAGTTTTCTTCCTTCAGCCATCTGCGTGAGATGATGGGACTTTAGAGAGACTTTGAGACTTTTTACCGTGCCCATGGTCTGTTCTTCTATCAAGTCACGGTATTGCTTGCACAGTTGTAACTATATGTTATAATTATGTGGTTTTTTTTAGTTTTTTCAGTCTTGGTTTGTCTTGTGTTTCTGTGATATCATTCTGGAGGAACAAATTGTATCATTTCTTGATGAATGCATTACTAAATGACAATAAAAGAGGACTGCGTGTCCTCATAATCTAATCTAATCTAATATATTGCATTGAACTGCTGTCGCTAAATTAACAAATTTCGTGACACATGCCGGTGATAATAAACCTGATTCTAATTCTGATTCTGCTGTTCCAGAGAAATCAACCCAAGCTTGTTCAATCTCACTTTATAGCACATGCCCTCTAAATTAGGCAACATCCTAGTAAACCTCTTCTGCACCCTCGCAGAACCTCCAATCCTTCCTATATTGGGGCAGCCACAATTGAATGCAATTCAGATATGCTTAACTACAATGTTAGTAGAATATAATGCTACAAACTCTGCTTTCTATTATAATGGTGGTGAAGGAATTGTATATAGTCCTAACATATAATTAGCATGCTAATAGATGCAGTGTTTCCAAGCACCATCAGCAGATATCAAAGTTCAAAGTAAAATTAGAGTACATAAATGTTACCACATACAACCCTGAGATTCTTTTTCTGTGGGCAATACTAAACAAATCTATAGATCAGTAACTGTAAACAGGATCTGTAAACTGTAGACATCAGGAACTGTAAACTGTGAACAAACTGTGCAAATGCAGGTAATAAATAAATAGCAATAAATAACGAGCATGAAATAACAAGATGAAAGAGACCTTATGTGAGTGTAGTTATCCCCTTTTGTTCAAGAGCCTGATGGTTGAGGGATATTAACTGTCCTTGAACCTGGTGGTGCGAGTCCTGAGGCATCTGTACCTTCTACCTGATGGTAGCAGCAAGAAAAGAGCATGGCCTGGGTGGTGAGGATCTCTGATGATGGATACTGCTTCTCTTCAGCAACACTTCATGTAGATGTGCTCAGTGTTGTGATGATTTTACCTGTGATGTACCGGGCAAAATCCAATACCTTTTGTAGGATTTTCCACTCAAAAGCATTGGTGTTCTCATACCAGCCCGTAATGCAGCCAGTCAGTACACCCTCCACCACACATCTATAGTAGTTTGCCAAGGTTTCTGGTGACATGCCGAATCTCCACAGACTCCTGAGGAAGTAGAGGCACTGCCGTGCTTTCTTCACAATTGTATTTATCTGATGGGTCCAGAACCAGGTCCTCTGAGATAGTGACACCAGGAATTTAGAGTAACTGACCCTCTCCACCTCTGATGATTATTGGCTTATGGACCTCTGGTTTCCTTCTTCTGACATCTACAATCAGTTCCCTGGTCTTATTGACATTGAGTGAGAGGTTGTTGTTACACCACTCAGCCAAATGCTCAGTTTTTGATTGTAATCTATAAATTGTCTGTAAGGTGAAGAGGCTTATTAGCAATACTACTTTTATTCCTGTAGACTTGCTCTAGTTTTTTCTTAAAAAAAATCTGTTGTAGCTGATCTCTGGCCTTCTCTATCAAAACATGAGATTAATCAGGCAATTTGAACTTGGCTTTAAAAATGTGCCCTAAAGAGAGAGGCTGAAGGGAGTGACATTTTGGCACATTAGGGTGCATAATTGAACATTGTATAAGAAGGATCTCAGGTATCTGTTGTTCAAAATCTGAAGTAAATTTTGAGTAAGTTTTTAGATTTGGCTATGATAGTTAGTGCTTGCTGGTAAGACACATCAAGAATTTAATGGGAAATTGAAGGTAGAAATCATGGAATTAAGGTTATTTTAGACATATGAGAGTGGATGTGAACTACCTGAGGGTGAGTTGCTCTCTGAAAACTTTGGTCAATGCTGATTACAGTTCCTCTATTGCAGCTCTGGTTAGAGTGAGGTCTGTTCCAATAAAACCAGAAGCACACATTGGGTCACAGGTTAGTGTCTGGGATTGATCACACAGTTGTCAGCATACCAACGTTTGTGATTGCTCGCAGCTCCAGCTACAGAAAAGCTTTGCAATGCTCCTGGATTCAATGGCTGAGGGAGATATGTAAGCTGTTTGTAACGTAACATCCTGTTTGAGATAGCAGAAATAAAGAAGATGAATGATTGGATGTGTGAAGACAACTGTAAGCCCTTTTACAGTCACAGTTTCTATTCGGGACCTAAGACGTGTAATACTTTTGCAAAAAAAGAGGTTACTTGTGAAAAAAGTTTCAGGTAGCCTAAGGTTCAGTGAGAGGGAGGAACTGAAGAAAATCATCACAACATCCTGAAAATCCACCTGTACCTGACAGAGAACATTTGTCTGTCGTCATGTGACATGCTAACAGCCATTCTGCTTCTGTGCCAGTCATATGACACGCTTAATAGTGCTCAAGACCCACACGTTAGCCTTACATGAGAAATGGCCTGTCTACCATACATATCCTGGAAAATAGGTAAGTCCAGGGTTGGCCCAAGATCTGAGGTCCAGAGGGAGAGAAATCCAACATTTGGGTAGGGATCATGCATTAGGAAAGGGTTCAGGATGACGGTCATATGCCAGGCAATCTGTGAGTTTGGGGCTGTGATCTGTGGTCAAGAGTAAGGGGAGGGGTTCCATGTTAGGTGGATGTAGTTTGAATGAAAAGTGGTTGGAGGTTCCAGATAAAGTTCGTGGAAAGGATATACCCTGAATATATCCATGAAGTACTTCTGGGATGATAACCAGGTTCTTCAAAAGTACACTGTATGGTGTATATATATTTATGTCCTGAAGGAGAGTCAGTAATTATGTGGCCCAAAGGGAATGTACCTAGTTCAGGTAGATGAGGTCCTGAGCACAGTGTTGGCATTTGCTCAGAAAGTTCACTTTGAAATTGTGCAGCTCCAGAGTAATCAGCAATAAAACCCTGTTTGGAATGTGAGTGCCCAACAACAGATGCACTAAGGAACAGCACAAGCAGGTTTCTCTCTGCAACAGAGATGAGTCACATTGTGCATACTGAATGTCTAAACTAGCTGATGTACACAAGCAAAATTCATGATGGGGAAATGCCAGGTCAAATTTCTAGAGGGGCGCCATTGAATCCGGCTCCCTGCGTAATTGTGTTTCACACTGGGAAACATTGATTTTCACATACATGGAGGTGAAAAAGACAGCACTATGAAACTGAATTTCTATGCAAGAGTTCACTCAACTTACATTGCTCTGTTCATGGGGAGTGTGATGTAGAGAATCTCAATAACACAGCATGCACAGCAGACTATCATTAATGTCATCTGCTGTAGTCTGGGATGTTCCTGTGGTGCGAAAGGGACTAATGAACGAGACAGTCAGAGCCAGTTCCATCTATGCCCTACTGTGAGATTCCAGTTGCTGCTACAGTGGGTGACATAGCTTAATGATGGTCTCCTTTGTGAAACAAAGATAGGTTCAAACACTGGTCATCATTTCACCAATAGCCTTTTTATAGTATTGGAAGATTCAGGAGGAATAAAAGTAACCTTCAAAATTGATAGAAAAGGAATTGTCAGAATAGGATTTAAAAATGGAAGGGGAAGCATACTCAGGTGCTGATTCAGGACCACGCATTTTATACCCTACCCAAAGCAACATGTGAATTTACAAAACGTCAGTAGATTAAAATGCAGGTTTTTTTTATAATAATATTGTATACATGTGAAGATTAATAATAAATTAATTTGTTAAATCTAATATATCAGGAAAACTTTCAATTAGTGAGAAAGAAAGACTTTGCATATCCATCAGACCCATTCATATGCTTTGAGCTTCTTCACACCCGATAAATTGGGGAGAAAAATGTGCATTTTTGAAGAATGAAATGAATTGAATTGAATTGAATGAATTGATTGCATTGAATTGAATTGAATTGAATTGAATTGAATGGAATGATCTTTATTGTCATTATACATAGGTACAATGAAACTCTGTTTGGCTTCCTCTCAGGCAATTAAATAAAGCGGTAGATAAAAACAAGATTGTAATAGAAAAACAGTATTCAATAGATAAGTAGCAGAAAATAAGTTGCAGCAGCACCAGAGTATCACAGTAATGCACAAAGTGCTGTTAGTGCAAGTATTTGAGTCCTTCTGTGTGCATGTGTGTGCTCACAGTTTCAGTCATTGTTCTGTGGGGGTGGTGTGATGGAGGCCACAGCTCTGGGATAGAAGCTGTTCTTCAGTCTATTTGTTCTGGCTTTTGGTGTCCTGAACCTTTTGCTGGATGGCATCGGGTCAAACAGGGAGTGGCCGGGGTGTGTGGTGTCTCTGGTTATGCTGATTGCTTTCCTCCTGAGTCTGCTGGAATAGATGGTGTCCAGTCCTGGGAGCTCCATCCTGACAATTCGCTGGGCCACCTTCTCCACGCAATGCAGGTCTTGTCGCTCAGCGGCTGTGCAGCTGGCATACCGCACTGTGGCACTGTTGGTCAGGATGGCTTCAATTGTGCTTCTGTAGAAGTTAAGCAACAGCTTTTGTGGGAGTTTGACCTGTTTCAGCTTTCTGAGGAAGAGGAGTCTTTGTTGTGCCTTTTTTACAAGCAGTGAGGTGTTGGTGGTCCATGTCAGTTGTTTTGACAACATAACTCCAAGGAACTTTAGGTTTTCCACACTTTCCACTACCTCTCCATGTATATGGAGGGGGGTGTGTACTCTTTCCTTTGATCTCCTGAAGTCAATGATCATTTCTTTTGATTTAGAACCTGATCATCATCCCAGAAGCATCACAAAGTACTTCAAGGACAATGAATTATTTTTAAAAATGGTGACTCTTATGTGGAGGAAAATGGCTTATGCTTGTATGGTGAAATCCCATAAAATAAACAGGAAAATAAATATTTTTTGGCAACCCAGGATGCTAGAACAGCCCATAATTTTTCATTGGTTGCAATTGAAGTTTTAATGTTTTCTGTCATTCATTCTTCGTTTTCATTTTTCTGTTTCGTGGATGTCTGCAGAGAGTAAGAATTTCAGGCTGCATATTGTATACATTCTCTGATATTAAATTGAACCATCTGAAATATGGTGGCGAACAAATGAAGAACTAGTAATGATAGCCAGTCCTAGCAGTGAATGTCAAAGCCAAACTAGAATCATTTAAAATAGTTGTCAGCCAGAAGTGCTGAATGGATGATTGATCTTAGCTTCATTCCAGAGGCGCCAGCAGAACAGAAGTCAATTTGTTTCACTCTCTAAATACCTATACTACCTTTAAATCCTCTTAGTTAATTGCATCATTCCTTTAACTTTGACTCAAACATTTGTGTCTCTATAATTATCCTAAAGCTTATTTTAAAATACAAATAAAATTAGGCTAGAAATCTGAGGGAGAAATTCAGTTTGGGAGATTAAAGAAAGCCAGTGACTGCATATTGCAATCCATCATCCCTTCTGTTTTGTGTGTGTTTTTCACTCTTGTATTTCTCTCTAGAAGCTATTATTTACATTTTGGTTTCTGGCAAGCTGCAAATAAATGCATGCTACTTTAGAACTGATTTACATCTGTAAATTAAAATTGTTGACATTTGATTCATCACATCTTATTTTTATTCCTGGCATTCATTATAGCAACAGTGTGAAATTAATTTACTAAACAAATTTATTTCTGCAGTGACTTTTAGAAGCTGCACTTGTTCTGGTCACTTGTGGTTCCTGTACTAACTGAAAACAAATCATTATATTTCCAATTTATGATGTGAAAATTGAGTATTTGCTGTTTATTCAAGATTATGAGGCATGACTTGATTGAATGGTACTGCGGTGTACATTTCGCCCCTGGCCAACATCAGGCAGGCTCTGGAGGAGCTGTGCTTTGTGATCAACAGTGATGAGACAGCACGCACTGATGTCTTTATGATAATTGTGGAGATTTCAACCAGATCAGCTTGAAGAAGTCTCTGACCAACTACCACCAACTTGTCACTTATGAAACCTATGGAAACAGAGGAACGAACACATTTGACCACCGTTACACAGCCGTCAAGAACATTTACCATGTCATCCCCCTCTTGCACATTAGTAAGTCTGATCACCTGGCTGTACTTCTATTGCTAGAGCACAGGCAGAGACTGGGGACTGTAGAACCAGAGGTGAAGACCATGAAGGTATGCTCAAGGCAGGTGGAGGAGCAATGCTTTGAATTGGTTGATTGGACAATATTCAAGGATTCATCTTCAGATCTGAATGAATATGCATCAATTTCATCAAGGCCTATGTGGATGAGTCTTTGAGAGCATACCAGACATATTCAGACCAAAAGCTGTTGATGAAGCATGAAATTTGCAGTCTGCTGAGGGCAAAATTTGGGATGTTCAAGACTGGTGATGTAGAACTTCACAGGAAGTCCAGGTACAGTCTATGGGAAGTTATCTTAAGTATTAAGTTGCAAATTTGAGTTGTTAAAGACAAAATTGGAGGCGAGTCAGCTCTGGCAGGGTTTGTAGACCATTTCTTCCAATAAGATAAAGCCTAATGTCATAAATAGCTGTGATGCTTCACTGGCATATGATTTGAATTCCTTTCATGCATGCTTTGGAAAGGAGAATAAAACTACACTTTTCAAATCCTTGCAGCATCTGGAGACCATGTGATATCTGTCTCAGAGGCCAATGTCGGAATATCTTACGAAAGGTGAACCCATGTAACATGTCAGGCCCCGATGGTGAACTT
This sequence comes from Mobula birostris, assembly GCF_030028105.1. Classification (NCBI taxonomy): domain Eukaryota; kingdom Metazoa; phylum Chordata; class Chondrichthyes; order Myliobatiformes; family Myliobatidae; genus Mobula; species Mobula birostris. The sequence continues at coordinate 121,256,980 of NC_092373.1, read as the reverse complement.
ATAGGGCACTGAAAACCTGTGCCAACCAACTGTTATCTTCAATAACTCACTGCCACAGTCAGAGGTTCCCACCTGCTTCAGAAAGGCATCAGCCATACTAGTGCCCAAGGAGAACCGCATGAGCTGTCACCTGGTTGCACTCACATCTACTGTGATGAAGGGGCTTGAGAGGTTGGTCATGGCTAAAATTAACTCCTGTCTGAGCAAAGCTCTGGACATGCTGCAGTTTGCCTACTGCCACGACAGGCCAGGCAGCATCTCTAGGAAGAGGTACAGTCGACGTTTCAGGCTGAGACCCTTTGTCAGGACTAACTGAAGGAAGAGTTAGACGCTCTTACTAACTCTTCCTTCAGTTAGTCCTGACGAAGGGTCTCAGCCTGAAATGTCGACTGTACCTCTTCCTAGAGATGCTGTCTGGCCTGCTGCGTTCACCAGCAAGTTTGATGTGTGTTGCTGTTTATTAAATACAGCTCAGTGTCTAACACCATCAACCTGACAGTACTAATTAAAAAGCTTCCAAACCTGGGCCCCTGTGTCTCCTTCTGCATCTGGATCCTTGACTTCTTTATCGGGAGACCACAGTCAGTGCAGATCAGAAGTAACATCTCCTCCTCACAGACAATCAAATAACATCTCCTTCTCACTGACAATCTCGAAGATGTGTGCTTAGCCCACTGCTCTACACTCTCTGCACCCATGAATGTAGATATGACAACTATAGATTTGCTGATGAGGCAAACAGGAGTTAGATAGATTGGCTGGTTGAGTGGCATCGCAACAACAACCTTGTACTCCATGTCGGTGAGGCCTCAATTGGTCAGAATTGACCATGGGTATTGCATTCTAGCGGTCCCCTCCCTCCCTCCCCTTGACATTCCCTCCCTAGATATGCAAGCCTGGGCAGTACAATATGGAGAGCAAGCTGTTGCTCATGTAGCAAGCTCCCCCTCTCAATGCATCTGATAAACCCAAAGGAATGGCAGAACTTGTACAGTTTGGCACCAGCAGTGTCACAGGAGCAGTCAGTCAACATTGAAAACAACGTAGGACTGCTTTAGGGGCTCCAGCTCTGAATTTTTCCCCTGGGGTTTACTCCTGAAGCATTTTTCATGAGTGGGTATAGCTGCAAAGCAGTGGAGGTTTGAGATCAGAGTTTTCCTTCTCCTAGATGAGCTGCCAGTCATGGCTAATGAGCCCCGTCTGCCCAAGGTGACTGGTTCTAGAGTACCAGTAACCCACCTTTCCCCCTTCTCCTGTGAGTAGAAATGCTTCCATTGGGTTTAGTAGCTAAGCTACATGTGAAGGCCAGGAGCTGGACTTGATTGTCAGAGGCTATTTGAGATGCACGCCACTGTGAGCATTTAATAGATAGTGGGAGCTTACGTATCCCCATTACCACCCCCGGCTATAACAACCTTTAGGAACCTTTCTGTCAGAGAGACAAAGGAATTGATTCAGGACTTCAGGAAAGTGAAGTGGAGAAGTAAAGGGGAAAAAGTTAAGGGGAACTAAAGAAGAAGAAGGAAGTACGGAGGAAGTCGACAAGCCAGTCCTCATCGAGGGATCAGCAGTGGAAAGCATGAGCAGCTTCAATCTCCAGAGTGTCAATATCCCTGAAGATCTATCCTTGGCTTAACATATTGATGCATAACAAATGGCTATATTTCATTAGGATCAGAAGTTGACTTGGTATGTTACTAAAAACTCTGGCAGGTTTCTACAGGTGTATTGTGGAGAGCATTCTAACTGGTTACATCACAGTCTGGTATGGAGTAGCCACTGTACAGGATCAGTCTCACCAGGACTCGTATACAAACTTGTCTCATTAGCTAACTCTGCTAACAGCCACGTGACTCAGTGTGGAGAAGACCATCTTTCATAAACAATACATGTCTAGGGTTGGTACGATTTGGGGTTCAGCCAAACAGGACTGTCATGATGTTCCAAATAAAGGAACCTCCATTTAAGAGAATGCTGTGTAAATAATGCCCATGCACAATTATCGTTTGGCGAGAAATAACAGATTGTACACCATATAAAATTATAAAGAAAGTATATTTACCAATTTGAGCTTTATCAAACAGTTAATAGGAAAAGAAAAGGAACAGGCTCATTACAATTAAACCAGTCCAATATGCATATGACCATTGGAGCTCATACTGGAGTATTTGGGGCTGTATCTCTTACTCACACGTTGGACCCATGGTCTGCGTAAAAGCACCTGCCACATTTCAAATTTCCCTTTAAGTCCATCTCGAAAAAATTCTCTCTCTTCCTCACACACACACAGGAGTATTGGCCCTTCCTCCTTGGAGTCATTCATCTGCACAAAACACTTTTGCAACAGCGACTCTCTTTCTAATGGCATCTTCCCTTGTGCCCTGCTCCATAGTTCCCGCCAAAAGACTGCAAACCAGACTACTGTCTGTCACAAATCTCTCTCTGCCCTGTTCTGTCTATATCCTCTCCCAATCCCACTATCCTGATTGGCTGATACAACATTCCCAAGTTGAACAACATAGCTTCTTATCTTTAGCCAAAACCAAAATATTCGATCAGTAGGACACACTACTTTTTCAGAAAACTGCTAAAAGAAAATACCCATAGCATAGGAATGAAAATCTAAACCAGGGCATTACACTGGTGTTCTTAGTATCCCATATCATAAAATTAATGTACACTCAGTGGCCATTTTATTAGGTAGCTCATCTACTTCAGGACACACTACTTATGCAGAACAGCAGTAGAAATGTTAACTAAAGTGTTACACTCTCCATCTACCAAAAATAGCCATATCCTCATGTCTTTGGAACTTATAAAACATTTATTAATAACACAGTGTTCAAATGAATTTCGTGATTTCAGGACCCCCGATCCATTTGTAAATGGAAGCAGCATATCTCACCATGGGAATGGACATACCTTTTTGTTTCCCAGGTGCATCCTCAGGCAGCCTAGCTCAGGGTTTCTTGATTCTCTGACACCTCCTTATTTCATCTTCAGCTTCAACCACTGCTTGTGACCTTTTGTGTCTACTAGAGGATGCCTTTCCCCATCTATCACTCATATCTTCTGGTGGCTCGGGTCCCCCTGCCCCATGACTGAACTTAGCTTCCTTCAGTTATAGCAGGTCCTGTCAAACATCTTCAACCTCTGCTGGTGCTATCTGGTGAGACCTCTTTCGGAAACGGGTGTCCTTAATCACTCTAACAGTGTGGCAAGTACTCTTGGAGCAACCAACATCAGACTCGTAAGCAGAAAAAAATTACTTCTTATAGCAACGTCTCCTCAATTAATCTCCTTTTCCAATCCACAGGTATCGGTGAGTCAAAGTTGAATGACTTTGATGTCAGCTTCCTCGATCCAGGAGACTGTTTCTCTTCCATTTCCCCGGAAAACTGGACACGACATCACGGGAAAAAGAGAGGCAATTGCCATTCCACATCAGAGGGGAGCATCTCTTCCTGAGGTGTTCCTGACAATCACTGTCAGCCTGTCTGCCAAAGATTTCTGCAGCTCAGGACTCACCAGTACTCCTGCAGGCAAGTGTGACTCTTCTTCCCGATCATCAGGAGCATCCACCTGGATGACGGAAGCAATGGGTATTCTGGCAAATTTGAGGGTTCCCATCACTCTAGCTACTCCTCCAGGACGTAACATGACAGATTTAGACTGGGTGTACCACCCAGTTCCTTGTTTCTGCTCATCATCCTGCTTAGGAGGAACATGAACCTTCTCAAAAGCAGCTCTGAACACAGGGTGAATGGACAAGGTTTTCAAAACGTTCTCTCCATTCCTCTCCTTGCATGCTCCCACAAGCCTTCTAACAATGGAAGTATTTGTTTCCACAAGAATGGAAATTTCACTCTTTTCAACTGGATTCAGGCAGACCAACACTGGTGTGTCAATTACTCCAACATTTGCATCGGAAAACTCTAGTTTCAATGACAAGTAAACATCGTATTTGTACTCATCAGTACGAAGTCCACAAATCTCAACGGCACTGAATGGTGTCAATGGAAAATGCATCAAATACTGGTTGTAGCAGGATCTAGACAGCAAAGTAACTTGACAACCTGTGTCAAGTAGGGTTCCAGCATAAACACCTTCAATCTGTATGGATACATCAGAGCTTGGTTCCACGAAACCTTCAGGAATAGTGTTTTACAGTTTAGTACCTCCCTTTATATTCTGATTGGAATGCATCCTCTGAGGTGCCAGCCTGTTCCTTTATTGAGTCCCTCTGTAATTTTGCTTCTTTTCTTCTCTGTTTGATTAACTGCTGATTTACTTTTCAAAGATTTTCCTCTCCTTCACATTCCCACTTGAAATGTCCATCCTCAGCACAGTTGTAACAGAAAATACTGGTTGCTTCCCTTGTCAGCAGCAGCCCTCTGCTTAGTATGTCCTACCAGTGGGTCTGGCTACCTATCATACTTGTCATGCTTGGTGGTAACACTAAGCGACATCAAACAAGATACCTAGGCTTGCAGGTTTTTCCTGACGTAAGGGGTTTCTTTTTTTTTTATGTCACTGCGTAGTCTAATTAAAATGGCTTCTTTGTTATGTTAACTGCTGAGAAAGTCCTTCCCGCTAGCAGTTTGTTTTGGATTATCTATTGATGATAGGACGAATGAACCAATTGCGATAGTTGTTATGCTTTGGTGTGTCTGTAAGATACTGTATGCGCGGGGTTTTGGGGGAGAAGGTGGGAGAGAGAGATGGAGGATGGACCAGGTGCTGTGAGTCCGCTAACGGGGTCGGACCCCGAGCGGGGCGTTCGGCGAGGAGAGGAGACGGAGACTGACTCGTGTGGAGCGTCTGGTCGACCACCATTGTTGGTCCCAGGCGGCCAGTCGAGGTGGTCTGAGGGGTCGCAGGGTGAAGAAGGCTCCTGAGCTCCAACCGTTTGTGCACGAAGAGATTGAACTTTGATAAGTGTGATGCCTTTTATTTTTTATTCTCTATTAATTATATAGTTCCAGTAATATCTATAAACTGTAAATCATTTAATCGTATCTGGTGTATTGTCTGTTATTTGGGCGGGGTGGGATACATCACACAGCATCCACAGAAACTGATTACGCAGTTTGGTGGGGCCGAGGGCTGTCTCCCTAGACGACAGTGAGCCGAGCGACCCTGAGGCTGGCCAGGGGGGCTACACCTACATCCTGCAAAACATGCACTTGTGTAACATCAGGGGTTGCTTCAGCAACAGTTGCTACTTCTGAGGACTTTGTCCTACTGGTGGAGGCTGCCTGCTCCTCCATCGTACTTTCTTCCTCTCTTCTCTGATCAGCTTAGCAAACAAGGGAGGGGAATGCGACTTATGAGTCATTCAAATACTTAAAGATTAAAGTTTTTGCAGAAAACTGCTAAAATGAAATACCTACAGCACAGCAGTAGAAATTGTATCCAGGGTACTACAGCTGCCAGAAGGTCTTAAACTCAACAAGCTCCATAATGAACTATTGTCCTTGACTGAATGGTAAGACAGGCTTAAGGGGATCTTCAAAAGGCGATGTCTCAAAAAAGGTGGCATCCATTATTAAGGACCCCTACCCTCCAGAACATGCTCTCTTCTTATTACTACCATCAGAGAGGAGGTAGAGGAGCCTGAAGACACATCCTCATTGTTTTAGAAACAGCTTCTTCCTCTTTGCCATCAAATTCTGAATGAACAATAAAACCATGGAACTACCTCACTACTTTTTGTTCTCTTTTTGCACTTAATCATTTATTTTCTATAAAGTTATGTATATAAAATTATGTTTCTTATAGGAATTTATGTTTTTTAATGTATTGCATTGTACTGCTGCTGCTCAACAACAGCTTTCTCAACACTTTGCTGACAGAGATACAGTGATTCTGACTCTGACAAACTCATTTTGTGGGAAGATCTGAGCATTTGCAGTGCTCCCAGCAAACACAAGAATCTCCAACTGTAACAACTTGAGCTCAAAGTTTCAGAGCATGAGTGTCAGCTGGAGTCATTATGTTGCATGCATTAGACTAAGAACTTTGTGTAGAACTCCGAGGTGGAGGATCAAGAAATTGGTGAAAAAACTGCAAGGTAAAATACAAGAGAAGGTCAGTAAGAAAATATAATGGTTCCAAGATCTTTATACATCCTACAAAGAAAAAGACTAGTGAGAGCAACTATGGTCTCTATATAAAAAGAATCATAAACATTTAAAATTGGAGATAAGGAAATGATTACTTTATGTCCAGAATAACTTATTTTGGACTTGGTTCTGTGAGTTCTGAGGTGAGTTATGTTGGTTATGTGAGACCCACAGATCATCATAGATGAGGCAATAGGTGACCAATGGGCGATGCTTGTGGGTAGATTTCTAAACAGAGTTCATGTTGAGCTACCATGAGCTTCCAACATGTGGATCCAAGCTTCTCAGTGTGCGAATGCACTGGGTTTGCTGACCATGAAGTTCTAAAGTCAAATGAAGACCTTAAGCTCTATCTGATATAATAGCCATGAGTACTCTCACTAAAGGGATGTTATACTGTAACTACCCAATCTTCAAAGACTAGTTCACTTTCCTGTTTATTCTCCATGGTGAATTTACCTGTCTATACCCACTATTTGAGTGGTGGGTCTCCTCTCCCTACCAAGGAACAGGCACTTCCGGCTCACCAAGTAGATTAAAACACACCTCATTTATTTTCCATGGTACACCTTTAAATTCAAACAACGTTCCTAAAACTCAGAGGATTTCTATCTTGTAAAGATTTCCAAATTACAAACTATTTCTAAAACAAAGGATTTCCAAAACACTGGTACAATTCCTATAAAACATACCAACAATACAGACGAACCAGTCATCGTCACAAAAATTGAAGGCAGTCTAGCTCACCGTGTTTTATTTTGCTCCTTGGTGACCCTTATCTCATTCCAAATAAGTCTGAGCTGTTCTCTTCATTTATACATTTTCTTTGCCACTTGGGTGGCTTCACACACATAAGACATTTCCTCAGATACCTTTTAATACAAATGGTCTAATATCTTCTTGTTGACACAGTTCCTAAGAAGCCACACTTGTTTGTTTGTCAAGCTGTGATTTTTCACTGTTCCATTTACATTTTAAGAACTGAAGACTGGTTCCTATTTACCACCAGAACCTAAACAATGAATATTAGTTGGAGGTTTATCTTACAAGTGTTAAGTTAGTTGGAGTTTGATCTTTACAAGTGGCAGCTTCTGTGTTTAGAAAGCTAAGCTTGGCAAAAACAAAAGGCCCCATGGCCCAGGAAACGAATATCCATCACAACTGTGATTGCAAAATCTCCTTTTGTACTTTGAGTGGTCCACATTTTCAAGAAAGCCCCGAGTACAGCTAAGAAACATTTTCCTGTCCATCTGGTATTCTCTTGTGATGAGCTCAGAATAGTCTATCTCAGGAGAATGGTGCTGAGCATGCAAAAACACAGCACTTCCCATAGAGTGGACCGAGTATAATTAAAACTATAATGCAGTACATGTTGGTCCAGAGACAACGCTAACACTTATTTTCCTATTCACAGAGTTTATCTGGAGGATTTTTTAGAAACAGAGGTGATAATATCTCTCTACTGCCTTGAGGTGCCTTCTGTAAGTAGTCATTCTCAGAAGCACGTAGGTGGTTAAGGATCACTGCTGACTCAAAGACCAAGAGTCTTGTGCTGGCTCTGTGGTCTTTATCTTCAAACACCATTTCCTCAGTGGACCAAAGATATTGAAGACCATGATGAATTTCATCATCAGTGATACAGCCCTTGCTAAGATGTGATTCACAACACCATGGGAAGTGATCTGTGCTTTCTAAGCTTTCTCCAGGAATCTTCATTGCCACTGAAGATAATTAGAGATTAAAACATTAAAAGCTGCTGCAATGTAACTGAAATTTTGAAGCTTATGTGGGACACTGTACTTCTGAAGCTGGAATAAATGTGCTAATTTAAAGCAAGTTGAAAGGAAAAAAACAAGTGAATTGCCATTTCACCATCTATTGAGGGGGATCATAAAGTCGAGGAAAGAGGACTGGGTTGAGACAACAGAGACTTACGGAGAAGAGGATTTCCGTGGGTAATAAAATGGATGAGTTCACGGCGCTAGCCAGGCGTCAGAGAACATTTTGGAAGTGCAGTGTTATGTGTTTCACTGGAACGGGGCTGCACGAGGACATACCCGATCAAAACTTTTCCATGGACGGCTTCCAGACTGTTTGGGCTGACTGGAAGTGCACTGAGAGCGGTAAGCGTAAAGGAGTTGGGTGCTTACTGTTCTGGTTAACAACAGATGGTGCAATCCGGGTCATATTACGATCGAGGAATGTGTTTGTAGACCGGATATTGAACTTTTTACTGTTGGACTTCGGCCATATTCCACCTAGATACAACACTGGGCAGCACAGGAGGTCGTTCCTGCCTGTGGCCATCAAACTTGCAGCTCCTCCCATGGAGGGTCAGGCACCCTGAGCCAATAGACTGGTCCTGGACTTATTTTCCATCTGGCATAGTTTGTATTTTGTTTTTTGATTGTTTGTGGGTTTTGTATTGCTATATTTATGCTCTATTCTTGGTTGGTGCGGCTGTAACAAAACCCAATTTCCCTCAGGATCAATAAAGTATATCTATCTATCTATCGGATGGAGACATTTTCAAGGAGGCTGGCTACTATTGGCATAGTAGATAAGGAATCAACATTAAAAATCCCAAGGCTCAAATCCTTGATGTAAAGGTATAGCCTAAAATCATGATAAAATGAAAACTATATAGGGAACATACAATTTTACTTCCTTTTTACTTCCATATTGATGCTATTTAAATATGAAATCAAATAATTTGAGAAAATGTGGCAATGGTGAATAAGTTGTGTTAAAGGTTTAAGATTTCTGCTACTACACATATAATACAATGGACATTTCTATAGTACTTTTATGAGCAACAAAATTTAAACAGTTCAATGCAATATCGATTTGGGGCATCTCCATGATGTATTTTATCAAATATTACTAATGTGAAGAATTTGCACATTATGAAGTTTTGAAAATGTGGATATATCCAAATTGCATCTTAAACAATGGTTTCCTGAAGACAAACTCATACCTAGCACAAAATTTATGTTACTCACATTCTATTCAGTTATGTGCAAATATTCTAAAATGCGTAAAAATTACGCTCTTCGTTTGTTAGGTGTGTTCTATAATTTAAAATGCTTTTATAACTTTTGATTATCAACAAAATCATGTATTACAAATTCCTAAACTGGTTAAAGCCAAGTCATTAGGAGGTGATATTTTACCAGCACAACTGGTGATGGTTACAGGGTTCTCTCAGACTGTAATGCTATTAATACAACCACATTACACAGAAAATGATGGCTACGTCAACTTAAATGTCTGCAAATATTTGAGGTTGGGATTCACTATTGACTAGAAACACTTAGAAGGAGCAACCACAAAAATACTGTGCATAAGCAAAAAGTAATGGATATGGCTCAGTCTCTCATGGCTAAAGACCTCCCAGACATTGAGTACATCTACATGAAATACTATTGCAGGAAAGCAGCATCCCTCATCAGGGACCACCACCACCGAGCACATGCCCTCTTTTCACTGCTGCCATCAGGAGGGTACAAGAGCCTCAGGACTCATACCACCAGGTTCAGGAACAGGTACTACCCCTCAACCATCAGGCTTGTGAATCAAAGGGGATAACCTCACTCAACTTCACTTGCCCCATCATTGAAATGTTCCTACAGCCAATGGACTCACTTTCAGGGACTTTCATGTTCTCTCTATTTTTTGCTTAGTAGATTAGATTAGATTCAATTTTATTGTCATTGTGCCGAGTACAGATGCAAAGCCAATGAAGTGCAGTTAGCATCTAACCAGAAATGCAAAGAATAGTGTTATTTACAAAATAACTGTGAATAAAAAGTAAGTGCTACAGCACACAAATATAAAAGTACTGAGACAGTACAATACGGATGTAATACTGCTTAGCGCTGTGATGTGAGGTTCAGCAGGATCACAGCCTCAGGGAAGAAGCTCTTCCTGTGCCTGCTAGTGTGGGAGCGGAGGCTCCTGTAGCGTCTACCAGATGGGAGGAGAGTAAAAAATCCATGGTTAGGGTGAGGTGCATCCTTGATAATGCTTTTCGCCCTGCCCAGGCAGCGTTTATGGTAGATGTTCTCAATGGTGGGCAATTGGGTGCTGACAATCCGCTGGGCAGTTTTCACCACATGCTGGTGTGCTTCACGGTGCGATATGGGACAATTGCTATATCACACTGAGGTGCAGTTGGTGAGTATGCTCTCAATGGTACAGCAGTAAAAGTCCGTCAGTATCCTGGGACAGAGGTGAGCTTTCTTGATGCTTCGCAGGAAATATATTTATTATTATTTCTTTTTGTATTTGCACAATTTGTTGTCTTCTGCACTCTGGTTGAGCATCCTAGTTGGGCAGCCTTTCACTGATTCTGTTATGGTTATTATTCTAAACAATTATTGAGTATGCTGACAAGGAAATGAATCTCAGAGTTGTATATGGTGACATACAAGTACTTTGATAGTAAAATTTACTTTGAACTTTGAAAAAGACAGTTACTGAATACCCTTCGAGATGCACTACTGCCATGGTGATCAGAAATTGCTTGTTCCCTCCAGCCTTTGAGTTTCTGGCTGGATGGCCCCTGCCCACCTAGAGATACAGAGCATCTTTCCTCTCGACTCCACCCACCAGATCTTCCAGAGTAATAGCTAGAAATCTCAGCTCTCAACTTCTGTTTTTGATCATTAATCAACGTATAAAATTCCAAAAAATTATTGCAGTTGCTGGAAATCTGAAATGAAAGGGGAAGATGCTGGAAAGTCAGGTCATCTGAAATGTTAATCTTGTAACTCTTTCTATTGATAGTCTCTGACCAGGTGAGTTTTCCAGCATTTCATTTTTCCTGTTCAAAGTATCACAACCAATACGGAATTTTGAGAAATGCTTCCACTAACATAATGCTTTCCTATTTTAAGCCAGTTTTGATTGGTACTAACCTGTCACATTATGTAATTTCTTGCTAATCTGAACGCTTGAAGAACAAGACAGGAAAAACAAGGTTCCTGCAACAATTAATTTGAAAGAATAAGCATAATGGATTAAAGTGTGGTACTAGCTAAGTAATGGATAAGCATGAGTTAATTGCACAAATTGATCGTTAAACTTATTTTTGTAGTCAACTAATTTCTTCTCCATATTAATTCCTTAAGTACTGAATTTTATTTAATTTCTGGCAATGTAATAAATGTCAGAAAAGCAAGGTAACATGGCTAAATTATGGCCACTCAGAGGTTCTGACATCCAGCATCATGAAGTGTTTTGCGAGGCTGCTCATGACACCAGTGAGATCCAGCCTTCTAAACAATTGCAGCCCACTGCAGTTCACCAACTGCCCAAAAAGGTCCACAATGGTTACCTTCTTCCTAGCTCTATACTTGTCTCTGGATAAAACAAAGGCACCAATTGGACATCACGCACGGTTGCAGTGGCCTCTCCAATCAATGGTGAAATTTTCTGTCTTGTTCCTCTGTACTATGATTGAAAAAACACTGATAATCATAAAGAACAGTAAAATCTGCAAGTCCACCTCACTGGTGAGCTGGATAATGACGGTGCTGTGTAGTTACGACCTAACCCATGGAACAGGTCCTAGCACTGTGCTGCAGCCTAAAACAGCTTCTCAGGGAAGTGGATGTCGGAGGCGGTGTGTGCGAGGACACAGAAGCACGTCAGCATTTGTGTGACACTTAAACGCAAATCCCTGCAGTCTATGCTTCGAATGTTTCTACTTGCTAGCATCTGATTGCTATAAACCAAGATAGATTACCAGCAAATGCGTCTGAACCAGGAGGAGATGAGGAACTGCTGTGCACTTGTACTGACAGAAACATGGCTCCAGGACACCACTCCAGACTCAGCCATCCAGCTAGAAGGCCTAATCTCCTTTTGGGTGGACAGAAATGTGGAGGAGGCTCTGTGTGTCTAGATCAATAAAAACTGGTATGTTAATGCCTTGGTCATAACGGCCCAATGATCAACGCAGGTAGAGTTTTTAAATGGTGAAGTACAGTCCCTTCTACTTACTAAGGGAGTTCACTGCCATTGTGATTCTTGCTGTTTACATCCCTACCCGTTGTGTTAGTACTCTACAATACCATCTTCAACCGCCAAATCACTCACCTTAATGGTGTCTTCATTGTTGCTGGTGAATTCAATCATGTCAACTTAAAAACAGTCCTGCCAAAGTTCTACCAGCATATCAACTTCGCAACCAGAGGAGAATATATTAGACCTGGTTTATACCAACAGTTGTGGAGCCATAAAGACTGCACCCTGCTCTCCACCTCAGATACTCAGACTATTCATTTTGCTAATCACTGTATGCAGACCGCTGGTTAAACGAGTCAAATCAGTTCACAGGGAGATCAGGACCTGGCCAGAAGGTGACAGCTCTGCACTGCTTCGAAAGCACGGACTGGAGAATACTCAGCGAGGCAGCTACCAACCGCCATCACCTCAACGTTGATAAATATGCGTGATTGGGGACTGGCAATGTAGGAAAATACATTGAGGATATTACCATGCTAAACTCTACAGTGCCAGGGCAAACCAAAATCTCTGGCTGACTGCACTGCTTCGGGATCAGGTTGCTGCCTTCAGATCGGGGGATAAGATAAAGTCAGTAAGAGCCACGCTCTGATGCACCATCAAGAAGGCAAAGCAACAGAACTCAGATGAAATTCTCAGACACCTCTGTGACACCAGGCACACATGACACATGTTGCAAGGTATTCAAACCATAACAGATTACGTCCACCCTGCGCATCGACAACGACGCCTCCCTTCCTGGTAGGCTGAATGCCTCCTATGCACGATTTGATGCAATGAATGATGTGAAATGGAGGAAAACCCCCCTCTCCCCCTGAGGAACTGGAACTCTGTCTGACCACAGTGAGGTGAGGAGATCCTCGCCAGGTTAAACCCTTGCAAAGTTGTGGGGCCTGATGTACCTGGTCGGGTGCTGAGGGATTGTGCAGTCCAGCTAACAGAGGTCTTAACAGACATCTTCAACATGTCTTTGCATTAGTCTGCTGTCCCTGCAGGCTTCAAGGCAGCCACCATTAATCCAGTGCCCAAGAGAGTGACAGTAACCAGCTTAAATGATTATCACCCAGTGGCAGTGGCCTCAACAATTATGAAGTGCTTTGAGCGGCTGGTAATGGATCATATAAAGTCCCATCTTCCAGCTACACTGGACCCTCTCCAGTTCACCTCCTACTCAAACCGGTCCCCTGATGATATCATAGCTTCAGTCCTCCGCTCCATCCTGTCCCACCTAGAAAACAATACTCATATGCCAAGATGGCTTTCATTGACTTCAGCTTGGCTTTTAACACAATCATCCCTCAGGGATGGTGGATAAACTATCCTTATTGGGACTCAACACCAATCTCTGTAACTGGATCTTGGACTTCTTGACAAAATGACCCCAGTCAGTCTGAGTCGGCAGCAACATATCAAGCTCCATCATACTGAGCTCCTGGGCTTGTGTGCTCAGCCCACTGCTATTCACCTGGTGCTGACATGCGATTGCACTGCCAGATTCAGCTCAAACTGCATCGAGTTCACCAATATTACTACAGTAGTTGTCCTCATTGGTAACAATGATTAGTCAGCATACAGAGAGGAGGTAGAGAAACGTGTCAAATGGTACAAGAACAACAACCTGGTCTCAACGTGGACAAGACAAAAGAGATGACTGTGGATTTCAGAAAGGCACAGGTCAACCACTCCATTGCACATCAATGCCATTGCCGTGGACAGAGTGAGGAGCTCAAATTTCCCTGGTGTGTACACAACAGAGAATCTAAACTGGACCCACAACACCACCTGATTAGTCAAGAAGACACACCAGTGTCTGTATATCTGAGGCGAACTGAGGTGTGCAAGGCTCCCTACCCCCATTCTAACAACTTTCTACAGGAGCACAATCGAGACTGACCTGTTCAGCTGCATCATTGTGTGGTATGGAAGCAGTAAGGCATCAAACTGCAAGACTCTACAGAGAATCTTAAAAATCACTGAGGTCTTCTTCTCCATTACTTTTGACATTTACAGATGAAGGGCCCAAAACATTGGATCTCTATCACCAATCCCACAGTCTCTTTGACCCAATACTGTCAGGAAGAAGGCAACAGTGTCAGGATGCTGGAGCAGGGATCCAATTGCAGACCCAGTACTATGCTCACAGTGATATTAATTGAGTAACAAATCTTGAGGTGCAAACAAAGTCGGCGTCAAAGTTCAGGCAGAGATCAAAACATCCAGAGAAATCCAAAAACCAGAATCAGGAAACAGGCAGAGTCGATGTTCAGACAGACGGAGTTCAGATATGAATGCTAGAAAGGTTCAGGAAAATTCACTGGCACAATCTGGCAACAAATAGGTGAAAACACAGGACTGAAATACACTGAGCAATTATCAGAAGCAGATGATAGGTGTAGCACAATGAGACACAGATGGCAACAATACAGGTAATAATGAGAAACAGAGTACTCAGTACTAATAACAGATGAGAGATGGAGTACTCAGTAATACAGGGTCCGGAGTAGAGCAGGAGCGGGGACAGGAGCACATGGCAATACAAACCACAGACTGACAGCTGGAGGAAAACACACAAAAAGACAGTTCAACTGGAGGTACTGACAGTACACCCCCCCCCCATGGACACATGGACACCTCCTGGCGTCACGGCAGGTAGAGCTGAGTGCTGGTGATGAAAGTCCCTGATGAGAGAGGGGTCCAGGATGTTATGGGCGGGGACCCAGCACCTCTCCTCAGGACCGTAGCCCTCCCAGTCCACAAGGTACTGGAGGCCACGGCCCCGGCGATGAACGTCCAGCAGTCGATGCACCATGAAGGCCTCTGACCCATCGATGAGCCATGGGGGAGGGGGGTGGTTTGGGGACAGGACACGGGGATGGCTCATGAAAGGCTTGATGCGGGACACATGGAAGGTGGGATGAATATGGCAGAGAGTGGAGGGGAGCTTGAGACAGACGGCAGCAGGACTGATGACTTTAGTAATGGGAAAGGAGCCGATAAAGCCGGGGGGGGGCGGTGAGCTTGCAGGAATCCACCCTGAGGGGCAGGTCTCGGGTTAAAAGCCCCACATGCTTTCCCTGGTGGTAACGTGCAGACTTGGAGTGATGGCGGTCAGCTTGACTCTTGATCCTAACAGAGGCACGGAGAAGGGCAGAGTGAGTGCACCTCCACATCCGCTGACAATGGCAGACAGAACGCCAACCTTCCCCTCCTGGGCGGGAAACAGTGGAGGCTGGTAGCCAAAGCAGCACTCGAAAGGGGACAGACCGGTGGATGAGCATGGATGAGAGTTTATGGCATACTCAACCCAGGATAGCTGCGGTCTCCACGCGGAGGGGTTCTGGGAGACCGGACACCGCAATACAGTCTCTAGCTGTTGGTTGGCTTATGTCTGACACAATATCTACAGGTAAACCATGTGATTTAAAAACATGCAGTACTAGTAATTTAGCTGTTTCTTTGGCAGAGGGGAGTTTAGGTAAAGGAATGAAGTATACAGACTTGGAGAAACGATCAACTACTGTGAGAGTGGTGATGTTACCATCTGATAGGGGAAGACCGGCGACAAAATCCAGGGTAATGTGGGACCAGGGTCTCTTGGGGATATATAGGGTTTGTAACAGACCAGCAGGTGACCGGTTAGAGTTCTTGCCTTGAGCACACGCTGAGCAGGCTGAGACAAAGTTGCGGATGTCATCTCCCATGGAGGACCACCAGAACCACCGACTGATGAAGGCCTGAGTACACCTTTTTCCAGGGTGACAGGATAACCGGGAAGAATGACCCCACTACAATACCTGTGAGCTGGGAACATAAACATGGTTAGTGGGGCATTGACTAGGGGCTGCCTTGCTCTGTTGAGAAGCTTGCACCATGGCTTCAATGTCCCATTGCACTGCACCCACGAGACAGTGAGCAGGGAGGATGATATCGGGTACCTCAGGCGTCTCAGAGGTGGGAAATCTTCGGGAGAGTACATCAGGTTCTCTATTCTTGGAACCTATGCGAAAGGACAGTGTAAAATTGAATCTTGAGAAAAACAGGGACCAATGAGCTGGACAGGAGTTGAGACGCTTGGCTGTACGGATATATTCCAGGTTCTTGTGATCAGTCCAGACTAAGCATGACACCTTTGCTCCCTCCAGCCAATGCCTCCACTCCTCCAGAGCTAGCTTCACAGCGTAGGAGTGGGGAGGTGGGAGAAAGCGGCCCAGGGGTGTACTTTCTCATCCTTGGCCAAGCGCTGAGAGAGAACAGCTCCTACGCCAATGTCAGGCACATCCATTCTACAATGAACTGCCGGTCGGTGCCGGGTTGAATCGGGATGAGGGCAGAGGTGAAACGTGCCTTCAGGTCAGAGAATGCTTTTTCAGCCACAGGAGACCAGGAGAATCTGACAGCCGATGAGGCAAGAGCAGTGAGTGGTGCAGCCAGTGTACTGTAATTTCTGATGAAGTGGCGATAGAAGTTAGCAAAGCCCAAGAAGTGTTGCAACTCCCGACGTGTCGAGGGTCGGGGACAATCGACCACCGCCTTGACCTTCTGTTGGCCCATCTGAATGGAACCGCCTGAAATTACATACCCTAGGAAGGAGACAGTATTGCAATGAAACTCACATTTCTCAGCCTTCACAAAGAGCTGGTTCTCCAGAAGGCGTTGGAGAACTTTGTGGATGTGACCTGTGTATTCAGCAAGGGACTTAGAAAAAAAAAAGTCATCAAGATACATAAAACAAATTGGTTCAGCATGTCCCTAAGGACATAATTTACCAGGGCTCGGAAGATGGCAGGGGCATTGGTGAGACCGAATGGCATGACCAGATAGTCGTAATGGCCCGAGATGGTGTTGAAGGCTGTCTTCCCCTCATCCCCTTCATGGATGCGGACAAGACGATAGGCATTACTGAGATCAAGCTTGGTGAATACTGAGGCTCCTTGTAGTAGTTCAAATGCCGAGGTCATGAGCAGAAGAGGGCAACAGTTCTTAACGTGACTTCATTCAGTCCCCTGTAATCAATGCAAGGAGCCATCCTTCTTTTCAACAAAGAAAAAAAGAAGAAAAAAAATTCGGCACCAGCAGGGAGGAAGATGGCCGGATGGTGCCTACAGCCAGAGACTCTTGGATGTACTTATTGATGGCTTCTGTTTTGGGTACGGACAGGGAATTCAGGCTGCCCCTTAGGGGAGATGTGCCAGGCAAGAGGTCAATGGCGCAATCATATGGATGATGAGGCGGTAGGGAAGTGGCCCGGGACTTGCTAAACACAGCCTTGAGGTCCACGTATCCAGAAGGGATGGCACTAAGGTCCGGAAGTTCCTTGGGGGGTTCTGGGCTTGGAGACAAGGGAATCTGAGCATGGTGGAGGCAGTGGGAGTGATAGAATGGGCTCCAGACTACAGTCTTGTGACTCAGCCAATCAATGTGGGGGTTGAGTCTGAATAACCAGGGATGGGCTAGGACAATGGGAGCTTGAGGAGAGTCAATAACATAAAGGGTTAATTGTCATGATGGTTGCCGGATAAACTGAGACTCACCGGGACTGTGACATGGGTGATGTTAGCCAGTCTCTGACTGTTCAAGGTGTTGGCCATTAATGGTGACTGGAGAGCAGATGTGGGTGGTCCCCTCTGGGCAGCCAAGTCAGAATCGATAAAACAGTCCTCCGCGCCAGAATCGACCAAAGTGGAGCATTGGAAACTCCACTCCAGAGAAGCAGGTATGAAAGTGAGTGGCATCAAGGAGGGCAGGACAGGGGTCGCACTCACCAGTACTCCTTGTCCTACTGGTGAGCGCTTGGCTTTTACGGGGCAGGTGGAGATGAAATGACCTGGTTGGTCACAGTACAGACAGGAGCAGCTGCTGATTCTCCTTTGTCTTTCAGTTGGCATCATGCGGGTACGGTCAATATGCATAGCCTTGGACTCTGGAATGGGAATTGTAGATGGAGGCAAATGGCAGGGAAATGTAGACTGATGACTGACCAGTGCCCCCAGGGACCCTCTGGAACCCCTCCCTCTGCAACGCTGCTGAAGGCGAATATCAATATGGATGGCCAAATCCACTAGGGCTTCAAAGGTGGCAGGAAGGTCCTGGGTGACCAGCTCATCTTTGCTGTCTTCGGAGAGGCCATTCAGAAAGGTGTCGTACTGTGCCTGCAAGTTCCAGCCGCTGGAGGTCTGGAACTCTATGGCGTAATCTGACACAGATCTGCACCCCTGGTTCATGTGCAGCATTTCACGGGCAGCCTCTCTCTCATCCTTGGAGTGATCAAACACTTTTCTCATCTCCTCCGAAAATAACTGAAAACTGCTGCAGAAAGGGGAGCCTGCCTCCCAGACAGCTGTTCCCCATTCTCTCAGAGCACACTGGAGGAACTCAGCAGGTCGGGCAGCTTCAGTGGAAACGATGAGTCGACGTTTTGGGCCAGAACGCTTTGTCAGGACTGAAAAAAGAAAGAGCAGGAAGGATTTGAAGAATGCTTGTTTGTTCAGTTGAAAGACCAATAATTTGAAAGACAAAGGGGTGGGGGAGGGGAAGCAGAGATGTCATAGACAGGTAAACAATGGGTAGTAGAAGGAGGCGGAACCATGAGGGAGGTGATAGGCAGCTGGGGGAGGGGGTAGAGTGAAGTAGGGATAGAGGAAGGGAGGGGGAGGGAATTACCGGAAGTTGGAGAATTCTATTTTCATACAGAGGGGCTGGAGACTACCTAGACGGTATATGAAGTGTTGCTCCTCCAACCTGAGATTAGCCTCATCATGGCATTAGAGGAGGCCATGTATGGCCATATCTGAATGGGAATGGGAAGCAGAGTTGAAGTGGGTGGCTACCGGGAGATCCTGTCTGTTGTGGCGGACGGAGCAGAGGTGCTCGACGATGCGGTCCCCCAATCTGCATTGGGTTTCACCGATGTAGAGGAGGCCGCACCGGGAGCACCGGATGCAATAGATGACCCCAACAGACTCACAAGTGAAGTGTTGTCTCACCTGGAAGGACTGTTTGGGGCCCTGAATGGTGGCAAGAGAGGAGGTGTAGGGACAGGTGTAGCACTTACGATACAGGGATAAGTGCCGGGTGGGAGATCTATGGGGATGGACGTGCGGATAAGGGAGTCGCAGAGGGACCGATCCCTGTGGAAAGCGGAGAGGGGTGGAGAGGGAAAGATGTGCTTAGTGGTGGGGTCCTGTTGAAGGTGGCAGAAGTTGCGGAGGGTAATGTGTTGGATCCGGAGGCTGGTGGGGTGGTAGGTAAGGACAAGGGGAACTCTGTCCCTGTTGTGGTTGCAGAAGGATGGGGTGAGGGCCAAAGTGCAGGAAATGGAGGAGATGCGGGTGAGGGCATCATTGACAACGGTAGAAGGGAATCCACGATCCTTAAAGAAAGAGGACATTTGAGATATCCTGGAGCGGAAAGCCTCATCCTCGGAGCAGATACGATGGAGACGGAGGAACTGGGAATAAGGAATGGCATTTTTGCATGTGGCGGGGTGGGAAGAGGTATAGTCGAGGTAATTATGAGAGTCAGTGGGCTTGTAGAAAATGTGAATGGACAGTCTGTCTCCAGAGATGGAGACCGAGACATCGAGAAAGGGGAGAGAAGTGTCTGAGATAGACCAAGTGGTACCTACCCAGCCCTCAAATTCACTTGGAGGAGGCAGACAGGGCTCCTGGACGGCAGAAGCATACGAGGACGCAGGGGGCAGGGCAGAAGATGCAGTGGCAGAATGCTGATTGGTGCTCTGGGACAGCTGGAGTGACTGAGTCTGGGCCGCAAGATCAGCTACATTGGCAGAAAACGATTCCATTGTCCTGAACACAGGATCCAGCTGATTCTGGTGTCTCCCCAGCATCACTCCCTGTTGTTCCAGTGCAGTTCTCAGACGATCGGTGTCTGCTGGATCCATTCTGGCCAGACTGTACTGTCAGGGTGCCGGAGCAGAGATCCAATCATGGACCCAGTACTGCGATATTAATTGAGTAACAAATCCCGATGTTCAAACAGAGTCGGTGTCAAAGTTCTGGCAGCGAACATCCAGAGAAATCCAAAAACCAGAATTGGGATACAGGCAGAGTCAATATTCAGACAGACCGAGTACAGATACAAATGCTGGAAAGGCTCAGGAAAATTCACTGGCACAATCTGGCAACAAACAGGTGAAAACACAGGACTGAACTACACTGAGCAATATGTAGAGAGGCAGATGATAGGTGGAGCACAATGAGACACAGGTGGCGGTAATACAGGTAATAATGAGAAACAGATGAGAGACGGAGTACTCAGTAATATAGGGGCTGGAATAGAGCAGAAGCGGGGACAGGGGCACATGGCAATACAAAACCACAGACTGACAGCTAGGGGGAAAGACACAAAAAGACAGAGTTCAGCTGGAGGTACTGACAAGCAGCTTCTTCCCCCAGGCTGTGAGACTAATGAATACCCTGCTACCTCTGAAGTATTGTCAATAGGACTGTTTACTGTACAGTTTACTAGTTATTGTGATGTGCACTTCACATGCACTTTGAATTACAGGCACATTTTATTAATTTATTTGAGTTACTACTTTGTTTTATGTGCTGTGTGTGATATTTGTATTGTGGGTGCACTGTGGTCCAGAGGACTGTTGTTTCATTTGGTTGTATATATGCATGTACAGTCAAATGACAATAACCTTGAACTACATCAGACACCTTTTCAATACCATAATTCCAGACCAACTTATCTGCAAACTCATAGATCAATGACAGAACGCATCCCCCTGCAGCAGAATCCTTAACTTCCTAACTAACAGACTGCAATCAGTAAGAACAGGCACCAACACATCTGTCATTGATCTACCCAGCACTGTTACCTCAAGCGGCTGTGTGCTCAACCCCTTACTTTATTCCCTAAGCACTCATGATTATGTGACCGTATTCTGCTCTAACTTCAGCTAAAAGTTTTCCGATAACACCACCATAGGTGGGATGGATCTCAATGAAATAGAGAAGAAAAAGATGGCGCCAGCAGACCGTGCGACCAGGGGCTACTTCCTTAAGGTGGTCCACAAAGCTGCCTCTTTCACTTCTTTTACATCTTCTTTTTCTTCCAAATGTGCTTCTGGTGTTATTGGAACCTCTGATCTACAGATTGATGGTGTGTTTTTGAGCCGATTGAGTGATCTGGTGCTTTGCTGTACCTGAGAAATCCCGGGAGGGGAGCAGCCTCTAGAGGCCAAGAAGATTGGAGACTCGATGGGAGCCCATGATCAACTCCATTTCTCGCCCATCTTGCTGATACAAGTGTCGAGGAAGGTTGAAAACAATTAAGGCAAGCAGATGTTCAATGCTGTCTACCAGCCTGTGGCTCACTGCTGCCAGAAGAATTTGTCTGTGTGTGATGGTGTCTCTTCCTCTCACTCGCTGCTGTTGGAGAAGGTGTCTATGTGTGAATGATCTCTCTCCCTCCCTTGGTGCTGTCAGAGGATGCTGCCAGAGCAAGGTTTAATTGGCGCAGTTTGTGGATTGGACTGTAGTTCACATTATAATGTGTTTTTCAGGGATTTGATTTGGGGTGGTCTGCAGATAATGAACACTGAGCTGAACTGAACATGGACTCTTTCATTTTTGTGTTTTACGTTCAGTGTTTTCATGCCTTCCTTTTGTTGTCATTTACACAATTTTTTTCTTGTGTGTGGAGGAGGGGCGAGGCTGATGCTTTTCTTTGAATGGGTTCCATGGTTTTCCTTGCTTTGTGGCTGTCTGTGGGGAAGACGAATTTCAGGGTTGTATACTGCAAACATACTTTGATAATAAATGCATTTTGAATCATTTGTATAGTATCTTTTGAGTACAGGAAGATGATAGACAGCCTAATGTACAGAAGAGAGATAAAAAGCCTAATGACATCATGTCAAGACAATAACCTTTCCCTCATGTTATCAAAACTATAGAGCTGTTGGTTAGCTTCAGGAAGTGGGGTGGAGCACAGCCCTTGTCTGTATCAATGGTGCTGAGATGTAGATGGTTGGAGCTTCAAGTTCCTAGGGGTAAGTATCATTAATAATCTGTCCTTGTCCAACCTCATGGACATTATGGCCAAGGAAGCACACTAGTCCCTCTATTTCCTCAGAAAGCTAAGGAAATACACATCTCCCTGTGGAACCACACTGCTTTTTATAGAGGTACAATGGAAAGCATCCTATTCAGATGCATTACAGCTTTCCAAGACCAAGAAATAGATGCAAGCTACGAACTTCCCCCAGCATATTATCAAGTTCAAATTCAAATTTAATTGTCAATCAACCATACTCATGAATACAGCCAAATGAAACAGCGTTCCTCTGGGGCCAAGGTACAAAACTCAGTGCCAACAGCACACAGCACATATAGTTATGATAGCAGAAAACCATACAGTCACAAAAAATAATATAGCCTAAGTCCCTGAGTGTCATGGCCTATAGTTTGATGGTGCATGGGATATTGTCCTGGAGCCATGTTTCTGCAAGAGCAAGCAAGAAGCAATTCCATATCATGCGTTAGTGCAGCCACAGATGAACATAATCTAAGATCCCTCCTACCTCAGTCATTTTGTCTTCTCCTCACTTTCATCAGGGCAGACAATAGAAAAACCTTGAAAAAACGTCCCACTAGGTTGAAAGACAGCTTCTATCCCACTGTCATAAGTTTCTTTTACGATAAAGATGAACAACTGCTCTCTCAATCTCCTCTTCATAGTCCTTGCATCTTATTTCCCATCTGCACTGCACATTCTCTGTAACTAGATCACTATATTCTGCATTCTGTTGTTGCTTTGCATTTTGTGCTACCTTGAAGTACTTATGTTTTGGATTGCTCTATCTAATGGTATGCAAAGCAAGACTCTTCACTGTATCTTCCTAAATGTGACAATAATAAACCAATTAGATTAAATCAATGTTTTGATATCTTCATTTCTACAGAGAAATTTCTCTACTCCTAAATCATTGCCATTTACATTTCCAGTTCAACTTAATGCAGTTTCTTTGCAGGAAT
The DNA here is from genome assembly GCF_030028105.1 of Mobula birostris. Classification (NCBI taxonomy): domain Eukaryota; kingdom Metazoa; phylum Chordata; class Chondrichthyes; order Myliobatiformes; family Myliobatidae; genus Mobula; species Mobula birostris. Next base: position 121,233,819 of record NC_092373.1, on the reverse strand, counting down.
TGAATTTATAAGGCTTCAATGACTAAATTTATTTGATTGAAAATACTCTACCAATTGAAAGTCTTATAAATATAATTTATTTTATGCAATACTTCAACTAAATAAGAAAAATGTTTTGTTGGTAAGGCCGATGGAAGCCATGATGTAAATCTCATGGGCAGTATTGATTCTGTATTTCTATATACTGAGGTACTTTGCAGAAAAACAACTCTATTATTCCACTGATTGATGTACTTTATGTTGATATATTCAGGGTATTATTTAGAATTTATTCACAGATTTAACAGAAGGGAAAACAGTGAAAGCACTGAGTAAAGAAATTGTGTTTATATTGAGCTCTAGCAAGCTATTAGAATATCTCAATGTCGATTTAAAAGATAATCACTGTTATAAAAGGAGGCAAAACCGAAAAATTGCTCAAAGTTAAAAATAAGAATATGATGGAAGGAGTCTGCAAGGTGTGAAGTCACTGAAGCAGTTGTGCATCATGCCAAGAAGATAAGAGCATCCGATGGATCTTTTCCCATTAATTGATGGTTGTAGAAAGCTAGATCAATTGAAATAATGATAAGGGTACTACACTGATTTTTATTTGTATCTGGCAAAACAGAGTGATGGGACCATTCTTGATTCTTATATTTCTTAGAGTTGCACCTTGATTAATGCAACACTCAACGACAATAAGGAATAGTATAAATAGGCAATTGATGATGAACTTAGACCTGATTCCATACTGTACCTCTCTATGAATCTATAACTATCATAACTAGAAAAGCTGGTAGATCCAGAAAATGATCTAAGTATTACTGAGCAAAAATTAAATAAAAAGTGGATACTGAGCCAGAAAGAGAGAATTATAAAGACTAGTTGAGGAGAGGGAATGATTCCAAAAGCTCTTTGGGAGATGTGAGCCTTTCAACTATAAATATTTTCCACTTGAAGTCAGGAGCTGAGGAGAAGTGAAAAGTTGTCCTAGGTTGACCCAGGCGTCCAGTAGAGGTTTGTAATATCTTTGCTATTCAGGAACAGCTTCCTTCCCTCAACCATCCAACTGACCCCCTGAACACAATTTTTTATTTTTTTTATTTTTGCACTATTTATTTAATTTAACTATATATATATATTTACTGTAACTGTCAGTCTTTTTTCTCTATTATTATGTATCACAACGTACTGCTGCTGCAAAGACAACTAATATCACGACATTAGCCGGTGATATTAAACCTGATTCTGATATAGGCAAGCCTCATGAGTGGACATCCAAGAAGCAATGAGAGTGAAGCTCAAGTCAAAGAGCTTGCGAATGAACATGATTCCTTGGGATGGGCACAATGTGGAACTCTTCCTAACTGTAGGAAAATGCTAAGATTGATGGCATCAGTAGCAGTTCTGAAGCTGTGCTGAAACAAGCCAAGCGAGAGTAAACTGTATTAGTAGGCATTGATAGAAATAGGAAGGAGTAGTAAAGCCAATCTGAGCCGGCAAAGCATCAGAGATAGTCCATTAGCGGATAGCATCAATTAAAAGCAGTGGGCAAGCTGGAGTTAACAAGCTAGGTAGCGCAGCAAAGTAAAGGTTAGCACTATACTTTACAGTACAGGTAACCCAGTTCAATTTCCAACGTTGTCCGTAAGGAGCTGGTAGATCATCTGCATGGCCACCTGGGTTTCCCCCCACAGTCCAAAGAGGTACTGGTTGGTAGGTTGATTGGTCATTGATTAGGCTAGTATTAAATTGGGGGATTGCGGGGCGGCAAGGCTTGAAAGGCCGGAAGGGCCTACTCCACTCTACATCAATAAACAAACAAACAAACAAATAAATAAATAATGTGGAGCATCCAGAAGAGGATTATACAAATCAGAATTCTGTTGTAAATAGAATAAAGATGTGATGCTACAGCCATTAAGGTCCATGGGCAAGAGTGGGAACTATGATGGAAAGTAACACCAGTAAAACAGGGTAATGGGATACAAATGGTACAGTATAAATTTGTATAGCATAGCTATACAGGCCAGATCGTAAAGAACTAAGGGAACATTTCACCCGTGGAAACAAATAGTATAACAGCAAGTGCAATCTATTGGTAACAAGTCTGAATAGGTACTTAAATTGGTGTGGAGCAAAGCACACCTGACATAAGAGTCATCGTATGCCCGAACAGTCCAGCTAATAACAATTTCCTTCAAGTGGATACATAACTTAGTAAGAAATTTAGAGGAATTTCAACACCAGAATTTATGTCTATGCAAATATTTTCCTTCTCATGAGAAATCATGCTGATGAAAATATTTAGGCTTAAATATTAATGAAAAAGTTGATAGGCAGAGGAAGTGAAACACAGATGGTATATTTCTAGCAGACTCAAACTAAAGTCACAGTTAGGAACACCATACGGTGAATTTTATTGGCTTGAACTGTGAAGCTGGGAAAACTGACAGGGATGGGTTCACATTTCTTTTGACTCTTGTTAACGTGCACATAGGCTGACTTTACTGGTGTTGCTGCAGCTACATTTTAGACAGAATATCTTTGTATCTTTTGAACTTTGGACATGGCACAAAATGAGCCATTTTGCATGCATTGAGCACATCTCTCAATTTTCATTTCCATTTAATGGATTGATAAACTGCTAATGTATATTGTACTCAATAAATTAAATGCTCTTGTATATTTAGATATATGAGATAAATAAAAAAAGATAAAATTAAAGCAGAAATATATATTTTACTGTCAAGTGTTAGATGAAAAATTTGACAAAATAATTTGTATTATATCACAATATTCCATTGTGAAGCTACACTTTAAATACACTTTCTAGAAGATAGCACTGGATTGCCTGGTTTTGAATTTTTTTTTAGCTGAAAATGAACTATAAGACTGTTATTTCTCAACTACTTCTCAACTTATACCACAAACATAATGGTTTAACATCAGATCTACTAAAAACTGCAGGCCTTTCAAGTTCAAGGTTGGTTATTGCAATGTAACTTTACCTATATAAAACTAAACAAAACAACATTTCTCCGGACCACATTGCACCCATGAAACAGGTATCACACACAGCACATAAAACAAAATACTACCACAAGTAAGTTAAAATATAATTCCAAGTGCACGTAGTAAACAGTAAACAGCTTGCTGTCCTGGTGAGGAGACCTCAGTGGTGGCAGGGTATTCATTAGTCTCACAGCCTGAGGGAAGAAGCTGTTGCCCAGTCTGGCAGTCCTAGTACTGATGCTTCTGTACCTCCCTCCTGATGGTAGTAGGTCAAGGAGGTTGTGGGATGGGTGGTAGGGATCCTTAACAATGCTTTGTTCCCTTTGCATACATGCTCCTGGTATGACACAAATAACGGGGAGCGAGTTGCCAGTGATCCTCTCGGCAGTTTTGACTATCCTCTCGAGGGTCTTGAGCTTCCATACCACACAATGATGTAGTCAGACAGGACACTTTTGGTGGCGTTCTTGCAGGAAGTTGTAAGAAGGGGGGCAGGGAGCTGTGAACACTTCAATTTCCTCAGAACATGCAGACATTGTTGTGTCTTCTTGACTGCTGAGGAGGTGTTGTGAATTCAGCTTAGATCATCTGTTATGTTCACACAAAGGAACTTGGTGCTTTTCACTCTCTCCACAGCAGAGCCAGTGCAATGGAGAGGGGTCGACCTGCACCTTCCAGAAGTCCACAAGCACCTCTTTTGTCACGTCCAGGTTGAGACTCAGGTTGTTGACCTCACACCGTCTGACAAGCCTCACTACATCCTCTCTGTATGCTGACGCATCATCGTTGCCGATAAGGCCAACTGTGGTTGTATGATGCAGTCTGAGCTGGATCTGGTAATGAAGTCGTGAGTCAGCAGCGGGCTGATCACACAGCCATGGAGGGCACCAGTGCTCAGAGAGCTTGAGGTATTGCTGCCAACTCGGACTGACTGTGGTCCTTCCATCAAGAAGTCCGTTTAGAGAGAGTGGGATGGTGAGTCCAGGGAAGAGAGTTTATCTACCAGCCTCTGAGGGATGATTGTGTTAAATGTCGAACTGAAGTCGATGAATAACAATCTAGAATATGAGGCATCGTTTTTCAGGTGAGACAGGACTGAGTGGAGGACCAAGGCAATGGCTCCATCGGTGGACCAGTTTGAGTGTTAGGCGAACTGGAAAGGGTCCAATGTAGCTGGAAGGTGAGATTTTATATGATCCATTACCAGTTGTTCAAAGCACTTCATGATTATTGAGGTCAGTGCCACAGGGCAGTAATTGTCTAGGCCAGTTACCAATGCTCTCCTGGCACTGGGATGACGGTAGCTGCTTAGAAGCCTGTAGCACCTGTGGACTGTGTCAGAGAGATATTAAAGTTGTCCGTTAAGGCCTGTGTTAGCTGGGCTGCACAACCCCTCACCACCTGAGCAGCTATGTTGTCCGGCTCAGCAGATTTGCCTGCTTTTACCCTACCTAGGATCCTCCTCATCTTGGATGCAACCGGACAGGGTTCCTGTTCTTCAGGAGGAGAGGGGACTTCCCTCGATGTCACATCATTGAATGCATGAAAGTGTACAGAGAAGGCATTCAACCTATTAGGAAGGGAAGCGTTGTTGTTGTTGACGTGTAGGGTGGACTTGTAATCTGATATGGTTTGTAAACTTGGCCACGTGTGTTGCTGGTGTCACAAAGCTGTCTGTGAATTTTCTGTCACTTTGCTTTCCTGATGGCACAGAAGAGCATGACTTTTACTGATCTCAGTGTCATCCTGTCCTCTAATCTGAAGACAGTGTCCCAATCCTTGAGCAGTGCATGAGCCTCTGCAGTCAGCCATGGTTTCTGGTGGTGTAATGTTTAATCACAATATCATCCTCAGTGCATTTCCCTATGTAGCCAGTCACTGATTCCACATATTCATATAACCATATACAGGTTTCCCCCGCCATCCGAAGGTAGAGCGTTCCTATGAAACGGTTCGTAAGCCAAAATGTCGTTAAGCAAAGAAGCAATTACCATTTATTTATATGGGAAAATTTTGTGAGTGTTCGCAGACCCAAAAATAACCTACCAAATCATGCCAAATAACACATAAAACCTAAAATAACAGTAACATATAGTAAAAGCAGGAATGATATGATTAATACACAGCCTATATAAAGTAGAAATACTTTTCCACAATCATTACTGCACTGTTCTCTGTAGCGAAATGTCACACAAGCGCTCTCAGCAGAAAATCTCACGCAGGCACTCTCCGCAGAAACACGGCGCAAGCACTCTCCAATAACCTTTAAGCTATGAAGCTGCCAAATCATACCAAATAACACGTAAAAATACACAGCAGATATAAAGTAGAAATAATGTATGTACAGTGTAGTATCACTTACCGTAATTGGGAAGACAGCGCTGAGCACACTTGATGATGGTGTGTCAGACTGAGTTGTCACAGATTGGGCGGTGCAGTGGCCGCCACCCTCCAGGCCGCCGACTGATACATTGCCGCGAAGCACGCAGGAGTCCAACGGTAGCCGGGAGGCACACAGCACATATTTAAGAAAAAAGCCGAAATAAATATGCTAATTAATTAGGTGCTGCCCGACACGTAATTGTCAGCTCAGATCAGTGCCGATTGCCGATTGCATCACCTCTGATCTGGGCCGACATTTACGTGTGGGGCGGCACCTAATTAATTAGAATGTTTATTTCGGCTTTTTTCTTTAAGATGTGCTGTGTGTCTCCCGGCTACTGCTGCATTCTCCGCGAATCTGTCCGTGGCCTGGGTGTTGAGGTGTTGGGACACTGGGGTGTCATCTCGTTGTCTGTTTCCATTAGAGCAGGCGGCTCATCTTCTCCTATGACTGCCCGCCTCGATGTTGGAAGGTCAAGGTTCGTCGTCTGCTGTGGCTGATGTGGAAGGCTTGCTTGACTGCTGAGCCTCGCGCATTTTTCTATAATACGGTTCTTTGTAAGGTTTGAAACCATCTTGCAAATATCCCCTAAACCGACGTACCCTTTCAACATTAAAGTCGTACTTTATCATTGCAGCGAAAATTTCATGCAGAGGCTTCACGTTCATTTCGCTACTGCATTCGGTTTCAATTGTTATCCTTTCCTCTTCCAATTGCATCAGCTCTTCATCTACCAGTTCTTGGTCATGGGATGCCAAAACCTCTTCAACATCATCTTCGTCAGCTTCCACAAATCAAACTCACTTTGTCCTTACTTCGTTCACCACGATCGAAACGCAGAATTATGTCTAGTTTTATGCTAAATGTAACATCCTTACAAGCTCTTTCAGGCTTTTCCAATACCTCAGAACTCATCTTGCAAACGGCTGCTCAATGCAATGTGTTAAAGCAATCTGGGGGAGAGCGGCTGCTTGGGGCGCGCGCGGCTTTTTATCGCGCACTGATCTTTTTCGTAACAGTGAAAACACCTTCTGAAAGCGAAAACAGGGTACTAGTGTAGGTCTTTCATAACAGTGAAGTTTCGTAAAGCGAACGTTTGAAAAGCGGAGGACACCTGTAACCATATAACAATTACAACACGGAAACAGGCCATCTCGGCCCTTCTAGTCCATGCCGAATGCTTACTCTCTCCTAGTCCCATCTACCTGCACTCAGCCCATAACCGTCCATTCCTTTCCTGTCCAGAGACCTATCCAATTTTTTTTTTAAGTGACAACATCAAACCTGCCTCAACCACTTCTGCTGGAAGCTCGTTCCACACAGCTACCGCTCTCTGAGTAAAGAACTTCCCCCTCGTGTTACCCCTAATCTTTTGCCCCTTAACTCTCAACTCATGTCCTCTTGTTTGAATCTGCCACACTCTCAATGGAAAAAGCCTATCCACGTCAACTCTATCTATCGCCTCATAATTTTAAATACCTCTGTCTAGTCCCCCCTCAACCTTCTACACTCCAAAGAATAAAGACCTAAGTTGTTCAACCTTTCTCTGTAACTGAGGCGCTGAAACCCAGGTAACATTCTAGTAAATCTTCTCTGTACTCTCTCTATTTTGTTGACATCTTTCCTATAATTCGGCAACCAAAACTGTACACAATACTCCAAATTTGGCCTCACCAATGCCTTGTACAATTTTAACATTACATCCCAACTCCTATACTCAATGGTCTGATTTATAAAGGCCAGCATACCAAAAGCTTTCTTTACCACCCTATCCACATGAGATTCCACCTTCAGGAAACTATGCACCATTATTCCTAGATCCCTTTGTTCTACTGCATTCTTCAATGCCCTAACATTTACCATGTATGTCCTATTTTGATCAGTCCTACCAAAATGTAGCACCTCACATTTATCAGCATTAAACTCTATCTGCCATCTTTCAGCCCACTCTTCTAACTGGCCTAAATCTCTCTGCAAGCTTTGAAAACCTACTTCATTATCCACAACGCCACCTATCTTAGTATCATCTGCATATTTACTAATCCAATTTACCACCCCATCATCCAGCTTAAGACCATAAGACATAGGAGGCCACTTAGCTCCTCGAGTCTACTCTGTCATTCCATCATGGCTGATCCCAGATCCCACTCAAGCCCATACATCTGCATTCTTGCCATATCCTTTGATGCCTTGACTGGTCAGGAAACTACCAACTTCTGTCTTAAATATACCCATGGACTTGGCCTCTGTGGCTGAGCAATCCACAGATTCACCGCTCTAAGGATAAAAATTCCTCCTTACCTCTGTTCTAAAGGGTTTCCCCTCAAATTTGAGGCTGTGTCTTTTAGTTCTGGATACCCCCACCAAAGGAAACATCTTCTCCACATCCACTCTATGTAGTCCTTTCAACATTCAGTTGGATTCATTGAGATCACCCCACATTCTTCTAAATTCCAGTGAGTATAGACCCAAAGCTGCCAAACGCTACTCATATGTTAACCCCTTCTTCCTGGAATCATCCTTGTGAGCCTCCTCTGGACTCTCTCCAAAGACAACACATCCTTTCTGAGATATAGGGCCCAAAACTGTTGACAATTCTCCAAGTGCAGCTAACTAGTGCCTTATAAAGGCTCAGAATTATCCCCTTGCTTCTAAATTCTATTCTCCTTAAAATAAATCCAACAATGCGTTTGCCTTCTTTACCATGGACTCAACCTTTAAATTTAACCTTTTGGGAGTCTTGCATTAGGACTCCTAAGTCCTTCTGCAACTCTGAAGTTTGAACCTCCTCCCCATTTAGATTATAGTGCCTACTTTTGTTTCTTTTACCAAAATGCATTATCATACATTTCCCAACACTGTATTCCTTCTGCCACTTTTTTGCCCATTCTTCCAATTTGTCCAAGTTCTGCTGCAAACACATTGCTTCCTTAGTACTACCTACCACTCCATCTATCTTTGTATCATCTGAAAACTTTGCCACAAAGCCACCAATTTCATTATCCAAAGCATTGACAAACAATGTGAAAAGGACCAGACCCAATACTGACCCTTGAGGAACACCACTAGTCACTGGTCTTGGCCCGAAACGTCGACTGTACCTCTTCCTAGAGATGCTGCCTGGCCTGCTGCGTTCACCAGCAACTTTGACGTGTGTTGCTTGAATTTCCAGCATCTGCAGAACTCCTCGTGTTTGCGGTTATAATTTCCTTTCTTTGTTTTTCTCCTTTCTTAAAGAGTGGAATGACATTTGCAACCTTCCAGTCCTCCAGTACTATGCCTGAATCAAGTGATTCTTGAAAGATCATGACCAATGCATCCGCTATCACTTCAACAACCTCTCTCTGGACTCTGGGATGTAGTCTGTCTGGTCCAGGTGACTTATCCACCTTAAGGCCTTTGAGTTTACCTAGCATTTTTTCCTTTGTACTAGCAATGACACTCACTTCTCCTCCCTGACGCCCACAGACCTCTGGCGCACTGCTAGTGTCTTCCACAGTGAAGACAGATGCAAAGTACCCATTAAGTTCATCTGCTATTTCTTTGCCTCCCATTACTACCTCACCAGCATCATTTTCCAATGGTCCAATATCAACTCTCACCTTCCTTTTACTCTTTATATAACTGAAAAAACTTTTAGTATCCTGCTTTATATTATGGACTAATTTGTCCTCATATTTCATCTCTTCCCTTATAGCTTTTTAGTTTCCTTTTGCTGGATTTTAAAAGCTTCCCAATCATCCAACTTCCCACTCACTTTTGCTACCTTAGTCGAATAGGTTGCTGCCTTCCTTAACGTGCTCCAGTCCGTGTATTCAAAACAGTTCTGCAGCACTGAGGTGGCATCTTCCGGCCAGGACCTGATCTCCCTGTAAGCAGATTTGACTGGTTTATCCAGTGGACTGTATACAGGGATTAGCGAAATGGATATGTGGCCTGAGTATCTGAGGTGAGGTTGGGGGGGGAGTGGGGCAGACAACCTTGCATTGATATAGACCAGGACTAATATATTTGTTCCTCTGGTTACAAAGTTGACATGCTGGTAGAATTGTCAGGACTTTTTTAAAGTTGCCATGATTGAAGTCACCAGCAACAATGAAGACACCATTAGGGCGCGTAGCTTCAAGGTTGCAGTGGTGGGATATAAACAACAACAATCACAACAGTAGTGAACTCTCTGAATGAGTAGGAGGGCCTGAACTTCACCATTAAGGACTCGATCTCCGGTGAGCAGAGGGCTGTTACTACTGGATTAGCAAGGTAGACTTGCAGATTTTAGTGTTCTTAATGTTTTTTTTGTATTTTTTGATCATAGAAACGATGAACAGGACGACAAATGTCATCGTTGACAGGAGATGGAGGGGCCGTTGCAATTGCATGCACTGGTGCTTTGTGATGATATTTTAAACCATAGTTGAGACAGATTATTTGCAAAAGGCGAGAGGAAGGAAACTGACTGCTGTAGAATTTACAGAAGGTTTTATATTCTTACGTAAATTTTCTCTTCTGTGATCGACTGTTGAAGATGAAGCAAAGCAGTAATTCTCCCTCCCTCTTTGAGCCTACAGCAGAGTGCCAGGAACGAACTGGATCCATTCTGTTCAGATTTATTACAGGGCAATCAATGGAAGTCAGAAATTAGGAGAAACTGTTTTTTTTAGCCAGGAGGTAGTTATAATGTGGAAGAGGGGATTGAGGTAATTAATAAAATTGTAATTAAATAAAGGTTCAATAAGTAAATGATACTTTTTCTCAACTACGATCACTGCAATCCGCAGTCTATAATTTCATTTTGGGAGCTGTGCCTTTGAACTGTCTGGACAATCTGGCATTTTTGTGGTATCCTGAACGTTTCGGTGACTGGACCCTCGAGAAATCAGGTATGGCTGCAGCCATTGCTAGAGCCGACTTCAGGTTGGATTGCAACTTTGGGCCCGGTTGAAGTGGTGGAACCGTGCCGAGAGCAGAAAATGAAGCAGTGTTTAGCTGATTTAAATACCGAGTCGGATTAGAAAGATTAAAGTGTCAAGATCTAGGGCGGAGGGTGAACCAGCGTTCAACTCAATACTCCATGTTTTACTAGTTCCGTGGCTATGGAGCCACCTTCAGGGACTCAACAGTTCATATTCTGTGTATTATTTGTTTACGTTTTTATTGTTTGCACAATTTGTTCTTTTTCCTCACACATTTAGTGTTCAGTGTCTTTCATGTGTAAGGTTTTCCATGGATTATGTTGTGTTTCTTTGTTTTGTGGCTGCCTGAAATAAATGAATCTCACGGTTATTGTTTGCTTATGCTTGAAGCTATCAGAAAATGACACCTAATTATAGGTTACTACCTGTATATTATATGTTAGAAATAAAACTTTGAGAGGAATTGATTAGGAAGTTCAAGGTAACGGAACCCTTAGGGGATCATAATATGGTAGAATTCACCCTGCAATTTGAGAGGGAGAAGCTAAAGTCAGATGTATTAGTATTACAGTGGAGTGAACGGAATTATAGAGGCATGAGAGAGGAGCTGGCCAAAATTGATTGGAAAAGAACACTGGCAGGGATGATGGCAGAGCAGTAATGGCTGAAATTTCTGGAAGCAATTCGGAAGGTGCAGGATATATACATCCCAAAGAGGAAGACGTTTTCTAAAGACAAGATGACATAACTGTAGCTAACAAAAGAATTTGAAGCCAACACAAAAGCCAAAGAGAGGGCTCTGGGCCTATGCTCACTGGAATTCAGAAGAATGAGGGGTGACCTTAATGAAATCTTTTGAATTTTGAAAGGCCTTGAAAGTGTGGATGTGGAGAAGATGTTTCTGATGGATGGTGTCTAAGACCAAAGGACACAGCCTCAAAATAGAAAGGCATCCTTTCAGAACCAAGATGAGAAGAAATTTCTTTAGCCGAAGAGTGGTAAATCTGTGGAATATGTTGCTACAGGCAGCTGTGGAGGCCATGTCATTGGGTATATATAAGCCAGACACTGATAGATTCTTGCTTAGTCAGGACTTGAAGGGAACGGGGAGAAGACAGGAAACTGGGACTGAGATGGATGATGGATCAGCTGTGATGAAATGGAGGAGCAGACTCAATGGGTCAAAGGGCCGAATTCTGCTCCTATATCTTACAGTCCTATATTTGTGATGATTTTTTGTGCTTTTTGTTATTCATGACACTCAATGAATATAAGACATACATTTCAGCAATCAGCAGAGAACACAGCTTCACATCATTGTTGCTGGTATGAGCATGTCAAAGCCTTGAAGTACTCTCACATGGCAGCCAATCAAGTCCAGAGAGCTGCTATGGAAAGAAAGGAAATGCAGAGGAAGGTGCCCAAGTACGTCATTGCCTTTATCCACCATCCTCCAGATTTCTAATCACAGCTATGCAAACATTCCTTTGTCCCACAAAAGCAGGCAAGTTCTGATGAAGAGTTTCGGTCTGAAACGCCGGTTGCTTACTCTTTTCAATAGATGCTGCCTGACCTGCTGAGCTCCTCCAGCATTTTGTGTGGGTTGCTCGGATTTCCAGCATCTGCAGATTTTCTCTTGCTTGTGATTCCCTTTCCCCAAATGGATTCAAGCCACTGTGAGACTCAAGTTGATAAAGCAGGCAGAGACCAGAGAGAGCTCACAGACACTCAGTCACAGAGCATATCTTGCTAGAAAACAGATCAGTGATCAGACAGGCAGGCACAGTTGTGAACTAAAAGGTTGATGTTCCAACCAAAACAATTCAATTGATATTTTTCCGATTTTTGCAAACACTGCAGAAGAAGGCCAGTCATCAAGCTTATGCTGGCTACAGAAGCATTCCTGTCAATCCTCTCACAGCCCACATCCCACTTACTGTACTTCTGGTAACCTAATCTCTCTATCTCTCTCTCTCTCTGTCTCTCTCCCTCTCTCTCTATCTCTCTCTCTCCCTCCCTCCCTCTCTATATCTCTATATATCAATCTCTCTATCTCTATCTCTGTCTCTGTCTCTATCTCTTATCTTTATCTCTCTATCTCTATTTCTACCTCTCTATTCTATCTCTATCTCTACCTCTCTCTCTATCTCTGTCTCTAACTCTATCTCTATCTCTGTCTCTATCTCTATCTCTTATCTCTATTTCTCTATCTCTATTTCTATCTCTCTATTCTATCTCTATCTCTCTCTCTCTCTCTATCTTTGTCTCTAACTCTATCTCTATCTCACTCTCTATCTCTCTATCTCTATCTCTGTCTCCAGTGCACATGACCTCCTTTCTGGTTAATTTGCCACCTCAGTAACACCATAGACAATTTTCAGGAGCTAATTAACTGAGAAGCATGTTGCTGAAATGTGGGAGGAAACAGGTGTACCTGGGTGAGTACGTGAGATCATAGGCAGAATGTGCAAACTCCACACAAATGGCACCTGAGGTCTGGATTAAACCAATGCCCTTGAAGCTGTGTGACAGCATCCCTATCTGTTGCATTACTGTGTCAAACATGACTGATGAACTGCATGGGATTATAAGATCTTACTAAGCAAGAAGATATCAAACTCCTGTTTTAATATACTCAATGACTTGACCTCCACAGCCACCTGTGGCAATGAATTCCATGGATTTACTACCCTGGGCTAAAGAAAATCATCTTATGACCATATAACCATATACGAATTACAGCACGGAAACAGGCCATCTCGGCCCTTCTAGTCCGTGCCGAACTCTTACTCTCACCTAGTCCCACCGACCTGCACTCAGCCCATAACCCTCCATTCCTTACCTGTCCATATAGCTGTCCAATTTAACTTTAAACAACAGTAAGGAAGTTCTCCCTCAAGTTATCCCTGAACTTTTGCCCTATAACTCTAAACTCATGTCCTCTTGTTTGAATCCCCCCCCCCACTCTCAATGGAAAAAGCCTATCCACGTCAACTCTATCTATCCCCCTCATAACTTTAAATACTTCTATCAAGTCCCCCCTCAGCCTTCTACGTTCCAAAGAATAAAGACCCAACTTATTCAATCTCTCTCTGTAGCTTAGGTGATGAAACCTAGGTAACATTCTAGTAAATCTTCTCTGTACTCTCTCTATTTTGTTACATCTTTCCTATAATTCGGTGACCAAAACTGTACACAATACTTCAAATTTTGTCTCACCAATGCCTTGTACAATTTCAATGTTACATCCCAACTCCTATACTGAATGATCTGATTTATAAAGGCCAACATACCAAAAGCTTTCTTCACCACCCTATCCACATGAGATTCCACCTTCAGGGAACTATGCACCATTATTCCTAGATCCCTCTGTTCCACTGCATTCTTCAATACCCTACCATTTACCATGTAGTCCTATTTTGATTAGTCCTACCAAAATGTAGTGCCTCACATTTATCAGCATTAAACTCCATCTGCCATCTTTCAGCCCACTCTTCTAACTGGCGTAAATCTCTCTGCAAGCTTTGAAAATCTACTTCATTATCCACAACTCCACCTATCTTAGTATCATCTGCATACTTACTCATCCAAATTAGCACACCATCATCTAGATCATTAATGTATATGATAAATAACATTGGACCCAGTACAGATCCCTGAGGCACACCACTGGTCACCAGCCTCCAATCTGACAAACAGTTATCCACCACCACTCCCTGGTGTCGCCTATCCAGCCACTGCTGAATCCATTTTACTACTTCAATATTAATACCTAACGATTGAACCTTCCTAACCAACCTTCCATGTGGGACCTTGTCAAAGGCCTTACTGAAGACCATATAGACAACATCCACTGCTTTACCCTCATCAACATTCAAAAAATTCAATAAGATTTGTCAAACATGACCTTCCCCGCACAATTCCATGTTGACTGTTCCTAATCAGACTCCGTCTATCCCAATAATTATATATACCATCTCTAAGAATACCTTCCATCAATTTACCCACCACTGACGTCAAACTCACCGGCTGATAATTGCTAGGCTTACTCTTAGGCCCCTTTTTAAACAATGGAACAACATGAGCAATACGCCAATCCTCTGGCACCATCCCCATTTCTAATGACATTTGAAATATTTCTGTCAGAGCCCCTGCTATTTCCACACTAATTTCCATCAAGGTCCTAGGGAATATCCTGTCAGGACCCAGAGACTTATCCACTTTTATATTCCTTAGAAACTCCAGTACTGCCTCTTCATTAATCATCATCTTCATCTCTGTTCTAAATGGGTATCCTTCTATTCTGAGACTGTGCCTATTACTTGAAACATCCATGTTCACTCTACCTAGGCCTTTCAATATTCAGTATCTTCCCCTTCATTCTCCTAAACTCCAGCAAGTACAGACCCAGCGTCCTCAAATGCTCCTCATATATTAACCCCTTCATTCCTGTGATAATTTTCGTAAACCTCCACTGGACCTTCTCCAATATCAGCACATTCTTTCTTAGACGAAACCCCGTTTTACTGGTCATCTCTGGAAATGTGGCTTGTTAGCCCCTTGCTAACAGCCACTGGATTCCGCTGCAAGACACCCACCTTTCTCTGGCTTCATATGTCTCGGGTGTACAGTATATGACCTTTGACCCACCAAATCCATGAGATTGGGATGTCTTGCACATCCAAACCCCGGTTTGCATGAATGCTGTGTAACTTACTGCTCAGCAATAACCTGTCGGCATGAAATGACAGATAGCACACTGCATACAATTAAAAGGAAGTATATTTGTGAATGGTAACTTATCCAAAGAGTTAGTAAAGAAAAGAGAAAAAAACAGAAGTGCCCATTATAATTAAACAGTCAAATATGCACAGTTGGAACTCAAATCTTCCAAAAGCCATATTCACCAGTCTTTGGTAGACCTCCATGCCTTGGCTCCATCGAATCACGTTTTCCCACTGGATTGAATCCTACAACTGGTTCTCTCCAGCGTCTTCTCTCTTCATCCCCCGCCAACCAAAGACAATTACCCACCACTGCTCCCCAGCCTTCTCTAGAACCTTCTCCCCATTCCATTGTCCAGAATGGATGGTCCACCTTCCTGAGCATCCTTATACCTAACAGTAACCTAAACTCTGCTCTACAGAAAGAGTATTATGTGAAATACCCTACAACACTAGCAGTAAAACTTATACCACGGTGCTACATGGATATATAGCCCTAAACTGCTCAAAATACTCCAAACAACAGGAATTCTGCAGATGCTGGAAATTCAAGCAACGCACATCAAAGTTGCTGGTGAAGGCAGCAGGCCAGGCAGCATCTCTAGGAAGAGGTACAGTTGACGTTTCAGGCCGAGACCCTGACGAAGGGTCTCAGCCTGAAACGTCAACTGTACCTCTTCCTAGAGATGCTGCCTGGCCTGCTGCGTTCACCAAAATACTCCAGATGTGGTCTGACCAATGCGTTATAAAGTCTTAGCATTACATCCTTGCTTTTATACCCTAGTTCTAATTTATTGCTTAACAAGTGGGGTTTTCTCCCTGTTAATCAATGAACGAAAACTCAGTTTGCATGTTGCACTTCCTGGCACAAAGATCCAGTGTTAATAATAATGTGAAGTGAGGGAACGATGATAAGAAGAAGACAACTATGGTATGGCAAATCATGCCCATGTGTGCCCAACTAAAAGAATTTGCAATCGACAGGTCTTAAATTGGAAATTAGCTCAGCCAAATAGGCCAGGGATGGAGTGTAGACTGCTACTAGGATGATGGCAGAAAAATACCTTGGTAGATATTATGGATGACATTTATTTGCTAGATGCTCCAGTTTGGGTGAGTAGGATTGAGATAGAACCATCAGTAGGAGCACCATCATGAGCTAATCATAAAGTATATTCTAGCTCTTCTACCTTTAAAAGACGGAGATATCCTCTTCTTGTGGAAAATGGCGAAGCCATTACTATTCTGCATCCAAAATGGTGGCAGTAAGCCAGGTTTCCATGAAGCAAAGTACAGAATAGTCCCTGATGTCCTTCCGGTACCACAATCTTGCTCTGAGGTCTTCAATTTTATTTTCCAATTTTATAAATCAGTTGCATTGTAATGAATATAATATCCCATTCATTTACTTCTATTGGTTCCATTAATTCACTCACTTTGTTTACAAAAGCTTATAACTTTCCACTACCTATCCCCTCGGGGATTAAAGTAGGGTCAAAGAAGAGTGGATGGAATTAAGCAAGATGGCTAACAAAATGACAAAAAATTGAAGGATTCAAAGCTTTATCAACTGGATGGTTTGTGAAATAATTATTAAAATATATTAATGAAAAGAATGAACTGATGGTGGCGAGTAGGAGGAAGGTAAGAGATTGAATGTCATTAAAACCAAGGTACAAGAAAATCAAGCTGAAAGGGTGAGAGAAAAGGATCAAATTAACACAGTAGTGGTGAATAGATCAATGAAAATTCGGGAAATAACAAAAGCGATCAATGAATCAAGAAAGTTTTTTCAAAATAATTTATTGGGATGACTTTCGGTAATCATCTGAGTTCCTCAGGGGTAGCACAATGCGAAAGTTCATGCTGTCCTTGTGAGTATGTTGGCTTCTGATGAAGTTCCTAAGACTTCCCACATCTCAGTGGTGTACAGGTTGGTGAGTCAGTTGCCTAGTTGGAGTGCCAGTGAGTAATAATCTCAATGGGGAGGTGATGGAGGAATGTGGTGAGAATGGAGTGCAGGGAGAACTAATGGGGAATGGGATTGCCCTATGGACTCATTGGGACAAATGGCCTCTTTCTATGTATTATTGAAACAGGAAACACAGAACAACAGTAACATAAAACGTCTGATGGAAGAATGATTAAAAATGTGTTCAGTTTACTGCCAAATATTGTTCTTGTTCACCACAAAGTAAAGCAAACTCAACCTTAATGGAACTTCTCTCTCAGGATCTTAGCATCTTAGCATATTGGCATCTTAGTTAACTGTGTTTTGCCAATACTTTTACCAATGCCATACAATTGTGTTGGCATCTTGTCACTTCATAAACAAACTTTTGTTATTGTTCATTACTTAATAGTTTTTTGTATTGTTCAATACTTTACTTTCATATGCATTTCAACCAAAAGAGCTTAAATAATTTAGGCACAACACATAATTTTTGCACATAGAGTTCTCAAAAAAAACTTCAAGTACACAGTAAAAAAAATTAAATGAACTCCACTGCCCAAGTTAAAAGAAGACTTTAAGTAATTATCCTGAATTCAGACATTCATTTATTAGGAACATTGTAATTATATATAATAGCATTTACAAAAGTTCACAAGAAGGTTTTTTTCCTTCTGTTTAATATAGAGTGTTTATTAGAAAAATTATAATTACAAAATGGACCATTCTATTGATAAATTTGTTCTTTTATGAAAGGACTTGCTTTAATCAGTGTGCCTGAAAAATATTTGCCAGAAAATATAGCCTGATATTGAATTTTGTTTCTTGGAGGCAAGCATATTTACAACCCTTTCATTATATTCTAGCCTCTGCCATTTCAGTCTGTATACCACAAATCGTTGCTTTACATCCTTCATCAGAAACCTGAGCCTGAAGATGGAAGGTGACATTCTAATACCGCATTGAGCAGGTATCACACATATTGGAGGTGTTGGCTTTCAGGTGACACATTAAACTCCGGTGGAACTAAAGATCTTGTGGCATCCTCTGGAAGAGCATGTGATATATTCAGTATTGTTGGCCAATATTTACCCTAAATTATCATTATGAAGACTGGAGTAAGGTGAACTGTGGTGATCACGGCCTGTGCGTCTGAAGGGAACTGTAAGCATTCAACCAACCCACACTTGGGATGAAATGAATGACTAATGTCAATATATTTTGCCAAATTTATATTTACTGTACCTTAGCGACAATTGCTATTGGGTTACTAAAAGAAGACTGTTCTTTCTTCAATACTGTTAGTCTAACCTCAATTGAGTTATAAAACTGCGAGGTGATGAATTTTGAGGCATGAAACACTAACAGTTATATATAGTAAGTGGTGGTGAATTGAGGAGCGCTGATAAATAAGGCTTTACGGGCCAAGTTTATGGCTATCTGACACAGATGAATAGGATCGTAAAGATGTCATTCCATATGCTTCTCTTCATTAGGCTGAGGCACTGAGTACAAGAGTTGGGATGTCTTGTTGCAGATCTACAGAACATTAGTCACACTTGGAGCTTTGAGTATGGTTCTGGTGGTCATATCACAGGAAGGATACAGTGGCGTTGGAAAGAGAGCAAAAGAGATATTGTCTACAGTGGAAGGCTGTAGCTATTTGATGAGATTGGGCAACTTGTTCTCCCTGGACCAAAGGTGGCTGAGGCGTGAGTGTACTGAGGTTTATAAAATAAAGGGGGGTAGAGAGGGTAGACAGGCCTAATCTTTTTCCTAGGATGCGTAGACTAAAACTAGAGGGAATAGGTTTAAGGCAAGAAGGAGGATATTTAAAGGAGTTGTGAGAAGTTTTTGAGACAGAGATTGGGGGATACATGGAATATGCTTCCAGAAGAGGTAGTGCAGGCAGATACAATTACAATATTTAAAAGGCTTTTGAACAGGTACTTGCATAGGAAAAGAGCAGCAATATATGGGACTAATGTGAACATATGGGATTTGTGTAGATAGGTAACACAGACAGCATTTCTGTGCTCTATAACTCTATGACCCATCTGGTTTATCCATACCCAGCTGATTGTTGTAAATAAGAAATAAAAAAGAAGCACCAAAAGCCTTCCCCTGTCCCAACCCTCTTATTCTGGCTTCTTCCTTTCCAGTTCTGATGAAGGGTCTTGACCTGAAATGTTAACTTTTTATTCCTTTCCATAGATGCTGCCTGATCTGCTGAGTTCCTCCAGCATTTTGTGTGTGTTGCTCTGGATTTCCAGCTTCTGCAGGATTTCTTGTGCTTATGATTTACTGCTCCACTGTGAAGTCTCTTTGAGGTATATCTGCCCTGTAGAAGTTTAAATCTTCTCTTGGACAGGAATTCAGTGAGACCCTCTCTCAATGCTCCCCCTCTGTAATCTCTGCTGTTGTCTGACTCTTTGACTAGCTTGTACTCCTTCCCCTCTCCCACTTTCTTATTGTGGCTTCTTCCTCTCCCACCACCCTCCTTTCCAGTCCTGATGAAGGGTCTCAGCCTGAAACGTCAACTCTTTACTCCTTTTCCTGGATGCTGCCTGACCTGCTGAGTTCCTCCAGCATTTTGTGTGTTCCTCTGGATTTCCACCATCTGCAGAATCCCTTGTGCACTGAAAACGACGCTGGAACTATTGCAACATAATAAGCAAAGTCCCAGCTCCTGCCTATAACTTAAATTTTATTGTTATTACTACACTTAGACTTGTTGAAGGTTATTGCCTTGATAAAGTTGTTATCAATTATGGGAGAAAACGTAAGCGTATAGAAGGTTAGTTTATGCTTTTTGCTTTCATAGTTCATTTCCTTTGCTTTGAATAAATTTTCCTCTTCAATGGAGAAATCAAGTAGAAAAATGTGATGTATAAATGGCACACACCAGCTCAACCTTGCTGAGATCTCAACTACAGCATATACTTTCAACTTGTATGCACTTTCTCATGGCTGCAGCATCCACTTATCACCAACTGAGATGATTCCCATATTAGCACATATCAGCAGGTATAATTTCGAGGCTCACTGACATATGTTGAGCTGATTGAGTCTATGGGCTATGCCTTGTAAGCAGGGTCAGCTCAAGCATTCCAAAACCAGGGAAAGGTAGAGGTGAATCAAGGCAGCGCATGCAAATGATCAGGCACCATGGTTTCCTGAACCGTAGCCAATGAAGTAGAGGGGACTTTACTCCAAAGGATTGGGATCTTCAACTATATTGTGAAGTATCAGTATGGGCTGACCAGCAGCAGGAACGAGGCCAGATACTGAGTAGCATGAGTCATTATTATCATACACGCTTGCTATGAAGTTTTGAGTGAATCTGCACCCAGCCTCTATAATGAACCCACCCTGTGCCAGTTTAGGACACTGTCTTTTTCTCATCAATCACCCCAATGCCTTATTCTCAGTCTCTCAGAGTTACAATCAACCACAATTCAATCATTAATCACTTAGACTAACTCTGCGCACCATTTTTAAGTCATTAATTATTCTTTTTTCTAATCACTCATGGATTATTATGCTTTATTTCTTCTTTTTGTTTTTTATTTTCTTTAATCTTGCCTGCTGAAAGGTGTATTAAGTTCCCCCTCTTAAATGATTTTAAAAGATATGCTTTCTTTTGGGGGTAGCTTCTTGAGGTGAAGATGACACTTCCAGAATGAAGCTAGAGAACAAAGTCCAGAGTTGGTGCCGAAGCGGCAATATACATCTTGTGAAATATGGAGGTGAAGCTATTGTGTCATATTACAGTCTAGAAGCTTCATAGTCATATATGGGCTCTATATCAAACAGTTTACTGGAAATTGGTCATAAAGGAAAACCAGTGTCTTATTGCTCAGTCCACAACGGTGTAGCCGGGACCTCTTTGTGTCTGACATACTATTGCACACAGGTACTGTATCTGAATATGTGAATCATCCATTGGTGTGCAGGATAAACCATGGACTATGTACATGCGATTCAAATCTTTGGCAAATTTTACAGCAGCATACCTTCATCATTCTTAGGAAGCCTGCTGCATTATTATTTAAAGTATCAATTCAGAGAATTCTATACCGTGAATCCATCGCACCTAAACTTTCCTTAACAGAAGTACCTCATGCCATGGCTTTTTGAAAGCCCCCAACTCCAAACTCAGTCACCAGCACCAACTCCACTCTGATCATGGACCAGATAGCCATCTCTACTTTGAACCCTCATGTCATGAATGCAGTTAAACTATGTACCCTCACTCATCTCAATCTCCAAAGCGACCCTTGAACCCTCCAGCCTTAGTTTTGAACTTGCTTTCCCTCTGCCTAATTTCTAGCTATGTCTTCACCCTCCCTTCCTTTTTTTTTAGCTTGGCCCTCCCCAAATACCCTCCCCATTGCTCGGCTGACCATGGCACCAAGCCCCTATTGTTAGGTGGACCCGCTACAAGCCTCCATCCAATCCTCATCCTTACCACTGCTGGCCCCTCCAATAATTTTTATCCTCCTGCTTGATTGCTCTATTCCACCCCTCACATCAGTCCATCATTTAAATTTTTCCTGATTGCTGAGACAAGCCCCTCCTCATCACGTTAGCCCTCCATTCATCACCCAGTTGCTGTTTACCTCCACTCATATGACAAAATCAAATCCACCACCCTCAACTGGTGTCTTGACTCACTCCTCTGAACACCACTAGCACACCAAACAATCTTATTTCCCTTTGTACTCTGCAAAATGGAAAAGCGTATGAGAACCTATTCTGTTGAATTCTTGTGTATAAAATTTTGCACTGGGTGAATGTTATTACATGAACCAAGTCACCAGAGAGAGAGATTGAAGCTAGTGGATATAGAAGTGTTTTATTCAACAAAAATGAGCAGCAGGCATCATATTGAGACCCCTTTGGAGGAAGAGACCTGCTTGACTCAACATTACATGACATTTTATATGCTAAAGATCAAAGGATAATTCTATAGTTACAATGTGTCTACAATGCTTCCTTTGAATTACATATAATTTTCACACCTACTTCTTTGCACCCACACTCCAGACACCCAAAATAAATGTTAATCAACATTGTCTGTATTTCAATTAACTGATGTCCACAGCTACAGGAATCTATTGTCCAGGGCTGCATTTTAAATTTAATCCACAATCCACATTCGGGTCTAAAGATTGGTTACAGAGGTTAGTTACTGAAGTTAATGTTTGCTGTATACCCTAATTCCAGAATACACTGTAACTGTGAGTTTGAACAAGATATTTGGTGGCTCTTTGCACATTGACATTTGACAGTTCTGATACAGACTATTTCCAGGCTTACAAAGTATAAGAACATCAGAGTAGACAAATTTCCTTTCACAGCAGCAGCGAGTCCCAGAATGCTCTGCAACTCAGAAAACACATTAGATGTATAGTTACTGCTGTAATGCAGTAAAAAATCACAGCACACAATATGATCAAAGTATTAGTAATGAGATAGTGATACTATACTTTTGCCTTTCCTGCTATTGTTTGAAAGATAATTATAGACCAGTACAAGGGACAGAGTTGCCTGCTGTCCTTGAAAGGTTCTATGCAATCTTTCAAAACTTCTTGAAGGTCATTATACACCAGTCATTGAAAGTGGGCATGCAGGTACAGCAGGCGGTGAAAAAGGCGAATGGTATGCTGGCATTTATAGTGAGAGGATTTGAGTACAGGAGCAGGGAGGTACTACTGCAGTTGTACAAGGCCTTGGTGAGACTGCACCTGGAGCATTGTGTGCAGTTTTGGTCCCCTAATCTGAGGAAAGACATCCTTGCCATAGAGGGAGTACAGAGAAGGTTCACCAGATTGATTCCTGGGATGGCAGGACTTTCATATGAAGAAAGAATGGATGAACTGGGCTTGTACTCGTTGGAATTTAGAAGATTGAGGGGGGATCTGATTGAAACCTATAAGATACTAAAGGGATTGGACAGGCTAGATGCAGGAAGATTGTTCCCGATATTGGGGAAGTCCAGAACGAGGGGTCACAGTTTGAGGATAGAAGGGAAGCCTTTTAGGACCGAGATTAGGAAAAACTTCTTCACTCAGAGAGTGGTGAATCTGTGGAATTCTCTGCCACAGGAAACAGTTGAGGCCAGTTCATTGGCTATATTTAAGAGGGAGTTAGATATGGCCCTTGTGGCTACGGGGGTCAGGGGGTATGGAGGGAAGGCTGGGGCGGGGTTCTGAGTTGGATAATCAGCCATGATCATAATAAATGGCGGTGCAGGCTCGAAGGGCCGAATGGCCTACTCCTGCACCTATTTTCTATGTCTATGATCAGTAAGCTTTCTATTTTGTCCAAACTAATATTTATCTCTCATCAGAAGTGCAGTGTTTTTGCATGACTGTAATAAAGTGCCATAGGAGATTCATTCTCTGGAGTCGGGATGAACCTATGTTTACTGATGAAGAGAACAACACTCACACTGGAGATGTACTTGATTGGGCTTATCTTGATCATGAGCTAGTGGAGAGTGGGGAATTTGGTGATTGTACCAACATTGAAGATCAGCGGCTAGGTAATTATGATATCTTGTTTTGTTGCTAATCATTTTCCTGTGCCTGTTAAGTTTGAGTAACTGCTAAATTGTTTATGTTTGATTTTAATGTCTGACCATGCTTTAGTTTCATTGTGAGCAATGATCCCATCACCAGTCTGATGAGAACTGCCTGCTTGGACACCCCTGTGCTCAATCGTTGCAGAATCTACTTGATTCTTGAAATGAAATTGACTGGATTTTACCATCTTTAGTAATCTACTAGTGCATTGCCTCCCTAAAGGAGATGAAAACTAACTCTTGTGGTTCATTCTTTTGTTTTTTGGTTGCTTCAGTATAATTAATTGAAGCAGGAGCCAATTTCATAATTAAACATAAAGATGAACTATCAATGTGAAAAATTCCCGTGGAGAAAATGGTAGTGTAGATTAAATGGATTCCATCCTGTTAGGTTTTTTCATTTTATTGTCAAGTGGCTCCTGATTGATTATCTTCCCTTAGCATTAAAACTGAGTTAATCAACTTCATCCATTTTGCAGTGGAAAAGGGAGATCACTTGTAAACAGTCTGTACCTGGAGCATGAAGTGTGACAAGTTAGATAACATAATTTTAACCAGCTGGTACATCTGTCAAAAAAAAGACACCATTTGGTTACCAGTAAGCATAGACCACGTCTTCACTGGTTTGGTTAAGATCAAGTCACTGATGGGTAAAGCATGTGCAATGTAGCCTTGACCTTTACAGTGAAAAGTAATGCTGAAAGCCCTGAAGTAATAGAAAGTTTACTTCCCTATAGTCATATGGAGCAGAATATAAGATGTAGAAGGATTTTACTGCCCATCAGGGATCACTCTGTCAGAGATCTCACTCCCAGCTGTCATTCTGAGATCAACCCAAGAACTATTGGCAATGAACTGCCAAGCTCATCTGCTACAGTTGGAATCCATCATTTGAGGCTCTTTATTGGCCTTGTCACTAGCTCGTAATCTGCTTCAGCACTAAAATGATAATATGCAAACCATGAGAGCTTAACCTCAAATAGAAATGCATTGACATTGATTATAAAAAACCTGGGGCCTAATGAGAGAAGTTTTGACTGAAGTTATTCCATTAAACTATACTTCTTCCATCTGTGAGTTTATGAATTAAATTTGTTTTGTAACTATAAAAATGCATAAGGGCTTAGATTCCGAGTTTCAAAATGATAAATGATAGTTCTTTAAATTTTCATGGAACAGCAGTTCAATAAACTCACTCACACAAGAAAAATGACCAGAAATATTTAAAAAGACTGATTGTTCTAATGATTATGCCCTCCTAATAAAGGTATCAATAAAAACTGGAAACTGCAGATGCTAGAAAGCTAGTCGAATAGCAGAACCAGTCTGGCTGCTTTTGTGAAGGGCCTAGTTGAAGAACATCTTGGGCTGTATTGCTCCTGTTCAACGTGTGAGCAGCTTGCTGCTGGTTTCCAGAATTTCACATTTTTAAGATATTGATAATTTTCCCATTCAATGAAAAATTATTACTTCAGTCTTTTTGTCACTACTTTTCATTAGTTAACCCAAACAATTATTTATTTATATTTTTATTTATTGAAATACAGTGTGAGGTGTGCCTTCCAGCCCTTCGAGCTATGCTGCCCAGCAACTCCCAAATTAACCCCATCATGACACAATTTACAAGGACCAACTAACCTACCAACTGGCAGGTCTATGGACTGTGAGAGGACACCAGGGTAGTCAAGGGGAGAACGTACAAACTCCTTACAGGCAGTGTCGGGAATTGAACCTGAGTCACCTGTACTGCACAGTGTCACAGTGTTGTACTAATTGTTAAATTGAAGTAAAGGTCAGACGTGCTATCTTATTCAGAAATTACAAGTAGGAGAGTGACAAACAATATCAATAAAAAAATGAAAAAATAAATGTAATATTCTGCATGAGAACATAAGAACTTAAGAACTAGGAGCAAGAGTAGGTCATTGAGTCTGCTCTGCCATTCAGTAAGATCCTGGCTGATGTGGCATGTACTCTGTTCCATCTACTGGTCTTTTCCCCATAACCCTTAATTCTCTTACTATGCAAAAGTCTATTGAACTGTGTCTTAAATTTGTATATTTAATGAGGTAGCCTCTACTGCTTCCCTGGATAGTGAATTCCAGAGATTCACTACTCTCTGGAAAAATTACTTTCTTCTCAGCTCCATCCTAAATCTATTCTCCTAAATCTTGAGTCTATGCCCCCCAGTTCTAATCTCACTTACTAGTGGAATCAACTTTATTGCCTCTATTGTATATATCCCTTTCATGAGTTTATATTCTTCTATAAGATCCCATCTCATTCTTCTGAATTTGGGGAAATATAGTCCCAGTCAATTTAATCTCTCCTCATAGGCTAACTCACCCATCTCTGGAATCAACCTGGTGAACCTCCTCTGCACTGCCTCCAAAGCCAGTATATCTTTACTCAGGTAAGGAGACCAGAACTGTATGTAGTACTGCAGATGTGGCCTCATTAGTACCATGTATAGTTGCTGCATAATCTCCTTGTTCTTAAATTCAATTCCTCTTGCAATGAAAGACAACATTCCATTTCGCTTCTTGATAACCTGTTGCATCTGCAAACCAATAGTTTGTGATTCATGCACTCCCACACCTCTCTGCACAACAACATGCTGCAATATTTCTCTACTTCTCTATCCGATCTTCTATTTTTCTTTCTAAAGTGGATGACTTTGCATTTACTGATGTTATACTCCAGCTGTCAGAACTTTGCCCACTCAATTAACCTATCAATATCTTTCTCATCAGCAAACTTGGACATGTTACATTAAATAGGTTACACTCGCCCCGAAATACAGTGATATACTTGGGGTTCCAACTAAAATTACGTGATCCGTGTACTGAGTTTGCAATATGGAGACTCAAGAATAATCAAACACTCTTTTGAGTTAACTAGAATATTTGCCTGCACATTTGGTCTTATTCTTATTTACTAGCTACTACTTGCTTTAGTGGAATAAGATTTCAAGTGTTCATTGCTCACTGTTCATTGTAAAAACCAGCATGAAAACTCCTAAACAGAGTGAACAAGGTACAAAAGGAGCAAGGTACCCAGTCTCTTGATGAGTTAATTTGATTGTGAAGCATGCCTTCACATTACATTTGAACATAATTTTAGTCGCAGTTTCATACGAACAAAAAGAAAATATGTATTACTCTCCTTCTGAGGTCAAACAGAAGCTCCTTCATCTCCATGGAGAGTAAAGGTTAAAAGAGCAAAGCATTTTCTAGCAGTACAGTCCAGAATGTATGACTGCCTCCAGGGCCAACAGAAAATGGTTTGTTGTGAATCCCTCTCTTGTGAATTATGGAAGTTTGCAGTAAATAAAAATGTTTACTTATGTAATAACATTTCTCTCCATGTCAAAACTTTGAAGCCATTTCTATGAGATAGGGAAAAAGAACAACGCTCAGTGGCCACTTCATCAGGTATGCCCTGTACCTAAATAAAGTGGCCACTGCGTGTACTTTTGTGGTCTTCTGTTGTTGTAGCCCATCCACTTCAAGGTTTGATGTGTTGTGCATTCAGAGATGCTCTTCCGCACACTGCTGTTGTAACGCATGGTTATTTGAGTTACTGTCACCTTCCAGCCTGGCCATTCTCCTCTGATGTCTCTCATTAACAAGGTGTTTTTACCCACAGAACTGCTGCTCACCGGATGCTTTTTTCCTTTTTCACACCATTCTCTGTAAACTCTAGAGACTGTTGTGCCTGAAAATCCCAGGAAATCAGCAGTTTCTGAGATACTCAAACCACCCTGTCTGGCACTAACAATCACTCCATGGTCAAAGTCACTTGGACCACATTTCTTCCCCATTTAAGACATTCGGTCTGAGCAGCAACTGAGTCTCTTGATCATGTCTGCTTGCTTTTATGCATTGACTTGCTACCATGTGATTGGCTGATTAGATACTTGCATTAACGAGTATGTTCCTAATAAAGTGTCCACTGAATATATATTAGCGATTTATTTGCTCAATTTTAGGACTGTCTGGTAGTGAATGAAAATCTATACATAAAAGTGCTATATCAGTCTTGCAGAGCATGACAATGCCAGAGCTGGAGATTTAAAAAATCTGGGCTGGTGAACCTCATAGCCAACTTCAGGATGGGGCAGTTCACCTGTTCTCTGAGCCACAAGAAGTTCAAACCTACCAAACCAGTTAATTGATCCTCTGACCAGATAGTTCCCCCTGGCAAATAACAAGTTGCACAGGACTCCACTTGTTATAAACTAAGTTATATAACAGAGCTACAATATGATCAGATTGTAATGCACCATGGTCTGTGTATATTTAACTGTTGCAAATGCTGGGAGCAGTGTAGAATTCAGCACAATCCATTGCTGCCCTTAGGGTAAAAAAACAAGGAGTGTAGACTGCTTTTCTTTTGTATAATTGCTTCATCGCATTATCATCCCTGAGGCCTGACATAGTCAATCCGTCAGAAACCCCGAAGCAGGTGGCCGTGGTAGAACTGACAGCTCCTTGGGAAGACAGGATTGAGGAGGCATTTGAACTTAAAGAAGCCAAATACCAGGAGCTGGTAGAACAGCGCTGGAGACCGGGGTGTAGGGCACGATGCGAGCTGTAAAGGTTTTGCTGGCTGCTCACTCTGCAGAACCTACCCTCTCCTTGGCATTACGGGGGCTGCAAAGAAAAGAGCCATCAAGACTGTACACAGAGGCTGCTGAGGCTCCACATGGCTATGGATCAAGAGGTGGGATCTGTGGAGTAATGCTGCTGGGACATAAGACAGGTCTGATCAAGCTTGGCTGAGTCACCTGGGAGATGGTGTCTGATGTTGAAAGACCAACGATCATTGATAATATATCCTAGCACAACCTAGAATGTATCTCAGCAGTAAAGAACTTCTTAGTGCCTGAAACCTGTAGATCCAAAGTGGATTGAAATATTCTGACAATTAAATTGAAAATAATTCAAAGACATTGAACAGAATGACAAATGTGACTGTTGCACAGAACTCCCTGAAATGACAGAGAACTATCTATTCATGTATTCATATTATGGCAGATGTATTTCAAAAGGTCTTCAATATGTACACTGTAATTCAGGGAGGATTCAAACATTTGGTGATTAACAAGGGCACTTAATTTACAACTGGAGATCACTTCTGGTGAAGTAACATGAAAGGGATTAATTTTGGTCAAGAGCACAATTTAAATCTTGGAAGGATAGCTACTGAATAATTGAAAATAGGACTTAAAAAACTACAGACATGGGACATCTGAAAATTTAAAAAAAAACAACCTTTATTTGCAACACATTATAAAAATAAAGGAAATTAACCTCTCCATCCCTGTCACATTATTTCAACCCTGCCAGAGCAATTTCCTTTCTCCTACCCATTCCTTCGCCTGTGTTTGTGTCGCCAAAATTAGCTTGTTCTCCATTTCCTTAGTTCTGATGAAGGGTTCCAGAGTTGAAATGTTACCTGTTTCTCTTTCCATATCTACTGCCTGACCCACTGACAATTTTTCCTGCATTTTATTACTTCATTCTCCCAAGAGTGAGTTTTAGCTCCTTGGTGAAGATGATTTTTTACTATTGGTTTTGTGAAAGTGCAACAGTTACACACATGTGGAAAGATAAGATGATAAAAATGGTCAAGAGGGGGAAGTAGGTTAGTGTCTGTGTCATTAAATACAAAGTTGTAACCAGAAGGTATTCTGAGCTGCTGAGAACTGAATGAACACTGAAACACCATCACGTGTATCCAATTCATATCCTATGCACACCATTACACATACCCATTCTTTCAACTCACTCGTTCCATACACAAGACAAGCCATGAATGAAATAACACAGACTCCATGTTCTCTCTTCTCCCTTCAGTGCAATCTTATTCATCAATATCAGAGGAGGAAATCAAAGATGACCTGTCATAGAAAATTGATCTTATACCCAGTAAGAAACTCAGATACTGAGATATTGGCACTATGTCTATTTTAGAGACCATGAGAGATAATAGATCTGTCTATGAAAAATACAGAGTAGTAGGTCTGGGGATTGGGAGCATGTTAGAACTCAGCCAAGGACTAAGGAATTGTCATACGTGGGGCGCTAGGAGCGGACTCAAATGCAAGTCACAGACACTGAAGTACTAGGAACAGGACTCGGAGTGTCAAGAAAGCAAGGGAAGTGGGGAAGAAAGGACGCTGGATATTGACACAGGCCCTGGACGAGACTAGGATGCAGAGCCTGGGCTAGGACATGGACAAGAAACACAGAACTTGGATAAAGACCTAGGAACTAGGAGCCTGGTCTTGGACTCCGAGCCGGAGACTGGTCAAAGATCTAGAACTCGGGTCTTGACTAGGGCTCGGACCCTGGAAGTAGGCAAGGACGTGACGTGGCTACAGGACTGTACATGGCTTGGGTTCCTCAAGGTTTGGGTTCTTTGAGGCTTGGATTCCTTGAGGCTTGGGTTCCTCAAGGCAGAGACTGGACAAGGACCCAGAACCTGGGTCTTGACTCGGGCTTGGACTTCGGAACTAGGCGAAGACATGATGTGGTCTTGGGAGACAGGGCTAGGCGAGGCTACAGGACAGAATGAGAGACTCAAACACAGAATGCTGAACACGATGAGACAGATCCCAACACGAGGTAGAGGCAAATGGCTGGACCTACCTAGCGAAGGCGAGGGCACAAAGACAGTTCCCAACTCAAGGTAGTGGCAAACGGCTGGACCGACCTAGCGAAGGCGAGGACACGAAAATACAGTTCCAAACAACTAAAGACAGTTCCTTATCTAGACACAGCAAGGCTCCGGACTTGTTCTGGCAGTAGAAATTGACAGCGATACAGGCGAGGACGCAAGTAAGGTTGCAGGTAAGTCTTCAGGCCAGGGCTTCAGGCAGAGGTTGCAGGCAAGGCTTCAGGAGGAAGGTGAAAGGAAGGGAAGGAAACAGTCCAGCAACTGAAGCTGAACCCAAGAGTTGTTCATGTAGCCAGCCAAAGATGTGAATCATGTGCCTCAATTAAGGCACATGCAGGACAAGGGAAAACCAGAAAACCTGGAATAAGGATCAATGAACTGGACCGTGAACCAGAATGTGGATTTCACAGACCGGACCATGACAGGAATTGATGAAGAAAGACAATGTAGAATAGGTGTAGGCTGGTAAGAAACACAAAACCAGACTGTAAGATCTTATATTTGGAACATAAAAAGAAACACTAGAAAGGGCAAATATGGGCCTCATTCAGAAAGAGATAGGATAACTTATAGTGGGAAATAGGAAATGGGAGACAAATCAAACAGGATCTTTGCATCTGATTTCACCAAAACAAAACTTATAAATCTTTTCAGATATATTTTTGAATCAAGGAATAGGCAAGAATGGGGAATTGAATTAGGTCAAAAAATAGCTCTAGATAAATTGCTGGGCTTGAATACTGATAAATCCCAAAGACATATTGATTTATTCTCCAGAATTTTAAAAGAAGTGGTTTTAGAAATGGTTTATGCGCTGGTTTGACTTCTTCTAGGGTTCAATAGATTTTGGAATTTTCTGAACTGGAGGCCATTTCAGGTAATGACTGCACATTATTTAAGAAAGGATTGGAAGAGAAAATTAGGAGCTTTTGGCCTGTTTAGTCTAATGTCAGTGGTAGGGAAACCTCTAAGATTTACTGTCTCATGATAACATTAGATAACTTTATAAGAATAACAGGATTGAGCAGAATAAATGTGGATTTGTGAAAAGTAAACTATGATTGACTAATCTTTGAGGGAGTGACTAATAGAATAGATTAGGGTGAACAAATGGATATGGCATATTTGGGTGATCAGTAGGCTCTTGATATAGTCTCACACATGAAGTTGCTCACAAGATTAGAGCGTATGGAATCAGGGGAATATTCTGACTTGGAGTGAGAAGTGGTTATTAGGCAGAAAGCAAAGATTGGAGACAAACAGAGGCTCCTATTGGCAGGCTATGGCTAATGGTATATTGCAGGGATCAGCGTTTGGGTCCCAGCTACGCACAATCCATACCAATGATTTTTCTGAGAAGAATGAATGTCAAATTCCAGATAAAGACTGAATACCAATCTTATGAGGAGCCAACTAATCTATGGGATTAACTCAATTGTATTATCTTCTTTCAGAGGAAAGGTTTCCATTATATGGTTCAACTGGAGAGAGTTTCCAATTCACTTTCATATCAAATATGTCTTAGACTTTCTGAACTCACCAGTAAATATAGGATGAGAGTAAATGAGACACAAGCTAAATTAAACTCACTGAAATAGCTGAATAATTTATTGTGATTGAAAACTGCTTTCTGACCAGCTGGTTGAAATGGATTTGTTCACAGCACTTATACTGAGAAATAGTCATGAATTAAATTAGATTCCTCACTTGTGTCAGGCCACACTACTAAAGAATTAAAGAACTATAGAATGGTTAGAGCACAAAATGGCACCATTTTGCACATTATGGTTCTCTACCAGAGGAATTCAAACTTTTCCCATGTGTTAACCTTCGTCTATAGCCCTGCAGAATTTTTATCAACATGTATTTATCCATTTCTCTGATGGTCACATTTGAATCTTCATCCACTGGCAGTGAACTCTAGATTCTAAGTTTGTTGCACAAAAACTTTTGTCCTCACGTTACTATGGATTTGTCTCCCCTTTAATTTATACCTGTACGCTACAGTCCTTGACTCCTCCGCCCACTCGCTACCTATGTTTGTACTTTGAATAGTCCTCTCATCATCTTATACCCACTCAGTGGCCCCTTTATTGGGTACCTCCTGTCCCTAATAAAGTGGCCTTGATGTGTATGTTTGTGGTCTTCTGTAGCCCATCCACTTCAAGGTTTGATGTGTTGTTACGGGGAAGCAGATCAGTGGGTTAGCAGATTCGGTAAGTGGGACAGAAGGCACAAGTTGTGAGTAAGCATGTTTTTCACTTACAAAACAAAGAGTGAAACACTCAACCCAACGTCTACGTCAAATGAGTACTGACCTAAGCACCCTAAGTTACAAGAATATGACACTAAACGTTCAATGACCATTCAAGCTAAATTAGGTGACAGATACTTAACAAAACTGAGCGCCTGAAGTGGCAGGAGAAAACAGACAAAAAGCATACTCACCATGGAAAGTACTTAAATGTGCTTCCACTTTTGAGTCTGTTTCCATGGCACCCTCGACTACCTGGTCCACGGCAACCTGAGTGGGAGAAAGGCTGCATGGTTACTGCACACTAGATTTCAACCCTACCAGTGCCATGATGTCATCAGCTAAATGGAAGCTAGTGGGAGGGGCTGCAATGCTCCTTATCCGTTCAGTCCCCACCTCCCACAGGGAAGTGGCTTTCAATGAGCAGTAAGAAGACTCTTACTGCAACAGTTGTGCATTCAGAGATGCTCTTCTACACCCCACTCTGGTTACGTGTGGTTATTTAAATTACTGTTACTCTTTCTGTCAGCTTGATCCAGTCTGGCCATTCTTCTCTGACCTCTCTCACTAACAAGACATTTTTGCCCACAGAACTGTTACTTGTGCTGGCTGGTGGCGTAATGGCATCAGTGCTAGACTTTGGAGCGAAGGCTCCTGAGTTCGAATCCAGCTGGCTCCCCTGGCACGCTTTCCATCCCTGTTGGGTTGAGTGTCGAGCTGGCAACTCGACCTTATAAAAAAAGAAATTGCCTGCTACAGCAAAAAGTTGATGGCCTATGCTCTCTCTTGAGTTTAAAAGGCGATTTCCTTTTTTTCCCTGTCACTCACTGGATTTTTTTTTTCATTTTCTGTACCATTCTCTGTAAACTCTGGAGACCTCTGTGCATGGAAATACCAGAAGATCAGCAGTTTCTGAGATTCTCAAACTATCCTGTCTGGCACCAACAATCATTCCATGGTCAAAGTCACTTAGATTGGCACCATGGTAGTTAAGCAGTTAGTACAATGCTATTATAAACAAGAAAATCAACAGATGCTGGAAATCCAAGCACCACACACAAATTGCTGGAGGAGCTCAGCAGGTCAGGCAGCATCAATGGAAAAGAATACATTTTGAGCCGAAACCCTTCGGCAGAGCTGTAGAAAATAAGCTGAAGAGCAGATTTAAAAGGTGGGGGATGGGAGAGAGAAACACAAGATGATAGGTGAAACCTGGAGGAGGAGGGATGAAGTAAAGAGCTGGGAAGCTGATTGGTGAAAGAGACAGAAGGCCAGGGAAGAAAGAAAAGGGGGGAGGATCACTAGAGGGAGGTGATAGTTGGGCAAGGAGATAAGATGAGAGAGGGAAAAGGGGATGGGAAATGGTGATGAAGGGGTGGGGGACATTACCGGAAGTTAGAAAACATTGGCCGTTACAGCGGATGCCAAACCGTAGGTTGGACATGTGTCTGTGCACTATGACCAGCTGTCAAAGGCATCATTGCTAGATCAGCTTTATGACTAGTTTCTAATAAATAAAGGCACGTGTGCTTCTGCCTTTTAACCAATACCCTAGCCATTAAAGATGCCATTAACTTGGTTGAAGACTCCCCCGATATAAATTCACGCACAACCGTAAAGTAATTAGGCATGGAAGAGAGAAAATATGATTCAAAGTACTGTGAGAAATCAAATGTTAAAATGTTGAAAAGGAAAGCTAAGCAGGAAGGTGTGACAAATGGTTACCTTAACAGCGAGGTTTAAGATCAAAAACTTCAGATGGTGAAGTCTATCAAATAGGTTTGCTTAGACATTCAGGAAAATCTGTTTCTGCAAGGTTCTGTTGGAAACTCACATAAATTTTACAACAGGAATTAAACTGCAAAGTCAGCAGATGTTGAAGCAAATTTGCAGGGAACAAAGAATTAGTTAGCACTAAAGAAAGCAATTTCAATCTTAAGCTTAGCCCAAAGATTAATTCTAAAAACAATCAGAAAAAAGAACAATAAATAAATACTTTCACTTGGGCTAAATAAACTTACATTTGCTCTGATCACGCATTTGCTATCTTGTAACTACTTGATTGATTAAAAAAAAAGCATATTTTTCAAGTTCAAGTTCAGCTTTATTGTCATTTAGCCTTATACATGTATGCTGCCGAACGAAAAAATGTTCCTCTGGACCAAGGTGCACAACACGGTCTACGTAACTCAAGCACAACACATAATACTATTACCACAAATAACTTAACAAATAATAAAGTGCATTTACAACACAAGTTAAAAAATAACAGGTATAACACTGCTCGTTCTTCATACGTGATGAGGCCTGGGTGGTGCAGGGAGTTCAGTCGTCTCATGGCCTGAGGGAAGAGCTGTTTACCATCCTAAATGTGCAATTTGCTTATTAATACTGTTGAATCTTTGCATTGTTCAATGCTCAAAATCAAACCATTTCCTAATAACTAATTAGTACCAAGCAATTAGCCTTCTAGAATTGTCACATTGCCTGCAAATTTTTGGACAATGCGGTATTTCATAGCTAACAATTATGCATCTGCCCTTTTGATGATGGCAAACATATTCAACAAATATTCAAGGTTCGAACTTTGATTTGCTTCTCACAGGTGGAAAATGACAATAACTCGACACGTACTACTACAAGCACCCTCTTATTAATCAGAGCACATGCAATCTGCAATGTGGATGCCCAACCACTTCAAGGTGCTCCCAATAATGTTTTCCTCCAGCAGAGTGCAAATTCCACAATTTCTTCAGATCTGGAAGTGGATTAAAGCTAGAGCTAAGAAGTGATGTCCTCGTTATTCTTACCACATGATTCTTCACAGTTCTTCACTGATTTCAATTCGTGTCAACGGCAATAGAGGGTACCATCTGTCTTCATCTGAGCAGAGCTTCTGGAAGACAATTTTTTTGACATAGGCTCACCACTGAAGCCCCTGACCTTGCAACCTCCTCTTGCTCACTTGTAAAATTGATATCACCCAAATTCACATTTCCACCATTTGTCGAACTAGTTCCACCAAAGTACCTACTTTGTGAGTCTGGTGCAGATACATCCTCAGAAGATATAGCTCCTCTTTTTGATGCCTCTGTTAGCAGATACTGAAGAAGTGAAAACTTAGAAATATAGGTCATGAATCACCACTGGCAAGGGATGATTATTGCATCTTCCAGTTCTGTAAAAGAATGCACTGCATTTCTCACGCTGTTGTAAACAGATCAACACATTCAAGTGCTATTTGAAATAATAGACGTTGGCAGTCAATTGTGTGACTCAGTAACTGAGCCATTCTAGTCTTGAAATGTCTGAAAGTCAGGAACACCAAACTTCCACTGATACCTAGCAGTTCTTCCTTTGGATCTGTGAGCTGCAAGTTTTGTTATAGCTCTTCACTTCTTATTGTTCCCTGATCTCTTTTCCTGCAGCAAGGAAAACAGCTAACCTGATCAATAATCGAACTGGAACATGTTCGTCAGATGAATATATTGCATTTGATAAGGGTGGCTTTGATGGAGAGCCATGAAACTGCATAATGATGAGATTGTGGAAAGGGAGTGTGGTTTTATGGAAATGTGAGGAACTGCAAAGGAGAAATAGATATGCAGAGTAAATTGGTTTTAGGAGGGACTTGACAATGCAGGATGAAGGGGTGAAATGGTAGAAGAAGAATGTGGAACTGTGCTTGCCGTTCCTGAGCATCAGCTATGCAATATCCACCACATTCCATTAAAACACTGAGATAATATCAAAGCTTTGTGTTCAACTAAAATTCCACCCATTTGTTATTGAAGTTACTGTATTTGATTTCATTGTCTCAAAAAAAATTAATCAAGGTAGACAGAAATCTTGTTCTGCATTAATTTTCTTTCGAAATACTGTGAATTCCATCTGATATTTAAGGTTTTTCTGAATACTTATAAAACTACTAACAATTCAATATTATCTTCATATTGACAGCAAACTTTATCATTCCTTTACATGGTTTTACTGTCTTTTATCCTTATTTATTTAAGATTTTACATCTTTCATGTCTATTTTTGTTTTTATAGATTAATATTTCATAAGAGTGACGTTAAGTTTGCTCAGTGAGCTATTTTCCAGTTTGCATATATTAAAAATGTATTCCCACAGCATATTACCTACTTCAGCTTTCAGCATGTCATTAGAATTCAAAACACAATTCCTGTTTCAGCAACACACACACAATGCTGAAGAAACTCAGCAGGTCAGGCAGCATCTATGGAAAGGTATACACAGTTGCAGTTTCGGGCTGAGAACATTGACTATTTGTTCCCCTCCATAGACGCTGCCTGACCTGGTGAGTTCCTCTAGCATTCTTTTGTGTGTACTGCTCAAGACTTTTAGCATCTGCAGAATCTCTTGTGTTCAGCTTTGTCAGGGCTTGAAAACACAGTGGTTTTTGTTGTGTTTTTAATATTTCAGTTATATTTGAGTAATCTTGTGTATATTTTGGTTGGTTAATCATTCTTGTTTATTTAAATAATTAATTATGGGTTATATGTAAATTAATTTAATTGCATACGTCATCACGGTACCGCTGGGTATGTGCGCACCTCACTAAAGTACAGACAAAGTTACACATGCACTTTGGACTCCATGTCTTCCTTAAATTATTTTAATGTGTTGAAGTCACAAAACATAATAGTCTTCCCTTCCAATGCCCTCAGGTGCCTCAACTGCTTTGATTGTATTTTACGTAAGCTGATATATCAGTATTATTGACAATATGCTCCTGACTAAAGATCTCACTCAAAATATAACTTCTAAACTCACAAGCAAATAAACCTGGCTGCAGAAATATCCTCCTTGGTATGCAGTTCCTGTGCTCAATCTTCCTACACAGGTAAAATCCACATTCCTCATGCCATTCCTTACTTTTTGGATCTTTTTAAGGTATGTTCATTATCAAATATAATGCTAGGCAATTTGTTCTGTTCATGTGTGAACAGTTGTAGTGTACTGACTAGCAAGTTTAATAGCCGTTGATAAGACGTACGTAAACTGCTGGAGGAACACAAAGTTCAAAGTAAATTTATTAGCAAGTCCATATTTGTCACCATATAGAACCCCAAGATTAATTTTCTTGCGGACATTAAGTACAAGAAACGCAATAGAATCAATGAAAAACTGTACCCAACAGGATGGACAAGCAACCATCATGCAAAAAACAGCAAAATGTGCAAACACAAAAAGAAAGAGATGAAAAAGAAATAATATTAATAATAATAATTAAACAAACAAACAAATAAATAAATAAATAAATAAGCAATAAATATTGAGAACATAAGTTGTGGGAATATAGGCTGAGTGAAGTTATCCCCTCTGGCTCAAGAGCCTGATAGTTGGGGGGTAATAACTGTTCCCGAACTTGGTGGTGTGAGTTCTGAGGCTCCTGTACCTTCTTCCTGATGGCAGCAGCAAGAAGAGAGCATGGCCAGGATGGTGGGGGTCTTTGATGATGGATGCTGCTTTCCTGCGACAGCATTCCTTGTAGATGTGCTCAATGGTGGGGAGTGCTTCACCCATGAAAGACTGAGCCATGACCATTACTTTTTTTTAAACACAAACAACAGGAATTCTGCAGATGCTGGAAATTCAAGCAACACACATCAAAGTTGCTGGTGAATACAGCAGGCCAGGCAGCATCTCTAGGAAGAGGTACAGTCGACGTTTCAGGCTGAGACCCTTCGTCAGCACTGTACCTCTTCCTAGAGATGCTGCCTGGCCTGCTGCGTTCACCAGCAACTTTGATGTGTGTTGGATGACCATTACTTTTTGCTGGCTTTTCCATACAAAGGGATTGGTGTTTCGATACCAGACTGTTATGCAGCTAGTCAATATAATTTCCACCACACAGATATTGGAGATTGTCAAAGTTTTAGATGGCATGTCAAATCTTCGCAGACTTCTAAGAAATCCAAGAAACTATTTGCAAATGCTCACAAACATGAGAAAATCTGAAGATGCTGGAAATCCAAGCAACACCCACA
Organism: Mobula birostris; assembly: GCF_030028105.1. Classification (NCBI taxonomy): domain Eukaryota; kingdom Metazoa; phylum Chordata; class Chondrichthyes; order Myliobatiformes; family Myliobatidae; genus Mobula; species Mobula birostris. The sequence goes on along the minus strand of NC_092373.1, from coordinate 121,195,310 downwards.
AAATACTGCAGGAAATCAGCATGCCAGGCAGCAGCTAAGGAAAAGAGTACAGTTGATGTTTCCGTCCGAGATCCTTCATCAGGACTATTTGCTTATGGTTTCTGTTTGTGATGATGTTTATTTTTCATTGCACGTTGGGCGTTGGACATTCTTTTTTCACATATATGGGGTTTGTTAGGAGGCTGTATAATGTATACATACTTTGATAATAAATGTACTTTGAAATGACATTGAACTTTGAAAGTTGAGACTCTGCTGTGTTTTCTTTGTAATGGACTAAGGACAGATCCTTTGAAATGATAACACTAAGGAATTTAAAGTTGTTGACCCTCTCCACCTCTGATCTCCTTAATGAGAACTGGCTCGTGGACTTTGGGCTTCCTTCTCCTGAAGTTGATAATCATCCCCTTGGTCTTACTGACATTGAATGGAAGTTGTTGTGGTACGATTCAGTCAGGTTTTCAATCTCGCTCCTAAATGCTAATTCATCACTACCTTTGATTCAGCCAATGCCATTGGAGTCAGCAAACTTAAATATGCCTTTGGAACCCTGCTTAGCCTTACTTTTGCAGTATAAAGTGAGTAGAGCAGGGTCGAAGAACACAGTCTTACGGTGTACCTGTGCTGATGGAAATTGTGGAAGAAATGTTACTGCTAATCACTCTTCTGCAAGTGAGGAAATCTAGGATCCAGCTACTCAAGGAGGTATTCAGGCCTAGGTTTTGAAGCGTATTGATTACTTTTGAAAGGATGACAGCATTGACTATCAAGCTGCAGTTAAACATGAGCATCCTGATGTATGTACCTTCACTTTCCAGATGTTCCAGGGTTGAATAATGAGCCAATGAAATAGCATCTGCTTTTGACTTCTTGTGATGGTAGGCAAATAGGCGGAGATCCAATTGGCTTCTCAGGCAGGGGTTGAGATGTTGCATCACCAATCTTTCAAAACACTTCATCACAGTGGACGTAAATGGACTGTACAATAATCATTGTGGCATTCTTCTTGGGCACAAACTCAGCGTGTCAAGCAGCACCTATGGAAATTAGTAAACAGTTGATGTTTTGGGTGAAGACCCTTCATCAGGAAAGAAAGTGGGAAGATGCCAGATTGAGAAGGGGTGGGAAGGGGAAGGAGGACAAGCAATAAGGTGATTGATGTAGTCAGGTGAGTAGGGGAGGGGGGATGAAGTAAGAGGCTGAGAGGTGATGTGGAAAAGGAAAAGGGTTGGAGTTGAAGGAATCTGATAGGAGAGGAGAATAGACCATGGGAGAAAAGGAAGGAAGAGATGCACCATAGGGAGGAGATAGGCAGGTGAGGAGAAGAGGTAAGAGGCCAAGCTGGAGGAATAGAAGAAGAGGGAAGGGGGAGGGGAAAAAAAACAGAAGTTGGAGAAACCTATGTTCATGCATCAGGTTAGAGGCTACTTAGATGGAATATGAGACATTGCTTCTCCAATCTGCGAGTGGCCTCTTCATGGCAGAAGAGGAGGCCATGGACAGGAATAGGGATAGGAATTCAAATAGTTAGTCACTGGGAAATTTTGCTTTTTCACAGATGGAGCTGAGGTGCTTGACAAAGGGGTTCCCCAATCTACGTTGGATTTCACCAATGCAGAAGTGGCTACATTGGGAGCACCGATGCAATAGACAACCCCAACAGATTCATTCACAGGTGAAGAATTGCCTCACCAGCAAGGACCCTGGAACTTAGAAGCATCGAGAAGCAGCTGAAGAGATGAAATGAAAGAGGCTCCAAAGTGCATGATTGAAAGTGGCTGCAGAAGATTGTAGACACGCCAGATCCATCACAGGCACAAGCCTCCCAACCATCGAGGTCATCCTGTGGTGCTTCAAGAAGACAACATTCATCATTAACAACTCTCTCCCTCTAGGACAGACCTCTTTCTCATTACTGCTATCGGGAAGGAGGTACAGGAGCCTCAAAATCCATACTCAATATTCTAGGAATAGTTTGTTCCCCTCTGCCAACAGATTTCTGAATGGTGCATGAATCCATAAACACTACCTTGTTAATCCTGTTTTGCACTATTTATCTATCTATCTAATCTATTTGTTTGTTTAACTTATAGTGATTTTTATGTCTTGCATTGTACTGCTGCTGCAAAATGACATACTTCACAACATATATCAATGATAATAAACTTGATTCTGATCTGAAAGTGTTGCCCCATGAGCTCAGAGGAAACCTTTCTTTGGTCATTCCATCAATTATGAACTGCTTGTGGCTAGTGATTTGTGGGAGCTCAAGTCTTTGAGGGGCTTGGCTGAAGGCAGTGATTGCTTCATTGTAGCCCAGGTGTAATTGCTATTAATTGAGGGATGCCCAAACATTTTTGCTTTCAGTAATGTCTAAACGGTGCAATGAACTTTAGGATTAGCATTATGCTGGAGCAATGTTGCAGGAACATAGTACTTTCCCATGGCCCACTCTTTCCAAGCAACACACGCAAAATGCTGGTGGAACTCAGTGGGCCAGGCAGCATCTATAGAAAAGAATACAGTTGACATTTTGGGCAGAGACCCTTCAACAGGTCTATTGAAAATGGCTTTGGCACAATCTTTGCACGTTATTTGTTCAATGTTTCAGGTTTAAGATGGCACTGATGAATCTCAGCGACTTCTAGTTGGTTTATCACTCTTTTTTCTGGTAAATGATCATTGCAAACAATAGCCTGTAACTTCTCTTTGGACCTGGAGGCAATTCAATGTGTCAGAACTGAGGCGAGGCGAGGCAGAGAGCGAGGAAGACTCGAAGTTCAATTGATTTAAGTGTGAGACCAAATCGGAAAGGTTTGGGTACAAGCCAAATCGAAGCAGCAGGGCCCAGGCCCCAGAGCATATTGAAATGACAACCCAATGTTTGGATGACAATTTTGGCGCCGGGCCAGATTGAAAAGGTCAGGGTGTCAGGGTCTGAGGCGAGGAACAGGTTGGTTCTGCTCGCTGCTCTGTTATGTTTACTCAGCTTTGCGCTGAACTAGGTGTCTGTGGACAAACTCTTTGTGGACTGTAGTTCAGAACGCTGTTAGCTGGTGTTTATTGTTTATATGATTTGTTTCTTCTCTCTGAACATTCGGTACTTGATGGTTTTTTTCTTATGGGTTCTTTGGGGTTTATTTGTTTTGTGGCTGTCTGTAAGGAGACGAAACTGTAGGTTGTGTAGTGTACACATAATTTGGTAAGAAGTGTAATTTGAACTCCGAGTGTTGACCGTTTTACAGATGATTATTAATCATAACTTGAATTAAATGTTATGAAGTTTAATGGTGCATTGATATTTATAGAATGCATCATAACCACAATATTTTAAAAAATAAATTAGCTGCCACTGCCATATTTCCTTATATTCAGCAACTTTATGTATTGAAAAATGCTATTTATGTATAATAATTATTCCACTAAAATTATTTATGGAAGCAAACAATAATAGTAGAGAAAACTTAGCTGCTCTTCTTTGATATTGTGATATATAATATGTACTCATTTGAGAAGCAGATGGTTTTAAGATGGCTCACCTGAAAGATAGCATAATCAACTGTCTAAGCATTCTCCTAAAACTGTATGGTGTCAGCCTTCAATTCAAATTCCGCACATTTTACAAATGTTCATGTTTGTGCGAAAGACTTATGCGCTAACTTACAGACTCTCATTCTGTTAATGCAAGATGGATTTTCTTCCTTCTGCGTGATGGTTCTGGCCCTTTTTGTATGAAAATCACCAGTTCTCCGCATAGACTTCTCTGCTGAAATCTTGTCAGCTTGAAAGGCTTAATGTCTAATTAAATTCACCATTTTGATATACTACACATCTCTCATATCTGAATGGTTTCTGTTTCCAAGTATGGTCGAGGTAGTCTAACAAGTACACCCTTTCCACAAAGAGCAACTGTCTCAATTTCTCTCCCACAATTGCTGTTTCTCTGATAGAGCTGCCAGATGTATATGAAAATCAAAGGCCCAGATGGTGGGGATCTTTCATGACGAATGTTGCCTTCTCGAGGCAGGTCTCCTGTAGATACCAATCGTGGGGAGGGAGGGATATGCAGATACGTGGTTCACGTACTGCTCTTTAAAGCTTTGGCTAAATGAAATTCTGGAGCTAGAAAGAAAAAAAGTCTCAGGAAATCACATTCATTAATGATCAGGTCACATTGTTTTGGCTAGAAGTGACATGAACTACTTACACACTGTGGAACCTCTGCATTGAAAAGCTTTTTCTAAGCTTTTCTGAAAGTTTGAAAAGAGTTTTGTTTAATAAGTAATTTAGTTTTCTGAAAATTCTATTGTTAATGCTTTGAGGAGTAGAATGAGAAGGAGAAAAAAGCAGACAGCCTTGGTGTCTGGGAAGTTTGAATCATATAGACTTGCATTACCTAACCTGTCACAACTACGCCACTAAAATTTACTGTACATGCTGAAATACTGTTAATTTGGGTAATGTTCCTTGTGTTGATAACTAAATTATTCATCTCCTCTACATGGAACTAGATGCCACAGAGCTCTGTTGAGCTGCCAGTATTACCCACTGTTTCACTTCTTTACTTAGAAGGTCTGGTGAAGTGCGTAATACATTTTGGCAGTAATCTGCTGCTGGTAGTAATGTGGTGGCACCCATTGCCTCAACTGTTTACCATCAAGTTCAAAGCTTCCTCTCCTGGATAAGAAAGTGACCAGAGTGGCTTTACAGAACTGTAAGTAAAATACGAGGCATCAAGATTATTGAAAATGCATATCATCTTTTTCTTTCTGCTTGAATTCTGCATGCTTCAGCGTTCACTTTTTCTTTCAACAAGGAAAAATAGATTAAAAATAAATAATTGCTCTGCTAACATGAGGAAATCTGCAGATGCTGGAATTTCAAGCAACATACATCAAAGTTGCTGGTGAACGCAGCAGGCCAGGCAGCATCTCTAGGAAGAGGTACAGTCGCCGTTTCGGGCCGAGACCCTTCGTCAGGACTAACTGAAGGAAGAGCTAGTAAGAGATTTGAAAGTGGGAGAGGGAGAGGGAGAGGGAGAGGGAGAGGGAGATCTGAAATGTAGAAGACGGGGGGGGAGGGATGGAGCCAAGAGCTGGACAGTTGATTGGCAAAAGGGATATGAGAGGATCATGGGACAGGAGGCCAAGGGAGAAAGAAAAGGGGGAGGGGGGAAGCCCAGAGGATGGGCAAGGGGTATAGTGAGAGGGACAGAGGGAGAAAAAGAAAGTGTGTATATAAATAAATAACGGATGGGGTACGAGGCTCTGCTGTCATTTTATAGCTTTATTGATAGTATTGTTGGTGATCCTCATACTGGTTTGGAAAGTCACACAGAATCAAAATCTTAAATTGTGAGCTTTGCAAAGCAATACTGCTAAGTATACCTCTGTAATGTCTCGCTGACATGGACAGTTTCAGTGCAATGCTTCCAATTGATGTATTACAGTTCTTCCAACTGCTGGCATTCAGCATAGTGAACACCATCTGTGGGGTAAGTTGTCAAAGGCATGTGCAACAATAAAAGCAGCATCCTTCTGAATGAATGATGCTCGACTCATGGGAGAGAAGGGAGTGAGCTTGGACAGAACAATAATCATAAAATAATTATCCGCCAGGCAGGGGCTAACAGATCTCTCCATGGTATATATGGCATGAGGTTGCCAGGAAGATCTCTGCAAAGACATAACCACAGGCTATGAATTCCTGCACCACAGGGAACCCTGAAATGTAATTACATGTCTCCTAAGAACTGTAAGAAATTAAGTAACGTTTGGGAAATTTTTCTAATGGAACTTCAAACAGAAAATTGTGAGATATGACAACGATATTATCAGCAGCCTGAAATGAACCAAGGCTAGGAAGTAGAAATTAATCATGACATTAACCTTCATAGGTAAAGCGTTAAAGTATATTGTGACATTATTTAATTGATTGTGCAGAATCGCACAGACCAAAACAATGATCAAGAGTGCAATGTTAGTGTCTGCCCTTAAAAAACAGGATTTCAGGGGAATGAGAGTTCGCAATACCTGCTTTGTCCTTGAGTAGGTAAGAACTGTCCGTTTAGAAACTGGTTCAGAAGGCACTACTTTTTCAGCACTACACCACCCAGTTTTAATATTATATGGAGAGGGTCTGGAGCATTGATCATTTGTGGGTGAAATCAATTGCAAAGTTAAAAAGGATCATTTGGATTAGGATTCCAATGTAACATGCCCAATATCTGATGCTTGGTATCAGATGTACCAAATCACCTTGCCATGATCTTATTGAATGGCAGGGCTGGCTTGATGGGCCGGATGGCCTACTTCTGCTCCTATTTCTTATGTTCTTATAAGTTCACATCACTTCAGCCTGCACCAATTTAAGTTGCAACTCAAAGTTCTCAGCTATCACTATATTGCAATTGCACTTGAACTAGTTTGTCAATTCTTTCCATTTTTTGAATGATTAGTTTGCTCATGTTGGAAGGCGTGACTGCAACACATAAAATGTCTGCTTAAACACTTTCTTAATTCTACAGGGTGTACTGGATCTAATAATGGTATAATTGTTAGCATTTTGCTGCTATGATCCTCATTGAATAGATAAGTCAGCAGTGACACTGCAGGTAGCACTCCACTACTAAAAGCCTCAGCTGGTCACATGAAGAACTTAGGGCACAAACATGTCCACTAGTGGAAGGTTAGTCTTAGGGTCATCCAAAGCACCGTATCCCATTTCATCTATCCTGGTTCTCCAAAGCTGTCAGCACTATGTGATTAGCAAAAGGCCTTCTTTGGCGCCTGGACTGCTGTCTCTGTCGCGATGATGGTCCCACAGACTTTCATACGGTCTTGTCAAGCAGCAAACACGGGACTCAGCTGACTCATGGTGGCATCAAAAAGGTCATCCAGGCATTGTCTTGATAAAGGTTTGCTATTACCTCCTTTGTCATCGTGAGGGAATCCTTATAACACCTGGACTAACCAACTATGCCCAACACAATAAATAAGCACTTTCCTTGGAGCATGCCTGCTCTGCAGGTCTAAATGTTGACTGAGATCTTGAACTGCTGTTCAATATTGATAGTGCCTGTCCAGCACTGTAGCCATAGCAGCTGAGAGAAATGCATATGACAATGCAATGATCGATTTGGCAGACTGGGGAAGGGAATGAACTAACTGACTAATGTAGCCCACAGTTACTCAGGGATGAGAAATCCACGAATTGTCTCCAGATGAAGTTCATTTTAAACCATTGCAGCAACTGGATATTTTGAGATCCAGAATAAGCCTCAACTGATGAGATTATAGTTTACTCTGTAAAAACATTTGGATCTGAAACAGTGCATGGAACTTAGAACAGTACAGTACAGTACAGGCCATCTGGGCCACGATGCTCTGCTGATCTGTATAAACCTGCTCCACAATCATAGCCCATAGCCCTCCATATTTCTTACATCCTTGCATCTACCTGAGTTTCGTAAATGTCCCTGTTGTGTCAGCTCTGCCACCACCCTGGCAGTGTGTTCCAGCACCCACCACTCACTGTGTATAAAACCCTCTCCTCTGGGAAAAAGTTGCTGGCTGGCCACTCTGTCTATGCCTCTCATAACCATATCTTAATCAAATCATCCTTCACTGCAAAAAAAAAGCCCTAGCTCGCTCAGCCTTTCCTCACAAGACATGCTCTCTAACCCAGACAACATCCTGGTAAATCTCCTCTGTGCCCTTTCTAAAGCTTTCACATCCTTCCTGTAATGAGGCATCCAGAACTGAACACAATACTCCAAATATGGTCTAACCAGAGTTTTTAGGAGCTGCAACAATAGCTCACAGACTTTGAACTCAGTAGCTTGATCAATGATAGACAACATATCAAACATCTTCTTAACTACCCAATTACCTGTGTACTCCGACACCCTTCGACACAAGGCATTACTTTCAATGATTGTTCTTTCAATTGAACCTGTCACATTCCAGTTTGTGTGTAAAAATATGGAAACCCTCCATTTTTCTTGCATCCTTGTCTGAGACTAAGTTTCTATTGTATCAGCGCTGCCACCACCTTGACAGTATGTTCCAGGCACCACCGCTCACTGTGTAAAAAAACCTACCTCTGACATTTCTCCTGGGAAAAAGTTGCTGGCTGCCCACTCTCTCTATGCCTCTCATAGCCAATGATAGCCAACACACCAGACACCTTCTTAACCACTCTATCATCTTGTGTACTCTGATACTCTTTGGCACAAGCCATTACGTTTCATGATTGTTCTTTCAATTGATCCTGTCACACTCCATTTTTCCTGTGTAAAAACAAACTCTCAGTGGAGTAAAGTAGAGCAAACATTTTATTTCGGCATGCCATTGCTTAATTTTCTTTCCTCTCATTAAAGTCCCTCCTCTAAATGAGACTTAGTCTGGTGAGGAGGGTGTGAGGATATCCAGCAGGACTAAAAAAAACAAGACCTGACAAAGGGCGGATAAGCTCCTTGTGAGCTAATGGCCATCTTCCGTGGAAGAGATTAAGGCCTCATCATGTATCTATGAATCGTACGCTATGTACCTAGTTAGAAGAGACATGATGAACTTGGGCGCTGCACCGTGTGCCTGGATGCCTCTGCCTAAAGAAGGGCAGAGCTCGAAGGAGCGGCCACAGCCGACACGGCCTCGGGCTCGAGTTTGGCGGGGGCGGCAGCGGCCAGTGCCAAGGCGGCCAGAGAGACCAAACTGGAGGAGAGGCTGTACTCAGTGCTGTCACAAGATCAAAGAAGCTGGAGGTACATAGCCGACAACCCTGGATTTAGGACAGCACCCACTGACTGACTGACTAAATAAGAATCCAACTTCTGATATTCCTTGACATTCAGGTTTTCTTGGACTTGTTGTCCATATCTTTCACTCTTATGGAAATTGGTTGTCCATGTTCCATTTATGAATGACTCCACATGGCAAATGTAGATTCACCTTTTCCCACTGTACTTTTACCATATCCCATACTATTGTAATAGGCCTCCTTTAAATACAAGCTGTTTATCCCCAGTCACTTATATCACCCACAAGGGTGGTGGCTCAGTGGTGGTGGGACGGTTGGGAAGATGGTGACTAGAGGGGGACAGGGTGGACTAGGGAGAAGAATCTGCTTAATGACTAAAAACAAGCTTGGGATTCAGCGTTCTGTGCTATTTGGGCTTCAAGATGAATATTCTGGAATTAAGTGAATATAATAGATATTAATTTAAGCAAGAACCAGCCTTCAGTTTCATTGTAAATTGCAAGCAGTAAATTGATCTTAAAAGCATAGGCAGGTCCACAGACTGAGATTACATATGCATCAGTGCAACATTAAGACAATGGCCTTATGTTAATTGCCCTATATCAATGAAGGGTTTAAGGATTTTACACTATTGTAACATTGTGAATATTGTGTAAATTTTGGGAAGATTGCAATTAGCTTGTCTCAGCCAAGGTATTTGAACAATCAGAGGTGATTCCCACTCTAGATATGCAATTTAAAGGAAGCATTGTCAGCCTGCATTGAAGTAAACAATGTCATTGTAACTACTGAATCTGTATTGAATCATATATTGAACTTAAGGGTGTAAAAATGTGACGTACTTTTGAATTTGTGAGACTCTATCTTGAGGACCTTCAGAAGAATGCCTGTTTGTCATGATGAATAATTATATCATCAACTTCAGTGTCTCTCCAGTATCTTTGTTCACAGTCACTACAGTACCGAGATGCAGGTTCCATTGAGGTTGTGACTCAGGCTTAGATTTTTTTTGGGTTCATAGGGATGGTTTTTGGGGACAAAGAGGAGAGCTAGGGTTCAGGTTAGGGTTTAGGGACAGGGACATTGGGAATTAGAGGGCAGGCTGGAGTTTAAGTCTCTGCTCTGTGCTTGAAGGCCATTAATGTACACGTAGTCAGATGTTGAGTCTGCAGATTAGCGAGGACAATGTTTGGGGTTCCGTCATCGGCGTGCCTGGAGCTTGAGGCTTGGAGTTTGGGTCTTCATCCAGTCCCATTAATCATCATCATCGGCAAGTACTGGGTGGATACCAAAGATCAAAGCCCAAAGGTCGATTAGAAGTCCAGATTGAAGCCCGAAGATCAATTGGTAGTTCAGAAGTTGTGGCCTGTTAACCGGCCAGAGCCTTGAGACTGCAAATCTGTGAGTCCTCTGGGGAAGTAGAAGGCCCAATGTGAATTTACGAGTATACTAGAGGCTGGAGGCCGAAGACAGACTGTCCTGCTGTTAGAGGACTTCGTATATATGCTGGAAGGAATGGATCTTGTTATGCTGTTGTTGTTTTGTTGCTTAATATGTTCTATTTGTTGTGTCCTGTGTTGTTCTGCTACTTGCGGCTGGCCCCCAACACATCTTTGGGTACGTTGGTTCTTTAAACAAACAACATTTTTCACTGTGTGTTTCGACGCACACACAATAAATAAATCTGAATCTGATCTGATACAGTATGGTAACGTAAGAACTGCTGTAACTGCAGAACAAGCTGCTATTGAATCCTGAGAGAGTAATCAGTTTTGCCTTGTGCATCACTTATGGCACAAATGGAAGCCCCTCAACCTATCGTATCAGAATCAGGTTTAATATCATCGGCATATGCCGTGAAATTTGTTGTCTTTGTGGCAGCAGTATAATGCAATACATAATGCAATAATAGAGGAAAGAATTGTGAATTACAGTAAGTTTATACAGTAAATAGTTAAATTAAATAAGTAGTGCAAAAATCGAAAATAAGAAAGTAGTGAGGTAGTGTTCATGGTTCAATGTCCATTCAGAAATCGGATGGCAGAAGGGAAGAAGCTGTTCCTGAATCACTGAGTGTATGCCTTCAGGCTTCTGTACCTCCTTCTGGATGGTAACATTGAGAAGAGGGCATGTCCTGGCTGGTGCGGGTTCTTAATGATGGATGCCGCCTTTTGACGCATTGCTCCTTGAGGATGTAGTTGATACTGCAGAGACTAGTGCCCATGATGGAGCTGAATGAGTTTACAACTCTCTGCAGCTTACTTCGACACTGTGTTGTAGCCACCCCACCACCCACAATACCAGTCGGTGATGAAGCCACGTAAAATGCTTTCCGCACTACATCTGCAGAAATTTGCAAGTGTTTTAGCTGAGATACAAAATCACCTCAAACTCCAAAGGAAATATAGCTGCTGTCATGCCTTCTTTGCAGCTGCATTGATATGTTGAGTCCCAGTTAGATCCTCAAAGATATTGACACTCAGGAACGTGAAATTACTCACTCCTTCCACTTCTGACCCCTCTAAAGGGTGTTCCTTCATCTTACCCTTTCTGAAATCTACAATCGGTTCTTTGGTCTTACTGACGTTGAGTACAAGGTGGTTCCTGTGACACCACTCAACTAGCTGGTATATCTTGCTCCAGTATAACCCCTCATTGCGATTTGACATTCTGCCAACAATGATTGTACTGTTAGCAAATTTATAGATGCTATTTGAGCTGTGCCTAGCCACACAGTCATGGGTACAGAGAGAGTAGAGCAGTGGGATAAGCACACATTCCCGAGGTACACAAGTACTGATTGTCAGCAAGGAGGAGATATTATTACCAGTCTACACAGATGGTGGTCTTCTGGTTAGGAAGTCAAGGATCCATTTGCAGAGGGAGACACAGAGGCCCAGGTTCTGGAGCTTTTCAATCAGAATTGTAGGAATGATGGAGTTAAATGCTGAGCTGTAGTCAATAAACAGCATCCTGACATTGGTATTTGTATTGTCCAGGTGATCCAAGACCATGTAGAGAGCCAATAAGATTACATCTGCTGTATACCCATTGTGGCGACAGGCAAATTGCAGTGGATTCAGGTCCTTGCTGAGGCGGGAGTTAATTCTAGCCGTGACCAACCTCTCAAGCACTTCATCACCATAGATGTGAGTGCTACTGGATGGTAGTCGTTAAGGCAGCTCACACTGCTCTTTTTGGGCACTGGTATGATTGTTGCCCTTTTGAAGCAGGTGGGAATGTCCAACTGTAGTAATAAGAGTCTGAAATTGTCTTTGAACAACCCCACCATTTAGTTGGCACAGGTTTTCTGAGTCTTACCGGGTACTCCAATGGGGCCTGTCACCTTGTGAGAGTTCACCCTTTTGAAAGATAGCCTGACATCTGCCTCCGAGACAGAGATCACAGGGTCACCGGGTGTTGCAGGCATCCTCATAGCTGTAGTTTTATTCTCTCTTTCAAAGCGAGCACAAAAGGTATCAAGCTCGTCTTGGAGTGAAGCATTACTGCCACTCATGATGTTGGGTTTTGCTTTGTAGGATGTAATGGCCTGCAAACACAGCCAGAGTTGACATGCATCCAATGTTGCTTCTAAACTCACTCAGAATAATTCCTTAGCTTTTGAAATAGTCCTCTGCAAGTCATACCTCATTTTCTTATACAGATCTGGGCTGGCAAACTTGAATGTCACAGATTTAGTCCTCAGAAGACTATGACCATCTTGGCTCATCAATGGCTTTTGATCAAGTCCAAGCCTGTTTCCAACAGAGCAATCCCACTGAACATTAGCATGGTGGCACCTAATGGCGACTCCTTTGCTTTCATCTTTGGAAACAGCTCTGTTTCTATCTCTAATATCTCTTTTTTTCCTTTTCAGGGTGCTTTTGAATACCCTGGCCTAGAGTTACATGCTGACTTTGGTACAGAAATGGGACCCACTCTTGGGGCCTCATGATCGGCTGCTTTTCAATATCCCAAGGATGCGGTCTGGAAAACTAGTGAGCCTTCAAGGTGCTGGATTTTCGTGGCTCTGGAGGCGGGCAGATTCAAGGTCAGTGTCGCAGCCTAATGTGTCGTGGGAGTACATGAAAAATCAAAAGCAGCGAGCTGGCTGCTGGCTGTGTGCCCAGAGACCCGAGTTCTTTGGGCACAGAGCTCGGAAAAAGAGACGCAACAGACTTTTAATACCATAAATGAGTTGTTTTGGTATATCTCCCCTCTCGCTGTGAAGTGGGGACACTTCTTTTTGCCTTATTAGGGACAGAGCGAGCCTGTGGTATGTTGAATTACTGGGTAAACGAGTAATCTTTGGGCTACTATAAGTCTGTGTCTTTATTGATGTTTTGCTGCACGCTTGAGTGCTCGGTGGAGGGTGTCGATGCTTTTTTGCTGATGGGGAAGGGGGGGTCATCGTTTTGCTGCTGCTTATGTGTGGGGGGAGATGGGGGGAGGCTTTGGGGTTCTAACATTCAACTGTCATTCATTCTTTGGGCTACTCCTCTGTTTACATGGATGTTTGTGAAGAAAAGGCAATTCAGGATGTATATTGTATACATTTCTCTGGCATTAAATGCACCTATTGAACACCATCAAGAGTCAACCACTTTGATGAGCCTGGAGCCACATATAAGCTAGAATGGGTAACAATAGCAGTAGGCTTTCCCAAGGACAACTGTAAACCAGATTGTTTCTATAACAAACCATTTATCTGGTCACTATCATTGAGATTATCTTATAATATCAAAATCTAGATTGATTTAATAAATTGTATTTAACTTCCTTGTGCCTCTGGACCAATGATCAAGAAATCTGATTTCTGGTACAACAACTTAGATGCAAAGTAGATGTAATAAACACATTGAAACTTTTTTTTGTGAGCATTCCAATAGATTGTGTACAGAATCAGCTCAAGATCTCATCTGGAACTTTGTACCTCTGAAGAAGAAAATGGTCTTTGCCAGTCTAGTTAGCATTCCTTCAGGACCCATCTCATGTAAGTAACTCAAACAACAGGAATTCTGCAGATGCTGGAAATTCAAGCAACACACATCAAAGTTGCTGGTGAACGCAGCAGGCCAGGCAGCATCTGTAGGAAGAGGTGCAGTCGACGTTTCAGGCCGACTGCACCTCTTCCTACAGATGCTGCCTGGCCTGCTGCGTTCACCAGCAACTTTGATGTGTGTTTCATGTAAGTAACTTCCTTTCGAATTCCTTATTCTGTTAGATAAAATAGAGTAGATTTAGAATAGAGTGTGCAGCCTTCTTATTATTTTGTGTTTTGCAGAGTTTTCCTCTCTGAAAGGTTTGGATGGGGGCTGAAGTTCAAAGATGAGAGATGGGAGATGATGGTGTGGATCGAGAATCAACTTGTTTGCTCATCAGTATCTTATGCACCATGATTTCACTGCCTCTTTGCATAAATCTTGGAGGCCTCTCTCTCTCTCTAGCATGTACCCTCTCTATCCTTAATGGCAGTCATTAGGTGTGTTGGTACTGTCTGGCTGGCATGGGGAGTGTTAATGAATTTTGATGCTCCTCTGTGATTCCTCCAGATAAATGCTCTGACAGCAGCACTGAACTAAATGTGGTCCTGACGAAACTATACAGAACCCATTTAATTGGAGTAAGGGGAAATATGAGGCTATCAGGCAGGAACTTGGAAGCATAAACTGGAAAAAGATGTTCCCAGGGAAACGTAAGGAAGAAATGTGGCAAATGTTCAGGGAATATTTGCATGGAGTTCTGAACAGGTACATTCCAATGGGACAGGGAAAGGATGGTAGGGTACAGGAACTGTGGTGTACAAAGGCTGTTGTAAATCTAGTCAAGAAGAAAAGAAGAGCTTACGAAAGGTTCAAACAATTAGGTAATGATAGAGATCTAGAAGATTAATAGGCTAGCAGGAAGGAACTTAAGAATGAAATTAGGAGAGCCAGAAGGGGCCATGAGAAGGCCTTGGCGGATAGGATTAAGGAAAACGCCAAGACATTCTCCAAGTATGTGAAGAGCAAGAGGATAAGACGTGAGAGAATAGGACCAATCAAGTGTGACAGTGGAGAAGTGTGTATGGAACTGGAAGAGATAGCAGAGGTACCTAGTGAGTACTTTGCTTCAGTATTCCCTACGGAAAAGGATCTTGGCAATTGTAGGGATGACTTACAGCAGACTGAAAAGCTTGAGCATGTAAATATTAAGGGAGAGGATGTGCTGGAGCTTTTGGAAAGCATCAAGTTGGATAAGTCACCAGGACCGGACGAGATATACCCCAGGCTACAGTGGGAGGCAAGAGAGGAGATTGCTGAGCCTCTGGGGATGATCTTTGCATCAGCAATGAGAATGAGAGAGGTTCCAGAGGATTGGAGGGTTGCGGATGTTGTTCCCTTATTCAAGAAAGGGCGTAGAGTTAGCTCAGGAAATTCTAGACCAGTGAGTCTTACTTCAGTGGTTGGTAAGTTGGTGGAGAAGATCCTGAAAGGCGGATTTATGAACATTTGGAGAGGCAAAATATGATTAGGAATAGTCAGCATGGCTTTGTCAAAGGCAGGTCGTGCCTTCCGAGCCTGATTGAATTTTTTGAGGATGTGACTAAACACAGTGATGAAGATAGAGCAGTAGATGTAGTGTATGTGGATTTCAGCAAGGTATTTGATAAGGTACCCCATGCAAGGCTTATTGAGAAAGTAAGAAGGTATGGGATCCAAGGGGACATTGGTTTGTGGATCCAGAACTGGCTTGCACACAGAAGACAAAAAGTGTTTGTAGATCGGTCATATTTTGCCTGGAGGTTGGTCACCAGTGGTGTGCCTCAGGGATCTGTTCTGGGACCCCTACTCTTTGTGATTTTTATAAGTGACCTGAATGAGGAAGTGGAAGGATAGGTTAGTAAATTTGCTGATGACACAAAGGGTGGGTTGTTGTGGATAGTGTGGAGGGCTGTCAGAGGTTATGGTGGGACATTGAAAGGATGCAAAACTGGGCTGAGAAGTGGCAGATGGGGTTCAGCCCAGATAAGTGTGAGGTGGTTCATTTTGGTAGGTCAAATTTGATGGCAGAATATAGTATTAATGGTAAGACTCTTGGCAGTGTGGAGGATCAGAGGAATCTTGGAGTCTGAGTCCATAGGACACTCAAAGCTGCTGCTGAAGTTGACTCTGCGGTTAAGAAGGCATACGGTGCATTGCCTTTCATCAAGCATGGGATTGAGATTAGGAGCCAAGTGGTAATGTTACAGCTCTATAGGACCCTGGTCAGGCCGCACGTGGAGTACTGTGTTCAGTTCCAGTCACCTCACTACAGGATGGATGTGGAAACCATAGAAAGGGTGCAGAGGAGATTTACAAGGATGTTACCTAGTTTGGGAAGAATGCCTTAAGAACAGGTTGGGTGAACACAGCCTTTTGTCCTTGGAGCGACGGAGGATCAGAGGTGACCTGATAGAGGTGTATAAGATGATGAGAGGCATTGATCGTGTGGATAGTCAGAGGCTAGGGCTGAAATGGCTAGCACGAGAGGGCACAGTTTTAAGGTGCTTGGGAGTAGGTAGATGTCAGAGGTAAGTTTTTTATGCAGACAGCGGTGAGTGTGTGGAATGGGCTGCCGGCAATGGTGGTGGAGGTGGAAACGATAGAGTCTTTTAAGAGACTCCTGGATGGGTACATGGAGCTCAGAAAAATAGAGGACTATGGGTAAGCCTCGGTAATTTCTAAGGTAAGGACATGTTTGGCACAGCTTTGTGGACTGAAGGGCCTGTATTGTGCTGTAGGTTTTCCATGTTCCTATGTTTCTAAAGCTTCATTCTAGGTGTAAACTACCTCAATATTGTTTCAAATGCCTTTGTGACCAGTTTGGGGGGGCGGTTGGGAAGAAATGCATGAAATCCCCTTTGTATGTATAGTATTCATGTTTCAGATCAGCAGAATTGACATGTTGTATTACTGTTTCGGTTATTTGGGGATTGACAAAGATGGGAAAACATTGGTAAAAGATGCTGAGGTTTACCAATATTTTGTTAAACAGCTAAGAGTTGCATTTTGCAACAGGTATGCAAAGTTGCTCCATCTTTTACCTAATATTAACTGTTTATTTTTTTGGAGTTGTATGAATAAATTTTGAGGCTCAGAAAGTCCAAACATGCAAGATCTGAAAATTATTGCAAAAGAACACTTTGTAACTGTGTGACAGAGAGTGCTGGGAAAACATACTCTATACACAAGTGTATTTACACACACACATACACAAACATTGCTTTGGCATTCTGCCATGGTTGCACTATGTGCACACTTCACTGCCTCCTCCCCCCCACCCCCATATCCTGTATATTCTTATAAAAGGGTGGCTTTATGGGGCCTTTCCCACCACACATAGTGGAATAATCAATTTCTTTAGCAATGGGGATGTGTAAATGAACTCTGATGTGGGGTCTTGGCCCGAGAAGTAGACTCTTTACTCCTTTCCATAGATACTGCCTGGCCTGCTGAGATCCTCCAGCACTTTGTGTGTTTTGCTTTGGATTTCTAGCATCCGCCGGTGTTATCGTGAACATGTATATATGGTTTGTGTACTGTATTTAAGGTAGATACTTCTGTTTATTTTGTACTATGATTGTAACTACTTTACGGGGTGCATCATATTCTAATTCATGTGTAGCCTTAAGTTAACTTTGTGGGTAATTGAAGATGGGATGTCCTGGTGCCTAAAAAAACATGATGGACCTCTCTTGGTAGGAGGGAGAGAGAGATTGAGCTGCCAGGAGTTCACACTGGATAAAGTATGGAGCAGTTATTGAGTTTTCTGGTAGATATCTTTTTATAAATATTACCAGTTTTCTTTTCGCTATTTTCATTAATTTTTGTAATTATGATTTTTGATGCACTTAATAAATACCCTTGCTAAGCAAATCAGGAGTCAAGGGATATGGGGAGAAGGCAGGAATGGGGTACTGATTGTGGATGATCAGCCATGATCACAGTGAATGGCGGTGCTGGCTCAAAGGGCCGAATGGTCTACTCCTGCACCTGCTGTCTGTTGTCTACAAATCCAGTCATCTTTTGCTTTGGTCATAACCCATGTGTTGTAACAACGTGTCTTCAACAAAGAAAGAACACATTCATCCAGAGATTTGTCTGAGTTATTGTGTTGCTACAGTAACAGCTTCTCATCCAACGTTAATAAAACCAAAGAGCTGAGTGTTGACTTCAAGAAGGGGAAAGAGGCAAACGTGCCAGCCTACATTGGGCAGTGAAGAGAGTCAGCAGTTTTACATCCCTGGGTGATAACATATGGAATGACTTGTCCTGTGTCCAGTATAGAGATACAATAACAAGGAACGTGCATCGGTGCTTTTAGTTTCTTAGCAGGTTAAGGAGGTTTGGCATGTCACCAAGCATACTAAGGATGTTCTACAGATGTAATATTGACAGTTTCCTGACTGACTACTTCATGGGTTGATTAAGTAATTCGAATACACAGGAATGTAAGGAGTACGATAGGTCACAGGATATCCTTTCCCACCATTGGCAGTATCCACATGAGGTACTACCTCAAGAAAGCAACATCTATCATTAAAGATCTCCACCATCAGTGCCATGTCATCTTCTCACAGCTACTACTGGGGGTACAGAAGCCTCAAGCACCACACCACCAGGTTCAAGAAAAGTTACGTCCCTTCAACCATTTGGTTCTTGATCCAAACAGCACAACTCTTATCATTGAAATATGGCACACTTTGATAATTTTGCACTAAGATGAAACTTTTTGTTCTCTTATAAAAAATAGCGTACAACTTTATGCTTATTTCATGTTTTTCCTTTCAATACTGCTTATACGTATGTGGCTGTACTGCTGCTGCAATTAAGATTTTCATTGCACCTGTGCATAAATGTACTTATGCTTTCTCAAACAAATAGATCATAAAATTCTTCGCATCATCTTGAAAAGGGCTTTCAGGATTCCTTCTGCAATGCTGCTCTGTCTCATGTCTTGTTGTTATTGGAAGCAGTTAATTGAAGTCCTTGTGTCTATTAGCACTTGAGCATGAAGCTGTGGCCTTAAGAATCAGCCCTTGGAGACACACTCACACATCATCACTATCATGGTTCCAGCTATGCAGTAGGGTGCAGTAATAACTCCTGAGGGAAGAGAGTGTTCTCCCAGGTTCGTAGATTGTGAACTGGAGGGACCAGTTGCCATCTGAGGCAAAGCTACCAGCAAAACATCTTTAAAGCCTGTTAAATTTCATCAATGTGAAATACTAACTTTGCTTTTTATTCTCTCCTCAGCTGCTCCTTAGCTTCTGAGAATTTCTGAAGTTCTCTCTGTTTTTTTCCATGTTTCCGCATCTGTAGAGTTTTATATCTTTGAGTTCTAGCATTTTCCTTTCTTTGTTTCTCTCTCTGGTTTACATTAATCCCCCGCTATTTATACCTTCTCCATACAGATCCTTTGTGAATAACAAGCCTTCATAACACTCCCTCTGCCACGACTGCCTCCACTTGTTAGGCTTTCCAATCACAGACACTTTCATTATTCTCTTCAGCCTTCCCTAGTCTCTGCAAATTAAAATATGCTGATACCTAGTTCAATCTAGTTCTGAAAAGTCTTCTTCATGAATCACTAACTATTCCTCTCTCCACAGTTGTTTTCTGACCAGCTGAATTTTCCCGCAATTTCTGTTAATTTTCAGATTTACGGTGTCTGCCGTATTTTTTCTTTGCTTTTCAGCAAAACCTCCTTCATTGAAGAAAGTTAACTCCTACCAGCTGTGCCCCATTCAACAATGTATAAACTCATTTTGCTTGGTGCCTTCTAATCTTCAATGTACATTAACACATGGATTGCAGGTTGAGAATTCCTGGAATTAGACCTAGTGGCCGTGAAGGAACAGCAATATATTTCCAGGTAAGCTTGGTTTATGACTCAGAGGGCAACTGGTAGGTGCTAGTGTTGTCAGGCATGATCTGGCTCTTGTCCATTCTAGTCATATATTTGATAGCCAATTCTGGCAATCAAATTGAGCTTTGGCCTGAAACTATCAGAAAAAGGATCTTTGTTATACTTGCAGCATTTAGCTTTCAGCCTCATATAGAGTCATAGCGTCATTGAAAAGTACAGCACAGAAACAGGCCTTTTGGCCCACCTAGCCTGTGCTGAACCATTTAAACTGCCTACTTCCATGGACCTGCACCTGAACCTTAGCCCTCCACCCCCCTACTGTCCATGCACCTATCCAAACTTCACTTAAATATTTAAATCAAGCTTGCATGTACCAGTTGGGCTTGCAGCTCATTCCACCTCTCATGACCCTGAATGAAGGAGTTTCCCCTCATGTTGCCTGTAAACATTTCACCTTTCACCCTTAAACCATGACCTCTAGTTGTAGTCCCACCCGACCTCAGTGGAAAAAGCTTGCTTGCATTTACATAATCCTCAATAATTTGATTATTCCCTGTTGGAGGACACCTTGCGCATCATTGTACAATTTGGCAAATATTACTTCAATTTCTATGTGCCCAACTTTTTAGAACAGCATTGGTATCAATTCCTATAGAACGTGCATTGATATGCAGAGCGATTCACTCGACTTCTGATTGACTGAAGAGTGAATACAATCCACCTGATTTTCCAACCCCAGTACCTTGTTTGTATGTATGATATCCTCTGTTCTTCTTTCCAATAGATTATGCACAGCTTGTTCACTTTCAAGTAGAATATTGACAGATGTCTCTTGATATCACAGCTAAGGCATACAAGCACATATTAGCCTGAAATTTGTAACTGCAGTGATAACATCAACCTTTTAGATTCTCGTACCTTTGTCAGAGGATGCCTGAAGTGTTAGGACCCATCGTGTTAACACTTTGCAGAATGGTGTTGCAAATTCACTGCTAAAGTCGTTGACTGGGAAACATCAAAAACATGTCTGACATTCAGTTTCTAGTTACTGAGTGGCTTTTCAATGTATGTATCTTGGAATCTGCAGACGATATGACCCACAACTTTTCATTCAACTTCACAGCATGCTCAATCTTTGGCAATGTTTCTCAAATTTCTGACGAAATTTTACCTTTTGGTAAACTTGTGTGTTGTTGAACTAGAGGGCTGGGGGTAAGGCACTCATGCTTTCTAACCAATGTAACCAGCTCTACACACAAAATAATCTGCAGATGCTGGGGTCAAAGCAACACTCACAACACACTGGAGGAACTCAGCAGGTCGGGCAGCATCAGTGGAAAAGATCGGTTGACGTTTCGGGCCGGAACCCTTCGTCAGTACTGTAGGGGGAAGGGGCAGAGGCCCTATAAAGAAGGTGGGGGGAGGGTGGGAAGGAGAAGGCTGGTAGGTTCCAGGTGAAGAACCAGTAAGAGGAAAGATAAAGGGGTGGGGGAAGGGAGGCAGGGAGGTGATAGGCAGGAAAAGTGAAGAAAGAATAGGGGAAAACACAATGGGTAGTAGAAGGAGGCAGAACCAAGAGGGAGGTGGTAGGCAGCTGGGGGAGGGGGCAGAGTGACATAGGGATAGGGGAAGGGAATTACCGGAAGTTGGAGAATTCTATGTTCATACCAGGACCCCACCAAAAAATATCAAACCATTGACTCCCGTACCATCACCGCCCTTATCAACTCTGGAGACCTTCCATCCTCAGCCACTAAACTCATAATTCCCACACCTATACCACTCGGTTTTACCTCCTCCCCAAGATCCACAAGCCTGACTGTCCCCGCAGACCCATAGTTTCTGCCTGCTCCTGTCCCACTGAACTTGTATCTGCCTACCTGGACTCCATTTTGTCACCCATAGTACAGTCTCTCCCCACCTACATCCCGGATACATCCCATGCCCTCCAGCTCTTCAATAACTTCCAGTTCCCCGGTCCCGACCGCTTCATTTTCATTATGGATGTCCAATCCCTATACACCTCCATTCCCCATGAAGAAGGCTTCAAAGCCCTCCGCTACTTGCTGGATAATAGACCTCACCAGTTCCCCACCACCACTACCCTCCTCCGGTTGGCGGAACTGGTTCTCACACTCAATAACTTCTCTTTTGGCTCTTCCCACTTTCTTCAGACCAAGGGTATGGCTATGAGAACTCACATGGGCCCTAGCTATGCCTGCCTCTTCATTGATAATGTGGAACAGTCTGTGCTCCAAACCTATTCTGGTACTGCTCCCCAACTTTTCCTTTGGTACATTGACGACTACATTAGTGCTGCTTCCTGCACCCATGCTGAGCTCGTCAATTTCATTGACTTTACTTCTAACTTCCACCCAGCCCTCAAATTCACTTGGTCTATCTCGGACACTTCTCTCCCCTTTCTTGATCTCTCGGTCTCCATCTCTGGAGACAGACTGTCCACTGACATCTTCTACAAGCACACTGACTCTCATAACTACCTCAACTATACCTCCTTCCACCCCGCCACATGCAAAAATGCCATTCCCTATTCCCAGTTCCTCCGTCTCCGCTGCATCTGCTCTGAGGATGAGGTTTTCCGTTCCAGGACATCTCAAATGTCCTCTTACTTTAAGGATCGTGGTTTCCCTTCTGCTGTCATCAATGACGCCCTCACCCGTATCCCCTCCATTTCCCACACATCGGCTCTCACTCCATCCTCCCGCCACCATAACAGGGACAGAGTTCCCCTTGTCCTCACCTACCACCCCACCAGCCTCCGGATCCAACACATTATCCTCTGCAACTTCCGCCACCTTCAACAGGACCCCACCACTAAGCACATCTTTCCCTCTCCACCCCTCTCTGCCTTCCGCAAGGATCGGTCCCTCCGCGACTCCCTGGTCCACACGTCCCTCCCCACGGATCTCCCACCTGGCACTTATCCCTGTAAGCGTAGGTGCTACACCTGTCCCTACACCTCCTCTCTTGCCACCATTCAGGGCCCCAAACAGTACTTCCAAGCGAGGCAACACTTCACTTGTGAGTCTGTTGGGGTCACCTATTGCATCTGGTGCTCCCGGTGCGGTCTCCTCTACATCGGTGAAACCCGACGCAGATTGGGGGACCGCTTCGTCGAGCACCTCCGCTTCGTCCACCAAAACAGACAGGATCTCCCAGTAGCCACCCACTTCAACTCTGCTTCCCACTCCCATTCAGATATGTCCATACATGATGAGGCTAAACTCAGGCTGGAGGAGCAACACCTCATATGCTGTCTAGGTAGTCTCCAGCCCCTTGGTATGAACATAGAATTTTCCAACTTCCGGTAATTCCCTCCCCCTCACTTCCCCGTCCCTATGTCACTCTGTCCCCTCCCCCAGCTGCCTACCACCTACCTCTTGGTTCTGCCTCCTTCTACTACCCATTGTGTTTTCCCCTACTCTTTCTTCACCTTTCCTGCCTATCACCTCCCTGCTTCCCCTCCCCCACCCCTTTATCTTTCCCCTTACCGGTTTTTCACCTGGAACCTACCAGCCTTCTCCTTCCCACCCTCCCCCCACCTTCTTTATAGGGCCTCTGCCCCTTCCCTCTTCATCCTGATGAAGGGTTCCGGCACAAAATGTCGACCGATCTTTTCCACTGATGCTGCCCGACCTGCTGTCAACCAGCTCTACAAATGTCTGGTTAAGTTGGAACTAATAAGTATTTTCTCATCTTGGACATCCTAATATGTATAGTTGAGTGATAAAATGGCAGAATGCCATTTACAATGATAAAATATTCAGCTCATGATATCTAAACGCAAACAACAGGAATTCTGCAAATGCTGGAAATTCAAGCAACACACATCAAAGTTGCTGGTGAACGCAGCAGGCCAGGCAGCATCTGTAGGAAGAGGTGCAGTCGGCGTTTCAGGCCGAGACCCTTCGTCAGGACTAACTATTCAGAGGGACAGAGGGAGAAAAAGCAGAGTGAGAGAAACAATTTTAATTCCACATCCCATTCCCATTCTGACATGTCTATCCACGGCCTCCTCTACTGTAAAGACGAAGCCACACTCAGGTTGGAGGAACAACACCTTATATTCCGTCTGGGTAGCCTCCAACCTGATGGCACGTACATCGGCTTCTCTAACTTCCGCTAAGGCCCCACCTCCCCCTCGTACCCCATCTGTTACTTATTTTTATGCACACTTTCTTTCTCTCACTCTCCTTTGTCCCTCTGAATATACTCCTTGCCCATCCTCTGGATCCCCCCCACTTGTCTTTCTTCCCGGACCTCCTGTCCCATGATCCTCTCGTATCCCCTTTTGCCTACCACCTGTCCAGCTCTTGGCTCTATCCCTCCCCCTCCTGTCTTCTCCTATCATTTTGGATCTCCCACTCCCCCTCCAACTTTCAAATCCCTTACTCACTCTTCCTTCAGTTAGTCCTGACAAAGGGTCTCGGCCTGAAACGTCGACTGCACCTCTTCCTAGAGGTGCTGCCTGGCCTGCTGCGTTCACCAGCAACTTTGATGTGTGCAGCTCATGATATGTTCAGGTCATTAAAAGAATCTAAAGTACCAGCTGAAGTTATCTTGATCTGAATTCCTATAGTGTACCAATGCATGCTTTGGCCATTGGCTGCTGTTTCAACTGAAAACAACCCTCATACACTTTAATTCAGGATCTGCTTTTATCAGCTTCATGATGGGAACGCAGTCCTCACCGCACTCCCTGATATCTCACAAAAAGGATGCAGGATGACTCTTGGAAGAAACATTCTGTTTTTCCCTCTTTACCATTATCATGGTGTCATGGAGCATCACAGTAGCATGGCAGTTGGCATGGCACTGTTACACCCTGGGGCGTTCCAGCCTTCAGAGTTCAGTTCCAGCCCCATCTGTAAGGAGTCTCAAAGCCCTCCCCATGAAATGTATGGGTTTTTCCCTGGGAGCTCTGGTAGGTTAATTGGTCATTGTAAATTGTTCTGTGACTAGGTAGGATAGGGTTATCAGGTTTGTCTGGAGTCACTGGGCCAATGGCTGGAAGGGCCTCCTCCGTGCAGTATCGGTAAGTAAATAAATAAAAATCAGCACCAGTTAATTCTTCCAAACATGCATAGAAACAAGCCAAAGTTGTAATGTGGCCCAACCGTGAGTAGCTAATTTATCTATTTAGTGGTCCTCTGTATCCTAAGTAGTTCTATTACAAAATAAAATAACAATATTCAGTGTCCATTTAACACTGTGCACAGGTTCCACTGGCCTGAATTTACTACAAAAGGATTAGTCATCAGTGTGAATGTGTAATGGTGTGCACCATGGTGACAGTTAGAGTGAGTTTTTTTGGGTAGATGATTTGTTTACACTTAAATGACTTTGGTCACCAGACTTCTATTCAACTATTTGACAAAGTACTGTGGATTGAGTCCTCAACAATGGGCTTCCTAAAAAGGTGTGAATACCAGATGCTTCTGGCGCCGTAGTTTGACCTGACGCTGAGGTTTCGAAGACAGTATTATCTATACATTATAAATATTAATTGTCTTCTATGTTAGCACGTAAAATGCCAAATAAATGTATTGCGGATTTAACTAAAGGCTGTGGATACCAACCCAGACATGTTGGTGTCGGATGGAAAGGATGAAGTCAGTAGGTGTGATGTTTGTATGTAGCTTCAAAAGGAAGCATTGTCTATGCATTGTCTATAACTTTTTAAGTAGCGATTGCCTTTGTGTTTAGCATATAAATATCGAGCCCACACTGGGCTAGCAGACCTTTCTGCTGAAAGCGTTTCCGTCCGTAAGATGCCTGCTGTACCTTGTTGTGTCGAATAAAGAAGCTGCTTTGTATCTACCAGTGACTCTGTCTCTCCAGTGATTTCATCCACGCTACAACAGTGACTACAAATACAGTTTCAGTATGACTAGCCCCATAAATGACATGGTAACTGTGCATTTTGTTTTAAGAAATTCTGGTTGGCCTTTTCTCTTTGGAGCGATGGAGGATGAGAGGTGACCTGATAGAGGTGTATAAGATGATGAGAAGCATTGATCATGTGGATAGTCAGAGGATTTTTCCCAGAGCTGAAATGGTCGCTACAAGAGGACACAGGTTTAAGGTGCTGGGGAGTAGGTACAGAGATAATGTCAGGGGTAAATTTTTTACTCAGGGAGTGGTGAGTGCGTGGAATGGGCTGCCGACAACGGTGGTGGAGGCAGATATGATAGGGTCTTTTAAGGGACTTCTGGATAGGTACATGGAGCTTAGAGAAATAGAGGGCAATGGGGAAGTCTAGTAATTTCTAAGGTAGGGACATGTTCGGCACAACTTCGTGGGCCAAAGGGCCTGTATTGTTCTGTAGGTTTTCTATGTTTCTACTGTGAAAGAACAATAAATGTCATTTTTCAGAACAATGTGATTGAAACCTGGCCAATGTTGAACTTTGGTCCTAGTACCACTGTTGACTTAATTTTGGCAAGTTTAATAACTAGAAAAACATAATCAATTATGAAAATATCATACAAAACTAAAAAAAATGATGTTTATCCTGGCCATAAAAATGCAGGAAAGTTCCATGCATTGTTCAATGTAATTTTTAATAGTTTTGTTTGGAGTTGCATAAGCAAGATTCTAACCAGTTCTCACAGCTTATACTGTTTGTGCTTTTTTTTCAGCATCTGCAAACAAATTGGATCTGTTTTCTTCCAAAATATTCTAAATTTAATGATTTTTTAAAACACAAAGAATGACATGGTGTGGTGCACCTTAGTTTAGAAGTCACTTCCTTTGTCCAGAGAAAATATCATTTGCAGTTTGCTAAATGTTCTCAATGAAATGGAATCATTCTGACTCTTGAAGTTTAGTTTCTGATTTTCAATATGTCCATAAGACCATAAGATCATAAGGTATAGGCGAAGAAAGGCCATTTGGCCCATCGAGTCTGCTCTGCCATTTCATCATGGCTGATCTAATACCCTCTCAGCCCCAATCTACTACCTTCTCCCCGTATCCCTTCCTGTCCTCACATCAAGAAGCTATGAATCTCTGCCTTAAATACACCCAATGACTTGACCTCCACAGCCGTCTGTGGCAACACATTCCACAGATTCGCCACACTCTGGCTGAAGAAAATTCTCTTCATCACCATTCCAAAAGGATGTCCCTCTTTTCTGAGGCTGTGACCTCAGGTCTTAGACTCCCCCACCATAGGAACTAATCTCTCCACATCCACTCTATCAAGGCCTTTCAACATTTCAATCAGATCCCACCCCTGCCTCACTCTTCTGAATTCCAGTGAGTACAGGCCCAGAGCCATCACAAATGCTCATCATATGATAAGTCTTTCAATCCTGGAATAATTTTCATGAACCTCCTTTGAACCCTCTCCAATGTCCACAAACTACAAACACTTGAATGCCACAGTGACAAGATTTTCAAAAATTGCACAAAAATAGCACAGCTCTTGCTGACTGCTGAATACTCAATGAGCTATGTAATTTTCTGTGTGAGATTTTTCCCATTTTAAATCAGAACTGGCTGTTAACTGGTCCACAAATTGAGCACACATTTTAAAAGCTATCAGGCCGTGAGTAATGAAAATAGATACTTGATATCAATAGTTGAATTTAAAGGGTTAATAATTAAGTAATCTTGACTGCTAACCCCTATAAACTTCATTCTGTGTAGACAAGGAGAATGACTCAGTTTGACAATTAAATTGCACTGCTTTACTTCATAATTATGGGATTGATGTTTATTTCAAAATAGGGTTTGTTATATTTAGGTAGTATATTCACTGCCATGATTACTCTTTAAGTACAAGCTACTGAATGATAATTTTTGGAAAGTGCAGGGCTACCAGCTCATTTCCACCAGCTCCCTACCATTGAAAACAACCAGCATTTTCATACTTTCAAGTAACACCAGCTACTTGGAGGCTGAAATTTCACCCTATCTATGGTCTATGCGTAGTCTTCATTCTTTAAGGAGATCTGCCCATTTTTTAATCACACAACTAGCTTTTATAAACTGCTTTGTAGATCAGGATAACAATAATACAGTTGTTAGTTTAATGCTTTAAGATTAGTAGCTTAAATTTGTTTGAAGTATTTGCCAGAAATCAATGGTATGATTATTATTCAGATGCACTACGTATCTTAATAATGGGACTTTCAGCAAGGTGCCAAGGATAATCAAAAGGATCTTATTACATTGACATCAAAATATGAAGATTACTATAGAATAATAATGTGTAATATTTACATTACCATGAAACTGACAGGAGAGCAGAATTTGTTCTTGAAGTTTTTTCTAACTATATAATTCCATTTTCTGTAGTTCATGTGATTGAAAAGAAGGAAAGTGTTATTATTCACAGAAATAAATAACATTTTACATTCAGTTAGCTTGCTTTCTGAGGTATGACGTACATTGCGCTATTAATTTTTTTTTAAATGAGAAAATTTAATATTTAATGTAAATGTAATTGCAGTCCCCATTACTGTTATCACCATTACTAAGAATAGCACAATATACTGATGAAAGTATCAAAAACAAATGCAATAAAATCATTTTTAATAACTTAAGAATTATCTGTCTGCAACTTTCTGGCCTGAATTTTGAAATTAGCTCATGTTTTAAAGCGGTGGAGATATCAGATAGTCTTTGGCACTATTCATTTGAGCAAAGGGATATATTTGAATATGTTGACAATTTCAACATGCATGATTTCTGCCTTCCTACGGCAAACTGAATTGTAATGTGCGACTTCAGAGCTTTGATTTTAAATTTAGGAAGAAGCCCTGCAGCAAGACAGCGCTGATATGCAACTTAAAGGATTGCAAAAAGCCTTTGGGACCTCAAAGTTCGGCCCACATGTGTTGCCACCTGCCACTTTTGTCTGGAAGCATCACTGACAAGTTCATATCATTTCCCACCACTGTCTGTAAGGAGCTTCTACGTTCACCCTGTCACCCTGTTGGCTTCCTCTGGATCTTCTGGTTTCCTCCCACAGTCCAAAGACATATGGGTTAGTCAATTAATTGGTAAGATGGTGTAATTGGGCAGCACAGATTCCTTGGGTCAGAAGAATCTGTTACTGTGCTGTACCTCTAAATCAAAATCAAAAATGTTACTCACCTCAGCATGGGAAGTGGTAATCGCTGGCCCCTGGGAGATCAATACTACTGATAGCCTGAAGGCCATTCAAACAAACTATTTTGCTAGAGTTGACCACATACATTGCAGAGCAATGTTCTTCCTCTCCTTCATAAACATCTCTCTCTATTCCCCTTGAACATTTTTACTCGCCTCTGAGGCTATCTTCATGTTCTGTACTGCAATGAAGGATTACTTTCAATGATCAAATTACCAGGCGACTACAGCAAGAAAACATGTAAGCACCATTTTCACAAATCAGTAAGGAAGAAAATTCACCTTAACAATTGCAATTTCTGTGTTTTTTGTAGTTTACCCAATCGGGTACTAGAACAGCATGCAGTACGTCTTAGTCCTTTGAAACATTGATATAAAAACTATACTTTTTATCAATGTGTTTTTTCCTTCCATTTCCTTTATTTTAAGACCATAAGGCGATAAGGTATAGGAGCAGAATTAGGCCATTTGGCCCATCAAGTCTGCTCCACCATTTTATCATGGCTGATTCATTTTCTGATAGATGCCTTCTCCCTGTACCCCACACCCTTTAATGTCCAGTGTTTTAAATGTATATAGCCCCCCTGGCCAGCCTCAGGGTCGCTCGGCTTGCTGTCATCTAGGGAAACAGCCCTCGGCCCCACCAAACTGGGTAATCAGTTTGTGTGGATGCTGTGTAATGTACACCTCCCTGCCTAAATAACAGACAATACAAAAGATACAATTAAATGATTTACAGTTTATAGATATTACTGGAACTATATAATTAATAGAGAATAAAACATAAAAGGAAAATCAAAGGCACCACACTTATCAAAGTTCAATCTCTTCGTGCACAAACAGTTGGAGCTCAGAACCCTTCTTCTTCACAGTGACGTTGCTCCCCAAACAGTGGACCTTCCGCCCGTCCATGGGCGCTATATAGGCCAACCTATCTGAGAGCTTCCTCATCTTCTGAGACCTCAGTACCCCCTCACCTAAACCCTAAAGGCTCAGACACTACTAGGGATACCTCGGGCCTGCTTGCTAACTCCTGTCTCACTCAGGCCACTATTACAACTCAGAGCCCTTTGTCCCATGTCCGGGGCCCCGCTTCTTTCCTGGTCCTGCTGTAGCTCAGACTGCCCACAGCTAGCCCTCCCCATTACATGTACTTGGCCTTCATAGCCACTTGTGGGAACTAATTCCACAGGTCACCCTCTCTGGCTAAAGAAATTCCTCCTCAACTCTGTTCTAAAAGGATGCCTATCTATTCTGAGGCTATGCTGTCCGGTCTCAGACTCTTCCACCACAGGAAACATCCTCTCCACATCCACTCTGTTGAGGCTCTTTTCTGTCGTTATTGTTTGTTCTACGTCAGAATGAGAATCAGAATCAGGTTTATTATCACCGGCATGTGTCGTGAGATTTGTTAACTTAGCAGCAGCAGTTCAATGCAATACGTAATAATATTGAAAAACAATAATAAATAAATACATCAAATATAATAAATATGTATATTGAATAGATTAAAAATCATGCAAAAACAGAAATAATATATATTAAAAAAGTGAGGTAGTGTCCAAGGGTTCAATGCCCATTTAGGAATCGGATGGCAGAGGGGCAGAAGCTGTTCCTGAATCACTGAGTGTGTGCCTGCAGGTGTCTGTACCTCCTACCTGATGGTAACAGTGAGAAAAGGGCATGCCCTGGGTGCTGGAGGTCTTTAATAATGGGCGCTGTCTTTCTGAGACACCGCTCCTTCATTCCTTTCATTCCTTTGCAGTCTCTCTGCTATTTAAACCCTTCTGAGTTTTCATCACTTCACTGGTGGTTCTGCTTATATTGGTACTATTGTTTTTTAGTGAATCTGGTGCTTCGCTGGCCTTTTCTGCCATCGGATCCTCTGAACCTACCTTGTCTGGAATTGACAGATTTAGATGGAAAAAAATAGTGAAATACAAGGAAGGAAGGTGAGGATGTCACACAGATTACAGATAATTATCAAAATGGAAGGGATATTGAAATATGTTTATGGGATGCATGTGTGATGGTGAACGCTCAGTAAACCCACTACATACACATGAGCACTTACACACACAAACAAATACTGCCTTGTTATTCTGCTGTCATTGCGCTGAGTGTGGGAACTTCAATGTCTCCCCCCACCCCGGTATATTCTTATAATGGGGTTGATTTATGGTGCATTCCCGCCATACAGTAATGGGGATGTGTAAATGTGTATATATTATTTGTATACTGTATTTAAGGTAGATACTTTATTTTGCATTATTATTGTAACTACATTGTGGGGTGCATCATATTCTGCTGCAGGCATCCTGACCTCTGCAAGGGACTGGCAGCTGTTGGTGGACCTTGAATGGCAGCTGAAGTTCCCCAACCATATTGCAGCCACCACCCTGCGACCAGACATCTGAGTCTACTAAGCAAGTGGTGCTGCTGGAGCTGACAGTCCCATGGGAAGATAGCTTGGAAGGGGCATTTGAAAAGAAGCTCTCCAAGTACGCAGGACTGGTCAGCAACTGTCAGCAGGCTGGATGGAGAGTGAGGTGTCTCCCAGTGGAGGTTGGTTGTAGGGAATTCGTAGCCCGTTCTTTAGTTAGAGCCTTCAGCATTTTGGGCATCGAGGGAGAGAGGAGGAGGAGAGCCATCCGCAGTACCACCAATGCGGCAGAGAGGGCCTCAAGATGGCTGTGGCTCAAAAGAGGGGAGCCATGGAGTCATAAGTAGCTAGCCATCTGGACACAAGCTGGGGTCTGATCAGCCCCAGCTGGGTCACCTGGAGGAGGTTGTATGATGTTGAAAGACCCGAAACACCCGATGATTCCAGGAACATCACTGAAGATGTGTCCAGAAGCATCAGTAGATGTGTGTACACAGCAGTGATGCAGGTGTAGTCTTAAGTTAATTTTGTAGGTAACTAAAGATGGTGTGTGCTGGTGCCTAGAAAAATGGGGCGGATTGCTCTTGCAGAGGGAGAGAGAGAGATCAAACTGTCAGGAGTTCACACTGGAAATAGGATGGAACTATTTATTGTATTTTCTGGTAGATAGCTTTTTGTAAATATTGGCAGTTTTCTTTATTTTTGCTAATTTTTGTAAGAGTGAATTTTGACACATTTAATAAACACTCTCGCACTAGAATGCTAAGCAACAGCCATCTTTTTTCTTCAGTCAAAACCCACATGTGTAACACCATGCTATCAGCAGAGTATCATACAGAGATTAATAAAAGCAATACCCAGTGAAGGCACACAGGCTGGAGCGTATGGAGACTCAATGGTAAGCTGAAACATTTTGATGACATTTAGGAGATAAGCAACCCTACCCTTCCATTCGCCTTTCAAACATCAAGTGTTTAATTTTAGTGTGTAAGTACAACAATTAACTTGCTTATTTCAATCTAGAAGGAATCCCAACAGGTTTCCTTCTATCTCATGCCAGCTCTCAGCATGGCCATTTCTTCAGTCCCATTTTGCCTCTTATTTCCCTGCAACCCATTCAGCCCACATGTCCATCAATTCCCCTTCAACGTCTTCTTTCCTACATAGGAAATAATTTTCCAGTTGTCATTTAACCAGCTCTGTAAGCATATCTTTAGGAGGTGGGAGGACCCAGAGCAA
Source organism: Mobula birostris (assembly GCF_030028105.1). Taxonomy (NCBI): domain Eukaryota; kingdom Metazoa; phylum Chordata; class Chondrichthyes; order Myliobatiformes; family Myliobatidae; genus Mobula; species Mobula birostris. Next base: position 121,162,897 of record NC_092373.1, on the reverse strand, counting down.
CATGGGGGAAAACACACACTATGTCATAGGGAGAGTTTGCTAACTCCAGATAGACTGTGTCAGAAGTTGGGATTAAACTTGGTTCACTGGAACTTTGTGGATGAGAAGGCAGAGCAACATGTAGCTGTGCCATGGCTATTCTTCAAATCTTCAGTTCTGAAGGACCTCACATACAGAGGTAAAGGAAACACCATATCATTTTAACAGGCCAGATGTTCCTGCAGGACATTACAATCATGGATGGGTTTCCATGCAAAGGTAAATCCTGGCACATGGAAGGAGGCAGAAATGTCATACTGTCAAAGGTGATGCATGCTGCAAGGGCAATTTTGAAAGTTTTATAGATTAGATTATGAGAACACTCAGTCCTCGTTTATTGTCATTTAGAAATGCATACATGCATTAAGAAATGATACAATGTTCCTCCAGAGTGATATCACAGAAAAACAGGACAAACCAAAGACTAACACTGACAGAACCACATAATTATAACATATAGTTACAGCAGTGCAAAGCAATACCATAATTTGATAAAGAGCAGACCATTGGCACAGTAAAAAAATAGTCACAAGTTCCGATCGACTCCCGAGTCCCCAATAGCAGGTGGAAAAAGGGAGAAATTCCCTGCTATAAACCTCCAGGCACCGACAACAGCCGACACTGAGTCCATCCATCCGAAAACTTCGAGACTCCGACCAGCCCCCCGATACTGCCTCCCAAGCGCCATCCTCCGCCGAGTGCCTTTGACCTCTCCCCGGCCGCCAAAACAAGCAAAGCCGAGTATTCGGGGCCTTCTGCTCTGGAGATTCCAGACCACACAGTAATAGTGGCAGGGTTATATAAACTCAATATCATTGATGACCTATGCCATCTGTAGTTATTTCACAATCAGAGAGGTAGGGGCTTTACATCAAATAATTAAGTTGCACTAGATGGTTTGCTCCCAGGCTTGGCCAAAGTGGATATTCATGGGTCCAGACAATGAGCAGTTGAGTGTTCTGCCTGAGCACGTCGAAGGTTATGCCCATGCCTATGTGTCCCTGGAGTTGGAAGGGTGATATCCATTGGTGGCTTTTTGGGATCTGTGGGTGCTACAGAGGTTTGTGTGCATTTTGGATAAAAATAACTATCCAGAAGAAGAAGGCAGTAGCAAACAACGCTACCAAAGGCAACACCCTCAAGATGGGTCACAAAGCAATTCCTTTCACTTCTTTTATGTCTTCTTTTTATTTCGGATATGGTTCTGCCAATTTAGAGCCTGTTACCTACATTCTGGTGATGTGCTTGCAGGCACCTTGCATGTTTCACGAGGCTATGACCAAAGCATGCAGCATGGAGGTCAGGAAGCCAGGAAACAAGTAAGCCCATGATCGACTTGATTTCTTACCGATCTTGCCAATTTAATCGCTGAGGAAGACTGAAATCATCGAGGCAAGTGCTGAAGGCGAGAGGATGTTGAGTATTTGATGGTCTTTCTCTCCCCTTGCTTGCTGCTCCCAAGGAAATGTCCCCGTGTTCAAATGGTCTCTCTCTCTCCCTCTCAATGTTGTTGAAGATGGTGATGGAGCCAGGTTTAATGGAAGGGTTTTGTAGATTTGGACTCAATTTTTTTTGATGAGTTCTAGTTTTGATCCCTCTTTTTTGGGCAATTTTTGAAACGGGACATCCTGCGGATTATGAACACTGAGCTGAACTGAATTGAAATATTGTTTTGATTTTGTGGTTTAGATTCTGTGTTTTTCACTTTTTTTTGCCATTTGCGCAATCCTTTTTGCACATGGGAGGGGTGCTTGTTGTTGATGTTTTTGTTTGAATGGGTTGGTTCCATGATTTTTATTCGTTTTGTGACTGTGGATTTCAGGATTGTATACTATATATATACTTTTATAACAAAATATACTTGCAATTTTGAATCACTGAATCTTTGACTGGTGTAATTTGAAGCTATTACCTGTAAATAGTAGTATATTGTAGTATTGTAATGTTGTTGTTCGCCCTTCGTCGTTGAAGATGACCATGGCTTCAAACTCAAATGGGAGATTGGTGGCTGTGGGTCCGGAGGTGACTGATGAGGCCAATCCGGGCCCTGAAGGCTCGCCCACATGTGGGACACAAGTGGGTGGGTGCTGTCGTGGCAGTGGATGCTGCTCGGGCCTTGCGCACAGCACGCTTTCGTTGCGCCTCGATGATGCGCCTGACTTCAGCTGCACCGGCTCCTGTGGTGATCTTGCTGCGCCAAGCTGGATGGTCGAGGGCAAGCGTCTCCCACGTGTTGATGTCGACACCCAGGCCTTTGAGGGATGCTTTGAGGCAGTCTTTGTAACGTTTCTTCTGCCCCCCGACTGAGTGTTTGCCCTGACACAATTCTCCGTACTGCAGCTGCTTAGGCAATCGGCTGTCTGGCATTCTGACCACATGTCCAGCCTACCTGGCTTGGGCTTTCAGCAGGAGGGTGTAGACGCTGCAGAGCCCAGCTCGTTCCAGGATTTCCGTGTCGGAGACTTTGTCCTGCTACCTGATGTGGAGGAATCTGCGGAGACAGCTCAGGTGAAAGTGGTTGAGCTGTTTGGCGTGTCTGCTGTAGACAGTCCAGGTCTCGCTGGCGTAAAGGGGGGTGGTAAGGACCACTGCACAGTAGACCTTCAGCTTGGTGGTAAGGCTGAGTCCTCTCTATTATTGTATATTATTATAGTATTGTAATATATGATGCTATAATTACAGAATAACCTTCTTTCAAAAAGAAAAGAAAAGGATTAAGCTATTGCTGTCAATGACACTTGGGAAACTAATTGAAAATGTCTTAAGCTACTGTAGCATTCACTTTGCTTATCAAACTGCAGGATGCTTTGTAACCATCAACACTGAGCTCAAGTTTTTGCTGCTATATCTATCAATAATCATGCACAGAGAGACCACTTCTTAATAAGCTTATACAATGCCTATAAAAAGTATTCACCTCCCTTGTAAGTTTTCATGTTTTATTGTTTTACGTCATTGAATCACAATGGATTTAATTTTTTGACACTGATCAACAGAAAAATAATCTTTTGTGTCAAATTGCAAACCGATATCTACGAAGTGATCTAAATTAACAACAAATACAAAACACAAAACAATTGATTGCATAAATACACACCCCTTCAAGTCAGTATTTAGTAGATGCACCTTTGGCAGCAATTACAGCTTTGAGTCTGTGTGGATAGGTCTCCATCAGCTTTGCATTTTTTCCCCATTCTTCTTTACAAAACTGCTCAAGCTCTGTCAGATTGCATGGGGATCATGAGTGAACAGCCCTTTTCAAGTCCAGTCACAAATTCTCAGTTCGATTGAGGTCTGGACTCTGACTTGGCCACTCCAGGACATTAACTTTGTTATTTTTAAGGCATTCCTGTGTAGCTTTGGCTTTATGCTTGGAGTCATTGTCTTGCCGGAAAACTAATCTTCTCCCAAGCTGCAGACTGCATCAGGCTTTCCTTCAGGATTTCCCTGTGTTTTACTGCATTCATTTTACCCTCTACCTTCACAAGCTTTCCAGGGCCTGCTGCAGTGAAGCATCTCCACAGCGTGATGCAGCCACCACCATGTTTCACGGTAGGGATGGTGTGTTTTTGTTGATGTGCAGAGTTTGGCTTACGCCAAATGTAGAGTTTAGTCTGATAGCAAAAAATCTCAATTTTGATTTCATCGGACCATAGAACCATCTTCCAACTGACTTCAGAGTCTCCCGCATGCCTTCTGGCAAACTCCAGCTCAGATTTCGTACAAGTTTTTTTCAACAGTGACTTTCTCTTTGCCACTTACTCATAAAGTTGTGACCAATGAAGCAAAAGGGCAACAGTTGTATTTGTGTAGTCTCTCCCATCTCAGCCACTGAAGCTTGTAACTCCTCCAAAGTTGTCATAGGTCTCTTGGTAGCCTCCCTCACTAGTCCCCTTCTTGCATGGTCACTCAGTTTTTGAGGATGGCCTGTTCTAGGCAGGTTTACAGCTGTGCCACATTCTTTCCATTTCTTGATGATTGACTAACTGTACTCCAAGGGATATTCAGTGACTTGCAAATGTTCTTGTATCCATCTCCTGACTTGTGTTTTTGTATAACTTTTTTGGGAAGTTGCTTGGAATGTTCGTTTGTCTTCATGGTGTAGTTTTTGCCAGGATACTGACTCACCAGCAGTTGGATACTCCAGATATAGGTGTATTTTTACTACAATCAACTGAAACACCTTGACTGCGCACAGGTGATCTCCATTTAACTAATTAAGTGACTTCTAAAACCAATTGGCTGCACCAGTGATGATTTGGTGTGTTACATTAAAGTGGGGGGGGGGGGGGGCGGGGTGAATACTTATGAAATCAATTATTTTATGTTTTATATTTGTAATTAATCTATATCACTTTGTGGAGATCTCTTTTCACTTTGACACAAAGGAGTCCTTTTCTGTTGATCGGTGTCAAAAAAGCCAAATTAAATCCAGTGTGATTCAATGTTGTAAAACACTAAAACATGAAAACTTCCAAGGTGGGTAAATATTTTTCATAGGCACTGTATATTACTCATTTCAATTCCACATTTTAAAGTCAATGTGTTTCAGTGACATCAATACTAAGTGTAATGAGGTCAGATGCTCATCAGGTGATGACTAACAAAAGAGCAATGAATTCTCTGGATATTTCACCCAATTCTCCTCTAAACCACACACAGCTTCTTCTTGCTGAGGAGAAAAGCTGAACTGCTGTGTTTTAATAATTTCAGAAGATCCTTCATGAACTCTATCCTTCCATTGACCTTAATGTTTGACAGTAATTAATGCAACAATGAAGTTTAGAACTTTTTAGAGCTTGAATTTGTCTGTCAGTAGTCTGCACATTAACTTTATTGTCTAATTAAAGAGAATCCATGGTGAATGGATGTCTCTATTGAGCCCTGTCAGCAGGGAAAGGAAAGAACAATGTTTATTGCTGAAGAGATCAATAGTGAGAGGCAACAATTTAAGATAGAAGGATTAAAGAGGATTGTTTTTCTCATCCAAAGCAGAATGGAGGCAGAAATTCATCATGTTTAAAGAGTTTTTGGATGATCGTTAATGTCACAGACTCAAACGTCACAGAAACAGACTCTACACGATGAGTCATGATCCACGTGTTTTCAAACAACAGTTGAGAAAGTGGGACAAGGTTGGATCATCTTGGGCATGGAAAATTAAATGGCCTTCTTTGTGCTATAAACTTCTGTGACTTTTTTACCATGAAAAGGCAAATATTTGTTTGTGAAATGTTTTGTGAATAGCATTTCTCCTTGAGGAACTTCCTCCAGCAACTCTCTAGGAGATGCCCATGCTAGAAAGTAATCCATTGATTCATATCTGCATAAGTTTTGAACTCCCTCACACAAAAAACTAATAGATGACCCACCCAGGAAATGGCAACTAGAACACCAATCCCCAAACCCCCCCAACCTCTCCCTCACACAAAAACCATCACATTGCCCACCCAGAACTCCAACTCACCAATCGACAACGAGAAAGAAAACACAGAAGACTGTAGGAGAGAGATATAAACTACAGTCCAATAATGGTATAAATCTTAGTATTTCAAAAACCTTCAGAAGAATGTGAGGAGGTCTTATGGAAACATATAAAATTATGAAAGGGATAGATAAGATAGAGGCAGGAAAGTTGTTTCCACTGGCAGATGAGATTAGAACTAGGGTACATAGCCTCAAGATTTGGGGAAGTGGATTTAGGACAGAGATGATGAAGAACTGTCTGTCCCAGAGAGTAGTGAATCTATGAAATTCTCTGCCCAATGAAGCAGTGCAGGCTACCTCAGTAAATATATTTAAGACAAGGTTAGGTAGATTTTTGCATAGTTGGGGAATTAAATGTTATGGGGAAAGAGCAGGTAGGTGGAGATGAGTCCAGGGCCAGATCAGCCATGATATTATTGAATACTGGACTGAAAGTGTTACATTTGAATGCATGCAGCATTAGGAATAAAATGTACAATCTTGAAATTCAGCTACAGATTGGCAAATATGATATTGTGGCCATCTCTGAAACTTTCCTAAAGGATTACTGCCATTGGGAACTGAACATCCAAGGATATACGGTGTATCAGGAATATAGATTAATAGGCAGAGGGGGTGGTGAGGCTCTGTGTATACGAAATAATATTAAATCATTAGAAAGAGATGGCATAGGATTGGATGGTGCAGTGTCTCTATGGGTTGAGTTAAGAAATGGCAAGGGTAAAAGGACCCTAATGGCAGTTGTATACAGGTCTCCAAACAGCAGCCAGGATGTGGATTACAAATTACAGCAGGGGACAGAAAAGGTAGGTCAGAAAGGCAATGTCATGATAATTGTTGGGGATTTTAACATGAAAGTGGATTGGGAAAACCAGGTCAGTACTGGACCTCAAGAGAGAATTTGTCTAAGGGATGACTTTTTAGAACAGCTTGTTGTTGAGCCCACTAGGGGATCGGCTGTGCTGGATTGGGTGTTGAGTAATGATCCAGAGGTGATAAGAGAGCTTTAGTTCAAGGAACCCTCAGGGAACAGCAATCACAATATGATTGAATTCTCATTGAAATTTGAGAGGGAAAAAATAAAATCCAATGTGTGGGTATTTCAGTGGAATAAAGGAAATTACAATGGCATAAGAGGGGAACTGGCCAAAGTTGACTGGAAAGGGGCATTTGCACGAAGGACAGCAGAACAGCAATGGCTGGAGTTTCTGAGAAAAATGAGGGAAGGGCAAGACAGAAATATTCCAAATAAGAGAAATTTTCAAAGGGTAGAAGGACACTACCGTGGCTGACAAGTGAAGTCAGAGCCAAAGTAAAAGCAAAAGAGAGGGTATACATGGAAGCCAGAGCTAGTGGGAAGATAGAGAATTGGGAAGCTTTTAAAAACTTGCAGAAGGAAACTAAGGCAGTCATTAGGAAGGAAAAGATGAATTATGAAAGGAAGCTGGGGACTAATATCAAAGAAGATATTAAAAGCTTTTTTAAGTATATAAAGGGTAAAAGAGAGTTGAGGGTAGATATAGGACCAATACAAAATGATGCTGGAGGTATTGTAATGAGAGATGCTGAGATGGCAGAGGAACTGAATGTGTATTTTGCATCAGTCTTCACAGTGGAAGACATCTGCAGTATACTGGACATTCAAGAGTGTCAGGGAAGTGAAGTTTGTGCAGTGAAATTTACAACTGAGAAGGTGCTCAGGAAGCTTAATGGTCTGAGGGTGGATAAATCTCCTTGACCTGATGGAATGCACCCTTGGGTTCTGAGGAAGTAGCTGAAGAGACTGCCGAGACATTAACAATGATCTTTCAAGAATTGATAGATTCTGGCATCGTACCAGATGACTGGAAAATTGTAAATGTTTCTCCACTATTTAAGAAGGGTGGGAGGCAGCAGAAAGGAAACTCTAGACCTGTTACCCTGACATTGGTGGTTAGGAAGTTGTTGGAATCGATTGTTAGGGATGAGATTATGGAGCACCTGGAGGCACATGACAAGATAGGCCAAAGCCAGCAAGGTTTCTGGAAAGGAAAATCCTGCCTGACAAACCTACTGCAATTCTTTGAGGAAATTACAAGCAGGGTAGGCAAAGGAGATGCAGTAGGTGTGGTGTACTTGGATTTCAGAAGGCCTTTAACAAGGTGCCGCACATGAGGCTGCTGAGCAAGGTAAGAGCCCATGGAATTACAGGGAAGTTACTAGCATGGTTGGAGCATTGGCTGGTCAGCAGAAAACAGAGCGGGAGTAAACGGATCCTATTCTGGCTGGCTGCCGGTTCCCAGTGGAGTTCCACAGGGGTTGGTGTTGGGACCGCTGCTTTTTACGACGATGTATGTCAATGATTTGGACTATGGTATTAATGAATTTGTGGCTAAATTTGCTGATGATACAAAGATAGGTGGAGGGGCGGGTAGCATTGAGGAAACAGAGAGCCTGCAGAGATACTTAGATAGTTTAGGGGAATGGCCAAAGAAGTGGCAAACGAAATACAATGTTGGAAAGTATATGGTCATGCACTTCGGTGGAAGAAATAAATGGGCAGACTATTATTTAGATGGGGAAAGAATTCAAAATGCAGAGATGCAAAGGGACTTGGGAGTCCATGTGCAGGATATCCTAAAGGTTAACCTACATGTTGAGTCAGCGGTGAAGAAGGTGAATGCAATGTTGGCATTCATTTCTAGAGGTATAGAATATTCGAGCAGTGATGTGATGTTGAGGCTCTTTAAGGCATTCGTGAGACCGCACTTGGAGTAGTGTGTGCAGATTTGGGCTCCTTATTTTAGAAAGGACATACTGACATTGGAGAGGGTTCAGAGAAGACTCACGAGAATGATTCCAGGAATGAAGGGGTTACCATATGAGGAACGTCTGGCAGCTCTTGAATTGTATTCCCTGGAGTTCAGGAGAATGAGGGGGATCTCATAGAAACATTCCAAATGTTAAAAGGCCTGAACAGATTATATATGATAAAGTTATTTCCCATGGTAGGGGATTCTAGGACAAGAGGGCATGACTTCAGGATTGAAGAACATCCATTTAGAACTGAGATGCTGAGAAATTACTTTAGTCAGAAGGTGACAAATCTGTGGAATTTGTTGCCATGAGTGGCTCTGGTGGCCAAGTCATTGGGTGTATTTAAGGCAGAGATAGATAGATTCTTGATTGGCCAGGGCATCAAAGGGTACAAGGTGAAGGCAGGGAAGTGGAGATGACTGGAAGAATTGGATCAGCCCATGATTGAATGGCAGAGCAAACTCAATGGGCCGAATGGCCTAATTCTGCTCCTATATCTTACGGTCTTATGAATGGCAGAATAGGTTCAACAGGCCAGATGACCCACTCAGCTCCTATTTCTTAAGTTCTTATGTAAAAACATCCTTCCAGCAGAACTAAAGTGAGTGGCCACTCGAACTCAGGCCTTCCATGAAGAGTGACCACAGCGCCTGCGACCTGCAGTCTACTGACCACCACGCCGCCAACCTGCAGCCTTCAAGATGCCTGCCGTCCTGGCTACCAACCCCCTCAACCCGTGGCCTACATGGAGAGCTACTGCTGACCTCTTCCACATTCACCTCAATGCTTCAATCTTCCTCAACGCTTCAAAATGGACATCATCATGGCCCCACTCCCCTTGTCCGATCTTCTGCACGAGGCGGCCCCTGGGGCTGGGGATGGGGGTAGGCAAGGGCAGCAGAGCACCAGATCACTCCATCAAACTCCAAACTGCACGTCCACAGGTTCCAACAGTCTCTGAAACACAATCTAGACAAAAAGAACAAGCAGAAGATGTAGAAAATAATTGAAGAGATTGGCTATTTGGAAGATGTTGCCCTAGAAATCATTGTTCTCTGGTTCCATCTTGACTGAGAGTCAGTACCATATAGACCAGGAGTCCCCAACCTTTTTTGCAACGCGGACCGGTTTCATATTGATAATATCCTTGCGGACCGGCCAGGTGGGGGGGGGGGGGGTGGGCGGGAGTAGGGTTGCCAATGGACAAGAGTAGCAGTCAAATATGTTGTGCTACCCCGAGAAAGACTACAATGACCATGAAGCCTTGCGTGCGCACCAGTGCGCATGCATGTATGTGCCGATATTTTTCCTACAAATCGTCTTTGGCGACTCTGTTTGGGGGGGAGTTAATCACGACTGCAATATAGGTGATAAGTGGCTAATACACTCAATTTCGTATCTAAAAGGGTTTATCTAATGAATTTAGTATTAAATACACAGTGCATATTTTCCTCGCATGAATATAGTGATAAATCAATTATCGGGGAGGACAGGGGAGCTTGAAGTAAGTGTTGAACGAACTTCCAGTAGAAATGGTAGAGGCAGGTTCGATATTATCATTTAAAGAAAAATTGGATAGGTATATGGACAGGAAAGGAATGGAGGGTTATGGGCTGAGTACAGGTCGGTGGGACTAGGTGAGAGTAGTGTTCGGCACGGACTAGAAGGGCAGAGATGGCCTGTTTCCATGCTGTAATTGTTATGTGGTTATATAAGTCACTTATAAGTCAATAGCATCATAACATTTTAAGTAACGTTTGGATATTAAACACACTGCACATATTTTCCCCGTATGAACATATAAAATCATTGCAACACACCAATATCACTGAATCAGTGGGAGCCCTGGGCCTGTTCTCTGCAACAAGACGGTCCAGTCGAGGGGTGATGGGAGACAGTGATACTCGAAGGGGTTCCTTATGTCCAGTCTATTCTGCAATTTAGTTTTCGTTACATTCATTGCAGAGATATGTTGGAAATGGAAGCAACGTTTTCAGTGCTTTCGTGGCTACGTCAGGTTATTTAGCTTTGACTTTGATTCAGAATGCCGGCAGAGATGTTATGTCAAACGTACTTTTCAGCCCACCGTCATTTGCAAGCTCGAGGAGCTTGATCTCCTTCCTGCGCTGACATGGATGACGCATGGGTAATGACCTCACTCCGTTCAAGCTCAACAGTGGGCGTGACAGGGAATGAGGAAAGGTGCAGCTGACTCATATCGCCAAATCATATCATTTCCTCGCGGACTGGTAGCACATGCTTTGCAGCCCGGCACTGGTCCGCGGCTCGGTGGTTGGGAACCGCTGATGTAGACCACTCTCCATAGATAATTGAAGCTACATAAAGAAAATCTTCCAAAATCCACATGGTGGAACCAAGAGCCAGAAGAAATTATCCAGTAATTAACATGTAAGTAGATCATGATTCCTCCAAATGATTAAATAACTCTGGTAGGAGAGGGGTAAGCATGAGCTTCAAGATAATGAAACCATAAGATGAGTCTTTGATTGTAGTGTGGTATTCAGAAAGGTCAATACTTGTGTCAAATTAGTGTGGACACCATCATATTTCTGTTTTGTGTCTTGCTGATATTCATAACATGCATGTAAGAAAAGCCTTTTCAGCTGCTACATGGTGCCCTTCCCATCTATAGTTTGTGCATTTTGACTGTCAGGTCATTGAGTAAGTCAAATAGATGCCAGTTTCTCTCCTTCAAACTCTTTTTTATCAATCCAGGATTTCTGTGACAATTTTAGAAATAATTGAAAGGTTGCTATTATATCATTTAATGTCTGCAACTTTAAGTGTTTTAGGAGTTTATATATCCTCTACAGTTTTAATATTGATATGCAATGAATAGGTTTTCCTGATGAATTGCAACATGTTACTCATATACAGTAATATTAATCACGATTTTAGGGTTTTAAATCACTTTTATGTCTTTAATTTCTTGTATTCTATATATTGTGCTACAATTTAAAATGTAAAGGCTTCTCTTCCTATAGCTTTTGAAATGTTTGAATTATCACTGGATTTATTTTCCTCTACATAAACTATTAATAAAATATGAATATTATTATTTCAGACTGCATATAAAATAGACATTGTATTAATGTACCTTTTGCAATCAATGTAACAAGGATTTCCTCTTCTTCAGTGGAAAGGCTATTTCAGAATATTCTAGAATTTGAATCAAAAGTGTGGGTGATTTTTTTTGCCACATTTACACATTTACTACATTAATCTGCTGAAGGAAAGAAAAGCAGGCAAAATGAATGAATTTGAAAAAAAAATCGAAGCAGCTGATTTAATAATTAACTGATTATTGGTCTGCATTTAACAATTATATTGCCAGTGAAGTGATTTTGTGTTCGCTGTCATTACTCCATCTTTTTCAGCAGTCTGCACATTCATAAATAAACCACGAAAAACTGCCCATGACACCTTACTCCCACACAGCATATGCTCTTAAAGCCCCCACTGATGAAAATAATGTCATGTTCCTGAAATTACACGAAAGTCAACAGGTTACACAAGTTATAATTGCTAGTCATTCCATTTTGTGTTGTCTGTTCTGATCTCATTGGACCAGTGAGAATCAATTGGACTCTGACTGGCAGAATCAGCGACAATGAAGGAACAGCATACAAACATCAGGAGAGGTAAAAATGTCACCCGGCTTTAGGCACTGATGAAGGAGAAGCCAGTAACGGCCACAAACCACACATGGGTGGATGAGGAGGAGACAGCTGGTTATCAAAAGCTGGAGGCACCAGTTTCATTTGGTACATAATGTATCATAGCTGACAGGAATGCGTTATAACATTCATTGATGTGCACTCTTTATAGAGAACTCTTTTCATGATTCATACACTACGGACCTGATCCCTGGGGGTATTTAGAATCAATGGAAGTATTTCCTAAAAGAACAGTATGTATGCAGCCCTGTAACTGAAAATGTTTCTTGCTATCTGGAATCAAATTGATCAGACCCGCATTTTCACAAGCTCTGATTTTCAAGAGCAAGTCAGCACAGAGAAACCTGACCTTGCTCGGGAAGACGTTATGCCTTCTCTCCACCAGCACTGCCCTTTCCATTGAAGCCGAGGTCACCTTGACTGTCAACCTCTTCGCCACAGCGTCACACCAAGTGGCTGCGGCAGACATCTGTTCACGTCTTGCAGTGTGGCAGCTCACCGCTGCGTTAGGGGGGTTGCACTCACGGGGCTCGGGTAACTTTGCTGCTACTTCAGTGAGGAAGGGCTTGTACCTCAGCCAATGCGATTGGTAAGAATTGTTGGCTTTCCAAAAGCGGTTTCTGTACCCTAAATTCACACCCACATGATCTTTCACAACTGAACAACAGGATCTGATGGACCATCAGCTGCTTGTCATGGTCATTCCAGTGTATCCTCCCAGAGCCCATGATACAGGTACCTTTCAGGAGATTGATCTTCTGGTCATTTCTGAGGCTTCAGCATGCAGAGGGATTTTTCCTGGGAGTCAATGACAGCCCTGTCCTTCCATGGTTCCGAACTCCTGTCGGCCACCTCACACTGATGCACAGCACTGCTATCCTGAAGGCCGAGGAGACGCACAGAACTGATGTGTCACTGAAGCTTGTGAAAGTGATATAGGCCACAGGGCCCTAAAGTAAGTTCTTTAAATGAGAAGTGAGTGAGAAGATTGCGGCGCGACGGCAGCGTGCACGGCCTCTCCGGTGATGAATATCTGTTATCTGTCAAGTAGGGGACTGTGCACAATTCTGATTTGATGGGGACAGACGTGAGAGTACGGAGGAACATCTGTAAAACTTCTGAAATGCCGGCTTCGCTGCCGCTGTTACTGTGTGGTAACTGGAATCTCTGGAACAGAAGGCCCCAAGATCCTCGGCTTTGCTTGTTTCAGCAGCCAGGGCGAGGTCAAAGGCGCTCAGCAGAGGATGGCACTCGGGAGGGGCTGGTCGGAGGCTCGAAGTTTTGAGACAGATGGACTCAGTGTCGGCTGTGGTCGGCTGCTTCCAATGCATCAGCAGTTGATGGTGCCTGGAGGTTTATGGCAGGGAGTTTCTCCCTTTTGCCATCTGCTATCTGGGACCGAGAGTCGATCAATTCGGGGACTTTTGAGACTTTTTTTTACCGTGCCCATGGCTTGCTCTTCATCAAATTATGGTATTGCTTTGCACTGCTGTAACTATATGTTATAATTATGTGGTTTTTGTCAGTGTTAGTCTTTGGTTTGTCCTGTTTTCTGTGATATCACTCCGGAGAAACATTGTATCATTTCTTAATGCATGTATGCATTTCTAAATGACAATAAAAGAGGACTGAGTGTTCTCATAATCTAAATGGGTGATTGGTCCAGAAGCTAATAGCCCACTGGATCCAAAATTGGCTTTGTTTTAAGGAACAGAATGTGATGGCTGAGGGTAATAATAATAAAATAATAACAACGATAATGATAAGTACTTTATCCCAAGTGGCAAATAGTAATGGAATAGTGTGCTACGAGGATTAGAGCTGGGACACCTACTGATAACTCTATACATTAACAATCTGGATATGAACGTTGGAGTTGCAATTGGTAATTGGTGCAAAGACTGGTGGCGTGATTGATCATGAGGACAGTTGTCCTTGGCTGAAGAACTGCAGTAATAAGTTGGTAAGATGGACAGAGGAATGGTGGAGGGAGTTTAGTACTAAAAAATATGAAGGGATGCATTTTGGATAGGAGAGGTTGGTATTCATTTAGTATTGACACATGTACTGAGATACAGTGATAAGCTTTTGTTTGCTTGCCATTCAGACAGGCCACACACATAGCTATGGGCTAAGTGCAGGCAAATGGATCTAGCTTCGATGGGCATCTTGTTCAGCAAGCATGAGTCGGGCTGAAGAGCCTGTTGCTGTGCTGTTTACTCTGTGATTCTGCATTCAAACTAAGTGGAAGTATCCCAAGAAGCTCTGAGCAACAGCAAGACTTTCGTATAAATGTTCAAGGATTCCTGAAGGCGGCAGTGCCGGGAGATAAAAGGGATTAACACACATACAGCATACCTCATTAGTGTGGGGTTTGAATACAAGCTCAAGAGGTTATGGTGCACCGCAGTCACTCTTTACGTGGAGTAATATGTGCTGTTCTGATTCCACACTATGGGAAAGATGACAGGAGATCCACCAAGATGTTGCCTAGGAAAGAACATTGCACATGAGAAGAGACTAGAATAGGCTGGATTTGCTTTCCTTAGAATGGAAAACGCTGATTGGCTGATCTGACTGAGGTATATAAAATTATGGGGTCCACAGATTGAGTAAATAATGAAACGGATTTCCTCTTAGAAAGATATCTATGACCATAGGGCATACTTTAAAGTAAGGGGTAAGAGATCTAGGCTTATGGATTTTTTTTACTCAGGTGGTCATTGAAACCTCACATTACCTGAAGATGTGGAGGACGCAAATATTCTCACAGATTTTAAGAAATATTTAGAGAAACATTTGAAGCCTATAACACCAAAAGCTACGTGCTGAGGGATATTTGTTCTTCGTTCTGTGCTGAATGAATCTATGATTCTATGAACCACTCTGTGATGTTGTTACCCCACTAAAAACAATTCCACAAACATGATCCTACCTTTTGTCCTGTTCATTCTTTCCCACTTTCCATGCAATTTAAAATTATTTTTTTTTCTTTCATGTCTTTTTGAAATGAAGGTTCTTTGGACGGAAACATTAACTCAGTTTCTCTTTCTGCCTGACTTGTTGAATCATAGAATCACAGAGTAAGCCAGCATGGCAGCAGGCCTTTCAGCTCTACTGGTCATGGAGACCACATCCTCCTCCCTGTTAAAGCAGATTGCCCATGTTCAGCGCTCAAAGCCCCAGGCTCCTCCTTTCCATTTACCTATCTAAATGCCTTGAGCACTTCCTCTGGTAGCTCATTCCCAATCCTCACTACCCTCTGTGGAAAGAAGTTACCTCTCAGGTTTCCTTTAAGTTTCTCCTTTCTTATGTTGTACCTGTGCCCTATTACTTTGGAATCCCCAGCCCTGGGGGAAAAAACTATGACCACTCACCTTAGCCTCATGATTTTATGAATCTCTAAGAGGTCTTCTCTCATTCTCTTGTACTCCATCTTGGCGTACTCCAAGAAATCAAGATCCAGCTTGGCCAACCTGTCCCTATAGTTCAGGCCCACTAGTCCAGGTAGTATCTTCTTAAATCCCTTCTCTAGCTCGACACTGTATTTCCTATCACAGGATGACCAAAAATGTCCATAATACTCTAAATGCAGCCACTTATGTAGCTGCAAATAATGTCTCTACTCCTAAACTAGATGCCCTGTCTTCTTCACTTCCCTATCTATTTGCATGTCGCTTTCAGCAAACTGTGCATTTCTATTCCTAGGTCCCTCTGTTCCACAGCACTCCTCAGTGCACCATCACTCTCTGTATAAGTGTAACCCTGGTCTGAATATCCAAGTGCATCATCTTACATTTATCTATTTGCCATTCCTCAATCCATCACCCCTACCAATCAAGGTCTCCTTGCAATTCTTGGCAACCTCCTTCTTTATCTCCAGGACCACCTAATTTAGCATCATCAGCAAACTTGCTACCCCTGTCATGCACATTTGTGTCCAAATCACTTACATAAATAATGAATAATAAGATGACCCCTGGGGCACCCACTGGTTACTGGCCTCACGTAGGAGTATTGACCTTCAAACATCAGCTTCTTCTTCCTATCATTGAGCCAATTCTGAATCAAGCTTGCTATCTCCCCTAATGCCCACGCGACCTAATCTTTCCGATCGCCTAACATGTGGGACCTTGAAACATGGCCTTACTAAATCCCACATAAACAATATCCACTGCCATATCTTTATCCATCTCCTTAGCTATCTCTTCAAAAAACTCCAAAAGATTCGTCAGACATGACCTCCCATACACAAGACCATCCCAACTATTCAAAGTGACCTTGTCCTAGACTTGACAGTAATGGTGGACCTTGTCTCTTAAAATTCCCTCCAGTAACTTCCCTAGAACTGAAGTCAGGGATACTGACCAGTAGCTCCTGGGCCTTTCCTTGGTACCTGTCTTGAACAATAGAACAACATTTACCACCCTCCATCTTCTGGAACTTCACCAGTGGCTAACGATAAAACAAATAAGGTCGCTGGGAATAAAGGGAGCTCTTGGTCGGGTCCTGAGGATTTGCCCACCTTAATGTACCTTAAGGCTGCAAATATCTGCTTCCTTGTAATATGCAAAATTCCATGCCCTCACCACTTACTGCCCTCATTTCTTTGGCATCCATGATATTCTGCTTTGTAAACATTGAGGAGAAATAGACGTTAAAAATCTCAGCCATCTCCTGTGGCTTCACACATAGATGGCACTAATCGTCTTGAATAGGACATCACTCCCCAGTCACTCTTTTATGGTTAATGTAACTGAAGAATTTCTTTAACCCCTGCACTCTTTTTTCTTTCCCGATTTCTCTCTTAAACCTGCTCTTAAACTTTTTATATTCATTGAAGGATTCATTTGTACCCAGCTGCCTAAAAGATATGTATTCATCCTTCTTTTTCCTGACCAGAGCCTCAATATCTCTTGTCAGACAGTGTTCCAAAAAAAAGCTATGTTCATCCTTCACCCTAACAGGAACATGCAGCACCTAACCTCTTGATAGGACCCTTTTAATAGCTACCCATTTGCTAACTATTTGTTGGCATTTAAATAGTTACGTAGTCCGCACAGATAGATCCTGCTGATACTCTCAAAGTTGTCCCTGCTCTAGTTTGGGACTTTAACCTGTGGACCTGTTCTATCTCTTTCCATAACTATTTTAAAATGAATGGAATTCTGGTCATTGGACTCGAAATGCCCAAAAATACGTTCAGTTTCTTGGCCTTTCTCATTCCCTACAAGGAGCTCCAGTATTGTACCTTCAGAATCAGAATCAGTTTAATATCACTGGCATTTATTGTGAAATTGGCTGCTTTGCTGCAGTTGGATAGTGCAATACATAATAAAACACTATAAATTGCAGTAAGATTATATATATCGTGCAAAAAGAGAGTCAAAAAAGGGAAGTAGTGTACATGAACTCATTGTCTGCTCATAAATCTGATAGCTGGAAGGGAAGAAGCTGTTCCTAAAATGTTGAGAACGTTTCTTTAGGTTGCTCTACCTCCTCCTTGATGGGAGCAATGAGAAGTGGGCATGTTCTGGGAGATGGGGTTCCTTAATGATGGGTGCTGTCTTTTTAAGAAATCACCCTTTGAAGATGTCCTTGATGCTGGGTAGGTTAGTGTCCATGATGGAGCTAGCTGAGCTCGCAATTTTCTGCAGCTTTTTTCGATCCTATGTAGTAGCCCCTCCATACCAGAGTGATGCAACCTGTTACAATGCTCTCCAGGGTTCATTTGTAGAAATTTGCTGGAGTCTTTGGTAACATACCGAACCTCCTCAAACTCCAAATGAAATATAACCCCAGTCATGCTTTCTTTGTAATTGCAGCAATATGTTGGGCCTAGGATAGATCTTCAGAGATGTTGACACCCAGGAAGTTGAAATTGTTCCCTCTTTCCACTAATGATTCCTCGACAAGGACTGGTGTGTGTTCTCCCTCCTGAAGTTGACAATCAATTCCTTAGTCTTACTAATGGTGAGTGCAAGGTTATTGTTGTGAAATCACTCAACCAGCTCTCACTCCCTGTATACCTCCTTGTCACCATCTGAAATCCTGCCAACACAGTTGTTTCATCAGTGAACTAATAGATGGTGCTTGAGCTGTGCCCAGTCACTGAATCATAGGTAGACTAAGCACGCATCCTTGAGGTGTGCCAGTGTTGTTTCTCAACTAGGAGGAAATGATATTTCTGATCCACACAAACTGTGGTCTCCCGATGAGGAAGTCAAGGATTCAATTGCAGATGGAGATACAGAGGCCCAAGTTTTGGAACTTGTTGATTAGTAGTGAGGGGTTGGTGGTGTTGAACACTGAGCTGCAGTCAATAAACAGCAACCTGAAACAGGTATTGTTATTTTCCAGGGGACCCAAGGCTGAGTGAAGGACCTGTGAGATCGCATCCGCTGTAGACCTGTTATTGTGATAGGCAAACTGCAGTGGGTCCAGGTCCTTGCTTAGGTGGGAGTTGATTCTGGCCATGACCAACCTCTGAAAGCATTAATCACAGCAGATGTGAATGCAACTGGGCAATAGCTGTTGAAGCAGCGATTTCTCTAACTTCCAATAATTGCCACCCCCACTTGTTCACTATTCCCCAGTCCCATTTCCCTCTCTCACCTTATCTCCTCATTTGCCCATCACCTCCCACTGGTGCTCCACCTCCTCCTCCTTTCTTTTTGTCCGTGACCTCTGACCTTTCCTATCAAATTCCCCCTTCTCCAGCCCTTAATCTCTTACACTAATTGACTTCCCAGCTCTTTACTTCACTCTTCCTCTCTTCCAGATTCACCTATAACCTACTACCTTGTACATCTTCCTCCCCTCCCCTCACCTCCTTACTCTGAATTCTCATCTTTATTCTCCAGTCCTGATGAAGAGCCCCGGCTCAAGACGTTGACTGTTTGCTCTTTTTCCATAGATGCTGCATGTCCTGCTGAGCTCCTCCAGCATTTTGTGTGTGTTGCTTTAATGGCCAGCATCTGAAGATCTTCTCTTGTTTGTCACTCTGTTCTTCTTGGGCACGTTTGATTGTTGCACTTTTGAAGCAGGTTGGAATCTCTGACAGCAGCAGTGAAAGATTGAAGAAGTTTTTGTACACTCCCGTTAGTTGGTTGGATCAGGTTTTAGTGTCTTACCAGGTACAACTTTGGAAATTGACACCTTGCAATGGTTCACCCTCATGAAAGATGTTCCAATGCTGACTTTCGAGACAGGAATCACAGGATCACCTGATGCAACACGGATTCGCGCAGGTGTAGTTTTATTCGCTCTTTCAAAGTGTGTATAAAAGGTGTTAAGCTCATCTGGGGTGATACATCAAGAGCCATTCATGATATTAGGTGTAACCTTGTAGGAAGTAACAGCCTGAAAGTCCTGCCGCAGCTGACATGCATCCAATTCCATCTCTAATAACTTTAATCAGAATTGTTCTATCGTTCTTGTAATAGCCTTCCTGCATAGTTTTGGATCAGTGTTCCTGAATGCCACAAATCTAGACCTCAGCAGAGTGCACATCTCCTGGTTCAGCCACAGCTTTTGGTTTGACTATGTCCAATATGTTCACGAAGGCATATACTCATTCACAAAGGTCTTGAAGTCAGTGACAACTATGGAATATTCATTCAGATACAAAGATGAATCCCTGCATATTGTCCAGTCCATGGGTTCAAAGACGCCCTGGTGACCCTCCTCCACCTCCCTTGACCATACCTTTGTGGTGCTCAGCCCTGGTGCTGCCATCCATGGTCTCTGTCTGTACACTAGGAATAAAAGTACAGCCAAGGTGATCAGATTTGCCAAAGTATGGGTGTTAGATGGCACAGTAAGCATTCTTGATGGCAGTGTATCAGTGGACAAGTGTGTTGGCTCCTATGGTTCCACGGGTAATGTGCTGGTGGTAGTTTGTCGGAGAGCTGGCTGGCTGAAATCCCCCGCAACATTGGGAAGGCATCAGACTGTGCTGTTACGTGACTGCTGACCATGGAGCTCAGCTCATCCATTGCCTGCTTGACATTGGCCAGGGCTGGAGTGTACACAGCTACCAGGACTATGGCAGAAAATGGCCTTGGCAGATAAAATGGATGACACTTGATCGTTAGATGTGTCAGGCTGGGTGTGCAGGATTGAGACAGAGATGCCATGATTGTGGACCACGGCAAGTTAATCATGAAACACAGTCTGCCTCCTTTACCTTTAAGGGACTCCACTGTACAGTCGTTGTAGTGGATGGTGTAGCCCTCAGAATGCTGTGTGCATCTGAAATGGTAGGGGTGAGTTATGTTTCCATGAAGCAAAGTACACAGCAGTCACTGATATCCCTCTGGTACTGCAAACTTGCTCTGAAGTCTTTAATTTTTTTTTCAGAGACTGTCTATTCAGCAGCAGTATAGTGGGGAGTGAGAGCACTGTATTTCAATCTTACCTGCAGCCTAGCATGTTTCTGCGTTTCCTTTTACTTAAAGGTAAACTGCACTTGTGGCCTGAGTCTGCAGTCTGCGGTTCGTCTGTTTTGAGGATTGATAGATTTGTTTTAATAACTTGAAGCAATGTTACTTACTGAAGTATCCATGGCTGTGATGGTGGATTTTAGCTGTAATAGTGCTAAACAGGAATATTTCATGATTCTCGTTGGAGCCACATACAAATAGTTGCCGCTTTCTGGCACCATCTGCTCAAGTAGTTTCCTCTGTGTTGTGTGAGGAAATGCAATGGGAATGGGGAAATGTGTGAGGTTGAAAGCATTGCACAAATTCCACCCATCTAGGAACACGGAGTTTCCAGTCTTGCCCCTCTCCCAGCCATGTTTCATACTTTTTTTTGTTTTTGTTTCACCTTCCAGCACTTTCTGTTTTTATTTCACCTTCATGTGATGAACTTGCACAATCTTGCACATAACATGTTGCAGCACATTTCACAAGAAGAAGAAAATGAAACCCCAGTGAGGGGTGATCTATGGGGAGAGGAAGAGAAGGGTCAGAGGAGGTAAAACAAGAAGAGGAATCCTCAGTTGAAGGCATGCAAGAGAAACAAAGACCAGCAATCCATGTGCACACATATTTACAGGAAGAGAGTTCTCATCACCACACTGCACAATCAGAGCTCCAGACCAGGTGATTCACCACACCGGCAATGCTGATCTCCAACACGTAACCAAACGGAGAAATCATACAATACCAATGATCACACCCCACTTCCTCATTTGCAGGTTCACATGCACTGCTCAGTATTCACAAGTGAAGGCTACATTATTATTGTAATAGCTTGCTGTAGAACATATATTATCGATAAAGTAGAACCTCGTATTAGAGTGACATACTCCAGAAATAGTATTGCGTTCTCTGTGGCTCTGTTCCTTTCTGTGATGACTCTTTCCTCTTTCTCCTGCAGCCTCCTTTTGGGCCCTTGCTATTGCTGGGTGTGCTCGTTAGCTTTCAGCACTTCCTGGGGAGTATGGGTTTAAGGTCCGGTGCCCTAATGTAGTTGACGTACAGCAAGGTGTACAGGTCGGTAAAAGTAGATTATTGTACAAAGAAGCAGGTTCTTATCCCAGGCATAAGTAGATGTGCTAATGTTCAGAGAATTTTTTTAGCCAACTTGGTGAATTTTTGCAGTGAACACTAATGGGTATTTGTATTTTTTTGCAGCAAGCATGTTGCACATTACTGGTGCTTGAAGTCCATTTTTTAACCACTTTAGAATTGAAGTAAGTTTATATATTATCAATCAGAACTTGAGGAAAGAACATACAAATATACAAACATACAAATCTGTACTTAGAACACAAACTCAAAATTATTCCTTTTGCACCCATTGTTTAATAATGAGTATGACCATCAAATTTCTGATGGTCTCAGATCAGAAGTACGATAGAGCACCATCACACTGACTATTATTTCAGCTTATGCATCTTGGTTTTTCACAAGCTGTTATGATGCATGATTTTTAAAATGCTGGCTGATCAGTGTCAATGTTTGGTTTGTTTTTCTCATTCTGCCATCCGTATTTTCTCTCCTGCATTAATTATTTCTGTCACAGTTGTCGACTGCAGATTTGCCTTGCAATACTTCTCTTAAGACTTCCTGTTGTATGCACTGGTGCTGGTGACACCCACTGCTTTATCTGGAGTAACCACAATGCACAAAATACAAATTCAAACAGTATTCCAGTGGCATATCTTACTTGCAAGGAAATGGTATCTATGCAGAGAATATCAAGGCACGTAAGTATACACCTTTTGGAGTCCAGACATTGAAGTCTTCAGACTTGGATGATCTACTTTGGGATAAGCAAACTGATCTACCTTCAGTTTCAAAACTTCATAAAGGAGTCCATTCATTCTCAGTACTGAGTAGTGGACTAAATTTGCACAGTGACAATGATCCCTTTGATTATGAAGGTTGCTGCCAACATCATGCTTTTACTCAACTGGATTCTTCTGAGAAACCTCAGGTTTAATTTGCGGCACTTGTCAAGTTTTTATCTATCAGTTGATAAGACAAGTCAAAGAATGATACAGCACCAGGGGAGGACATTTTACCCATTATGGTTGTACCAACTCTATCTAGTATCATTTTCCCTCTCCCTTCCCAAAGTCCTATGTATTCTTAGTTTCCTTTTTTTTTCAGTTTCAAATCTCTAGTGAAGATTACTATTGAATTAGCTTCCAAAGCCCTTTCAGTGTGTGGATTACAGATAGTAACAATCACTGAGTAAAAACATTCTCATCGTCCAGCCTTGTATGTCTTCTAGTTCCAGGATGTTCTGCATGTAGAAATAGATTTGACCCAACTATGTCAAAACCTGTCATAATTTAGAACACTTCTATCAAATCCTTCTTTCACCTTCTTTGCTTTAAGTTAAACAATCCCAACTTCTTGGAACTTTTACAGATGATTGAAGCTCTTTATTCTTCGGTCTATTCAAATGAACATCCTTTGCAATCCCCCCAAGGCAGAGTCATTCTTCCTTTTGTACAGTGTTCAGAATTAGAGAACCAGCTAAGATCTAAATGATTTACAAAGGTTTATGATAACTTCCTTTGCTTGACACATTATCCCTTGATAGATGTAAGGATTTGGTCTGCTTTTTGGGAGCTTATCCACATATTGTGCCACCTTGTGCCACAGAAGCCTTGTTTTTCAGTGCAGCATCTTCATCACTTGCCACATTGATAGGAATCTATACCAGAAGAAGCCTCCGCATATCGAGAATGTTGCCGGCTCTCTGGCAGGGCCTAACAAATGGAAGATCAAGCCCTCACACAAAAATAGCAATGTATTTTGTCAGAAGGGTTGAATTTTATTTTACCTATGTCTAATTGGCATCCAAAAAAAAACTTTGCACAATGCTATGAATGGATATCGTGGCCTCACTTTGCATAGGCCCAGTGTTATTTGAAAGAGCAGCCCCTCTGGACTGCTGAGTTCAGGCATAACCAAGTGTCCAATTTCTAATGTAAAAAGCCTAATTTCTCCATCTAGAGATGGTAACTTTGTGACAAGAGGCAGAAACTGTCCACCAACATAGCTTCCATGTGATGCATTTATTTATCCAGCATGAGTCTGATCAGATATCCATTCTTAAGAGATTACAGGCATTCATATCATTCATATTTCCTAATAATTGGAAGAAGCTATTCAGCCTCTGGAGTTTTGCCAACTCTTCAAGAAATGCCGTCACTGATATTCCCCAATATTCTTTCTGGTGACATATTCTCTCTCATCAGCTCCACTCTGATTCTTTTACAGACCATCCACTCTGTGCAATAATCAATTAACTTTTCAATTAGCTCATGCTTGGTATGAAAATGCTGGGAACACTTAAAAGGTTAAAGAACAGAGTTAATGTTTCACACCAAAATACGTATTTTGATAATTTCTAGAGTTTTCTCAAGATATGGAGATCCACAGTAAATGATGTGACATGTGATCAAAGAACTTTGTTGAATTCATTGCCATCAAGCCTTTGAACAAATCAGTTGCTCCCAGGCATCAGTGTATTTGTAAGCATTCCCCCTTTGAACAGAGCATGACTCAGAGATTGAAGAAACGTCATGTAGAAGCAGAAAAGCCATTTGGGAAAAAGCGTATGTAGATAAAGCTGTTAGCAAAATAAAGCCACTTGGCTCATTGTGTCGGCTTTACCAATAAAAAGGCAACCTAACTCAATACTATATTCTAGTTCTTGTCCATAGCCCTGATATTTTGGTTCCTATGAACACATCCAAATACTGTTTACATGTGATATTCAAATAATAATCACCTTCTATGTTTGTAGCTATCAGGGTGGTTTTCCCCCCTCATCTGTCTTCTGAACCTTCTACCAACTATGTTATTTCTATGCTCCCTTCTTTTTGATCTCTCTGTTATAGGAGATTGGGTCTCTTCCATTTGGTGTAGTTCGGCTCCTTATAATTTTTTATACACCTTAATCAGATCTGCTCTCCGCCTTCTCTGTTTCAAAGTAAAGCAACCTACCTTTTCCATTCTTCCTTATATCTACAGTTTTCCTGGCAATCTCCCCATAAGTCACCTTTGTACTCCCTCTAATGCAATCACACCTTTTTTGCCGTCTGCTTACAATAATGCAGCTGTGGCTAACTAGCAATGTGTTCAGTTTAGTATAACTTCACTGCTTTCATATTATGTGTCAGCTAAGAGATGAAATCATTCCATATACCTTTATAATTTGATTGACCCATCATCAAATGTATTTGTTACAAAGATAGTTTGTGAAGGAATTTCTTCTCACAGGAGGTCAAGACCCTTTGAAATCCTCTACCACAGAGAGCTGTGGAGGCAGAATCATTCAAGATTAGCGATGGACTGATTTCTGGTCTATAGTGGAATCAAAGGTTACAGAGAACAGACAAAACAATGAAAGCAAGGCCAAGATCAGATTAGCCATGACCTAATTTAATAGCAGAATAGACTGGTGTTTCTATTTATTACATTCTTATGTTATCATTTTCAATGTTTTACTTCCACTGTTGACTACACCTTCATCTTTGAGTCTCCCAATGCTGGTAGGAATGCATGGGGCCTGGATAAAGTAGACAATCCTGTCTGCACACTCTCACCCCTCCAGTTAGACACAGCTGCTTCTAGCTTAATGAAACTTTCCCCTTGATGGCCAGGCAATGAATTCTGTGGTTGAAGAGATAGTAGAGTGTACATGGATTCCTGGATTTCAGTGCTTTAAAAGGGATAGAGAGGGCGGAAAAAGGGGAGGAGGGGTGGCATTACTGGTCAGGGATACTATTACAGCTACAGAAAGGGTGGGTAATGTAGCAGGATCCTCTTTTGAGTCAGTATGGGTGGAAGTCAGGAACAGGAAGGGAGCAGTTACTCTATTGGAGGTATTCTATAGGCCCCCTGGTAGCAGCAGAGATACAGAGGAGCAGATTGGGAGGCAGATTTTGGAAAGGTGCAAAAATAACAGGGTTGTTATCATGGGTGACTTTAACTTCCCTAATATTGATTGGCACCTGATTAGTTCCAAGGGTTTAGATGGGGCAGAGTTTGTTAAGTGTGTCCAGGATGGATTCCTGTCACAGTATGTGGACAGGCTAACCAGGGGGAATGCCATACTAGGTCTAGTACTAGGTAATGAACCAGGTCAGGTCACAGATCTCTCACTGGGTGAGCATCTGGGGGACAGTGACCACCGCTCCCTGGCCTTTATAATTATCATGAAAAAGGATAGAATCAAAGAGGACAGGAAAATTTTTAATTGGGGAAAGGCAAATTATGAGGCTATAAGGCTAGAAATTGCGGCTGTGAATTAGGATGATGTTTTTGCAGGGAAATGTACTATGGACACGTGATCGATGTTTGGAGATCTCTTGCGGGATGTAAGGGATAAATTTGTCCCGGTGAGGAAGATAAAGAATGGTAGGGTGAAGGAACCATGGGTGACAAGTGAGGTGGAAAATCTAGTCAGGAGGAAAAAGGCAGCATACATGAGGTTTAGGAAGCAAGGATCAGATGGGTCTATTGAGGAATATAGGGAAGCAAGAAAGGAGCTTAAGAAGGGGCTGAGAAGACCAAGAAGGGGGCATGAGAAGGCCTTGGCGAGTAGGGTAAAGGAAAACCTCAAGGCATTCTTCAATTATGTGAAGAACAAAAGGATGACAGGAGTGAAGGTAGGACCGATTAGAGATAATGGTGGGAAGATGTGCCTGGAGGCTGTGGAAGTGAGCGAGGTCCTCAATGAATACTTCTCTTCAGTATTCACCAACGAGAGGGAACTTGATGATGATGAGGACAATATGAGTGAGGTTGATGTTCTGGAGCATGCTGATATTAAGGGAGAGGAGGTGTTGGAGTTGTTAAAATACATTAGGACAGATAAGTCCCCGGGGCCTGACGGAATATTCCCCAGGCTGCTCCATGAGGCGAGAGAAGAGATTGCTGAGCCTGTGGCTAGGATCTTTATGTCCTCGTTGTCCACGGGAATGGTACTGGAGGATTGGAGGGAGGCGAATGTTGTTCCCTTGTTCAAAAAAGGTAGTAGAGATAGTTCGGGTAATTATAGACCAGTGAGCCTTACATCTGTGGTGGGAAAGCTGTTGGAAAAGATTCTTAGAGATAGGATCTATAGGCATTTAGAGAATCATGGTCTGATCAGGGACAGTCAGCATGGCTTTGTGAAGGGCAGATCGTGTCTAACAAGCCTGATAGAGTTCTTTGAGGAGGTGACCAGGCATATAGATGAGGGTAGTGCAGTGGATGTGATCTATATGGATTTTAGTAAGGCATTTGATAAGGTTCCGCACGGTAGGCTTATTCAGAAAGTTAGAAGGCATGGGATCCAGGGGAGTTTGGCCAGGTGGATTCAGAATTGGCTTGCCTGCAGAAGGCAGAGGGTGGTGGTGGAGGGAGTACATTCAGGTTGGAGGATTGTGACTAGTGGTATCCCACAAGGATCTGTTCTGGGACCTCTAGTTTTCGTGATTTTTATTAATGACCTGGATGTGGGGGTAGAAGGGTGGGTTGGCAAGTTTGCAGATGACACAAAGGTTGATGGTGTTGTAGATAGTGTAGAGGATTGTCAAAGATTGCAGAGAGACATTGATAGGATGCAGAAGTGGGTTGAGAAGTGGCAGATGGAGTTCAACCCGGAGAAGTGTGAGGTGGTACACTTTGGAAGGACAAACTCCAAGGCAGAGTACAAAGTAAATGGCAGGATACTTGGTAGTGTGGAGGAGCAGAGGGATCTGCGGGTGCATGTCCACAGATCCCTGAAAGTTGCGTCACAGGTGGATAGGGTAGTTAAGAAAGCTTATAGGGTGTTAGCTTTCATAAGTCGAGGGATAGAGTTTAAGAGTCACGATGTAATGATGCAGCTCTATAAAACTCTGGTTAGGCCACACTTGGAGTATTGTGTCCAGTTCTGGTCACCTCACTATAGGAAGGATGTGGAAACATTGGAAAGGGTACAGAGGAGATTTACCAGGGTGCTGTCTGGTTTAGAGAGTATGGATTATGATCAGAGATTAAGGGAGCTAGGGCTTTACTCTTTGAAGAGAAGGAGGATGAGAGGAGACATGATAGAGGTGTACAAGATAATAAGAGGAATAGATAGAGTGGATAGCCAGCGCCTCTTCCCCAGGGCACCACTGCTCAATACAAGAGGACGTGGCTTTAAGGTAAGGGGTGGGAAGTTCAAGGGAGATATTAGAGGAATGTTTTTTACTCAGAGAGTGGTTGGTGTGTGGAATGCACTGCCTGAGTCAGTGGTGGAGGCAGATACACTAGTGAAGTTTAAGAGACCACTAGACAGGTATATGGAGGAATCTAAGGTGGGGGCTTATATGGGAGGCAGGGTTTGAGGGTCAGCACAACATTGTGGGCCAAAGGGCCTGTACTGTGCTGTACTATTCTATGTTCTATGTTATGGAATGTGATTTGGGCTTGCAGTTATATTAAATTGGTGAGGGTACAGTAGAGCACATAAATGTTAAATGATCAAAGTGATTGAGATTATTGACAAAATAAATGTTGTGGGATTGGAAAGTGTGGACGGGTGATATTTTTAATGTTTTATGCTGAAGGTGCAGATATTTGGATGCATTTTTTGAAGATAGATTCATTGACTTTGACTATTTACAGTCATTGTATATATTATGCTGTTGCATACAGGTATTTGGATCTGAATTTCATCCTCATAGATAGTTGTACCCTGATTAGGAATTGTTGGACCTCCTAATCTGTTGTGGAAAGAGGAAATATCTCCTCCGCCAAGCCAGCAGTGCAGAAGCCACTCTTATGATGACTCTTTCTTCACAGTTTCCAAATCAGCTTCCAGTTACAAGACCCATCTAGTCCTTGCTTCAGTTACAATGCTCATTTCTTTCAACCAGCGCAGATCAGCAGTCAGCATCAATGGTTAGTCTTAGCTAGCAGTCATTGTATTGAACTATATCCAACAAACAAGCAGTTAGTGCAGGCTGGATGTCTCACTTATTATTATTAGCAAAGAGCATTAACTTGGTGCTTTGCCTGTATTTTTTTGCACAATGAAGGATTGAAATCTCAACATTTAGTTTGAAAAGCTATCACACTTACCCTCCATATTCCTGCTCATGTTATGAAGCATAATTTAATAACATGCTTAAGAAGAGTTATATTTGCAAGATGCCACTTACTCTTTCTGCTATATATTGCTAATTATATTTACTAATAAAAAAAACCTTCTCATTTTGCATTCAACTGACATTTTAAAAAGGGTTAAATTGAACACAGAATACTCTGCAGATGCTGGGTTCAAAGCAACACTCAGCAGGTCGGGCAGCATCTGTGGAAACGATGAGTCAACGTTTCGGGCCGGAACCCTTCGTCAGGACTGAAGAGGAAAGGGGCAGAGGCCCTATAAAGAAGGTGGACGGAGGGTGGGAAGGAGAAGGCTGGTAGGTTCCAGGTGAAAAACCAGTAAGGGGAAAGATAAAGGGGTGAGGGAGGGGAAGCAGGGAGGTGATAGGCAGGAAAGGTGAAGAAAGAATAGGGGAAAACACAATGGGTAGTAGAAGGAGGTGGAACCATGAGGGAGGCGATAGGCAGCTGGGGGAGAGGGTAGAGTGAAATAGGGATAAGGGAAGGGAGATGGAGGGAATTACCAGAAGTTGGAGAATTCTATGTTCATACTAAGGGGCTGGAGACTACCTGGATGGTATATGAGGTGTTGCTCCTCCAACTTGAGCTCAGCCTCATCATGGCAGTAGAGGAGGCCATGTATGGACATATCCGAATCGGAATGGGAAGCAGAGTTGAAGTGGTTGGCAACTGGGAGATCCTGTCTGTTGTGGCGAACGAAGTGGAGGTGCTCGACAAAGTGGTCCCCCAATCTGCGTCGGGTTTCATCGAAGTAGAGGAGGCCGCACCGGGAGCACCGGGTGCAATAGATGACCCCAACAGACTCACAAGTGAAGTGTTGCCTCACTTGGAAGGACTGTTTGGGGCCCTGAATGGTGGCAAGAGAGGAGATGTAGGGACAGGTGTAGCACCTATGCTTACAGGGATAAGTGCCGGGTGGGAGATCCGTGGGGAGGGATGTGTGGATCAGGGAGTTGCGGGGGGACCGATCCCTGCGGAAAGTGGAGGAGGTGGAGAGGGAAAGATGTGCTTAGTGGTGGGGTCCTGTTGAAGGTGGCAGAAGTTGCGGAGGATAATGTGTTGGATCCGGAGGCTGGTGGGGTGGTAGGTGAGGACAAGGGGAACTCTGTCCCTGTTGTGGTGGTGGAAGGATGGGGTGAGGGCTGAAGTGCGGGAAATGGAGGAGATGCGGGTGAGGGCATCATTGATGACGGCAGAAGGGAAACCACGATCCTGAAAGAAAGAAGACATTTGAGATGTCCTGGAATAGAATGCCTCATCCTGGGAGCAGATATGGTGGATATGGAGGAACTGGGAATAGGGAATGGCATTTTTGCATGTGGCGGGGTGGGAAGAGGTATAGTCGAGGTAGTTATGAGAGTCAGTGGCTTGTAGAAGATGTCAGTGGACAGTCTGTCTCCAGAGATGGAGACCGAGAGATCAAGAGAGGGGAGAGAAGTGTCCGAGATAGACCAAGTGAATTTGAGGGCTGGGTGGAAGTTTGAAGTAAAGTCAGTGAAATTGACGAGCTCAGCATGGGTCCAGGAAGCAGCACCAATGTAGTCGTCAATGTAGTGAAGGAAAAGTTGGGGAGCAGTACCAGAATAGGTTTGGAGCACAGACTGTTCCACACAACCAACGAAGAGACAGGGATAGCTGGGGCCCATGCGAGTTCCCATAGCTACACCCTTGGTTTGAAGAAAGTGAGAAGAGCCAAAAGAGAAGTTATTAAGTGTGAGTACCAGTTCTGCCAACCGGAGGAGGGTAGTGGTGGTGGGGAACTGGTAAGGTCTATTGTCCAGAAAGGAGTGGAGGGCTTTGAGGCCTTCTTGATGGGGAATGAAGGTGTATAAGGATTGGACACCAATAGTGAAAATGAAGTGGTCGGGACTAGGGAACTGGAAGTTATTGAAGACGTGCAGAGCATGGGATGTATCCTGGATGTAGGTGGGAGGGACTGAACTGTGGCATATAAAATGGAGTCTAGGTAGGCAGATACAAGTTCGGTGGGACAGGAGCAGACAGAAACTATGGGTCTACCGGGACAGACAGGCTTGTGGATCTTGGGGAGGAGGTAAAACAGAGCAGTACGGGGTGTGGGAATTATGAGTTTAGCGGCTGAGGATGGGTCGTCTCTGGAGTTGATAAGGGCAGTGATGGTACGGGAGACAATGATTTGATGTTTTTTCGTGGGGTCCTGTTCCGGGGTAAGTAAGAGGAGGTGTCAGAGAGCTGCTGTTTGGCATCAGTAAGGTAGAGTTCCGTCTGCCAGACTACTATGGCACCACCTTAGTCAGCGGGTTTAATGGTGAGGTTGGGAATAGTGCGGAGAGAGTGGAGGGCTGTGCGTTCAGAGGGAGTGAGGTTGGAACTGGAGAGAGGAGTGGTGAAGTTGAGACGGTTGATGTCTCGGCGGCAGTTATTAAATTGAACGCAGGTAACTTCTCAGCACTAAACAGGGTTTTTGCATTGGCTGCCAATTACACATCTCATTCCAGATGAAGTCCAAAACCAATTGTTGGTAAAAGGGACCTAATGATGATAATGGAGATAGAAACATAGGCACATAGAAAACTTGCAGCACAATACAGGCCCTTCGGCCCACAAAGCTGTGCCGAACATGTCCTTACCTTAGAAATCACCTAAGGTTACCCATAGCCCGATCTGAAATGAAAACAGAAAATACAGGTATGTCAAGCAATAGCTGTAGGGAAAAATGTAGAAAGAATGGAATTCTCTGTGATTTAGAAATTTAATTACATGCCTTTATTTTTGGCTAGCTTTGTAATTATTATCCTATAGGGAAAAGAGCTGCCAAGTGTTAGATTTACATTACACATTATTCTGTACTGTGATCTTATTGAAGTTTATTTTTGGCAACAGTTGATCAAGAGCGTCCTTGAAACTACCCAAAATTGTCACGATGCAAAATTCATAGCACTCTGCTCAGACTGATTTTTTTTAAAGTGCAATACAAAGAGTGCACATATAGAAGAGGTTATGCCTGTAAAAATCATCTCCCTCGCAATGATTTCTTGTCAGCATTGTCTCCTTATTTCTTTTAATTTTATAGGGATATATTTTTTGTATGACTTATACTACTCAGCAAATCAGCATTGTCAAACAGCATTAAGTAAGCACACAAGGTGGACTACTGTGTATTAGTACTCACAGAATGGTGAACTAGTTTCAGTGCAGGCAAATTGGGTAGCACTAATCCTCCTTCCTTCTTCAGTGTTTCACACATTGAGTATCCAACTTTTTCAAAGTTGAAATTCGAAAGTTCAAATTTATTATCAAAATACTGCATGTATACCTTATATGACCTTGAGATCCATCTTCCTGCAGGCACCTTCAAAACAAAGAAACACAACAGAATCTACAAGAAACTACACACAACAGAGGCTGCCAAACATCCCAATGTGAGAAAGAGGAGAAATCGTGCAAGTAGTAAAAAAAAGTAAACAGATAATACACAGAACATGATCTGCAGGATCCCCGAAAGTGAGTCCACAACTGTGGAGCCAGTTCGGCACTAAGGCGAGTGAAGCCCGTCCAGGAGTCCGATAGCTCAAGGACAACAACTGCTCCTGAACCTGGCAGTGTGGCAGTGTGGGAGCCAGGACTCTGCACCTCCTGTCCGATGGTAGTGGTGAGAAGAGAGGGAGGAGGGTCAAGCGCAGGCAGGTGGCACCAAACACCGGATTGTTTTCCACTCTCGGGTCTCGACGATTTTAATCCGGCTCAACGTTTTAATTGGTGCAGAGTAATGCAGCAGGGCACAGGTTTGCTTTTGGCCTCGATGCAGTGTCCACCACCAGTGTTGGCTGCCTGACGATGGCCCTACCTGCCTATTGAAAGTGAAATTCACAAATCCTTCAGGAGACTGTAAAAAATCACGAGTTCGTTTGGACAGTTCAAAAGTACATTTCTTGAAGAGAAACTACAGGCTGCGGATTGCAGTGATAGTAGTTAGGAAGAAGTACATGGAGTAATTTTGTGAGCTGCCCACAAGACGTCGCCGTATGTCACCAGTACCATACTTCGGTAGCAGCTAGAATTCCCCTCCACCACCGCTATTTATAAAGATTGTCAGTGACTCACAGCTGAATTGTTTGAGGCCAACTTTCATCATTTCTAGGTTATGTCTGGGCTCATGAAGGTTAGATCTGAGTCTTAATTGTTAGAGATTGCTGCTAAGTGTACCTCAAGCAACATGTGCATCTGTTAAAGAATGACATTTGAATATATTTTATAATCATAAACCTTTTTACATGCCCATGCCTTGGCTTCCTTCATGAGGTTCTGCTTATATGGTACCTCCTCCTTCTGAACCACTCTGTCATGGTTCCCGGTGGGTTTGAAAATTGGCCATTCAGTCCATCGCAATGACTAAAGCATTTATTGGAAAACTTAAAAAAGTGGGTGTCTCTTCTCATCCCTACTCCGCCTAAGCTCAGTCAAACTACTTAAAACCCAAGGAGTCGCTTCTACAATTCTCTACTGAGTATGAGTATTTCTTCTTGAGATCTGTAGGTGTAACAGCAATGAACTTCAGCTGGCGTTAGAGTATTTGTGTATATAAGACAAAACCCGTGCACTTC
Organism: Mobula birostris; assembly: GCF_030028105.1. Classification (NCBI taxonomy): domain Eukaryota; kingdom Metazoa; phylum Chordata; class Chondrichthyes; order Myliobatiformes; family Myliobatidae; genus Mobula; species Mobula birostris. The sequence continues at coordinate 121,129,684 of NC_092373.1, read as the reverse complement.
AAGATCCTTATCTTGACCTTGCATTCACAAGTATGACTTGGTGATATGATTTTTGTGCCCATCCTATGCTGGCGAAATAGTTTTGGGTAATGTGATTTTGAGGCACCTCTTTGGATGCCTTGATTAATTTGTTGGAGTGAAGGATTAATGTTCTGTACTCACGAGGGTCCACAAGGACTTCCACACAGATAGAGGCATTGAAATACAAGGAAATGGCACATGAGCACATCAGGTAGGCCAAGTAAGGTCATGGCTCTGCATAAAATTTAATGACCTCAAGATATTTTCAAATCCCATCTCCTAGCAACAATATGAGTAGCTGCACATGTACCGCATGGAGATGTGCACCGTGATCTTTTTACATACTTCCCTGTGCGATACAATTTCACCAACTGCATAAAGTGAAAACATATTTTTAGTGTGAGTGTAAGATAAAATAATATGTAATACACCCAAGCATACACTAAAGTAAAATGAAAATCCAGGATCTGCCTGTATTTTTGAAGGGGTTGTTAAGCTCATTATTTGAGTACATAGCATATAAATGTGTGCTGTGTTCATGTGATGACAAAGACCAAGTAATTGTTGCTGTTAAAAGATTCTGCAATTAGTCTTGTTTCTCCAAGAAACTAACCTGACCCTCTTTCAATGCTTCAGATATTATACAGAGCACACCATCATCAAAATATTAATTTTAAGAAGATAACAGTTCGAACTGGACACCTAGAAGTTGAGATCTTAGCTGCTCACAGTATAGCAAGCTACTGCCACTGTCCCACCCCGCCATGGAAGGGCATTGAATGCATTGATCTGCCTACCAGATCCTTACAATTCCTCGCAAGATTTTATTTTGATGTTGTATTTCTCACAGCCCCTGTCTTGTTCTGGCCTACAGGTAGTGATGGAAGCCTGATCTTTCAGTCATAATGAATCTGAAAAGAATAAAATATCATATGCAAATTAAAAGATATAAAGTCAGAAAGCTTGTGGATTTTGTGTGCATGTGTGTTGGAGCATGGGTCAATGATAGTGAACAGACACAAAACAAGAACAGGAAAGTGCTAGCTTGTATTTGGGGCTAACAGTGTCATATTACAAGGAAGAAGACCCTTCAGCGCACCACATCAATACATTTATTCAAGTACTGATCCACACAAATAATGGCATATCCTTGCCTCCTCAAATGCATCACCTCAGATTTTTAGGAATTCATTTCCATTGCTGTCTATCTTACAACTTGTCAATATCATTCTGCAATCAAAGTCTACCCTCCTCACAGCTCCAATTTTCACGCCATCTGCAAAGCTAGCAGTCATGTATTTTACGCTTGCATTCAGATTTTTTATATCTGTAACAATCAGAAAGAGTTCCAGCACTGATCCCTATGACACATTACTGACCACAGGCTTCTAATCATAAAGATAACTCTTGACCATTACCCGCAACCTCCTTCCGCAAGGACTGTGGCAGTTCACGAAGGTGGATCAGCGCTGTTGGAATCGATTATTTGATATATACTTTTTATTAGATATTAGTTTAATTAATGCAAGACTAAAATCACAGTTTAATTGTAGTTTCTTTCTTACTGACGTAATTTGTATTTTTAACTATTTGTATGTTTCACAAACTCATCTATTTTTCACAGTATGTGGTGGTTCATTCCCATTTACTGGCAGGAAGTGGTATAGCAGTTACATTTGTAACCTTTCCATTTTTTAATTGGCTGAGATTTAGCATATAACCCATGTGCAACTGTTGATTGGTTTATTCTTATCGAAGGAATTTCTGTATTACTCAAGTATAAAGGTGACAGATATTTCAAAGGCACTATAATTTTATTTATTCTATTGAATATGTTGACTCTCTTTAATCTCAGCTCCTCACTTAGTTTCAAATGCTCTGTTTCTTTTTTAAACTTTCAAATAAACGATCATGAAGAATCAATGAATCAAAGTTTCACGCTCATTCCTGAACTCCCAAAAAAACCCAGGAATCGAAAATAACTGAGGTCTGACAATACCAGCATCCTGAGTGTGTGTGTAGAGATCTATAAGAAATGGCAATAATGTCTAGGTCATGAAATTAATAAATATAAATAAAAGAAATGAAAGAGAGAGAGAGAGAGAGGAATCAAACCATCATAAGCTACTGGGTATTTTGAACATCTGTTTGCTTGTTGGTCCGTTTGCATTGCTGCTGTATAACCTTAAATCAGTTTTCATTGAATGAATGAAATGACACATGGTGTTCACCCATCGGTTTTGGCAGTGCAATAGAGAATTACCTCCAATGCACTCACAATTTTCCTGTGAGGTAGATGACAGAAAAGGTCATCTTGTGTTTCATCTTGCAGTGTTCCAATTCAGTTGTTTGTTGGAAGTAATTGGACATAGACAGTTAAGAAAAAGACATCAGCAGCGAACAGTAATATGTCAGTATCTGGATCTTATCCATTTCACATAGAAAGCAGAAGACATGATTTGTAATTCAGAGTTCAGTGAGGATTTCTTGTTTTATTTGTGACCTTGAAGCACCTGGGCCAAATAAAAGCAGACTGGCTACTAGAATGCAAAGGGCAAGTTTCAGAATGTGGCCACATCCAAAATGGGAACAGTTCCAAAGCACTGATTGTATGCAATGATCTAAATCACTGATGTTGCATTTGTCAAGGTCCCACTAGAAACAAGATAAACTACCACTGAAACTATTCTGGGAAAATTGGTGGAGGATGCAATTATCATTCTGATCAAAATTTAAAAACATATAATATTAGTTCTTTATTTCTTTCTGTTGTTGCATCCTAACCTGCTGTGTATTTTCAGCATTTCTGTTTAATTTACTGGGAATATCTTTTGATAATGGAATCATTGTCCCTTAACAGTTTTCTGAACCATAAGAATAGTCTGTTTCCATGTTTCATCTGAAGCAAGTGTTACGTACCCCGTAACTGGGTTGCCAAACCAGCAGAAATGGATCACTCAGTTGGAGTCTGGATTACTAGAACTAAGAAAGTTTTATTAAAGAAACAAGCAACACAGTAATTGAAAGGATAATAAATGCAAAAGTTTAGCAATGATAAACACACATGTGCACAGAATTAAGATAACAGCATCAATCAAGCTCTATCGTTGTCTAGGGATAAATGACCAAATTTCAAAGTGACACAAAAATTCAGTCCAATTTAGTTCAGTTCGCAGTATTCATTGCCATGGCGATGGACAACGTGGGGGGAGAGAGAGAGAGAGAACTGGAACGACTGATCATTCAGACACGGCTTCCACTCACAGACCGGCGATATGGCTCACTAGCAGCTTTCCAGGCGGGTCCTTGGTGATGTCACCTGAGGTTACCGACTGTGACCCCTCCCCCAGATGCGGTCGATCCTCTGCAGTGAACCCGGCACCCAAGCAAGGGTGGACACACACCGGGTTCCCGCTGATCGTACCTTTCCACCCTGTGCGTTGTCCGGTACTTCCCACCGACTAGTGAGAGGCACACCGCTTCCAGGGTCTCGTTACCTCGGGTGTCGTGTGTCTCCTGCCTTAGCGAACCTGTCCCTTTTTATCCCCCTGCTGGGGTATCGCCTGTCCATCACTTCAAACAGTTCAGGGTTCAAAGGGGGAGTCGATCTTGGCAATACCCAGACTGATGGCTCCTTCATTAACATCTCCACATGCTGCTTCATTGTTCCTTATCTCTCCTTCCCCCTGAGGACAGGTGGCAGACCAACTGCTGATGCCACTGATGCTAACCCAGGCCAGCAAACATCTTAATTTTATGTGTATTCTCGTCACACAAGTTATTTCTGATATTTCATAATATATTCATATTATTTCATAATAAACTGTTTGCTGGCATTAGATGGTCAAGACGTGAAGCAAAATTTTAATTCACCATATTTTGAATTAGAGACAAAACCAACTAAACCAAATAAACTTCATGAATGCAACACAGCTATATTGTGCAATAAATCCATAATAGCTTATATTGAATTTTCAAAGCAAGTTAAAATAAAGTACCATTCTATACAATGGCTCACACTTTGAAGGGAAATGCTCCACAATATGAAGTTTCCACAACTCTTTACTAATTTCTCAACTCCACAGATTTGCTGGGTTAGCAATCTGCTCCAGGTTAGAACCACTACAAAAATAATATCTCCATGCACAGAGAAGAATGTTCTCAAAGAAAAATGAAAAATATGTACTAAGATTGATCACAAGTAAAAAGACCTGCTGGCAGGCTAATTGAAATCAGGAATTAATGCTTAAAGGGCTTGATCCCCTCAGTCACAGAATGGTAGGGAATATTGAGTGATACTCTTCAAATTCTAATTATTGCCAGAAAGGACTCAATATAATGGGGTGCACTATAATGGTGGAATATAGGAGGTACATCCTATATTCGGATTCGGATCTATATCCGGATCGGATTTGGATTTTTAAGTAAAAGGAGATACTGGATGAAAATGTATTCTGTAGCAAGTTACCCACAGCTGGAAGCAACATAGAAAAGGGTGAACGATCTGATACTTGGAACTTTACCTTATTAATGTTGTCTTATTCAGCTTCCTTCTTGCACTTCTCACTTCTTTATTCGATCTTAGCAACTCTCTGTCCCCTCTGGTTCCCTGACACACACATACAAAAGTCACACAAAACAGGTGCCACATACAGTGAAAAAGTGGAGAGCTCAGCTTACTGGAAGGGGGCTCCAAATCATTTTCCTCACTTACCTGAGACCCTGAGTAGCACAACAGTGTAGTGGTTTCCATAACGATAATATAATGTCAATGAACTAGATTTAATTCTCTCACTGTCTGTAAGGAGATTGTACATTCTCCAGGTCACCATGTGGGTTTCCTCTGGGTGTTCTGCCTTCCTCCCACATAAATTCCAAAGACATACAGGTCAGTAGGTTACAAGATAAGAGCTCAGGGAAAATACTAGCATGAATAGAAGATTGGCTGAGTGGCAGGAAGCAAAGAGTGGGAATAAAAGGGGCTTTCCCTGGTTGGCTGCTGGTGACTAGTTGTCATGTGAGTTGATGCTGGGATTGCTTCTTTTCACATTATATGTCAATGATTTGGATAATAGAATTTTTCTCTTCTTTTTTCTTCAGTCCTGATGAAGGGTCCTGGCCCGAAACTTCAACGGTACTCTTTTCGATAGATGCTGCCTGGCCTGCTGAGTTCCTCCAGCATTCTGTGTGTGTTGCTTGGATTGAAAGAATTGATAGCTTTGTGACCAGGTTTGCAGACAATACAAAGATAGGTGGAGGGGCAGATAGCATTGAGGAAGCAGGGAGTCTACAGAAGGACATAGATAGATTTGGAGAATGAACTAAAAAAGTAACAGATGGAATATAGCACAGGGAAGAGTATGTTCATGCACTTTAGTAGCAGGAATAAAATTGTAGACTATTTTCTACAGACAATTCAGATATCAGAGGTGAAAATGGATTGGAAGTCCTTGCGCAAGATTCCCAAAAGGTTAACTTGCAGCTTGACTTGGTGGTAAGGAAGGCAAATGCAATATTAGCATTCATTTCGAGAGAACTAGAATAAAAGAGCAAGGATGTGATACTGAGGCTTTATAAGGCAGTGGTCAGAGCACACTTGGAGTATTGTGAGCAGTTTTGGTCATCTTATCTAAGAAAGGATGTACTGGCACTGGGGAGAATTCAGAGGAGGTTCACGAGAATGATGCCAGTAATGAAGTTATTAACATATGAGGGTTTGTAATGGTTTGGGCCTGTATTCACTTGAGTTTAGAAGAATGAAGGGGATCTCACTGAAACCTGTCAAATACTGAAAGGCCTAGATAGAGTGGACTTGGAGTGCATGTTTCTTATAGTGAGAGATTCTAGCACCAGAGGGCACAACCATAGATAGACATCCCTTTAGAACAGAGATGAGGAGGAATTTCTTTAGCCAGATGGTAGAGAATCTGTAGGATTTATTTCCACAGATAGCTGTGGAGGCATATGTGGCCTCCATGGTGTTTGCTGGTAATAGTAGAATGCAGGTGTGGAGGAACGGCAGAGTCTATCACAGTTGTCAAAAACCCCGTGATGGGAATAAAGAACCAGGAGAAATAGAAAACACTTTGGAGTCCAGTATTGCTATTAACTAATAATATTTATTAGTAACTACGCAATACAGTAATATAAATTAAATAAATCGAACAGGTTAGCAATGATTATATATATATCAGTAAGTGTGGAAATATATGTATGAAAAACCAAGCTTCTTTAAGTCTAGGGGTAAAAAGATACAGTCTTATGATGATGAGTAAAGTTCAGTTCAGTTCAGTTCGTGGTATTGAGTTGAGTAGTGATGGAGAGAGAGAGGGAGAGATTTGAGTCTTCAGGTGAGCTGATGCCGTTGATCTTCTTGTTGTCCTCCGAAATCCTTTAAAAGTCACCGACTGTAACTTTAACAAAGGGGACTGGTTTTCTGTGGTGGAGCTATCCCCCAGACGAGGGTGGACACATGGACAATTCCCCACCAGTCAACCCTTTTCCTCTTTCCACTGCAAGAGCGACTGATCGATCCGCCTGATCAGTCCTCCGAAACCCACTTTTCCTGCGGGCACAACAATGCTCATTCAGCATCCAGAACATGTGTCTGAGGTCTCTATCATCTGACCTCCTATTTTATCTTCCCGTACTGAGCATCAACTGTCATTCAAATAACTCCTCCTTCCTTTGTCTGTGTAAGAAATGCAAGCAGGCAAAAGTCCTTGAAGGAAGTATAAACAACCTGCTGAAAATCATAACATCGAGTGTCCACTAAATAACACCGTCTTTGGTCACCATAGCAACTTACGAGCTGCTCGGTGCTATTTCTAACTCCAACTCAGTAGAAACTCAAAGTTACTTCCAGTGCCTTAAAGTGACAGTCCAACCGTTAGTCTTTGTCTCTCTCTCTCTCTCTCTTTTACAAACAAGCTATTGGTGTTAAATAACTCTGTCTCTCTTTTTTCAAAAGCACAGTTCATAGGTGTACTTCAGAGTCCCGTCACACTCCCCTTCCTCAGAGAAAGAAAAATTGGTGAAGACGATTTTTTTTGTCTAAATGTAAATTACAGAGTTTGAAACAATACAGGTAAAATCATCAGATGACAGAGCAAATATGTGTACAATTTCCAACTTAATATCTGGCTAACTAATCAGCTATAATATTGTCAGTACCTTTCACATGTTTGATTTTTAAGTCACATTCTTGCAATATCAGACCCCAATTTAACAATCTTCTATTCTTATCCTTCATCTTAGTTAGAAATATCAAGAGGTTATAACCCATTTAAACCACAAGTGGTCTCTGGGCAACAGAAAGATTTTGAGGTCTCTGAACATAGACCTTAAAATGTTGTAAAATCAGATTAAGTGCTAATAACTCCTTTTCAACAGTTGAATAATTTTTCTGGTGTACCTTAAAGTTCTTTAAGAAATAAGCTACTGGATGTTCAATGTCATTCACTCCTTCCTGTAACAGTACTGCCCCAGCACTTTCATCACTAGCGTCTGTGGCTATAGAAAATGGCTTTGAAAAATCAGGTGCTTTTAGCACAGGATGATAATACAGGATGGTTTTCAGATGTTCAAATGCCTCCTGGCAAAGGTCTTTCCATATAAACCTTTCACTCTTCCCTAGGAGTTTTGTTAAGGAGAGAGTGATGTCAGCAAAGTTCTTACAATACTTCTGATAATACCCTACCATTCCCAAAACCCTTCTTAAAGCTTCCTTGCTAGTCAGAACAGGAACTTCAGCAATAGCTTGGACCTTGGCCTGTACAGGAGCCAGTTGGCCTTGGCCCACCACATAACCCAGATATGTAACTGTGGCATGGCCAAACTCACTTTTAGTGAGGTTCACAGTAAGATTGGCCTTGGAAAGTCCGTCAAACAGTTTTTCTACCACTGCAATATGCTCTTCCCGTGTCATTCCAGACCACTAAATCATTGATATGAACTCCTGTGCTTTCTAACCCTTCAATCACAGAATTGATCATTCTTTGAAATGTCCCTGGACTATTTTTTATCCCGAAGTGTAAAACATTGTATTCATACAGTCTAGACAGTGTCACAAATGTTGATATCTCTTTAGCCCTCTCTGTTAAAGGAGAACCCCAGTATCCTTTTTAGAAGTCAATCTTAATAAGGTATTTAGCCTTCCCCACTCTACCAATACAGTCATCCATTCTCATTCCTTGTTGTTTCTTGTTTCCAATTTCTTCTTCAACCATTTTACTTTTCTCAAAGTTCTCACTGAGAAGATGCCATTTCATAGGCTGGGCTGAATTTATAATGAAGTGATGCACTGCACCTGCGCACCATTTCAAAATGCCAATTAGTCCTTTCACTTGTTGTTGCAGTCTAGGGTCGAACCGATGGACCTTATCAGTAATACATAGAAACATACATAGAAAATAGGTGCAGGAGTAGGCCATTCAGCCCTTCGAGCCTGCACCGCCATTTATTATGATCATGGCTGATCATCCAACTCAGAACCCCGCCCCAGCCTTCCCTCCATACCCCCTGATCCCTTTAGCCACAAGGGCCATATCTAACTCCCTCTTAAATATAGCCAATGAACTGGCCTCAACTGTTTCCTGTGGCAGAGAATTCCACAGATTCACCACTCTCTGTGTGAAGAAGTTTTTCCTAATCTCAGCCCTAAAAGGCTTCCCCTCTATCCTCAAACTGTGGCCCCTCGTTCTGGACTTCCCCAACATCGGGAACAATCTTCCTGCATCTAGCCTGTCCAATCCCTTTAGGATCTTATACGTTTCAATCAGATCCCCCCTCAATCAAATATTTTTCAAAACAATGGAATTCTGACATCTTGGTGAAACTAGATTCAGTGGGTAAACATGCTTTTCCACTCCTTTATCAGATTCCATGACTCCATTTTGTTCCATAACAATTCTTCCAGCTGCAATTCTAGCAAACAAGTGTCTTATTTTGATTCGACTATCTTGTAAACTTCCCTTTGCAAGGACACAAAGCTTACTAAATCCGTTCTAGAATTTTAAAACATACTTAAACACACTGACATATTTTTCTAAATCAGACCATAGTTCTCTGAGTAGGGTCAAAGGTCCTTTAGGCCTGTAACTGAATACAGGTTTCAACAAACTACCCTCCAATGCCTTCTGAATCAAATCTTCAAAAATAAATAAGAGGAGGGGAACCCCCTATCCCAATTTTTCCCATTTCTCACACAATGTGCTTTAATTATAGTCTTAAGAGTTGAGTTTGAGTTGAGCTGTTCTAAGGCTCCCTTGGACTCTGTGTGATATGTAGATGACACCATGTCCTTAGCTTCTAATTCTATAACTATCCCTTGGAATGTTCTCGAAGTAAAGTTACTGCCCTAGTCAAATTGTTTTTCTTTGGGCAGACCTACCAATGTGAAAAACTTACTGAATACTGTTACCACAGTCTTGGCCTCGATGTTTTCAAAAGACACTGCTTCAGGGAACCTAGACACAGCAGACATAATTATTAACAAGTACAGATGACCAGCTGCAGTCTTTGGCAACGGGCCTACACAATCCACTATGACCCTGGAGAAAGGTTCACCAAAAGCAGGTATTGACCGAAGTGGTGCTTTTAGAATGGCCTGGTTAGGTTTTCCCACTACCTGGCACGTATGACACCTTCTACAGTAATTGACAATATCTTTCCTCACATTAGGCCAATAAAGTTCCTTCATCATCCTATTCACTGTCTTTCTCATTCCATGAGGTCCACCTAAAGACATACTGTAAGCCATGTTTAAAATTTCAGCCTTGCAAACTTTCAGAACCACCACGTGACTTGCAGGCACTGTGGCTGGTCTCCACCTCCTCATCAACACCCTATCTTTAAGGTAATATCCCCCTGACTCTCTCTGAACCTCTCCTGTGAGAGCTATCTCCTTTAAAGCCACCATTTCAGAATCTCACTTCTGTTCCACTATAAATTCCTTCCTCAATAACAGCAAACTTTTCTCATACACCTTACTCTTATCAACTGTACTACCCTCTAAGTCCTGCTGAAATCTGGAAGATAGAAAAGTCTGTGACACATCATCATAATTTAAACCTCTGGTTTTGCTATCATAGGCCTCAACAGGCTGCTTACTCATCAGCTGAACAGCCATATCAACCTTACCTTGGAGAGGTGTCAACATGCCTCCATTGTTTACTAAACTCAGCATCATCATCAGGCTGATGAGAATCATGTATACATTATGGAAGAGACCAAACAATCTCTTTATCAACTTTCTCCGACCTTCACTACGCCTTACACTTCCACTGCAAATCCATAACAATTCTTTTTTTCCTCAACATTACACTGAATAACATTATGACCTTGCAGGTGCTCAAATGTCCAAACAAAATTCAACAGAGGAGCACATCCTTTCTCAGCAGGCCTCTGTCCTGCAAGCAGGGTCAAAGGTCATGCAACCAATCCAACCTTTCCCAGCACTTTATCCAAAAGTCCAGGAACAGCACTTTTCCCATTATTTTCAGCAACACTGACCTCACTAATTTCCACTTCATGACTAACTTTTAACCACTATTTAATACAAGTGACTGAGAACCCTCACATTCCACTGGTACCAAGGTGAACCCCTTATTCACTGAAACAAGATCATCTGACACAAAAAAACTGCATTCCTTTTCAACCAAGTCAGACACCTCCGACTTTCACTGAGCTTTAACATAAGGTTCAGAATCCTGTGAACTAACAGGTACTTCAACAACCTGAACAGATTCAATCGGAACAGCTGCCTCTTCTGGGCTGTCATCACTTGTCCCAGTTTCAAATTCAAGGTCATCCAGAACCTCCCAACTATTCTCTAGCAAACTCTTTTCTGGAGTAATCTCAACCTCGTGGGTTAAAACTTCTTTGTCTGCTTTCTTATCAAACCCTTGCAGGGTAGGGGCATCCTCTGCATCTGGGTATGCCCTTACATTATCAAGAAAACACCTTTTAAATCCATCAGACAAAACAAGCCCTTCCAAGCTGTAAAAATCATCAGGGTCCAACCAAACCTCTTTGCTGCAACCTCTCCCTTCTTTCCAGCTCAAACCGCCTCTGCTTGTCTGCCACGTGATCTTCATGTTGCCATTTCTCCCTCTCGAGCTGTCTCTGTCTTTCTGTCTCTTCTTTCTGTTTTGCTGCCTCTCTAACCTCTCTCTTGAACGTTTTAATTTTAATTGCTCCATCTTTAATTTTTCCAACAGAAGCTGAAGCTCATCTTCAATAGGTTTACCTTCCACGAACATTTTCAACACATCCCCAATAAACTGCTTCGTCGAAATATAATATTCAACTATTTTTCTTTGAATTTCTACCTTAATCACACCCTTCTTTATGTCAATTCTCAATTCTTTAGCAATGTCCCGCACATCATCCTTTTTAGTTAACTTCAAAGTCACCGGGTCTGGTGATTTCAGAAGGTCCCTAACATCCATTTCTGCTGTTTTTCCGCACAACCAAATCAAAAGGGATTTTTCCCAATCAATTCAAACCAGCCTCCTGACCAATTTGTTCATAATGTGGAAACAGGCCCCAATTTTGTCATGAACCCCGTGACGGGAATGAAGAACCAGCAGAAATAGAAAACACTTTGGAGTCCAGTATTGCTATAAACTAATAATATTTATTAGTAACTATACAATACAGTAATATAAATGTAAATAAATCAAACAGGTTAGCAATGTATAAGTAAGTATATCAGTAAGTGTGGAAATATATGTATGAAAAACCAAGCTTCTTTAAGTATTGGGATAAAAAGATATAGTCTTATGATGATGAGTAAAGTTCAGTTCAGTTCAGTTCGTGGTATTGAGTTGAGTAGTGATGGAGAGAGAGAGGGAGAGATTTGAGTCTTCAGGTGAGCTGATGCCGTTGATCTTCTCGTTGTCCTCCGAAATCCTTTAAAAGACACCGACTGTGACTTTAACAAAGGGGACCGGTTTTCTGCGGTGAAGCTATCTCCCAGGTGAGGGTGGACACATGGATAACTCCCCACCAGTCAGCCCTTTTCCTCTTTCCACTGCAAGAGCGACTGATCGATCCGCCTGATCAGTCCTCCGAAACCCACTTTTCCTGCGGGCACAACAATGCTCATTCAGTGTCCAGAACATGTGTCTGAGGTCTCTATCATCTGACCTCCTATTTTATCTTCCTGTACTGAGCATCAGCTGTCATTCAAATAACTCCTCCTTCCTTTGTCTGTGTAAGAAATGCAAGCAGGCAGAAGTCCTTGAGGAAAGTGTCAACAACCTGCTGAAAATCATAACATTGAGTGTCCATTAAATAACACCGCCTTTGGTCACCATAGCAATTTATGAGCTGCTCAGTGCTGTCTCCAACTCCAACTCAGTAGAAATCCAAACTTACTTCCAGTGCCTTAAAGTGACAGTCCAACCGTTAGTCTTTGTCTCTCTCTCTCTCTCTCTTTTACAAACAAGCTATTGGTTTTAAATAACTCTCTCTCTCTTTTTTCAAAGGCACAGTTCATAGGGGTACTTCAGGATCCCGTCACACGGCAAGCGTCAACAGTGACTGAACCCTACTGCAGAGGAACGGCAGACTCTGTCTCATGATGAGCACTGGCAACTACTGACCCCAGGTGCAACGGCATGGCAGACTCCCTAGCAGAGATGGAAATAAGTGGTTATATATAGGAATACCAACAGAACATTGGTGGCATGACTGAGCGATACTACAAGACAAATCATTTTGAAAACAATGACTCCGCAAACCACACTTAACAGGAGTCCACATTAAATAATCATAGAAAGCGGAAAACCCGTGCCAGTCACAATTAATTTGATGATATTAAACAGGAAACACAAGAGTGTAACCACTCTTGTTGAGACAACAATTAGTAAAGAGGTGTTCGAGAAAACCAGAAGCCCAATTCTGTATGGCATGCCACAGAAGCCCACACCAATGTGCTCTGGAATCTATTTCAGGATGCCTATCTTCAGACATGTGCAGAATGCATCTGCAGGAACCAAAAGTTTTAGATAATTTTGGCAGCCCGCTTAAGCAAGGTACATGGCCAGTTGTCAAATCTTTTTCATCTTAAACTAATGTTTCAGGATGTCCATGTGGCATCTCCATTATGTTAAATATACTTCTTTATTTAAAGTCTTGTTGTTAAGCAGATGAATGCATTCAATACCAGTAGGGTCAAGCTGCAAATTAAGTAAGCACATTCTTGGTATGTGGATAAATGGCAATTGTGGATATATTAAAGCTGTACAAAAAGCCAATGCAATCTTCACTTGCTGCTCCTGAAGGAAGGTTTCTGTATTCGAATGGTCTCTCTCTTCCTTGATGCTGTTGGAGGATGTTTCCAAAATTCTGTGACTTATCGATTGGACTGTAGACTATAGTTCAAATTGGACTTGTTCTCAGTTTTTTTTATATCCTGTGTTTTCACCTGTTCTTTCCGGTTGCCACTTGGCGTGAATTGTTTGTTTTTTTTTGTCTTGGGGGTGTGTTTGGGGTTCAATGATCATGTTCTCGTTTGTGAGATCTGTTTTCTTTTTGTGCAGAGAGGGTTTGATGTTCTTCTTTGAACGATTTCCATGGTTTTCTTTGTTTCATGGCTGTCTGGAGAAAACATATCTCAGAGTTGTATACTGCATACATACTTTGATAATAAATGAACCTCTGGATCTTTTTGAACCTTTATTTTACTTTGATTCAAGTCGAAGAGGACAAGTATCCTCAGTTGTGGACTGAAATATTGTTCTGACATTTTCTAAGCCTTAATTTTATTGGAATTCCAGTGTTCTCCATTTGGTTTGTGCTCGAGGTGGGGAATGAGTCATGATCAACTGATTTCATCCTACCATATATTTCCTTTATTCCACCCACTGCCCTCCCTATCTTTTTTGTTACTTAGAGTAACTTTCTTTCATTCTTTCTCAGTTCTGACATAGGTGCTTTGATCTGAAAAGTTAACTGCTTTCTCTTTCCATTGTTATTGCTTTTCTGGCTGAGTTCTTCCAGCATTTTTTGTTCTTGCTTGGTTTCTGGGCCCTTCAACAGTTTTCTATCTCCTGGGCCCTAAAACATTTTTCAGCTCCAATCTGCTAATTAAATTTACCGATGACACTACATTGATTGGCCTTATCTAAAACAATAATGAGATGCCCTACAGGGAAGAAGTCAGCTCTCTGACACAGTAGTGTCAAGAAAACAAACTCTCCATCAATGTTGCAAAAACAAAGGAGCTGGTTGTGGATTACAGGAGGAATGGAGACAGGCTAACCCCTATTGACATCAATGGATCTGGGTTGAGAGGGTAAACAGCGTCAAATTCCTTGGCATCCACACCACCGAGGACCTCACGTGGTCTGTATACGCCAGCTGTGTGATGAAAAAGGCACTTCAGCACCTCTTTGAGGAAGTTTGGTGGGGGCCCCAGATCCTAAGAACTTTCTACAGGGGCACAATTGAGAACATCCTGACTGGCTGCATCACTGCCTGGTATGGGAACTGTACTTCCCTCAATTGCAGGACTCTGCAGAGAGTGGTGCAGACAACTCAGCGCATCTGTAGTTGTGAACTTCTCGTGATCCAGGATATTTACAAGGGCAGATGTATAAAAAGGGCCTGTAGGATCATTGGGGACCCAAGCTATCCCAACCAGAATCTATTCCAGCTGCAACCATCTGAGAAGCAGTACTGCAGCACAAAAGTCAGGACCAACAGACTCCGGGACAGCTTCTTGTACCAGGCCATCAGACTGATGAACTCACGCTGATTTGAGTGTACTCTATATTACATTGACTGTTCTATTTATTATAAATTATTATAAATTACTATGATTTCACATGGCACATTTAAATGGAGATGTAACATAAAAATTTTTACTCCTCAGGTATGTGAAGGATGTAAGAAATAAAGTCAATTCAATTCAGTTCAGTTCAATTCAATATTAAATTGATTTGGTTAGGAACTTAGTTAATGAAACACTGTAATGGATGGAGCAGGCATTCTCTGAGTAATTACTGTACATGGGAAAACTACTGGATGTCATTTTGTTAAAAAAACTTTACACATATAACCAGGTTCAGCAGCTGCAATCCAGACAGATTATAATGTAATTAGTATTGATCTGAAGCCATTAAAGCCATTTCACACCACCCCAGTAACACAATTTGGTTCACATGCAATAGTCATTTCGGCAAGGGTGGAGGCTTATATTCTAATGATCAAAGATCTTTAGACATTAGATGGAGATTTGTTGCTAAATGTTCTATTGCATCAAACATTTGTTTAAGCAATTGACTGATCTTTTTTCTATAGCTTGGACAATCAAAGCCCATATTTGTGTCCTCTGCAGTCGAACTAATTCCTTTTATGATTGACGTTTATGCCAAAATTTCACCAGACCAGTTCATTTGATCTTGTGCTTATTGTCTCACCATGAACAGAATCACTGCTTCTGACCTTTAAAGTGCACAAAATGGCAGTACCTGAGTGTGAGGTTGATTGTCTTCTCCTCTTCCTCTGACTGGAAGGTTTCAGCTCTTTAGTGAATGAAATTAGAAAGAAACGAAGTTGGGTTGAGGTAATGAGAGAAAATGAATCTAGGAGTTTTTGAGACACCATTCTCAGGTTGTTTTGCATAGGAAAGTGAGAGAGAAGACTAAAAAGGTGTTGAAAGAAGGATTAGGTGAGCAGTTAATCACAATATTGAACACACCACTGCTGCCAGTAGTCACAGGCTCATTGCTTCTATTGACTATGATGGCCAGAACATACTCCCCCTAGCAGGACTTAAGCATGCAGGTGCACTTGTTCTCTTCTTTTGGTTCTCTTATATGGCACTTGACCTTGCCAATAATGACCTACTTCACAAGGTATTTGGGTAGTTCCACTGTGAGGGTGAATACATGCCAGTATGTGAGCTATGATCTGAATGGTATGAACATAGGTGGATGTTGGGAATATTTTGAGCTGAACAGCAGATAAGTAGAAAAGTATATGGATATCATATTTGAAAAATTGACTAGTTCAATTTGTGTTGGATTATTATATTTACTCCTGCCCTATTTTAATTCTTGGAGCATCAATACTGAGTTTGACTTCTGCTCTATTTTGTCCCAGTATCCCGAATGTCAATCAGGAGGACCTCCTGTGTACCACAGAGGATACAGGGTCTCTCTCCTTTCTACCTGTTGAACCAATATACATGGGATATTGGCCAAAGTTCTTGATCTTCATACTCACATAATTCTATTGATAAATAAAAGCATCATGCTCAAAATTCTTTTTTAACCTTCCTGGGTTTCTTGCTGCTACAATATATCTTCCCTTTAAGAACTCCAGGTTGCCTTTAACAATGTTAGCCATCTGCAAAGTTTGTGCTTTCTGCTGACCTATGCATCCAGTGAACTGCAGAGATAGTTCTGGCTGTGCAAGCAAATGATTTAAAACAACAGGCAGTATCCTTTTTAACATGTTGTATGCAACACAATGGATAATTAATGATCAAGGTGCTCATTATGGTTTGAGTATATAAGCAATTTAAACATGATGCTAATACATAGTAGAGCTCATTTAACTTTTCCCATGAGACAGTAATGAGGTACTGAAGATCTAACAATGCTATTTGGTGATGATGTTACCAGCATCTTAGGTAAGATCTGGAAACAGAAGGGTGCTGGTGAAATTGTCTCAAGGGATTGTATTTCCCTATTATTAATAGTGCTTTGATGGGGCAGGTGGTCTTCAACATTATTGCAAATTAGTCACAAAGCCAGTGGAATGACTTTATTGTCACCATCACACATATAAATCTATTGGGCCATTGGACCAATGAGCTATGGAAGCACATTAGTGGCTGAAGCAGAGAGCAAAATCTATAGGCAGGTGCCACTCAGCATGGTGGTAGATCACAGTTCTCAAAAACATAGATGGAATACTGCTATTCTGAGACATAATCATCTGTTGGGCCATCTTTGAGGATCTTTAAGTAACACCTTTAAGGACCACGTACTGTTGACTTGGGATAAATTGTGGGGCACCTACTGGCTATGGTGTATGATAATTGTAAGTAGTGTTCCGTGAATAGAAGCTTACTCATTTACAGAACTGCTAGGTGGGACTTAGATATGTGTTGGCCCAGTCAGTCCCTGTCAATCTCCTTCCTCCCCACACCCCATTCAGCCTCTTTCCTTCATCCTGCTGGATGCTGTTTTAATAAACCAGAAAATCTGGTTAAAATTATGGATTCCTGAGTAAGGGAAAATACTTATCAGTAATACAAAATATAAAGACATTGACTTTACAAGGTACTGATGGGTAAATATTAGTATGGATAACTAAATAATTTCTCTTCTTCTGTCCAGAATAAATTTCTTAATTGGAGCTTTATATATATATATATATATATATATATAGAGAGAGAGAGAGAGAGAGAGAGAGAGAGAGAGAGAGAGAGAATGTACAATATGTTGAATTCTTTACTCCACCAGAAATAAATAAATACTCTATCAGATTCCTTTTATGGGTATGATTACCTATTGAAACTGTTATATTGCTTCTTCTTTTTCTTCTTAAAAATCACATAGCAAACAACATCTCTCCCCTAGCAACATGGACTGCTGAGAACGAGGAGACCTAAACTAGCCAATTACAACATCTCCTGCAAATGCAACCATGACAACGACTGCTCAACCAATGAAAGCAGTCCAAATTGTAGACAACCATATAAGGAGATAACATATTATATAAACCGATTTTATATTAGCATTTTTCATGTTTGTTGTGTGCATTAAGTCTATCAGCTGTCAATACTGGGATGCCTCCTAGACTGTTATATATACCATGCCTATGATGAAGTTGATGAATTTCTTCCAAAGGGAAACAGATTGCATTTTAAACAAACATGTTAACATCGATAACAAAAGACCAGCTGGTCCATTCAGCTTCCTTGATAAATTTGCAATGCATTAGAGTCAACACTGAAACAGGTCCTTCACCCAGGTTCATGCTAACATTAACATGTCCATCTATACTGGTCATATTTTCCAGCATTTGCCCTACCTAGTACTTGTCTCAAATTTAAATATTGCTTTAGTCTCCATTTCAACTGCCCACTGAGATGGTGTGTTCTAATTTCCAGTCACATTCTGAAGAAATATAATTTCCTCATATTCCTTCCAAACCTCCTACTCCTTATCTTGACCTCTGCCCTCTTTTGTTAGACACTTCCTACCTACCTTATCTGTGCCCCACATAATTTCCTATTAGTTCCTCTGCTCCAAGGAAAACAAACCCAGCTGGTCCATTCTCAACTTGTTAGTAAAACCCTACATAGAAACAACATCCTGATGAATCTTTTCTGAATTCTCTTCAATGCAACCAACAGTGTGGTGATCTGAACTGCATGCAGCACTTTTGCTCTGGCCAAAGTCCATAGACCCCTCAAAGTCACTGCAAAAGTTGATAGAGTTGTTATGAAGCCATATGATGTGTTGACCGTCATTAGTTAGTGGATTGAGTTCAATAGCCGCAGGGTAATGTTGTAACTCTCTAAAACCACTGTTAGACCACACTTGGAGTATTGTGTACAGTTCTGTTTGCTGCATGATAGGAAGGCATCCGTTAGTCTTGCGAGACCATGGATCTGCGCCTGGAAATTCTTCACTCTCCAAGGTTGTATGGAAGACCAGCAGTTGCCCATGCTGCAAGTCTCCCCTCTCTACAACACCGATGTTGTCCAAGGGAAGGGCATTAGGACCCATACAGCTTGGCACCAGTGTCGTCGCAGAGCAATGTGTGATTAAGTGCCTTGCTCAAGGACACAACATGTTCCCTCAGCTGGGGCTCGAACTCACGACCTTCAGGTCGCTAGTCCAATGTCTTAACCACTTGGCCACGTGCCCACACATGAAACCATAAAACACAGAGGAACAGAATTAGGTTGCTCTGTCATTCCATCATGTCTCATTTATTATCCCTTTCAACCCCATTCTCCTGCCTTCTCCTAAACCTTTGACCTCCTTACTAATCAATACCTATCAAGCTCTGCTTTAAAATACCCAATAACTTGGCTTCCACAGCTGTCTGTGGGAATAAATTCCACTGATTCTCCACACTCTAGCTGAAGAAATATATCCTCACCTCTTTTCTAAAGGAGCACCCTTGTACTCTGAAGCTGCACCTTGGTCCTAGACCTCCCCACCGTATGAAACAATCTCTGCACATTCACTCTATCAAGGCCTATCAATATATGATAGGTTTCAATGAGTTCCCCCTTCATTTTTGTGAATTCCAGTGAAAACAGGCCCTGAGCCATCAAAGTCTCCTCATACATTACTGTTGTAACGGGCAGAGGAGATTTACCAGGATGCTGTCTAGATTGGAGAGCATGCCATCAACTGTCCAACTTACCAACTTGTAAATATCATCCTGAAGCCCATGGCTACCTTCCTCACAACCATTTATACTAATAATAAAGACATTCTGCACCTGGGGGAGTCGTGTTTTTTTCTTGAAGTATTAAAACAGTAAAAACCTAGCATGCATTATAATGAAGTGAAATGTCCATCGAGACTGGGGTTCTGTTTGGAGTTCAGTATGTCAGATCCTTGAGCCAGGAAATAAATTGTTTCATGTGATTTTTTAAAAAAATCACTCTGTAAAAGTTTTCATAAAGAGAAGGACTTACAACTGTGATGGTCATAGAGTGATGTTGTTGGATTTCTCTGTTTAATGCCACACTGAACCCACTATTGACATTGTGCAGTGGTGACAGGGCCTTCTCTACTGCCTGCATGTTCTTGCAGCATTTGGCCCAGGAAGTGCATCTTTGTACTCAGCTTTTAATGTGACATGCCACAATATGTGTAATTATGGAGAGCGACTGATTAAATGGATGATGCAGTGATGAGGTGGAATGGAAGAATGTTCCGAAGGATCTGAATAATCTGGACAGGCAAAGAAAAGTACCAGTAAGTGTCATATTCTTTGTGCAATGGTGCACAGAGACCTTCCATTGTTACACTCAGGTGCCCCTGCTATAAGATACCTGCACAGATTAATACTTTGAGATGTACAATTGTTGAATGACTGCACTTGGCAGTTGCCCGCAATGCTGGCACATCCCTGAGGCATATGCTGTGTGGGGAGAATCAGTAGATGATGTAAAACTTGGGTGACTCTGCGATGACAACAGTGGGAGGCGAACTGTGAGTTGTAGTAGCATTCAGCAGCTGCAGTCTGGAATAATCCTGAGGCCAGGGAGCTTTTTGCATCACCCGCCTGCGATCCTTTCTCACTTCTCTAACAAAGCACTAATAAAGAACTAATAAAGAACATAAAGGAAACTTGACAGAAACCTCACCCTAGTGTCTGCCTCTCTTGCCAAAGCCTATGTTTCCCACTTTAACCCTATTCCACTCACACAATGGCTGCTCCAACAATGGATGCTCCACTTAAACCTTACTTCTTTTTATTAGTCTTAGCCAAGTGCTTAGTAACCCAATCGATAACAGTCTGCACAGAAAGTACCAGCAGGCCGTGATCCTATTTTTTAAATTTGGTGTTTACTCTCGACAAGTAACTCACCCAAGATTTTAAGCTCCACAGAAAGTCCCAATGGGTTGTGCTTGCTTTTTTAATCTAGCACTTCCTGTTTCTTTCCATCTTTCAACATCTATCATGAAATTAAACATAAAAAGACATTGCATGATGTGTTGGCATTCTGCAAAGTAACATTTAACCACACTTGGGAAGAACTGCTTGTGATAGTCATTGCATTGCATACTTAATTCTTATCTTCAAATTGGAGGGTGCAAATAAAACATCTCAATTTAAAGAGAATGAAAGATTAAAAAATAAGAACTTCTGGTCGCAATGGTGCTGAGCTGCGAACTCCATTAAGACTTACACACAATTTTAATTGTTTTGGGGACAGAGAGGGAAGTTAGGGGTCAGATTAGGGTTTAGGTGCAGGGATGTGGATGAGTGAGAGGTCAGGCAGAATTTCAGCCTCCGTTTGATATTCAGTGCAGTGACAAGGATGGATGACAATGAACATGTGGAGATTAGGCCTGTGCTCCGTGCTCGAAGGCCAACAATGTGGTCCATGGATGTCAGGCTGGTCCAGGTCAGTGCGCTCCAGAAGCCTGGAGTCTGGAGAGTGGAGGCCTGAAGCTCTGACCTGGAGTTGGAGGACTGTCCATGTGTATAGATGGGGTAGGAGGGAGGAACATGGCTTGTTTCACTGCTATTGTTTTGTTGCTTGTTGTGTTCTGTTTTATTGTACTCCGAGTGTTTGGCCAAGCATTGTGAGCAAGCTATACTGTCACTGGAATGTGCGGCAACACTTACAAGCTGCCCCCAACACAACAGTCTGTTGATTGTTAACATAATTAATTCATTTCACTGTATGCATCCATGTATATATGCTAAATCTGAATCTGAAGCTGTAATTATGAAACAGTATCATCAGTAGTGGTAAAATATTAAATCTGTTATAAAATATGTGTCATGTATTTGAATAATATTGTATATATATTATTTCAATAAGCATTTTTTGTTTACAAAATGTATGTGGGTTATACGTAAAAGTATGTAAATAGCATAAGTCATTATGCCACCATGTCATACATGTGTGTCTTGCTGAAGTAAAAACAAAACTAAGACATTATTCCCGATTCCGTGTTTTTCTTTTCAGTTAGTTTCTTGTTTTTGAGTTACAAAACATAACAGTGGCAACCAAGAAATTTTAAATGAACCTGAGATGACCACCTACCTGTTGGAGCACAGCGAGATTTTCGAGTTTTAAAAAAGCACTGTAAGAAACAATCAAGTACAAAAAACAGCACAGCATGTGCTTCTTTGGAAGGGAGAGAGAGAACATGGCTGAGTTAAAAAGAAGGCAGAAAATGAACAAATTCACAGGTTCACAAACAGTGAATATCAGCTGATCATAACCAAAAATGAAAAATAACAGAAATGACTGGTTACATCGGAAAGTTTGATTGAGTAAGAGGTAACACACATCAAAGTTGCTGGTGAACGCAGCAGGCCAGGCAGCATCGCTAGGAAGAGGTACAGTCGACGTTTTGGGCCGAGACCCCTCGTTAGGACCAGCAGCAACTTTAATGTCTGTTGCTTGAATTTCCAGCATCTGCAGAATTCCTCGTGTTTACGTTGAATAAGAGGTAACTGGGTATTGTATAATGAGTGAATTGAGTTGTATTATGAAGCAAGTAGAATAGCCAATGAGAAATAAGTATCAGTTTAAGTCTTGGTTTTAAAGACATATAGTTTCCTTAGAGCTTTAACTGCTCCCACCAAACCAGCCAAAATCAACTTTACTGATATTGTGAAAGTAATGCAGGAACATTTAGAACCAAAGCCATTGTTGGTTGCAATCACTTTAGGTTTAATAAGTGGAATCAACATGAAGAGGAGTCCATTTCAGCATATGGGGCTGAATTGATGAAATTGCCTGAGAATTGTCAGTTCAGTGATGGGCTAAATGGTGCACTAAGAGATCACTTAGTTTGTGGAATATTACAAGAAAACATTCAAAAATGACTCATAACTGAAGCACAATTTACATTTAAAAGAGCAGTTGAAAGAGCTGGATCAATGGAAACAACAGGCAGAGACAGAATTGAGTTGCAGTCAGGAATGAAAGTGAGCATGAACAAAATTGCAATGTTCAAACAGCAACCTGCCTGGCCAAACAAAGTAGTATTACTATTGTGGCAGAGGCTCTCATACACCAAATCATAACCTGCAGAAAATGCAACAAAGTAGGACACATACAAGGAGCATGTTGGGCAGACAAAAATAAATGGACTGTACAGGGAAGAGAAAAAAGTCAAGTTGCAGTTTCAAAAAGAACACTGATCTGCATGCTGCTGATGAAATGTTTGATCATACTGAGAGTGACACTGAAATGGGATAGTCTTGAGATTTACAATGTGTACACTAACAACTGACAAGCAATATGGTTTACATCAGAAGTGAATGGAAAATTAACAAAAATGGAATTGGACACTGCCTTGTCTGTTTCTGTTATTACACAAAATAAGCTTGAATGGCATTTCAAAGATACTGAATTGAAGCCTGCAGATATAGTACCTAGAAGAATTACTGGATAAAAGTTAACTTCTGTGGGAATGGCAAACAAGAAGGTTTGCAGAGGGAGTTCCTCCAGCATTTTGCATGTACTCCTGTGAGAATGACATTCATAACAGGGAATACAACACCAAAGGATCACATTGAGCTTGTATGTGGTAAAACAGGAGAGCCTGAATTGTGGGGCTGTGATTGGCTGACACAACTACGACCTGATTGGAGATCCATCCACTATTTGCATGCCACAAGCCCAGTAACAAAGTCAACTGAAAGTGAATTAAGTAAGGTACTGGATGATGCTGGACCAGTGTTCAAGGATGGCATTGGAAAACTTGAACATATGAAGGGTAAAATACTATTAAATGAAAATGCCACACCAAAATTTTGCAAAGCCGGTCCAGTTTCTGAAGCATCCGTGATAAAGTAGTCAGTGAGCTAGACTGCATGGAGGCTGAAGGAATTCTTTGCAGGGTTGAATTGAGCTCATGGGTAACACCAGTGGTCCCAGCAGCCAAGGAGAATGGGACTGTCAGGCCCTGTGGTAATTTTAAGGTCAGCTTCAACCCAGTAAAGTAGGTCAGTATCCTCTGTCCTAGATAGAGGATATCCTTGTAAATCTTTCTGGAGGAAAATACTTCAGCAAAATGGACTTAGCTGAGGCCTACATACAGATGGAGATGGAAGAAGAGTCCAAAGTGCTTCTCACCACAAACACCTTCAAAGGGAAAATGGGTCCCTGATGAAGATTGCAGAGTTTGGCATCAAAACGTCAATTGAAAGTGATACCTGTACCCGGCTGGGAAACCAAGAAGAGTTTATTCTCAAAGGGCTTTATCACTGTTATAGACTTATTTTTGGAGTAGCATCTGCACCTACACTCTGGCTGAAAGCTATGGACCAGGAGCTGCAAGGCTGCCCAGGCACTCAGTGCTACTTGGATGACATCATCAATACTGGTAAGGATGACAAGGAGCATCTCCTTAATCTCAAGACAATGTTAAAAAGATTAAAAGATTATGGGCTCAAAGCATGATGCAACCAGTGTAAATTCTTTAAACCAATCATCACTTACCATGGACACACTACTGATGCACAGAGTTTACACAAGTGGCTGAGAAACTTCAAGCAGTGGATGCCCTAAGGCTAAAGGACATGTCCCAGTTGTGGTTCTTTTTAGGATTTGTTAGTTACTATCACTGACTACTGTGCTCCATCCCTTGAACACAGTACTGTAGATCAGGAAGAAGTGGTAATGGACAATTCAGTGCAAGGCAACTTTCCAAAAGGTGAAGAAAATGGTGACGTCAGACACTGCACTCACACATTATGATCCACATCATCCAGTGAAGCTTGTTATGTACTGTTCAACATGCCAACACATCAAGAAGAAAGGTCACCAGAGCTGTCAGAACCACTTCCTGCAGGCCCACAGTCAAGTCCTACAACCACCATGGAAAACAACCCATAATTGTTTCACAGCTACAAGTCTCATCTGGAAAGCAAAGAGAACCCCTTGTCAAGATAGACTTTATCCCACGAGAGTAAAGAATCCTCCTCAGTGATTAAATCTCTACAGCAGATGGGACAATTTAAAATGTACTATACTGTGGATATATATAGATGACTAGAGAGCAATACATTAAATATTTGAGATGAGTTACATTCTGTACTGATTTGGAGTTTATAGCTAAACAGGGAAGAGTGCTGTGTAGTTAATATTTCAATAATGTTTGAATTATGTTGTAAATATATTGTTTGATTAAACATTCTTTGTTCTTTACATAATGCATTGTGCGTTATATGTAAAAGTATGTGAATGGCATACGTCATCATGTCTCCATGTCATACATGTATGTTTTGCAAAAGTGAAAACAAAACTAAGATATTTTATTCCTGGCTCTGTGTTTTTGCTTTCAATTAGTTTCATGTTTTGGAATTAAAAAACAGAACAAGATCTAGTAACGAAACAATTAGAAAGCATAAATAGAATAGGACAGAGTTACCATGGACTCATGGAAGGGAAATCATGTTGTTTTTTGAGGATAAAACTAACAGATAAGATAAGGAAGAACCAGTGGACATAGTGCATTTGAGTTTTCAGAAGACTTTTTATAAGGCTTTTTATAAGAAGTGACATATATGGGATTATGAGTACTATAATAACATGAATTGAGAATTGTTAACAGGCAGGAGGCAAAAAAGGAATGAATGTGCCTTAATCCAGGTGGCATGGAATCAGTAGTGCGGTGCTGCATGGATCAATGCTGGCAACACAGTTATTTACAGTATACTCTCAGTGGCCATTTTATTAGGTACACCTGTACACATGCTCATTAATGCAAATATCTAATCAGTCAATCATGCGGCAGCAACATAATACATAAAAAGTATGCAGACATGGTCAAGATCAGTTGTTGTTCAGATCAAATATCACACTGAAAAAGAAATGTGATCTTAGAGGCTTTGACCATGAAATGCTTGTTGGCGCTTGACGAAATGGTTTGGGTGTCTCAGAAACTGGGATTTTCGCACACAGTAATTTCTAGAGTTTACAGAGAATGGTGCGATAAACAAAAAAAAAAACAGCATCCAGCGAATGTCAATTCTGTGGGTGAAAAAGCTTTGTTAGTGAGAGAGTTCAGAGGAGAATGGCCAGACTGGTTCAAACTGAGAGGAAGGCAGTAAGCCATGCATTATAGCAGAAGAGCATTTCTGAATGCACGACACGTCGAACCATGTTGGATGGGCTACAACAGCAGAAGACTACAGAACTACACCCAGTGATCACTTTATTAGGTATTGTGTTGTTGCTCCTTTTCACTCTTTGTGGCACATGGGACAGCATTTTTTGCTGTTTCCATAGCACTTGTCTGTTTGTTAAGAGGTTGAGTTACTAGCTCGACACTCAAACCAGCATGGATGGAGAGCGTGTAAGGAGACGGTCAGATTTGAACCCAGGGCCATTGTCTTCAAAGTCCAGTACTGATGCCACTACACTACCGGCCAGCTATTTAGGAAGTACTTAATGTATATCCTCACAGGAAGGTTTCTTTGTGGTACTCACGAGGGTTTAAATGAGAGTGGTGGGGGATGAGAAGCATAGCAGCAGGGCAACAGGGTTGGGGGTAGGAAAGATGGCACGAGAAGTAAGATTGAAAGGAAGGATAACAAGGGACAGGCTAAAAAAATATGGTGAGTTTGATGGGTTAAGTGAGTTTATTTCAATGCTAGGAACGCTATGGGTAAGGAGAATGAACTGAGCACTTGAATCAGTACACGGAGCTATGATGTTGTTTTCAGTATAGAGATCTGGATGAATGACGAAGAAGACTGGATGCTAGGTGTTCCTAGATTTCATTGCTTTAGATGTGATAGAGAGGGGGGTGAAAGAGGGTGTGGTTACACTACTGATAAGGGAGAATGTCACAGAAATATTCAGGGTGGACATCCTGTAGGTCTCAAAACATTGAGTTATTTTATATAGAGCTCAGAAATAGGATAGGTGCATTTATGCTAATAGTATCATACTATAGGCCTCCCAACAGTCAACAAGGTGTGGAGAAACAGAAATACAGACAGATTATGAAAAGGTACAGAAACTGCAGGGTTGAGGATCTTCTCCAGTATATTTTGGAACTTCCATAAATCAAGAAGCTTAAATGGGCTAAGATTTTTTCCATGCATCCAATATGTGGAGAGTTCAACTAGAGGAAAGAGTGTACTAAACCTAGTTTTGGAGAATGAGACAGGCCAGGTTTTTTTAAATGTGTCATACCAGATATTCAGCTATTCTTGTCTGGCACGTGGTGTCAGGATTAACTGGGTCATGTTATGAATGTTCCTGACTCAACCCTTGTATTTTTTTACGAAGCCAAGTGGCTAGCTCGACACTCAACCTGGCACAGATGGAAAGCGTGCTCGGGGGTGGCCCGACCTGGATTTGAACTCAGGAACCTTCGCTCCGGAGTGCGGCGCTGATTTCACTGCGCCACCAGCCGGCCAGCCAGGCCAGGTGACAGACTTCATAGCAGTGAACATCTTGGGAACAGTGACCATAACTCATTATGTTTTAAGATAGTTATGAATAAGGAACTTGTGGGAAGATACCATAACGTTAGAAGGAATAATATGACAGGATAATACTGGAGCATTGATTGTGAGCAGTTGCTGTTGAAGAAGCCCATGTCTGACAGAATGTGAGTTGTTTAAAGACCTTACCAGGACTTAAAAAGAGGATCAGAATTTAGCATCTGGCAAGGGGTTAGAATGAGGATGGCAAGGTATGAGAAATTTAGGTGATCCTAGAGGTCAGAAATTTAGTCCGGAAGCTAAAGGAAACATAAATAAGGTTAGGAAGCTAAAGTTAGACTGGGACTATGTGGAATATAAAGGCAGCCGGGAAGTTAGGAAATTAAGAAAGGCAAAAGAGGCCATGAAATGTCCTTGGTCAGTAGCGTCCCAAAGTCCTTCATCAGAAACAAGTTCAGAAGGTTAGAGAGCATGGGATCCAAGGTAATCTGGCAAATTAAATCCAAGGTTGGTTCATAACCAGGAAGCAGAAGGTGATGGTGGAAGGTTTTTTTTGTGATTGGAACCTACACCCAGGCATCTGAGAGATCAATGCTGGGAACTTTCTTGTTTGTTACATACATTACTGATTTGGATTTGAATGTAAGAGGTATGATTAGTGAATTTGAAGATGGCATGAAGGCTGTTCATATTGTTGGTTGTGTAAAGGATAGTGTTAGGCGACAGGATGATAATGAGGCAATTAACAATATGCATGGCACTATTTCATTAATTAATGCGTATCATTAAAGTTTGTCTTAGCATTTCTTCGCAACTATTCTTTTGAGCTCAAGTTCTTGAAAGGAAAGAAGCAACCTGAAAATTGGAAATGAAAATTACTAATAAGTTCAAACTTCATTCATGCTTGAGTTAGATCATGCCTGATCTATGTCATCTCAACCACATTTGATTCTTATTCCTTAATACCTTATAAATATTGGTTAGATTTTATTTGTAATATTTTCAATTGACCTCACGTTAACCTGTCCGATTTTCAGTAATGTAGATAAAATGAGTATTTGAAGAGAGTCAGAATTATTTTGTTTAACAGCATTGACTTTTACGATTAAAATATGGATCTAAACATTATCTATGATCTTACATTTCAGTCCATAACATTTCCAAACTTCCTTATCAGAACATTATTGCATAAGTAAATCAAGCTTGGCGATTGTCTATTGGAAAACAGAAGTGACATTTGTAACTGAGACAGGCTCAGATCTTGGACTGACTAGGAGACTGTCCAGTCCTTACGCTTGATCTAGCTTCCCTAGTTATTATCCAGTGAAGGTGGCAGCACACTCAGTCACAGTGGCCTCTCCATGTTCAATCAGTAGCGCAAATGTAGATTCTTGAGTTAGGTCATGTGAACATAAGACCCCAATGTTCCTTGTTGAGACTGAAAGCAGGGGAGTTGCATGGTCTCGGTTGTTGCATGAACCAGGCCCTCATGCCATTACATTGCCTGTTACAGGAACCCGGGGATGAGGTGCTCGAGGCAGTGTAGGAGAGAACAGAGGTTCAGAATCCATGTTGGTTTGGGAGCTGTCCCCTGCAGGCTGCATCTCCCGTCAGTACTGCTCTCCAGTATTGGCTCCCTGGAAGATATTTCTGCATAGCTTTCATCTGTGGCGAACCCATCGCAAGATAAGCTGGATGAGGAACCGCTGCATGCTTGATCTTGCAGAATCGTAGCTCCAGGACAACATCCCATACACCACCAATCTAAAGGCCAAGCCACTCAGGGACTTGTGCTAATATTATTTTTGTGACTGTGTGTCCTATCACGATTTGTTCCTTTATTGCAAGTTGGCTTTTTAAAATGTTTTTCTTTGAACAGGTTCCATGGTTTTCTTTCTTTGTTTAGTGGCTGTCGGTGGGAAGAGGATTTTCAGAGTTGTATTCGCATTCATACTTGGATAATAAATGTACTTTGAATTGAATATGTGCTGTATGCTGTGTGTGAGTCTATGTTCTGTGCTTTGTACCTTGACCCTTGAGGAGCATCATAATGTTTAGCTGTGTATGGTTGAATGACAATGAACTTGAACTTGAATGTGCCAGTTATGTTCTTCTTGCTTGCAAAGTACGAAGACAACAGGTTTTTTGTTGCAGATATTAAATAGGAAAAATATCTTATTCCTTACCCATAAAGCTATTCATAAAACAGCACTGCTACTTTGGCAGCAAGTTTGAGGTTCCTTTTTACTGTAGTTCAAAAGAATATTTGTAAAGAACCAGTGAGGCAAACTTGGAAGATATATGTTAATTACTTGAAATGGTGCCATGCAAACTGTTAACTGCCTCAGTCCCATAAGTCCTACTGGCTCAGTATATAGTTATTAAAACCAGTTCAAAGCACAGCTTGCTTTGAGACACCAGGCAAGCATGTATGCTTGATAAATGCTAATATTCCAGCATCGGCATATGATAGGGAAGAAACCAATGAAAATATTTGCTTCTGTGAGATTTTGGTTATTGTATACCTTTCCAGCATAATGAATAGATTGGAAGGAATAATATGAAAATGTAGAAGATCATAAAAGAAATATGAAAGAATTAAATTGTTCCTAGTGTGTAGGTGAGTAGGAGAATCAGGCAGGAATTGATGGGAATGCGGGGAGAATAGAATGAGATTAGTGTACAATTAATGTATATAGATTAATAAGAACAATAGGTCTTGGGTTAAGGGTAAAAGGTGGAAAGCTTAAGGGGAACATGAGGGGAAACTTCTTCACTAAGAGGGTCGTGAGAGTGTGGGACGAGCTGCCAGCACAAGTCGGGCATGCAAGCTTGATTTCAAAGTTTAAGAGAAGTTTGGATTAGATTAGATTAGATTATGGATGGAAGGAGTATGGAGGGCTAGGGTCCCGGTACGGGTCAATGGAGCGGGAAGTTTAAGTGGTTTGGCATGGACTGGATGGGCTGAAGGGCCTGTTTCTGTGCTGTACTTTTCTGTGAGTCTGTGACTGAGGATCCTTGTTTGCTGGCACAGAGGCAATGAGACAGCGGGTCTGTTTCATTTATAGGAGTCTATGACTAAGGATACAAGACTGTGCCAGTAGGATATTAAAAAAGGGGTGAACAAAATTAATGGATGAGGAAATATTCACTAAAAGTATTCAGACAGTTATCTGAAAGGTCATGAGAATGGGGCATAACTGGAATCTAGAAATGGAAATAACACAAAAATAATCAAAATGCCAAAAATATCTTTCAATATTCTCATAGCAAGAGTTCTCTAAAGAAAAAGGTGACGATGTTCTTGATGCTGTTTGCACAATTGCCTTTTTGCATGTTGGGGACAGATGATCTTGTTGCCGTTCGTGTGATTTGTTTTTTCTTTGCACGTGGGTGGGTTGATGTTTTGCTTTGAATAGGTTCTATCGTTTTCTTTGTTTCGTGGTTGTCTGTGGGAAGACAAATACTGCTCACATACTTTGATACTTTCAACTTTGATAAACTTTGATAAAAGAAATTAATAATCTTCATCAAGGCAGTCAATTTAAGGAAAACCTTAAATGAAGAAGGAGATAGAAAGCTTATTCAGAAAAGTCTGGACTTAAGGAACTAGATAGATGCTTTTAAATTCAACATTATTGATACATTTTATTTCCAGAACATGCTACGTTGGGATCTGAACTCCATTTCTCTGAACTGTTAGCTCAAACCTTTGGATTACTGTTGCAGTAACTTAAATACCGCAACATCAAGTTTTTAGTTTATTCAATATGATGCGGGCCAATTTGTTTCCAATTTAAAACAGGGATTGGGGGTTTGCATTTTCAGTGGGACTTGTGCTGCCTTGTAAATCCTGGTTACAGGTTATAGTATCCCTTCAGTTGGCAAAAATGGATACTTTTTGCTGCTGTTCCCTTGGACTTGCAAGATGATAAGGAGTAAGTGAGTCATGGCCCAGAAAAAACTATCAAAAATAGCAGCAGGGCAGGCTTAGGGTAGAAGGGTTAATGTTGCCAGTGTAGAACTTTTTAGAAAAACATATTGTGGAGAAGCAATGTCTGTAGAGACATGATTTTTCTAATGTGACAGAAATCCTCCAAATGCTGAAGACAGAACATTAGCTGCAGGGTGAAGGCATGACTTTATCCTGCAGCTGTAAAGGTCGCAATGACTCTCAACTTTTTTTTGTCTCCGGCTTCTTCTAGACTGCAGCTGAAAACATTAATAATGTCAACCAGAAAGTGTTTGTTGTCCACTGCTGCATTACCTATTAGCATTTAAACTAGAATTAGGAGAAGGCCACTCAATTAAATAAAATTACAGTTAGTCTGGCTGTATTTTTAATTCTGCTTTCCAATCTACTCTAGTAACATTTTACTTTTATTTGTCAAGAATATATCTGCCTGTGTTGTAGAAACATTCAGGCAATGATTTCATAACCACTTGCAGAAGGTAGTTTACAAGGCCTCACAAAAAAGTTCCCTCATCACTGCCTTAAATGGACAATCCCATGTTTCTGAGCAGCAAGTGTAGTTCTAGATTCTGCAGAAGGAAACAACCTCTACATATATGATCTATCAAAGCCCTTGAGATATTTCAGTTAAGTCCCCACTCATTCTTCTAAACTCTGTGGACACTACCCTGCCCAACCGTCCTTTCAAGGCAACCACCCATTCCTGCTGAGTCTAATAAACTGCTTCAAGAAGTCTGAAGATTCCAAATATCATCTATTAAATAAGGAAAGAAATACAGGTATGGTCTCTTAAAAACTTCTTATAACTGAAACATTGCCTTTTTGCTGGTGTTTCTAATTCCTTTCAACTTAAATAATAATTTCTGTTAGTTTTCCTAATTACTTTCCAGCAGGAAGATTTCAGAATATTTCCAATCACGGGCAAACTCATCTCTCTCTCTCTCTCTCTCTCTCTCTCTCTCTCTCTCTCTCTCTCTCTCTCTCTCAGGTAAGAGCAATGGACCATGCATGCAGAAACTTCTTTGTGATGTAGGGAATGATATACACACTACATTCATTTCACTCTAAGTACTCAGTCAAAAAGTGCAGAACTGAAAGAATTTCAAATTCCTAGATGTCCACAACCGAAATGTTTATACCGATTGCGTGAAATACAGGGAGTCTGTGTGATTCTTTTGCACCATGACAGTCACTTCCAAATCAGCAGGTGTGAATTTACTGCAATATACGGGTGATGTGTCTGTTGTGTTACAGTGCTGGCAATGTGTGAAAGCAGTCAGATACACAGTAGATGTGAAGCTTGGCTGTTGAGTAAGTGTGTGAGGGATGGTGGTTCATACGAATGCTGATTATCCTGACTGCTGCTGTCATGATTGATATTATCTTCAGGTTAATGATGTGGCAAATAAAACTATTAGCATAGTTGTTGAAAGAAAGGATTTAATAATGTCTTCACTAACCTTTATTATGTTTTGTGAGGTCATTAAATTTGTACTGCACTCTTTCCTTATCTTTGCTCCTTCCTTCGAAGCTTTGATGTCAAGTGCAATATCGCACTGCTGCAGTTTGAAAGGCTCTGTAGGTTCCTCTAGAGTCTAGATGGAGGACTGCCCTGCTGTGCGTTTCATCGGCTGTGGCATCTGGAGCTAATTGGAACTCCAGGGTGCTTTAATCTGCCCTTCTCCATTGCTGCTTCTGCAGTGACTTCTACCATTGGTTGCAGGAAACAGATCTTCCCCCACATCCTCAGCCCCTACCTCCCACTACGATGAAGGTAGCTCCACATGCTACCATCTCTTTACAAAGTCAGATCCCATGAAAATCCATCTAGGCATAAATGATGCTCAAATCCCAATAATGAGTCAAGGCACGTGTATTACAGTAAAAATATTTTAGGCCTTATCACTTGGTGATAGGTCTCATTCTGCAATGACACATGACATCCTTTGTGCAAAGCATGCTAATCAAGTTGCCCTGATTGATGTTATTGGAATTATGCAGTTTGTAAGACCCTTTATGAGCAAACTAATGTCTATATAACACCTAAAAAAATTAAAATACAGACTCCTGGATGTTTATGACATACCTTCAGTCACAATAAAAACAAAATAAAGGTTTTCATTTTGATTATATTTGTTCAGCAAAATAATGCACTATTACCTCCACACTTTCGGGGCCAGGGGGTGGGTAGGGATGGGTGCTGCTCATGTTTGTCAAGCTTGGCTTTTTAAACACAGCAGCTACTCCTTGTAAGATCAAAGTTGTAAAATTAAACTTCCAACTATAACCTTTATTTAGCTTCTGGTTGTAAATGGGAGCCAGTCTTCACTTCTTAAAATATAAATGGCAAGTAGTCATCAGTTGAAGTTTGAAAACATAGCTTTGCCAACATGCTCTGTCTATGGAACAGATTCCTAGCCAATAACAGCTGGTTTATTACTGCTGAAGATGTGCAGAAGATGAATGGGTTATTTAACTTGGCTTGTTTCAAAGCAGACAATGCTGACTAAGTTGTTTAGTTCAAGGAAGCTTGCAGACCAGATGGATAATATCATTTAGTATATCAATAAACTGATGTGTTTATGGTTGGAAGTTTTATGTACTTAGAGAAGTTAGCTTTACTGCATTTATGATCAGTAACTGGGAACTGCCTTTTTTAGACTACCTGTGTCCATTTGAACAGTGGATATTGTCAGCTAAGCTCACCTTGGAGAATAGACGGAGAAGTGAACTGGTCTTAGAAGATTGAGTAGTTACAATATAGCCTCCGTTTAGTGAGAGTGCTTGTGGCTATTTATATCCCACAGGGCGTTGATGTTGGGACAAGATCTGTTCCGATTATACATCAATGATTTGGATGACTGTTTGATGGCTTTGTAGTCCAGTTTGGGTATGATAGAAAGATAGGTGGAAGGGCAGCTAGTATTGAGTAAGCAGGAAGTCTGCAAAAGGCCTTAGACAGATTAGGAGAATGGGGAAATAAGTGGCAGATGGAATATAAGGAAGTGTATGGACATGAACTTTAGTAGGAAGAATAAAGGTTTAGACTATTTTCTAAGTGGGTAGAAAATTCAGAAATCAAAAGTGCAAAGGAACTTAGGAGCCCTCGTGAAGATTCATTAAAGGTTAATTTGCAGGTTGAGTCAATGGTAAAGATGGTAAATTAGCATTAATTTCAAGAAGACTAGAATATAAAAGCAAGGTTGTAATGGTAGATTTTATAAGGCTTTTGTCAAACCACACTTGGAGTATTGTGAGCAGGTTTGGCCCCCTAATCTAAGAAACAATTTGCTGGCATTGGAGAGGATTTTGGGTCCCTTACCTAAGAAAGGATGTGCTGGTGTTGGAAGAGTCTAGAGGTGGTTCACGAGAATGATTCTGGGAATGAAAGGTTTAATATATGAGGAGTGTTTGATGGCTCTGGGCCTGTACTTGTTGGAGTTCTGAACAATGCGAAGGGATCTCATTGGAACCTATCGAATATTGTAAGATCTAGATAGAATGGATGTGGAGTGGATAGTTCCAATAGTGGGGGAGTCTAGGACCAGGGAGCACATACCACAGGGCACATTCTCACAATAGAGGGACGTCCCTTTAGAACAGGGGTGGCCAACCTTTTACATTCCATGCGTCAATTTTTCTCGCATGAGTTCAGATGCGATTTTTATCACGCACGAGTTCTATATTAACATATTTTTACAAGAATTGAATGGGGGTACAAGAGTTGTATGGCGCATCTGAACTCATGAGTGAAAAAATTGACACATGGAATGTAAAAGGTTGGCCACCCCTGCTTTAGAACATGGATGAGGAGGAATTTCTTTAGACAGAGGGTGGTGAATCTGCAGGATTAATTTTTCACAGATGGCTGTGGAGGCCAAGTTACTAGGTATATTTAAAGCAGTGATTGATTGGTTCTTGATTAATCAGGGCATCAAAGGTTATGGGAAAAAGGCAGGAGAAAGGGCTGAGATGGGTAATAAATCAGCCATGATGGAATGGCAAATGACAATGGGTCAAGTGGCCTAATGCTGTTCCTGTGTTCTATAATCCTAGTCTTATTTTAGTAACAGTGAAAATTACCTCAAAAATATAATTTAGCTTTCTTAGTTAATTAAAATGATATTGAACGATGTACAAATACTGATTGACGATGCTTAATTTTCAATACCATTAACATCTCCTCAGAAAATGAAGCAGCTCATGACTGCATGCAGGAAGACCTGGACAATATCCAGGCATGGACTAATAAATAATGGCAAATAATGCTTGCATCACAGAAATACCAGGCAATGGAATATCCAACTAGAGTCTAACAACCGACCTTGAGATTGAAGTATTTATCATTGAGACCCTCAACTTCAAAATCCTAGGAGTCACTATTAACCTGAAACTCAGTAGAACCAGAAACATAAATAACATGGGTACAGGGACAGTTCAAAGTTGAGGAATTGTGCAGTAAGTGACTCATCTGCTGGCACCTAGTGCCTAACTACCATCTGTAAGGCACAGGGTAGGAACTCAACATAATTTTCTTTGTTTGCCTGGAGAGTGTAATGCTAACTATTCTTGAGATTTGGCGCCATCTAGAAAAAGTGACAGCTGTGAAGGCTATCTGCAAAATGCTCTGCCTTTATCCTTCCAGACTACTCTGACAGATTTCCCAAATTCCAAAATCTCCACCAAGCAGGATAAAGGCAGCAGCTATGGTACATGGGAATTCCACCACCTGCCTGTTCATTTCTGACTTGTATGCCATCTTCTCATGGAAATATGCTGGTACTCCTTCATCATCATTGGGCCCAAATCTTGGAAAGCTCTATACCCTTTAGTAATGTGTGATGGTATTGGGTTTTCTGACTGTGAAGATCTAAATTCAAATGAAGACCTTAAGCCCTATCAGATATAAAGAGCCTACCAGAAATGGCCCCCTTTATTTGCACTCTTTGTCTCCTGCCAGTCCCTCAATCTTCTATCTATGCCAGTATCTATCTTGTAATACCATGGGCCCTTATCTTGTTAAGCAGACTCATGTCAAAGGCCTTCTGAAAATTCAATCAACAAACATCCACTGACTCTCCTTTGTCTATCCTGCCTGTTATTTCCTCAAAGAATTTGAGCAGATTTGTCAGGCGAAGTTCTCCTTGCTGACTTTTGCCTATTTTATTATATGCTTTCAAGTACCTTGAAACTTCATTACTACTGATGTCAGGCTGACTGACCTATAATTTCCTTCTTCTGCCTCCCTTTCTTAAAGAGTGGAGTGACATTTGCAATTTTCCAGTCCTCTGGAACCATTCCAGAATATGGAGGTTCTTGAAAGTTCACTATTAATCTCTTCAGCCACATCATTCAGAACCCTGGGGTGTAGGCCACCAGGCCCAGGTGACTTATCTACCTTCAGACTTTTCTGCAGATAGGCTAACCCCTATAGACATCAATGGATCTGGGTTTTGGATGGTGAACAGCTTTAAGTTCCTCAGCATAAACATCACCGAGGATCTCACGTGGGCTGTACAAACCAGCTGTGTGGTGAAGAAGGCACAATTCTTCAGAGAGTGGTGTAGACGGCCTAGCGCATCTGTAGATGTGAACTTCCCATGATTCAGGACGTTTACAAGGAAAGGTGTGTAAAAAAGGCCCGAAGGATCATTGGGGACCCAAGTAACCCCAATCACAAACTGTTCCAACTACGACCATGCGGGAAACGGTATCATAGCATAAAAAGCTAGGACCAACAGGCTCCCGGGACAGCTTCTTCTACCAGACCTGTTGTACATACTATTTATTATAAATTACTATAAGTTGCACATTTAGACAGAGATGTAACTTAAAAATTTTTACTCCTCTTGTATATGAAGGATGTAAGTAATAAAGTCAATTTAATCTTATCTTCATATTTCATCTTTTCTCTTCTTAAGGCTGTTTAAGTTGCCTTCCATGGTTTTAATAGCTTCCTAATCCTCTACCTTCCCACTAGTTTTTGCTATATTGTAGCAAAAAAGCTCTTTTGCTTTTCTACTGTTGTTGACTTCCCTTGTCAGCCATGGTGTATAATTCTCCAATTAGAATACATCTACTTTGGGATGTATCTATCCTGTGGCTTCCAAATTGCTCCCAGAAACGCCAGCCTTTGCTGTTCTGTCATCATCCCTGCTAGTGTCCTTTCAAAGCAACTTTGGGACAGCTCCCCTTTCATGCCTCTATAATTCTCTTTACTCCACTGTAACACGGACACATCTGACTTTAGCTTCTCCCTCTCAAATTGCCTGGTGAATTTTATCATACTGAAGTCAATCAAAATTGTGAATAATTCTGTGTATTTTGTCGACTGTTTGGCGAAGTATACTGTAGGTAAGTAGATGGAATTCCCATTAGCCTCAAAATACGATTCTTAGCTTGGAATTCTTCCGAAGAAAATTCAGTGATCACGAGACCAAGTTCTGAGATAGCAGAAGGTCATTCCAAATTTGGATTTTGAAGCCAAGACCAACTTCCAGCTTGCCTTTTGCACAGTATTGCTAAAATGAGCTTTTATTTACTAGTTCAATTTTGTACACCACAGGCAACAATGCCCTTGTTATGAAGCCTTGTCACAGTTTGCACTGAATGATGGATTTTAAATTAAGTCAATTTATTAACTTTGCAGACATTTTTTCATATAGGTTATCTGGCTCATGCTCATAATCTTTGGCAAAAAAAAGGCTATGAAGTTAATCATTGCCATTGCTCAGTGATTTGTTATTTTGAGGCACCAGTGGGTGCTCATTAAAAGCAATGTTATGTCCATTTATTTAGCATAACCTTTCTTCCCATGTGGCATCTTTCAAGCTTCTCTAACCTCAGCAAGAAAAGACACAAGGCAGCAAGTCAATCTGTTTGAGGAAATGAAGAACATAACTACATGAGCCTACAGTGTTTGAAGTGTTTTGCCAGCAAGACTTGACGTTTGGGAAAACTCAATTTTTAAGTTCTTACTTTCCAAATTATGAATACTTTAACAATCTCAGCTCACAAATCAAATTCTGCAAGTAATGACTCATGCCACTGCAATTCTTTAACTGACATTCTTAATTAGTGACCTTTAAATTCTGCCATAAATTGTATTATAGATGGAGAAGAAGGATGGCATGTCAATTTCAACTATAATGCCAGCATTGTTGCTGGATTTAAGCCAAAATGCTATCAAGAAGCTTATTTTCGCCCTGATTTTTCATAAGAAATATGGTGGTGATACACTGACATTCTTAGTCAGGTGTCCATGATTGACTCAGAAAGAATAATTAACATCGCTTTCTGATAATTAACATTGCTTTCTGATTTGCAATGACAGGACTTGATATGTAAAAAGGATGCGAAGAGTTTCAACGTTGAGACAAACGTGTGAATGGAAAGACAACTATAATCTGGAAAAAATTATTCTTTTTCTTATCTGTAAAGAACAGAAGAGAATGGCTAGGATATTCATCTCCAACTATGAGGGCTAAATGCTAGGGAAATTCTAGGCAATTTCTAGAGTAGGTTACACGGTCGGCACAACATTGTGTGCCAAAGGGCCTGTAATGTGCTGTAGATTTCTATGTTTTATGTTCTAACTGAAAAAGATAAATGTGAAGTAGAATCAAGGCCACTGAGTCATTGAATTAGGCCATTTGACTATTCTTTTTCATTGACCATCAAGTTCTATCTATATGCACCAAATTTACCAGCACTTTTTCAAAGTTTTCAATGCAAGTGCTTGTTTAGATACTTGAAAGAGTACCTTGTTCCACCAACCCTATAAGTAGTAGGTTTCAGATTCCAGACACCCTCTGAGTGAAAATGTTCTTCCTCTGATCATCTCTCAACCTGCTATTCCCTTAGTCTAAACCTGCGCTATGCCCTCTATTTTTACATATCACTATTGTGTGGAATAATATCTACGTAAGCATGTAAGTCACTCATAATATTCTCTACGGCAGCCTCTTCTGGTCCAAGGAATAGAATCTCCACCTTCCCTCTCTCCTTGCAACTGAAAGCCTCCATCCTAGACATCATCCTGGTGAATCTCATCTGCTCTCCTCTGCTCTCTGGCTGTGACCTACACCTTCGTCACTATTGTTTCAACCTCTGTTGTCACCTTCGGGTACACTGACCTCGCTCAAGTCTCCCTGGGACCCTATTACTTATTGTGTATGCCTTACCATTAATAGCCCTCCTAAAGGTATACCCTATACTTATCAGGATTAAATTTTACCTGTCATTGCTTCCCTCATCTGACTGTTATTGTCCTGTAGCCTCTGACTATGCTCCTAATTACCAACACTACTACTGAATATCATATCATCAACAAACCTGCCAATCATATCTCATGCTTTCAAATTCAAGTTGTTGTGATATATTAAAAAAACAGAAGGGTCCCAATGATACGTCACTGGTCAGAGGTTTCCAACCTTCCACCATCTCCTTCTGCCTCGTTTTACTAAAGCAGATTTAGCTTTCTATCCCATGGGCTCTAAACTTTTTAATCAGCCTCCCATGTGGGACCATATCTGAAGACCCTACTGAAATGGATGTAGTTGACACCAGCCACACTGTTTTCATCAATACATTTTGTTATCTCTTAAAAAAATTCAAACTGGTGAAAAAGAATCTTCCTCTGATTAACGCTGGTTAATCCCTGCCTTTCTAAGTGTAGATTGATCTTGTCCTTCGGAATTGTTTTCAATAATCTCCCTGCCACTGGCGTTAGACTGGTAGGCCATACATTACCTGTTGCATTCCTACTCCCCTTCTTAAATAAACAAACCAATTTTTCTGTCATCGGATGCCAGCAAAGATTTAAAGATCTCCTTCAGAATCCCAGCAGTCTCCTTCTTCTCTCTCGTTGTGGCCTTAGTTACATCTCAGTAGGACTTGAGGATTTGACCACTTTAAGCTTGCTGAGACATCTAATACCCACTGTTCTTAATGACAACATTGAGAATTTCACCACTGAAAGCTGAGATTTACCATTAATAAGTTCTCCAACTATTTATATATAGGCATCCGTTAGTCTCATGAGACAATGGATTTCTCCTTGGAAGGTTTCCAGGGCGCAGGCCTGGGCAAGTTTGTATGGAAGACAGGCAGTTGCCCATGCTGCAAGTCTCCTCTCTCCACGCCACCGATGTTGTCCAAGGGAAGGGCACTAGGGCCGATACAGCTTGGCACCGGTGTTGTCGCAACTATAATGTCATTCTTATTGGATGCTTTTGAGAAGTACTATAGCTCAGTGACTGAGGATGGGGTGACTGTCACAACCATGGACTCTGTCGCAGCCTCTGTCTGTTGCCGGCTACAGAACAGGTTTGGTAATTGCCCTCGAGAGTATGCATGTTCCTGCTCATTAGTGTTTCATCATGGTGGCATTTATCACCCTTCCCCTCATTCCAGTCTTGTTGAGACTTAACCAAAAGCACACATTGTCTACACTCCCTGCTTACCGTTGTCCTTGTCAGGGAAAGAAGACTACTGTTTCGATTGATGCTGTAAAGGAGCAGTGTCTGTTTAGTATTTAGTTACTGCTTGTAACCGCAGTGTTGACATTTACTTTCA
Organism: Mobula birostris; assembly: GCF_030028105.1. NCBI lineage: Eukaryota > Metazoa > Chordata > Chondrichthyes > Myliobatiformes > Myliobatidae > Mobula > Mobula birostris. The sequence continues at coordinate 121,088,976 of NC_092373.1, read as the reverse complement.
GTTTGAGAGTTTTACTTAACAGCCCTGTTGGCCTGGCATGTATTGGTTTTCCTTTAATTCTGCACAATTCTCATTAATGTCAGTGAACTGCTGATCTTCTTCAGTATCTCTCTCACTACTCTTGGGGCATAAACACACATCCTGTTGTCAGCAAGTCTTGGCCATGAAAATGGACCTTTCAGCAAGAGAACAGTGGACCTTGGCCCTGACACTTATTGGCCAGACAGGAGGTAAGTTGCAGGCAGTCGAACCTGTGTTGAGAGAAGTGACCAAAGCAATGTGATGGACAATCTCAGTACGACAAGCTCAGTTCCAGCTGGAAGATCTGGAGTCAGCCCTTGCAGCTCACTGCAGACAACTGGAATCTGGTGGCAGAGATTCCTGCTCTCACAGCTGCAGTTTAGCAGCTCACAACCAGCAACCAGCATCAGGTGACAGCCACCGTCACTCTTGCAAACGCAGTTCTGCAGCCATTGGAAATGTCAATTCCATTCCCAGCACCTTCCAGATCCTCCTCTTCAACTGCCTAATCAACCTCAGCCACTAATGCCCTGACTCCCACCTGTGGACCAGAACTGAGTATTCCTCCACCAGGCAGATACTCCAGTGGCCCCGACAGCTTCGCGAATGGTATTACCCAGTGTGTGTTGATTTTCCAAGCCCAACCTAGTCATTTCAGTGATGATGCATCATGTAAACTAGCATACTTGGTGAACCTTTCAGATGGACCCCCACTCAGTCTGTTCAATGCTCTACAGACTCCACCCCCCCACAGCCCAGTCATTTTGTTGAGTTTTTGTTGATCTTCCAGTACAGGGTCAGGAGGTTGCCCACTAACCCCTGAACCCACATCAAGGTAGGGGTCAGTGAGGGGCAGTGCAGTAAAGTTCCACATGCTCGTGGTGGATACGGGGTGGAATATGAGATCCCTTATCACTACCTTCCAGCAAGGACTGAGTGCAGGGGTCCTGCATGAGAGCACAGCGTGTAACAAGCAGGACAGTCTGATTAATCTGGTCACTCAAGCTGACAATTGAACAACTGAGTAGCGCCAGGAAAGAACGTTTCCTGCTTGCTACTCTTTGAGTCATCGTCTATCATCACCCAGTACCCAGAGTGTGGGCACATGGTCAAGTGGTTAAGGCACTGGACTAGCGACCTGAAGGTCATGAATTGGAGCCCCAGCCAAGGCAACAAGTGTTGTGTCCTTGAGCAAGGCACTTGATCACACATTGCTCTGCAACAACACTGGTGCCAAGCTGTATGGGTCCTAATGCCCTTCCCTTGGACAACATTGGTGGCGTAGAGAGGGGAGACTTGCAGCATGGGCAACTGCTGGTCTTCCATACAACCTTGCCCAGGCCTGCGCCCTGGAGAGTGAAGACTTTCCAGGCGCAGATCCATGGTCTCGCAAGACCCAGCCCACAGAGAAGCTTATGCAAATGGGGTATTTGTGCCTAACTCAGGAGGACAAATATTGGTGCAAGAGAACAGGTTCCTTCCTCTATTGTGGCAATCCAGGACACGTCCGAGCTTCATGTCCCAAGCATCCAGTAAAGAAGGATACCCATTAGTAGGAAGGGGAGTTCCAAAGGGCCTGTTCGCCCTGCAATTGTCTTCCTCTAATTATGTGATGCTTCCAGCTTCCAATTTATGGGGGTCTCAGACCCATGAACTTAGATATTTACTGAGTCCAGAGCAGCTAGAAACCTTATGGATATCTCTCTGGCTCAAAGGTGGGAGTTCTGACTCAGAAGTTGAGAGAAAATATCAATGCCAAGTTCCGAGATGATCAGCCTCTGGGCACCGTCAAGATCCTCCTTTCCACAAAGCCCCTCCAAGTTGTGATCAAGGGCTACCGTATGAACACGTACCATCTGGGTACAAATCAAGCTTTGTTGCGTGAATCCCCTCCCATGTCCACTGCTAGTGTTGGCCTGTCTGGCATTCCAGCTGATCATCTTGAGGACTTCAGTAAAAAGAAGACTTCCTCCCTGCCTCAACACTGGCTATATAACTGTGCCATTGACCTCGTTCCAATTGCTCATCCCCAGGGCAGGGTCTCCTCTCTCTCTCATCCTGAAACAATGGCCATGGAAGAGTACCTCAAAGAGGCACTGGCCTTGAGGTTTATCCATCCGTCAACCTGGTTAGCTGGGACAGGCTTCTTTCTTGTGAGCAGGAACAGTGGTGAGCTCCATCTGTGCATTGATGATCAGCCCTTAAACAACATAACAGTGAAGAACTGTTACCCTCCTCCTCTACTTGTCTCTGGATTTCGACATTAGCAGGGAACAATCACATTTTCTGTCACAATGGCGGGGGCATTGGGGGCAAGGGTGGACCCAAGTGCAAGACACATCTTGTGAGGTTAATTAGATTTAGGTTATTGCTTGATACCAGGAGAGCAAAGCAGAAGCAGGAATAGCGAACAGGACAAGGACTCAGGACTACGACTAGGCTGGGACTAGGGGTCTGGGCTGGGACTCGGAATCGGCTCCCAGAGCTAGAGGAGACATGAAGAATCTGAGTATGGACTCCGAGCCAGAGACTAGGCAAGGACCCAGTACCTGGGTCTTGCCCCGGGCTTGGACCCCAGAACCAGGCATGGACATGACATGGGCCAGGGAGAGGAGGAACATGGAAAACAGAGCCTCGGTCTCAGGAGAGCAGGTACATGGAACCATGGACACATACACCGAACACAGAGTCGGGACCCCTCCTTGGGTACAGGACATAGGGCCAGGACTCACACACAGAACAGAGAGCCGGGACCCCTCCTTGGGTACAGGACATAGGGCCGGGACTCATAACCCTCCGCGGGGCAACAGCAAGATGGCCTGACTTACCCCATGGAGGCGAGGACAAGACAAGACAAGACATAACCCCACCGCGGAGCAACGGCAGGATGGCCTGACTTACCCCATGGAAGCGAGAACAAGACAAGACAAACACCAAAGAACAACACGGTTCCTATCTAGCTCCAGCAATAGAACGAGACCGAAGTGCAGGCGGGGGCTACAGATGACGGCTAGAGGCGAGAGGGGCAGAGAAGGGATTCAGACAGGGGGGTAGGACAGGAATCACAGACCGCTAAGGCCAGGACTTGACTTGGTACTCGGATGCCGCCAGGGCCAGGACTTGACTTGGTACTCGGATGCTGCCATGACCAGGACTCGACTTGGTACTCGGATGCTGCCAGGGCCAGGACTTGGACTTGGACGTGGTACTTGGATATCGCTGCAGCCGGGACTTGACTTGGTACTCAGATGCCGCCAGGGCCAGGACTCGACTTGGTACTCGGATGCCACCAGGGCCAGGACTCGACTTAGTACTCGGATGCCACCAGGACCAGGATTAGACTTGGTACTCGGATGCCGCCAGGGACAGGACTTGGATGTGGTGCTTGGCTGCCTCTGGGTAGTGGCGAGCTCTAGACTCAGCCCAGGAACAGTAGACAGCAGCTCCTGATTCTCTCCGGTGGGTTAACTGACGGACTCACCTTGATAAGGAAACTTTGCAGGCTCGCTTTGGCGAGGTAACTGGACAGGGTTGCTCCAGTGAGGAAGGGCGAATTACCAGCACTCGCTTCAGCAGAGACTAGGCTTGTTCCGGCCAGATGACATCGGCACATCGTACCTTTGATGACTTTGCAGACGCTCCTGCTCCGAACGGCTGAAAGCCGAAGACTATAAACTACCGGTTCAGCCAAGTGTTAAATGCCTCTAATCACCAAAGCTGAGAGACACGGGAAAACAGGGAATCAATGGTCCGGATCGTAACATAAACAAGGTAAATTTAAAGGGACCCCGATCCAGACCATGACTGTACCCCCCTCTCAATGGCAGCCTCCAGGCGACCAACAGATTTGCCTGTATTATCGATGACCCATGTGGGTGGAGGGGGATTTGGTCGGTGGGCAAAACAGAACAACACCTTGACTTTCAGGCTGACAAGAGTTTGGAAAAACAGTTTGTGCCTGCTGGATCCAGGTTTGGCGAGAGCGTTCTGTCACAATGGCAGGGGCATCGGGGGCAAGGGTGGACCCAAATGCAAGACACATCCTCTGAGGTTAATTAGATTTAGTTTACTGTTTGATACCAGGAGACCAAAGCAAAAGCAGCAATAGTGAACAGGACAAGGAATCAGGACTACGACTAGGCTGGGACCAAGGGTCTGGGCGTGGACTCAGAATCAGCTCCCAGAACTAGAGGAGACATGAAGAGGCTAGGGTATGGACTCCGAGCCCGAGACTGGGCAAGGACCCAGTACCTGGGTCTTGCCTCGGGCTCGGACCCCAGAACCAGGCATGGACATGACATGGGCTAGGGAGAGGAGGAACATGGAAAACAGAGCTTTGGTCTCAAGAGAGCAGGTACATGAAACCATGGACACATAGACAGAGCACAGAGTCGGGACCCCTCCTTAGGTACAGGACATAGGGCCGGGACTCATGACCCTCCGCGGGGCAACAGCAAGACAGCCTGACTTACCCCACGGAGGCGAGGACAAGACAAGACAAGACATGACCCTCCGTGGACCAACGGTAAGACGGCCTGACTTACCCCACGGAGGTGAGGACAAGACAAGACAAACACCAAAGAACAACACAGTTCCTATCTAGCTCCAGCGATAGAACTAGACCGAGGTGCAGGCGAGGGCTACAGACAAGGGCTAGAGGCGAGAGGGGCAGAGAAGGGATTCAGACAGGGGAGTAGGACAGGAATCACAGACCGCCAGGACCAGGACTTGACTAGGTACTCGGATGCCGCCAGGGCCAGGACTCGCCCTGGTACTCGGATGCCGCCAAGGCCAGGACTTGGACTTGGACGTGGTACTTGGATGCCGCCAGAGCCAGGACTTGGACGTGGTACTTGGTTGCCGCTGGAGCCAGGACTTGGATGTGGTACTTAGATGCCTCTGTGTAGTGGCGAGCTCTAGACTCGGCCCTTGAACAGTAGACAGCGGCTCTTGATTCCCTCCGGTGGGTTAACTGACGGACCCACCTTGATGAGGAAACTTTGCAAGCTCGCTTCGGCGAGGTAACTGGACAGGGTTGCTCTGGTGAGGAAGGGTGAATTACTGGTACTCGCTTCAGCAGAGACTAGGCTTGTTCCGGCCAGATGACATCGGCACACCGTACCTTTGATGACTTTGCAGACGCTCCCGCGCCGAACGGCTGAAAGTCGGAGACTATAAACTACCAGTTCAGCCGAGCATTAATTGCCTCTAATCACCAAAGCTGATGGACACTGGAAAACAGGGAATCAACGGTCCAGGTCGTAACATAAACAAGGTAAATTTAGAGGGACCCCAATCCAGACCATGACATTTTGCAAGTTTGACTGCGCAATGCTTATAAACTTGTTCGTATCTGTGAAGACGATGAGAGGAAGACAGCATTCAACACCTTCACTGGCCACTATGAGTATCTCTTGGTGTGGCCAACGCCCCTGCTATTTATCAGGCCCTAGCCAACAATGTGGTCCAGGGCATGTTGGAATTAATTTGATTTTGTGTATTTGGATGTCATTCTGATCTATTTCCTCTTTCACTAGGAACACGTCTAGCATGTCCAGAGGATTCTCAGATGGTTCCTCAAGAATAACTTTGACACCCAGTCAAAGAAGTGTGTTCCATAAAGTGCTTTTGGGCTATATGCTTAGCCATTCAAGTGGACCTGTATGAAGTTCAGGCAGTCACAGAGTGACCCAAACCACTTATGGTCAAACAGATGTGGTGCTTCATGGGGTTTGCAAACTTTTATTGATGCTTCATCAGAAACTCCAGTTCTATTGTGACCCCTGTAAATGCACTCATTAAGAAGACCTCTACAGGATTCCATTGGACAAGAGAAGACCAAGCATTCTCTGAACTTAAGCAACACTTCACGACTGCTGCAACTTGCAGACCCATCCTGGCCATTCGTCATCAAGGTGGATGCATCAAATGTCACTACTGGAGCTGTAGCCTCCCAGTGCTCTTCTGCGGATAACTGGATACATCCTCGTGCCTTTCTTTCCCGTTGTTTGACTCTAGCCGAGTGTAAATATGATGTTGGGAACCAAGAACTTCTGACTGTCAAGGAGCCCCTGGAAGCATAGTGACATTGGCTGGAGAGGGCAGAGCAGCCCTCTTCGGTTTTAACAGATCACAAGAACCTCTCCTACATTCAGTATTCTAAAAGACTCAACTCCCATGAAGCCCATTTGGCTCTCTTCTTCACCTAGTTTAATTTTGTCCTCATCTACCGTCCCAGCAGCAGGAATACCAAGACCAATGCTCTCTCCGGGCAATTTGACATGTCTGAGGACAACAGCAATCCAGTGCCCATCCTTCCTCTCATTTGCATTGCTGCTCCAGTAATTTGGGGAGTAGAGACAGATGTGAGGGCCGCCCAACAGTTGGGTCCAAGCCTTAGTGGGGACCTCCCAACCAGTTGCTTGTCTCTGTGACAGTGTCCCTCAGGGTGTTGGAATGGGGTCACTCCTCTTGTTGGGTTGGCCATCCAGGAATTCAATGGACCATGGAATTTATCAAGAGATGATTTTGGTGTCCACTTATGTCCTATGTCGTCCAGGACTTTGTCTCTGCCTGTCCCACTTGTATCCAGAGCAAGATGTCACACCAGTACCCTGCAGGTCTGCTACTCTCGCCGCCTGTGCCTCACTGCCCCTGGTCCTGGCTCTTGGTGGATTTCATCACTGATTTGCCCCCATCTGAGGGAAAAACCATTCTGGCATTTTTGGATCGGTTCTCCAAGGTTGCCCATTTCATTGCTCTCCCTAAGCTCCCATTAAGGCTGTCGTTCTCATGGTACAGCATGTATTCAGGCTGTACGGCTTCCCTCAGGATATAGAGGCTGATGGAGGATGGCAGTTCATGTCCCATATTTGAAAAGCTTGCTTTCTGTTCTCTTGTGGCTGCCACAGCCAGCTTCTCATCTGGTTTCCATTCCCAAGTTAACAGCCAGACTGAGAGAGTGAATCAGGAGCTGGAGACCATCTTGTGTTGCCTTGACGCTTCCAACCCCATGTCCTGGAGCTCCCAATTTGTTTGGGCAGAGATTGTCCACAATAACCTGCAGTTGTCTTCTACTGGTATGTCCCCTTTGAATGCTAGAAGAGATTCCAGCCACTGCTCTTCCATGACCAGGAGATCGACGTGTGAATTCCTGCTGGCAACACTACAAGCACACGTGGAGACAGGCTAGGGCTTCTCTACTGCGCGCTCAAAAACGACATGCTCGGCAGGCTGACCCGTTCTGCTGACAGGTGAGGCTTATCAAGCCAAGGGAAAAAATTTCCAGTGGACACAGGTCTCTGGTGCTTCAGGAGCTGCACCTAGGGAGGGGTACTCAGTCACAACCATGGACCTACCACTGGGTCTGCGCACTATTGCAGGCAGGCTGCGGAACAGATTCAGCAATCACACGTGTGAGTATGTACCTTCCAGCTAAGTAGTGCTTCATTATGGTGGTACTTAACTCCCTCCCTCTCGTTCCAGTCTTGTTGAGATTTAACCTAAAGCACAACAATGCCTACATTCCCTGCTTACCTTTGTCCTTGTCCGGGAAAGAAGACTATTGTTTGGATTGATGCTGTAAGGGAGCAGTATTCATTTAGTAGTTAGTTATTCCTTCCAACCACAGTGTTGGCATTAACTTTCAGTTTGAGAATTTAACCCTAAAGCTGAGCAATGTGATATGCCCTGAAAAATCACTCCACAGTCAAACACAATGCAAAATTTCCTTTTTCTTTGGTGATAAACACCATGATGTGGACTATACCAGACTTCCCCTTCACTACGTTCCAGATCCTCTGCTGGCACTCTTTTGGCATAACCCTTGGAGATGACATCCCTCATGGAAGTTGTGAAGTCAGTGAGAAATGACAAGCAAGAGAAAATCTGCAGATGCTGGAAATCCGAGCAACACACACAAAATGCTGGAGGCACTCAGCAGGTCAGGCAGTATCTATGGAAAAAAGTACAGTTAACATTTTGGGCTGAAACCCTTCAGCAGGACTGGAAATGACAAATCCTTCTAAACACTCTTCCTCTTCCTTAGAATTAGAGCACACTGTTATTTGGCATGTTAACCTCCTTCTTTTTCAAAGGTAATCTAATCTGGTGGCCATTCACCAGTTTTGCAGAATTACAAGCTCCATAAACTTGTAATCTGCACTTGACAAACCAGGTTGTTCATTCTGACTGCATTCAGGGAAGACTGCCTTGATCTGCGGCTACCAAAGCTCAACCAAGTTCAAAACGGCGGGAAGAAAAGATGGCGGCGCGACGCAGCTCGCAGTGGCCACTCCGGTGGTGATGTCTGTTATTTGTCAAGTAGGGTGTTGTGCACAATCCTGATTTGATGGAGACAGACGTGAGGGCACGGAGGAACATCTGGTGAAACTTCTGAAATGCCTGCTTCGCTGCCGCTGCTACTGGGTGGTCCAGAACCTCCGGAGAAGGCCCCGAGTCCTTGGCTTTGCTTGTTGCTCGGCGGCCGGGGCGGGGTAGAAGCGCTCGGCAGAGGATGGTGCTTGGAGAGGCTGTGTTGGAGGAGCTGGTCGGAGGCTTGAAGTTTTCGGACGGACTCAGAGTCCGCTGTGGTCGGGTGCTTCCAATGGTGCTGCATCGGCAAGTTGGCGGCGCTTGGAGGTTCATGGCAGGGAGAGTTTCTCCCTTCTGCCGCCTGCGTGAGATGATGAGGCTATCGGGACTCTGAGACTTTTTTTACCGTGCCCATAGTCTGCTCTTTATCAAATTATGGTATTGCTTTGCACTGTTGTAACTATATGTTATAATTATGTGGTTTTGTCAGTTTTAGTCTTGGTTTGTCCTGTGTTTTCTTGTGATATCATTCTGGAGGAACATTGTATCATTTTTTTAATGCATGCATTTCTAAATGACAATAAATGAGGACTGAGTGTCCTCATAATCTAATAACCTAAAAACCTGAGATCCTGTTAACTGTTGGTTCAGGCTGCACACAGTCTCTCCCAGCACCATTGTCTCCTGTTAGTTGTCCTTTCACTGTCCAACCCAACATTGTCCCACTTGCAAGGGGTCCATCATTAACACTGTGAATCACTTGTAATGGCTCCAATGCTTTAGGGCACATTTGTCCTTATCAGCAGCCTAATTTCCAATTAATCTCTAGCAAATGGAAATGTCTCAAGTGAGACTATCCCTAGAGATCCCTTAGTTGTAGAATATTCCCTCCATGGGAGGCATACTTTCCTGCATATACGAGGGGTGATTGATAAGTTTGTGGCCTAAGGTAGAAGGAGTCAATTTTAGAAAACCTAGCACATTTATTTTTCAACATAGTCCCCTCCTACATGTACACACTTAGTCCAGCGGTCATGGAGAATACGGGTCCCTTCTTTGTAGAAGTCGACGTCTTGGACCTCCAGAAAGTGGTCCACGGCAGGGGTGATGGATAAGTTTGTGGCCTAAGATAGAAGGAGATGCGTTATACAGCTCTCGTTACGTGCACATGCAGTTCAACTCTTTGAGTGATAATGCAGAAAGTTTGAAGTTAATAACTCATCTCCTTCTGCCTTAGGCCACAAACTTATCAAGCACCCTGGCTGTGGACCACTTCCTGGAAGTCCAAGATGCTGACTTCTACAAGGAAGAGATCCGTATGCTCCATGACCGCTGGACTAAGTGTGTAAATGTAGGAGGGGACTATGTTGAAAAATAAATGTGCTAGGTTTTCTAAAATTGACTCCTTCTACTTTAGGCCATGAACTTATCAATCACCCCTCGTAGATGTTAGTTAGTACTCAATAGTTTTCATCTTCTAAGCCAGCCACTTCCAATCCTGAAACAGTGCTCTGCTCACACCTTCTCCTGACCCATGGTGCGAAAGAGAATGTGTGCCCCTTTTCTTGTGAGGTTGAGCTTGTTTGTGAGGCCCGCTGTACAAAACGCTGTACACCAGCAGTCAAAGCATACATCATTTTCCTTTAGGAAGGCAATCTTCTCACTGTGAGCCCTTTCCTCCAGCCAAGGGCAAAAATCCAGTGCGTGTTCACCTTTGCGGAACAGCCAAACCCTTTTGGCTGATGAGACCATTTCCCTCTCATTAGTTCCAGGTTCAGTTTTAGCTTTACTTTTCAAAGTGGCCACGGTAGAGGCAAACCTGCTTCCTTCAGCCTTAGAAAAAAGTTGTAACTTAGTTTTGTTCACACTTTTGCTTTCTGCAGGTGATGTAGCATCTTGTATATTCCCAAACACAGGTGTGTAGCAACCTTTACTTGTCATTCAATAAAATCAACAATGTCAGCGAAAGTAGTTTTACAATTGTGACTTTCTCAGATCACCATTCTCTATTTATCCCTACATATAGGGCAATTTCTTTATAACAATTGACATGTTGACAGGCATATCCAGCTCACACATGGCACTTCTTCCATGGCATTGGAAAAGCCTCTAAGAAAAAGCTTTCATGTCCTCAGATTTGATAGATATCCAAGAAAGATATTTTTGCATGTAGATGGATGCAACTTTCTGTTCCTCATCAAAATGTTCCTGTAGTATTGCCTTAGCCTTTACATATCCTTTCTTAGGGTCGGCATGCTAGCAACTTCTGACAAGTTCTCTGGGGTGACCCCAAGGAAATAGAGGCAGCCACATTGGCTCTTGATCTTGCCATCAACAATATTACCAAAGGCCTTTAGGAACACATAATACAGCAATGGATCACCATTGAAGATTTAAATCTCTCTATCAGGCAGAGATGAAATATGTTGTTGTGCCAATAAGCTTATTATTTCATTTTGCTTCTTCATAATACTAAGAATTCTATTTTGACCTTAATCATCTGAAACAAGTGTTTCCATGTTGTAAGTGAATGTCTCCTTGAACCCTTTAAACTGTTCGATATCACATAGGTTTAGAATGCCTCATTAATGCAGGCTGAGAGCTAACACTCTAAACTACCTCTTGGTGGACTTTTTCATGCATCCCAGACACACGAGGAACAAATGAATCAACATTGACATTGGGTGTTTTTGTTTTTCTCTATGCATCTTCAATATAGAAACTCACACCATAGGACTGTCCTGCTGCAGCACTTTTAGTACACCACTCTTCAAGCCGTACACATGGCAATTTTTTCCTCCAACTTAAGCTGTTCCTTCTTTTTCCATAGCTGTTCCAAGAGGAACAGCTCTTGCTCTTCCAGCGCATGTTTGCCTTCAACAATCATCAACTTGTGATCAATACAGTTAAACCAGCCTCTGTTTTAATGTGTGCAGAGGAGGTATTAGATACAGAAAATTTTCTTCCTGCAACTGAGCTTCGAGTGCATTTGACATGCTCTTGATCAGTTTCACATCATCTTGTGGGTCACCTGCTATATGTATAGTCAAATCATGTGTAGTCAAAGCATGCCTTGGAATTTGAAAAACATCATCTGTTGGAAGGAGAGACATATATTTGCAATGTGTGCATCTGTTTCTTTTAACGCGATGTCTCCCCTTAGCACCACATATTGACTGATAACTTACCCATGCACATTGATCTGTTCTCTCTCTCTCTCTGCAAAGTGAATATACCAGTTAACCTTCCCCTCCTCATGCGTGCTTTTATTTAATTGATATGTAGTTATACAGAGAAAACACACAGGTGTTGAGTACAAACTTGAATTTCAGCGAGTATCACCATCTGCACTGACAGTTATGAGGTGACAGAATTTGGAGGAAGGGAGAGAGAAGGTGAGAGGAAAGAGTGAGTCAATACCTAGAAAGTCATATTTGATGCTAACAAAGGGTGTGTGAGTAACAGTGCACAGTAAACAATGAAAGATGCATATCTAGCAAAGTCCAACTTAGTCAGGAAAACTGATGAACTTGATAGTGCTAGTGAGGACTGGGAATTGGTTGAACTGAATTGTAACATGAATGATATGGATGAAGTAAAGGAAGTTTCCGCACTTCTTAACTTAATGGGTGCCAAAACCTACAAGCTCTTATGCAACTTCGTAATTCCTGAAAATCAAGCAAGCAAGATGTTCGATGAAATTATTGCAATTTTACAAAATCACTTAAGCCCTAAATCACTGGCAGTAGCTGAGTGGTTAGATTTCACAAAACAAACCAGTCAAAGCATTTCTGAATATATTGTAGAACTGGGCAAACTTTCCTAGTACTGTGGCTTTAGAGATGGACTTCCTGATGCATTAGGGGACAGACTTGTATGTGGCATACATAGTCAAAGCACTCAAAGGAGGCTACTGTCAGAAAGAGACCTAACCTTAGAATGAGCAGTGACCATTGTAATGTTATTAGAGACTGTAGCAGAACTGTAGAAAAAGAGTTTAGAATGTGAAATGCACAGAATATCCCTGAAGAGTACAAATGGCCAAAAATGTTATCCATGTAGCAAATCCTCCCATTATGCAAATGAATGTTGGTTCAAAGAAAAAGTTTGCAGAAATTGTCACAGACAAGGTCACATAGAGAGGGTGTGCAAGTCAGACAAAAAGCACAATCCAATAGAAAAACCACACAGAGTGAACAGTTTCAAACACAAAAGTAAACAAATGCACAACGTGACTGAGTATGAAACTGAATCGGAGAACATAGAGTCTGACAAAGGTGAGTTGTTATGCCTAGAACTGCATAGCGTTACTGAAGCAGATCACGAAATCATAAAGATCACAACAGATGTTTCTGGTGTAAAGCTAAAAATGTAGCTGGATACACGGTCACATTTGTCCGTACTTTCTGAGGCTGACTAAAACAGACCGTTTTCTAAGCTACCATTAGAAAATACCTCAGTGATGCTAAAGACATACACAAGCAAAGAACGTATCTCCCAAAGGCAAACTGAAATTGAATGTGATGTATAGAGGCAAAACACAGCAGTTAGGGATTTATGTGTTGAAAAGTGGAGGGTTAGCATTTTTCAGATGTGAATGGTTGAGAAAAGTCCAACTGGACTGGCACTCAGTCAAAGCTCCCAATGTGTTATCAACAGGCAACGGCAGCCCAAACGGTAACACTAACCAGAGACTGTCGCAGCTGCTTAATGGTAATGAGATGGTGTTTGAGAAGGGTATTGGTAAACTCGAAGGCATGAAGGCTAGAATTGAACTTGATGAAGCAGCAACACCAAGATTCTATAAAGCATGTCCAGTGCCTTATGCAGTATGCCCTAAAGTGGATGCTGAACTTCACAGCTTGGAGACGTCTGGCATTCTCTCCAAAGTTGAGTAGAGTGATTGGACCAGGCTCGCTGTCCTGGTGATCAGAAAAGGGAAAGTCGACGCTGTTTGCATATGTGGGGATTTCAAAGTGAGCATCAACCCTGTGGTGCATACTGAGCAGTATCCCCTGCCTGTCATGGTCTGGTCTATGAAGTCCACATTCCGGTTCACGGTCCTGTCCATTGATCCTTGTTCCGGGTTTTCCTGTTTTCTCCCTTGTTCTGTTGGGTGCCTTAATTGAAGCACCTGATTCTCGTTGTGGGCTGGCACATAAGTACCTCTCAAACCAAGGATTCCCTGCTGGACTGTTCTCCCGCTTCCTTCTGAAACCTTCACCTGAAACCTCGTCAGTATCCCTGTCTAGTTCAACCGCCAGAGTGAGACCGGAGCCTTGCCACGCCAAGATAAGGAACTATCTATCGTTGAGTTTGGAACTGTCTCTTTGTGTCTTTGTGTTTAGTGTCCGTGTCAAACAGGAGTCCCGGCCCCAAGTCCTGTTCCCAAGGAGGGGTCTTGGCTCTGTGTACAAGTCCTGACCTTACATCCTGTTCCCAAGGAGGGGTCCTGGCTCTGTGTTCTGTGTTTCTGTGTTCCAAGTTCCAGTCCTGACCAAATCAAAGCTTCGTGTTCTCACCCAGCCCAGGAGTACCTTGCCCAGCCCGGTGCTGGAGTTCCCTCGTCCTGTGTAAGAACCTCCTCCTGTCCAAGTCATGGCTTTGTGTTCTTGTCCTCTCTATGTGCCTCGTCCTATACAGAAGTTCCACGTCCAGTCCTGTAGCCTAGACATGTCCAGTCCTGTAGCCATGTCTCATCCTCGCCTACATCCAGGGTCCGACCAGAGTCAAGACCCAGGTTCCGGGTCCCTGTCCAGTCTCTGGCTCGGAGTCCTAGCCCAGGATCCTAGTTCCAAGTTCCTTGTCCTGGTCCCACTTTCCTAGTCTTAGTCTTGTCTAGGGCCTGTGCCCATGTCCAGCACCGTTTCTTTCTGACTCCCCTTGCTTTCTTGACAAACTTAGTCCTGTTCCTAGAACTTCAGTGTCTGTGTCTTGCATTTGGGTCTGCTCCCAGCGCCTCCTTATGACACTGCCATGAATAGAAGAAATTTTAAAATCATTGGCATGGGGGTAGAGGTTTTCAAAGATTGACTTTCACAAACCTATCTGCAAATGGAGATTGAGGAGTCAAGCAGGAAGTTCCTCACAATCAACACTCACAACGGGCTGTTCCAGTATAATCGTTTCATCTTTGGTGTCACATCAGCTCCAGCAATTTGGAAAAGGGCAATGGACCAAGTGCTCCAAACCATCCCAGGAATACAATGCTACCTTGATATCATCATCGTGACTGGCAAAAATGATGAAGAGCACCTCCAGAACCTTGGTAAGGTGCTTACCAGGCTGAGTGAGTAGGTCTGCGCACAAAGGGAGAGAAAGGCCAGTTTCTCAAGAATAAAATCTCATATTGTGGACATGTCATTAACAAGCATGGCTTACATAAGTAACAAGAGAAGATTGAAGGAGTGCTGCAAGCACCCAAACTGGAAAATGTGTCACAACTTGGGCCATACTTGGGCCTTGTAAACTACTACCACTGGTTTCTCCCAAACATTGCTACAGTGCTGCACACATTGAATGCACCGTTACAGACAGGAGCAAAGTGGGAATGGTCAGAAAGGTGTGAAAGAGCATTCAAGGAAACAAAGAGACTAATAACATCCGATGAACTGCTCACCCATTAAGATCCATCTCTGCCCATCAGACTGGTGTACTATGCATCCCCTTAGTGCATTGGAGCCACCTCATCACACATTATGAAAGATGGAAGTGAGTGCCCAATTGCATTTGCGTTAATATCACTGACAAATGCAGAATGCAACTACGCACAGATTGACCGAGTGGCTCTTGGTCTAGTATGGGGATTAAAGAAGTTCCACCACTACCTCTACGGACAAAAGCTTACTCTAGTGACAGACCACCAGCCCCTTGTGTCCATTTTCAATGCCAGGAAGAATATCCCAGTGACGTCTGCTACATAGTTGAAATGCTGGGCACTTTTCCTCAGAACTCACTCTTATGAGAAAGAGTTCAAGGGTACCAAACGACACAGCAATGCTGACAGCTTGTCACGTCTTCCACTGCTGGCAACTGAGGAAGAAAAACCTTCATTCTGTGACTGAGCAGAGGTGTTCCACACAGCATTGGTGGACCAGTTGCTGGTAACAAATTCTGAAATAAAAAGAAAAACAAGGATTAACCCAACATTGTCAAAAATCTATGACATCACATGCAAAGATGGCCAGCTCACGGTAATCCTATGTTTCTAGAGTTCTCAGTGAGACAAGGCCAACTGTCTACATTTCAAAGAACGCTGATGTGTGGATCTCGTGTTATGTTTTCCTCTAAAACTGCACACCAGAGTGTTAGAGAAACTCGGGTACAGTCAAGATGAAGGGTCTCACCCAGTGCTATATGTGGTGGCCAGGAACAGATAGACAGATTAAAGACCTGATCAAAAGCTGCTCAGGATGCCACAAGGTTCAAAATGCACCCCCACAGGCAGTGTTACACCCATGGGAATAGCTGTCTTCACCATGGAAAACTTCATGGTGAAGTTTTCTTGGCTATTCATGGACTCCATGTTTCTGATTGCTGTGTATGCTCATTCGAAGTGTCTGGAGGTCATACCAATGTAGTCAACCACATCAGAAAAGACTTTACACTCTGTGGACTGTCTTCACCAGATACAACTTAACTGAACAAATTGTGAGTGACAACAGGCAATACACATCAGAAGAGTTCATACTATTCATGAAGAAAAATGACATCAGACATTTCAAGTCAGCTCCTCACCACCCAACAATGAATGGGTTAGCTGAAAGGTTTGCCCAAACCTTCAAGAATTCCATTGAAGGTATGAACAAGTAGGACAATTCTCTAGAGTACAAGGTGACTAACTTCCTTTGTGTATCGGAACTCTGGTCACGCAACACAAGTCAGACACTTGCAATGCTGAGCAGCAATCTGAGATCTTGCATAGATCTCCTGAAACCAGATCTATGGACAGAAAAGCAGAATAAACAGTTCAGCCAGTTGCCAAGTGGAATCAGCAAGGAGCTTTGAGGTTGGACAGGAAGTCCTAGTGCGTGACTACTGAGAAGACAAGTGGACACCCGGTAGGATAGCTACAAGAACTGATGTACACAGTGGATGTTGGAGACCATACTTGGAGATGTCATGTGGACCAGATACTCCATCCTCAGCTTAAGAACACACCTGAGTTGACTGCATCCAACAAGTTGGACACATTACAGTCACTGAACATGCGTCTGAGTAATGATCATATCACTGACAGCAACGTGACCTCTACAACAGAGAAAGTTGTCTTTGACAAGACACATGTCAAACCTGATGCCACTCCACAGGTCCAAAGGCATAATCCTGAAAGAACAGAGTGCCACCCAAAAGACTGAATCTTTAGTATAGTAAAGTTAGTTATGGACTATTATTGTGAAAGCATGTTTATTTGAATATAGTTTGTTGAAGAGAAATTGAATGTTTTGTTACATATACAGTTTTATGTTGCATTAATCTAAAGAGTAATATATGGATCTATTTCTTTTAGTGCAATGACTCCCCTTAGCACTAATTACCGACTGATAGCTTATGCATGCGCATTGATCTGTTCTCTCTCTGTGAAAAGTGAATATGCCAGTTAACCTTTACCTCCTCGTCTGTGTTTTTATTTAATTGATTCGTAGTTGTAACAACCTTCACTTGTTGAAGCAACGTGACCTTCAATGTAACATGTTGGGTCAACCATTGTTTTGCACCCTCTATGAACACACTGTTACAGTTATCAATATTTGAAAAACATTCTTTTCTTTCTTATTAGTCCTTGAGAGTAATGAGATTAGCATGTGATGTTACTTAGCAACAGCTTCACAGAGATTAGTCAAATCCTCAAGACAAGATTGCACTCGTGTCACATTTTCTTTATTTTCCACAAGATCCTTAACTGATGGTATTCAGCCTTTTATTTTATTCACATTTGTTTTATGTATCTTTTGAAGACTTTTGATTCTACCCATGAAAGCTTTCACAGAAAGTTTAATTTCTCTTTTGCCACCTCTGACTTCAGGGTCACTGACGTCAATACCATGTTTTGATTCGCTCATGTTACTTTTCCTTGTTGTGCAACCTGTAATTAACTCTTTGTTCACCCACAGCACATTTGAAAAATCAACACCAATATTCTATTCAATAAACATAGGCAACAAACAAATTGCCCACCCATCCACAGAGTTTAAAACAGGCTAAACAAATAGTGTTCAACTCAGATGTTGGCAACTGGAAGAACAAATCAATGTTTCAATAAAATGAAGCAACGAGCCTTCATGCAAACACCATGCAATCGAGCAGTGATCCATAATGGACAGACGGCGCTAACCATTCAAAACTGTGTTCAAATCAGAATATGCTGCTTGAATCAACAGAAGATCGCAAATCATCCTACTGCAAACTGCTCTGGCTTTACCAACAGGACAGAGACGATCGTTTGCCAAAGACTGGTGCCCATTTAGTAGAACTTTTTTTTTGTGACAAAAATGTAGCAGTTACTTGAAAACAAACCAAAACTGCTTAGAGATTGAGTGAGGGTCTCGATGATGTGCTTCAAAATAACTGAGTTCCAAGTAAACATAAAAGTACTTTCTATCCTTTATTACAAAACTTGCAAAGACAAATGATCTTATAGCGATATTAGAAATTAGCGCAACCAAAATTAGCAAAATAACAAAATAAGCAGAATAAGCATAATTAGCAATCAACAAAAAATATCATCCATGTCCCTGGTTGCCTCCAACTAAACTTACTCCATAAATAATGCCTACATGACAATACTCATTTGCTTCTACCATGCCCCAACCCACATGACAAACTACTGTAACCCATAAAACACACAACACAAAATACAATACAGACAGATAGAAAATAGATACATGGCTCCTACAATTGTCAATGCCTTCAAATTATTCATAGTTCCTAACTTGTTCAAGTAGAGAAATCATTTTATTTTCACTCCCAGTTATTTCTGGCACCTTCAATCCTGAATGCTTGAAACTGCAGTGAACAAAATGGTTCTGAATTGTCTTACTGTTTATTACTCTTCAATGATAAATGACACAAATCACTGCTTTTGAACACAAACACACAAGTGATGCTATTTAAAAACTGTTTTCTCTAAGCACGGTGTAGTGTCTAACAGCCACTCAACATGCACACAACTGATGCTAGTTAGAAAATGTTCGGCAAAGCAGTCTCCAGATCCAATTAAGCAGCATAGGGTCCCAAATACACAAGGGAATCCTGGCTATTTTCTGAATTTGTTTTCGTCCTTTATGACTTGTCCAAATAAATAGCTGCCCCAGTTAACCGATGGCCCAATTAACTGGAAGGCAGTGCACTTGATACATTATTCACTGAGTACCAAAGAGTTCTGACATGACAGTCTAGTTACTTAAAATATAATTTCACTCTGCTGAATGTGCACTCTATAATATTCCTTATGCCTGTCATGGTTAGCTGACTCTGCACAGTCATGGATTCCAAGTCTTGAGCCACTGAAAATAGCTAGTTGCTGTCACCTGCTCTTGATGAGGCATGACTCTTCAAGTACAGCTGCCACAGATGTCTGCTGCTTAATGAATGTATCTTTAATGAATCGTGACTGCTGCCAGCTTATCGGGGATACACCAGCTTGATGTGCTGCCTGTGCTCATACAGCAGCTGCATATTGAGTGAATGGAATCTCTTTCAATTCAGGTAAATGAAAGAGATGAAAGAAGAGGCAGATTTGAATAACTTACCATCCAAATAAACCCTTGTGCTCATTCTGTTGCTTGCCTCTGGATAGAAGAATGAAATATAGCCATATCTCTCTGTATAAAAAGCCTCATGTCTTGTTTCCTATGCAGTAGGATGTCACCTGCATTTCCAGCAGCAGTCTGAAAGAAGCCCGAGGCATTAAAAATTCATCAACATAATGCATTTGAGGGTTGCAGTTGATGCAATTCTTTCACTCTTTCGAGGACAATTGAACATTTTAGTGAAGTGTTAACATTCCAATGGTTGGTCATAGCCGTAGCTGAAGCAAGAAAATCTTTTTTCTAAGGCATTTACCTGATCATGATTGGGTTTCTTGGTAAGAACCTTTCATCTCAGTCCACCTCCTCACCTGTCACCTGTCTGGCAGCTTGCTATGATCTGAGTGACTCCTGTTCATTTTCCCAGCCATGTTTGGTTTCAAGCAGAAGACTAATTAGACAAACCACAGCTTCAAGAAGCTGTTTTAAGTTCAAACCTTTAACTAAACAACAAATTTTAACACTTGCTGGACCACTTACTGCAATCCACTGCCAACTTAGACATAGAAATTATCACCAAAGCACTTAGAACTGCACCACCATCCAGAGAATATAGCATCGATCGTACATATTGCTTTTAAATAGAGCTGGAGTTTTGGGTTGAGGAATCTTCTTGCATTTAATATTGCATCAGTCATGCAACTTATCAGCTGCAGTGTGGCACACTGAGAATAACACCACTAGCATCAGATCACATTGAAGAAAACCATGGGTTTTTTAAAGATATATGCTAATCCTAAAGTTGTATTTATTATGCATTCTGATTTGCCCTTGAGAAGGTGGGCTGCCTTCTTCAACTGCTGCTATCCCACTGGTGCAGTTACTCCAAGAGTGCTGTTGAGTAAGAAGGTCTAGGATTTACGTCAAGTGACATGGAAGGTTTGGCAAAGTATTTCCACATCAAGATGATGGGCGGCCTGGAGGGGAACCTGCTGGTTGTAGGGCTCCTTTCTGCTTACAGCTCTTGTCTGTCTGTCAGGTCCTTGTTTCAGAGTGGACTCTATGCAAGTGCAATGACAATATGCATTTTGCAGATAGTTCACACTGGAAGACTGAAGCCACTGTTAATTGGTAGGTGGAGGGAATAAATGTCTGAGTTGGTGGGTGGAATGGCTTTGTTCTGGATTATGTTAAGACTTTTTAATGTTTGAAATTGCACTCATGCAGGCAAACGAAGATAATTCCATTTTGCTCCTGACATGTACCTTGGGAGTTATGGTAAAGAAATGAGGTGTCAGGAATTCAATCATCTGCCGTACGATATCTAACTTCTGGCCTGCTTCCGTAGCCACAGTATGTTGGCACAATGAGAAACTTTGATAAGGATGGTTAGGACCCAAGTGCTAGAGTATCCAAGACTAGGATTGAGACACGATATGAGACTGAAACTAGAACTGAGTACAAAACAAAACGCTAGGCAATAATCCAAGTGAGCTTATGATTGAGCACGGAACCTCCGTTCAGGTCTTCCTTAAATATTGAAATCATGGCAGCTATTTAGTGGGATGGTCCTGAATCCTTAAAGAGGCCTCAGCAGCTGGCCATACTCCGGAGAATTTGAGCATTGGAAATCTGGAAGCTGGCACAGTTGGGTGCGCATCATAACAGGACCCCCTCCCATACGGACAATTCCTGGCTGTCTTGGAGAGACGGCAATGGTAGTTGTAGATGAGAGCTGGATTCAAGCTGTCTTTTCCCAGCACCCAGCACCTCTCTTCTGGCCCAAATCTTTCCAAGTCCATGAGGTACTTCTGAATACCACAAACAATTCATGAGTCCAAAGTTCTCCTGACTGTGAAGACCTGTTTTCCATTGATAAGCTTGTGTGCTGGCAGGGCTAAGGGGCTGGTGCTGACAGGTTTTAGTTTAGAGATGTGGAAAGTGGACTTTATCTTTAGAGTCTTAAAGAGCTGCAAGGTGTAAGCTAACTAGCTTACTTTCTTGAGGATTTTGTAGGGTCCAATGAACTTGGGCGCCAACTTTCTTGACTCTACCTGGAAAGGCAAATTCAGAGTGGACAGCCAGAACTGTTGCCCAGGCTGTAAAGTGAGTCCCTGTCTTTTCCTTCTGCTAGCCTCGGTTTCCACCTACTGGGTAGAGGCCAGCAAAACCTCTCTTGCCCTAGTCCATTTCTTCTTGCAGTGTTGGATGAGATCGTTAGCTGCAGGAACCCTGCTCCAGGAAGACTGGTGGCGTATGCCCAAACTGGCACTCAAACAATGACATTCTGTGTGCCAAATGCTGTGAAGAGTTGAACGTGACCTCTGCTCACATCAAACGGTCATACCATTGATAAGGTCTTTCTTAGACTAGGCACATTAGGGTTCATTCCAAATCTTGGTTGGCCTGCTCCGTCTGGCTGTTGGACTGCAGGTGAAACCCAGAGGAAAGACTGTTGCCCCAATCAGCTTACAGAACGCCCTCCAGAAATGTGATGTGAATTGTGGACCATGATCCATGGCAACGTCCACTGGGAACCTGTAGATTCTGAAGACCTGGTACAGGACAATTTTGGCCGTCTCTGTGGCAGGTTGTCCAGGGCAATGAATTTGCAGTCCTCTTCCAAGTCCTTTTGAATGGAAGGAACATTGACCAGTCGCGGTATGCAAATTCCTCAGACATTCCTTCAAAGATGACTCCTGAGGCTTCTTAGGAGGCAGGGCTGATTTGACAAACCCCAGAGTCTCCTCTCTAGGTTCACTAGAGTCCTTTGTTAAACTAGTGTCTGAATCAGAGTCCAAATCCTTGTCTGTATCTTCAGGCGATGGCAACGAGAGGTTACGGATGGTCCTTGCTTCTCTTGGAACAGGTTCCAAGGGTCTGGATTGAGGAGTCTTCTCTTTGGTCATGACTTAGTTTGTCTGGAACCCTCAGGCTTAGATGCAAGAGTTCCTGACTGCTTAGGCATCTCCTTTGTCTTCACCTGAATTAGAGATTCCCTCTCTCTAGTTCCAGTGCACCCCAAACTAGACAGGGTCAGGAATTGCACAGTCCCACTGGCTGGGACTAATTTGTCTGTCTTTGAGAGCAGGACTAGGTCTCCAAAAGGCTTCAGATTACCTTGTGCCCAAGTCTGCCTCCTTGACAGACTGCGAGTCTGATTGCCACGCTGCAAACATTCCCTTATACTGGACCAAGCAATGATTCTCACTTCCTTCCAGTACATGGAAGGGTTATGCTGAGGCAGCCAAGGGTGTCTGAGGAACAGGGGTATGAGTGGTGAGTGAATGATGTAGAATCCACATGATCCTCAATCCTCATTCTTAAAAACCAATGTCTGCTGCTGGATCTGTCCAGAGCCTAGCAGATGACATTCTAGGACAGTTGCGGGCAGGGACTGGCTCAACTCTTGCACTGATATATTGAGCCATCGGGCTGTCCGCAAGTCCAGGAAATTAACAGCTGCTCCAGAGTTCACAAAAGCCTTCACTTCTCTTCACTTCTTACCCCCTTTAGCATGACGCCAGAATCCACAGGGTTGGGAGAGGGTGGCTGCTACCATCACAGTTCTCCTGGCACAGGACAGGCTTAGCAGTTCTCCTGATGGCTACAGATTCAGGCACTCAGCCCACAGGTGACCTGTCTGCCTGCAGTGATAGCCTTGAATCCAACACCAGGACCTCTCACTGGTGATGAGCCTTGTGTGACGGATCTACATGGGGTCAACTGAGTTCTGAACAGGAGATAGGCAGGTCATGGTCCAAGATCGGGGGGGGGGGGTTGGGGAAGGAGGGAGGATGGAACTGTGGACGTGTTTAGGCCAGGCTCGGACTAACCCTCTTTGACCTTCTGATGTAGTCCCATCTAAGCTCCGCCAGATGATTATTGAGGAGAATGCACTGGTCAATCAGGACCTCTGAATCCCCTGCTGGCTCTCCCAGGATAAGGGCACCTTCAGTTCATCTTGGCATCCATGGCAGTATAGAGTGTCTAAGGCTTCCCTGTTCCAGTCACTCTCTTGGGCCAAAGTTCGGAACTCGATCGCCTAGTCGGCCACTGACCAACTGCCCTGATGCACCTTCATCAGACGGTCTGAGGCTCTACTTGCTCCAGTGGGTTGATGAAATACCTTTCTCATGGTGGCCATGAATTCTTCCAAATCCAGGCAAATCTCTGATCTTCACTTCCAATGAGCGATGGCCCAAGTAAGGGTCTCCTGTCAGGAGAGAGATAATGAAGGCCACCCTTCCATGTTCCGAAGGGAACCAAGATGGCTGGAGTTTGAACACCAAGGAGCATTGAGGAACGAAGCCGCAGCAAAAGCCTGGGTCACCGCTGAATCTCACTGGGATTGGAAGGTGTACAGTCTCCGGACAGCAACCGACAGCCTCACCAGAGTGGCCCTGGTTTTCTCCTTGCAATAGCTGACATACGGCAACCCGAAGGTGGTGTATCTCCAGGCTCTGTCTTGAAATTTTCTCACTGTGGCTGACGAAAGGCTCCAATACCCTGCTGAGTCCATGTTGGCTCAGTCGTACTGTGACGAGAATGGTAAGGACCCAACTGATGGAGTATCCGAGACTAGGTTCGAGACATGATGTGAGAGTGAAACTAGAACTGACTGAAAAACAAGAACATAGGCGATAATCCAAGTGAGCTTTCGACTGAGCACTGAACCTCTGTGCAGGTGCTCCTAAAAAACTGAAATCCTGGCGCCAAAACATGGCTGCCAAATATCGGGATGGTCCTGATTCCTTAAAGGGTCTGCGCCAGCTGGTCGTACTCCAGAGAGTTTAAGCATCTGAATTCCAGAAGCTGACGTGTTTCGGTGCATGTCGTAACAGTATGTGTCTAGTCCAATTTATGATCTGGTCAACTGAGGGTAATTATAATGCCACTAAAGATCGAGGATCAGTGATGAAAATTTTGTTGGAGGTGGAGGTGGTAATTGTCTGACACACCTCATGGCACAAAGGTTATTTGCCACTTATTGCTCTATGCTTCCATATCTTATGTGATATGCATCAGCCAACATACCCAGTTCTGAGCCTACTATAGCAATAAAATAGCGAAGTTGTTCCCAGAGTACATTGGTTGAGTATTCCAGGATCTTGCACCAGTAACAATGCAGGAATAGCAAAATATATCCCAAGGATGAGGCTTTGAAGTAGCCATCTTCCCATGAATAAGGAATGTGTGTGAGCTTTTGGCTTTTTCTGGCAGACCAATCAAATTGAGAGAGGAATCGCAAACAAGAGAAAATCTACAGATGTTGGAAATCAAAGTAATACACACAAATTGCTGGAGGAACTCAGCAAGCCAGGTAGCATCTATGGAAAAGAGTGAACAGGAGACGTTTTGGGCCGAAACCCTTCATCAGAACTGGAAAAAAAGGATGAAGTCAGATTAAGAAGGTGGGGGGGGGGGGAAGAGGGAGGAAGATGTACAAGGTAGTAGGTGATAGGTGAAACCTGGAGAGGGGGAGGGGTGAATTAAAGAGCTTGGAATTTCAATTCTACTTCTCATTCCCATTCCAAAGTGTCAGTCCATGGCCTCCTCTATTGCCGCGATGAGGTCACGCTCAGGTTGGGGGAACAACACCTTATAATCCGTTTATAGCTGGGCAGTATGGTACAGATGTAAAATATATTATTCCATTCATTTCCAGGAATGACTGAAAGTGTTCCGCAACAAACTGTGGTCCATTTTTGTTAAGTGCTCTAGAAGACCAGTCCTTGAGAAAAGGCTTCTCAGCACATCAAAGGTGTATGAGGCTGTAGTGGAGGCAATTGGAAACACTTCTGGCCACTTTGTAGCTGCATCCACTACCAAGAAATTTGTGCCCATGAATGGTCCAGCAAAGTCCACATGAAAGCAATAGCAAAGCAATGCTGGCCATTTCCAAGGGTGGACAGGTGCTGCTCTTGGCAACTTCTGGACGTGTGAACAGTGAACAGTGAAAAGTGCATGGCAAGTAGCTCGATTTGCGGATCTACCCCAGACAAAGTTTCGAGAAAATGCTTTCATTTTGACTATGCCTGGATGACTGGCATGTAGCTCCTCCAACACCTCAGCTCTCAGCTTGGCAGGAACATATTATAATAATTGATGAATCCTAAAAAAGACCTCAACGCTGACCGTCCTTTGGCCTTGGGGCATTCACAACTGCTTGAATTTTCTCAGCACATCTGTGTAATGCTTGTGCATCAATGGTGTGACCACAGTAAGTGATGCTTGTGTAACGTTCCGTTATATTGGCTCGTATTTGTCTAGGGAAAATCCCACCCAGCACCCGCCTCAACACTCCTCACAGGTCGGTCACCGCCGGAATCAAGCCCAAACATCAATCATCAGCCAGTTCACCCAGTAAATTTTAACAAATACACTTTATAGATATTACTAATTCTATGACATTAATATAAATTCGATACAGAAAGGGAAGTAATGGAAAAAAAAGGCGCCAACACTTATCAAAGTCCAAGTTCTTTGCGCGCAACCGTTGGAGCTCAATCGATTCCGGATGACCACCCGAATCCTGTCGATTCACGGCTCGGGACCACCTGGAGTGATCGACCGGAGCCTTTCCGCACGCCCACCGTCCTCCCCGTCTCTCCTCCGACTCCCCGCCAAAAACCCCGTCCACCGTCCTCCCTGTCTCTCCTCCGACTCCTCGTCTCTCTTCCGACTCCCCCCCAAAAACCCCCGTCCGCTGTCCTCCCCGTCTCTCCTCCGACTCCCTGTCTCTCCACCGACTCGCCCCGCAAAACCCCCACACGTCCACTGTCCTCCTCGTCTCTCCTCCAACTCCCCCCAAAAACCCCGTCCGCCGTCCTCCCCGTCTCTCTGCTGTCCTCCTCGTCTCTCCTCCGACTCCCCCCCAAAACCCTGTCCACCGTCCTCCCTGTCTCTCCTCCAACTCCCCCCAAAAACCCCATCCACAGTCATATGATACAGCATGGTATTCGAAAACAAAACGATACATGACCACCCATTGGCTAATAGCACCCTGCTATCTGTATTAACCCAAGCAACTGTCTAGTTAGAGACTTTCTCAGTATTCCCCAGTATAACATAACAAAAGAAGCCATTTTAAATTTATCAAAAAAGAAAGACCCCCTACACTCTCCCCCCACCAATAAAAGTCATGCCCTCATGACGTTAACAGAGTTCACCAGTGCTCCTTGTAAAACACAAAACCCAACCCAGGTGCATAAAGCAGTGACATAACTTTCCAGGGCAGTAGAGATCACACCCCGTTCTCCCGGCGCTGTATAAGTTAGTCTGTCTGGGGGATGCCTACTCCTCTGAGGCCTCTGGACTTCCTCTGCTGACTCTCCCTGTTCAGACACCCCAGGTGACACCCCCGGGCCTATCTGTCGGACCCTCCCCCTCACCGAGACCCCTCAGTCCCTGTGAGCACTCTGCCTCAGGTTCTGGTTCCACCCTCTCCTCCCCTAATTCCGGTTGTAATACAGGCGGCTCTGCAACACCCTCCCTCGGTTCCCCTAACTCAGTGAGGGAAGGGCCAGGAGTCTCTCCTCCCGGCACCGGGGAATCAGCGAACGGAAACAGGTACCACACGTCCGAATCATCGTCTTCCGATGACGTATCCCTTCTCTAGGTGGAGACCGGCCCCGTCTCCTTCACAGTGGGCTCTTCTCTCGCCCCACGCCCTCGCAGAGTCCTCGTACTAGGCGTAAACTCCCATTCGGGCTCTGGGTCTACCTTCACCTCTCGACCCAGAGGGAACAGGTGGTTCCGATGGAGTACCTTGACAGGCCCCTTCCCATCCTCGGGTCTCACCCGGTAAACAGGGAGATTCGGCATCCGACTCTCCACCACATAGGGGGTGGCTGCCCAACGGTCTGCCAACTTGTGCTTACCCTGTAGTCCTAAATTCCGGATAAGGACTCGGTCTCCCGGCAATAGCTGGACGAACTTTACTTTCTGATCATACCTCTTCTTATTCCGCTGGTTCTGCTTGGTGGCTGCCGCCTCAGCTAACTCGTACGCCCTTTTCAACTCTCTCCTCATATCAGACACGTACTTCAGACACGGCTTCGAAGGTATTTCACCCGCTTCAGTCCCAAAATACAGATCAATGAGCAACCTCGCTTCCCGTCGGAACATCAGATAGTAGGGCGAGTACCCCGTAGCATCATTGTGCGTGCAATTGTAACAGTGAACTAAATGGGCGACGTGCTGACTCCACTTACTCTTCTGTCCAATCTCCAAAGTGCCGAGCATGTCCAGCAGGGTCCAGTTAAACCTCTCGGGCTGAGGATCACCCTGCGCGTGATAGGGGGTGGTTCTGGATTTCTCAACCCCAAGCATACCCAGTAATTCATGGATAAGCCTGCTCTTGAAGTCCAGTCCCTGATCACTATGGATCCGCCGGGGAAGGCCACAATGAACAAAGTACTTCTCCCATAACACCTTCGCCACTGTAGTCGCTTTCTGGTCCTTAGTAGGAAAAGCCTGCGCATATCTAGTGTAGTGATCCGTGAGGACCAAGACATTCGCGGTGTTGTTGATGTCTGGCTCAATAGACAGGAAATCCATACACACCAGGCCCATGGGTCCCGCAGTCTGCAAGTGGGACAAAGGAGCTGCCTGCGCAGGCAAGGTCTTCCTCCTGGTGCAACGACTACAGGTCTTACAGTATTCTTCCACCTCCCCCCTCATCCGGGGCAAGTAAAACTGATCCTTGACTAACCCATAGGTCTTCTCTACCCCTAAGTGCCCGGAATCATCATGTAGTGCTTGGAGCACAGTCTTCTGATACTTCTCAGGCATGACCAGCTGCCAGCGCCAGGAGTGGTCCGGAGGCGACGTGACCCGGTACAAGACTTGGTTCTTCAGCTTCAATTGAGGCCACTCCTTCAGTAGTAGGGGAACGGAGGCATGTTTCGCCTTCTCCACCTGCCCCATATCACCCTGGCTAACCGCGTACCAGATAGTGCCAATGCTTGGGTCATCACGCTGAGCCGCCTCTACTTCCTGGAGACTCAACTCCAGCAGCTGCCTGTTCCTCAGAGCAGTCACATTACAGTAAACAGTGGGCAGCGCGTCACCGTCAGCCCCCAGTTGATCTACTGCCCGATCCGTTCCCATCTGTGCTCCTACTTCCCCGTCGCTCCCAACTTGACACATGGCCTTTACTCCCGGGGCAGGGACACTCTTCCACTCCTCAGCCGTGCCCGGCTCGTCATGCGCCCGACGAGATAGAGCATCTGCATCGATGTTCCGACTCCCCGGGCGGTACTTCAGGCTGAACTCATAGGCAGACAAGGCTGCTAACCACCGGTGCCCAGTGGCATCCAGCTTTCCTGAGGTCAGGATATAAGTGAGGGGGTTGTTGTCAGTTCTCACCTCAAACTGGGCCCCGTATAGGTAGTCACTCAACTTGTCCACCATGGCCCATTTCAACGCCCAGAACTCCAGCTTGTGAGTGGGATAGTTTCTCTCAGATGGCGACAAGCTCCGGCTGACAAACGCCACCGGCCTCAATCCATTGCCCTGTTCCTGGTACAGGACAGCCCCTAGACCCTCGTGACTGGCATCAGTGTGTAGAACTTACGGCTTCCGGGGATCAGCAAAAACCAACACCGGGGCCTGTGTCAGCGCCCTTTTTAGAGATTGGAACGCCTCCTCACACTGAGCATCCCACCTCGATCCAAAAGGCTCCCCCGGGTTCAAGTATCCTCCTACCTCCGGCCCTCGCTCTCCCTTCCTCTTCCTCCCCACAGGTGGATAACCACATAACAGCTGGTTCAATGGGTGACTCATCTTCGCATATCCTTTCACGAATCGCCGGTAATATCCGCAAAACCCCAAAAACGAGCTTAAGGCGCTCACCTTCTGAGGTCTCGGCCAGTTGGTTACTGCGGCTATCTTACCCGGATCAGTGGCCACTCCATTTCGCGAGATTATATGTCCGACATAACTGACTGACGTCTTGCAGAACTGACATTTATCCAGGGAAAGTTTTAACCCTTCCTCCTTCAGCCAACTCAACATCTTCAGCAGCCGCTCCTCATGTTCCTCCAACGTAGATCCAAACACTATCAGATCATCCAGGTACACCAATACCTCTAGCAGGTTCCTATCCCCCACTGTCCTCTCCATGAGCCGCTGGAAGGTGGCTGGGGCCCTCGAGATGCCTTGGGGCATTCGTTCGAACTGGAAAAATCCCAGGGGGCAGATAAAGGCCGTCTTCTCTTGTCAGCCTCACTCATCAGAATCTGGTAATACCCACTCCGCAAATCCAGTACACTAAACCACTGCGCCCCAATCAAATAGGCCAATGCATCTTCCACCCTCGGGACCGTATATTGGTCAGGAACAGTGCGCCGGTTCAGGGTCCTATAGTCCACGCACATGCGTACCTTCCCAGTTCCCGCGATAATCCCTGCATCCTTCAACTGCCGCAAGTGCTGCCGCACATCCTCCACATCTGCTGGGGCCAACTGCCGCGACCTTTCTCTAAACGGGGTGTCATTTGTCACCCGGATAGTGTGCCGAGTGCTCTTGGAACATCCCACATCAAACTCGCCCTGAGAAAAGACATCCCCTAGCTTCAGCATCTTCTCCACCAGCCTGCTGTTATACTCCAGCGGTACAGGGGAGTCTTTAAAATTAAAGGCTCTGTTCTTCAATAGTTTTCCTCCAGTGGGCTTCACGGGGGCGCTGGACATCACCGTCACCAGAAACAAGTGCACGAGGGGCATCCCACGCTTAAAGGTGATCTCCCGCTCCGTTATGTTCCTTACCATCACCCCCATCTGGTGTGCCTGTACAGCTGAGGGCCTCTGCAATTCAGGTCTCACCAGCGCCCCAGCCGGGAACCGGTGTTACGTACCCCGTAACTGAGTTGCCAAACCAGCAGAAACGGATCACTCAGTTAGAGTCTGGATTACTGGAACTAAGGCAAGGGCGGACACACACCAGGTTCCCGCTGATCGTACCTTTCCACCCTGTGCGTCTATGGCTTGGTCCCGCGACAGCCCTCCAAAAACTCCCACCGACTTGTGGGAGGCGCACTGCTTCCAGGGTCTCGTTACTTTGTGGTGTCCTGTGTGTCCTGCCTTAGTGAACCTGTCCCTTTTTATCCCCCTACTGGGGTATCGCCTGTCCATCACACTTCAAACAGTTCAGGGTTCAAAAAGGAGCTGATCTTGACAGTTCTCAGACCGGTGTCTCCTTCCGTTAAACTCTCTCGTCTCTTCATTAACATTTCCAAATGCTGCTCCATTGTCTTCCTTATCTCTCTTTCTCCTGAAGACAGGTGGCAGATCAACTGCTGATCCCACTGGTGCCAGCACAGGACAGTTAACATCTTAGCCTATGTGTAGTTTTTGTAACCCTCCTTCGTCACTATGTTCCTTACCATCACCCTCATCTGGTGTGCCTGTACAGCTGAGGGCCTCTGCAATTCAGGTCTCACCAACGCCCCAGCCGGGAACCAGGATTCCCCTTCCAGGTCGTCTGGGGCATCTACTAGCAGGGCCTCACCCGCCGGTACTCCAGGGAATCTGGGGGTCCCCATCACTAATGCCGCCTCCCCTGGCCGTATCACCTTAAGCCTCGCCTGAGTGCACCACACTGTCCCTCGTTTGCACTCAGGATCCAGCCCCTGGGGGTCACCCACTCCTTCGTCCGCCCCTTAAGCTTTCTACCAATCGCTGTCTCTTTTCCTCATCTGAAACTGGCCACACCTCTAACAACTGGGATGTATCCTCAACCCAGGTCTCATATTCATCCTCCCCTTCCGGGGTGGTCCTGGCTCCCGAGAAAATTCTCAGCTTTGGGCGGGGCCCCTCAACTCTTCTCGCCAGGGAGGTAATGGCAGCCGCTAACTCGGAGGTCTCAGCCCTAACTGGGGGACGGGGCCTGGCCAAGCCTTCCCATTCCACACCTCCACCCCTGGCTACTGGCACCTCCCCTGGAGCCTCATCTAGCTCCTCCTCCAGCACCTCCTCACTTGCGTCCTCTGGGAGGGTGTGGAGACCCCACGGTCCCGCCTCCCCCTGGACGTGGACTGTCGCTGGTAGTTCCAACGTCATGACGTCGGCACTCATCCGCACCAACATCCAGCTGGACTCCAGTTCGTTCCCACACCTTCTAGCTATAAGTTCTACCTGCCTGATACCTTTAATCAAACTCAACCCTTGCACCAGTACATCTGCCGGAATGCAAAAATCAACCCCACTTAGCACGCATGCATGATTCACTGGTAACTCCTCCAATTCACACCAACTTACAATCTTATCTCGATCCATCTTCGCACAACTTAATGCGACGACTATTACAGCTTTACTTAAAATCCAAATCCAGAACGGTAGCCCCCACTTGTAACATTCCGTTATATTGGCTCATATATGTCTAGGGGACATCCCGCCCAGCACCTGCCTCAACACTCCCCACAGGGTCGGTCGCCGCCCGAATCAAGCCCAAACATCAATCATCAGCCAGCACACCCAGTAAATTTTAACAAATACACTTTATAGATATTACTAATTCTATGACATTAATATAAATTCGACACAGAAAGGGAAGTAATGAACAAAAAAAAGGCACCAACACTTATCAAAGTCCAAGTTCTTCGCGCGCAACCGTTGGAGCTCAATCGATTCCGGATGACCACTTGGATCCTGTCGACTCACGGCTCGGGACCACCCGGAGTGATCCACCGGAGCCTTTCTGCACGTCCGCTGTCCTCCCCGTCTCTCCTCCGACTCCCCGCCAAAACCCCGTCCGCTGTCCTCCCCGTCTCTCCTCCGACTCCCCACCAAAAACCCCGTCCACAGTCATATGATACAGCATGGTATCCGAAAACAAAATGATACTTGACCACCCATTGGCTAATAGCACCCTGCTATCTCTAATAACCCAAGCAAATGTCTAACTAGAGACCTTCTCAGCATTCCCCAGTATAACATAACAAAAGAAGCCATTTTAAATTTAACAAAAAAGAAAGACTCCGTACACTTGGTTTAAAGATTTCATACTTATTGCGTCATGTTCTGAGGCCGTAAACTTCTCATCTTTTTAACACTGCCTTAAGATTTTAGAGATGTTCCTTGTCATCCTTACCGGTAACAATGATGTCATCCAGGTAACACTGAGTGCCTGGAGACCCTGGTCCATAGCTTCCTGTCAGATTGCAGATGCAGATATGACTCCAAAAATAAGTTATTATCGTGATGGTGTCCTTTCTGAGTGTTTATGGTGAGAAACACTTTGGACTCATCTTCCATCTCCATCTGTGTGCAGGCCTCCGCTGTTCACTTTGATGAAGCATTTTCCTCCAGAAAAGTTTACGAAACTGTCCTCTATCGGAGGGTATTGATCTACTTTCAGTACTGCGTTGATGGTGACCTTAAAATCACCACAGATCCTGACAGATCCTTGTTGGCTACTGAGACCACAGGCATTGCCCATGGTTTACACTCAATCTTGGAAGAATTCCTTCAACCTCCATGCAATCTTGTTCACTAGCTATTTTGTCATAGATGGCATCAGGAACCAGACAGACTTTGTAAAACTTGTGTTTGGCATTTTCATTTAACATTATTTTATCCTTCTAATATCACTCTTGAATTCTGCTGTGGCATCATCCAGTACCTTCCTTAATTAGCTTTCAGTGGACTCTTTTGCAGGGTATGTGTCATGTAAATGGTGGATGGATCTCCAATCAATTTGTAGTTTTCTCAGCCAATTAGGACCCCATGATGCTGGTCTTCCTGTTTTTACCACACACAAGCCCAATGTGGTTCATTAGTTGTTGTATTTCACTGTTATGAATAACATTCCCACAGGAGTTATCTTTTCTCCAGTGAAAGTTCTCAGCTGGATATCTGCAGGCTTCAGTTCAGTATTTTTGAAATGCTTTTTAAACCCATTTTGTGGAACAACTGAAACAACCGAACCAGTACCCAATTCCATTTTAATTAATTTGTCGT
The DNA here is from genome assembly GCF_030028105.1 of Mobula birostris. Classification (NCBI taxonomy): domain Eukaryota; kingdom Metazoa; phylum Chordata; class Chondrichthyes; order Myliobatiformes; family Myliobatidae; genus Mobula; species Mobula birostris. Next base: position 121,055,930 of record NC_092373.1, on the reverse strand, counting down.
TCACTTCTGGTGTAAGCCATATTGCTTGTCACTTGCTAGTTTTCACATTGTCAATCTCAAAGCTACCCAGTCCTGTGTAACACTCATCATTATCAGATTTTTCATCAACAGAATGCAGATTAGTGCTCTATTTGAAACTGCAACTTGACTTTTTAATCTTTTTCTCTTCCCTTTTTAATTTATTTTTGTCCGCCCAACATGCCCTTGGTATGTGTCCAACTTTGTTGCATTTTGTGCAAGTTTTGCCTTTAAACTTGCATTGATCTGGTACATGTGAGCTCCTGCCACAATTTGTTCGATGAGGCAAGTTTCTGTACAGACATTGCAATTTTGTTCACGTTCACTTTTATTCCTGACTGCAACTCAGCTGCATTTGTGGCTGGTACTTCCATTGATACAGATTTCAACTGCTCTTGAAATGTGAGTTTGCTTCGGTTAGGAGCCGTTTTTGAATTCCTTCTTTTAAGATTTCTCAAACTAAATGATCTCTCAGTGCAGTATTAAGTCCATGACAATGCTTAGACAATTTCTTCAATTCAACCACATAAGCTGATATCGACTCCCCTTCCTTTTGATTCCACTTATGAAACATAAAGCATTCGGCAATCAACAATGGCTTCAGTTCTAAATATTCCTGCATTATGTTCATGGTAACAACAAAGCTCTTTTCAGCTGGTTTGGAGGGAACAGTTAAACTTCTAAGCAAACTGTATGCTTTTCCACCTATTGCTGTCTGTAAAACTGGCACTCGCTTTTCCTTGGGCATTTCATTTGCTTCAAAATACTGCTCAATTCTTTCTGTGTAGATCATCCATTATCTGTTGTGCAATGGAAAATATCTATCTTTCTGATGTAGCCAGCTACTTCTGCTTTTTTAAAAATTATTATTATCACCTGTTACTCACTGTTTATAACCCATGAATTTTGTCCATTTTCTGCTGTTTTGTTTTTTTAAACTTGGCGTTCCCTATCCTCTTCCAAAGAAATATGTGCTATACTTTTTTAAAAAAAATGAAAGTCTCTCTCTCTCTCTCCTTCTAAAGGGAAAAAAAACAAGCACCACTTCAACAGGTAGGTAGTTGTCTCAGGCTTATTTTAAAAATTCCTCATCACCACTTTTTTTTTGTTTTGGTACTCAAGAAATTAATCAAAAGAAAAACATGGGAACTGGGAAAATATGTCTACTTTATTTTTACTTTGGTGAGGTGGTCACATATGATGTGGTGGCATAATGATGTATGCCATTCACAAACTTTTACGTATAACCCACAATGAATTATGCAAACAAGCAAAAAATGCTTAATGAAACAATATATTTACAATATCACTGAAACATTAAATACACTACACTGACATTTTTGCCTTAGGTAGCATTGGCACAGAATGCAGGTTCCCTTCTCTATTCACTTACATCAAGATCCTGTGATGTGTACTGATGAAGAAGTCAGTCTTTGCAATAGCTTAATATGTGATCAGTTTGCACCATTGTGCCGGGCTCTCCATGAGGAGACAGGAGTGCACTTTCTCTCTTCTCCATTTCCAATCACTGTGCTGTTTTGCATCGCCTTTGTTTTTCTGCAAGCTCCTGGCCAATCTATGTGATCAACATGACACTAATTGAACTGAGCTGCTTTCCTATCTACAATGCGGGAAGGATGCTGTGACTGTGAGTTCAGCAAACAGCCACCACCTGCAAATGTGCCTGTTGAATCAGGATGGTATTGAGAGAGGCTTAGTCATGATGGCAGTGAGTGGTAGAGCATTCTCAAAGAACCAAATGCCTTAGTCCTTCCCTTCTTTTTCTATGGTATATATTCTATGAATCAAAATAACAATTTCTTAAAGTGAGAAAGTTTGTGGTTTTGCCTTAGTACCATCCTAATGGGCATTTTAGCTAAATGCCATGCCTATTTAGAACATGAACAATGGCCAAGATCTCATTTCTAGCTTCTCATCCTGAACTCAAGCCAAACAGATTCAATTCTAGAACCATCTATCCAGTTCTTTCCCATTTTTATAATCAGTACTATCATACTCTCAACTCTTTGCCTTTCCTATTATTGCAGAATACTCAGTGAAGGAGAATATTAAGAACATATTCCTGACCATGATGGTTATATCTCTAATCACACTGGAGGCTGTGGTAGAACAAAGGACCCTACTGAAAATCCTGACAATTCAGAATAACGTTTCTCATCCTCTGCATGCCACCTTGGCTGAACAGGGGAGTACTTTCAGTAATAGACTAAGACAACTGCGCTGCTCCAAAGAACACTTAACCTCGGACCTTAAACTCTATAATAAGTCAACCTATAACTGGGGAAGTGATGACCCCGCTACTGTTAGACTGTTTGAAGTAACTTATTTTTTATTCTTTCTACTTCTCCTCTAATATTTGTATATCCGTGCACTTGTAATGCTACTGTGATGCTGTAATTTCTTTTGGGGTCAATAGATATCTATCTAATTAAACCTTCCAGTAATATCTTTAATTTTAAGCTAATGTTCTGATATTGTATATTCTTGAACTTGTCATTTGTACTGAGAAATATGTTCTTTTTCATATAAAGAATAAACTTAGTCTATTTTTAATGACTCAGCTTAAGACATCCCATCAAAACAATATTATTGCAGTTTTGCTGTTGGAACAATAAACATCAAAGCTTGCCAAACAACATGCCAAGAGCAAATGTGACAGAGGCGTATTTAACCCCAATGTATGAGTTGATGGTTCGATAAAGTAAATCCACTTAATTTGTGTCTCTGGATATTTTATGCTTAAATTCAATACCTGTTACTTGATACTTTTCAAAAATGATTCATCATCATTTATTGCTAAGTTAAATGCTGCAAATTTTGTATCGAGAAGTAGACTCTTCAGAGAGAATGTTCTCTAATTTAGTTATGTTTACCTTATGTTACTCTTTTGACTTTGCAATATAGTAAGAAGTTATTCAAAATTATCTTCAAAGGATAATTGTCATAAAAAAGCAAACTAAAGAACCCTACTTATAAATTACTTTTTAACGCAGCTTAGTTCAATTCACAGATAATATTTGCATCAGTGTCGCATGAAATTTCATGGGCTATGCTTTCCTTGGGGCTGCTTCTCGTCTTTTGTTAGCAGGTTCTCTATTGCACTTCTTGCAAACTTGTGGCCACAGATGAAGAGCAGCTCTAAGGAACTCATAAACCCTTAGCAGCCCAATTGATGTAAAATGTGCTGTGCTGCAATTTAAATGATAATTTCACAGCTATTAGAATGATTTTGAAATGTTTAACTCATTCCAGGGCACATCTTGGCTGATAGAAAAATGCCTATTAAAATGGTATATTAAATGACTTCAACACAAGTAAAAATTGATCACCTCAATATGCAGTAATTCAAGGACTAACTAAACATTAACTTCCCTACTGCACAGTAAGTAGAAACTGTACATAAAATCTTTAGAGGTTTGTGAAATCAGTATCTAACATATGGGCCACAGGAATATTTAACTGTGTTATGATTTCTATGTGGAAGATTACAAATGAATTCCATAAACTGATATATCTATTGTTAAAAACTAATTTAAAATACAGTTTTGTTTTTCACATTTATCAAAATACTGAAGTAATACATTCTTGCTAAAAATAATATGGAAAATATTTTTTCTATGTTTGTCATATGCACAACTTGATAGCAATTTTTGTATATTTTCTTCTGATAGGAGACCGTTATGATTCATCAAATTTATGCTAGTTTAAAGAGAAATGCCATTCACCCACTAACTTTCCCCACCACTCACTTACACATTAGGGCAATATATAGTGGTCGATGTATTTTATTCATTCGAGGGATGTGGGCATTGCAAGCTGAGACAGCATTTATTTACCCATTTCTATCTGCCTTCTTGAACCGCTGAAGTCTTTGAGGTGTCAGTATACCCATAACTGAGTTCTAGGATTTTGACGCAGCGATAAAAAGGGAATGGTGACATACAGTATTTCCTGCTCAGGATGGTGTGTGGTGGAGAGGGCAACATTGAGGTGGTGGTGTCCTCATACTCTTTCTGCCCTTGTCCTGGTAGCTGTTGGAGGTCTTGGGAATGGAAGGTGCTCTCTTAGCGAGTTGCTGTCGTACACCCTGCAAATGATACAAACTGTTGCTAACTTGCATCAGCGGTGAGGTGAGTGAATGGTCATGGGTAAGATGTCTATCAAATGGGTTATTATGTCCTGTAAGCTTCTTGTGTTCAGAATCAGATTTAGAAACATAGAAAACCTACAGCACAATACAAGCCCTTCAGCCCACAGAGTTGTGCCGAACATGTCCCTACCTTAGAAATTACTAGGCTTACTTATAGCCCACTAGTTTTCTAAGCTCCATGTACCTATCTAAAAGTCTCTTAAAAGACCCTATCATATCCGTCTCCACCATCGTTGCTGGCAGACCATTCCACACACTCATCACTCTCTGAGTAAAAAACTTACCCCTGGCATCTCCTCTGTACCTACTCCCCAGCACCTTAAACCTGTGTCCTCTTGTGGCAACCATTTCAGCTCTGGGAAAAAGCCCCTGACTATCCACATGATCAATGCCTCTCATCATCTTATACACCTCTATCAGGTCACCTTTCATCCTCCATCAATCCAAGGAGAAAAGGCCGAGTTCACTCAGCCTATTCTCATAAGGTATGCTCCCCAATCCAGGCAACATCCTTGTAAATCTCCTTTGCACCCTTTCTATGGCTTCCACATCCTTCCTGTAGTGAGGTGACCATAACTGAGCACAGTATTCCAAGTGTGGTCTGACCAGGGTCCTATATATCTGCAACATTACCTCTTGGCTCCCAAATTCAATTCCATGATTGATGAAGTCTAATACACACTGTACGCCTTCTTAACCAGAGTAAACCTGCGCAGCTGCTTTGAGTGTCCTATGGACTCGGGACCCCAAGATCCCTCTGATCCTCCACACTGCCTAGAGTCTTACCATTAATACTATATTCTGCCATCATATTTGACCTACCAAAATGAACCACTTCACACTTATCTGGGTTAAACTCCATCTGCCACTTCTCAGCCCAGTTTTGCGTCCTATCAATGTCCCGCTGTAACCTCTGACAGCCCTCCACACTATCCACAATACCTCCATCCTTTGTGTCATCAGCAAACTTACTAACTCATCCCTCCACTTCCTCATCCAGGTCATTTATAAAAACCACAAAGAGTAAGGGTCCCAGAACAGATCCCTGAGGCACTCCACTGGCGACCGACCTCCATGCAGAATATGACCCGTTTACAACCACTCTTTGCCTTCTGTGGGCAAGCCAGTTCTGGATCCACAAACCAATGTCCCCTTGGATCCCATGCCTCCTTACTTTCTCAATAAGCCTGGCATGGGCTACTTTATCAAATGCCTTGCTGAAATCCATATACACTACATCTACTGCTCTTCCTTCATCAATGTGTTTAGTCACATCCTCAAAATATTCAATCAGGCTCGTAAGGCATGACCTGCCCTTGACAAAGCCATGCTGACTACTCCTAATCATATTATACCTCTCCAAATGTTCATAAATCCTGCCTCTCAGGATCTTCTCCATCAACTTACCAACCACTGAGGTAAGACTCACTGGTTTATAATTTCCTGGGCTATCTCTACTCCCTTTCTTGAACAAAGGAACAACATCCGCAACCATCCAATCCTCCAGAACCTCTCCCATCCCCATTGATGATGCAAAGATCATTGCCAGAGACTCAGCAATCTCCTCCCTCGCCTCCCACAGTAGCCTAGGGTACATCTCATCCGGTCCTGGCGACTTACCCAACTTGATGCTTTCCAAAAGCTCCAGCTATCCTCTTTCTTAATATCTGCATGCTCAAGCTTTTCAGTCTGCTGCAATTCATCACTACAATCACCAAGATCCTTTTCCATAGTGAATACTGAAATAAAGTATTCATTAAGTACCTCTGCTATTTCCTCCAGTTCCATACACACTTTCCCACTGTCACACTTGATAGGTCTTATTCTTTCACGTCTTATCCTCTTGCTCTTCACATACTTGTAGAATGCCTTGGGGTTTTCCTTAATCCTGCCTGCCAAGGCCTTCTCATGGGTCCTTCTGGCTCTCCTAATTTCTTCCTTAAGCTCCTTCCTATTAGCCTTATAATCTTCTAGACCTCCAACATTACCTAGCTCTCTGAAACTTTTGTAATCCTTACTTTTCTTCTCGACTAGATTTATTACAGCCTTTGTACACCACAGTTCCTGTACCCTACCATCACTTCCCTGTCTCATTGGAACATACCTATGCAGGACTCCAAACAAATATATCCTGAATATTTGCCACATTTCTTCCATACTTTTCCCTGAGAACATCTGTTACAATTTAAGCCTCCAATTTCCTGCCTGATAGCCTTATAATTCCCCTTGCTTCAATTAAATGCTTTTCTAATTTGTCTGTTCCTATCTCTCTCCAATGCTATTGTAAAGGAGATAGAATTATGATCACTATCTCCAAAATGCACTCCCACTGAGAGATCTGACACCTGACCAGGTTCATGTCCCAATACCAGATCAAGTACAGCCTCTCCTCTTGTAGGCTTATCTACATATTGTGTCAAGAATCCTTCCTGAACACACCTAACAAACTCCACTCCATCTAAACTCCTTGCTCTAGGGAGATGCCAATCGATATTTGGGAAATTAAATTCTCCCATCACGACAACTCTGTTATCACTACACCTTTCCAGGATCTGTTTCCCTATCTGCTCCTTGATATCCCTGTTACTATTGGGCGGCCTATAAAAAACACCCAGCAGAGTTACTGACCCCTTCCTGTTCTTTCTTTTTCTTTCTTTATCAATCCTTTTATTAATTTTAAAAAAGAACATATATGCAAACAAGCAAATTATCTCAAATATCTATATCGATAACAATACATATAAAAGGTAAAATAAACATTATCAAGATCATACATAGAATTAATCCAATAATATATAATAAAAAATAGGATAATCAATTCTCCTCTTATCATTTCATAAAGAGACAAAGATAGAGAAACTTATAATTTTATATATATATATATAAACCATTATTCTCTATAAACAAAAACAAAAGATAAAAAAAAGAAAAAGGCAAAAAAGGGGACTGGGCAGCCCATATTGAGAGTAAAAGCAAGAAGAAAGAAAAACTTTCTGATCAAATCCAAAATTTCGAGGAAGTAACTGGAAGAGCAATAAATCAAACCATATGAAAATATTGAATAAAAGATCGCCAGGTTTATTCAAATTTAAAGGATGTATCGAATGTCTGACTTCTTATTTTCTCTAAACTTAGACAGGACATAATACAGGAAAGCCAATAAAAAACAGTAGGTGGATTACAGTCCTTCCATTTAAGCAAAATGGCTCTTCCTAGCCAATAAAGTTGTAAAAGCTATCATCCGTTGAGCGGAAACAGGGATATATCCTGCTTCTGTTGGAATGATCCGAAAAATTGCTGTAAATAAATTTGGTTGTAGGTCCAAATTCAAGACTTTTGATAATTTTTTAAAGACATCTTTCCAAAAATTATCTACCTTGATACAAGACCAAAACATATGAGTTAAAATAGCCACCTCAATATTACATCTGTCGCAAATAGAATTAATACTGGGAAAAATAATTTATCTTTTGACATATGTGCCCGATGTACTACCTTGAACTATATCAAGGAATGACGGGCACAAATAGATGAAGTATTTACCAAATGAAAAATTTTATCCCATTGATTATCTGAAAGTGACTCTTGAAATTCCAATTCCCACGCACCTTTAATTTTATCCTTAGATACCATTCGCAAATTCAATAACCATTTATAAATTATAGCTATCAGTCCTTTTGAAATGGTTTAACCTGAAAAAGGTTATCTATCATACTGGGTGGAGAAGTAGAGGGAAAATTTGGAATTAAACTATGTAAAAACAATCCTAATTTGTAAATATCTTAAAAAGTGTGCATTAGATAAGTCATATTTATCCACTAACTGAGTGAAAGACATTAAACAATTCCCCATAAACAGATCTAAAAAAGTTATTACTCCTTTGGTTTTCCAAATTAAAAAGGTCTGATCAGAAATTGATAGTTTAAAAATATAATTAAGATGGATTTTACTAGAAAGAACAAAGTTATTCAACTCAAAAAACCTACGAAACTGAAACCAAATTCTTAATAATGGGATTGAGGTCTCGACTACCAATCTTAGAAAACAAAAAAGGAAGAGAAGCTCACAGTAAAGACGCCAAAGAATATCCCTTCACTGAGTTTTTCTCCAAATCCACCCATAAAGGACAGTCATGTATATCTGAATAATGAATCCAAAACTAAATATATTGAATATTAATTGCCCAGTAATATATTCTAAAATTTGGCAAAGCCATACCACCATGCTTTTTTAATTTCTGCAGTAGAGGTTTACTCAATCTAACCTCCATCCACAGAGACTCCATAGACAATCCCTTCATGGCGTCCTCCTTTTCTGCAGCCGTGACACTATCTCTGATCAACAGTGCCACGCCCCCACCTCTTTTGCCTCCTTCCCTGTCCTTTCTGAGATATCTAAAACCCAGCACTTGAAGTAACCATTCCTGCCCCTGAGCCATCCAAGCCTCTGAAATGGCCACATCATATCTCCAAGTACTGATCCACGCTCTAAGCTCATCCGCTTTGTTCACAACACTCCTTGTGTTAAAATAGACACATCTCAAACCTTCGGTCTGAGCGCATCCCTCCTCTATCACCTGCCTATCCTCCTTCTTGCGCTGTCTACAAGCTTTCGCTACTTGTGAGCCAACCTCCTCTTTCCCACTCTCTTCAGTTCGGTTCCCACCCCCTAACAGTTCGAGTTTAAACTCTCCCCAATAGCCTTAAGCAAACCTCTCTGCCAGGATATTGGTTCCCCTGGGATTCAAGTGGAACCCGCCCTTTTTGTACAGGTCACCTGCTCCAATCCCTCAGCCTGCCAATCACCTCCCTGCTTCCCCTCCCCCACCCCTTTGTCTTTAAAATTACTGTTTTTTTTCAACTACCAGCATTCTTCAAACCCTCCCCAAAGTTCTTCCTTCAGTCCTGATGAAGGGTTTCGGCCTGAAACGTCGACTAATCTTTTCAACTAATGCTGACTGACCTGCTGAGTTCCTCCAGCGCATTGTGAGTGTTCCTTTGACAACAGCATCTGCAGATTATTTTGTGTTTTCTATTCCTATTCTCTCTGTCGCGTAGCACAGGCAGTAATCCCGAGATGAGTACCTTTGCTGTCCTGCTTCTCAACTTCCTTCCTAACTCCCTGTAGTCTTTTTTCAGGACCTCTTCCCTTTTCCTACCTATGTCATTGGTACCAATATGTACCACAGCCTCTGGCTGTTCTCCCTCCCACTGCAGGATACCTTGGACGCAATCAGAGACATCAGATATTTCTATGTTTCTAAAGAAAAAGTAGTGAGGTAATGTTCAATGTCCATTCAGAAATCACATGACAGGGTGAGAAACTGTTCCTGAATCACTGAGTGTGTGCCTTCAGGCTCTGGTACCTCCTTCCTGATGGCAGCAATGAGAACAGGGCATGTCCTGGGTGACAAGGGTCCTTAATGATGGATGCTGCCTTTTTGAGGCATCACTCTCGAAGAAGTCCTGGATTCTATAGAGGCAAATGCCCGAGCTGGAGCTGACTGAGTTTATTAACTCTCTATGGCTTATTTCGATCCAGTGCAGTGCCTCCCTGCACCCACCCCTCCGCCCGCCACAAACCCAAATGGATGAGGCAGGGGACTGCAGAGTTTAGATCAGGTCTAAGCGAGATCACTGAGCTCGGGACATTGCATGCTGTTTATTTTGCTCGGCACTGCAAGTAGTCCTGTGTTATAACTTCACCAGGTTGATTCCTCATTCTCCTGCACTCTTCATTGAACCATGGTGGTCAGGCAGGGAATCAGGGGTGGGGAGGGTGGTGTGATGCGTAGACTTCTTTAGATGATATGCAGCTGCTTTCCCACCTCGTTTTGGATGAGATCAGGGACATAATTTCCAGCGACTGCTTTGTAGAATCTTGAAATCATAGAGAGACACAGCTCTGAAACAGTCCCTTTGGTTCACGGAGTCCATGCCATCAGGTAGTCAACTTACATTAATCCTACCTTAACCACTCCCCCCCACCCCCCGTCGATTCTACCAGTCATCCATGATCCAAGGACAAACTGTTTTTTTTTTAGGCATGAGAGGAAGCCTGAGGACCCAGAGGAAGCCCATGAGTCACAGGGAGTGCAAGAAAGCTCCATGAAGGTGGCACCTGGAGGTCAGGATTGAACCCAGCTCACAGGGGCTGCGAGGCTTCTGTGCTGCCACTGTGCTCTTGAACAGCTAAAAGAAATAAGAATCTCTTTGTTCATTAGAGTTCATGAGGAAGTCAAGCATCAATGATACATTCATTACACTGCTGATTTTGGGTCGTATTCAACCTACAGCTGGGCGATGAACATCAGAATCAACTCATTCACAATCTGACGACTTCTCAAGGAAGTGTATACACTCCCAAGCCTGTTGATACCTTTCTGGAGTGCACATCTGAAATTAATTTAAAAAGAACAGAATGATCCTTGAATGAAGTCATGAAACTTTGGACATAATTGGGGGTACAATTTTAAATTCAATGCACAGGAAGTATCTTTACTCTTTGATCCTCAGTGGCATTTTAATTACTGCCTCTACAAACAACTATACGAGTTCTTGTCCGTGATTATCAGTTATCTGAACTCAAAGGTGATGGATTGATATTTTGTTGAAAGCAAGTAAACTTGGGGTCTAAATACAAAATAGATAATAGATAAAATAGATAATAGAAAAAGATTAAATGAAGTAGAAATTCAAAGGTCTGGCACAGAGAACAATTCAAAATACTGAGGATAAATCAAGGAAATGACTGAAAACTGTGCAGCATGTATTCTGTCCTTCTGTGTACGGCTTATTCTGGGGCTGGTTGACTATTGTTCAATAAACCTCAGTGAACAGAGTCTATCTTGGTGAGCACTTAATATTCATACTATTAAACCTATAAATTTGCTGATGATACAACCATTGTTGGCAGAATCTCAGATGGGGACAAGGGTGTACAGCAGCGAGATGTACCAGCTAGCTGAGTGGTGTTGCAATGACAGACTTGCACTCAACAGCAGCAAGACCAAAGAGCTGATTGTGAACTTCAGAAAGGGCAAGACGAGGGAACACATGTCAATTCTTATAGAGGGAGCAGAAGTAGAAAGGGTGAGAAATTTCAAGTTCCTGGGTGTCAATATCTCTGAGGATGTAACCCGGTCCCAGCATATAGATGTAGCTATAAAGAAGGCAAGGCGGTGTCTATATTCCATTAGGAGATTTGGAACGTCACCTAAAACACTTGAAAATTTCTGCAGATGTACTGTGGAGGGCATTCTGACACGTTGCATCACTGTCTGGTATGGGAGGGGGCACAGGATCGAAGTAAGCTGCAGAGTGGTAAGATTAATCAGCTCCATCATGGGTACTAGCCTCTGTAGTATCCAAGACATCTTTAAGGAGCAGTGCCTCAGAAAGGCAGCGTCCATTATTAAGAACCCCCATCACTCAGGACATGCCCTCTTCTCATTGTTACCGTCAGGAAGGAGGTACAGAAGTCTGAAGGCATACACTCAGCAACTCAGGAACAGCTTCTTTCCCTCGACCATCTGATTTCTGAATGGACATTGAAATCATGAACACTACCACACTACTTTTTTTTCATTTAAGTTTTTGCACTACTTACTTTATTTAACTATTTAATGTACTGCATATATACTTACCATAATTCACAGCTTTTCCCCCCATATTATCATGTATTGTGTTGTACCGCTGCTGCAAAGTTAACAAATTTCATGACATATTGCTGGTGATATTAAACCTGATTCTGATTCTGAATAAGGCCAGAATTACTATGACCAGAATTTGCTGCATAATGTCTGCAGTACGGTGATTTGCCAAGATGTTCCTGAGTAGCTCTACCAGGACCAAGAATTCCACATAGTACTCAAACTTGTAGATCTTTTCTCTCTGAAGTTTTGAGAAAGACAGTTTAAAATTATGGTCTTCATAGAATCCCACGCGGAATGTGAGCTTTCTGCAATTACCTGTGCTGGCAGTCTCTCTGCTGAATCTATAGCAGGAATGACCTGTAGTGTTATGAGCCCTGCAGCTTGTCATAGAGCATTGAGCATCTAGGGTTCTTGAGCACCTGTATTTACATATTGTTACCTTCTTCTTCTTTTTTGTTTTATGGCGGTTGGCACCCAGTTTTCAGTGCATTACCGCCACCTGCTAGACTTCTTGGGTTCCAACCAAATACGTCCTGGAGTTCTCTACTTTAGACAATCTAGTTCAGCCTGCAGTTCTCTATTAACATCACTCTGTAGTTGCAATTCCTTGTGACTGCTTAATGCGCTCATTAGATAATGCCACAAACTGCTATTCTTCCCTAATTCTGTCACATGTTTTCATGTAGTTGCGTTACCTCAATTACATTGATTTCATCCACATCACTTGTAAGACTAAAATCTCTTGTTACAGGATAGTTATTATCACACATTATACTTTTAAAATTGCTGTTTTTCCAAGTCCAACTGCTTTTTCAGGTTTTCCTTTTCTTGGATCGTAGCCTGCAGTTGTTTACTGAGACCTCGGAGTTCTTCTTCATTTGCTTCCATGTTTTCATTTTTTAACCTGAATGTAGATAATTCACTTTGCAACAAATTCCTTTTCCTTTTGTATCCTTGTAATAATTTCCTCCATTTTCCAATTTCTTTTCCAACTCACGGTTGTTCTTGTCGGTTACTTCTATTTGTTGTTGGAGTTCTGCACATTTACCCTGGGCTTCAACCATAAAATCTGAGGATTTTCCTTAAGTTCTGAAACATTTCTTAAATTCTTGACCATTTTCGATAAATATACTGCCATTAAGATTCCATCTCCCCTGCCTGTGAACTGTTGGATCCTCCATTCAGAGTTTCTTTGACTTCTTCCCACCTAATCCCTTTAATACCAAGATACTTTTCTGCAGACTTGACGATAATTTTCATTTTCTCAGTTCTTTTGCTTGTTTGCGCTGAACAATTAATTGCATCCACCATAAAAAGCACAAAATCCTTTCTACTCATTAATAGTGTATCCTTATTTTTCATATTACAGCTCTCACAATTCACCAGTTTATTATTCCCTGTATTTGTTTGCTTGACAGCCTTTTTTTCATCAAATTCGTTCACTGCCTCTGCATAACTGATTCCTTGAGTTCCTTTTACATATTGTATCTCAGCCGCCTTCTTGCTATAAATGCACCCTCGATAAGCTGCGCTGTGTTCCTCGCCACAATGGCAGCATTTCAGCCCAGCGCCTGCTTCACATTTCCCATACTCATGTTTTCCAGCGCATCTCCCACACCTTTGTTTTCCTCTGCAGACTGCCGCAATGTGCCCGAATTTCTGACATTTATAGCATCTTAAAGGTGGTGGTATATATATTCTAACCGCATAACACATATACCCTAAGTAAACGTTAGTCGGCAATCTCTCTTCATCAAAGTTAATCATTACCGATAAACCATCACACTTTTTCCTGTTTCTTGTAACTTTCAAACATTTGGCCTCAATAATTTTTGCTCCCTTTATGTTCTGTTTAATCTCATCCATAGTAACTTTTTTTGGTATCCCCGAAATAACTCCTCTAGTCCACTTTCTATTGTTGGGTATTGAGCATTGTACTTCTTTGCCGTCTGTTTTACATAATCTTATCACTTTGCCTTGTGGAGCACTATCCCGACATTTCACTAATAGCGATCCATTTCGTAAAATCTTTGCTCCTTTAATCTCGCCTATAATTTTGTTGAGCACCTTCGTCAAATGAATCGGGTTCCAATCACCAAATGATGCCCCGTCTTCACTTAGTTTTATAATTGCTTTAATCTCATCTATTTTCCGTTGTTTTCCTGTCCTGTTTTGATCATCCGCTGACTCATCAGAGTTTGATATCCCGTACCTCTGCTTTCTTTTCTTCCTCTTTCCCGCCGACTTCCATCTCTAGTTCACTTCCACTCTCGCCAAAAACTTCCTTCAACAGCTTGGCTCTTTCCTTGATGTTCTCTCTCTCCGCCATTTTCCAATCACAACTGCGACTCAGCCGGGCAGCCTCACCTCCATATTGTTATCTTATCTAGAGCCATTAAGTCCTTGTGCTTCCAGTTTAATCTTGTCAAGTTAATTGTGGTTAGCACACGTTTCTTCATATTCTATGATTAGTTAAAGAGGGCTCGTTTAGTGCCTTAGTGGAGTCATTGTGTCGGAGAGAATGAATAGTCTTGGAGTATGGCTCAGTTGCTCCTCTGAGGCTGTTGGTATTTCTGTGTCTGACCACTTGTTTCTGTGTCTCCTGGGAATTCGGCTGTTCTTCCACTCCTGGGTTGGGTCAAGAGTCTGGTGTCCACAGCTCTTGGGTTGAGTTGGAGCCAGTGACAGAGAAAGCCTGCCGTTCATTGGCACTTTGGCCCAGCCTGTTCTCTGTTATAGACCGAGTAACTGCAGCCCTGTTCTTTTCAATGGAGATTGGAGTGTCTTAGTTACTTAATGTTAGTTGTTTTTAATTCTAGTAATCTGACATTTTTAATTGTTCGTTTGATAGGTTGGTACCAGATGTTCAGGAGGGAGGCAGTAAACACTGAGGGAAGTTAATTGATCAGGTATTGAATAAAGCAGGGGTCCCCAAATTTTTTTGCACTGCGGACCGGTTTCATATTGACAATATTCTGGCGGACCGGCCGACCCGGGGGGGGGGGGGGCAGGGGGTAGGGTTGCCAACAGACAAATGTAGCAGTCAAATACGTTGTTTACCCCGAAAGACTACAAGGACCATGAAGCCTTGCGCGGGCACCAGTGCGCATGCGCGATTTCTGCGTGCATGTACGTGCCAATTTTTTCTACAATTTGTTTTTGGCGATTCTGTTCGGGAGGGGGGTGCGGTGTTAATCACGACTGGAATATAGGTGATAAGTGGCTAATACACTCAATTTCGTTTCTAAAAGGGTTTATCTAACGAATTTAATATTAAACACACAGCGCATATTTTCCTCGCATGAATATAGTGATAAGTCAATTAGCAGGGGAGGACAGGGGAGCTTGAAGTAAGTGTTGAACGAACTTCCAGTAGAAGTGGTAGAGGCAGGTTCGATATTATCATTTAAAGAAAAATTGGATGGGTATATGGCCAGGAAAGGAATGGAGGGTTATGGGCTGAGTGCAGATCGGTGGGACTAGGTGAGGGTAGCATTCGGCATGAACTAGAAGGGCAGAGATCGCCTGTTTCCGTGCTGTAATTGCTATATGGTTATATAAGTAAGTCAATAGCATCATAACATTTTAAGTAACGTTTGGATATTAAACACACAGCACATATTTTCCCCGTATGAACATATAAAATCATTGCAACACACCAGTATCGTTGAATCAGTAGGAGCCTCGGGCTTGTTTCCCTGCAACAAGACGGTGCCATCGAGGGGTGATGGGAGACAGCGATACTCGAAGGGGGTTCCTTATGTCCAGTCTGTTCCGCAATTTGGTTTTCGTTGCATTCATTGCAGAGATATGTTGGAAATGGAAGCAACGTTTTCAGTGCTTTCCTGGCTATCTCAGGATATTTAGCCTTGACTTTGATCCAGAATGCCGGCAGAGATGTTATGTCAAACATATTTTTCAGCCCGCCGTCATTTGCAAGTTCGAGGAGTTGATCTTCTTCCCGCGCTGACATGGATGACGCGCGGGTAATGACCTCGCCTGCGTAATGGTTCAATAGTGCGTGACAGGGAATGAGGAAAGGTGCAGCTGACTCATATCGTCAAATCATATCGTTTCCTCACAGCCCGGTAGCATATGCTTTACGGCCTGGTACTGGTCCGCAGCCCGGTTGTTGGGGACCGCTGGAATAAAGCAGTCAGGGTGAAAACCGATTATCAAAGATTGGTGGGTGAGGCTGGGCTGTTGGAGTTTGATGACTGAGCAGGAATGAGGGAAGGGAAGGTAAGTGATGGGATGCTATATTAGTTTGGACCACTTTGACTAAGTGGTAGACATAGAAAAATCATATTTAGCATGAAGGCCAGTGGTGAATTGTGGGTACTTTTTGATACTAAGTAGTCATAGAAAAGTACAGCACAAGCACAAGCCCTTCAGCCCATTTAGTCCTTGCCAAACCACTTAAACTGCCTACTCCCGTCAACCTCCATACCCCTACTATCCACGTACCTATCCAAACTTACCTTAAATGTTGAAATCGAGCGTGCATGCAGCAATTGTGCTGGCAGCTCAATCCACACTATCACTGCCCTCTGAGTGAAGAAGTTTCCCCTCATGTTCCCTTTAAAACATTTCACCTTTCACCCTTAACCCATGACTTCTACTTATAATCCCACCCAACCTCTATGGAAAAAGTCTATTTGCATTTAACCCTTATAATTTTAACTGTAAGATATAGGAGCAGAAGTAGGCCATTCAGCCCATCATGTTGGCTCCACCATTCAATCATGGGCTGATCCAATTCTTCCAGTCATCCCCACTCCCCTGCTTTCTCCCCATACCCTTGGATGCCCTGGCTAATCAAGAACCTATCTATCTCTGCCTTAAATGCAGCCAATGACTTGCCTCCACAGCTGCTCATGGCAACAAATTCCACAGATTTACCACCCTCTGACTAAAGTAATTTCTCCGCATCTCTGTTCTAAATAGACGTCCTTCAATCCTGGTCATGCCCTCTTGTCCTAGACTCCCCTATAATGGGAAATAACTTTGCCATATCTAATCTGTTCAGGCTTTTTAACATTTGGAATGTTTCTATGAGATATCCCCCTCATTCTCCTGAACTCCACAGAATACAGTCCAAAAGCTGCTGGATGTTCCTCATACAGTAACCCTTTCATTCCTGGAATCATTCTAGTGAATCTTCTCTGAACCCTCTCCAATTTCAGTATATCCTTTCTAAAATAAGGAGCCCAAAACTTATTTGGGCTCCAAGTATGGTCTTATGAGTGCCTTATAGAGCCTCAACATCACATCCATGCTCACTATACAGGTACCCCTAGAAATGAATGCCAACATTGCATTCGCCGCCTTCACCACCGACTCAACCTGGAGGTTAACCTTTAGGGTATTGTGCACAATGACTCCCAAGTCCTTTGCATCTGTGCATTTTGAATTCTCTCCCCATCTAAATAATAGTCTGCCCATTTATTTCTTCCACCAAAGTGCATGACCATACACTTTCCAACATTGTATTTCATTTGCCACTTCTTTGCCCATTCCCCTAAACTATCTAAGTCTCTCTGCAGGCTCTCTGTTTCCTCAATGCCACCCGCCCCTCCACCTATCTTTGTATCATCGGCAGATTTAGCCACAAATCCATTAATCTCATCGTCCAAATCATTGACATACATCGTAAAAAGCAGTTGTCCCAATACCAACCCCTGTGGAACCCCACTGGTAACCGGCAGCCAGCCAGAATAAGATCCCTTTATTCCCACTCTGTCTTCTGACAATCAGCCAATGCTCCACCCATGCTACTAACTTCCCTGTAATTCCATGGGCTCTTATCTTGCTAAGCAGCCTCATGTGCGGCAACTTGTCAAAGGCCTTCTGAAAATCCAAGTATACCACATCTACTGCATTTCCGTTGTCTAACCTGCTTGTAATTTCCTCAAAAAATTGCAGTAAGTTAGTCAAGCAGAATTTTCCTTTCAGAAAACCATGCTGGCTTTGGCCTATCTTGTCATGTACCTCCAGGTACTCTGTAATCTCATCCCTAACAATCGATTCCAACTACTTCCCAATTACTGCTGTCAGGCTAACAGGTCTATAGTTCCCTTTCTGCTGCCTCCCAGCCTTCTTAAATAGTGGAGTAGCAATTGCAATTTTCCAGTCATCCGGTACGATGCCAGAATCTATCGATTCTTGAAAGTTCATTATTAATGCCTCCGCAGTCTCTCCAGCTACTTCCTTCAGAACCCGAGGGTACATTCCGTAAGGTACAGGAGGTTTATCCACATTAAGCTTCCTGAGCACCTTCTCAATCGTAATTTTTACTGCACGTACCCCACTTCCCCAACACTCTTAAATGTCCGGTATACTGCAGATGTCTTCCACTGTGAAGACTGATGCAAAATACACATTCAGTTCCTCTGCCATCTCTGCGTCTCTCATTACAATATCTCCAGCGTCACTTTCTATTGGTCCTATATCTACCCTCAACTCTCTTTTATCCCTTATATACTTAAAAAAGCTTTTAGTATCTTCTGTGATGTTAGTTGCCAGCTTCCTTTCATACTTCATCTTTTCCTTCGTAATGATGTTCTTAGTTTCCTCTGCAAGTTTTTATAAGCTTCCCAATCCTCTATTTTCCCACTAGCTTTGGCTTCCTTGTATGCCCTCTCTTTTGCTTTTACTTTGGCTCTGACTTCACTTATCAGCCACGGTAGTGTCCTTTCTCCTTTCGAAAATTTCTTCTTATTTGGAATATATCTGTCTTGCACTTTCCTCATTTTTTTGCAGAAACTCCAGCCACTGCTGCTCTGCTGTCCTTCCTGCCAGTGTCCCTTTCCAGTCAACCTTGGCCAGTTCCCCTCTCATGCCATTGTAATTTCCTTTATTCCACCGAAATACTGACCCATTGGAATTTAGTTTCTCCTTCTCAAATTTCAAAGTGAACTCGATCAGATTGTGATCACTGTTCCTAAGGGTTCCTTAACCTTAAGCTCTCTTATCAGCTCCGGATCATTGCACAGTACCTAATTCAGCACAGCCGATCCCCTAGTGGGCTCAACAACAAGCTGTTCTAAAAAGCCATCCCTTAGACATTCTACAAATTCTCTCTCCTGAGGTCCAGTACTGGCCTGGTTTACCAAATCCACTTTCATGTTAAAATTCCCAGCGATTATCATGACACTGCCCTTCTGATATGCCTTTTCTATCTCCTGTTGTAATTTGTAATCCACATCCTGGCCGTTGTTTGGAGGCCTGTATACAACTGCCATTAGGGTCCTTTTACCTTTGCCACTTCTTAACTCAACCCATAGAGACTCTACACCTTCTGATCTTATATCATCCTTTTCTAATGATTTAATATTATTTCTTATACATAGGGCCACACTACCTCACCTGCCTATTAACCTATCTTTCTGATACACTGTATATCCTTGGACATTCAACTCACGATGGCAGCTGTCTTTTTGCCAAGTTTCAGAGATGACCACAACATCATACTTGTCAATCTATAGCTGAATTTCAAGATTGTCCATTTTATTTCTTATGTTGCTTGCATTCAAATACAACACTTTCGGTCCAGTATTTGTTGCTTTCTGTTTTAACTGAACTATGCCTCTATTGCCCTGTAAATCATCCCACTGGTTGTGATTATGCCTCATCTCCTGCCTGTCCTTTCTAACATCTTTGTTGCATTCCTCTAATCCCCCCTTGAACTTCCCACCCCTTATCTTAAAGCCATGTCCTCTTGTATTGAGCAGTGGTGCCCTGGGGAAGAGGCACTGGCTATCACTCTAACTATTCCTCTTATTATCTTGTACACCTCTATCATGTCTCCTCTCATCCTCCTTCTCTCCAAAGAGTAAAGCCCTAGCTCCCTTAATCTCTGATCATAATGCATACTGTCTAAACCAGGCAGCATCCTGGTAAATCTCCTCTGTACCCTTTCCAATGCTTCCACATCCTTCCTATAGTGAGGCGACCAGAACCGGACACAGTACTCCAAGTGTGGCCTAACAAGAGTTTTATAGAGCTGCATCATTACATCACGACTCTTAAACTCTATCCCTTGACTTATGAAAGCTAACACACCATAAACTTTCTTAACTACCCTATCCACCTGTGAGGCAATTAATTTAAACTCTCCCTAACAGCTCTACTAAACGTGCCTGCTAGGATATTGGACCCCTTTGGGTTCAGGTATAACCCATCCTTTTTGTACAGGTCATACCTTCCCCTGAAGATGCCCCCGTGATCCAGGAACCCGAAGCCCTGTCCCCTACACCAGTCTCTCAGTCACACATTAATATGCCTGATCATGCCATTCTTGTGTTCGTTAGCATGTGGCACAGGCAGCAATCCTGAGATTACTACCCTGGAGGTTCTGCTTTTCAGCTTCATACCCAACTTCCTGAATTCTCTCTTCAGAACCTCCACCCTTTCTCTACCTATGTCATTGGTACCAATGTGTACCAAGACTTCTGGCTGTTCACCCTCTCCCTTCAGAATACTCTGCACCCGATCTGAGACATCCCGTACCCTGGCACCTGGGAGGCAACACACCATGTGGGTATCTTTATCAGGCTGACAGAACCTCCTGTCTGTTCCTCTCACTATGGAATCCCCGATGACTACCACATTCCTCACCTTCTTCTCTCCCTTCTGCACTATGGAACCAGGCTCAGTGCCAGAGACCCGATCGCTGTGGTCACTCCCCCTCAACAGCATCCAAAATGAGATTACGATTACTGAGGGGGATGGCCACAGGGGTGCTCTCTACTATCTAAGCTTTTCCCATCCCTTCCCTGACAGTCACCCACTTATCTAACTCCTGCAGCTTTGGGGTGACTAACTCCTTGTAGCCCCTGTCTATCTCCTGCTCACTTTCCCTAATAAGCTGTAGGTCATCAAGCTGCAGCTCCAGATCCCTAACACAGTCTCTCAGAAGCTGCATCTTGGAGCAACTGGCACAGATGTGGCCATCTGGGAGACTGGAAGATTCCCAGGATTCCCACATCTGACATCCAGAGCAAAGTACTAACCCTACAGACATGCTCTTCATTCCTCTAAAAAAATGGAAAGAAAAAAAAAACAAAGCCCACTCACCCACTTACCTTGCCGATGCCCGAATGAGCCAAGGCCCTACCACTCTGCCTCAGATCATTCTATCGATGATCGCTCCGCTAGGCAGTATCTCCCTTTTATGCCTGAATCTTCCCTGCTATCTAACTCATGATTGGTGCTCCAGTTACAGCCGCTGATAGGCCACATACAATGGACAAACACTCTCAAAGCTCCCTTTTTAAGTAACCGCCGCCGACCTGTGAGAAATCCCTCTTGGTAAAGTTCCGTTTACACTGCTGATAGGCCACATAAATGGACAAATGCTCTCGAAGCTCCCTTTTTAAATGTAACTCTCGCTTCCGCTAGCGGCTTAATACAGGGGGTGATAGCCCCCGGCCCGGCCAAGCTTAAGAAATCTTGTTTGGGTGGATGCTGCGCGATGTGTCCCCTGTTACAAATCAGTACCGTGAAATAACAAACGGTACACAATATGTGATTAAATGATTGAGTTTTATAATTCTTACTTTGACTATCTGGTTAGTAAAGAAAGCAAAAAAAGAAGAATAAGGGTCCATTCATGAAACAGTCTATTGCGCAAGGTTGGAGCTCACTGATAAGCCGTTCGTCCACCGTCGACCTCCTCCGATCGTCGCTGACCTTCGGACCCTCAGTCCAAGTCCACTCCGTCCAGCGGTCTACCAACTCTCTCCATTCCCATCTTCTCTCCTCATCTCTCCCCGGCAAAAGACCGCGAAACTCTCTCTTCCAGACACACAAGAAAGAACAACATTTCTCTGATTTGATAGCCCCCACATTCCAAACTCCGTTATCTCTAATCATAACCCAAACATTGCCACTACAGAAAAACCATTATATAAGCAGTGAAACCTTACAGCATGTTACATAAATAACCGCTGCCGACCTGTGAGAAATCCCTCTTAGTAAAGCTCTGTTGATGCCGCTGATACAACATATAAATTTTGTATACCTCTATCAAATCTCCTCTCAATCTTCTACGTTCATCAACTATAATTCATCAACAAGTTAGTGTAATTGGATACCTTTTTTTGGTGGTGTGTTCTCTCATTAAAGTTACAGTAGAGAGAAATTTGAGACAGTATTGCATAAACTATTCTTGGGAATCCAGCTGGGTTCAGGTGTCAATTTTAACCTACAAACTCCAATATAGTTAAACAGTTCAAAACCGACATGCAAACCTGCAAATTTCCAAAGAGCAATTTTCAGCGACTTAACTTCTGTTACACATAATTTTTTATCAGAAAGCAGCATTTTGAAAAAAAAAACTGTGCTTCAATGAAATGATCTATTGTGGTCACTTTAAGCAATTGCCTGCACTTCAGTACAGAACAAGATGAAACCTTCCCCCAAAGATCTCATAACATACCGTGTTACCAGGATAATGCAAAATGATTTACAGTTGTTAGCCTTGGCTAGATCAAGCAACTATCTAGAAATTGGACGTGTAGATTTCTCCCTGGGCCTCCTGTCCCATTATCCTCTCATATCCCTTTTGCCAATTAACTGTCCAGTTCTTGGCTCCATCCCTCCCCCTCCTGTCTTCTCCTATCATTTTGGATCTCCCTCTCCCCCTCCCACTTTCAAATCTCTTACTAGCTCTTCCTTCAGTGAGTCCTGATGAAGGGTCTTGACCTGAAATGTTGACTGTACCTCTTCCTAGAGATGCTGCCTGGCCTGCTGCGTTCACCAGCAACTTTGATGTGTGTAGATTTATAATTTTGTGCACCATGGTAATGTAGCGGTTAATGTGGCGCTGTTACTCCTCGGGGTGCTCTGGAGTTCAGTGCCACCTGTAAGGGTATGTATGTTCTCTGTGTCAGTCTGTAAGGGGATGTACGTTCTCCGTGTCAGTGTGTAAGGGGATGTATGTTCTTCGTGTCAGTGTGTAAGGGGATGAACGTTCTCCGTGTCAGTGTGTAAGGGGATGTACGTTCTCTGTGTCGGTGTGTAAGGGTATGTACGTTCTCCGTGTCAGTGTGTAAGGGGATGTATGTTCTCCGTGTCAGTGTGTAAGGGGATGTACGTTCTCCGTGTCAGTGTGTAAGGGGATGTACGTGTGTAAGGGGACGTACATTCTCCGTGTCAGTGTGTAAGGGGATGTACATTCTCCGTGTCAGTGTGTAAGGGGATGTACATTCTCTGTGTCAGTGTGTAAGGGGATGTACGTTCTCCGTGTCAGTGTGTAAGGGGATGTACGTTCTCTTTGTCAGTGTGTGGGTATGTCAGTGTGTAAGGGGCTGTACGTTCTCCGTGTCAGTGTGTAAGGGGATGTACATGTGTAAGGGTACGTACATTCTCTGTGTCAGTGTTTAAGGGGATGTACGTTCCCTGTGTCAGTGTGTAAGGGTATGTACATCCTCTGTTTCAGTGTGTAAGGGGATGTACGTTCTCCGTGTCAGTGTGTAAGGATATGTACATTCTCCGTGTCAGTGTGTAAGGGGATGTACGTTCTCCATGTCAGTGTGTGGGTATGTCAGTGCGTAAGGGGATGAACGCTCTCCATGTCAGTGTGTAAGGGGATGTCAGTGTGTAAGGGGATGTATGTTCTCTGTGTCAGTGTGTAAGGATATGTACATTCTCCATGTCAGTGTGTAAGGAGATGTACATTCTCCATGTCAGTGTGTGGGTATGTCAGTGTGTAAGGGGATGTACGTTCTCTGTGTCAGTGTGTAAGGGGATGTACGTTCTCCATGTCAGTGTGTAAGGGTATGTACGTTCTCTATGTCAATGTGTGGGTATGTCAGTGTGTAAAGGAATGTACATTCTCCGTGTCAGTGTGTAAGGGGATGTCAGTATGAAAGGGTATGTACATTCTCCGTGTCAGTGTTTAAGGGTATGTGCATTCTCTGTGTCAGTGTGTAAGGGGATGTCAGTGTGTAAGGGGATGTACGTTCTCCATGTCAGAGTGTAAGGGTATGTGCGTTCTCTGTGTCAGTGTGTAAGGGGATGTCAGTGTGTAAGGGGATGTATGTTCTCCGTGTCAGTGTGTAAGGGGATGTACATTCTCCGTGTCAGTCTGTAAGGGGATGTATGTTCTCCGTGTCAGTGTGTAAGGGGATGTACGTTCTCCGTGTCAGTGTGTAAGGATATGTACATTCTCCGTGTCAGTGTGTAAGGGGATGTACGTTCTCCATGTCAGTGTGTGGGTATGTCAGTGCGTAAGGGGATGAACGTTCTCCATGTCAGTGTGTAAGGGGATGTCAGTGTGTAAGGGGATGTATGTTCTCTGTGTCAGTGTGTAAGGATATGTACATTCTCCATGTCAGTGTGTAAGGGGATGTATGTTCTCCGTGTCAGTGTGTAAGGGTATGTCAGTGTGTAAGGGGATGTACGTTCCCCGTGTCAGTGTGTAAGGGGATGTACGTTCTCTGTGTCAGTGTGTAAGGGGATGTACGTTCCCCGTGTCAGTGTGTAAGGAGATGTACATTCTCCGTGTCAGTGTGTGGGTATGTCAGTGTGTAAGGGGATGTACGTTCTCTGTGTCAGTGTGTAAGGGGATGTACGTTCTCCATGTCAGTGTGTAAGGGTATGTACGTTCTCTATGTCAATGTGTGGGTATGTCAGTGTGTAAAGGAATGTACATTCTCCGTGTCAGTGTGTAAGGGGATGTCAGTATGAAAGGGTATGTACATTCTCCGTGTCAGTGTTTAAGGGTATGTGCATTCTCTGTGTCAGTGTGTAAGGGGATGTCAGTGTGTAAGGGGATGTACGTTCTCCATGTCAGAGTGTAAGGGTATGTGCGTTCTCTGTGTCAGTGTGTAAGGGGATGTCAGTGTGTAAGGGGATGTATGTTCTCCGTGTCAGTGTGTAAGGGGATGTACATTCTCCGTGTCAGTCTGTAAGGGGATGTATGTTCTCCGTGTCAGTGTGTAAGGGGATGTACGTTCCCCGTGTCAGTGTGTAAGGAGATGTACATTCTCCGTGTCAGTGTGTGGGTATGTCAGTGTGTAAGGGGATGTACGTTCTCTGTGTCAGTGTGTAAGGGGATGTACGTTCTCCATGTCAGTGTGTAAGGGTATGTACGTTCTCTATGTCAATGTGTGGGTATGTCAGTGTGTAAAGGAATGTACATTCTCCGTGTCAGTGTGTAAGGGGATGTATGTTCTCCGTGTCAGTGTGTAAGGGGATGTATGAACTCTGTGTCAGTGTGTAAGGGGATATACGTTCTCCGTGTCAGTGTGTAAGGGGATGTCAGTGTGTAAGGGGATATATGTTCTCCATGTCAGTGTGTGGGTATGTCAGTGTGTAAGGGGATGTACATTCCCCATGTCAGTGTGTAAGGGTATATCAGTGTGTAAGGGGATGTACGTTCCCCGTGTCAGTGTGTAAGGGTATGTCAGTGTGTAAGGGGATGTACGTTCTCTATGTCAGTGTGTAAGGGTATGTACGTTCTCTGTGTCAGTGTGTGGGTACGTCAGTGTGTAAGGGGATGTACGTTCTCCGTGTCAGTGTATAAGGGGATGTACGTTCTCCGTGTCAGTGTGTAGGGGAATGTCAGTGTGTAAGGGTATGTACATTCTCCATGTCAATGTGTGGGTATGTCAGTGTGTAAGGGTATGTATGTTCTCCGTGTCCGCGTGCAAGGGGATGTACATTCTCCATGTCAGTGTGTAAGGGGATGTACGTTCTCCATGTCAGTGTGTGGGTATGTCAGTGCGTAAGGGGATGAACGTTCTCCATGTCAGTGTGTAAGGGGATGTCAGTGTGTAAGGGGATGTATGTTCTCTGTGTCAGTGTGTAAGGATATGTACATTCTCCATGTCAGTGTGTAAGGGGATGTATGTTCTCCGTGTCAGTGTGTAAGGGTATGTCAGTGTGTAAGGGGATGTACGTTCCCCGTGTCAGTGTGTAAGGGGATGTACGTTCTCTGTGTCAGTGTGTAAGGGTATGTAGTTCCCCGTGTCAGTGTGTAAGGAGATGTACATTCTCCGTGTCAGTGTGTGGGTATGTCAGTGTGTAAGGGGATGTACGTTCTCTGTGTCAGTGTGTAAGGGGATGTACGTTCTCCATGTCAGTGTGTAAGGGTATGTACGTTCTCTATGTCAATGTGTGGGTATGTCAGTGTGTAAAGGAATGTACATTCTCCGTGTCAGTGTGTAAGGGGATGTCAGTATGAAAGGGTATGTACATTCTCCGTGTCAGTGTTTAAGGGTATGTGCATTCTCTGTGTCAGTGTGTAAGGGGATGTCAGTGTGTAAGGGGATGTACGTTCTCCATGTCAGAGTGTAAGGGTATGTGCGTTCTCTGTGTCAGTGTGTAAGGGGATGTCAGTGTGTAAGGGGATGTATGTTCTCCGTGTCAGTGTGTAAGGGGATGTACATTCTCCGTGTCAGTCTGTAAGGGGATGTATGTTCTCCGTGTCAGTGTGTAAGGGGATGTACGTTCCCCGTGTCAGTGTGTAAGGAGATGTACATTCTCCGTGTCAGTGTGTGGGTATGTCAGTGTGTAAGGGGATGTACGTTCTCTGTGTCAGTGTGTAAGGGGATGTACGTTCTCCATGTCAGTGTGTAAGGGTATGTACGTTCTCTATGTCAATGTGTGGGTATGTCAGTGTGTAAAGGAATGTACATTCTCCGTGTCAGTGTGTAAGGGGATGTATGTTCTCCGTGTCAGTGTGTAAGGGGATGTATGAACTCTGTGTCAGTGTGTAAGGGGATATACGTTCTCCGTGTCAGTGTGTAAGGGGATGTCAGTGTGTAAGGGGATATATGTTCTCCATGTCAGTGTGTGGGTATGTCAGTGTGTAAGGGGATGTACATTCCCCATGTCAGTGTGTAAGGGTATATCAGTGTGTAAGGGGATGTACGTTCCCCGTGTCAGTGTGTAAGGGTATGTCAGTGTGTAAGGGGATGTACGTTCTCTATGTCAGTGTGTAAGGGTATGTACGTTCTCTGTGTCAGTGTGTGGGTACGTCAGTGTGTAAGGGGATGTACGTTCTCCGTGTCAGTGTATAAGGGGATGTACGTTCTCCGTGTCAGTGTGTAGGGGAATGTCAGTGTGTAAGGGTATGTACATTCTCCATGTCAATGTGTGGGTATGTCAGTGTGTAAGGGTATGTATGTTCTCCGTGTCCGCGTGCAAGGGGATGTACATTCTCCATGTCAGTGTGTAAGGGTATGTATGTTCTCCATGTCAGTGTGTAAGGGGATGTACATTGCCAATGTCAGTGTGTAAGGGGATGTACGTTCTCCGTGTCAGTGTGTAAGGGGATGTACATTCTCCATGTCAGTGTGTAAGGGTATGGATGTTCTCCGTGTCAATGTGTAAGGGACATACGTTCTCAGTGTCAGTGTGTAAGGGGATGTCAGTGTGTAAGGGGATGTACGTTCTCCGTGTCAGTGTGTAAGGGTATGTACATTCTCCATGTCAGTGTGTGGGTATGTCAGTGTGTAAGGGGATGTATGTTCTCCGTGTCAGTGTGTAAGGGGATGTACGTTCTCCGTGTCAGTGTGTAGGGGAATGTCAGTGTGTAAGGGTATGTACATTCTCCATGTCAATGTGTGGGTATGTCAGTGTGTAAGGGTATGTATGTTCTCCGTGTCCGCGTGCAAGGGGATGTACATTCTCCATGTCAGTGTGTAAGGGTATGTATGTTCTCCGTGTCAGTGTGGAAGGGGATGTACATTGCCAATGTCAGTGTGTAAGGTGATGTACATTCTCCATGTCAGTGTGTAAGGGTATGGATATTCTCCGTTTCAATGTGTAAGGGACGTACGTTCTCAGTGTCAGTGTGTAAGGGGATGTCAGTGTGTAAGGGGATGTATGTTCTCCGTGTCAGTGTGTAAGGGTATGTACATTCTCCATGTCAGTGTGTGGGTATGTCAGTGTGTAAGGGTATGTATGTTCTCCGTGTCAGTGTGTAAGGGGATGTACCTTCTCCGTGTCAGTGTGTAAGGGGATGTAGGTTCTCCGTGTCAGTGTGTAAGGGGATGTCAGCATGAAAGGGTATGTACATTCTCCGTGTCAGTGTTTAAGGGTATGTGCATTCTCTGTGTTAGTGTGTAAGGGGATGTCAGTGTGTAAGGGGATGTACGTTCTCCATGTCAGAGTGTTTAAGGGTATGTGCGTTCTCTGTGTCAGTGTGTAAGGGGATGTCAGTGTGTAAGGGGATGTACATCACCCGTGTCAGTGCGTAAGGGGATATACGTTCTCCGTGTCAGTGTGTAAGGGGATGTCAGTGTGTAAGGGGATGTATGTTCTCCGTGTCAGTGTGTAAGGGGATGTACATTCTCCGTGTCAGTGTGTAAGGGGATGTATGAAGTCTGTGTCAGTGTGTAAGGGGATATACGTTCTCCGTGTCAGTGTGTAAGGGGATGTCAGTGTGTAAGGGGATGTACATTCCCCATGTCAGTGTGTAAGGGTATATCAGTGTGTAAGGGGATGTACGTTCCCCGTGTCAGTGTGTAAGGGTATGTCAGTGTGTAAGGGGATGTACGTTCTCTATGTCAGTGTGTAAGGGTATGTACGTTCTCTGTGTCAGTGTGTGGGTACGTCAGTGTGTAAGGGGATGTACGTTCTCCGTGTCAGTGTATAAGGGGATGTACGTTCTCTGTGTCAGTGTGTAAGGGAATGTACATTCTCCATGTCAGTGTGTAAGGGGATGTACATTCTCCGTGTCAATGTGTAAGGGACGTACGTTCTCTGTGTCAGTGTGTAAGGGGATGTCAGTGTGTAAGGGGATGTACATTCTCCGTGTCAGTCTGTAAGGGGATGTATGTTCTCCGTGTCAGTGTTTAAGGGTATGTGCATTCTCTGTGTCAGTGTGTAAGGGGATGTACGTTCTCCATGTCAGAGTGTAAGGGTATGTGCGTTCTCTGTGTCAGTGTGTAAGGGGATGTCAGTGTGTAAGGGGATGTATGTTCTCCGTGTCAGTGTGTAAGGGGATGTACATTCTCCGTGTCAGTCTGTGAGGGGATGTATGTTCTCCATGTCAGTGTGTAAGGGGATGTACGTTCTCTGTGTCAGTGTGTAAGGATATGCACATTCTCCGTGTCAGTGTGTAAGGGGATGTACGTTCTCCATGTCAGTGTGTGGGTATGTCAGTGCGTAAGGGGATGAACGTTCTCCATGTCAGTGTGTAAGGGGATGTCAGTGTGTAAGGGTATGTAGTTCCCCGTGTCAGTGTGTAAGGAGATGTACATTCTCCGTGTCAGTGTGTGGGTATGTCAGTGTGTAAGGGGATGTACGTTCTCTGTGTCAGTGTGTAAGGGGATGTACGTTCTCCATGTCAGTGTGTAAGGGTATGTACGTTCTCTATGTCAATGTGTGGGTATGTCAGTGTGTAAAGGAATGTACATTCTCCGTGTCAGTGTGTAAGGGGATGTCAGTATGAAAGGGTATGTACATTCTCCGTGTCAGTGTTTAAGGGTATGTGCATTCTCTGTGTCAGTGTGTAAGGGGATGTCAGTGTGTAAGGGGATGTACGTTCTCCATGTCAGAGTGTAAGGGTATGTGCGTTCTCTGTGTCAGTGTGTAAGGGGATGTATGTTCTCCGTGTCAGTGTGTAAGGGGATGTACATTCTCCGTGTCAGTCTGTAAGGGGATGTATGTTCTCCGTGTCAGTGTGTAAGGGGATGTACGTTCCCCGTGTCAGTGTGTAAGGAGATGTACATTCTCCGTGTCAGTGTGTAAGGGGATGTATGTTCTCCGTGTCAGTGTGTAAGGGGATGTACATTCTCCGTGTCAGTGTGTAAGGGTATGTATGTTCTCCGTGTCAGTGTGTAAGGGGATGTACCTTCTCCGTGTCAGTGTGTAAGGGGATGTAGGTTCTCCGTGTCAGTGTGTAAGGGGATGTCAGCATGAAAGGGTATGTACATTCTCCGTGTCAGTGTTTAAGGGTATGTGCATTCTCTGTGTTAGTGTGTAAGGGGATGTCAGTGTGTAAGGGGATGTACGTTCTCCATGTCAGAGTGTTTAAGGGTATGTGCGTTCTCTGTGTCAGTGTGTAAGGGGATGTCAGTGTGTAAGGGGATGTACATCACCCGTGTCAGTGCGTAAGGGGATATACGTTCTCCGTGTCAGTGTGGAAGGGGATGTCAGTGTGTAAGGGGATGTATGTTCTCCGTGTCAGTGTGTAAGGGGATGTACATTCTCCGTGTCAGTGTGTAAGGGGATGTATGAAGTCTGTGTCAGTGTGTAAGGGGATATACGTTCTCCGTGTCAGTGTGTAAGGGGATGTCAGTGTGTAAGGGGATGTACATTCCCCATGTCAGTGTGTAAGGGTATATCAGTGTGTAAGGGGATGTACGTTCCCCGTGTCAGTGTGTAAGGGGATGTCAGTGTGTAAGGGGATGTACGTTCTCTATGTCAGTGTGTAAGGGTATGTACGTTCTCTGTGTCAGTGTGTGGGTACGTCAGTGTGTAAGGGGATGTACGTTCTCCGTGTCAGTGTATAAGGGGATGTACGTTCTCTGTGTCAGTGTGTAAGGGGATGTACATTCTCCATGTCAGTGTGTAAGGGGATGTACATTCTCCGTGTCAATGTGTAAGGGACGTACGTTCTCTGTGTCAGTGTGTAAGGGGATGTCAGTGTGTAAGGGGATGTACATTCTCCGTGTCAGTCTGTAAGGGGATGTATGTTCTCCGTGTCAGTGTTTAAGGGTATGTGCATTCTCTGTGTCAGTGTGTAAGGGGATGTACGTTCTCCATGTCAGAGTGTAAGGGTATGTGCGTTCTCTGTGTCAGTGTGTAAGGGGATGTCAGTGTGTAAGGGGATGTATGTTCTCCGTGTCAGTGTGTAAGGGGATGTACATTCTCCGTGTCAGTCTGTAAGGGGATGTATGTTCTCCGTGTCAGTGTGTAAGGGGATGTACGTTCTCTGTGTCAGTGTGTAAGGATATGTACATTCTCCGTGTCAGTGTGTAAGGGGATGTACGTTCTCCATGTCAGTGTGTGGGTATGTCAGTGCGTAAGGGGATGAACGTTCTCCATGTCAGAGTGTAAGGGTATGTGCGTTCTCTGTGTCAGTGTGTAAGGGGATGTCAGTGTGTAAGGGGATGTATGTTCTCCGTGTCAGTGTGTAAGGGTATGTACGTTCCCCGTGTCAGTGTGTAAGGAGATGTACATTCTCCGTGTCAGTGTGTGGGTATGTCAGTGTGTAAGGGGATGTACGTTCTCTGTGTCAGTGTGTAAGGGGATGTACGTTCTCCATGTCAGTGTGTAAGGGTATGTACGTTCTCTATGTCAATGTGTGGGTATGTCAGTGTGTAAAGGAATGTACATTCTCCGTGTCAGTGTGTAAGGGGATGTCAGTATGAAAGGGTATGTACATTCTCCGTGTCAGTGTTTAAGGGTATGTGCATTCTCTGTGTCAGTGTGTAAGGGGATGTCAGTGTGTAAGGGGATGTACGTTCTCCATGTCAGAGTGTAAGGGTATGTGCGTTCTCTGTGTCAGTGTGTAAGGGGATGTATGTTCTCCGTGTCAGTGTGTAAGGGGATGTACATTCTCCGTGTCAGTCTGTAAGGGGATGTATGTTCTCCGTGTCAGTGTGTAAGGGGATGTACGTTCCCCGTGTCAGTGTGTAAGGAGATGTACATTCTCCGTGTCAGTGTGTAAGGGGATGTATGTTCTCCGTGTCAGTGTGTAAGGGGATGTACATTCTCCGTGTCAGTGTGTAAGGGGATGTATGTTCTCCGTGTCAGTGTGTAAGGGGATGTACATTCTCCGTGTCAGTGTGTAAGGGGATGTATGAACTCTGTGTCAGTGTGTAAGGGGATATACGTTCTCCGTGTCAGTGTGTAAGGGGATGTCAGTGTGTAAGGGGATATATGTTCTCCATGTCAGTGTGTGGGTATGTCAGTGTGTAAGGGGATGTACATTCCCCATGTCAGTGTGTAAGGGTATGTCAGTGTGTAAGGGGATGTACGTTCCCCGTGTCAGTGTGTAAGGGTATGTCAGTGTGTAAGGGGATGTATGTTCCCTCTGTCAGTGTGTGGGTATGTCAGTGCGTAAGGGGATGTACATTCTCCGTGTCAGTGTGTAAGGGGATGTACGTTCTCTATGTCAGTGTGTAAGGGTATGTACGTTCTCTGTGTCAGTGTGTGGGTACGTCAGTGTGTAAGGGGATGTACGTTCTCCGTGTCAGTGTATAAGGGGATGTACGTTCTCCTTGTCAGTGTGTAGGGGAATGTCAGTGTGGAAGGGTATGTACATTCTCCATGTCAATGTGTGGGTATGTCAGTGTGTAAGGGTATGTACGTTCTCCGTGTCCGCGTGCAAGGGGATGTACATTCTCCATGTCAGTGTGTAAGGGTATGTATGTTCTCCGTGTCAGTGTGTAAGGGGATGTACATTGCCAATGTCAGTGTGTAAGGGGATGTACGTTCTCCGTGTCTGTGTGTAAGGGGATGTACATTCTCCATGTCAGTGTGTAAGGGTATGGATGTTCTCCGTGTCAATGTGTAAGGGACATACGTTCTCAGTGTCAGTGTGTAAGAGGATGTCAGTGTGTAAGGGGATGTACGTTCTCCATGTCAGTGTGTAAGGGTATGTACATTCTCCATGTCAGTGTGTGGGTATGTCAGTGTGTAAGGGGATGTATGTTCTCCGTGTCAGTGTGTAAGGGGATGTACGTTCTCCGTGTCAGTGTGTAGGGGAATGTCAGTGTGTAAGGGTATGTACATTCTCCATGTCAATGTGTGGGTATGTCAGTGTGTAAGGGTATGTATGTTCTCCGTGTCCGCGTGCAAGGGGATGTACATTCTCCATGTCAGTGTGTAAGGGTATGTATGTTCTCCGTGTCAGTGTGGAAGGGGATGTACATTGCCAATGTCAGTGTGTAAGGGGATGTACGTTCTCCGTGTCAGTGTGTAAGGGGATGTACATTCTCCATGTCAGTGTGTAAGGGTATGGATGTTCTCCGTGTCAATGTGTAAGGGACGTACGTTCTCAGTGTCAGTGTGTAAGGGGATGTCAGTGTGTAAGGGGATGTACGTTCTCCATGTCAGTGTGTAAGGGTATGTACATTCTCCATGTCAGTGTGTGGGTATGTCAGTGTGTAAGGGTATGTATGTTCTCCGTGTCAGTGTGTAAGGGGATGTACCTTCTCCGTGTCAGTGTGTAAGGGGATGTAGGTTCTCCGTGTCAGTGTGTAAGGGGATGTCAGTATGAAAGGGTATGTACATTCTCCGTGTCAGTGTTTAAGGGTATGTGCATTCTCTGTGTTAGTGTGTAAGGGGATGTCAGTGTGTAAGGGGATGTACGTTCTCCATGTCAGAGTGTTTAAGGTTATGTGCGTTCTCTGTGTCAGTGTGTAAGGGGATGTCAGTGTGTAAGGGGATGTACATCACCCGTGTCAGTGCGTAAGGGGATATACGTTCTCCGTGTCAGTGTGTAAGGGGATGCCAGTGTGTAAGGGGATATATGTTCTCCATGTCAGTGTGTGGGTATGTCAGTGTGTAAGGATATGTCAGTGTGTAAGGGGATGTACGTTCCCCGTGTCAGTGTGTAAGGGTATGTCAGTGTGTAAGGGGATGTACGTTCTCTGTGTCAGTGTGTGGGTACGTCAGTGTGTAAGGGGATGTACGTTCTCCGTGTCAGTGTATAAGGGGATGTACGTTCTCCGTGTCAGTGTGTAAGGGTATGTACGTTCTCTGTGTCAGTGTGTAAGGGGATGTACATTCTCCATGTCAGTGTGTAAGGGGATGTACATTCTCCGTGTCAATGTGTAAGGGACGTACGTTCTCTGTGTCAGTGTGTAAGGGGATGTCAGTGTGTAAGGGGATGTACGTTCTCCGTGTCAGTGTGTAAGGGAATGTACATTCTCCATGTCAGTGTGTGGGTATGTCAGTGTGTAAGGGTATGTATGTTCTCCGTGTCAGTGTGTAAGGGGATGTACCTTCTCCGTGTCAGTGTGTAATGGGATGTACGTTCTCCGTGTCAGTGTGTAAGGGTATGTACGTTCTCTGTGTCAGTGTGTAAGGGTATGTACGTTCTCTGTGTCAGTGTGTAAGGGGATGTATGTTCCCTCTGTCAGTGTGTGGGTATGTCAGTGCGTAAGGGGATGTACGTTCTCCGTGTCAGGGTGTAAGGGGATGTCAGTGTGTAAGGGGATATACGTTCTCCGTGTCAGTGTGTGGGTATGTCAGTGTGTAAGGGTATGTCAGTGTGTAAGGGGATGTACGTTCTCCGTGTCAGTGTGTAAGGGTATGTCAGTGTGTAAGGGGATGTACGTTCTCCATGTCAGAGTGTAAGGGTATGTGCGTTCTCTGTGTCAGTGTGTAAGGGGATGTCAGTGTGTAAGGGGATGTATGTTCTCCGTGTCAGTGTGTAAGGGGATGTACATTCTCCGTGTCAGTCTGTAAGGGGATGTATGTTCTCCGTGTCAGTGTGTAAGGGGATGTACGTTCTCTGTGTCAGTGTGTAAGGATATGTACATTCTCCGTGTCAGTGTGTAAGGGGATGTACGTTCTCCATGTCAGTGTGTGGGTATGTCAGTGCGTAAGGGGATGAACGTTCTCCATGTCAGAGTGTAAGGGTATGTGCGTTCTCTGTGTCAGTGTGTAAGGGGATGTCAGTGTGTAAGGGGATGTATGTTCTCCGTGTCAGTGTGTAAGGGTATGTACGTTCCCCGTGTCAGTGTGTAAGGAGATGTACATTCTCCGTGTCAGTGTGTGGGTATGTCAGTGTGTAAGGGGATGTACGTTCTCTGTGTCAGTGTGTAAGGGGATGTACGTTCTCCATGTCAGTGTGTAAGGGTATGTACGTTCTCTATGTCAATGTGTGGGTATGTCAGTGTGTAAAGG
Organism: Mobula birostris; assembly: GCF_030028105.1. Classification (NCBI taxonomy): domain Eukaryota; kingdom Metazoa; phylum Chordata; class Chondrichthyes; order Myliobatiformes; family Myliobatidae; genus Mobula; species Mobula birostris. The sequence continues at coordinate 121,021,269 of NC_092373.1, read as the reverse complement.
AATGTACATTCTCCGTGTCAGTGTGTAAGGGGATGTCAGTATGAAAGGGTATGTACATTCTCCGTGTCAGTGTTTAAGGGTATGTGCATTCTCTGTGTCAGTGTGTAAGGGGATGTCAGTGTGTAAGGGGATGTACGTTCTCCATGTCAGAGTGTAAGGGTATGTGCGTTCTCTGTGTCAGTGTGTAAGGGGATGTATGTTCTCCGTGTCAGTGTGTAAGGGGATGTACATTCTCCGTGTCAGTCTGTAAGGGGATGTATGTTCTCCGTGTCAGTGTGTAAGGGGATGTACGTTCCCCGTGTCAGTGTGTAAGGAGATGTACATTCTCTGTGTCAGTGTGTAAGGGGATGTATGTTCTCCGTGTCAGTGTGTAAGGGGATGTACATTCTCCGTGTCAGTGTGTAAGGGGATGTATGTTCTCCGTGTCAGTGTGTAAGGGGATGTACATTCTCCGTGTCAGTGTGTAAGGGGATGTATGAACTCTGTGTCAGTGTGTAAGGGGATATACGTTCTCCGTGTCAGTGTGTAAGGGGATGTCAGTGTGTAAGGGGATATATGTTCTCCATGTCAGTGTGTGGGTATGTCAGTGTGTAAGGGGATGTACATTCCCCATGTCAGTGTGTAAGGGTATATCAGTGTGTAAGGGGATGTACGTTCCCCGTGTCAGTGTGTAAGGGTATGTCAGTGTGTAAGGGGATGTACGTTCTCTATGTCAGTGTGTAAGGGTATGTACGTTCTCTGTGTCAGTGTGTGGGTACGTCAGTGTGTAAGGGGATGTACGTTCTCCGTGTCAGTGTATAAGGGGATGTACGTTCTCCGTGTCAGTGTGTAGGGGAATGTCAGTGTGGAAGGGTATGTACATTCTCCATGTCAATGTGTGGGTATGTCAGTGTGTAAGGGTATGTACGTTCTCCGTGTCCGCGTGCAAGGGGATGTACATTCTCCATGTCAGTGTGTAAGGGTATGTATGTTCTCCGTGTCAGTGTGTAAGGGGATGTACATTGCCAATGTCAGTGTGTAAGGGGATGTACATTCTCCGTGTCAGTGTGTAAGGGGATGTACATTCTCCATGTCAGTGTGTAAGGGTATGGATGTTCTCCGTGTCAATGTGTAAGGGACATACGTTCTCAGTGTCAGTGTGTAAGAGGATGTCAGTGTGTAAGGGGATGTACGTTCTCCGTGTCAGTGTGTAAGGGTATGTACATTCTCCATGTCAGTGTGTGGGTATGTCAGTGTGTAAGGGGATGTATGTTCTCCGTGTCAGTGTGTAAGGGGATGTACGTTCTCCGTGTCAGTGTGTAGGGGAATGTCAGTGTGGAAGGGTATGTACATTCTCCATGTCAATGTGTGGGTATGTCAGTGTGTAAGGGTATGTATGTTCTCCGTGTCCGCGTGCAAGGGGATGTACATTCTCCATGTCAGTGTGTAAGGGTATGTATGTTCTCCGTGTCAGTGTGGAAGGGGATGTACATTGCCAATGTCAGTGTGTAAGGGGATGTACGTTCTCCGTGTCAGTGTGTAAGGGGATGTACATTCTCCATGTCAGTGTGTAAGGGTATGGATGTTCTCCGTGTCAATGTGTAAGGGACGTACGTTCTCAGTGTCAGTGTGTAAGGGGATGTCAGTGTGTAAGGGGATGTACGTTCTCCGTGTCAGTGTGTAAGGGTATGTACATTCTCCATGTCAGTGTGTGGGTATGTCAGTGTGTAAGGGTATGTATGTTCTCCGTGTCAGTGTGTAAGGGGATGTACCTTCTCCGTGTCAGTGTGTAAGGGGATGTAGGTTCTCCGTGTCAGTGTGTAAGGGGATGTCAGTATGAAAGGGTATGTACATTCTCCGTGTCAGTGTTTAAGGGTATGTGCATTCTCTGTGTTAGTGTGTAAGGGGATGTCAGTGTGTAAGGGGATGTACGTTCTCCATGTCAGAGTGTTTAAGGTTATGTGCGTTCTCTGTGTCAGTGTGTAAGGGGATGTCAGTGTGTAAGGGGATGTACATCACCCGTGTCAGTGCGTAAGGGGATATACGTTCTCCGTGTCAGTGTGTAAGGGGATGTCAGTGTGTAAGGGGATGTATGTTCTCCGTGTCAGTGTGTAAGGGGATGTACATTCTCCGTGTCAGTGTGTAAGGGGATGTATGAACTCTGTGTCAGTGTGTAAGGGGATATACGTTCTCCGTGTCAGTGTGTAAGGGGATGACAGTGTGTAAGGGGATATATGTTCTCCATGTCAGTGTGTAAGGGTATATCAGTGTGTAAGGGGATGTACGTTCCCCGTGTCAGTGTGTAAGGGTATGTCAGTCTGTAAGGGGATGTACGTTCTCTATGTCAGTGTGTAAGGGTATGTACGTTCTCTGTGTCAGTGTGTGGGTACGTCAGTGTGTAAGGGGATGTACGTTCTCCGTGTCAGTGTATAAGGGGATGTACGTTCTCCGTGTCAGTGTGTAGGGGAATGTCAGTGTGGAAGGGTATGTACATTCTCCATGTCAATGTGTGGGTATGTCAGTGTGTAAGGGTATGTATGTTCTCCGTGTCCGCGTGCAAGGGGATGTACATTCTCCATGTCAGTGTGTAAGGGGATGTACGTTCTCCGTGTCAGTGTGTAAGGGGATGTACATTCTCCATGTCAGTGTGTAAGGGTATGGATGTTCTCCGTGTCAATGTGTAAGGGACGTACGTTCTCAGTGTCAGTGTGTAAGGGGATGTCAGTGTGTAAGGGGATGTACGTTCTCCGTGTCAGTGTGTAAGGGTATGTACATTCTCCATGTCAGTGTGTGGGTATGTCAGTGTGTAAGGGTATGTATGTTCTCCGTGTCAGTGTGTAAGGGGATGTACCTTCTCCGTGTCAGTGTGTAAGGGGATGTAGGTTCTCCGTGTCAGTGTGTAAGGGGATGTCAGTATGAAAGGGTATGTACATTCTCCGTGTCAGTGTTTAAGGGTATGTGCATTCTCTGTGTTAGTGTGTAAGGGGATGTCAGTGTGTAAGGGGATGTACGTTCTCCATGTCAGAGTGTTTAAGGGTATGTGCGTTCTCTGTGTCAGTGTGTAAGGGGATGTCAGTGTGTAAGGGGATGTACGTTCTCCATGTCAGAGTGTAAGGGTATGTGCGTTCTCTGTGTCAGTGTGTAAGGGGATGTCAGTGTGTAAGGGTATGTATGTTCTCCGTGTCCGCGTGCAAGGGGATGTACATTCTCCATGTCAGTGTGTAAGGGTATGTATGTTCTCCGTGTCAGTGTGGAAGGGGATGTACATTGCCAATGTCAGTGTGTAAGGGGATGTACGTTCTCCGTGTCAGTGTGTAAGGGGATGTACATTCTCCATGTCAGTGTGTGGGTATGTCAGTGTGTAAGGGTATGTATGTTCTCCGTGTCAGTGTGTAAGGGGATGTACCTTCTCCGTGTCAGTGTGTAAGGGGATGTAGGTTCTCCGTGTCAGTGTGTAAGGGGATGTCAGTATGAAAGGGTATGTACATTCTCCGTGTCAGTGTTTAAGGGTATGTGCATTCTCTGTGTTAGTGTGTAAGGGGATGTCAGTGTGTAAGGGGATGTACGTTCTCCATGTCAGAGTGTTTAAGGGTATGTGCGTTCTCTGTGTCAGTGTGTAAGGGGATGTACATCACCCGTGTCAGTGCGTAAGGGGATATACGTTCTCCGTGTCAGTGTGTAAGGGGATGCCAGTGTGTAAGGGGATATATGTTCTCCATGTCAGTGTGTGGGTATGTCAGTGTGTAAGGATATGTCAGTGTGTAAGGGGATGTACGTTCCCCGTGTCAGTGTGTAAGGGTATGTCAGTGTGTAAGGGGATGTACGTTCTCTGTGTCAGTGTGTGGGTACGTCAGTGTGTAAGGGGATGTACGTTCTCCGTGTCAGTGTATAAGGGGATGTACGTTCTCCGTGTCAGTGTGTAAGGGTATGTACGTTCTCTGTGTCAGTGTGTAAGGGGATGTACATTCTCCATGTCAGTGTGTAAGGGGATGTACATTCTCCGTGTCAATGTGTAAGGGACGTACGTTCTCTGTGTCAGTGTGTAAGGGGATGTCAGTGTGTAAGGGGATGTACGTTCTCCGTGTCGGTGTGTAAGGGAATGTACATTCTCCATGTCAGTGTGTGGGTATGTCAGTGTGTAAGGGTATGTATGTTCTCCGTGTCAGTGTGTAAGGGGATGTACCTTCTCCGTGTCAGTGTGTAATGGGATGTACGTTCTCCGTGTCAGTGTGTAAGGGTATGTACGTTCTCTGTGTCAGTGTGTAAGGGTATGTACGTTCTCTGTGTCAGTGTGTAAGGGGATGTATGTTCCCTCTGTCAGTGTGTGGGTATGTCAGTGCGTAAGGGGATGTACGTTCTCCGTGTCAGGGTGTAAGGGGATGTCAGTGTGTAAGGGGATATACGTTCTCCGTGTCAGTGTGTGGGTATGTCAGTGTGTAAGGGTATGTCAGTGTGTAAGGGGATGTACGTTCTCCATGTCAGAGTGTAAGGGTATGTGCGTTCTCTGTGTCAGTGTGTAAGGGGATGTCAGTGTGTAAGGGGATGTATGTTCTCCGTGTCAGTGTGTAAGGGGATGTACATTCTCCGTGTCAGTCTGTAAGGGGATGTATGTTCTCCGTGTCAGTGTGTAAGGGGATGTACGTTCTCTGTGTCAGTGTGTAAGGATATGTACATTCTCCGTGTCAGTGTGTAAGGGGATGTACGTTCTCCATGTCAGTGTGTGGGTATGTCAGTGCGTAAGGGGATGAACGTTCTCCATGTCAGAGTGTAAGGGTATGTGCGTTCTCTGTGTCAGTGTGTAAGGGGATGTCAGTGTGTAAGGGGATGTATGTTCTCCGTGTCAGTGTGTAAGGGTATGTACGTTCCCCGTGTCAGTGTGTAAGGAGATGTACATTCTCCGTGTCAGTGTGTGGGTATGTCAGTGTGTAAGGGGATGTACGTTCTCTGTGTCAGTGTGTAAGGGGATGTACGTTCTCCATGTCAGTGTGTAAGGGTATGTACGTTCTCTATGTCAATGTGTGGGTATGTCAGTGTGTAAAGGAATGTACATTCTCCGTGTCAGTGTGTAAGGGGATGTCAGTATGAAAGGGTATGTACATTCTCCGTGTCAGTGTTTAAGGGTATGTGCATTCTCTGTGTCAGTGTGTAAGGGGATGTCAGTGTGTAAGGGGATGTACGTTCTCCATGTCAGAGTGTAAGGGTATGTGCGTTCTCTGTGTCAGTGTGTAAGGGGATGTATGTTCTCCGTGTCAGTGTGTAAGGGGATGTACATTCTCCGTGTCAGTCTGTAAGGGGATGTATGTTCTCCATGTCAGTGTGTAAGGGGATGTACGTTCCCCGTGTCAGTGTGTAAGGAGATGTACATTCTCCGTGTCAGTGTGTAAGGGGATGTATGTTCTCCGTGTCAGTGTGTAAGGGGATGTACATTCTCCGTGTCAGTGTGTAAGGGGATGTATGTTCTCCGTGTCAGTGTGTAAGGGGATGTACATTCTCCGTGTCAGTGTGTAAGGGGATGTATGAACTCTGTGTCAGTGTGTAAGGGGATATACGTTCTCCGTGTCAGTGTGTAAGGGGATGTCAGTGTGTAAGGGGATATATGTTCTCCATGTCAGTGTGTGGGTATGTCAGTGTGTAAGGGGATGTACATTCCCCATGTCAGTGTGTAAGGGTATATCAGTGTGTAAGGGGATGTACGTTCCCCGTGTCAGTGTGTAAGGGTATGTCAGTGTGTAAGGGGATGTACGTTCTCTATGTCAGTGTGTAAGGGTATGTACGTTCTCTGTGTCAGTGTGTGGGTACGTCAGTGTGTAAGGGGATGTACGTTCTCCGTGTCAGTGTATAAGGGGAAGTACGTTCTCCGTGTCAGTGTGTAGGGGAATGTCAGTGTGGAAGGGTATGTACATTCTCCATGTCAATGTGTGGGTATGTCAGTGTGTAAGGGTATGTACGTTCTCCGTGTCCGCGTGCAAGGGGATGTACATTCTCCATGTCAGTGTGTAAGGGTATGTATGTTCTCCGTGTCAGTGTGTAAGGGGATGTACATTGCCAATGTCAGTGTGTAAGGGGATGTACGTTCTCCGTGTCAGTGTGTAAGGGGATGTACATTCTCCATGTCAGTGTGTAAGGGTATGGATGTTCTCCGTGTCAATGTGTAAGGGACATACGTTCTCAGTGTCAGTGTGTAAGAGGATGTCAGTGTGTAAGGGGATGTACGTTCTCCGTGTCAGTGTGTAAGGGTATGTACATTCTCCATGTCAGTGTGTGGGTATGTCAGTGTGTAAGGGGATGTATGTTCTCCGTGTCAGTGTGTAAGGGGATGTACGTTCTCCGTGTCAGTGTGTAGGGGAATGTCAGTGTGTAAGGGTATGTACATTCTCCATGTCAATGTGTGGGTATGTCAGTGTGTAAGGGTATGTATGTTCTCCATGTCCGCGTGCAAGGGGATGTACATTCTCCATGTCAGTGTGTAAGGGTATGTATGTTCTCCGTGTCAGTGTGGAAGGGGATGTACATTGCCAATGTCAGTGTGTAAGGGGATGTACGTTCTCCGTGTCAGTGTGTAAGGGGATGTACATTCTCCATGTCAGTGTGTAAGGGTATGGATGTTCTCCGTGTCAATGTGTAAGGGACGTACGTTCTCAGTGTCAGTGTGTAAGGGGATGTCAGTGTGTAAGGGGATGTACGTTCTCCGTGTCAGTGTGTAAGGGTATGTACATTCTCCATGTCAGTGTGTGGGTATGTCAGTGTGTAAGGGTATGTATGTTCTCCGTGTCAGTGTGTAAGGGGATGTACCTTCTCCGTGTCAGTGTGTAAGGGGATGTAGGTTCTCCGTGTCAGTGTGTAAGGGGATGTCAGTATGAAAGGGTATGTACATTCTCCGTGTCAGTGTTTAAGGGTATGTGCATTCTCTGTGTTAGTGTGTAAGGGGATGTCAGTGTGGAAGGGGATGTACGTTCTCCATGTCAGAGTGTTTAAGGTTATGTGCGTTCTCTGTGTCAGTGTGTAAGGGGATGTCAGTGTGTAAGGGGATGTACATCACCCGTGTCAGTGCGTAAGGGGATATACGTTCTCCGTGTCAGTGTGTAAGGGGATGTCAGTGTGTAAGGGGATGTATGTTCTCCGTGTCAGTGTGTAAGGGGATGTACATTCTCCGTGTCAGTGTGTAAGGGGATGTATGAACTCTGTGTCAGTGTGTAAGGGGATATACGTTCTCCGTGTCAGTGTGTAAGGGGATGACAGTGTGTAAGGGGATATATGTTCTCCATGTCAGTGTGTAAGGGTATATCAGTGTGTAAGGGGATGTACGTTCCCCGTGTCAGTGTGTAAGGGTATGTCAGTGTGTAAGGGGATGTACGTTCTCTATGTCAGTGTGTAAGGGTATGTACGTTCTCTGTGTCAGTGTGTGGGTACGTCAGTGTGTAAGGGGATGTACGTTCTCCGTGTCAGTGTATAAGGGGATGTACGTTCTCCGTGTCAGTGTGTAGGGGAATGTCAGTGTGGAAGGGTATGTACATTCTCCATGTCAATGTGTGGGTATGTCAGTGTGTAAGGGTATGTATGTTCTCCGTGTCCGCGTGCAAGGGGATGTACATTCTCCATGTCAGTGTGTAAGGGGATGTACGTTCTCCGTGTCAGTGTGTAAGGGGATGTACATTCTCCATGTCAGTGTGTAAGGGTATGGATGTTCTCCGTGTCAATGTGTAAGGGACGTACGTTCTCAGTGTCAGTGCGTAAGGGGATGTCAGTGTGTAAGGGGATGTATGTTCTCCGTGTCAGTGTGTAAGGGTATGTACATTCGCCATGTCAGTGTGTGGGTATGTCAGTGTGTAAGGGTATGTATGTTCTCCGTGTCAGTGTGTAAGGGGATGTACCTTCTCCGTGTCAGTGTGTAAGGGGATGTAGGTTCTCCGTGTCAGTGTGTAAGGGGATGTCAGTATGAAAGGGTATGTACATTCTCCGTGTCAGTGTTTAAGGGTATGTGCATTCTCTGTGTTAGTGTGTAAGGGGATGTCAGTGTGTAAGGGGATGTACGTTCTCCATGTCAGAGTGTTTAAGGGTATGTGCGTTCTCTGTGTCAGTGTGTAAGGGGATGTCAGTGTGTAAGGGGATGTACGTTCTCCATGTCAGAGTGTAAGGGTATGTGCGTTCTCTGTGTCAGTGTGTAAGGGGATGTCAGTGTGTAAGGGTATGTATGTTCTCCGTGTCCGCGTGCAAGGGGATGTACATTCTCCATGTCAGTGTGTAAGGGTATGTATGTTCTCCGTGTCAGTGTGGAAGGGGATGTACATTGCCAATGTCAGTGTGTAAGGGGATGTACGTTCTCCGTGTCAGTGTGTAAGGGGATGTACATTCTCCATGTCAGTGCGTGGGTATGTCAGTGTGTAAGGGTATGTATGTTCTCCGTGTCAGTGTGTAAGGGGATGTACCTTCTCCGTGTCAGTGTGTAAGGGGATGTAGGTTCTCCGTGTCAGTGTGTAAGGGGATGTCAGTATGAAAGGGTATGTACATTCTCCGTGTCAGTGTTTAAGGGTATGTGCATTCTCTGTGTTAGTGTGTAAGGGGATGTCAGTGTGTAAGGGGATGTACGTTCTCCATGTCAGAGTGTTTAAGGGTATGTGCGTTCTCTGTGTCAGTGTGTAAGGGGATGTCAGTGTGTAAGGGGATGTACATCACCCGTGTCAGTGCGTAAGGGGATATACGTTCTCCGTGTCAGTGTGTAAGGGGATGCCAGTGTGTAAGGGGATATATGTTCTCCATGTCAGTGTGTGGGTATGTCAGTGTGTAAGGATATGTCAGTGTGTAAGGGGATGTACGTTCCCCGTGTCAGTGTGTAAGGGTATGTCAGTGTGTAAGGGGATGTACGTTCTCTGTGTCAGTGTGTGGGTACGTCAGTGTGTAAGGGGATGTACGTTCTCCGTGTCAGTGTGTAAGGGGATGTACATTCTACGTGTCAATGTGTAAGGGACGTACGTTCTCAGTGTCAGTGTGTAAGGGGATGTCAGTGTGTAAGGGGATGTACGTTCTCCGTGTCGGTGTGTAAGGGAATGTACATTCTCCATGTCAGTGTGTGGGTATGTCAGTGTGTAAGGGTATGTATGTTCTCCGTGTCAGTGTGTAAGGGGATGTACCTTCTCCGTGTCAGTGTGTAATGGGATGTACGCTCTCCGTGTCAGTGTGTAAGGGTATGTACGTTCTCTGTGTCAGTGTGTAAGGGTATGTACGTTCTCTGTGTCAGTGTGTAAGGGGATGTATGTTCCCTCTGTCAGTGTGTGGGTATGTCAGTGCGTAAGGGGATGTACGTTCTCCATGTCAGGGTGTAAGGGGATGTCAGTGTGTAAGGGGATATACGTTCTCCGTGTCAGTGTGTGGGTATGTCAGTGTGTAAGGGTATGTCAGTGTGTAAGGGGATGTACGTTCTCTGTGTCAGTGTGTAAGGGGATGTACATTCCCCATGTCAGTGTGTAAGGGTATGTCAGTGTGTAAGGGGATGTACGTTCCCCGTGTCAGTGTGTAAGGGTATGTCAGTGTGTAAGGGGATGTATGTTCCCTCTGTCAGTGTGTGGGTATGTCAGTGCGTAAGGGGATGTACGTTCTCCGTGTCAGGGTGTAAGGGGATGTCAGTGTGTAAGGGGATATACGTTCTCCGTGTCAGTGTGTGGGTATGTCAGTGTGTAAGGGGATGTACATTCTCCATGTCAGAGTGTTTAAGGGTATGCGCGTTCTCTGTGTCAGTGTGTAAGGGGATGTCAGTGTGTAAGGGGATGTACATCACCCGTGTCAGTGCGTAAGGGGATATACGTTCTCCGTGTCAGTGTGTAAGGGGATGCCAGTGTGTAAGGGGATATATGTTCTCCATGTCAGTGTGTGGGTATGTCAGTGTGTAAGGATATGTCAGTGTGTAAGGGGATGTACGTTCCCCGTGTCAGTGTGTAAGGGTATGTCAGTGTGTAAGGGGATGTACGTTCTCTGTGTCAGTGTGTGGGTACGTCAGTGTGTAAGGGGATGTACGTTCTCCGTGTCAGTGTGTAAGGGGATGTACATTCTCCGTGTCAATGTGTAAGGGACGTACGTTCTCTGTGTCAGTGTGTAAGGGGATGTCAGTGTGTAAGGGGATGTACGTTCTCCGTGTCAGTGTGTAAGGGAATGTACATTCTCCATGTCAGTGTGTGGGTATGTCAGTGTGTAAGGGTATGTATGTTCTCCGTGTCAGTGTGTAAGGGGATGTACCTTCTCCGTGTCAGTGTGTAATGGGATGTACGTTCTCCGTGTCAGTGTGTAAGGGTATGTACGTTCTCTGTGTCAGTGTGTAAGGGTATGTACGTTCTCTGTGTCAGTGTGTAAGGGGATGTACGTTCTCTGTGTCAGTGTGTAAGGGGATGTATGTTCCCTCTGTCAGTGTGTGGGTATGTCAGTGCGTAAGGGGATGTACGTTCTCCATGTCAGGGTGTAAGGGGATGTCAGTGTGTAAGGGGATATACGTTCTCCGTGTCAGTGTGTGGGTATGTCAGTGTGTAAGGGTATGTCAGTGTGTAAGGGGATGTACGTTCTCTGTGTCAGTGTGTAAGGGGATGTACATTCCCCATGTCAGTGTGTAAGGGTATATCAGTGTGTAAGGGGATGTACGTTCCCCGTGTCAGTGTGTAAGGGTATGTCAGTGTGTAAGGGGATGTATGTTCCCTCTGTCAGTGTGTGGGTATGTCAGTGCGTAAGGGGATGTACGTTCTCCGTGTCAGGGTGTAAGGGGAATGTCAGTGTGTAAGGAGATGTACGTTCTCCGTGTCAGTGTGTGGGTATGTCAGTGTGTAAGGGGATGTACGTTCTCTGTGTCAGTGTTTAAGGGGATGTACATTCCCCATGTCAGTGTGTAAGGGTACGTCAGTGTGTAAGGGGATGTACGTTCTCCGTGTCAGGGTGTAAAGGGATGTCAGTGTGTAAGGGGATATACGTTCTCCGTGTCAGTGTGTGGGTATGTCAGTGTGTAAGGGGATGTCAGTGTGTAAGGGGATGTACATTCCCCATGTCAGTGTGTAAGGGTATATCAGTGTGTAAGGGGATGTACGTTCCCCGTGTCAGTGTGTAAGGGTATGTCAGTGTGTAAGGGGATGTACGTTCTCTATGTCAGTGTGTAAGGGTATGTACGTTCTCTGTGTCAGTGTGTGGGTACGTCAGTGTGTAAGGGGATGTACGTTCTCCGTGTCAGTGTATAAGGGGATGTACGTTCTCCGTGTCAGTGTGTAGGGGAATGTCAGTGTGTAAGGGTATGTACATTCTCCATGTCAATGTGTGGGTATGTCAGTGTGTAAGGGTATGTATGTTCTCCGTGTCAGTGTGTAAGGGGATGTACGTTCCCCGTGTCAGTGTGTAAGGGGATGTACATTCTCCGTGTCAGTGTGTAAGGGGATGTACGTTCCCCGTGTCAGTGTGTAAGGGGATGTACATTCTCCGTGTCAGTGTGTAAGGGGATGTACATTCTCCATATCAGTGTGTGGGTATGTCAGTGTGTAAGGGGATGTACGTTCTCCGTGTCAGTGTGTAAGGGGATGTACGTTCCCCGTGTCAGTGTGTAAGGGGATGTACATTCTCCATGTCAGTGTGTAAGGGTATGTATGTTCTCCGTGTCAGTGTGTAAGGGGATGTACATTGCCCGTGTCAGTGTGTAAGGGGATGTACGTTCTCCGTGTCAGTGTGTGTGTATGTCAGTGTGTAAGGGTATGTACATTCTCCGTGTCAGTGTGTGGGTTCCTTTTGCTGTTCCAGTTTCCTCTCACAGTCCAAGAATGTACTGGCTGGTAGGTTAATTGGTCATTGTCAATTTTCTTGGAATGTCGAGTCAGACCATGAGAGGTCTGCGTCGGGTATTTTCATGCCTTACAAGACACATATTGGAAATCTGTGTGGGGCGCCACTCCTCGCACAGACACTAGAGCAATGTGTGGTTAAGTGCCATGCTCATGGACAACAACACATTGCCTCAGCTGAGGCTCGAACCGGCGACCTTGAGATCACTGGACAAATGCCTTAAGCACTTGACCACGTGCCCAACACAATTAAGCGAGGGTTAAATAGGTGGGTTGCTGGGGCAGTGCACCTCATTGGGGCAAAAGGACCCATTCACATGTAACTCTAAATAAATAAATAAATAAACAAATAAATAAATAAATACTGTAAATTCTGTTTCCCGGAAGAAGCTGTTCCTGAATCACTGAGTGTCTGCCTTCAGGCTCCTGTACCTATTTCCTGATGATAGCAATGAGAACAAGGCATGACCTGGGTGAGGGGGAGTGGTCCTTAATGATGGATGCCTCCTTTTTGAGGCCTCACTCCTTGACGATGTCTCGGATGCTACGGAGGCCGATGCTGATGGTGGAGCTGACTAAGTTTACAACTTTCTGCATCTTTTTTTGATGTTGTGCATTAGCCCCCCCCCCCCAACCCATGAACTATATTTATGTGAAAGTTAAAGTAAACCTTCCTGAGTAGGTCCAAGCTGATGCTGTGTACCTGACTTCAGCAGGTACCCTAGAATTGAAACTACACTTGGACTGAGATGTTAATTGTCCTGTGCTATCACCAGTGGGATCATCAGTTGATCTGCCACCTGCCTTCAGGAGTTTTGGCCCGCTTATGATCAAGACTCCCTCGAGGTGGTGGGCCAGCAGTGCTGAAGCACCACCTCCCACTGGTGAGCTTAAAAACTTGGCATTTGCCTTTATCGTATTTGTTGGTTGCTTCCATCCAACAGATAGTCTGCTCTTCAGGTGTCTATGCAACAACTGAAGGGTTTGCAAAAGATGGATACACTGTCTGACTATCTGCCCCTCTGGACATACTTGGTCCACACCCATGCTGATCCTTTCTCTGCTGCCTCAGCTACAGCCCTACTGGTTGACTTGATCTCTCTTCTAGTGAAGCCAAGGTCGCGCAGCCACTTCTGGAAATGGAGCGCAATAAAACCACGGCAGCCTACTTCGAATAGATAGCATGAGACCTTCCACCATCTGTCTCTGCACTCTGATCTTAATTCTGCATACTTGCTTAACTTGTGCTCATGGGCTTCATCGATGTTGTCTTCCCAGGGGACTGTGAGTTCACCAATAACCGCTTCTCTACTGGTGTCAGACCATACGATTATATCTGGACGCAATGTGGTGAAAGCTATTTGCTCCGGGAAGCTGCCTTTCCCGCGCAGGTCAGCCTTGACACACCAATCATTGGCTGAAGAAAGTATGCTTAATCGGGGGCTTGTGCTGTACACCCTTGACTTGGAGCCTTCTTTCACAAATGATATGTGATGTTCTGTGCAGCATGGGGCATGAGATAAGTTGTGCTGCAGTACTCTCTGCTCAACCGCTTCTGTTACAACTTTGAGAACGTTGTTATGTCTGCGAGTGTACATGCCGCTGGAAAGATTGACTCTGCAAGCACTCAAAATATGTAATGTTATGTAATGCAGAAGAGCATTAGAAACAAGAGCAGGAGAAGGCCAGTATATTTATTCTGTCACTTAATAAGATTGCGGCTAATCCAGTATTGATCTCACCACCACTTTTTGTCATCCTCCCCATTCCCTTGAAATTATTCAGTTCAAAAGTCAGTCTCATCCTTGAATACAAACAATTACTCTGGCTCCTAGAATTCCAAATAAGTAACCCTTTAGTTTGTCAGGTCTAGAAACTGTAGCCCTATTGGGAGAAGCTTCTTTTCAGCATCCACTTTGCCAATGTTCCTCAGAATCTTCAGTTACAAGAAGAGACAGGGTTTGCTTTCCTTGGAGAGGAGGAGGCTGGGGGTGGCCCGGCAGACACAGGCAAAGTTATGGGGCGGATGGATAGTGAACCTCCACTCCGTCTGCTACAACAGACAGTATCTCCCAGTTGCCACCCATTTCAACTCTGCTTCACATTCCCATTCGGATATGTCCATACATGGCCTCCTCTACTGCCATGAGGCGGCTAAATTCAGGTTGGAGGAGCAACACCTCATATACTGTCTGGGTAGTCTCCAGCCCCTGGGCATGAACATTGAATTCTCCAACTTCCGGTAATTCCCTCCCCCTCCCTTCCTCTATCCCTATGTCACTCTGCCCCCTCCCCCAGCTGCCTATCACCTCCCTTTTGGTTCTGCCTCCTTCTACTACCCATTGTGTTTTCCCCTATTCCTTCTTCACCTTTCTTGCCTATCACCTCCCTGCTTCCCCTCCCCCACCCCTTGATCTTACCCCTTACTGGTTTTTCACCTGGTACCTGCCAGCTCGCTCCTTCCCACTCTCCACCCACCTTCTTTATAGGGGCCTCTGCCTCTTCCCTCTACAGTCCTGACGAAGGGTCTCAGCCTGAGACATTGAGTGATTGTTTCCACGGATGCTGCCCGACCTGCTGAGTTCCTCCAGCATGTTGTGGGTATTGCTTTGACCCCAGCATCTGCAGAGCATTTTGTGTTTAGTTAACATCCTTTGTTTTCCCATGGTGGAGGTGTCCAAGACAAGGTGAGAAGTTAGAAGGGATTTGAGGAGGAACTTGTTCCCACGGAGGATGAGTGGAGTCTGCAGTGCAGAGCCTGAAGAGGTTGATGGAGGCAGGCACTCTCATGTCATTTAAGATGCATCTGGATGAATACCTGAATCATCAAGGCATGAAAGGTGAAACCTCCAGTGAGTATAGACTCAAGCTGCTCAGCTCTTCTTTGTCTATCAATCCCTTCATGTCAGGAATTGACCTAGTGAACTCCCTCTGCATCGTACTCAATATATCAATATATTCCTTAAATATGGAAACACAAACTATGCACAGTAGTTGAGGCACAGCCTCATCGCTGTCTTATAAATTTGTGTCAAACTACCCTTATTCTTACACTCCATATCCTTCGTAGTAAAGAACTGTTCTCACAAGTGTTGACCCGTACCTATGATGGTTAAGAATGGGACAGGACTGAACAATTGAGAATTTCTCAAAGCAAATTTCTTAGTCTGTAATGAACTACCTTTATTTAGGAAGATTACAGTCATGTTAATGTGACAGATGATACTATGATACACACTTCTCTCTTTGTTACCAGCTGAAGAATGTACAATCAAAGTCAACTTTGAGTTTATTGTCGTACGCACAGGTGTAATAAAAATCTTGCTTGCAGCAACATCACAGGCATGTCGTCAGATACATGTCTTTCACAAGAAAACCATCAATTAAAATAAATTGAACACTGTACAAAAAACATGTAATTATAATAAAAGAAACACAAACACAAAATAATCTGCAGATGCTGGGGCCAAAACAACACTCACAACAAGCTGGAGGAACTCAGCAGGTCGGGCAGCATCCGTGGAAAAAATCAGTCGACGTTTCGGGCCGGAACACTTCGTCAGGACCCTGAACACAATCCATTGTAGTACAAGGTGGCTGCCAAATTGCTCATAGTGTTGATATGCTCAGGTAGTGATTATGGTTTTGCAGGTTGATTTAAGAACCCAGTGGTTGAAGGGAAGCAGTTTAACCTGGGGGTGTAAGAATGCAAGCTTCTTTCCCTCCTGCCTGATGGCAGCTGTGAAACAATAGCACGGCCTGGGTGGTGGAGAACTTTGAAGATAGGTGGTGCTTTCTTCAGGCAGCAACACGTAGATGTGTCCAACAATGAGGAGGGATAAGCCGTGATATATTGGCCTGAGTCCACTACTCTCCGCAGCTTAGAAGTATAGAAACTTAGAAAACCCACAGCACAATACAGGCCCTTCGGCCCACAAAGTTGTGCTGAACATGTTCCAACCTTAGAAATTACTAGACTTACCTATAGCCCTCTATTTTTCTAAACTCCATGTACCTACCCAAAAGTCTCTTAAAAGACCCTATCATATATACCTTCACCACCGTTGCCGTCAGCCCATTCTATGCACTCACCACTCTCCGAGTAAGAAATTTATCCCTGACATCTCCTCTGTACCTACTCCCCAGCACCTTAAACCTGTGTCCTCTTGTGACAACCATTTCAGCTTCCTTCATTCCTGTGTATTTCAATTGCCATACCAGATCTATTCCTAACTGTCTTGGGAAGTGAAACAGCCATCAATCTGGTAAGCACAGCAACAGGTAACTAACCAAACCATGTGTTTTCTATCATGGTGGTAAACCTAGCAATGCTTTTGGGTGACTGTAAAGCAGAGGCTGCTTTGAAGCAAAATTCTGCTCATTGTTACCAACTATCTCCACAGCTTCCCTATAGATGTGAAACTAAAGTCCTACTATCCCCCTCACTTTGACTATCTGGCATACGCTGTTAATCTTTCAGTTGCAATTTCAATACATTACACAAACGCAATTAAGTTACATTTTAAGTTGGAAAATACATGTCAAAAAATTCCTCAACTAAAATAATCATTCCATAGTCACTGGTTAAACATCAGTCCCAGCTGCACCACAGTGTTTTGATCGATGTACTGTAGATCCAGATTTTCCTGTATTTTTGAAGAGATGATTAATGTTTGCTTTTCAGAAACAACCTGACAATGATCAGGAAGGAATCGCAAACTTTTAAAGCTAAAGTTTTTACTGTCTTGTGACTTGTAAAATCTGGGGAAGAAAGATGACAGTTAATTTCAGTCAATTCATTTTGGTCCCATCTTACGGCTTTTATATTGCTGAGCCCTCTTGGTTTGTTCATTTCATAAGGGGATATTAGGTTTTAGTCAAGATCTATGTATATGGGCTATAACTGCACATAATCTTTTGCATAGCCGCATGATGGCATTAATGTCAGTATAATTAGGTATGCCTTCTTTTAGAAAAGGCATCTTAACAGAACCTAAACTGTCACTCTATAACTCATGACTCTTAGAAGTTAACCCTTGGATTACTATCCAATGCCCAACTCACTGGGCCTCATTTCATGGTGGGTTCCCCAGATTTAATTCATATCTGTACCACACACTAAACTGCTGGAGTGTGTGAAGAAGATAATTTTTAGTTGAGTTAAGTTCTACAACTAACAACATTCAACACAAATGTTCTTTTGCTAACTTATGGCAGAAGAAAGGAATGTTTTTGCATCTTCATTATAGAGATATTGTCTCAAAAAAACGGGTCTAATGCTTACCTGACATATATGATGTATAAACTTCTCCAGCTTCCAGCAAGGTCCAGGAGTTGATTTCAACCAACGCTTCAATGACAGACTCCGCCACCTTTATCAGAAATGATGTCTAGACATGTCGAGTCCGGTGGTATATATACTCAACTCCTGCTATTTGTCCCTCCTGATTGGTCAGTCCTCAACCAATCAGGTTTCCGCTGTCCCACCATGTTCAAAATCATATTCCAGTTTGCCTCGCTCTAAATAAGAATCTATTCTCTCTTTTCTTCATTTTCCCTTTTTCTCTTTTTCCATTGGCCATTCTGTTTACCCGCTCAGCTGTACTCCTTTCCTTTGCCACCTTCATGACCTCCCTCTGGTTGAACACCTCCTTCCTTTTATTTCATTGTCCACTGTCCTCTCCAATCAGATTTATTCTTTTTCAGCCCTTTACCTCTTCCACCTATTACCTCCCAGCTTCTTACATCGACCCACCCTTACCTATCACCTACCAGCTTGTACTCCTCACCCATTCTCAACTTCTTAATCTGCTTTCTGCCCCCTTCCTTTTTCCAGTCCTGATGAAAGTCTCAGCCCAAAATATCAACTATTTGTTTCCCTCCATAAATGCAGCCAGACTTGCAGAGTTCCTCCAGCATTTTGTGTGTGTTGCTAAAAAAAATTGTATGTCTCAAGCAATTTCCTGAACAGAAACCTGTAGAGAAAGATAGCACCATTTTCTCCAGCATGTTCTTCTGAAGTCTTTGTCATCAGTCCCGCTGTAATTTGTCTACTACCACACAGGCAATCTTACTGGCTCTCCACTCAGCAGTCGGCTACATGGACAACAGCAGACCCGACATCAGGATGATTGTTTTGTATTTCAACTTAGTATTCAACACTATTATCCCCTCATTGCTAATCACCAAGCCTCTGCAAATGGATACTTTATATCCTCATTTGGTGAAGATATTCAGTCTGGATCAGAAGTAGCATCTCCTCCACGCTGACAATCAACACAGGCACACTTGAAGGATGCGTGTTTAGCCCACTACTCTACTCACTCTACACTCATGACTGTGTGGCTCAGTACAGCTCAATTGACGTCTATCATTTTGCCGACGTCACTACAGTTGTTGGCAGAATCTCGGATGGTGATGAGGAGACATGAAGGGGTGAGATAGATCAGCTGGTTGAGTTGTGGCACAACAACGACCTTGCACTCACTGACAGAAAGGCCAAGGAACTGACTGTGGACTTCAGGAAGGGGAAGTCAGGAGAACACATCCAGTCTTTATCAAGAAGTCAGCAGTGCAGAGGATAAGCAGCTTCAAAATCTTGGAGGATGTATTAATGTCAGTATAATTAGGCATGCCTTCTTTAAGAAAAGGCAACTTAACAGAACCTATCCCATCACACTATAACTGATGACTCTTAGAAGTTCCAATGCCCAACTCCTGTCAAAAAATTCCTCCACCAAAATAATCATTTCTTCGGCACCCTGGAGTTTTTATATAAATTTTGTTTTAGATGTTTATTTTTTTGTCTTCTGCATTAGTGTGTCCATAGAAAAGAGAAAACATCCATTTTCCAAAAAATTATATGTTACAGACAGAGAATTTTTTTTTGCATTTCATCATCAAAGAAAGTAACATATTAAGTAATATCCCACTTTTCAAATAAAAACTTAATAACTTTGTAGGTATATCGCCCAAATGTATGATTGTTAAATGAAGATAACAAACAGATCAATGACATAATGACAGACACAAAATGCTGGAGGAACTCAGTAGGCCAAGCAGCATCTATGGAAAAGAGCACATTCGACGTTTCGGGCCAAGACCCTTCAGCAGGACCTGCAGCAGTTGTGGATTTTCTCTTGTTAATAACATAATGAGTTAGACCATAAGATATAGGAACAGAATTAGGCAATTCAGCCCATCAAGTCTGCTCTGCCATTCCATCATGGCTGATCCCAGATCCCACTCAACCCCATACACCTGCCTTTTTGCCATACCCTTTGATGCCCCGACCGATCAGGAAACTATCAACTTCCTACTTAAATATACCCATGGACATGGCTTCCACCACGGTCTGTGGCAGAACATTCCACAGATTCACTACTCTCTTGCTAAAAAAATTCCTTATTGCCTCTTTTCTAAAAGGTCTTCCCTCAATTTGTGGCCTCTAGTTCTGGATGCTCCCACCACAGGAAACATCCTCTCCACATCCAACCTTTCTGGTCCTTTCAACATTTGAGTTGAATGAATTAAACTGATTCACTGAAACAGAAATGTATGTAGGAGGAATCAAACTGGGTGGAGGACAACCAAACTGAAAGGTGAGGGTGTAGCAGATAAGACTATAAGATATAGGAGCAGAATTAGGCCAATTGGCCCATTGAGTCTGCTCTGCCATTTCATCATGGTTGATCCATTTCCCTCTCCTGCCTTCTGCCCGTAGCCCTTCATACCCTCACTAATCAAGGATCTATCGACTTTTGCCTTAAATATACACAATGACTTGGTCTCTGCAGCAAAGAATTCCAATAAATGTACCATTCTCTGGTGAAAAAAAAATCCTCCTCATCTCTGTTCTAAATGGACATCCATCTATTCTGAAGCTGTGTCCTCTGGTCTTAAACTTCCCCACCATAGGAACCATCCTCTCGAATCCACTCTGTCAAGGCCGTTCAACATTCGATAAGGTTCAATGAGGTCTCCCCTCATTCTTCTGACAGTTTAACTTTGAAATCATCAGTTCTTAGACCATTGCATGAGTGAGATAGCAACAAGACACAAGGTGGTCATTCTGCATCAGCAAGGTCTCTTCCAAGCAGAAACTTCGCAGCAGACAGGAGTTTCAAGATATGTTGTCCAAGTTCTTCTGAAAGAGTACAAAGAAACGGGTGAGGTCGAGGACCAGAAACACAGTGGTAAATCATGGAAACTAAGTGCATCAGATTAGAGATACATCACACTACATCCCTTCTAAATCAGAAGAAGTTCTCAGAGCTGTTATCAGCTCTCCACACAAAAACACAAGGACTGGGGGACTGAACTATGGCAGCAAGTGCTCTGGACTGACCAGTCATAGGTTGACAGGAGACAGTTTGTTTGTAGAAGAGCTGGAGAGCGCTACATGGATGAGTGTCTGCAGCCAACAGCGAAGCACAGCAGAGGTTACCTGCAGGTTTGAGGCTGTATTCCTGCAATTAGAGTTGGTGATCTGGTCAGACTTAATGGAATCCTCTACGCTGAGAACTACAAGCAGATCCTTATCCATTTCACAGTCCTAGCAGGGAGGCATCTGATCAGTCCCAACTTCAATCTGTAGCAGGACAATGACCCCCAAACACATGGTCAAGGTTACAAAGAACTATCTGCAGTGAAGAGAAGCGCAAGGAGTTCTCCAATAGATGGTGTAGCCTCCACAGAGCCCTGATCTCAACATCATTGAGGCTGTCTGGGATTACCTGGAGAGACAGAAGCAAGTGAGACAGTCAAAGTCTGCAGAAGAACTGTGGCAAGTTCCCCAAGATGCTTGGAACAAGCTACCCGCTGATATTCTATTAAAACTGCATAGCAGTGTATCTAAGAGAATTGATGCAGTTTTAAAGGCAAAGGATGGTCACACCAAATATTGATTTGATTTAGTTTTTACTGCTCAATATAGTAATTCTTTCTGATATTTAAATATTTTTCATGTCATTATTTTTGAAAGCATTTTCAGAATTTATTTTTACATGTGCCTGAGGCTTTTGCAAAATCCTGGGTCCAGCATATTGATGCAACCATGAAGAAAGCTTATTAGCAGCTATACTTCATTAGGAGTTTGAGGTGCTTTGATATGTCACCAAAGACTCCAGCAAATTTCTACAGAGGTATTGTGGAGAATATTCTAACGAGTTGCTTCATCGCCGGATGTGGACGGTCCAATGTATGGATAAAATATACTCAGAGAGTTTGTATACTTAGCCTCTCCAAATATGGACACTAGCCTCCCCACCACTGAGGACATCTCGTAATGGTGGTGCCTCAAGAAAGTGGCATCCATCATTAAAGACTCTCACCATCCATGATATGAACTCTTAATATTACTCCCGTCAGGGAGGTGGTAGAGGAGCCTGAAGATGCACACTCAGTGCTTTAAGAGCAACTTCTTCTCCTCCACCATCAGATTTTTGAATGGTCCGTGAGCCTATGAGCACTACCTCACTATTTTGTTCTTTTTGCATCTTGTATTTATTTTTCATATAGTATATACCGATTGCAATTTCTAGTAATTTTTATTAATCGCACGGTACTGCTGCCGCTAAACAACACATTTCATGACATACATCAGTGATAATAAACCTGATTCTGATTTTAAGTCATTCTTGCACCTATGCACATCTGCCTTCCCAGGTTTCTATTTGAGCAATGAAATCCATGCAGCAGAGCCTGATATCAAGTTGCCTTAAACCTCTGTGTCACGGGATCAAGATTTGCTCTGTGGGGAATAGATGGTGGCTGGTGTGCCACAGCCACCTGACACTGAAAGAAGCCATAGACAGGAAATATTCCAGCCACAAAAGGAAGCTCACAGACTGGAATGTCAGAATCTGAATCAGAAATCAGGTTTATTATCACCAGCATGTATTGTAAAATTTTGTTAACTTAGCAGCAGCAGCTCAATACAATACATAATGTAGAAGGAAATAAATAAATTACAGTGTGTGTATAGATATATATATATATGAGATTAAAAATCATGCAAAAACAGAACTAACTGTTTTATTTATTTATTTCCTTCTATATTATGTATTGCATTGAACTTCTGCTGCTAAGTTAACAAATTTCACAACACATACCGGTGATAAACTTCATTCTGGCTCTGTCAGGACATTTATTGGCAGTCCCTTTGGCAACTGACCTGAAAGCTGCTCTGTTCTCACAGCTTGGGAACTCAGACAATTTAACATTAACGTTGCTGCACCGAGTGAAATACAATGGGTTGGAGAAGGCCAGAGTTAGGAATGAAGCATTGGATACTGGAATTTAAAAGCCAATATCATTGAGAGAGCTTCATGGCGAAGAAAGAGCTACTGCAGCTTCTTAGCTTTCCCTATGGCATTGACAACTGCCTCATGATTCTTCATTCAATTTCAGTACGGAGCCAATGTCGGTACATATGGCTAATCCTTGAAACTTCAGACAGAGCAAGAAAAACTTCTGCTCCAACCTCAAAAGAATTTCTGGTCCACACTGCAGAGGAATATGACTGGTCCTTGAGGAGGACTTGGGTGAGAAAGGAGGTAACACATTAGTAAAGATTGGGAAGGAAGGATTAGGGAGAGTTATCTCCAGCAGCGTTAACTCTTGACAAAATGCTTGGAGCATGGCCTCATCAAAACAAACACCCTGATTGTTTCTTTTGTAAGAAGGATAACCATAAGACTTCATACAGGAACGACATGAGAGGAATAACATGGCAACTGCCCCATTATCCACACCAGGTAACAACTGTTGGATCATCCACCACTTTGTTACCTCCATCAACCTGGCTCCAATATATTAGCATCAATGGAAGCATTGTTACAACAACATCAATGTCAAAGCTGTCAAGGACACCACAAAGTGAGTTCTTCTCAGAGGGTGTCTCACAGGAAGCCTGTCAGCCACCAGTCAGCTGGTGCTGAAAATGGTCACATCTGATGAGCTGCCCTGAAGTCTGCCATAACTGGCACCTTTGAAGAGAACTTTGCCTGCTCTATTAAGAGGAACCTGATCCAGTTTGATGAGAATGATCAAAAGATCTAGCAGTTAACTAATTGCAAGGTAATGCAGTTATTGGATTGGAAGTTCCACTGTTATCAAGGGAAATAAAACAGCTGAAGGCAGACGTCCAGCAGAAAATTCAGGACCTAAAGAACAGGTGGTTGAGGGAGAGAATGCAGGACACTCAGCAACTTGCTGACAGCCGTGGCAAGTAATCATTCTTCAGTGCTGTGAAAGCAGCAGCACTCAGGGCCCCATCTTACTGAGAGACAAGATCAACGGTGAACTCTTCAGGAGACAGACAGTCAAGACCCACTTAATGTGGCACTTTGAAGAGATCTCGACCATGATCCTGCACTTGATTTGTGCTCCTGGACTTTTTCCTAGGTCAGCTAATTCAGGCAAGCTTTGTTGGGGTAGGAAGCGGTGGAGGAAGAGGAGGAGGAGGAGGAGGAGAGGAAGGATGTGAAGAGGGAGGATGAGGACAGGGAGGAGGAGGAAGAGAACATTGGAGGAGGTCTCCAGACTTATGTGTCAGAACTATCAATGATACCATTGTTTCAATGTTTCTGAACAGACTGGACATTCCATACATTTGAAAACTATGAATAAATGTAAATATTAGAAAAAAGCATGAAACAAATGGAATATTTAAACTCAAACTATTAACTTAAAAAAAACTTAATTAACTTAGTTCTACACAAATGAATTTCATTGAAATTCATTTCTGAAGAGATGAATTGTGTATTTTTAGCACATTTCTCAATATAAATTTTGGGAATTAGTCACATGTTCAGATTCCCTTGGTAATGAAGGTCAGAGGGCAGCCAGCAAAACTGTGAAGATATCCAAGCCCACAAGGAAATCTCAACAATGCAGGCGGGCACATGGGGAGTCACTAACAGTTCTGTGGACAACTGTCAATATTTTCACTTGAATTGTGAGCCAATGGGATGAACATTCTTTTATAATTTATTCATGACATAACATCAGACAAGCCAGCCAACGGTAGAGTGACTTCTCTGAAGTTGTAGGAGGTTATGAGGAAAATGTTTGGCCAAAATCATGCCAAAAATACTGTCAGTTGCATGAAGTATTTCCTCCAAAAATAATCTCTCTTAAGCATGCACAATTTTGTTCCAAACTTACTCAAAGATGCTAACCATCATCATTCCAACTGTGCTTGGACAATGGATTATTCGGGGATTTCAGTGCGAGCAAATGAATTTCCTGCAATTTCCCAGCAGTTATGACCCACTCAACCCATGATGGTTGGACTTGGCACTGTTTCAGTGATTTCAGTAGAAAAGAGTGTTTTTGAAGAAAATGTAAAGTTTCAGGATGTTTCATTTTCTTTATTTAATTATGTTATCTCAAACTTTTTTTATCTGTTTTGGCTTATGATAGCCATTTGGCCTGAGAGCGTGATTCAGACCACTTTCAACACATTTCTGTGGGTATGACAATGTAAAAGTCCTGCATTGGTTGGAGCATCAAACTGCTGGCAGAATTCATGGTCAGGCAGTATCTGCAGGGTGACGTTTTGCATTAAGAAATTCCTTCTGGGTTTCTCCTGTCTCAGCTCGAAAAGTTGACTCTCCGTTTTCTCCACAGATGTACCTGAGCCATTGTGTTATGCCAGCATCTTGTTTGTCACTGCAGATTCCAGTCTCTCACGTTTGCACTGGCTGGGTTGGCTTTATAGGGGCGACTCCTGCCAAGGGGAATTATTGAAGGCAGTTATGGGTTAATTGAACAGCAAAGTGGCTAGCTCAGGTGGCTCACCAACGTGAGGGAAATCCAGGGCAATATTGATTAAGCTAAAGGAGTCATAGCTGATTTTCTTCTTACTGTACATACTATCCCTCAAGGAAAAATTTAAAAAGCCTAAATACAAGATGACTGAACCATTTTTTGGGTATAATTGGACAGAGGGAAATACAACTTAGCATGCCAGAGGTTTCCTTTGGCAACATGTACAGCTAAATTCAATTGTTTTTTTTTATTATTTTGCCTCTCAGCAACGGCTTCAGATGAGTAAAGATTTCATTTAATATGTTATTTATTTTAGATTATTGTATTTATTTGATTTAGAGATACAGCACAGTAATAGGCCCAACAAGCCTGCTCCATCCAATTACACCCATGTGATCTATTAAGTTTCTAACCTATATGTCGTTGGTATGTGGGAGGACACCTGGGCATCCAAAGGAAATCGAAGCAGTCACAGAGAGGATGTGCAAACCCCTTATAGACGGTGGCAGAATTGAACCTGACAGTGTAATAGTTTTATGCTGCCATATGCTACTGTGAATCAAGATTCCTATTCTGTTTTCAGAACAACTACTAGATTTGTTTAGCTTAGTCAGAAATGGTTGTCAGTAAGCTCTGATTCGTTATTTGGATCTTGGGCTGCATAACTAGTGATTCTAAAGGGAATAGCTGGAGGACTTCCAAAATTAAGCCGTGGAAGTTTGATTTTTATTTTTGTGGAGATGAAAAAGTAGCAACAGTTTCTCCCCTTAGTTGGACAACACCACTCTAGGTCTCCATAAAATCAAATCAAATCAAATCAAATTTAGTCTTCATTCAACCATACATGAATACAGACGAAAAAAACAACGTTCCTCTGGGGCCACAGTGCAAAATATACACAGCACATTCAAAGTAGAGAGGAAAAAAAACATAGTCATGCAAAACAAAATATAAATATACTGTATGTTTTATATACACTCATAACTACCCAGATCACTTACCCCATCATCTGTGAGGCTCAGCAGTCACCAAGATCAAGTGACTGGGCTGTCTGGGTGGCATGTGCAATTTGCCAGAGTTACAATGTAAGACTGGAAGACAACCTTATTTTGAGCTTTGGACCTCACTGTTGTGGCAGGCCATTGCTATGTGGTACTAGGATCATGTCTGGTTTAGAAAATTAATGAATCTAGCTGCATAGATTTCATAAATCAGACCACCAACATTATGTGAGTTGTAAATGTGACGAGAATACACATAAATTAAGATGTTTGCTGGCCTGGGCTAGCATCAGTGGCATCAGCAGTTGGTCTGCCACCTGTCCTCAGGGGAAGGAGAGATAAGGAACAATGAAGCAGCATCTGGAGATGTGTAATGAAGGGGCGGGAGAGAGAGCTGTCTGGAGCGGCTCCCCCTTCGAACCCTGAACTGTTTGAAGTGATGGACAGGCGATACCCCAGCAGGGGGATAAAAAGGGACAGGTTCGCTAAGGCAGGAGACACACGACACCCGAGGTAACGAGACCCTGGAAGCGGTGCGCCTCTCACAAGTCGGTGGAAAGCTCTTGAACGGCTGATCGGGGGATCAGCCTTAAACGCACAGGGTGGAAAGGTACGATCAGCGGGAACCCGGTGTGTGTCCACCCTCGCTTGGGTGCCGGGTTCACTGCAGAGGATCGACCGCATCTGGAGGAGGGGTCACAGTCGGTGACCTCGGGTGACATCACAAAGGACCCGCCCGAAAGCTGCTTGTGAGCAATATTGCCGGTCTGTGAGTGGAAGCCGTTCTGAATGATCAGTCGTTCTCGTTCTCTCTCTCTCCCTCCCCCCACGTTGTCCATCGCCATGGCAACGATTACTGCGAACTGAGCTAAATTGGACTGAACTTTGTGTCACTTTGAAATTGGTCATTTACCCCTAGACAACGATAGAGCTTGATTGATGCTGTTATCTTAATTCTGTGCACATGTCTGTTTATCATTGCTGAACTGTTGCGTTTATTATCCTTTTGATTAGAGTACTGTGTTGCTTGTTTCTTTAATAAAACTTTCTTAGTTCTAGTAATCCAGACTCCAACTGAGTGATCCATTTCTGCTGGTTTGGCAACCCAGTTACAGGGTACGTAACATAAGTGGGGTCTCGTCTGCGATTTTGAACGCTAAATTTGGGACGGAGTAAATTGATTGGGTTAAAATTCCCGAAAGAAAGAAAAGACAAACAGCAGAAATGGAGGCTGAGGAATTTATAAAGGCGCCGACCTTGGAGGCATTAGAGGATGCCAGAAAGCGGAATTGGTAGCTGTGGCCAAATGGTTGAATCTTGCTAAGGGGAAGTCGACAATGAGGAGAGAGGAGATACACAGAGCTATCGTAGAGCACTATGTATCTAAAGGTGTGTTTCCCCAAGGCGAGCTGGGGGTGGTGTCTATTGAAAAACCTGCTGGAGACGCGGTACAGGTGCAGCTTGAAAAACTGAGACTCGAGCACGAGTTCCGGGTACGACAGTTGGAGCGAGAAGAGAAGGAGAGAGAGGTAGAAAGACAAGAGAGAGAGAGAGACAGTTGGAGAGAGAAGAGAAAGAGAGAGAGAGAGACAGTTGGAGAGAGAAGAGAGAGAGAGACAGGGAGAGAGGAGAGAAAGAGAGAGAAAGACAGTTGGAGAGAGAAGAGAAAGAGAGAGAGAGACAGTTGGAGAGAAGAGAAAGAGAGAGAGAGACAGTTGCAGCAGTTGGAGAAACAGAGGGAAAGGGAATTCGAGCTGGAGAAGTTAAGGTTAAGGGCAGAGCAGGGGCTCGTGCCGAACCAAGGTGGAGGGTTCCGGGCGACCCAGGAGGTTAGGCTGGTTCCCCCATTTGACGATACCGACATGGATCGGTACTTCCTCCATTTCGAAAAAGTGGATATAAGTCAGGACTGGCCGAGGGATAAGTGGGCTGTGTTACTTCAGAGTGTACTGAAAGGGAAAGCCCAAGAAGCTTACTCAGCTTTGTCCGCGGAAGATGCCCAGAGGTATGAGGTGGTGAAAGAGGCCATCTTCAGGATTTATGAGTTGGTCCCGGAGGCATACCGGCAGAGGTTCCGGAATGCGAGGAAGCAGTGGGACCGCACGTATTTGGAGTTTGCCCGTGAGATGCAGACATATTGTGAGCATTGGTGCACCTCAAAGGGGGTAGAGGGGGATTATGACAGACTGCTACAGCTGATCCTGATTGAGCAGTTTAAAGGTTGTGTCCCTGAGGGTATGAGACCCTACCTAGATGAGAAAGACGCAGCCACATTAGCTGCAACTGCTAAGTTAGCGGATGAGTATGCGTTGATGCATAAAATGAAGTTTGCCCCGAGTAAAAGCTACCAGAAGGGTAGTCAGGACGGCGGGGAGAGTCCGCTGGAAAAGTCAGAAAGTAAGCCGGGGACTAGTGAGAAGGATAAGGTAGACCGGGAGCAGTCTGGCAGGAAGTCTCCTGGGGTCATCTGTTATAATTGCGGGAAGGTCGGACACTTTGCGTCCAGGTGCTTTGCCCCAAAGAAGGAGATGGGAAAAGGAAAAACGGTGACTTTGAATGGCTGTATTGAACTGTTAAGCGAACCGCTAGGGAAGGACAGGTTTGCCAAAGTTCAGGAAGGGCGCGAGAGGTTTATCTCAGCCAGATTGGTGTCAGTGAAGGAGGGGTTAAAACCAGTTCCGGTGCGGATCTGGAGAGACACGGGAGCGTGTCAGTCACTAATACTGAACAGTGTATTAGAGTTTAGCTCAGAGACCCAGACTGGGGAGGTAGAGGTCAAAGATGTTGGGGAAGGGACAGAGTCAGTCCCTTTGCACCAGATACACTTACAAAGCAACCTGGTCTCTGGACTAGTCACGATCGGGGTGAGGTCCGAATTACCGATGAAAGGCATGGAAGTCTTGCTCGGTAATGACGTCGCCGGGGGAATCGTGTTCCCAGTCGTGAGATTGACAGGTCAGCCTGCCAGCAGTGAGGCCCCGCCCATGGACTCACAGGTTCATCACGGGACTGCGGTAGTAAATTTAGCTGAAACGTTTCTACCAACCTTGTACGAGAAGGGGGTAGAAAATGGAAAGAAGGAGTGTAGTGAGACAAGAGGCAGTGAGGGAGCTGGGACAGACGTAGCAGTAGCCAGGAAAGAATCTGTGCAGATGCGGGAGCGAGAGGAGGGGCTGATGGTTTTGGCAGAGACAGCTCTCTCTGACACAGCTTTAACAAGGGAACTAGTAGGCTATTGTGTGGAGGAGGAAGTGCTAAGGAAGAAAGGGAGACCAAGTACAGTACCCGTAGATGAGGAGTGGGGGGTGGTGCAAAAGAGTTATGGGGATGAGGTTTTTAACCTGGCCCACGAGGTACCCCCCGGTGGACATTTTGCGGTGCTGGAGGAAACAGTTGGTGGAATCATGAAAGAGGTTTACCGGCTGCCCAGGGGGAAGAATGTTATTGATCATGACTGACACGAACTGAGACGGTCACCGGCTTTTGATATGCTAACAAACCTAGTCGGGGTTAGCATGGAAATCAATGAAGCTAGGGGCCCCCTGATAAGAGAAAAAAACCATTTTGAAAAGATTAGTATGGGATCGATCAGATGGGAGAAGGCTATAGTTTTGGCCAGGTCTACTGATAAGGTCTCTCCCTTAATCCCCGAACAAAGCGACTGTTTAGAAGTAATTAAACGACTCGCACCCGTGTGTTTGATTGTCCCAAGGCGATGCAAAGAACTGGGATGTTGGGTGATGTCTGTTACAATAGGTCAGCCTAGCAAACAAATTCATATATAATGAGTAATTCAGTGACTAAAGGGCTGATGAACACAGAGGTGTGTATTGGCAATTTAATACAGCTGTCTGAAGCCAGCTTGATAGTGAACCTTGAAAAAAATGAGTTCGGCCACACGAAGGTCACTTACCTGGGAATTGTGGTGACACAGGGGCAGCTGGCAGCAATGCAAGCTACAGTGCAGGCTATCGCTGACCTCCCAACCCCGACAGACAAGAGGGTCCTCAGAAGGCTCTTGGAGATGGTGGGGTACTGTAGGAAGTTTTGCAATAACTCTGCGGTCACTACCCCTCCCCCTCCTACTAAGCCCTTGCGAGAGAAAACTGAGTCGGAATGGGACGACCCTTGTTATTGTGGTCTGGGACGAAACCAAATGAGAGGTTACATTGATCGCATTTCATCAGTGTTTTTGGCCACTATGAAGTTTGCTGAGTTGGAGCCTGGTCTAAGGGATTATTAATAACACATATAAAAGGAACAGAAAATGTGATGACTGTCTGTCAAGGTGTTGACAACTTCAAATTCTCTGTATTAGCCAAATAGCTGATAAAGATGTATATTTGTGTGTATCAAATAATGTACTCATGTTTGTAATTTTCACCCCGGTAAAAATCCTTAAAGGGAGGAAGTGTGACGAGAATACACATAAATTAAGATGTTTGCTGGCCTGGACTAGCATCAGTGGCATCAGCAGTTGGTCTGCCACCTGTCCTCAGGGGAAGGAGAGATAAGGAACAATGAAGCAGCATCTGGAGATGTGTAATGAAGGGGCGGGAGAGAGAGCTGTCTGGAGCAGCTCCCCCTTTGAACCCTGACCTGTTTGAAGTGATGGACAGGCGATACCCCAGCAGGGGGATAAAAAGGGACAGGTTCGCTAAGGCAGCACACACACACACGACACCCGAGGTAACGAGACCCTGGAAGCGGTGCGCCTCTCACAAGTCGGTGGAAAGCTCTTGAACGGCTGATCGGGGGATCAGCCTTAAACGCACAGGGTGGAAAGGTACGATCAGCGGGAACCCGGTGTGTGTCCACTCTCGCTTGGGTGCCGGGTTCACTGCAGAGGATCGACCACATCTGGAGGAGGGGTCACAGTCGGTGACCTCAGGTGACATCACAAAGGACCCGCCCGAAAGCTGCTTGTGAGCAATATCGCCGGTCTGTGAGTGGAAGCCGTTCTGAATGATCAGTCGTTCTCGTTCTCTCTCTCCCTCCCCCCACGTTGTCCATCGCCATGGCAACGATTACTGCGAACTGAGCTAAATTGGACTGAACTTTGTGTCACTTTGAAATTGGTCATTTACCCCTAGACAACGATAGAGCTTGATTGATGCTGTTATCTTAATTCTGTGCACATGTGTGTTTATCATTGCTGAACTGTTGTGTTTATTATCCTTTCGATTACTGTGTTGCTTGTTTCTTTAATAAAACTTTCTTAGTTCTGGTAATCCAGACTCCAACTGAGTGATCCATTTCTGCTGGTTTGGCAACCCAGTTACGGGGTACGTAACATAAACAAAAGGAATACATTTCTCATAATCCCTGGAAACAGTTCAATCCTGGTTAACAGTCCTCAGAAAAGGATGCACTCTAAATTCATGATATTCTACACAAGAAATCACAATTTCCAGGAACTGTGTGAATTATGGAATGATATAAATAACATTGACCTTGTTATGAAAGAGTGCCAAAGACAAATTGTGTATGCATTGGGAAGAGGATATCAGATTGAACCTATTTTACTCTCTTGAAAGAGTACATTCATTTTCAATCTTGTTATGACTGAGAAAAATTCCAGTTGTGTTCTATGTGCTCCTTTAAATTATGCATTACAGATTTATTTGTTTGGTTAAACTATGCTTTGCAATGCTACTGCAGTAAGCTTGTGGGAGCAATGAATTTGAAATAATTCAAAATGACTTATTTACATTTCAAAAAGAGTAACCAGTTTAATCTCTGAATCATTTCAATCACATATACTGTGAAGGAGCTATTACAAGACCAGTAATATCAGAGCAAAATCTTTAATTTTACTCATTTTAATCTTTATTCTTTACTAGTTTACCAATCAGAGGACAAAACTCCAGCTTATTATGGTTAGGAGAACAACTTAACGTGTAGCTGTACCTGCTTAAATGCGTAGAAATACCTGCGTAGCAGAGAAAGACCGTACGGCCACAGAGTTTACTAAAAAAAGTGCCGGTTCATGTAGTGAGCCGATAGATGAGATACTGTATATATTTAAGACACAATACATATCCTTGCTATTATTGGACAATATTATACAAATAGCCAGTAACCTAAATCTCATTTATCTGCAAGAAATTGCTTTAGTCTGTAATCTGAAAAATATTTCATCAGCTGAAAGTTCCTACTTTGTTTCTGGATGCCATAAGCTTTGACAAATTAGAATATTTGTTCTTTTTAAAGAAAGATTTTAGTTCACAATGGTAAAGTATAATTTTATGAGATCTGTCAAGAGTGCTCAATTGATCATTTTGAAATCAGGATTTTGTTAAATACTTTATACAGGCATAGAACTGTTGCCCATTAAATCAATTATTGAGGCAGTATTTAGGGGCTTATTCTAAATGGAAACTGCATTATCTACAAGCTGGGGCATGCTTTTTTAATATTGATAAAGCAACATCAACTACTTTTGGTTCCTATAGCTATATGAATAGGTGTTGGCAGCAAACTATTTTAAGAACATTCATATTTCTGTAATATTATCCATTGTAAATATATAAATAAACACAGCAACTTAATAACTTGAAAATAACTTATTATGTTCAGTTGAACAGTTCTTCAAATACTTGAATTATTTCACATCTTAAGGATGGGTCATCAGCCATAATTGAAACATGAGTTCTCTGCATAGATGCTGCCTAAGTAGTTGAGTACTCTTCGTTTCTTATTCAGTTTTGCTTTTACTAATTGCAGCCTGCTATTTATTAGATATATTAAACATTATTAATTCCAAGCATTTCCCCAGAAAAAAAACATTAGCAGGTGACCTCTGAAAACTTTCGTAATTCTTTCAAGTTTACATACTTGCAGAAAAATTTTATTATTCATCAGTAGCTATAGAAGTCTATATAAGATCATCTACTATTTTCAAAACTGGAGACAATAACTGTCAATCAGGATAACCTTTGGCTATTATTTCCTTTGGATCCTTTCTCTTAAGTTTTTTTTGGAATGTCACATATTTTCATAGAGAAAGAAACAAGGGAAGAGGAATCTAGTTAGTTCAATGTCCTCTTACAGGAAGCTGGGGGGAACCAAAGAATTTCATGGCTGATGTTAACCCTGCCAGTGATATTAACTATATATCAGATTCCATCAGGGAGAAACCTACCACTGCTTGTCTGTTGAGCCAGAATTTTTTAAACTTCTGGATATATTCAAGATTCAAAGTACATTTATTATCAAAGAATGTATAAATTATACACATTGAGATTTGTTTACTTACAGGCAGCCACAAAGCAAGAAACTTGAAGAACCTAATGTTAAAAAAGACCATAACTACTTCTCTGAGAAAGAGGGATAAAATAGTCCTTAGATCTGCTCCCCGGAGGAGCCAGAGAAGGCCCAGGCCTCGATCTCAGTTCATCATATTAGCGGGGCAAAGATATGCAAAACTCGCAGAGATGATAACCACTGGATCAGTTCACAGCTTCATCGCCGCAGAGCGGAATGAACATCGTAAGAGAGCGAGCAAAATCAGTCTGACCCTCGCCTCTGGTCTCATCACTCTGGCTTTCCAGTCTATCTGGACTGGCATTTAAATTGTCCAAGCACTGGGCAGCCCCTCACTTTAATACCCCGATTCTGGTGCAGCGACAGGCTTGGGCCACACAGCCCAAAGCCAGTCTTGATCTTACCATATTGGTTCAACCTCGCATCTGGGTTAGGTGAACGGGCATTGAAAATCTTCCACATTACTCCTCTTCAAATTGCTCTCTCCAACTCGTATCAGTGAGTCTGCGACACCCGCCTTGAACACGTTTTGCCTTGGCTTTGCAATGCGCCCACTGGCCCTTCCTTCGAATCGGCTTCGCCTCTGCTGCTTCTACATTGTTTGTAGTAATAGTTTACCACAATTTATTTCAGAAAAGGTGTTATTAGTAATGTTTTTTGTTGAATGTCTTGCCTTTTGAACTACCAGTGACCTGTTTCATGCATATGGTAGCACCATCTTTTACCAGAATTTATGCACCTTAATATGTCCATAAATAAGAGACAGTTTACCTTTATTAACTACATTTGACCCTTCCTCTTCCTTTGATTATGGCATTTCTTCAACATAAATATCAGAGACACAGGAACATTAAAGAAATTCCTAAATTTAGCAACACAACTTTTAAGAAATTATTTTCTCAAAGGCTACACTGCTTTTATTAATAAGTAAAAGAATATTCTGGGTGTAGAGATCATTTGATCAGGTAAATCTTCTTAATATTTTAGATGTGTTAGTTGGGGCTTTAATTCACTATTGCATAACTTATTCAAGATCTCTTTTGGCACTCGTAGCTTTGCACTCCCAGTTGAGGTCCTCATTGACCTCATTAGAAATTTGGACCATTCTTGCCATTCATTTCCAATTCAACATTTTACTTCACATGGTGAGAAAATTAAGTATTGTGTTTATCTGTGTTTCTGGTGTGCTCTTACATGTCTTCCTTGTGGGTGTGTGACATCAAATAATGTTTGGCCTCATGCCAAATTAAAGGTTAGCTTGATAATCACACACATCTTGAATTAGATAGTAACCTGGTGAAAAGAGTACTATCTTACACGTTGGGTCAATGCTGAGAGAACAAATTCCACTAACCAGACAATGTATTTGAAATATTCCTCTTGCAGACTTTATTTCCAGAGCACTTCATTGTCCACCATTACAGATGGAACACCAAAGTACAATGAAGGTAACAATGGCATAAATATTGTTGTTCCAAGCCTCCAAAGTTTCTGGAAAAATTGTATCCTACTATTTTTCTACTCCAGATGGAGTGTTCCATTAGCCAGCAATACCTATCAAAATATTGCAATCATTGGATATGATTTACTGCCAATCAAAATAAGCATCCATCAAAATGATCATTAAATACAAAATGAAACTGCAGGTATGCAAATACTACATTGTTCAAGATCATCCCATAATTATTAAATCACAGAAGGGCCTATTTATAACTGAATTCCTTTCACCCCTTGTCCTTTCTGCATACCTTGTCTTTTTAAATATACTATGGATTCTATTTCCATTATTATTCTAGGAATACATAACATCCTAAAAATTCATTGAAAAGATCTCATAATCTTTCATTCTTTTCTAATGATTTATTTTCTAGTTGCAAACTATCAGAATGGGGAGAGATTTTCTTAATTATTTTCATTATATTTATACCAATTTCTAGCTACTCCTTGGTTCCAGTGGAAGGGGAGAACTATCAGGTATGCACATAATTTAGACCTCTTGCTTTGTTGCCTCTTCAATGTTTTCTACATATTCGCCTTGGCCTTGACATCCTTTACAAGGGGAGAAGCAAAAATGTGCTGGATTTTCTTATTCCTCCAGGAAATAGCTCAATAAAGTACATACCCATTACCGCAAAAACTGATAAATTGATAAATTGTAAACACAATTACCAATGTATAATTGTGTTTACAGTGAGTCCTGATGAAGTGTCTTGGCACAAAACAGCAACTGTTTATTTCTCTCCATAGATGCTGCCTGACCTGCTGAGTTCTTCCAGCATTTTGTGTTTGTTGCTCTAATTTGTTAATATTGCCAGATGCATCGAGGTATAGTGAAGAACTTTGCCTTTCATGCAGTCTATACAGATCATTTCAGCATGTCTGTACATTGAGGTAGTACAGGTTCAAAGCAATAACAGAGTGCAGTGAGAGAGAACGAACAGTGCAGGCAGACAATAAGATACAAGGCAATAATGAGGTAGATTGTGAGGTCAAGAGTCTGCTTATCATACAAGATGTACAGTACATTGCAGAACCTTATAGTAGCAGAATAGAAGCTATCTTTGAGCCTGTTCATACATGATTTCAGGCTTTGTATCTTCTGACTGACAGGCGGGGAAAGAGAGAATATCTGGGGTGGGAGGGCGTTTTAATTATTCTGGCTGTTTTACTGAGACAGAGAGAATTGTAGAGTCCATGGAGGTGAGGCTGCTTTTCCTGAAATACTGAACTCTGGCCACTGCTCTCTGCAGTTTCTTGCAGTTGTGGGCAGAGCAATTACCATTCCAACTCATGATGCATCCAGATGGGATGCATTTTATTGTACCTCTGTAATAATTGAGGAGGATCAATAGGGAATGCCAAATTTCTTCTGCCTCCTGAGAAAGTAGAAGAACTGGTTCATTTTCTTCGCCATGGCACCTATGTAGTTGGACCAAGACAGGCTATCTGTGACGTTCACCCAAGGAACCTGATGCTCTCAACTACCTTGAACTGAGCACCATTGATGTAAACAAGAGCATGTGTATATATTACATCTTCCCTGCGTTCAATGACCATTTGTTCTGCTGCCATTTAGGAAAAAGTTGTAGAAGTGACATCATGCCACGAGGCTTCCTATCTCCTTCCTGTGCTCCAACGTGTTGTCATTTAACATATAGACCACTAGGATTATGTCATCTGCAAACTGATGGATGGTGTTAGAACACAACCTGGCCATGTAGCCATGAGTTGATAGGGAGTAGAGTAGGGGAAGATGAGTGCAGGACCAGGAAGATGGCGTTCACTGGGGACCTATTTTGGCAGTAGGTGAATTGCAGTGAGTCAAGGTTGCCTGAGAAGCTGCTGTTGATGTCAGTTATGACCAGTGTCACATACCTCGTGACGGGTTAAAGAACCAGCAGAAATGGGAAACACTTTGGAGACCAGTATTGCTATTAACTAATAATATTTATTAGTAACTACGCAATATAGTAATATAAAATCAGATAAATCAAACAGATTAGCAATGATTATATATAAGTAAGTGTGGAATATATATGAAAACCAAGCTTCAAGTCTAGGGGTAAATAGGTAGTCTTATGATAATGAGTAAAGTTCAGTTCAGTTCGTAGTATTGAGTTGAGTAGTGATGGAGAGAGAGAAAGGAAGAGATTTGAGTCTTCAGGTGAGCTGACACCATCAATCTTCCCATTGTCCTCCGAAATCCTTTAACAGTCATCGACTGTGACTTCAACAAAGGGGATCGTTCTTCTGTGGTGGAGCTATCAACCCAGGCAAAGGTTGGACACATGGACAACTCCCCACTGGTCACTCCCTTTTCTCACTACAAGAGCCACTGATCGATCCTCCTGATCGATCCTCCAAAACCCCACTTTTTCGGTGGGCACAACAAAGCTCATTCAGTGTCCAAGAACATGTGCTGCAGGTCTATCATCTGACCTCCTATTTATCTCACCGTACTGAGTACCAACTGTCATTCAAATAACTCCTCCTTTCTTTGTCTGTGTAAGAGTGTACTGGCAGGCAAATGTCTTTGGAGAAAGTATAAACATACTCCAGAGAAACCATAACCTTGATTGTCCATCAAATAACGCTGCCGTCAGTCATCATAGCGACTTACGAGCTGCTCGGTGCTCTCTCTCTCTCCAACTCAGCAGAAATCCAAAAGTTATTCTTCGTCTCTGTCTCTCTCTCTGTCTCTCTCTCTCTCTCTCTCTCTCTCTCTCTGTCTCTCTTGCTTTTCAAAACAAGATGTTGGTGTTAAATAACTCTCTCTCTCTCTTTTCAAAAGCACAGTTCATAGGGGTAATCAAGCGCAGTTCATAGGGGTAATTTAGGACCCTGTCATACCAGGCTCTTGAAGCACTTCATGACTGTGGATGTCAGAACCACTAGGCAATAGTGTGTAAGCGACATTATCTTATTTTTATTTGATACTGGGATGATAGCAGACTAAAAACAGGTGGGAATCTCAGACTGAAATAGAAAGGTTAAAAATATCAGGAAATGTTTGAGGTCAGGTGGTAACATTCTGCACCCCTTCCATTCAAAAAATACATAGAATGCTTTACACTCATCAGGAAGGGATATGCTGCTGTTGGAGACGCTGCCCAAATTTATTTTGTAGCCCATGATAGCAAATAAGTCCTGGCACAACTGATGGCTAGCTGGACTTGGACTTTATTTTGCATTGGTATTATCTCCTGGAATCACTGATAGTTTTATGAAGGCCACATATCAACTTCTTGTGTAGGTTAAGGTCATCTCAGTTGAATGCCATAGACCTGGACTTCATTAGGGAGTGGATATACTGATTCCCTCATAGGTTTCTGTTTTGGGAATACCCCAGTTAACCTTTTTGTTGCATAGTCTTCCATACATTTGCTGATAAAGCCTGTGACATCAGTGACATAGTCATCTACGTTGGCTGTGGAGAAGCAC
This sequence comes from Mobula birostris, assembly GCF_030028105.1. NCBI lineage: Eukaryota > Metazoa > Chordata > Chondrichthyes > Myliobatiformes > Myliobatidae > Mobula > Mobula birostris. Next base: position 120,983,510 of record NC_092373.1, on the reverse strand, counting down.
TTCTATTTCCTCAGACCAACTTTTTGTAATGGCTCCTCATATTTCAGTTTCTGCTTGTATACAGGCAGGAGGAGAAGAGCCTACTTGTATGATTTATCTATGTGTGGCCATGGGGTGGGGGGCATGGATTAGTATGTGTCTAATGGCTGTGTAACAATGCTCAGGGGTATTATGCACCATGATGCCATGATGCTGAGCTATGTTCCTTGGTACCAGAGGTCCATGAAGCAGTCCAGGGCACCAGAGGTGGAGACAGTAAGTACTTTTGAATTACTTGGTGTTATCATTGCTGCACATAAGTGTCATTACAGCAAAAGCACAACTGCACCTCTTAGAAGTTTGTGCTTATTCAGCATGTCATCTAAAACTTGACAAACTTCTAGAGATGCACAGTGGAGGGTATCCTAAATAGTTGCATCACAGGCAGATATGGAGCCATCAATTCCCAAGAATGGAAAGCCTACAACTAGTGGTGAATACTGCCCAATTCATCACAGGCAAAGCACTTTCGCCACTGAGCACACCTACTGTACAAGATGTGCGGCCAGAGCAAAGTGGAATTTATTATCAGGGACCTGCACCACCCAGGCCATGCTCTCTTATCTCTGCTGCCATTGAAAAGGAGGAATAGAGTCTTAAGTCCCAAACCACCAGGTTCAGGACCAGTTCTTACCCTTCAACCATCAGGCTCCTGAACCAGCATGGATAATTTCATTCATCTTACTCTGAACTGATTCCTCAACCTATGTATTCACATTCAAGGACTCTACAACTTATGTTCTCAGTATTATTTATTTACATATTTTATTATTATTATATTTGCAGATTGTTTCCTTTTGCATATTGGTTATTTGTTAGACTTTGTGTGTATTTGTTCTATTGCATATGCCCACAAGAAAATTTATCACAGGCTTACATATACTGTACATACTTTGATAATACATTTACTTTCAACTTTGGTAGTAGTCATTAATTCTGCAGTCCCAGGTGAGACTTCCTCATCAAAGAACAAAAAAAAAATGAACGCATTGCTCTACCAATGAGGGAGATAAAGCTAGGGATGATTGTGTTTTGAGCATTTAAAAAAAAATATTTCAAAAAAGCCTTTGGAGAGGACTTGGTGTTCAGCATATGAGCATTTGTGGCTTTAAATTGCCAAAATGTTAGTGGAAAATAAATAGAATATCCATAATAGAAAATAAATACATTTTCTGAAATGTAACTGTTTGTCAATAGCTATTGTTCCCATGCTCAGTATTTTCATAACTAAGAAAAAATGTTCTAAAATTTATAGTCCAATCCAATTGTCCTTGCATTTTTCTTCTGTGTTTTTCTCAGTCATGTTTTTGAAATTATTCTCTTAAATTCCAGAGAGTTGTTAAATCCCCGAAAGGCTGGAGACCCAACAATTGTGTGCCCTGAAATCACAACTGTTCTTTATCCCTGCAGTCTAAAACAATCATCCTTGTCAGATTTTAATCTTCATCTCCTTGTCATGCACATTTCCTTTCTCTCTTTGCCCTGATTGTATCTATAAGCCTCTTGGGCAGCATCCAGTCAAACATCTGCATGGCTTATTGGAATCTAGCAGAAGAATGTTATGAAAATACTTGAGCTACAGAGAGATTAGTGAAACTTGCTGATGCAAATCACAAAGGTTTGCTGATTTTATTTTGAGGTGAGATTTACTTCAGGTAACGTCTGGTATTTTGGGCATTTTTCCATAGGCACCTTTTTGCTTCCTGATACCTCAGTGAATTTTATATTCCCTCTGCTGCTCAGATGATTTAGTGTGATGTTCTTGAACTTATGTCGTAAGAAACCATGTAGATGCTGATGCTGCATAACATAAAATTTTATACATCACATTATTTTGCAAAATCTATGCTCTGACATAACACCTCTGCACCTCGCTGAAGTTTTTAAAAATAGTTTGTTTTTTTACTGAGTAAACTGACTGCTTTCAACTTCCATTTATGTTAATAGTTTAACTTGAAAACTAACATTGGAGTGTTAATTCATTTACTGATCAAATGCTTCAATCAAAGTAAGTAAAACAGGATTTTCTTCTGCAAATTTATTCTTATGGAAAGATTGCCCAGTAAATTTATTACTGCTCTTTTGTGAAACACTCAGAAGGACAAACATGCATGGAGTTTAACGTGAGAGCAAATAGTTTTAAGGGGATATGAGAAGAAAGTTTCTAACTAAAACAGTGGCTGATACCTGGATCGTACTGCCAAATGACGGGTCCCAACCCAAAACTGTTTACCTCACACTACAGATGCGGCCTTGCTCCTGAGTTGCTTCAGCAGCTTGTTTTATTTTTGTTCCAGTTTCCAGCATTTGCAATCTCTTGTGTCTGCCAGAAGAGATGGTGGAGGCAGATTCAACACTACCTTTATGAGGAGATGTATAACCAATTAATTCTTATATTATATAAACTTAAGACTGGTTTTTGTGGATGTGTTACATTTTGAATGTTCAGTATTATCAGGATCTGGTTTAATATCACTGGCCCAAGTCATGTAATTTGTTGACATCGAGGTTGCCGTACAATGCCATACATAATAGAGAAAAAAACAGTGAATTATAGTAAGTATATACATATTAAATAGTTAAATTAAATATGTAGTGCCAAAATAGAAATAAAAAAGTAGTGAGGTATTGTTCATGGGTTCAACGTCCATTCAGAAATTGGATGGTAGACACGAAGAAGCTGTTCCTGAATCGTTGAGTGTGTACCTCCTTCCTGATGGTAACAATGAGAACAAGGCATGAACTGGGTGATAGGGGTCTTGATTGATGGATGATGCCTTTTTGTGACATCACTCCTTAAAATACTACGGAGGCCAGTGCTCATGGTGCACCGGCATATACCCAGCAATGTGGAAAACTGCCCAGGTATGTCCTGAGCACAAGAAACAGGACAAGTCGAACTCAGCCTACTTTGAATCATCAGCAAGGTAATGGAAGGGGTCATCAACATCAAGGCAGCATTTGACCGAGTATAGCATCAAGCTGCCCTAGCTAAAATGGAGTCAATGGGAATGAGAGGGGAAATCTTGCCACTAGTTGGAATCATACGGGACACAAAGGAAGATGGTTGTGGTGGTTGGAGGTCAATCATCTCATCCTCAGAACATTACTGCAGGAGTTCCTCAGGCGACTATACTAGGACCAATCATCTTCAGCTGCTTCATCATTGACCTTCCTTCTGTCATAAGGTCAGAAGTGGGGATGTTCACAGATGACTGCACCATTCTTGACTCCTCAGATAGCGAAGCAGTTCATACCCAAATGCAGCAGGACCTGGACAATATCCAGGCTTGGGCTGACAAGTGACAAGTAACATTTGAGCCATGCAAGTGTCAGGCAATGACCACCTCCAACAAGAGAGGCTCTAACCAGAGTCCCTTGACATTCAGTAGCATCACCATCACTGAATCCACTACTATCAACATCCTGGGGGTTACCATTGTTAAGAAACTGAACTGATCTAGTTATGTAAACACTGTGGCTACCAGGGCAGGTCAAAGGCTAGGAATCCTGCGGCGTGTAACTCACCTCCTGACTCCCCAAAACCTGTTCATATCTACAAGGCTCAGGACAGGACTGTACTGGAATACTCGCTACTCACCTGGATGAGTGCAGCTCCATGAACACTCAGGAAGCTTGACTCCATCCAGTACAAGGCAGCTCACTTGATTGGTACCCCTTCCACAAACATCCAATTCCTCCACCATCGACGAACAGTTGCAGCAGTGTGTACTATCTACAAGACGCACTGCAACAACACGTCAAAGTTCCTAATGCAGCATCTTCCAGATTCGTGAACATGACCATCTAGAAGGACGAGAACAGCAGATACCTGGGAACACCACCACTTGGAAATTCCCCTCCAAGTCACTCACCATCCTAACTTAGAAACATATTGCTGTTCCTTCATTGTCGTTCGGTCAAAATCATGGAATTCCCTCCCTAACAGCGCTGTGAGTGTACCTACATCTCAGGGACTGCAGCGGCTCAAGAAGGCAGCTCATCACCACCTTCTCAAGGGCAACTAGGGATGGGCAATAAATGCTGGCTGAGCTGGCGACGCCCACATCCTGTAAATGAATAAATAAAAAAACGTTCAAGTGTTTCTGGAGACATACTAAATCTTCTCAAACTCCTAATGAAATATAGCCACTGTCATGCCTTCCTTATAGTTCCATCAATATGTTGGGTGCTGGTTAGGTCCTGTTACCAGGTTTGGATATGGCTCGAGTGTAGAGTGAGAGACACTGAAGGAGGTCGATAGTTCACAAACTTTAATATGAACAGTGTTAAAGGGAAAGTAAAACAATAAACACTAGGCCAAGCAGGGCCATTAACTAAAACCACAAATGGAAAACGAAGCCTACACTGTGGCTGAAAAGAACATCTAAACATTAAACGAATACCGCTAGTCTTCAGACTTGAAAGTCCAATATCTCAGGGAAGGTTGAATGCAAAACAACAGCGAAGCATTGCTATGCTCTGTCCAAGTCTTGACAAGCACTACGGCAACAAGTATGGTGGTAAATACCATCACGATTAAATAATAATTAGCTGACACGTGCAAATTCACAAGCTCAATTGCCTTATCTACTGTGCTGCCGAGTCCATGATTGTGACAGGTCCTCAGAGATACTGACACCCAGGAACTTGAAGCTGCTCACTCTTTCCACATCTGATCTCTCTATGAGGACTGGTGTGTGTTCCCTCGTCTTACCCTTTCTGAAGTTTACAATCAGTCCTTTGGCCTTACTGACGTTGAGTGCAAGGTTGTTGCTGTGACACCACTCAACTAGCTGATATGCCTCACTCCTGTCTGCCCTCTCATTACCATCTGAAATCCTGCCTACAATGGAAAGAAGAAAATCACAAAATTAAGCTGTGGAGTGATGTTGTTCTCAGCGCAACAGGCATTGATTTTCATCCCATTTTATTTGAGAATCGGGAATACAGATTTCAAACTCCTGCTTGGACAGTACAATTCACTTAATAGATTAGATTAGATTCAACTTTATTGTCATTGTGCCGAGTACAGATACAAAGCCAATGAAATGCAATTAGCATCTGACCAGAAATGCAAAGAATAGTGTTATTTACAAAATAACTGCGAATAAAAAGTAAGTGCTACAGCACACAAATATAAAAGTACTGAGACAGTACAATATGGGTGCAATACTGCTTAGCGCTGTGATGTGAGGTTCAGCAGGGTCACAGCCTCAGGGAAGAAGCTCTTCCTGTGCCTGCTGGTGTGGGAGCGGAGGCTCCTGTAACGCCTACTAAATGGGAGGAGAGTAAAAAGTCCATGGCTAGGGTGCTAAGAAGAGGATAATGTGCTAATTAGCAGGTGTTGACAGTTGGTAAACATGGATTGAATATGATCTCTGTCAAATACCAAGCTAATGCATTTCATTAAGGAAATGTACTCAGCTCCATAATTTCTGCTGTTTAGAGATCCTGGCAAAGGGGCATAAGGGCAGCTTGGTGTCATGGTGTTACATGTGTTACTACCCAAAGCTGGGTAACAGAAGGGCTAATTGTTCTCTGTAATTACCCCTCAGTGCAAAGTAATGGCAAAAAGATTCAAAGGAAAATTGAGCATTTGTGAGGAAACATAGCTTGTAAGGTTACAGGGACAAACTGGGAAGGAGGAATGGAACTACTGGGATTTCTGTCCCAGAGAAGAATATCAAACCAAAAGGCTAAATAGCCTTCATTGTTATTTTAAGTGAAGGACAAGTAGACTGTCATAATTAAGCTTAAGTTCAATTCTTTGCAGAAAACTACATGTTTAATCAGGAATAACTGTGCTATCTAATTTATATTCTCTCTTTAGTGGGTGCTTCAGCTTATTATCTTTTACAATCACTATTTTGAAAGTTCAGCATTAAGGTAAGAACCTGCAAAGCAGACCCCATAGCAACAGTTTTCTCAGTGTACAAAGGTCTGAGATGCATTCATTTTTTTGGGTGGGGGGGGAAACATGGATTAAATTTTTAGTGCATCTTCAGCATGCTCTATGTACTAGACAGGGTATTTCCAACAAGGTGGTGACAGTTACCCCAACAGCCATGTCCACTATTAATGTCAGCTTGTACACTAGCTCCTATTCCATAAAACCCCCCAGAAAGATACCGTGGAGGAAGAAAGAACTTCAAAGCTTGAAAGTGTATGAGACAAGGGGCAGCAGGACTTGGGGGAGAATTCTGGGATTAACCAGATTCTTCAGGAAACAGATATCCATAGGAACCTGACTGAGGAGCAATATCTTAGGATTCTTCGCTACTTCCAACAAGGTAGTAATGCCTACCATATGTTGCAGACAAAACTGAGCTCCGAAGCTCTCTGTATTATTGCTCAGTGTGTGTGCAGAGGTGACATTGCCAGTAAGTTTAGAGAACAAAGCTGACCTACCAAAGAGAACTGAGGGACTGCTGAGCGATATATCTCAATGAAATGTAGCTTACACTTTCTTCTCCTGACTGTGGCATACAAACTGAGAGTTTCCTAATTCACTGGAGAGCCTCCTAGTTCACACAGCGCCTTTGGGCAAAGCTAGAGGTGAGGAGACTGCTACCTAATCAGCATCTCATGCTGCTCGGACAGGACGTCACCCAGCTAAAACACTTAATGGCAAAGTGTCTTCATACGACCTGCCATGCAAGTTCACTTCAGCCATTCTGACAGTAGTTTCCATCCCACCCCAGGTAGATGTGAAGCCTGCACTCAAAGAAATATATTCTGGGGTCAATAGTCTTGAGGCAGAATGTGCTGAAACCCTTTCATCATTGATGGTGACTTCCACCAGGGCAATTGCAAGACTGTGTTACCAAAATACTACAAAATGTCTCCTGTCCAACCAGGGGCCCAAACACCATTTAACATTGCTGATCAACCCATGCCTACAGTTTGGAACATCAGACCAACAGGCTGTGTTCCCTCTCCCTGCAAATTTAAGATGAAATGGGAGGATACAGTACAGAAAGTCATGCAGTACTGGTCTGAGTTCCTATGCAACCGTCTCGTGTCGGTACACTGGTCCATATATAAAGTCTCCGAAGCCAGCCTAAATGAGTATGCTATCACTTTCACAGACCTTAGCAGCAAATGTGCTGAGGACTGTGCACTAAGGAGGACATTCTGAGTGATCCCAAACTGAAAACCATAAATTAACAAGGAGATCCACTCCCTTCCAAAGTCTAGGACTGTGGCTTTCAAATCAGATGACCTTGACCTCTACAAGAAATTAAGATATGATCACTATAAAGCTATCAGGAATGAAAGAGACAATACCAGTCCCAAACTGAGTCCCAGACCAGCCATGAATTGTGGCAAGACTTGTATGGTATAATGGGCTACAAAACAAAGTCAGGCAACTGCACATCCCTTCACAATGAGCTGAAAACATTCCATGCACGTTTTGAACAGCAGAGGATTGGAATGTCACCACCCACCCCAACAGCCTCCAATGCACCCAAATTCACAATCACCATTGCAGAAGTAATCTTCCGGGGAGTGTACCCAAGGAAATCATTTGGTGCAGATTGCATCCCTGCTCAGATCAACCAGTGGGAGTATTTACAGACACTTTAACCTCTCTGTACTTCAATCTGAGGTCTGCTTGTGCTTACACTCCATTCTCCAAGAAAAACAAGGTAACTTGTCTGATAGACTGCCACCCAGTGGCTCTGACATCCACCACTGTGAAGTGCTTCAAGAAGCTGGTCATGGCTTGCATTAACTCCAGCCTTCCAGACAACGCAGACCCGCTACAATTCGCCTCCCACTGAAGTCTGAAGCAGCAGACTCCATCTTCCTGACCTTACACTCATTTCTTGAGCGTCTGGACAGCAAAAGTCACCTTTGTTAGTTATTACTTATTGACTACAGTTCTGCCTTCAATACTATAATTCCAAACAACCTCATATCCACACTCTGTGACCTGGAACCCAACACCTCCAGTTGCAAATGCATTCTGCCTTCCTGACTAATCAGCATGGATAGGCAGCAGCATCTCCATCCCGGTAATTCTCAACCAGTGCTTTGCAAGACATGTCCTTTGCCCCCTGCTCGACTCCTTGTACACTCATGGCCAGATGCTGCTCTAACTCCATCTAAAGGTTCTCAGATCATACCGCTGTGGTGGGTGTATCTCAAATAATGATGAGTGAGAGTCTATGAAGGAGGCAGAGCATATAGTGTCATGATATCATGACAACTTTTCCCTCAATGTCAGAAAAACAAAACAGCAGGTCATTGACTTTAGAAGTGGGGATGGGGAGGTGCACATGCTCCTGCTTACATAAGCAATGCTGAGACAAGAGGGTCGAGAGCTACAAGTTCATTGGAGAGAACATCACCAATACTGTCCTGGCTCAACCAATTAGATGCCATGTCAAGAATACTCACTGGTGCCTCTATTTCCTCTGGAGGCTAAAAAAAATTTGGCATGTCCACTTTGCCCCTTAGCAACTTTTATTAATATACCATAGGAAGTATCCTATCCAGAAGCATCATGGCTTGGTATGGCAACTGCTGTACCCATGGCCACAGAAACTGCAGAGAGCTGTGGCCACAGCTCAGTACACCGTGCAAACAGCCTCCCATCCATGGACTCCGACCATGCTTCTCACTGCCTCAGTAAAGCAGCCACAATCACCAAAGCCCCCCACCAACACCGGATATTGTCTTTTATCCCTCTCCCATAAGGCAGAAGATATAAAAAAACCTGAGAACACGTACCAGCAAGCTCAAGAACAGCTTCTATCCTGTGGTTATAAGACTTCTGAATGATTCCCTAGCTTGACAACATGGACTTCTGAACTCATAATGTGACTTGATGAAATTGCAAGTATGGTTGTTCCCATGAAAACCATAGCTTTTAGGTAGCAGCTACGCAGTGCATGGCAGGAGCTGTTGAAGAAACTTTGTTAAGTTGTAACTATGCATTTTTTAGATGGTGCAGAGCACTTTTTCCACTGGTGGATTAGTGTTCATGAACTTAAGCTCATGTGTCTAGTGCATATAGTTAATGGTTTTGCACAAGTTCCTACTGAAATTAATTATCCAATTACTTATGTTTATTTTCTTTACACAAAAATCATCTTTATATACTTTAGTAACACCTTTCAAACCTACATTCAGAAATAATTGGCTACTTAGTTCCTATGTGACATCTTTTATCATTATTTATAGCATTATTTATTCATAAGTATTGTTAGCTACCTGTCCCCAGCTTGTAAAAGTTAGCCATTCCCACAGTTCCTTTTGGGTTCTGTCAGATGACTAGGAGAGCCACCACTGACAAATCCAAATTACTTTATTCACTTCAGTTGCGGGGCAACTATTGGCCAGGACATTTCCTCTCCCAGCAAAGCACTATTGTGTTTTTATGTTGTAAGTTATTAATGAGACTAGGTGAACATTGAGTCCATGACAATTTTGGAAAACAACACTCAACACAGTGGCAATCTAACTAAAACAAAATTTGTTCACTTTTCTAAACCTAAATTTGAAAATAGACATAAATTTTAGCATTTGTTGAAGAATACAATTATTACATGGCACTTATCTGCATTACATAAAATTAATTGTGTTCTATAAAAAGAGTAAACAGTTGTTATTTTTGTATGTGTTTATTCTTTAATAAATGGTCTATTCCTGTATTTTTTCAAACAGTACAATTAACTGGAATAGAGTATATATAGCAAGTGGTGTAGAAGTTGTTGATGGTAGGACTGTACAGATGTTGTAAAGTGTTATGTGCAGTGATGGTCTCCATTGTGGTAAGTATATGATAAACTTGAGAGTGTGCAGAAAAAGTTCAGGAATTTTAGAGCTTGAGTTACAAAGAGAGATTGGATAAATTGGGCAGAAAGGCCCGTTTGCATGCCACATAACTCGATGTTTGGGGAGTGACAATACAGTCTAAAAGCTGTGAGAAACATAAAGAAAATATGAGTGCATGAATTCTGAAACACACGCTTTGTAACACTTACATAAAAAGCAGGGAAACACATCAGAAAATGCAGCATCTGTGAAAAGTTAGAAAGATTTAACATTACAGGTTGGAGATTTTGTTGTATGACACCACCTATAACTCTATTTCTCTTTCTAATATACTGCATGTAACCAGAATATTCTGATTTTACCTCAGTTTTTCAGTTTGTTTTATTTTCATCTTTTGTAGACCCAGCCATCAGGTAGCCTCTTTGAAGAAATAACATACGGTAAACAAAGGAGAACTGGCTGACGTTGCGTACTTTGATTTTCAGAAGGCCCTTGACAAGGTGCCACACGAGGCTGCTAAACAAGCTACGAGCCCATGGTATTTCAGGAAAGATTCTAGCATGGATAAAACAGTGGCTGATTGGCAGGAGGCAAAGGGTGGGAATAAATGGAAGCTTTTCTGGTTGGCTGCTGGTGACCATACGTTCCACAGGTCTCTGTGTTGGGACCGATTCTTCTTACATTATATGTCAATGATTTGGATGATGGAATTGATGGCTTTGTTGAAAAACTTGCAAACGATATGAAGATGGGTGAATAGACAGGTAGCTTTAAGGAAGTAGAGAGGCTACAGAGGGACTTAGATGGATTAGGACAATTGGCAAAGGAGTGGCAGGTGGAGTACAGTGTCGGGAAGTGTATGGTTATGCACTTTGGTAAAAGAAATAAAAGGGTTGACTATTTTCCAAATGGAGGGAAAATACAAAAAATGGAGGTGCAAAGGGACTTAGGAGCCCTTGTGCAGGATTTCCTAAAGATTAATATGCAGGTTGTGTCTGTGGTGAAGAAGGCAATGTTAGCATTCATTTCATGAGCACTAGAATATAAAAGCAAGGATGTAATGTTGAGACTTTATAAAACACTGGTAGGGCCTCACTAGGAGTATTGTGAGCAGCTTTGGGCCCCTTATCTTAAAAAGGATGTTCTGAAACTGGAGAGGATTCAAAGGAGGTTCATGAAAATGAATCTAGGATTGAATGGCTTAGCATATGAAGAGCATTTGATGGTTCTAGGCCTGTATTCACTAGAATTCAGAAGAATGAGGGGTGACTTATTTGAAACCTTACTGAATGGTGAAAGGCCTTGACAGAGTGGATGTGGCGAGGATTGCTCCTGTGGTGAGAGAGTCTAAGAGCAGATGACATAGCCTCACAATAGAGAGGCATCCTTTTAGAACAGAGATGAGGAGGAATTTCTTTAGCAGAGAATGGTGAATCTGTGGAATTCTTTGCCACAGGCAGCTGTGGAGGGCAAGTATTTATATATATTTATAGATTCTTGATTGGTTAGAGCATGAAAAGATACAGGGAGAAGGCAGAAGATTGGGGCTGAGAGGAAAATTGGATCAGCCATGATGAAACGATGGAGCAGACTCGATGGGCCAAATGGCCTAATTCTGCTCCTATATCTTATGGTCTTATGGTCTTATGGTCTCTGATGCTGATGTCTCCCCTTTCACTACACCACAAACAAAAACCAATCAGAATTGAAGAATATTTTGAGGAAGCACAAGGATCTAGACTGCAAGCTCAAATAGCTGCAACTATGGTTCTGGATACCAATATTTGAAGAAACTTTGAGGGATCTTGTGAAACTCCAACAAATGATTAAGCAAGATAAAATAATATAGATGCACAAATTAAAAAGAAATTTTAAGACGGGGTAATTATGTATGTAGCATTAATACTGTGCATCTCCAGAGCAGTACTGAAATGTGCCATCTCATTAATTATCTAGATTGAAGGGAAAGTGAAACATCTTGACATCTCATGAGAACTTGCTCACTCTAACAAAGTCTGTAGCAGAACGGAGAAAGCAAACACCAGTGAATCAAAGGGAAAAGGCAACAGCAGCTGATCAGGCTCACAGTACTGTAGGTGTTGTTGCAGTATTTCCACCTTACATTTAAATCACTAGATAAGAGATTTTGAAGGAACAACAAAGGAAATTGTGAAGCGCATTATTGGAAAAACAGGAATCTTGATGGACCAAGTATTTAGTAAATATATCCCATAAGGGTGTTCACTGCCCTTTTTCATTTGTTTGCTAAGTTTCTTTTTTCTCTTTCCTTTGAATTTGATGATATATATGGTCCAACCACCTTGTGGACATCCTGTACTTACCTTCACAATCTTTGGGCACAACAGTACGGATAATCACTCCCTTAACCTAAGGTGCTGATGAGTAAGAGGCTTCCACGTACCAGCACATTTTAAGGGGATTATTAGTTACTCTCAGACTAGCCACTGGTTGATTGCCTTTGACTCATACTATGATTCTGTAACTGGCTGTGTTTTGCAAAACCTCTCTAATGTGTGGGGGTCTACACAGGGAGTGAGAACTAATTTGTCTTGACTTTGGAGCCTCTATACAAATCAGTTACTGTAGCCGTGGTGCATTGGAAGGCACTCCTCATGGAGTGCAGCAACAGGCTGTTGAACAACACTGGCCAAGGGTTTCATATATCTCCACTGGCCCCATTCGATTTCCAGGCAACAATGACTCTGTTGAAATTATCTTTGTAAGAACTTAATGTGTAGAGAACAGTGGAATTACAGCAACTGAGAGCATTCCCACAATGAATGTTAAATTATTCATTTGTTATTTTTTCCAAACATATTTCATGGGGGAATGTGATTCTTTAGCAGCATGAAAGAAGAGCCTAGCTCTTTGCACAATTTGCTTAGCGACACTAGTAAGAACATATTATGAACTCCTTCTTTGGGTGTAAGTTCAGTTCTGTAGCGTAGCGGACTCAATCAAACTGGCATTATACAATGGAAAACATACTTCTACAATCTTTGAGACACACTGTCATTCACAGGGATTGTGACTGCTAAGTTTAAGAGAAATTGGTACAATTGATAAATAAGCCTTGGATTGCCAAGGCATATGGCAAGGCTCAATGGGATTTGTGAGAGTGTACTGCCTGGTTTGTCTGGAGATTTGTTTTGTCTGAGGTCACTGAAACAGTTCGGCAAAAGCAGCCAAAGTTGTGCTGGTTGGTTCAAGAACCAGATGGTTGATGGTAATCTGCTGTTCTTCTATCTGGTGGTGTGCAACTTCAGGCTTCTGTAACCTCCTGCCTGATGCTAGCTGTGAAAAGATAGATGGCCCAGATGGTTGGGATCTTAGAAGTCACCTTCTTAAGGCAGCGCCTCTTGTAAATACTGTCAATGGTAGGGAGGGACGTGCCTGTAATGTCCAGTACTCTTTTGAGCTTCTTACATTCCTGCACATACAAATTGCTGTATCAGGCCACGATGCAACCAGTTACAATCAACAGTATATCCATGGAAGTTTGTTAGAGTGTTCAATGACAAGCCAAACCTCCTTAACTTTCTAAGAAAGTAAAGAATGTGAAGATTATAGGGAGGGTCTAGAGAATATTTATTTGAATGGCACTAATAATGAAGAAATTCAGCTATAAGCTTAGTCTACAGAAAATGGAGTAATGTCCTCAGAACAAGAATGCTGGGCGAAGGGTCTATTCTGTGCTGTATCTCTAAATAAATACAAACAAGTAGAGAACTGAAGCAGGTGTAAGAAATCCTGGTGGGTATAGAAAGGGTAAAATGAGGGAAGTTGAACCCATTAGCAGATAGTTCATGATCCAGGGAAGTTTTGGCATGATGGGCAAAGGGCACAGGAGAAATTATTTTAACTGAAGTGGTTATAACTTGAACCACACTGACTGTAAATGTGGTGGAAACAGAACCAATCATGGCTTCCAGAAAGAAATTGGATATGCACTTGAGGGAAGCACAACTTCAAGAATAGGGTACAAAGCAGGAGAAAGGAATTGCCTGGACTGCTTTACAAAGAACTGACGCTAGCCCATGCTTAAAAGTAAAATTAAAGTTATGCAACTCTCTAGCTTACAGTTTCTGCTGACAGTTTCACTGCTGCAGTCTGTTATGTTTTGGTAACTCCAGAAATGAATTGAAAGAAAGAAAAACACGAGATCCTGGAATAATATGTCTACTTAGTTTCTCTTTAGCGAAGCGCTCACATATGACGTGGTGGCATAATGATATATACCATTCACGTAGTTTTACATATAACCTGTAATTAATTATGTAAGCAAACAAAGGATGCTTAATCAAACAAAATATTTACGGTATTACTCAAATATTACTGTAATATTAAATATACTATACAGTCCTCCTAAATATTGTAGCTGTCGTAAGCAGCAACCAGGCCATAATCAGCAGTCAGTAAGGACCAGCCCAACCTGCCTTGCGCTGTCAGGGTAGCTTTATTTTGTTTCCAAATATCTTTCTGAAACACTTAGCTGGCATCTGAGAACAGTAGTGATTCCACTGCCGTTCCACCCAAAATCTCTTTTCTACTGCCCAGTTAATCAGCCCTCACTGGTGGACATGAGCAGGAGAGACAGAACCTATGGGGATGAAGATAAGAAGTTAAAGTGCCTTGGCTTCACATTTCCAGAACCGGACAGTTTGTCTCTGTGTCAACTCCTGCATAGATACAACACACAACAGGAGTTAACGTCCAGACTTTTGCCATAATAGAATCAGAAATAAAATCTCCACTGACAATTAAATCCTTCAAATGCAAAGCAAAACAACCCAAGACAGGCGGCATCAATGAGGCTGTAGACTTGTTATACAAGTACCAATTGTATGCTCTTCTCATCGTATATATAACAATGAAAATTGTCCGTTTTATAATGGATGGTGTCATCTTACTTATCCGGGTAGGTGCATGGTATAATTATACCATGCATTACAACGAAAGTAGTTAAAATGTATAAACACAAGAGATTCTGCAGATGCTGGAAATCCAGTGCAACACACACATAAAATGCTGGAGGAACCCAGCAGGTCAGGCAGCGTCCATGAAAATGAATGATCAGTTCACCTTTGGGGCTGAGACCTTTCTTCAGTATGAGATTGACAAGTCATTCTGAGACCGGAAACTCCTTAAGTGCTCAATGAAAATCAATGCACCATCCAAAAGTTCAGAGAAGTTCAAAACTATGAGTGTTTTTACTTACACTGTGATCTTAGACCCAGCATGTGATCTAGTTTTGTTCCACCTTAGAAGTAAAGATCACTTTTTTTTTATCATCTATGGTGTTTTCACAAACATGTTAATACATCTGCTTGTTTATATAATGACGCAGAATTTGTCGTCATTCATAAGTATTTTCAAACTATTAGATCATTTGAATACATATAAAGTTAAAGAAACAGTCCATTTTCTCTAGACTAAATACACTAAAAAGAATAGAAATATTGAAAAAACCAAAAGAATTTCATTTTGTGTTGAATAATAAAACTTGCATTGGTCTCTTGCATGTATTCCTCTTCGTTCAAGAGCGGAAAGACTGCCAAATTCAACCTGATCCAGCTTGTTCAAGTAGATACTCCATTAAAAGGTTCAAAGAATATTTTTATCAAAGTATGTATACATACAATCTTGAGATTCATCTCCTTACAGGCAGCACAAAACAAAGAAACCCAATAGAATCCATTAAAAAAAGTCGGTCAAACACCCAAAGAGCAGAGGAAGGAAGTATAAATCATGCAAGCAACAAAAGTAAGCATACAGCTTTCAGAACTGAAGTTTACACAAGTGAATCCATGGATGTGAAGCCAGGTACTACTGCAGCTGATTCAGGAGCAGGCCATAGCCTCAGTTCAGCGCAGAGCTCAGTAAACATCACAGAGGAGTGAGCTGAACTGGCCCGTCCCTCACCTCCGGCCTCGAAACCCTGACCTGTTCAATTTGGCCCGGTGCTTAAATCATCCAAACCTTGGGTCGTTCCTTGCTCTTGGATCCAATCCCTGATCCTTCAATGTGCTCTTGGGCTGGTGGCCCGACATTTTGATACGGCCCGTACCCAACTTTTCTAATTGGGCCTGGTGCTTAAATCAATCAAACCTTGGGTCTTTCCTTGCTTGTGGGCCTCAGCCAAGACTCCACCTTGACTGTGCCTCACCTCTGCTCACCTTGCCCCAGGTCTGCCACATAGAATCATCTCCAAGTGCACAACAGAAATGGCAAACATTGGCTTATTCCCTGCTCTCAGGCCCAGGGCTTCCCACCTTGATTCACCCACCATACCATAACTATACTGCACCTTTGAGACTTCAGTTCACACCGCAAGAGTGCCAGCTAGTACAGGCAGTTCAAGAGCTCAAATGTGAAAGGGAAGTTACAAGCTATCATTTGCAGTACTGTTTGTAGAGTCTGGCCTTGGAATACTGCTGAGAAAACACTGGCAAACAATTGCTCACAAATTCAGATTTTCTATGTTTACTTGCACATATAAGGAATTCCAAATATGGAGGCACCCGCACAACATATGACAATTATATAAGGAACTTACCAGTACTTTCCTATCAGTAGCAGTCAATCAATCAAAATAATAAATAGACAAGAATTATGAACACCTTACTGCTTCCCTTTCTCCTAACAATTCCTCCAGTTCTTAAACATTCATGCCCCCATGCCTTCATTCCTGTCAATGTTCTATATTTCTCCCTCAGCTGTGCACAAGAAGAACATTTTACCAGTGCCTTCATGCTCCACAGGGCCTGCAATTTCTTCTCACCCTATCCCAACCTCCCCATCCAATCTGATGTTCAGCTTCCTTAATACTTTGGTCCACCTAGTTGATGCAATCACTCGAAAGAGCATGCAAATATTTCAGAGCTCCAGCAGTCTTACTCGTATTGACAGAGGCTGGCCATCACCAGAAACATGACAGGCATGTGACCACATTCCCACAGGGTATTCCCAGAGATTAGCATATCCATATACTTCATAGACAATGTGCCTGTGACACTGCTGCAATTATGATTTTATTGCAATTGTGCCTACATGTACTTGTACAGATGACAATAAACCCGACTTTGACAATTACCCTGACCAATCTTTTCTCAGCCTCTCAAACTACTGCAGCTCCATCCTTCCTTATGATTTCACCCTCATTATCCTTGCTTCCTTCATTCCTCAGCTTCACTGCATTAGTCCTTCCAATCTCCCCAAAACCCATTGCCCTTACTCCCATCTCACTCAACAAAACATGCTCTGCCATCTCTCCTTCAACCTTCCCTCCCTCCGACCCCCATCCAAATATATGTATAAAATGTTGTCACCTTCATAAAGGATAAATATTAAGTGCAATCTGTGTGTGTGCCATACAAATAGTCTGGAACATTGCAATCAGAACAAGTAGAGAGAGAAGGCTCACCGAAAGAGTGGGAAACAAACAAAGGGTGCATTTGTGTTTAATTAACATAATCCTGAAAAACAAATATGGATAAAACCCAAACAGCTAGTAGATTTATGCTAAAAGAATCTGAAAGACACAAAATTCGGGGGGACTGTTTTTAGAAGAATTATAGGGCTGTCTTCTCTGTTTCCAGCCAATCACCAATGTAATCTGGAAAACAGCTGCAGGAAATAATGGAAAATATAAGGGACAGCAGTGAAACCTCCTACTTAAAATTTTTCCACTCCTCCCACTAGGTCTCCCATTGGCTTTGTCTTCCACACCTGGTAAACACTGAGGAGAGTTGTCTTGGTGGATATCTTTTGGATTTGGATGCAACTGCTGTTGCTCCTGAGTGCCCAAGGGCCTTGGGATGTTTAAACAATTACCCATAGGTCCCCAAGTGTCCTCCATTTCCTCATGCATAAAATTTGAAGGCCACTATACCCATCAAGGTCTTCAATCCAACTACTTTTCTAATTTTTGGTGTGTTTCTCACCCTTACGTCGTTCATTATGTCTCCATGTGTTACAACAGAAATTCCTCATCTCTGGGCAAACTGTTCAGAATAATGTTTGGGATGAAAGGAAAACACAATACTAGAACCACTCAGTGGTCAAGCAACATCTGTGGAAAGTTGAGTAAATGTTGCAGGTAACAGATCCTTCATCAAACTAAGTGTACTCTCATCTGCTGAAGGGCCTTCACCCTGAAGTTTTCTGCCTGACATGTTATGTGGGAGAAAATTCCAGCATTTTCTGCACTTTTTAATTTCAGATACACAGGATCTTAAGTTTTTTTTGATTATCATTGTTTTGGGTGCCTAGTGCGGAGGCCAGAAGATGTTGAATAGAAGAATATTTTTAAGAATAATCCAAATTATTTTGCCTGTAAACCATGTTACTGTTTATATGAAAGAGGACAGTATGTTAAGTTTCATAACATCTCTGCTTTGACAACATGGATCTCTTCCATATCAATGCAAGACAGACAAATACAAAAACTGAAAATAAAATAGATGAATTTGGAAGGTTGAAGCTGAAGTGGAATAAACACAGCAATTTATCATCAATTACTGTGCTTAATGGGCAGAAAGAGTCAGGGTGTAATGAGAGGCCTAGGTGAAGATGGTAAGGACCCAAGTTTCGGAGTATCCGACAGTAGAATGGAGACACAATTTTGAGACTGAAACGAGAACAGGGTTCTTGACTAGATGCTAGACGAGAACCTGATAATACCAGATGAGAATCCAAATGAGACAGAAATCCTAAATGCAATTGCAGATTGAACCTAAGTTGTGCTGACGATTGAGCCCCGAACCTGAGTTCAGGTGCTCTTTAAGTGTCCAAATCTTGGCACTAAAGCATGACCACCAATTAGCAGAGTGGGCCAGAAGCTTTAAAGGAACCGTGCCAGCTATCCATACTCTGGAGAACTGGAGGCTGTAGCAGTTGGGTGCATACCATAATCCAGGATCATTTATATCTTAAAACTGGGTGTTGGAGTTGCTGGACACAAGATTGAAAATCTCATGTGCAAAAAGGCAATAAGTTTGGAACCTTGTTACAATGTAGATTGGCTTGTTGTTCTTTCTTTAAGAGAAAAGAAGATTATTTAAATTTCCTGCGTTCTACCTCCCTAGAGTAATGCTGGATGTCAGAGTTACATGTGTCAAAGGTGGAGGATTAAAATGAAAATTAAAATATTATATTGTACCATCTATAATGTACCTACCAACATTTAACAGAAACCACAGAATGCATGTTGGCAGAGCAATTGAATCCTTAATGTCCAGCAGGTTCCAGTCCATTTTCCACTTTTTCAGCACAGCGACAGAGAATATTAAAAATATTGAGTGTTTTATTGTGTGTTGATTTATATACTGTGAGACATTTCCCTCTTGAATGTGATCAATCAAAAATATTTTTCTACCTAAATTAGGTCATCCATTTTTTGGGAATTGCTTCTAATACAGAATCTGATCTGCTGACAAAAACTAAGGGCCATTCCGTTGGGAGGAATGGTAAGATGATTTGATGCTAAAAGTTGCTTGAAATATGAGGAGCATACAGATCATGACATCAATCAATCAGCACATAATGGTGATTTAATTCCTGCATGCCTCCATGGAAATTAATGATATTATTAATTCATAGGCTTAACACAAGTAAAGAACCAAATAACCCAACCGTACATGAACAATCCAACAGAAGTACTTAAAAAATTGCTAAGTATAAATGGATTGTTTCCAATTGATTCTTGTTTTGATTTAATTAATATTTGTTACTTGCAGAGTTGAGGAGATGCACCACAAGGTTATTATTTTTAAGAATTCATTTCCATCATTTATGGACACTTTGCTGACATACAGGGGCATTGATGGCAGACTCAAATGTAAGAGCCAGACACTGAAGTACTGGGAACTGGACTGGACTAGAGTTAGGGACGGGACTGGACATGACACAGACTAGGAGCTGGGACAGGAACACAGACTTGGGCTAGGAAAGCAGGACCAGGACAAGGAACTGGGAACTAGGAGCCTGGGTTTGGACTCCGAGCCAGAGGCTGATCAATGACCAAGAACCTGGGTCTTGTCTCAGGTTTGGACACCAGAACTAGGCGAGAACATGACGTGGCTACAGGACTGGACATGGCTTAGGTTCTTCGAGGCTTGGGTATGGACTCCGAGCCAGAGACTGAGCAAGGACTCAGAACCTGGGTCTTGACTCAGGCTCGGACTCCAGAACTAGGCAAAGACATGATGTGGCTACAGGACTGGACGAGGCTTGGATTCTTCTACGCTCTCCTGGGCAGGACAAGGGACCCCTTCTTGGGATGCAGAGCCATGATGCTTACTAGGATGCAGGACCAAGATGACTGCCGAGGTAACCTGCCAAGGACAACCACCAAGGAAACTGTCCGGGATCCAGATGGGCAGGGGAAGAGAACAGTCCAGCCTCAGGGTAATGGCAAAGACAGCCTGGCCTACCTAACAGAGGCAAGGACAGGAAGGGAGCTCAGTCTGGGGTGGCTCCGAGTCTCAGGGCAGCCAGCAACCTTTGCTGGCTGCAGAAACAGCCAAATCCATATCTAGGTCAGAGTGGCAGACGGCCACTCAGCTGGCCCTGGAAACGGCCGAATCCATACCACGATGCCTGCTCTGACTAGAGACAATAAGGCTCCATGAAGCAGTGGTCCTCCAACCAGGCCTAGAGATCACAAATGGCTGCCCTAGCCTTCCACCAGCAGGTTGCTCCAAGGGGATACTGACAAGACAAACCAGCTACCACTCTCCAACCCAGGGCCACTTACATTCCCAGCCTCAAGACAAGTATCAGGTGCCTATGATTAAGCCCAACTGAAACAAGGGACAGCCGGAAGACCCGGAGTCTGGAGTCCATGGACTGGACCATGAACCGGAATGCGGATTTCACGGACCAGACCATGACACTTCACAGGTATTTCCTTTGGCACTTATCTTCATTTCGCAACTAACGTCTCCTGTGGGACCTTGTCATAAGATGATAAGACCATAAGATATAGAAGTAGAATTAGGCCATTTTGCCTATTGAGTCTGCTCCATCATTTCATCATGCTGATCCAAACTTCCTCTCAGACCCAATTTCCTGCCTTCCCCCGTATCCCTTCATGCCCTGACCAATTAAGAATTGATCAACTTCTGCCTTAAATATACATAAAGTCTTGGCCTCCACAGCTGCCTGTCGGAATGAATATCACAGATTCACCAGTCGTGGCTAAAGAAATTTGTCCTCAACTTCGTTCTAAAAGGATGCCTCTCTATTCTGAGGCTCTGTCCTCTGGTCTTAGACATTCCCACCATAAGAAACATTCTCTCCACATCCACTCAGTTAAGGCCTTTCACCATTCAATAGGTAAGTAAAGTAAAGGCATCTGTTAATCTTGCAAAACCATGGATCTGCGCCTGGAAAGTCTTCACTCTCCAGGACACGGGCCTGGCAAGGTTGTATGGAAGACCAGCAGTTGCCCATGCTGCAAGTCTCCCCTCTCCATGACACCAATGTTGTCCAAGGGAAGGGCATTAGGACCCATACAGCTTGGCACCACTGTCGTCGCAGAGCACTGTGTGATTAAGTGCCTTGCTCAAGGACACAACACGCTGCCTTGGTTGGGGCTTGAACTCACAACTTTCAGGTCGCTAGAAGAATACCTTAAACACTTGGCCACATGCCCACACATTCAATAACTAGCAATAAGGTCAACCCTCAGGTCTTCTGACTTCTAGAGAATACAGGCCTAGAGCCATCAGACACTCTTCATATGTCAAGCCATCCAATCCTAGAATAATTCTCGTAGACCTGCTTTGAACCATCTCCAGTTTCAACACATCCTTTCGAAGATAAGGATCCCAAACCAGCTCACAATACTCCAAGTGAGGCCTCACCAGTGCTTCATAAAGTTTCAACATTACATCCTTGCTTTTATATTCTAGTCCTCTTGGAATGAATGCCACTCCTTTGCCAATTGTCCTAATCCATCTAAGTCCCTCTGTAGCCTCTCTACTTCCTCAAAACTGCCCCTCCACCTGTCTTCATATCATCAGCAAACTTTGCAATAAACCCATCAATTCCATCATCCAAATCATTGACATATAACATAAAAAGGATTGGTCCCAACACAGGCCTCTGTGGAACACCACTAGTCACTGACAGCCAGTCAAAAAGAGGCTCCCTTTATTCTCACTCTTAGCCTACTGCCAATCAGCCACTGCTTTATCCATGCTAGAATCTTTCCTGTAATTCCATGGACTCATAGCTAGTTAAGCAGCCTCATGTGTGATACATTGTCAAAGGCCTTCTGAAAATCCAAGTACACAACATCAACCGATTCTCCTTCGTCTATCCTGCTTGTTATTTCTTCAAAGAATTCCAACAGATTTGTCAGGCAAGATTTTCCCTTGAGGAAACCATACTGACTACAGCCTATTTTATCATGTGCCTCCAAGTACCCTGAGACCTTGATAAGCGACTCCAGCATCTTCCCAACCACCAAGGTCAAACTAAGTAAAGTTTCCTTTCTTCTGCCTCTCTCCCTTCTTGAACAGTGGAGTGACATCCCAAGAACTTTCTGTCTAGTTATGGTAACTTCACACACTCCATGACCCCTGAAATCTGGAATTTCCACCATGCTGCTAGTGTCCTCCACAGTGAAGACTGATTCAAGATACTTATTCAGTTCATCTGTTATTTCGCTGGCGCCCATTACTACCTGTCCAACATTGTTTTCCAGTGGTCTGATATCCACTCTTGCCTCTCTTTTACACTTTATATATGTGAAGAAACTGCTGGTATCTTCTTTAATATTATTGGATAACTTACTTTTGTATTCCATCTTCACCTTCTTGATGACTTTTTTAGTTGCCTTCTGTTGGATTTTAAATCTTCCCAATCCTCTAACTTCCCCCTTCCCTTCTGAGTCACAGAGGAAGACTCAGTTCCAGAAGTGATCCAACCACTCTGATTTTCCCCTATTTGGTCTGCAACAACCCGCACCCCGCCCCCGCCACT
This sequence comes from Mobula birostris, assembly GCF_030028105.1. Lineage (NCBI taxonomy): Eukaryota > Metazoa > Chordata > Chondrichthyes > Myliobatiformes > Myliobatidae > Mobula > Mobula birostris. Next base: position 120,960,674 of record NC_092373.1, on the reverse strand, counting down.
AACAGTATCCAAAGTGATGTACCTGTGGTTGTGAGGGGTGTCCGCAGAGGTACTCTGCACTGGCTGTTTAATCCCTTTCCCCTTCCTGCCTGTCACCCAGTTTCCTATGTCCTGCACCTTGGGTGTAAGCACCTATCTATCACCCCTTCAGCTTCCCGAATTATCCGGAGTTTATTTTGTTGCAGCTTCAACTCCTTAACGCAGTTTGTTAGAAGCTACCGCTGGATGCACCTCTCACAGTTGTAGTGGTCAGGAATACTGGAGGTCTCCCTGCCTTCCCACATCCTGCAAGAGGGGGATTGCACTATCCTGCCTGGCATCTTTACCTAGCTGAGCAGATATAGAAAAAAGGAAAAACTTGCACTTTTCTTTCCTTTCCTTTCTCTGAGTGAAGCCTCTCTTCACTGAAGCCTTGAAGAGCTAAAGCCTTAAGATTACCACTCTATGTCTGATCAGATGATGGTTGCTGCGAGCAAATTACTAGCAAAAGTACTTAGAAGTCCATTTAAACCACATCCCTAATCCTGCTAATTACATCCTCAAAGTTTTCAGTATGTTTGTCAAAACATGACTATTTTTTGTAAATCCACTTTGACATCATTTGATTGTGCTACTCTTCTTTAAGTGCTATAAGATCTGTGGATAAACGATTATTTTATCAGGAATTTACTCAATTTTACTTATTTGCTTTCTATAGATTTCTTTTTTAAATAGTGGGCTCATATTTGCATTGCACACCTCTTCGGTGCATATCACACCTGTGTATGCTTTGGACTGGACTGACAATATCCCTTCTGTACATGACTGTCCCTCACCCCCAACTATCTACACTATGCCTCTTTCTCCTGATAAAGTAACTCAAACTTTCCTCAATAGAATTAGAAAGCATCCCTGCAAGGACTGAATTGTGAGTTTTCCAAATTTGAAAATAACAGAAATTTTGAAGGCATTGTGAATGGGGAAGAGGATAACAAAAGATTTCAATGAGACAGAGACAGGTTGGTGGACTCACATTATGTCACGAGAATTCTACTGATACTTACTGTACTGCTATGCTGCTTTCAAGATGGTAGCATCCATCATCAAAGACTATTTCCAACCAGCTCATGCCCTCTTCTTGCTAATAACACTGGGCGGGAGGTATAGAAGCCTAAAGTCCCAGGTTCAGGCGCACTGGAAGAAACTAAGATTAAAAAATTGAAAAGGAAGTGTGCTGGAGAAGTGAAGCAAAGTGAAATCAGACAAATTCAGAGAAATATGGAAAACGAGAAAGAATAGAGAGGCAGGGTTGCATACTGCATAGATACTTTGATACTTTGATAAATGTATTTTGAATCCTTGAAAAACCTAGATCAAAAAGTTGAGGTATGAATTAAAAGGTGAAATAGAGGTGATAGGATAGAAATGTTTAGGGAGAGAATTCTGGAATCCAGGTTCTTAGTAACAGCAAGCAAACTGACAAATGTTGAGGGATTAAAATCAGGAACGCTCAGAAAGCCGAAACGGGATAAACTGAGAAGTCTGTATTTAGTTGAAGAAGTACTTGGGTGGCAATCACTGAAATACAACACCTACTGAAATACTCTTTGATTTAGTCCTTCACATTTAGTTGCAGTCCAAATATCTGCAGCACAGGCTCTTGAATTTGGTCTTGTGGTGTGGGCAAACCTTGCAGACCAGTATTCATTGCACATCTCTGGTTGACTTAAAAGGATTGTATCTCAATCATTGCAACTCCTAAGGCTTTCGTGCTTCCTTAAGTTTTAATGGTTCAAAACCAAATCAACTTTTCATCGTTAACTAAGATCTGTTGCTTCCTGACACTTTCCCCACACCATTAACAGTCAGCATGACGACTGGGGGTGGTGCATGGGGGGGAGGGTTTGGAGGGGAGCTGACCTATCAGGCCACAGCTGCAGCAGCCAGGCCAGTGGCACCATGGCCGGCTCTGAGGCTCAGCAGGGAAAGGTAAAGTCAGGCAGAGCAGTCGTGATAGGAGACTCAAAGGTTATGGGGATGGGATGGACAGGCAAGTTTGTGGTCACAAAAGAGAAAGCAGGATGATGTGCTGCCTTCCAGGTGCTGGGGTTCAGGATATCTCAGAGTGGTTGCAGAAGATTCACAAGATGGGGGGTGCGCAGCCAGAGGTCGTGGTGTACGTTGGCACCAATCACAAAGGTAGAAAGGGGGAAGAGGTCCTGTGTAGTGAGGGAAAAAGCTGGGACCTCCAAGGTAGTAATCTCTGGTTTACTCCCAGTAACATGTGCAGAAACATGTGATGGTACAGAAAAATGAGCAGCTGAGGAAGTGATGAAAAAGCCAGGGTTTCAGATTTCTGGGTGAATGCAAATTCTTCCAGTGAAGGCATGAACTGTACAAAAAGGACGACTTACAGCTGAACCTGAGAGGGACCGATATCTCCATGAGCAGGTTCGCTAGAGCTGTTCGAGAGGTTTAAACTAAGGTGGCAGGGGAATGGAAAATGGAGTGAACAAGCTGAAAATGGGGTATATAATTCAATGCAGTGCATTATGAGACTGTGAGGACGGACAGGCAGACAACAGGGCAAAATTGCTGTCAGTGGGATGGGGTGAAGTGTAACATGGGGGCAAAATCAAAACGGGTAATGAATGCAGGACTGAAGGTGTTATATTTGAATGCGTGCAGTATACGGAATAAGGTAGATGATCTTGTAGTGCAGTTAAAAATTGACAAGTATGACTATGTGGACATCACTGAGTTGTTGCTGAAAGAAGATCATAGTTGGGATAGGACCATAAGACATAGGAGCAGAATTAGGCCATTCAGCCCATCGAGTCTGCTCCACCAATTGCATCATGGCTGATCCTGGATCCCACTCAACCCCATGCACCTGCCTTTGATGCCCTGCGTGATCAGGAAACGATCAACTTCCACTTTAAATATACTCACGGATCTGGCCTCCACCACAGACTGTGGCAGAGAATTCCACAGATTCACCACTCTCTGGCTAAATAAATTCTTCCTTACCTCTGTTCTAAAAGGTCACCCCTCCATTTTGAGGCTGTGCCCTCTAGTTCTGGACACCCCTACCAAAGGAAACACCTTCTCCACATCCACCGTATCTAGTCCTTTCAATATTTGGTCAGTTTCACTGCGATCTCTACACGTTATTCTAAATTTCAGACAGAACAGGCCCAAAGCTGACAAACGCTCTTTATATGTTAACCCTTTCATTCTCAGAATTATCCTCATAACCCTCCTCTGGACTCTCTCCAATGACAACACATCCTTTCTGAGACATGGGGCCCAAAACTGTTGACAATGCTCCAAATGTGGCCTGACTAGTGTCTTATAAAGGCTCAGCATTATCTTCTTGCTTTTATATTCTATTCCCCCCGAAATAAATGCCAACATTGTATTTGCCTTCATTACCTCAGACTCAACCTGTAAATTAACCCCTTGGAAGTCATGTACAAGGACTCATAAGTCACTTGGCACCACTGATGTTTGAACCTTCTCCCCATTTAGATAATAGTCTGCACTATTGTTCCTTTTACCAAAGTGCATTATCATACATTTCCCAACATTGTATTCCATCTGCCACTTTTTTGCCCATTCTTCCGATTTGTAAGTCCTGCTGCAATTGCATTGCTTCTTCAGCACTACTTACCCCTCCACTTGTATCATCTGTAAACTTTGTCACAAAGCCATCACTTCCATTATCCAAATCATTGACAAAACAATATGAAAAGTCGCAGTCCCAATACTGACCCCTAAAGAACACCACTAGTCACTGGCAGCCAACCAGAAAAGGTCCCTTTTATTCACACTTGCTGCTTCCTGCCTCTGTCTAATCCAGTATCTTTCCTGCAATGCCACAGGATTTTATCTTGTTAAGCAGCCTCCTGTGTGTCACCTTGTCAAGTGCCTTCTGAAAATCCGAGTAAATGACATCCACTGCCTCTCCTTTGTCCACTCTGCTTGTTACTTCCTTGAAAAACTCTTAACAGATTTGTCAGGAAAGATTTCCCTTTACAGAAACCATGCTGACTTTGACTTATTTTATCATTAGTCTCCAAGTACCCTGAAACTTCATCCTTAATAGTAGACTCCAACACTTTTCCAGCCACTGAGGTTAGGTTAACTGGCCTAGAGTTAAAAAAATACATGTGGACTAAGGTGTTAACTGTCCTGTGCTATCACCGGTGGGATCATCAGTTGATCTGCCACCTGTCTTCAGGAGCTTCAGCCCACTTATGATCAAGACTCCAATGAGGTGGTGAGCCAGCAGTGCTAAAGCACCACCTCCCACTGGTGAGCTTAAAAACTTGACATCTGCCTCTATCAGTCACTTCCATCCAACAGATAGTCTGCTCTTCAGGTGTCGATGCAACTACTGAAGAGTTTGCAAGATATGTATACACTGTCTGACTATCTGCCCCTCTGGACATACTTGGTCCACACCCATGCTGATCCTTTCTCTGCTGCCTCAGCTACAGCCCTGCTGGTTGACTTGATCTCTCTTCTAGTGAAGCCAAGGTCACGCAGACACTTCTGGAAAGTGAACACAATAAACCCACGGCAGCCTACTTTGAATGGATAGCATGAGACCTTCCATCCTCTGTCTCTGCACTCTGATCTTAATTTTGCACACTTGGTTAACTTGCGCTCATGGGCTTCTTTAGTGTTGTCTTCCCAGGGGACTGTGAGTTCACCAATAACTACTCCTCTACTGGTGTCAGACCATACGATTATATCTGGACGCAATGTGGTGAAAGGTATTTGCTCCGGGAAACTGCCTTCCTGTCCAGGTTGGCCTTGACACACCAATCATTGGCTGAAGAAAGTATGCTTGATCGCGGGCTTGCGCTGTACACCCTTGACTTGGAGCCTTCTTTCACAAATGATATGTGATGTTCTGTGCAGCATGGGGCATGAGATAAGTTGCGCTGCAGTACTCTCTGCTCAACCACTTCTGTTACAACTTTGAGAACATGTTATATCTCCAAGTGTACGTGCCGCTGGAAAGATTGACTCTGCATGCACTCAAAATATGTTGAAGTGTTCCCTTCTCGCCACAAGCAGCACACCTGTCTGTCTTATCTTCATACCAGGTGCTGAGGTTGGCAGGTGTTGGGAGCAGATCATGCGCTGCTCTGCATAGAAACGAAATGCGGAGCGGTTCCATCTGCCACAGAACATTCCAGGATAGATGTCATTGTTCAACGCTTTCCCATCAGTTCCAAGCCCCTTGTATGGCCAGGCCAGCTGTTTTAGTTAACCTCTTCTCCTCTTCTACCTCTCGTACTTCTAGTGTTACAAGCTCACGGTGCTCCTTACCTGTAAAGGATGACCACCACTTGTGGGTTGTCCATCCACGTCCCTGGTGGCCCAGCTGGATAGCCCCAACTGTCTCCTTGTGCTTCAATCTGGACTCTGCCTCATCAACTGCTACATGGGCTGACCACTTCTTGCCTGATCTCACATCCAGCTGGGCGTTCTTGATGACAGAGTCTTTTGAGTCTCGAAGGATGAAGAATGATCTTATCTTGGCTACCTTGACCTCCTCAACAAGGGATTGCACTGAGATGGTAAGCTTTGTCTGGCTACTGTGGATTGCAACATTGGTGAGGCTGCTCGGTACTCCAAGCCACTTCTTCACATACTTGTTGATCTTCCGTTCCATTGCCTCAACATGGGACATTGCCACTTCATAGACAGTTAGTGGCCACATTATCTGTGTCATCAGTCCATACTGCAAGCACCACAACTTCAACTTGCCAGGCAAGCCACACTTGTCAACAGACAACAGACCTCTGCTGATCTGTTCTCCTGTCTCTTGAACCCTCTTGGTGTCTGTCAGCTTCTCTGTGTACCAACGCCCGAGGCTCTTAACTGGTTGGTCCTGAATGGATGGAATCTCCTCTCCACAAAGGGCGAAATGAAAGTCAACCAGCTTTCCTCTCCTAAGAACAATGCTCCTTGACTTCTTGGTCTTGAACTTCATTCTTCCCCAATCCATTAGCCCTTCGAGTCTAGATAGTACACTTTCCACTGCCTTCGTGCTGGGACCCAAAAGGGTGAGATCGTCCATGAATGCTCATATTGGTGGTAACTCCTCTCCGCCATCAAATGTGACACCTGGTCCTACTGATTCTGCAGCCCTCGCAGTGACCCCCATGGCTAACACAAAAAAGATGGGTGAAATCACACATCCCATTGGGATTCCAACGTCCAAGCTCTGCCACCTGGTTGTAAACTGCTGAGTGGAAAAGCTCATCCGGAAATCGTTGTAGTACTGCATAACAAAGTTCCTCACCTTAGCAAGAATCCATAGGAATTCCATCACAAACTCAATCAGAACCTAGGGAACAGAACCATACGCATTTGCCAGATCAAGCCAAACTACAGCCAGATTTCTTCTCAAATATTTTGACTCCTGGACGGTATGCCATATCATACTAGAATGTTCAAGGCATCCTGGGAAGCCTAGTATTCCTGCCTTTTGCACAGATGTATTTACTAATCCATTCTCTATCACAAATGAAGATATTCTTTCTGCCAGAATGCCAAACATAATCTTCCCCTCTACACTCAGGAGTGAAATTGGTCGGAACTGATTTAATGTAGAAGAATTCTCTTCCTTCGGGATGTATACTCCTTCAGCCTCACTCCATGACAAAGGAACAACACCTTGTCTCCACAGCACCTTTAACAATCTCCACACGTATTTCCTCAGCTCTTCACACTTCTTGAACACCTCATATGGCACTTGATTAGGTCCTGGCACTGAGCCTGACCTTGCCTTTCTGATGAACTGTTCAACTTCTGCCAATTTGGGTTCTGACAGATCAAACTTCACTCCTGGCTTGGTAGGCTTCACAAGCCCTGAAATGTCAAGCAAAGGAGCCTCCCGCTGTTCATTAGAGCAAGTGCTTGCCAGGTGATCCTCAAGTTCTTGCTGAGAGATGTTAAGCTGCCCGCTCTTACTTTGTTCAAACAGTTTCTTTGTGAATTCGTGAGGGTTCTCAAAGAACGACTTTCTTGTCTTCTCTCTTTTCTTTCTCTTTTTACGTTGTGACTCTGCACGATGGAGTGATGCTAACTTTATTTGAAAATCCTCTTGGAGATCAGCAAGCCTTAGCTTGTCACCCTCACTTGTTACCTTCCACCTCTGTCTCAATGATCTGAGCTCTCTCCTCAACCTACTAATCTCCTTCTGGCACCTGCTTGGTTGCTGTGTAGGCTTTGTTTTCTTCAACTCAACCAAACCAAACCTGTACTTTCCAACATCGTAAATCATATCGCCCATCACTTCCAACTTTCTCTTTGACGTTCCCCTGAGCGTGTTCTCCAACATCATACTGACATTCTCATCAAATACATGCCAAGCCTTCTCATCTGCCATTGCTGGCCACTTGACCTTCCTCTTCTTCTCTACCTCCACACCACCACCATCATGCGAGGGATCTACCTGGGTACTGTGGTCTGAAACCTGGCCTGGGTTATGTCTCGTTTGACCTGGAGTATGATGACTCTCTCCAGAGCGGGTCGCTGTGGCTTGTGAAGTAAAGACCACCTCATCTGTGCTTGGTGAAGTAATTTCATCTTCATCCACCGGGATGGAATAGCACCTCAACTTTGCTTGGTGGACTCGTAAACCTTTAATGCTGGAAAACACTCTCCCACACCAACACACTGGACACTCAGAGCCTCTTATCCAGCTCTTGGTCGTAGTCGTTCCCTATAATTAACTGTATCCGTCTGATTGGGTCCATCATTCTCCCTCCCTCTCAGAGAACCCTGAGGGTATGTTTCTCCATATAAACTAGAAGCTTCAAGAGGAGGGTGCTCTTCTGAACTGGTGCCCAGACTGCCAATCCTGACACCACCAGTGCCAGTCTTTCCTGGCTGACAGCTGTCTCTCCATGCTGTCACTGAACTATTCCCAGTTGCCAACCAGACTATTCCTGGTAGTCACTGGTGTCCAGAACAAAAGAGTTAAAAATTTTCGTTTCTTTTCCCTTCCTCCCTTCTTAAAGAGTGGAGTGACATTTGCAATCTTCCAGTCCTCCAGGATTATGCCAGAATCAAGTGATTCTTGAAAGATTATGACCAATGCATCTGTTATCGCTTCAGCAACCTCTCATAGGACCCTGGGATGTAGTCCATCTGGTCTAGGTGATATATCCACCTTCAGACCTTTGAGTCTGGGGGGGGGGGTGCGGAAGAGGGTGGTACTGTCATGAGCCCTATGCATCTGTGCACCTGTATTTGTTAAATGGAGCTGTTAAACCTTTGTGCTTTCTATTTAATCTTGTTAAGTTTATTTTGACTGGCACAGGCTCTTCACATACTCTGGTTATTTTAATTGGACTCCCGATTAGCATTTATTATGGGGTCCTTTTCTTTCAAGAATGATTCATCTCGCAGTGTCGCTCAGTTGAGCCACCGGTGTTCTATTGAAATTGCTATGAATAAACTTCTGTTTCTGTCTCTTCATGGGAGTCTGTCCTTCCTCCACTCCTGGGTTCAGTCGTTTATCAGAGCACACTGCGACACCCGGAGTCATTAGAGTAAACCTCCTTTGGAGTCACCTGATGCCGGTGGCCGGAGGTGGGGACGTTGTAAGCGGTGTGTGAGGAAGTGGAAGCGAGCTGAGTGGGCAGGAGTCCGTGCCAGGAAAAGAGTAAGTCCTAGCTGACCGGCTCTCCCGTCTATTCTGCTCTGCAATGTCCGCTTGCTGAGGGAATTGGGCCCGCAGTCCTCGGAGTCGCCCGATGCTGGTGGCTGGAGGTGGGGACATCGTAAGCGGTGTGCGAGGAAGCAGAAGCGAGGCAAGTGGGCTGGAGTCCGTGCCAGGGAAAAAGTAAGCCCTAGCTGGCCAGATCTCCCATCCATTCTGCTCTCCAATGGACATTAAATTGGACTATATCTGACTCCACTGAAATACTCAGCAGGAGTACAGAAATGGACGGAATCCCGAACATTCAGCTGTTTATTTATGTAACAGTTTTTCCCCCAAACCATTGGATTACAAACCTACTGCCCTCTGCTGTGCCTATTGTCTTTTATTTATTGTAATGCCTGCACTTTTCTGTGTACTTTATACAGTCCTGGGTAAGTCTGTAGTCTAGTGTAGTTTTTGTGTTGTTTTACGTAGTTCAGCGTAGTTTTTGTATTGTTTCATGTAGCACCATGGTCCTGAGAAACGTTGTCTCATTTTTACTGTGTACTGTACCAGCAGTTATGGTCGAAATGACAATAAAAAGTGACTGGACTTGACTTGAGTTGACTTGACTTAGCATACTTTTTATCACAAAGGGCCCAGGACTGCTCACAGTAATCCAATGTGGCTTGACCAATGCCCTTTAAAGCCTCAGCATTACATCCTTGCTCTTATATTCTAGTCTTCTTGAAATGAATGCCAACATTGCATTTGCTTTCTTCACTAGCTACTCAACGTTCAAGTGAACCCTTAGGGAATCCTGCACAAGGACTCCCATCCATTTACACCTCCAATTTCTGAATTAGCTCCCCATTTAGAAAATAGTCTATGCCTTCATTTCTTTGACCAAAATGCATAACCATGCAATTTTCTACATTGTATTCCATCTACCACTTATTTGTCCATTCTCCTAATTTGTCTATGTCCTTCTGCAGACTCCCTACCTCCTCTGCACTATCTCCATTTATCTTTCTACCATCTGCAAACTTAGCCACAAAGTCCTCAAACCTATCATTCAGGTCATTAACATATAAATAGAAAAGGAGCAGATGGAACTGTGACCCCTGTAGGACACCAGCAGTCAACAGCAGCCAATCAGAAAAGTCCTTATTTATTCCTTTTCTGGCCTTCCACTAGTTAACCAAACTCCTGTCCATGCTTCCTGTAATGCCATGGGCTTTCATCCTGTTAGCATCCTCATGTGCAGCACCTTGCTCAAGGCCTTCAGAAGATCCTAACAAATAATGTTCACTGAGTCTACTTTGTCTATCCTGCTTGCTATTTCCTCAAAGAATTTCATCAGTTTTTTTCAGGCAAGATTTCCCCTTAAAGAAACTCTGCTGACTGTGGCCTACTGTCTCCAAGTACCCTGAAATTTCATCCTTAAGAATGGACTCTAATATCTTGCCGATCACTGAAGTCAGACTAACTGGCCTATAAATTCCTGTCTTCTGCCTCCTTCCCTTCTTAAAGAGTGGATTTATATTTGCAATCTTTCTGTCCTCTAGACCATTCCAAAATCTAGTAATTTTTGAAAGATCACTACTAATGCCTCCACAATCTGTTCAGCTACCTCATTCAGAACCATGGGGTGAGATCTATTTAGTCCAGGTGATTTACCTACCTTCAGGCCTTTCAGCTTCCCTTGCACCATCTCTTAGTAATAGCGACTAAACTCATTTCTGTCCCCTGACACTCTCAAATTTCTGGCATACTGCTGGTGGCTACCACAGTGAAGGCTGACACAAAATAGTTATTCAGCTTTCCACTTTTTTTTGTTTCCTCATGACTACCTCACCAGTGTCATTTTCCAGCAATTTGACATACACTCTTGCCTTTCTTTCACTCTTTATATATCTGAAAAATAATGAAATCCTCTTTTATCTTATTGGCGAGCTAGTTTTCATATTTCATCTTTTCTCTCATTGCTTTTTTAGTTGCCTCTTATGTTTTTTAAAAGCTTCCCATTAATTTTTGATATATACTATGCCCTTTCTTTTGCTTTTATGTTGTCTTTGACTTCCCTTGTCGGTCACAGTTGCTTCATCCTCACTTTATAATGCGTCTTCTTGTTTGGGATGAACTGACCCTTTGTGGTATGAATTGCTCCCAGAAACTCAAGCCATTCTGTTCTACCATCATCCCTGCAAGTGTCCCCCCTAATCAAACTTGGCCACTGCCTCTTTCATGCCTCTGTAGTTTCCTTTACTCCATTGTAACACTGATACATCTGATTTTATCTTCTTCCCCTCAACCTGCCTGGTGAATTCTATCACATCATGGTCATTTTCTCCTTAATGTTCCTTTACCTTATGCTGTGTAACCAAATTTGGTTCATTATACAAAATCCAATCCAGAACTGCCTTTTCTTTCATGGGTTCAAAGACAAATTGTTTTCAATAGCCATTTCACAGGCATTCTACAAATTCCCTATCTTGAGAACCAGCAATAACCTAATTTTCCAATCTATGTGCATATCAAAATTTCCAAAGCCAGCGCAACATTGCCCTCTTTACGTGCCTGGCTACTGTTTGGAGATCCGTATATTTCTCCCATCAGGATCTTTTTACTCTTTCAGTTTCTTACCTCTGCCCATAAGGGTTCACCTTCTGAACCTATGTCAGTTCTTTCTAAGGATTTGATTTCATTTTTTTACCAGCAAAGCCACCCCACACTCCCACCCCTTTCTGTGTACCTGCCTGTCCTTTCAATAAGATATGTATCCTTGCATGTTGAACTCCCAGCTGTTATCTTCTTTCAAACATGATTCTATAATGCCCACAATGTTATACCTGGCAATTTCTAAGTGAATAAACATAAGGGTTTCTGCAGATGCTGGAAATTTAAAGCAACACACACCAACACTGAAGGAATTCAGCAGATCAGGGAGCATCTTTGGAAATAAATAAACAGTTGATGTTTCGGGCTGTGACTCTTCCTCAGGACTACAAGGTTGTCTACCCTGTTTTGGATGTTGAGTGCACTTAAATATAACACCTTCAGTCCTGTGTTCACCACTCTTCTTTTCATTCTGTCTCCATATTGCCCAAAATTAAATTCTTATCCCTTTCTGAACTTTTTGTCTTATTCTTTATTCTGGAAACTTCAGTAATATCTCTTGCACTCTCCTTCCCTTTTACTTTATCCGTATTTTCCAAGCTGTTTAACCCACCTTCCTAATATTTAGTTTGAAGCCCTAACCACAGCCCAAATTATGCAATTCCCCAGGTTCCTTAATGTCCTCCATGGTGAGGCAGGTATTGTCCATGATGGATCTGGCTGAGTCTACAACCCTGTGCAGTCTCTTGTGATCTTATGCTTTAGAGACTCCATACCAGACACTGATGCAATTAGTCAGAATGCTGTCCACCATGCATCTATAAGAATTTGCAAGAGTCATCTGTAACATATCAAATATCGTCGTTCCTAACTAAGTTGAGCCAATGGCACACCTTCTTCACGTCTGCATCAATGTGTTGGGCCCAGAATAGATCCTTTGAGATGTTTTCATCCAAAAACTTGAAACTGTTCACCTTTCCAGTGTTGACCTTACAAGAGGAGGTGCATATTCCCCTGACTTCTCCTTCCTGCAGTCCACAATCAATGCTTTGGTTTTTGCTGCTGTTGAATGCAGGGTTGTTACTGTGACATCACTCAGTGAGTCAATTTATCTCACTTACTGCCATCTGAGATTTTTTTCAACAAGTAAATTTATAAATGGTGCTTGTGCTGTGTTTAGCCACACAGTCCTGAGTGCAGAGGCAATAGAACTGTGGGCTAAGCACACATTCTTGAAGTGTGCCTGTGTTGATTCTTAGCAAGGAGGATATGTTGGCACCAATCTGTTCTGACTGTGGATTCCCAAAGAGGAATTTGTGAATCCAGTTGCAGAGGGAGGTACAGAGTTATCAAAGGAATGTCAAAGGAAGCTCTCTAATTGTCCTTGAAATGCCACTTCTCCATCCCTTGAAATAAATCTCTACATAGCTCAGAAAAACATAGCTGTAAGGAATCATTTTGTGACTAGTGCAAAAGCCTCAGACCTTATTAAAAATAACGGAGACAAAACTAGAGTTGATTAATTATATCACAGTTCCAGAGGTACAGCTTCATTTCACCCAGTGTAACACACTCCCTGCAACGTGTATGTCTTTTTCATTCCTCAGACCAGTTCAAATGACCTACTTTTTGATTATTTTAGCACATTATCTCAGAGCTGTAAAAAAAGTAAGTTCTGCTGCACCCTGTAACTTTTTATTTTCCATCTCCAGACCACTTCAAAACCTCGAAACAAAAAAAAACTGAACTGCCATTCCAATCCTTCTTTATGCTATGTTTCTACAAGTAAGATAGCATTCTCCACATATATACTTATTTACTTATTATAGTGCGAATATGTTTGCGTGTGGCCAAGTGGTTAAGGCGTTCGTCTAGTGATTTGAAGGTCGCTAGTTTGAGCCTTGGCTGAGACAGCATGTGTGTCCTTGAGCAAGGCACTTAACCACACATTGCTCTGCGACGACACTGGTGCCAAGCTGTATGGGTCCTAACGCCCTTCCCTTGAACAATATTGGTGGTGTGGAGAGGGGAGACTTGCAGCATGGGCAACTGCTGGTCTTCCACACAACCTTGCCCAGGCCTGCACCCTGGAAACTTTCCAAGGTGCAAATCCATGGTCTCATGAGACTAATGGATGCCGATAGCATGGAAAAGGCCCTTCCGGCTCTTCGAGTTGTGCTGCTCAGCAATCCCCTGATTTAATGCTAGCCTAATCACAGGACAATTTAAAGTGGCCAATTAACCTACAAACCAGTACGTCTTTGGACAGAGTTTGTGGGAGGAAACTGGAGCACCCAGAGGAAAGCCACACAGGCACGGAGAATACATACAAGCTCCTTACGGATAGTGGCTGGAGTTGAACCATGGCTGCTTGTACTGTAAAGCATGGTGCTAACCACTACACTACCAGACTGCGCTGTCTATCTAACTTCATTGCCTTATTCCCTAACCTTGACTTCTTGAATTGGGTTTTTCCTTTCTCCCAGCTTTTGTTAACCTCTGCCTTTTAAATGTACATGTTAAATCTTGCCATCAACATCTAATCTTGCCTGCCTCCCATCTTAATGTACATTAAATATCCATGCTACTGGCAAGGCAATTTAGAGCTTCTTTTGTTGTCAAACGTCTTCAAAATGAACATCAAAATCTTAAAAAGAAAACAGAAAATGCTGGAAATATTCAGTAGGTTTTCCTTTTCAGCCTGAAACATAGCACTGTTTCTGTTCCTACAGATGCAACCTATCCTGCAGAGTGTTTGTAGCACTTTCTATTTAACTCTGTACAGTGGTATTGGTCCCAATCTTGTGAGATGCAACTCATTCAGATGTTCAGGCCCCAACTCTCAAAAACCTATCACAATTATCCAGGATTTTAAAATCCTTCTGCTGGCATTGATGCTCCAACCACATGTTCATCTAAACCATTTTCTTGTTTCTGTCTTAACCTATAACCCTGCAAAACAACTGAGAGTACTGTCACTGTAGCATTCCTAACTGCCATGTATCCACTTTATTCAGATCAGCTCCCATTCTGACCATAATCTATCCTCCAGATGTGCTACATCAAAACAACCATGACAAACTCCAGTTTTCAGAGCTGATTTGGAGTGTGTATGCACTTAGGGGTCTCAAGTTTTCCCACCTTAACCCATTCACCCACTCTCACTACAACTATATGTGTTTGAGTTTGAGTCGTCCACCTCCCAATGGTACCATTTATGTAGTTTCACCATCATGGGGGCTTCCCTGAGGCCAGCTGGTGTTCATGTCCGAATCCCCAAGCTTGAGGCATTTCAGTTCTCCTTGTTTAGGACATGAACATGAGACATGGTATGTTTTGAATGGGGCAAGGATATCTTGCCTTAACCTTTGCTTGCAGAAGAACTGAACAAAATTTATCACCTCCCTCAGGCCCACACAATCCGGGCATTATTTTATTTATTTAGCCATAGCTGGCCACTGAGATAATAATGAGACCACAATGGTGACTAGGTCATTACCAGTGTGTCCATTTGCGAATGATTAATTAAATGCATCTCCAGGTGCTGTATGATGTCAAATGCATGAAGTGACACAGTGAATAGATTGGGCATTGTTTGTGAAAAGAAGGTTTGTCTCCTCTTCTTATCCCCAAGTCCAGCCTGTCTCCAGCAAGTGCTTGAATCATTACCTCGGAAAGCTTTCTCAATCTATCTGTGTATTTTTTCTGTTGAGATCTGCACTAACCTTTGTCCCTTATGGTCAGACGCCACCATAAGTTCTGCACGGTCATTTGGAGATACTCAGAAAGGAAGACAGGGAGAACATCACAAAGAATCAGAGATTTCAGGGTTTGATTTCATAACCCCCCCCCCACACACAGACACACACACACACACACACACACACACACACTCACTCTGATCCATGGACCTGAGGCATTGCACCATCAGACGGCAAAATAGGTCACTGTACTCCACCAACATTTAAACACAGACTCAACTTACAAGTTATGGAGCTGGGATGATGTCTATTTGAAATTCCTTCTTGCTAGCTCACCAATGTTGAAGAACCTACTCTATATTTCCAACAGGTTTTAGTTTTATCACCAAGTGTTTTTGCACCTGTGCTTGCTGACAATGTTAAAATCATGGTCCAGTCCCTGAAGTCAGTATTCCGGTTCACGGTCCGGTCCATCAATCCTTGCTCCAGATTTTCCTGTCTACCTTGTTTCTGTTCCTGTTGAGCACTAATTGAGGCAGCTGATGCTCATTGGGGCTGGCTGCATAAATACCTCCAGAGACCAGGGAGTGGCTGCTGGATTGTTCTTGTCCTTACTCCTTGTATCCCTTTCCCTGCCTTCTGTTTCCTCGCCTGAAGCCCTGCTTTGTCTTGCCGGTAACTCACGCCTTACCTGAAGTTCTTGTCTCGCCTTGCATTGCTGGAAGCCTAGCCTTGTCTTTCTAGTAACTCACGCCTCATCTCGCCTGCAGTCTGGTCCTGGAGCCACCCTGTACCTAGCTCCCTTTCTGTCCCTTGCCCCCGCTGGGTAAGTCAGGCCGTCTTGCCATTACCTATGGTTGGTTTTGTCCCTTCCTGTCCCTTGCCTCCACGGGGTAAGTCAGGCCATCTTGCCGTTACATGCGGTTGGTTCTGTCCCTTCCTGTCCCTTGCCTCCGTCGGGTGGAGTACCACACCCTGCTCAGGTGATCCGCACCCTGCCCAGAAGGAGCTTCAAGACCCCAAGCCTCACCCCAAGCCAAGCTTCAAGACCCCAAGCCTCAAGCCTTTGGACTCAAGCCTCGCCTCAAGTCCCTGGTCTCCAGCCTCGCCTCAAGTCTGAAGACTCCAGCCTCATCCTGCCTGCCAGCCTAGTCCCATCCTTGCCTAGTTTGGGGTCCAAGGCAGAGGAAAGACCCAGGTTCTGGGTCCTTGTCCAGTCTTTGGCCTGGAGTCCAAGCCCGGGCTCCTAGCTCTCTTGTCCAGTCCTGTTCCAGGCTCCCGGTTTTCGTGTCCATGTCCTTGCTCTCACCCTGTATCCTAGTACTTCAGTGTCTGTGTCTTGCACTTGGGTCCACTCGTAGCCACCACCGTATGACAGTTAACGTTATAGAAATGTGTTGAAAAGGAATATTAAAAGCCAAAATAATTGGACTTAAATTATTATTTGGCTCCATTGAATCAGTAAAATTGCTGCAATGATTGAGACAAAAAGAAATATACTCAGAAATAAAAATGAATAGGACTTGATAATGGGATTGCCTCAAGCTGGGGAGCCAATTTGCCATAATACAATCCACCAGCATGAGACTTCCCATCACAGATAGTTGATCTCATCATTTCAGAGTTGCTCTGAATTAGTTTATTTATGAAGAGAAAAGAAGTGAAAAGTCTGGATTTTAAACAATAAAAATACAATCAGTAAAGTCAGGGAATAAGCAAATATTTGCGTGATGATTTTAGTTTCTTAGTCTGCAACCTCAATAAAGAGAAGTTTGTGATAGGCAGTGGATGAATGGGGTGGTGTCAGTGGGTCCAAGATCTGATTGAGATCCCAGTAGTTAATTGCAAGACGTGGATCAGCTCAGACATCAGAGGCCAGGAGGCTTTGAGTCCACTGCTGGAGGCTGTGGAGGTTGAAGCTGAGTAGAAGAGAGATTAGGAATGAGGAATTGAAAAGCAGTGCCTGGGACTGACAGTGAGGGAAGGAGGCAAGCTATGCATTAACACATGGCAATGGCTTAGCGGGGCGACAGGGCGAAGGTAGGTCTCCACCAAAGGAGGTGTAACACGCTCCTTCCATCCGCTATCTTGCAAGTCACCTTTGGGCAAGATGTAGCATCTGCTTAGCATCCCCCCCCCACCACCATCCCCCGATCAGGGTCTTGTGAAACCATGGGAACTGGTGGAGGGTGGTCATATGAGCAGCTGGTGCATATCACAAGATGCAACCACTGAGGCCAGGCAGACAGTCTCTGAAGAGTATTGATAATGGCTGGGGTCACCTGTCTTGTAAAGACACTGCTCAGAAGAAGGCAATGGCAAACCACTTCTGCTGAAAAACTTGCCGAGAACAATCATGGTCATGGATAGCAAAAAGAACAAGGAAAACAACGTGAAGGGGGTCTTCCCCACAGGCAGTTTAAAGACAGATGGAAGACCATGATCACCCACATCATACAACATGGCACATCATTAATGATGAATAAATAGCTCAGTAGGAGCAGTACTTCAACAAACTTGCAAGCTCAATGTCCCAGTCATGGCCTTTATTAAATTCAGTATCCAATGCAAAGTAAGACTAATAGGGAAAACAAAAGGGTTTTGTCAGTTTTTCACAGAAATGCTACACGCGGTGTTCGGTATTACCAGACTTCCTTTTTGCTCTCGTTGAGAATGGATTTCATGATGATGGATTGACATAAAGTTGAGGGTGGAGAGAGATGATGATCTCACAACACAAACCAGTTCAACAAACAGCTGAGGCTGCCTTGCCCATGTCTGATTTAACAAAGATTAAAGGTTCCTTTTGACAGGCACTAACCAACACCAGACAGCATAGGAAAATAGTTGACAAAATTTAAAAGAATTGTGTAAATTTTGTGTACACCCTGTGCAACTGCAGTCTGTTACTCATCCTTTGTGACGCGACTCCTGTGGTTACTCCTTGAATCGCTGCTCACCCAGATGCCCATGGACATCTGCAGTTCCTGACTATGATTGCTCCTAAATACTTGCAAACACATGCAGCCACTAAGGCATGATGTGACATACAAGGTATTGATGGTTATTGGGAACAGGATTGGAGGGTAGTGGAGATGGTGGGGTGATGGCAAGGAAGAGGGAGAAATTTGGAAGTGATGTGGAAGCACTTAGAACTGGGTGCTAATTTATCCAATTTACACAGCCTTTTGGATCCATGGGTCCATTTTGATCTTTCTGTGCACAGTGAGCTTCAACCGTGTTTTTCAGTGGGATTTGAGGATAGGGCCAATCCATGGCACTTGCAAACCTAATGAAGAGCTGAAGAAAGAAACATTTATCACTAGTAATTTATGGCACAATACTGATGAATGGTCCCTAACTTGAAGCAATTAACTCTATGCAGTTCTGGAGTAGAGGCAGAGTTATGATGGCACTCAATGGTGATTCCTTCGAGTTCATCTGTGGAAATAGCTTAATTTCTATTTTTGGTCTCTCTCTTTTTCTTTTCAGGGTGAAAATGGAGGAGGGAGAAAATGGAACATTGGGGGTAGCAGATCAGCTGTCGGAGGCTCTTTACATGTTCTCTCTCTCCCTTTCTCTCTCTTTCTCTCACTCTCACTCTCTCTTTCATTCTCTCTCTCTCTCTCGCTCTTTTTCTCCATCCCCCCCCCCACCCCCCACCGTGTGATGGGGAGGAATTTATTGCCAATTCTCGGGTTGCAGAACTCGGGGGAAAAATGGCAAACTGATTTTATTGTGTAAATCAGTCAGTTTTTTGTTATGTCTCCCCTCTCGCTGTGAAAGGGGACACCTCTTTTTCCCTTCATTAGGGGGAGAGAGAGTCTGTGGTACGTTGAATTGTCAGGTGAACAATTATTTTTTGTTGTACTAGTCTTTCTTGGGGGCTTTGCAATTGCTTGCTTTGTGGGTGGAATATGCTATTTTTTTGCTGAAGTAAGTGGGGGAGGAGGAGGGTCATTGCTTTTCTGTTGCTTGTGCATGGGGGATGGGGGGCTTTGGGCTTCTAACGTTTTTACTGTCATTCATTCTTTGGAACACTCTTCTGCTTTCACGGATGACTGCGAAGAACAAGAATTTGAGGATACATTTGTATACATTTCTCTGATATTAAATTAAACTACTGAAACTATTGAAAATGTGGTAGAAAACTCCATAGTATAGGACAATCTAGGAACAGATTGTTGAATCTTTTGTATGAGGACATTTGCTGACTTGAGGAAGGCACATGTATCATTGTCTAGAGTAGGGATTCCGAACTTTTTTTATGCCAAGGAACAAGACCATTAAGCAAGGGGTTCGGGGACCCCAGTGAGATGGTGACAGTTTGCTGTTTGAATAATCATTACGCAATTGATTAAAAAGGAAAGATGTTGTTGCAATTGAGTGATTAAGTCTTGAGAGGAACCAGGCTGCTCTGAAGAGCAATACACCCACAATAATTCATTATAGTGTCTAACCACCAACTGCATCTTATCACTGGTGAGGGTGGGAATAGAGAGGGGCAAGTGAGTGGAAAATCCAAATCATAGGAGAAGGTAGCACCAAAATGCCAAATAGATCATTTCTTTTTGCCATATTGTGTGTGCCATGACTTATGATGCCATTAAGTGGCATTGATTTGTGCCAGTGATTTACACAACATAAAAGCAGACAGATTGACAAAGGTCACCCAAAATAGGATGGGTACATTTGGTAACAATGCACTTTCAGAAAGATTTCAAAAATGTCTTATATCAATGAAAGATTGTTCATTAGTTACTCCAATTTCAAGAGAAATAGCAACTGGACAATGTAAACGTGCAAGTCTTGTTGTCTGTTGTATATTTAATATTTCAGTAAAATTGGAAATATATTGTTTGATTAAGCATTCTTAGCTGTTTAAATAATTCATTACAGGTTATATGTAAATATACATGAATGGCATATGTCATTATGCTGACATGTAATATGTGGGTGCCTTGCTTTAAAAATGAAACTGAGACACGTATCTCCCGACTCAGTGTTTTTCTTTCAATTAGCCTTTTGCTTTGGAGTTACAGAACATAACATGGACAATAAGATATTTTAAAAATGAACCATATATCGCAACCTACCTGATGAAGCGCAATCAGACGTTTGAGTTCTAAAAAGAACGCAACATGCTTTCCTCACAAGAGGAGAAAATAGTTGTGTTAGAAAAGGCAAAAAATGGATGAATTCACACGTTTATAAACAGGTCATAAGAAGCATAAATTTAAAAAGCACAAATTGCTGGCTAGATTGCAAAGATAGACATGTTCAGATGCACAAAAGATAACTGGCTAGTGTATACTGAACAGATCGAGCAGCATTTTAAAGCCAATGAGAAGTGAGTGCCAAGTTTGCTGAGTGCAATAGGTGGAAGAGTATATAATTTGTTTAGAAGTTTAACTGCTCCAACCAAACCAGCTAAAATGAGCTTTGCTGATATCATGAAGGTAATGGAGGAGCATTTAGAACAGGAACTATTGTTGATTGCAGAATGCTTTAGGCTTCATAAGGAGAATCAGAAGGAAGGGGAGTCCATTTCAGTGTACATGGCTGAATTCAAGAAATTGTCTGAGCATTATCAGTTCAGTGATGGGCTTATTGATGCACTGAGAGATCATTTGTTTGTGGAATCTTAAAAGAAAGGATTCAAAAACATCTTCTAACTGAACCACAACTCACATTTACAAGAGCAGTTGAAATTGTTATATCAGTAGAAACAGAAGCCAGTGGTGCACATGAGTTGAAGACAGGGATAAAAGTGAGCATGGCCAAAATTGCGATGTCTAAACAGAAACCTGCCTGGAAGAACAAATTGTTTAACTGCTGTGGCAGGGGCTCACATACACCAGACCAATGTGGGTTTGAAGCTAATACTTGGAGAAAATGCAACAAAGCAGGACACATACAAAAAGCATGTCAGATAGACAAAAATAAATAGACAATAGACAATGGGTACAGGAGTAGGCCATTCGGCCCTTTGAGCCAGCACTGCCATTCACTGTGATCATGGCTGATCATCCACAATAAGTATCCAGTTCCTGCCTTATCCCCATAACCTTTGATTCCGCTATCTTTAAGAGCTCTATCCACCTCTTTCTTGAAAGCATCCAGAGACTTGGCCTCCACAGCCTTCTGGGGCAGAGCATTCCATATATCCACCACTCTCTGGGTGAAAAAGTTTTCCCTCAACTCCGTTCTAAATGGCCTACCCCTTATTCTTAAACTGTGGCCTCTGGTTCTGGACTCACCCATCAGCGGGAACACGCTTCCTGCCTCCAGCGTGTCCAATCCCTTAATAATCTTATATGTTTCAATAAGATCCCTTCTCAGCCTTCTAAATTCCAGAGTATACAAGACCAGTCGCTCCAATCTTTCGACATATGACAGTCCTGCCATCCTGGGAATTAACCTTGTGAACCTACACTGCACTCCCTCAATAGCAAGA
This sequence comes from Mobula birostris, assembly GCF_030028105.1. Taxonomy (NCBI): domain Eukaryota; kingdom Metazoa; phylum Chordata; class Chondrichthyes; order Myliobatiformes; family Myliobatidae; genus Mobula; species Mobula birostris. The sequence goes on along the minus strand of NC_092373.1, from coordinate 120,939,247 downwards.
ATGTCCTTCCTCAAAATTGGAGACCAAAACTGCACACAGTACTCCAGGTGTGGTCTCACCAGGGCCCTGTACATCCGCAAAAGGACCTCTTTGCTCTTATACTCCATTCCCCTTGTTATGAAGGCCAGCATGCCATTAGCTTTCTTCACTGCCTGCTGTACTTGCATGCTTGCTTTCAGTGACTGATGTACAAGAACACCTAGATCTCGTTGTGCTTCCCCTTTTCCTAACTTGACTCCACTTAGATAATAATCTGCCTTCCTGTTCTTATCACCAAAGTGGATAACCTCACATTTATCCACATTAAACTGCATCTGCCATGCATCTGCCCACTCACCCAGCCTGTCCAAGTCACCCTGTATTCTCATAACATCCTCCTCACATTTCACACTGCCACCCAGCTTTGTGTTATTGGCAAATTTGCTAATGTTACTTTTAATTCCCTCATCTAAATCATTAATATATATTGTAAACAGCTGCGGTCCCAGCACTGAACCCTGCGGTACCCCACTGGTTATCACCTGCCATTCCGAAAGGGACCCGTTAATCGCTACTCTTTGTTTTCTGTCAGCCAGCCAATTTTCAATCCATGTCAGTATTCTGCCCCCAATACCATGTGCCTTAATTTTGCCCACTAATCTCCTATGTGGGACTTTATCAAAGGCTTTCTGAAAGTTCAGGTACACTACATCCACTGGCTCTCCCTTGTCCATTTTCATAGTTACATCCTCAAAAAATTCCAGAAGATTAGTCAAACACGATTTCCCCTTCGTAAATCCATGCTGATTCGGACCAATCCTGTTACTGCTATCCAGATATGTCGTAATTTCATCTTTTATAATTGACTCCAGCATCTTTCCCACCACCGTCAGGCTAACTGGTCTATAATTCCCTGTTTTCTCTCTTCTCCCCTTCTTGAAGAGAGGGACAACATTAGCTACCCTCCAATCCACAGGAACTGATCCTGAATCTATAGAACATTGGAAAATGATTACCAATGCGTCCATGATTTCTAAAGCCACCTCCTTAAGTACCCTGGGATGCAGACGATCAGGTCCCAGGAACTTATCAGCCTTCAGACCCAACAGCCTATCCAAAACCATTTCCTGCCTAATATAAATTTCCTTCAATTCATCCATTACTCTAGGCCCTTTGGCCACTATTACATCTGGGAGATTGTTTGCGTCTTCCCTAGTGAAGACAGATCCAAAGTACCTGTTCAACTCATCTGCCATTTCCTTTTTCCCATAATAAATTCATCCGCTTCTGTCTTCAAGGGCCCAATTTTGGTCTTAACTATATTTTTCCTTTTCACATACCTAAAGAAGCTTTTACTATCCTCCTTTATATTCTTGGCTCGTTTGCCTTCATACCTCATTTTTTCTCCGCATATTGCCTTTTTAGTTACCTTCTGTTGCTCTTTAAAAATTTCCCAATCCTCTGGCTTCCCACTCGTCTTTGCTGTTATATACTTCTTCTCTTTTATTTTTATACTGTCCATTACTTCCCTTGTTAGCCACGGCCTCCCCTTACTCCCCTTAGGATCTTTCTTCCTCTTTGGAACGAACTGATCCTGCACCTTCCGCATTATTCCCAGAAACATTTGCCATTGCTGTTCCACTGTCATCTCTGCTAGGGTATTGTTCCATTGAACCTTGGCCAGCTCCTCCCTCATAGCACCATTGTTCCCTTTGTTCAACTATAATACTGACACTTCCGAGTTTCCCTTCTCCCTCTCGAATTGTAGATTAAAACTTATCATATTATGGTCACTGCCTCCTAATGGCTCCTTTACCTCGAGGTCCCTGATCAAATCTGGTTCATTGCACAACACTAAATCTAGAATTGTGTTCTCTCTGGTAGGCTCCAATACAAGCTATTCTAAGAATCCATCTCGGAGGGACTCCACAAACTCCCTTTCTTGGGATCCAGTACCAACCTGATTCCTCCAGTCTACCTGCATGTTGAAGTCCCCCATAACAACTGTAGCATTACCTTTGCGACATGCCAACTTTAACTCTTGATTCAATTTACACCCTACATCCAGACTACTGTTTGGGCGCCTGTGGATAACTCCCATTAGGGTCTTTCTACCCTTAGAATTTCTCAGTTCTATCCATACTGACTCTACGACTCCTGATCCTATGTCCCCCCTCACAAGGGGCTGAATATCATTCCTCACCAGCAGAGCCACCCCACCCCCTCTGCCCATCAGTCTGTCCTTTTGGTAGGACATATATCCTTGAATATTCATTTCCCAGGCCCTGTCCTCTTGAAGCCATGTCTCTGTTATTCCCACAACATCATACTTACCAATTTCCACCTGTGCCTCAAGCTGATCCACTTTATTTCTTATACTCCATGGACTGCACATGGAAGGGAAAAAGATAAAAAGTCAAGTTGCTGTATCAAAAAAGGCAGTAATCTGCATGCTGTTGATTAAAAATCTGATAATGATGAGAGTGACACAGGACTTAATAGCCTTAAGATTTACTATGTGAAAACTAATAAGAAAAAATCAATATGGTTTACACCTGAAGTGAACAGCAAATTAATTAAAATAGAATTGGCACTGGCTTGACTGTTTCTGCCATTCCACGAAATGTGTTTGAATGGCATTTCAAAGACACTGAACTGAGGCCTGCAGATACCTAACTAAAAAGTTAAATGGGATAAAATTTAACTCCTGTGGGAATGAGATTCGTAACAGTGAAATACAGCAACCAACAAGCCAAATGGAGCTTGTATGTGGTAAAAAAAATACTGGAGAACCAGCATTGCAGGGTCAAAATTAGCTGAGACATCTACAACTTGATTGGAGATCCCTCCACCATTTGCATGCCACATCCCCTGCAATAGAGTCAACTGTAAGAAATTAAGAAAGGTACTGGATGACGCCATAGCAGTGTTCAAGGATGGCATCAGAAAACTTCAACATAACAAGGATAAGATGGTGTCGAATGAAATGCCGCACCCAAGTTTTACAAGACCGGTTCCTTACAGCAGTGGTCCCCAACCTTCGGGCCGCGGACTGATACATTGCCGCAGAGAATGCAGCGGTGCAGCGGTAGCCGGAATGCACCCAGCACATCTTTAAGAAAAAAGCCGAAATAAACAAGCTAATAAATTAGGTGCCACCCGGCACGTAAATGTCGGCCCAGATCAGAGATGATTAATCCAGGCGGCACCTAATTAATTATTATTATTGTCTCCATGTTAGCACATCCAGTCCATGCCAAACCATTAACCTGCCTACTGCCATCGACCTGCACCCGGACCATTGCCCTCCATACCCCTCCCATACATGTACCTATCCAAATTTCTCTTAAATGTTGAAATCGACCTACATCCACCACTTGGGCTGGCAGTTTGTTCCACACTCTCATCTCCCTCTGAGTGAAGAATTTCCCCCTCATGTTCCTCTTAGACATTTCACTTTTCACCTTTAACCCATGACATCTTGTTCTAGTCTCAGCTAACTCTCAGTGGAAAAAAAAATCTGCTTGTAGTTACCCAATCTAAACACCTCACAATTTTGTATACAGTACCTCTATCAAATGTTCCTTCATTTCTCTGTGCTCTAAGGTATAAAGTCCTAATCTATTCACCCTTTCCTTATAACTTAGGTCCTCAAGAAATGGCAACATCCTTGTAATTTTTTTCTGCACTCTTTTAATCTTATTTACATCTTTCCTGTAAGTAGGTGATCAAAACAGCACACAATACTTCCAATGAGGGTTCACCAATGGTTTATATAATTTCAACATAATATTCCAACTCCAGTACTCAGTATATTGATTTATGAAGGCCAATGTGCCAAAAGCTTTCTTTGCAACCCTATCTACCTGTGACGCCAGTTTCAAAGAATTATGAATCTGTATTCCCTGATCCTTCTGTTCTATCACGTTCCTCAGTGCCCTGCTATTCACTGTGTAAGACCTACCCTGGTTGGTAGTGTGAAAGTGCAGCGCCTCACACTTGTCTGCAATAAATTCCCAGTGACAGTTTTCAGCTCATTTCACCAGTTGTTCCAGATCCCGCTGCAAGCTTTCTACTGTCCACTACACCCCCTACCTTGGTGTTATCCACAAATTTGCTGATCCAGTTTACCACATTATCACCCAGATCGTTGATATAGATGACAAATGACAACAGAACCAATATCAATCCCTGTGGCACACCACTAGTCACAGGCCTCTAGTCAGAGAGACAACCATCTACAACCACTCCCTGCCTTCAATGGTCAATGTCTAATCCAATTTAGTATCTTGTTGTGTATTTGATATTTCAATTATATTTGAGTTCTTATATTTGTTTAAATAATTTATTACAGATTATATGTAAAAATATGTGAATTGCTTACATCATCATGCTTCCACATGATTTGTGCACATCACGCTTAAAGTAAAAATTAAGTTATACCAATATTCCCAGACTTCCCGTGACTTCCTTTAATTCATTTAATATTTTGAAGTTACAAAACACAGTACTGGTGATGAGGTATTTTTTAAACAAACCCAGCAATGCTACTGAACTGTTATGGAGCAAGACGTTCGAACTAAAAACAAAATGCAGTAAGGAATGTCAAAACAGAGTAGTGCGTGTTCTTCAGAAGAGAAGACATGATTGAATTTTTAAAAAGGCTATAAACGGAAGAATTCAGGGTTCAGAAAGACCGAGTACTGGGTGATAATAATCATGAAAAAAATCAGAAATGGCTGACTGCATTGGAAATGTTGATGAGTTTGATTACACAATTAGTAATTGGCCTGTGTATTGAGCTATTAGAGCAGTATTTTTAAGCAAATGATATAATCAATGAGAAGTGAGTGCCGATGTTGCTAAGTGCATTAGGTTCAAAGGCATACAGTTTGCTTCAATGTTTGACTACTCCAACCAAACCATCAGAAATGAACTTTGCTGCTATTGTAAAAGTAATGCAGGTACACTTAGAACAAATGCCATTGTTGATTACAGAACACTTTAGATTTCACAAGTGGAATCAAAAGGAATGGGAGTCCATTTCAGCATATGTGGCTGAATTGAAGAGATTATTGGAATATTATCAGAATCATAAAAGAAAGCATTCAAAAACAGCTCCAAACTGAGGCACAGCTTACAGTCAAATGAGCTGTGGAAATTGCTTTTTTGAACGGAAACCGCAGACAGAGATGCAATTGATTTGCAGTCAGAAATGAAAGTGAGTTTGAACAAAATTACATCATCTAAACAGAAGCTGGCCTGGCCAAACAAATTGTGTTACCATTGTGGCAGTGGCTCACATGCACCAGACCAATGCAGGTTTAAAGATGAAACTTGCAGAAAGTACAACAAAGTAGGACACATGTCAGTCAGACAAAAATAAATAGTCTGCACAGGGAAGAGAAAATGCTAAAAGTCAAGTTGCAGTTTCAAAAAGAGCACTGATCTGCATGCTGTTGACAAAAAGTCTGGTAAAGGTAAGAGTGATGCAGGATTATGTGGCCTTGAAATTTACAGTGTGAAAATTAACAATAGGCAAGCAATATGGCTTATGCTAGAAGTGAATGGCAAATTAATTAAAATGGAATTGGACAATAGTTCAGTTGTTTCTGTTATTCCACAAAATGAATTTGAATGGCATTTCAAAAAATATTAAACTGAAGCCTACAGATATCCAACTGAGAACTTATACTGGCAAAAAGATGGCTTTTGTGGGAATGACATCTACAACAGTGAAATACAACAGCCAACAAGTCACATTGAGCTTGTGTGTAGTAAAACTAGCACCGTGGGGTCGTGATTGGCTGAGCCAACTACAACTTGACTGGAGATCAATCAACAATTGACATGCCACATCCCCTGCAATGAAGATTTATGAAAGTGAATTAATAAAGATACTGGACGATACCACAACAGTGTTCAAGGATGGTATTGGAACAGGGAGCCGTGCAGGCTTAGTCTTCCTAAAGTCCATCATCATCTTCTTTGCCTTATTGATGCTGAGCTGCAGATGATTCAGCTTGCACCATTTGACAAAGTCCTCCACCAGAGCCCTGTATTCATCCTCCTGTCCTCCACTTATACACTCACCTGTTGCTAAGTCATCGGAGAATTTCTCAGTATTGTATCTGAAGTAGATATCTACAGGGTAAACAGGAACGGAGTCAATACATTCCCCGTTGGGGCCCCAGTGCTGCTTATAGCCATGTCTGACACAGAGCTCTGAAGTCACATAAACTGTGGTCTGCCACTCAGGTAGTCCATTATCCAGGATACAATGGAAGTGCCAACCTACATTGAACGGAGCTTTTCCCCCAGCAAAGAGGGCTGTATGGTATTGAAGGCACGTGAGAAATTAAGAAGCATGATCCTCACAGTGCTGCCCTGCTTATCCAAATGGGAGTAGGCTGTGCTCAGCAGGTAGATGACAGCATCAACAACTCCAATGGGCTCCTTGTAGGCAACTTGCAGGGGACCAGGGGTCAGAGGTGAGCCAGGACCAGCCTCTCAAGGGTCTATGCTTTTAAGTGGAAAATCCTACAAAAGGTAATGGATACAGCCCAGTCCATCATAGGTAAAGCCCTCCCAATCATTGAGCACATCTACATGAAATGTTGCTATAGAAAAGCAGCATCCATCATCAAAGATCTTCACCATCTGGCCATGCTTTTGTCTTGCTGATGCCATCAGCTAGAAGGTACAAGAACCTCAGGACTTGTACCACCAGGTTCAACAACAGTTACTACTCCTCAACCATCCGACTCTAGAACAAAAGGGGATAACCACACTCATTCTATTTCTGGTGTTCCCGCAATCAATGGTTTCACTTTAAGGGCTCCTTATCTTGATATTTCATGCTCTTATTATTTATTGCTATTTATCAATATTTGCATTTGCACAGTTTGTTGTTCATTGACCCTGTTTACAATTAGTGTTCTATAGATTCACTATGTATGCCTGCAGGAAAAAGAATCTCAGAGTTGGTTGTGGTGACAGGTATGTACTATGATAATAAATTTTGCTTTGAACTTTTTGCAGGTGTAGTCATTATGGAAGCTGGAGGGCTTCTTACCTTCCCACAGCCCACAAGAGAAGCATTCCAGTATCCCGTCTGGCATCCCACTGCTTTAAATGCTTCATGTTGGATAAGTCACGGGGACCGGACGAGATGTACCCCAGGCTACTGTGGGAGACGAGGTAGGAGATTGCTGAGCCTCTGACAATGATCTTTGCATCATCAATGGGGATGGGAGAAGTTCTGGACGATTGGACAGTTGCAGGTGTTGTTCCCTTATTCAAGAAAGGGAGTAGAGATAGCCCAGGAAATTGTAGACCAGTGAATCTTACTTCAGTAGTTGCTAAGTTGATGGGGAAGATCCTGAGGGTCAGGATTTATGAACATTGGAGAGGCATAATATGATTAGGAATAGTCAGCATGGCTTTGTCAAAGGCAGGTTGTGCTTTACCAGCCTGATTGAATTTTTTGAGGATGTGACTAAACACATTGATGAAGGTAGAGCGGTAGATGTAGTGTATATAGATTTGAGCAAGGCATTTGATAAGGTACCCGATGCAAAGCTTATTGAGAAAGTAAGGGGGCATGGGACCCAAGGGGACATTGCTTTGTGGATCCAGAAATGGCTTGCCCATAGAAGGCAAAGAGTGGTTGTAGGAGGGTCAGATTCTGCATGGAGGTCGCTGACTAGTTGTGTGCCTCAGAGGTCTGTTCTGAGGCCACTTCTCTTCGTGATTTTTATAAATGACCTGGATGAGGAAGAGGAGGGATGGGTGAGTAAATTTGCTGATGACACAATGGTTGGGGGTGTTGTGGATTGTGTGGAGGGCTGTCAGAGGTTACAGATGGACCGCTTTGCTGAACATCTATGCTCTGTCCGCCAGAGAAAGCAGAATCTCCCAGTGGCCAAACATTTTAATTCCACATCCCATTCCCATTCTGACATGTCTATCCATGGCCTCCTCTACTGTAAAGATGAAGCCACACTCAGGTTGGAGGAACAACACCTTATATTCCCTCTGGGTAGCCTCCAACCTGATGGCATGAACATTGACTTCTCTAACTTCTGCTAATGCCCCACCTCCCCCTCGTATCCCATCTGTTACTTATTTTTATGCACACATTCTTTCTCTCACTCTCCTTTTTCTCCCTCTGTCCCTCTGAATACACCCCTTGCCCATCCTCTGGGTCTCCCCCCCCCTTGTCTTTCTTCCCGGATCTCCTGTCCCATGATCCTCTCGTATCCCTTTTGCCAATCACCTGTCCAGCTCTTGGCTCTATCCCTCCCCCTTCTGTCTTCTCCTATCATTTTGGATCTCCCCCTCCCCCTCCAACTTTCAAATCCCTTACTCACTCTTCCTTCAGTTAGTCCTGACGAAGGGTCTCGGCCTGAAACGTCGACTGCACCTCTTCCTAGAGACGCTGCCTGGCCTGCTGCGTTCACCAGCAACTTTTATGTGTGTTACAGAGGGACATTGATAGGATGCAAAACTGGGCTGAGAAGTGGCAGATGGAGTTCAACCCAGATAAGTGCGAGGTGGTTCATTTTGGTAGGTCAAATATGTTGGCAGAATATAGTATTAATGGTAAGACTCTTGGCAGTATGGAGGATCAGGGAGGTCTTGGGGTCTGAGTCCATAGGACGCTCAAAGCAGCTGCGCAGTTTGACTCTGTGGTTAAGAAGGCATACGGTGTATTGGTCTTCATCAATCGTGGGATTGAGTTCAAATGCCGAGAAGTAAGGTTACAGCTAACATTGAGCTGGTCAGACCCCACTTAGAGTACCATGCTCAGTTCTGGTCACCTCACTACAGGAAGGATGTGGAAACTACAGAAAGGGTGCAGAGGAGATTTACAAGGATGTTGCCTGGATTGGGGAGCATGCCTTATGAGAACAGGTTGAGTGAACTTGGCCTTGGAGCAACGGAGGATGAGAGGTGACCTGATGGAGGTGTATAAGATGATGAGAGGCATTGATCATGTCGTTAGTCAGAGGCTTTTTCCCAGGGCTGAAATGACTAACACGAGAGGACAGAGTTTTAGGGTGCTTGGAAGTAGGTACAGAGGAGATATCCTCTGTAAGTTTCTGACACAGAGAGTGGTGAATGTGTGGAATGGGCTGCCAGCGACAGTGGTGGAGGCGGATGCGATAGGGTTTTTTAAGGGACTCTTGGATAAGTATATGGAGCTTAGAAAAATAGAGGGCTATGTGTAATCCTAGGTAATTTCTGAAGCAAGTACATGTTCAGCACAGCATTGTAGGCTGAAGGGCTTGTATTATGCTGTAGATTTTCAATGTTTTCATGTTTCTAAATAATGAAAGAAAAATCTATGGCCTATGCCTCTCCTTACTGAAGCCTTGATGAACCAAAGCATCAACTCCTCACTCTAGCTTTCGCCCACTCACACAATGGCTGCTCTACTTAAACCTAACTTTTTTTTTATTGGCCCTTGCCGAGTGCCTAACGATGCACAATAAAGTGTTTCCTTGAGACTGTAGCATGCATCATGTGGCAACTGCCCCTGCTCACTTCTTTTAGATTCCCTCTGCGTCCAAGCAATCCAGTCTCTCCTCAGGTCTGTGGCATGCAAAAATAATAATTTCTTCTTTCTTCGCAGACATTTTTTGATTTGCTGGGCACTTCTGCTTTCAGTCTCAGTTCTCTGAAACAACTCCCACTCGCCTTTCACAGCATGTACACACTCCTTTGTTTGCTTTCTAACTGGCCTCATTCATCTATCAGATCAGTGGATTTGGAAACAGTGCATCTCTGGCCTCACCTTATCAGATGTGCTCGCATCTATCGCTTCTCCATCTTCACCACAACTTAAAATTAACTTGCTTCCTCATTTTAAAAGTCCTGATAAAACCTCTTCAATCAGAAACACTGTTTCTCCTTCCACAGATGCTCCTTTACCCACTATGTGTTTCCAACACTTGCTTTTTGTTTTTGCTGTTCAACCTCTCCACGTTTTGAATTTCAGCACATACAGACCTAGCCTTTATGCATGTCTGAGAGATCACTACTATGTACCACATTCACAGGGGGATTCCATATCAAGATATGGTAGAAACCTCCATTGCTGTCTTGAAAATTTGTGACTGGTTGATGAATCGTAATACTTTGATGTGTACTTGTGCTCTCTCATGATTAGACTGCATGGAGCATTGATTACAGGCATAGGTCATAGCTGGAACTGAATCCTCTGATGTCAAGATGATTGTTAAATCTTATTCTGGATGAGCTGCCAGTAAAGTTGTGTCTTCAGGAGATTTACTAGGGTTATGGTATGTGCCTGGTAGTGGAGAGAGACTTTTGGTTAATGTGTTTCTTCTTTGCTTTCTCTTCTGCCTTCTCCTCCTTCATCCTCTTGATCCCTATCATTTGGTTGCCCTCCCTTCTCCTCATCCTTCTATATTTAAGTCTCTCAGGCACTGATGTAAAGGTTGTGGAGTATGAAACAGATGATGGCAAAGTTTGTGGCTCTTCCTAGGATGTACTGCAGGGTGCTCCTGGAGTGCTGCAGGTAAGTAAATCTCATCTTGATGCTCTTAGTGATACTCTTCACTGTTTCCCCAGTGGTTCAAATGCTATCGCAGTAAGGGTGTTCAGCTGTGTTATCTGTTTGTTTGGGGCCAGGGAAGGAAGAATTCACTCTCCTTCCCACAAAGTACAAGCCCTCTGTGCAGCATAATGACTGACATACGGTGGTTTCTGCTGATATCTCTCAAAGTAAATGCATCATGGAAATATGGCATTCAACATGATTGTGAAACACCGAATGTGTAGAACAGAAAACTAATTGTACAAATAATAAAAATTAGCAAATAACATTCAGAACTGAAGTTTATGAAAGTGAGTCCACAGTCACAAAGCTAGCCACAGTTGATCCTGGAGCACATTAGTTTCAGGCCACAATCTCAGTTCAATACAGAGACAAGTAAACCTCACTGAGCAGCGAACTGACCACCAGCCCATCCCTCAACCCCAACCAGGACACCCCGACCTTTTCAATCTGGCTTGGTGCCTAAATTGATCAAACCTCGGGCTGTTCTTTGCTCTTGGACGTGGTACCTGCCACCTTAGTACATTCTCAGGCCCGGGCCCTGCTGCCTTGATTCACCCCTACTCGATCTGGCCTGGATCTTAAATCAACCAAGCAGCGGGTTGCTCTTCACTCTCGGATCCAGGGCCCTGCCACTTTGATATACCCGTGGGCTCTTGCCCCGCCACCTTGACTCCACCTCATCTTGGTTCCGCCACTTCGAATCACCCCCAAGTCTGCTCCAGCAATGGCTCATTCCCCACTCAGACCCTGGCCCTGCTGACCTTGATCCGGACCATACCCTCCAAACCAGAACTATCCTGCATCTTTGAGACTTCATTTCACCTCTGGTTTGCCCTCACAGAGATGTGTTTAGTAACAGTGATGTCCTTAACACACTCCTCTATACAGCCAGTCACAAATCCTACATATTCATCAAAGCTAATGTATTAGTTGTAGGTAGTCACCTCCCTGAACACGCTCCAGTCCGTGTTTTCAAAACAGTCCTGCAATGCTGAGGTTGCTCTTTCTGGCCAGGCCCTTTGGAACAGATTAGGCTCATTTAATCAGTGGTCCGTATGCAGGAATTAGCATTAACAGATAGGTGGTCAGATAGCCAAGGTGTGGATGGGGAGCAGCTTTCTAAACACCGCAGATATTGGTATAAACCAGATCTAATCTGTTCTCACCTCCAGTAACAAGGTCAATATGCTGATAGAATTTAGGCAGGACTGTTTTTATATCAGTATGGTTGAAGTTGCCAGCAGCAATAAGGAAACCATCGTTGTGTGTGGCTTGAAGGTCACTGAATGTATCGAAGATCTCACGCAGAACTTTCCCAATATTGCCATGGGGGGAGGGAGGTACACAGCCACAGTCACAATGGCAGTGAACTCCCTCAGCATATGGAAGGGCCTACACTTCACCATTAAAAGCTCCACCAGAGGTGAAGTGAGTTGTCACTAATGAAGCATTCACGCACCAGTTCTTATTAACGTGGGTACACAACGCTCCTCCATGGGTCTTATCAGTGGTTGCAGGATTTCTGTCCACCCAAAAGAGATAAAACCCTCGAGGTGGATGGCCACTTCAGAGATGGTATCCTGAAGCGAGGTTTCCATCGGGATTAGTGTGCAGCACTCCATCTCACACTGACACAGTTACTGATGCAGGGAACCTAATTTATTTTCCTAGTGAGCAAACTTTTAAACATTATCTGCTATATATACAACATATTCCTTTATAAGCTGCCCCCACCCCTCTCACTGTTATATGTAAACAGGTAACAGCAATCCTTACTCACACTACCCACAATTTTTGAGAGACAGAAATTGAATATGTCTCCAAGCAACATCTAAAATGCTGGAGGTACTCAGCAGGTCAGGCAGCATCTACGGAAGGAAGTGGTCAATCGATATTATTGGTCAATATCCTTCATCTGGACTGAACGACAGTGGGGTGATAGTCTGCGTAAACAGGCGGAGGGAAGAGGTGGTGCAAGAGCTGGCAGGCAATCCAGGGGCGGGAAGGTGATGATTGACAGTTGGAGGAAGGGAGAGTGGGAATAATGCCAGGAGCTGGCAAGTGATAGGTGGAAGTGACGGCATCTAATGAGAGAGGAAGATGGAGAACAGAATATAAGAAGAGAGGTGGGGAAGGTAGGTGGGGGTAGTGCGGGAGAAGAATCAGTGGGAAGATTGTGTAGAGATGGGCAAGTGAAGAGGCCGGAGAGTGGGAAAGAGACAGTGTGATGGGGAATAGGTAGTTGAAGGGCAGAGAGAGAAGAAATAGAGGGGAAGCAAAGAATGGAAGTTGGAGAATTCTATATCACGTAACAAACTACCCAAGCAGAATATAGAGCGCTGTTTCTTGAGCTTGCAGTTGGCTTCATCTTCACAGAAGAATATGCCAAGGGCAGATATGTCAGTGTGGGAATAGGGATGGCAATTAAAATGCCTGGCAACTGGGAGATCTGGACAGCCATGATGAATGGATACAAGTTCACTGAAGTGATCATCCAGTCTGTGTCCATTCTCAGCAATGCAGATGTGGGCTTCATCCTGGTCAGACTGGTCTCTCATCTCTCAGAAGACTTGGCAGCTCAGAGGAGTGGAAGGCAGCTTCCAGAAGAGCATGCTTTCAGTACTGATTGTGGATCAGAAGGAGCAGGAATCTTTTGTCCAAGTTTTAAGATTTGCCTGCATTTCTGGAATCTTAACACCATTTTCTCTCTGAGGACAGGCTAATTGAGTTTTGCATCCACCACTCTACATTTCCTTTCAAAGCCTATCGCTGTCAATATCAGTGCCATTCCTTCAGCAGAAAACACTTACAGTGCTTTATGAAGCTTTAGCATAAATTATATATTTTTATTCTGAGTGCTACCATTTATAAAGCCAAGTATCTTACTTTTGTTGATATCAGATTTAATTTGTCCTGTCATCTTCAAAGATTAAGTTGTTTACTGATTCACCCACTTACATGTTTTATGTTGCCTCACTTTCTTCACCCTACCAAGATGAATTACCGCATACATCTCAGCATTAAACTTCATCTGCTGTGAAAGTGTTTTCAACGCCTTCTTGAAGAGCATTACTGTCTTCCTCCTGTCTTTGTTGCATTTCTGAGTTGTGCTTCACTTGCAGACTTCAAAATATAACATTGGCTCGTTAACCTGTATCATATAGGTCTGTGGTCCCAAGACCAATTGTTAGAGAAAAATGCACTCTTCCCTCCAATCTAAAAGGCAAACATTTGCGGCTATGTTCTGCTTTCTGGCCTGTTTTTTATTCAGCTGTGTCATTCATATTTCAGTCAGTAGCTTCCTCTTCCCTGCGACAAAAGATCCTGCTCCATTGAGTATAAAAATATATGCTAATATTCTGAAGTAACACTAATGGAGGTGACGTATTTCAGAAGTGAGGTTATTCTGGTGTATCGGGTGAACTCAAAAGATCCTGTTGCACTATTTCAAGTGAAGGTGCAAGAGCTACCAATACCCCTTCATTCAACATCAATAAACTGATGGTCAGGTCATTATCTCTTTTTTTTTCTTTTGGGTGCTTGCCACCAACGCTTCAATATGTTGGCATCAGTGTTTATGACATCACACTGTTTGAATGGCCTCATTCAAACAAGGTACTTCATTCTGAGGTATACTCTAAATAAATATGCATTTCTTCCTTTTAGATCACTTTGATTCATACTGTCAATGTTTAATTTTTGTTGGCAAGTCCACTATACAGTACCTTATTAATCAATTTTGAAAGAGAAAAGAAATATATATGAGCATTATCTGCCCCAAAATCCGGCCTCCTACCTGCATTTGTAGCCCATACTATTCATATGACTAGTTGATTTCAGTTTCTGGCCAATACTGATTCCCAGGAGATGGGCAAGGGAATCAAACTACCAAAAATCAAAGATATATGGATAGTCTCTTTAGCCATGTATTTTTGTAGAAGAAACTTTACTACCCAGTATCGGCAAACATCCATAGTTCTGAATTTACAATGTAAGAAGATCATTGACAAAACATCTGAAAATGATGAGACTGAGTATTCTACCCTGAAGAACTCTTACAGTAATATTCTGATGTTGCCATGATTGATCTCTTAACAACCATTTTTTTCTGTGAGAGTTATGATTCCAACAACTGACAAACAGTGACTTCCATTTTATCAGGGGTCCTTAATGCCTTCATTGACCTTAAGGGAAGGCACCCTTATCAACTTTCATTTCTATTTATTTAGAGATGCAGTAGGCCTTTTGATCCAATGAGCCTGTGCCTGGCATTTGTCCCCTTGTGACCAAATATCCTACTAACTGGTACATATTTGGAACGTGGGAGGTAACTGGAACGCCCGAAGGAAATCCACACAGTCATGGGGAAAACGCACATACCCCTTACAGTTAGCAACAGAATTTAACTTGGGTTTCAGGCATGGTTACAGTTTTACGTTAAACACTACACTACTATGCCACCCCAAATCAGGAATTACCTAGATCAGTTCTTTGGTACCTGTTGGATCTAAGAGTTGGTGAGCTATGATGCTAAGTAGTCCTACTGATACCCAGATTGATTATCAGCGAGCAGGCTAATTTGACACTGTGTCCAAGTCAGCCTTGTTGCATACCTACATGACATATTCATGCAGTCTCACAGCGCTGAACTGACATTTTCTTTCTTCTCATTCTAAAATGGGACCATGGTTTTCATACCATCTATTCTGTTTACTTTATACAGGTTTCCCCCGCCATCCGAAGGTAGAGCATTCCTATGAAACGGTCCATAAGCCCATAAGCCGGAATGTCGTAAAGCGAAGAAGCAATTACCATTTATTTATATGGGAAAATTTTATGAGCGTCTGCAGACCCAAAAATAATCTACCAAATCATGCCAAATAACACATAAAACCTAAAATAACAGTAAAATATAGTAAAAGCAGGAATGATATGATAAATACACAGCCTATATAAGGTAGAAATACTTTCCCACAATCATTGCCTTAACTGTTTTCCATAGCGAAAATCTCACGCAAGCGCTCTAGGCAAAAACACGGCGCAAGCGCTGTCCAGTAACTTTCAAGCTATGAAGCTGCTGAATCATACCAAATAACATGTAAAACTACACAGCCTATATAAAGTAGAAATAATGTATGTACAGTATAGTATCACTACCGGAATTGGTTCAGCGTCGAGCACACCGATGATGGTGTGTTAGGCTGAGTCGCCGGAGATTGGGTGGTGCAGTGGCCCCCACCCTCCGGGCAGCGACCTGATACCGATCTGTGAAGCATGCAGGGGTCCAGTGGTGGCCGGGAGGCACACAGCACATCTTTAAGAAAAAAGTCGAAATAAACATGCTAATTAATTAGGTGCTGCCTAGCACGTAATTAATTAGCTTGTTTATTTCAGCTTTTTTCTTAAACATGTGCTGTGTGCCTCCTGGCTACCGCTGCATTCTCCGCGAATCGGTATCTGTCCGCAGCCTAGGGGTTGGGGTGGTGGGACACTGGGGTGTCATCTCATCGTCTGTTTCCATCAGGGTAGGCAGCTGATCTTCTTCTATGATTGCCCGCCTTGATGTCGAAGACCGAGGTTCGTTGTCTGCTGTGGCTGATGTGGAAGGCTTGCTTGACTGCTTAGCCTCGCGCATTTTTAGATCATACAGTTCTTTGTAAGGACTCAAACTATCTTGCAAATATGTCCTAAACCGACGTACCCTTTCAAAATTAAAGTCGTACTTTATTATTACGCATTTGGTTTCGATTGTTATCTTTTCCTCTTCCAACTGCATCCGCTCTTCATCTATCAGTTCTTGGTCCTGGGATGCCAAAACCTCTTCAACATCATCTTCGTCAACTTCCACAAGCCAAACTCACTTTACTTCGTTCACCACGATCAAAACGCTTAATTATGTCTAGTTTTACGGGAAGTGTGACACCCTTACGAGCTCTTTTAGGCTTTTCCGGTACCTTAGAACTCATCTTGCAAACGGCTGCTCACAGGCACGTGTTTAAGTAATGCCGGCGAGAATGCCATTCTGAATCCGGGGGAGAGCAGCTGCTCGGGAAGCACGTTGCTTTTTTCGTAACAGTGAAAACACCTTCTGTTAGCGAAAACAGGGAACTAATGTAGGTCTTTCATAACAGTGAGGTTTCGTAAAGCAAATGTTCGAAAAGCGGGGGACACCTGTATCCTATGCTTTTGACCACGTTGCAAACTAATTCTATATACTTAGCTTGAAGTTAACTTTGAATATACCCAGTGCTTTAAGAAAACAGTTGACTCTCACTTTCTCCATCTTTCCTTCCTTCATTTTCAATGTACCTATCTCTCTCTCCCTCCTCTCTCTCTATTTATCACTATTTCTCGATCTCTATCTGTCATAAGGTGGGTGGCTGGGAACGGACCCAAGTGCAAGACACAGACACTGATGTACTAGGGACAGGACTAGTATACAGGGCGATGGCAAGGACATGGACAGGAAAACCAGGAACCTGTTACAGGACTGAACAAAAGAGCTAGAATCCCGGGCTTGGACTCCGAGCCAGAGACTGGACAAGGACCCAGTACCTGGGTCTTGCCTCTGGCTCGGAACTCAGAACTAGGCAAGGACAAGGCTTGGCAGGCAGGCAGGACGAGGCAGAAATCTACAGGCTTGAAGCTTGAGGCTAGAGGCTAGAGACTTGGCTTGGCTTGGCAAGAGGCTAGAGGCTAGAGACTTGGCTTGGCAAGAGGCTAGAGGCTAGAGGCTGGAGTCTTCAGGCTAGAGGCTAGGCAGGAGACGAGGCGAGGCTGGAGGCTGGAGGCTTGAGACTTGAGGCGAGGTGAGGCTGGAGGCTGGAGGCAGGAGACTTGAGGCGAGGCTGGAGGCTGGAGGCAGGAGACTTGAGGCGAGGCAAGGCTGGAGGCTGGAGGCAGGAGACCTTGAGACGATGCGAGGCTGGAGGCTGGAGGCAGGAGACTTGAGGCGAGGCTGGAGGCTGGAGGCAGGAGACTTGAGGCGAGGCTGGAGGCTGGAGGCAGGAGACTTGAGGCGATGCGAGGCTGGAGGCAGGAGACTTGAGGCGATGCGAGGCTGGAGGCAGGAGACTTGAGGCGATGCGAGGCTGGAGGCAGGAGACTTGAGGCGATGCGAGGCTGGAGGCTGGAGGCTGGAGACAGGAGACTTGAGGCGATGTGAGGCTGGAGGCTGAAGGCAGGAGACGAGGTGAGGTGAGGCTGGAGGCTGGAGGCAGGAGACTTGAGGCGATGCGAGGCTGGAGGCTGGAGGCAGGAGACTTGAGGTGAGGCAAGGCTGGAGGCTGGAGGCAGGGGACTTGAGACTTGAGGCAAGGCTTGGCTCCTCCTGGGCAGGGCGTGGATCACCACCCGACAGAGGCAAGGGACAGAAACTACCCCAGGTAACGGCAAGACGGCCTGGCTTACCTGGGCGGAGGCAAGGGACAGGAAGGGAGCTAGGTACAGGGTGGCTCCAGGACCAGACTTCAAGACAAGGCAAGGCTACAGGCAAAGCAAGGCAAGACAGAACTTCAGGTGAGGCGATAGTTACTGGCAAGACAAGGCAAGGCTTCAGGTGAGGAAACAGAAGGCAGGGGAAGGGATACAAGGAGTAAGGACAAGAACAACCCAGAAACCATGCCCTGGTCTCTGGAGGTATTTATGCAGCCAGCCCCAACGAGCATCAGCTGCCTCAATTAGCTCAACAAGGACAGAAACAGGGTAGATAGGAAAACTTGGATCAAGGGTCGATGGACTGGACTGTGGACCGGAATACGGACTTCATGGACCGGACCATGACACTATCTCCCTATGTCTCCATTTATCCCTGTCCATATAAACGTACTGAGCCTGTACTCTGGAGCTTCATAGTTCAGGAAAGTTTCTGCTTTTTACTTTGTAACTGTGGCATTTTCTCCTGTAGTTTCATGATCACTAAAGTGTAGGAGTGAACATTATGAAGGTGCAGCAGCAATCTTTTTCGTAACCACCATGACCATTTTTCCCTCCAAAGCTAAATTGCGACTTGTTGCCAATTGTAATATGCTTTAGGTGTACCTTGGATTATGTCAGAGTGCAGGGAAGCTCAACTAAAATAATCTAGGAACTTCAGCACAAAGGCAGGTACAAGGATATTTTGGTCTAACACCAATGCAACAACATCATTCATTATAAACGTTTGAATTTTACATTCATATCAACACACCACAGTCAAATAAATGCTAATTTAAGGAGGTTTTACTATTAAAATTGTCAGAAAAAAAGGTTAGCTATGAGAAAAATAAATGCCTGTATTACAGTCTAAACATAAAGCAATTCTTTGCTGCACTTCATAAACTTACTCAATTAAGTTCCCGATTCTTTCTCCTAACAGTCTGTTTGCGTTCATACATTTGCATGAGGCAGAGAGGGGTGGAAGTTTTCAGTATTATCCAATCAAGTTATCCTGAAGGTAATATTAGAACTGACAGAACTGAACTAGTTAGTGGTGTCAGACTGGAAACTAACGGTTGTTACTTTCATGCATCACTTGTTATGCATAAACTTGAGTTGAAACACTCTGTGTGCTGTTGACTTTCTTTCCGTATCTCATTTACCAGAGTTCTTATATAGTTTTACTCAATAATATATATGTATTACATATGCAGTTTATAAATACTTTTTATTTTCTCACAAAGATTTTTCTGAGAGAACCCAGATGTATATCCGTGAGAAGGTCTATTTACATTTTACTTATTTATCAGGGGTTACGGAATCTTTTGGAGAAAACACGGAAGTCGCTCCTATGACTGCATTTGACAAGTTATATCACAGACAGTCCAGAGCTCTGCTAAATTTGCCTACAGTCCACTGGACTGACTAACGTATGTGAGGGCAGGGTGATGAAGACCATTGTTCAGTGAATTGGAAGGCTGGCATGCCAACCTCACAGACATCAGGTAGAAAAGCTGGCAGCTATCAGCATGTAAACAGGAACAGCTTCAGAAGATCTACCCTTGTGTAAAGTTTGCACCAACATGAACACATGGTGTTTATGGTGCTGGACTGAAACCAAAATTGTGGACTATTAAAGCACTGGCATCTGTTCGAGTTCCTCAGTGACATCTACACAATCTAAATTCGAGTAATGACAAAAATGTGGAATATTTTTTGTAAATAGACTCTGTACTGGCAACCATGAAACAAGTTTTCCTAAAGATTTTCTAGTTCACTGGTGACCCATACAGGACAGAAATCTGCCAGCCTTACCTGGTCTGTCCTATTTATAACCAGATATCAGTTTCCTCTCAGTTATTCCTGTAAGGAATGACAGCATGAATAACCTTGTGAAACCATTGAGGAAAACAAAACTTGTAAAACACATTTCTTCAAGAGCAACAGAGCAACACACACAAAATACTGCAGGAACCCTACAGGTCAGGTGTCCCTGGAAATGAATAGATAGTCGACATTTCATGCTGAGACCCTCTTTAGGACTGAGAAGATGCCAGAATAACAAGATAAAAAGGTGGGGGAAGGGAAGGAGGCTAACTGGAAGATGATGTCCCAGGTGGCTGGGACAGGTAAAAGGCTAGAGAGGAAGGAATCTGATAAGAGAGGAGAGAGAACCATAAGAGAAAGGGAAGGAAGAGGGGACCTGGGGGAAGTGATAGGCAGGTGAGAAGAGGTAAAAGGTCAGAGTGGGGAATAGAAGAGGGAGGATTTGTTTACCAGAAGGAGAAATCGATACTCACGCCATGAGGCAGAGGGGCTAACTAGACGGAATAAAAGATGTTGCTCTTGAGGATGGCCTCAGCTTAGCACAAGTGGAGGCCAGTGTGTTCTGTGAAGTGGCTCATATTTGTATCAAATTCCATGTATTATGTCAGCCAAAGGGAATGCATAGTGAACATCTTTGTTCCCAGGCATAATCTATTGCATGGGTATCTACTGGAGAATCAGTGTCAGCACTGATTTTAAAACCGTTGCTTGGTTAATAATTAATATTCCTACGTGGTGGGGCCCTGCCATTTCTTTCCTTTCACGAATTCAGATAAATGATGACAATACCTCAAGCCCTACGTGAGCTGTCCTAATGTGATAAATTTCTTCATGTAAGATTTCTCCTCAAGATTTAGTTGTATGATAGAGAATTGCCATGATCTGCATTGATAAGACTACCTGCAAAAATTAGACAAGTATTTTGAAGGACTTTGATGGGCACATTTCTGAAATATTTGGCAACAGGTTTTCCAGATGTTCATGACATACTGTCTGTTTCAGGTTAAGATTGCATGTTATTAAGTACTTAAACAATACAAAGATCCTTAAAGTCTGTTTCCACATGCTCCCTTCTGACATAGAAAGAGTCCCTTTGGCCCATTATGTCATGAACCCTTTGGATCAGTGGGAAGCCCCAAGTGCCCCAGATCTCAGCACTCTACTTCAACAGAATATTGTTAATTTACCTAAATGTGGGTCGTTTTACCTGCTTTTTGCTGTTTATTGGTAACTGTGGGTTTTTCATGTGACCCTTATACTACTTAATTTATGTGCGTTGAGCACTCATTGCTCAGTCTTGAACTAGCCTTTCCATAGTAAGTGACCTGTCTAGCTTAGTTGATTCTTCTGTGAATAAACACTCGTTGGTGTTTTGTACTCAAGTCTCCAGTTACTCCGCACCTGGGTTTGCTAGTTTGAGTTTGTGACACATTGAGTGTCTGTTGTCCCTCAGAGCAATCTATTTGCTCATTCCACGCTCAATTTCCTGTAACATATGCCTCTTTGCACAGTTCTGATTCTCTCACTCGCCACTTCCACATGCAGCTGTTTACAGTGGCCACTTAACCCAACAACCAATACAGTTTTGGGACGTGCGAGGAAACAGGGAAATCCATGTGGCTGCAGGGTGAACTGCAACCCCCCACAGAAAGCACATGAGATGAGAATCAGATACCGTTTGTTGGAGCTGCTTTCACTGTGCCACCCTGAATGGCCATGTTAAAGTGACTGCTCCAGATTTCCCAAATACAATACAGTACATGGCTAAGCAGCTATATTTTATGCTGACAACTGGCTGTGTTGCAGGCAGACACAGGAAACAATTCTCATGAGGATCATCACTGGCAATTACATTGATGATATGAAAATTGGTAGTCACTACATCAATCTTTTGAAGTGCCTGAAAGGGTCCTTAATCATCAAGTAAATGCTGCCCTTGACTCCAAATCTATAGTGGAGTAATATTCAGAATGTGCAGAGCAAAATATAGGCATCTTTCAAGACATGTCTGGTAAATTCAAACTTGTTCCTTTTCTGCACACTTGCAGTGAATAATGAAAATAGACCCAAGTATGTCAGGCAGAGCTAGCATGCCAACTTACCTACACTATTGTCATAAGCAGGCGTTGGGAGCAGACCTAAATGCAAGGCACAGACACTGAAGTACTAGGAACAGGACAAGGTTTATCGAGAAAGCAAGGGGAGTCAGGAAGAAACAATGCTGGACATGGACACAGGCCCTGGACGTGACAAGGACACCAGGCCAGGGCTAGGACTAAGACTACAAAAGCAGGATCAGGACAAGGAACTTGGAACTAGGAACCTGGGTTAGGACTCCGAGCCAGGGACTGGACAGGGGACCCAGAACCTAAGTCTTGACTCGGGCTTGGACCCCAGATCTAGGCAAGGACAAGACGTGGCTACAGGACTGGACGTGGAACTCCTGCACAGGATGAGGCACATGGACAGGACGAGAACACAAAGCCTTGACTTGGACTAGACGAGGTTCTTGAACATGGCTTGGACTGGACGAGGTTCTTGGACACGGCTTGGACTACATGAGGTTCTTGGACGTGGCTTGGACTAGACGAGGGACTCCTGGACTGGACGAGAAACTCCAGCACAGCACAAGGGAACCCCAGCAGAGGACGAGGGATCTCCAGCACTAGGCTGAGCGAGGTACTCCGGGGCTGGGTGAGGTACTACTCGGCTGGGCGAGGTACTCCAGGGCAGGACGTGGAGCTCCAGGGCAGGACACGGCTCTTCAGGGCAGGACACGGCTCTTTGACTAGGCTAGGCTCGGCTCTTGGACTCAGCTTGGTTAGGACCTAGGGTATGGAGCCAGGACCCTTTCTTGGAGCGCAGGGCCGGGACCCTTTCTTGGACGCAGGGCCGGGACCCTTTCTAGGATGCAGAGCTGAGATGACTGCTGAGGATACTTGTCGAGGTGAGTACTGAGGTAAACTGCCGAGGTAAACTGTCGGGGATTCGGTTATGGGGAAGGGAAGGGAACAGTCCAGCAAAAGAAGCTGAATTCCAAAGCTATTTATGTAGCCAGTCCAAAGCTAGAATTAAGTGCCTCAATTAAGGAGCCGAACAGAACCGGGGAAAACAGGGAAAACCCGGAATACGGATCGATGATCTGGACCGTGAACCGGAATGCGGCTTCACGGACCAGACCATGACAACTATAGTGCCTTTCCATTTTAAATAAAATATATGTAAAGCTATATTAACAACACTTTAAAAATTGCAAGTTTAACTGATTAACTAATCAACACAGGTTTCTCTGATTTTCTGCATTGAGCTAGGTCGATCAGAGCCAGAAGACCCAAACAAATTCCAATGTCCGAGAGATGTGGTAATAAATGTACAAGCCTGACAAAGACATTTAAGTCTAATTTATTATTGTTAAATAGAAAGCACAAATAAACCACATAAAATATTGCATAGTAAGTTACAAAGATTTCCACAGAGATATCAGGGCTCATGCGTTGTAGTGCCCATTTGATTATTACTGTTGTCGGGCGTCTGGACTGTCACTGTTGTTGGGGAACTCCAATTTCTGATGTGTAAAACTATCTTGGGCTTGTCCTAGGCACTGATGATCGTGATTCCTTGGTCTAGGTGAAGTCCCAAGAACCAGGCAAAAGGTACCTCAGCAAATAGAGGTTCAATCCGTAAGCATAGTGAGACACACAGAGACAGCCTGGTTTCTTTCATTCAAACAACTCATGCTTTCATTGACAGACATCCTGATGCCACTGTGCCTGAGGCCAAGGAAGACTCCAGCTGCTATCAGCAAACATTAGACACTAACAATCCTACAGTGTTTAGCTTGTACAGACACCGAGACATTTTACACGCTGCGAGATCTCAAAGAGTTAAAGTGTCACTTGGAGCTGCTCAGACTTTAATTTAATGCTTGACAAAATTTAATACACTACAACACTCTTTTACAATTGTATTTGTGTTTCTTGTGTTGATCCTAAGAACTCAAAAAATTTTATTGGTAAAACATTCACTGGGCTCCTTGAAAGTACAACTTCTAATTCTATTAGGTCTTTGTTCTGTGTCAATTCTTTGTAAACAAGTATTGGACTTGCTTTAGAAGTATATTCAAACTCTCATTTTTTCTGACCATTCTTCTTGGGGTTGTGCAGTGAGATCATCCAGTCCCTATGAGCCTCTCTGAACTCAGCTACTTTTAAAAATCTATAATCCTGCTGAAATCCCATTTCCCCACCTTTGACTTACATGTCAGTACAGGAGTCTTGTTACATAATTTATTCCCTGTTACAGCACCTCTGATGATATTTACTTTGTTTCAGTTCTCTTTCGCCCTTTCCAAATATGGCTGAAGTTGGTCACAGATGTGTCCCAATTCCCCTGTGCCTCAGTTTTTCTGAAGGAGTGTTGCAGTGCCAACCATTAGCTCAGAAGAAGATCTGATGTCTCTACTTTAAAGTAGGACCTGATCTGCCCCACATGGCCTAGTTTTTCAGTTTTTCTTTCACTGTGCGGAGTGATGTCTGAGCTCCTCCGTTTGAAGCTGATGGTCAAGAGATATGATATGATCTTTAATTCTATTTCATTTCCTGAGGAAAGCCATATGTCTACAATTATACCAGTGCCTAAGAATAGTAGTGTGTGTTGCTGTAATGACTATCACCCAGTCGGTTGGTCATGGCTAGAATCAACTCCTGCCTCAGAGAATACCTTGACCCACTGTAATTGACCATCACCACAATAGGTCTACGACAGACAAAACCTCAATGGCTCTTCACACGGCCTTAGATCACCTGGACAATGCGAACACCTATGTCAGGATGCCGTTTGTTGACTATAGCTCCGCGTATAACACCATCATTCCCACAGTCCTGATCGATAACCTATAGAACATGGACCTCTGTACCTTCCTCTGCAATTGGATCCTCAACATCCTAACCAGACGACTACCATCTGTGCGGATTGGTAATAATATCTCCTCCTACTGACAATCAACACTGGTGCAGCTTAGGGGTGTGTGCTTAGCCCACTGCTCTTCTCTCTACACCCATGACTGTGTGGCTAGACATAGCTCAAATATCATTGATAAATTTGCTGATGATACAACCATTGTTGGTAGAATCTCAGATGGAAGTGAGAAGGCGTACAGGAGTGAGATATACCAGCTGGTTGAGTGGTGTCGCAGCAACAACCTTGCACTCAATGTCAACCTTGCACCAACTTTTCATGAAAGAGCTGATTGTGGACTTCAGGAAGGGTAAGATGAGGGAACACATACCAATCCTCATAGAGTGATCAGAAGTGAAGAGAGTGAGCAATTTCAAGTTCCTGGGTGTTAAGATCTTTGAGGATTTATCCACCTGGTCCCAACATATTGTTGCAGCTATAAAGAAGGAAAGGCAGCAGCTATATTTCATTAGAACTTTGAAGAGATTTAGTTTGTCAACTAAAACACTTGAAAACTTCTATAGATGTACCATGGAGAGCATTCTGACAGGCTGCATCACTGCCTGGTGGGGGGTGGGGGGGTGCTACTGCACAGGTCTGAAAGAAGCTGCAGAACGTCATAAAATTAGTTAGCTTCATCTTGGGTACTAGCCTCCGTAGTACCCAAGACATCTTCAAGGAGCGATGCCTCGGAAAGCTGATGTCCATTATTAAGGGCCTCCAGCACCCAGGGCATGCCCTTTTCTCACTGTTACCATCAGGCAGGAGATACAGACACCTGAAGGCACACACTCAGCGATTCAGGATCAGCTTCTTCCCCTCTGCCATCCGATTCCTAAATGGGCATTGAACCCTTGGACATTACCTCACTTTTTTTCAGTATACATTATTTCTGTTTCTGCACTATTTTAATCTATTCAATATGCATATACGTAGTCGCTGTAATTGATTTACTTATTTTTTTCTTTACATATTATCATGCATGGTATTGTACTGCTGCTGCTGCTAAGTTAACAAATATCACAACACATACCGGTGATAAGAAACCTGATTCTCATTCTGATTCTGATGTCTTGAAAATGGATCTGAATGCATTCCTTACTTTACAGCAATCCATTCTGAATGATGGCCTACCAACACAAGATCCAATTCCACACTTGGAGTAGTGATTTCAGTGACTGTGATTCACATTCTTGCTGGAAAGGCCTTCGGGACCTTGTCAATACCAAGCCAAAGGACACAACTATGAGCTTCAGCCTTCTTGTTCACAATGTCCATTGCAACATATGAGGCTTCTCCATTATTCTGTTCCACAGTTCTTGAGCTATAACTTCTCCCTTGCCCTGTGTGATATATCCCTGGATTTGGAAAATGTAACATCTGTGATGCAAGTGATTCAATTATAAATCCTTTATATGATAAATCAAAATCAGTCTAGCTATTCAACCCAAATGCATTTATCTCTTTCAATATTAGAACCTTCTGGCTTTAATTCTGCTCCTCCATATTTCTCTGTAATGTCAATGCTTCATGTCTGAATTAGCTTATTCATACAGTGGCCTTGATAGTAACCTGCTGAGGAATTATATTTGGTTATTCAATAGCCAATATCATCATTATATCTGGGAAGGAAGATGGTCCACCTGTACATTGCCGAGGCTGTCTTTGTTTGGGCATTTTAGACTTTGTTCCAAAAATAGTTAGGGGGTGTTGTGTATGGTACCTGTATGAATGGTCTGCCTAAAATAAGCTGAAGGAATATTTTAATTCCGGATAAGTTTCCCGATGCCTCCCTTTTCTGTCGAAGCATAATGAATGGTTCAATGGTTCAATGGGTCCATTTACGATCAGAGAACGTATATGACATACAACCTGAAATTCTCACTCTACACAGACATCCTTGACACAGAAGAAAACCATCAAAGAATGAATGACAGAAAGAAACATAAGAACTCTAAAGCCCCCTGCCCCCTCGCATGCACAAGCTGCATCAACTCTTCCCCCCTCTCCCAACTCCACATCCTAGCATAAAGCATCAGCATTCCCATCATCTACCACGCGAGCAACAGCAAAACCCCCGAAGAGAGACCATGGTCTACTTTACATCAAAAACTAACTGAATCAACATCTCTCAGGCTTCCTGTCTCACTAACAAGGGAGAGACAGATAACACTCTTTCCACAGTGAAAGGGGAGACAATCAGTGGCTGTTTCAATGTTACAGCCACGGTCTGAAGCATCACCTTTTATTTTGAGATCCCCAACTCAAGAATTAGCAGCAAACTCTCCCTCAGCATCAAGAGAGAGAGAATGATTGATCATCAAGTACAGAGGCCTCTGACAGCCCCTCTCACTATCTTCGATGTTCCTGCTCCTGCTATGCCTCCATTTGTGACACTGGTGATAATTCGTGTTCACAGGGCCGCATAAGGCCACACCCGAAAGGTGCTTGACTCAAGCCAAACCTAGACATATCGAAAATGCAGTCGATCGGTATGTTCCAAGAACAGGAACCTGCCACAATGCAAAGCCAGAAAGACCCCAACAGGATCCCAGACACCCTGAAAAGGAAAATAGAGACATTAGAAGAGGAAGAATTTAACTGTTTCACTGATGGGCTGGGAGAAGTTGCCCTCTGGCACCATCTCTAGTTCCGCCCCAGTGTAATAATTCCTCTCATTCTCTTATTTTGCATGATGTAAAGGCTTTTCCTAACCATTGGCTATAACATGACTGATGACCACTACATCCAGAATTAGAGTCCAGAACTGGAGACCATTCAAGTATGCACCGCTACTATTAGTAGCTTCACTTTTGGGTCTTTATGAGTAACCACGCATTGCATATGATCTGGAGTTCTGAGAGATTTGTTAATGGAACATCATGTTAATTGAACTCCTGCATGTATATATCATGGCCCATGACTGGACAGAATGCAGTCCAATCAGTGCCAATATCAATATACGAATCAATATCCTTCACTTTAATTTTGAGATTCATGTAACTTCCATTATTGCTCCTTGTGGCATATGTACTATTTAAGATTTCCTCTTGGTGCTACTTGTCAGCTTTACCACTGCATCAGCTTTCTGATACAATTTTTATCTTACTCAGAGAACCTACATGACTAGTTTGCAATCATGAATCTAACTTTATATACTGCGGCTATATTCATCTTAGTTTCTGCTGCTTTAGAAATTCACTGCACTAAGCTGTCATATTTATAATGGGTACATTATAAATCCATACATCAATACTAGGTTTTCCTTCCAGTTGTCATCAAACTCTCTCGGGTGACTTGTATTTTATATCCGATTTCCGCATTAATCCTGACCATATATACTAGTGGAATCCCTTTGGCATTTTTGGAAGCCATCTCATTCACATTTACACTTACAGTAGATGCTAAATCTTGTGTACTTTATAATTTAGACTGAATTTCCTCATCCATTGAACAAACTTGCCTGGCAGCAGTCAATTTTTGAAAAGTGCTGAGACTTTAGCATCAGCACAGATTCCTCCATGCCACCAATGGTCTTGCCCGACTTTTGTTTTCTCATTTAAAAAATGCAGTTCTCTTTGATTACCGTACCTCTTTATTATCTCATTAAATGCAACTTCTTTTGTTCACCATAGTGCTATTAGGTGTGCCTATCAATAAATCTATTTTCTTACAATTTGTCTTCATTTTGAGCAGGTACTTCTTTATCTTTGACTGCAATTTTAATAAAATTGGCTGAAAGACATCACTATCCTAGTTACATACAGAGTGAAGAGCTCAGGGGCTTTATCATAGAGGGTTAATATCCCAAAATAGCCAAATTGGGTTGGATCTGCCATGTTGAACCATTCCTTCTTTAATGGCTACTGTCACGTGACCGGCAACAATGAAAATAGAATTGAGTCAGGTTTTATAAAAACAAACAAACATTTAATAAAATCGGCTCAAAAATAGCGAAATGTATTTAAATGACTAACTTAGCCGGAAGTTAACTGCTATACGGCAACTCTGGGACGGTTCCTAAAAGGGTTAATGCGAAAACAGTTCTTAAAGTGGTAAATTCGAAAACAGTTCTTAGAATGGTAAATTTGAAAGTCCAAGAGATTTATACAGTCAATTGGGAGAAACTTTCCTGAAGTAAAGAATTCCTCGAAGACATGACATTATTGCTGATCCCAGCCGGAACCTGCCTTGTCCGCAGGATTCATGACGCCGGAAATAAAACAGTTTGAACGAACTGACCTTTTCTTCTGGAGAATAGACACTGCGCAATCCTTTCTGCTTTAGCAGAGGATATCTTGTGCAGGTCACTTTTTCCTGAACGAGATTCAATAAATGGTCATAAGACAGTCACAAGATACCCATGAGGTATGTAACACTACAAGCAAGAAACTGAAAAGTGTCATGGATTATCCACCATCTCCTGAACAGGTCCAGAGTCCAGCAACTTAGAACACTCAATAGTTTACCCCAGGAACAGGCCTTTTGGCCAACAATGTTGTGTCAAATCCAATTAATTAGTAATCAAATGCCCACTAAACCAATCCCTTCTGCCTACACAATATCCACATCCTTCCATTTTCATCACACTCATGTGCCTCTTGAATGCCCCTATCATGCTTGCCTCCACTTCCCCCCAGGTAGTTCATTCCAGGCACCTACCACTCCCTGTGTAAAAAAACTTGTGCCGCACATCCCCTCTCACTTTAAATACATACAGCCCCAGATATGAACCTCCGCACTCCTCCTGGCTCTCTCTCACATATCTCTAACAACTGTTTCAGCTCATGTGGCACACTCAGTAGAACCACTACAAAAGTGGTGAAGTGACAGGGGATCTCGTCTAAAACATTAGTGGCCAATAGGACCATACTTCCTATTGCAGTCAGCCTGCTTTATTCTGTCACAGATTACAGGAGCTTAGACAAAGTATGCGAATGCCCCTTTTAAATTGCATTGCTGCAGACAGTGCAGTGTGAAATAAAAAGCTGCTTCTGCTGTGTTTGATTAATGACTGGCCTGATTTGGGGTCTGACCCAATTTCTCCCAGAAATCAGCATTGCACAAGGATGACACTAATCTTTCTGCATCCTACACATCAAATGCATCACTTGCTCTTTGCAAAAATTGTCCAGTCTAATTTTAATTTTCAGAAATAATTTCCACTTCAGAGAGAATTTTTCAAACAAGTACCTCTAAAACAAGGGAGAACAGAAGGAAGAATTTATAGCCATGCATAGACTCAGAAAGACACACAATTTAATTCCCACTGAAGCTGGCAAAGACTAATCACTATTCATACATGAGCAAGATTATACAATGAACCTCAGGAAATATCCACTGACTTGCCGAAGATAAGGCATGGTTCAAGAAGGTACTCTCAGAATATCTGAAGTATCTAGAACTTGAATTGTCAAGGCATAGGAGCTTATGGGCCAAGACCTAGTAACTGGGATTAGAATAGATGGGTACTTGATGGCCAGCATGTACATAAGACCATAAGACATAGGAGCAAAATTAGGCTATTAGGCCAATTGAGTTTGCTCTGCCATGGCTGATTTATGTCGATCATAGCTGATTTATATTCCCTCTCAACCCCATTCTCGTGTCTTCTCCCTGTAATCATAAGAACGTAAGATACAGGAGCAGAATTGAGCCATTTGGCCCATTGAGTCTGCTCTGCCATTTTATCATGGCTGATCCAATTTTCTTCTCAGCCCCCATCTCCTGCCTTCTTCCCGTATCCTTTCATGCTCTGACCATTCAAGAATCTATCAATCTCTGCCTTAAATATACATAAAGTCTTGGTCTCCACAGCTGTCTGTGGCAATGAATTCCACGGATACACCACCCTCTAGCTAAAGAAATTCCTCCTTATCTCCATTCTAAGAAAGATGCCCCTCTATTCTGAGGCTGTGTCTTCTGGTCTTAGAATCTCCCACCATAGGAAACATCCTCTGCACATCCAGTCTATCAAGATCTTTCACCATTCAATAGGTTTCAATGAGATTACCCCTCATTCTTCTGAATTCTAGTGAATACAAGCCCAGAGTCATCAACCGTTCTTCATATGACAATCCATTCAATCCTAGAATCATCTTCATAAACCTCCTTTGAACCTTCCCCAGTTTTAACACATCCTTTCTGAGATAAGGGGCCCAAACCTGCACAGGATACTCCAAGTGAGGACTCACCAATGCTTTATAAAACTTCAACATTACATCCTTGTTTTTATATTCTAGTCCTCTTGAAGTGAATGCTAATATTGTATTTGCCTTCCTCACCAGCAAATTAACCTTTATGGAATCCTGCACAATGACTCCCAAGTCCCTTTGCACTCAGTTTTTTGTATTTACCTCTCTATTTAGAAAATAGTCAAGCCTTTCATTTCTTCGACCAAAGTGCATGACCATGCACTTCCTGACACCGTATTCCAGCTGCTACGCCTTTGCTCTTTCTTCTAATCTGTCTAAGTCCTTCAGTAGCCTCTCTACTTCCTCAAAAGTACCTTCCTCTCCACCTATCTTCATATTGTCTGTAAATTTTTCAACAAAGCCATCAATTCTATCATCCAAGTCATTGACATATAACGTAAAAAAAATCGGTCCCAACACAGACCCATGTGGAACACCACTAGTCACAGACAGCCAACCAGAAGAGGCTCCATTTATTCCCACTTTTTGCCTCCTGACAATCAGCCACTGCTTTATCCATGCTAGAATCTTTCCTATAACCTGGAATGCCTTTAGCAATCATGAACCTATCAACTTCCCCTTAAAAATATCCAATATCTTGGCCTCCACAACTTCCCATGCCAATCATTTCCACAGATTTACCACCTGCTGGCTGAAGAAATTCCGCCTCATTTCTGTTCTAAAGGAATGTCCTTGTACTCTGAGACTGTGCCGTTTGTTTTTGACGCTCAAATAACTGGAAACATCCTTTCCACATCTACTCTATCGAAGCCTTTTGATAGGTTTCAATGAGATTCCCCCTCATTCTTCTAAATTCCAGCCACTACAGGCCCAGAGCCATCAAATGTTAACCATTTCATTCCTGAGGCTGAAAGGCCTTTTCTGTGCTGTTTGACTCTATGTGACTGCAAGGTAGCTTGGAATTTTACATACAAAGAGTTACCAAGATTTCTCCACATTCACATGCATTCAATAAGTTAAGGCCCTCCATTTGTCAAGGTTAACTATGCATGTTGTGTTCTAGTTGTCTACGTGATACGCAAGCCAAGGCAGTATGATATGGAGAGCAAGCTGTTGCCAAGGCTCCCCTATCCATGCATCTGATGTATCCAAAGGAATGGCAGGCACCAATGTAGTTTGGCACCGGTGGTGTCAAAGGAATTGGCAGTCAGCGTTGAGCTCAGTGCAGGACTACCTCAGCAACTCCAGCTACGGATTTCTGCTCAATGTTCACTCCCAAAGCTTTCCCCATAAGTGAGTTTAGCGGCAAGGCAGCAGAGGTTTGGCATCAGCTTTCCTTCACTTAGATGAACCCCATCTGGCTGAAGTTACTGGTTTTAAGGCACCAGTACCCGGCCTTTGCCGTTTCCCTATCAGGAGAAACGGTTCCACCGGGCTTGGTAGCTAAGTGACACGTGAAGGCTAGGAGCTGGACTTGGTGTCAGAGGTTATTTGAGAGGCACTCTATTGGGTGCAATTACCACCCCCAGCTATGACAACCTTAAGGAATTCAATAAATAAAATAATGAAAGGCTACACAAGTGGACTGGACTGCAGTACACTTTTTTCCATCTTAGAGTTATAGAATCGTAGAGAAATACAGCACAGAAACAGGCCCTTTTGCCCATCTAGTCCATGCCAAACCATTTAAGCTGCCTACTCCCATCGGCCAGCAGTGGGACCGTAGTCCACCATACCCCTCCCGTGAGTCTATCTATCCAAACTTCTCTTAAACATTGAAGTCAAGCTCGGATGCACCCCTCTCATGACTCTCTGTGTGAGGAAGTTTCCCTTTACGTTACACTTAAACTTTTCACCTTTCACCTTTAACCTCTAGTTGTTGCCCCACCTACCCTCAGTGGAAAAAAGCCTGCCTGCATTTATTTTATCCATGCCCCGCATAATTTTATATACCTCAATCAAATCTCCCCTCAATATTCTATGTTCCAGGGAATAAAGTCCTAGCGTACTCAATCTTTCCTTACAACTCCGGTCACTTATTGCTCCATCACATGAACTCACAGTGCTAATTAGTAATAGCTTACTAATGCCATGACTCTGTCCACTAAGGATGCAGGTAACTGGTCCACTGGCTCTCTTGAGAATGTACAAAGATCAGAACAAAAAAAATAATATGGCAAGTGCATGGCCGAGATAGGAATCCTAGAGGCAGAGTATACATTCATTGGAAGTGAGATTAGATTGGTGTGAGTATTGCTGGTTGTATTTGAAAACAGCATTTCTGATGTAGAATTTAGTATCAGGGCACTTATTTCCAGGATCATGATATTTTACACAACATTAAGAAATGAGGTATTAGAATAGACCTTTAATGTCGCTTCTGGCTACCTCATCTTTATTTTTGTAATGGGTGTCCACCTAGCACGCTTGATGCTTTGCTCTACCTAATTCATCAGGACATTGAGGTACACGCCTTAGAAGCAGGAGCCCTGCTCCTTCCTCTGCACTGCCTCTTAGTCACTAGACAGCACAAATGTAGAGTGGGTTTGTGGAGAGCGCCATTTAACATCCTGTTTTGAATGAGTGCAGCAATGTGGCAATGGACGGACTACGTTGAAGCAATTATTGCCAGGCCCCATGAGAGACTGGGTTGAGTCACTACTGAACCTCCTGCTCAAGCTGTAATGCTGCACCTATTGTTCGTCCATCGTCGCCATCGATGAAGACCTCGATACCATTGACGGTGTCGAGACGAGCACATGATTTGGATTTAAGTGAGGGAGAGATGCGCAGCATCAGCCTCACTCTCTTGTCCCAATTCTCATCTGGATCCAGTGGCAAGACAGAGTCGAGATGGTTGGAGATGGGACTAGGCACAGTGGATGATCAGGATGTCTTCTGTGTCTTGTCGTGCTCTATGCGTTCCATGACGATTGCAGAGACCACCTTCTTGACCATTGGACCTTCCATTGGTCTCGTCCACTCAATCCGCCGGAGTCTGTCTTCACATGCTGGGATGGACATCTCCTTATCTCACCGAGGGTTTGAGACCCATCGGCTACCCTCACCTGGTTTAGCCGGCTTGTTGAAGCTGTTGCCCGGGGTGTGGCCGCTGTCACATGCAAACAGCTACGGGGAGCCTCAGCTGAGAGCTGAGTGCCAGGTGGGGACCAAAGGTGGACCAACTGCCTTGAAAAGGATGCGACATGTTCCCCCACCAGAGGTGCTACCCCTCCCTGACACCCCATACACCCCATAGGTGTGTGCTAAATGCACTATGCAAGTTCAGTGTTTCTCTCTCAGAGAAATCCAGTTTCTAGACACGTATGTGTTGTAGGGGGAGAATATTCTTCATGGATGCCCTTAAACAATGGTCTTAATGCAATAGTTCTAATCCACTATCAGTAAGGTGTCCCTATGTTCAAATAAAACTCAATGTTATATTGAGAATAGCTTTGTTGCTTCGGTGACACCAAAGGATACATACAGTATATCTACTATATCTATTTTGAATAGATGTACTCACAAATGTAATTTCCATAAAAACATCCTTGCCAGGGGAAAGTAAAAGATACTGCCTCGTGCTCGATGTACATAAGTTTGATCACGATCTTGAGTGGTGCCTGTGCAGAGCTTGTACACTCTCCAATTCATCCAGTGAGTTTTCTCTATGTGTTGCAGTTTCCTCCCATATCTCCAAACTGGTAGATGAGCTCACTACAATAACTTACCCTTTAGCATAGGCTTGTTGGGTGAGAGAAAGAAAGTATGTTATAGGTGTACAGCATATACAGAGATGGGTGTGGTACTAATTAGACTGCCCATTAGGAACCACCATGAACTTGATGAGCTGAATGGCTAATTTCGGTGTCATCATAAGTTAAGATGTTATTACCGACGTTACTGAAAAATATTTGTCTCTGATTGCATTAGTGTGAAAGATTTGATTTCATTGTAAGTACTGCCACATTGAAGCACATTTTGGCTACTTTTATTTCTCATTCCGATGTCACACACACTTTTGAAAGATTTAAACATCTTTCTACGTTTCCAATATTGCTTGACAATACGTAGTACACTAATGTGAAAGCTCTTGGCCTTCAATTCTCATGCAGTAAAGTCATATAACTAAGTGTGTGAATAAGACAGGAGAAGGCTTTGCAGCATTAAATCTGCAAAGCTTAAGGCAGTAGTGCATTTACAAACCGACCGGCAGAAGCTCAAATGAAGTATCAGGAATTGTAATGTAGTTTATAGTACAACATCAGAATACAAGGTATGGTAAGTCAGAGATTAATAGAAAGTGTTTGGTCAACTTAATTTGGTTTCTGATAGCTGAGTTACCTGTCCACAGAGTATCTGAGGTAAATCATGAAAGATGGGAAAGAGCAACAAGAAGTTTGAAAAAGTGTGGCTCCTCCACAAAGTAAAATGATTCTGAAACTGAGACAGGTTTTAACGTGGAAATGCAGATAACTATTGCAAAAGAAATATAGATTTGATAAGGGTAGACGATATTAAACACTAGTTGTCATTTCCTTTTCCCTCCCTTTAATGGCCGGGATGTGCTATTCTCTTGTTTGTATAAGATTTTATTTTTCATCCTTCACGATCAGGAACTGCACAACTAACTCTAAGGGTGACGCTAATTGGACTATTAAATCTTATATGGGAGCCTGAACTCAACTGTTAAACTCATTTATATTTCAAGGAGGAACAGTATTTTTGCTATGTTGTGCGATTTTGTTCTGGGTGATTGGCTCAGCAGCCCTGAAATTAATGAATGACACAGCGCCAGATTGAACTAAGCTGATCTGATCTGAATTATGCCTGGACTGTTTCAATGATTTATGGTCTGGTGTTTTATATTCTGTGTTTTGGGCTTTTTTTGCCGTTTGCGTGATTTGTTCTTTTTTTTTTGCACGTTGGGGATTTGCTGTTTTTCTTTGAAAGGGTTCCATGGTTTTCTTTCTTTGTTTTGTGGCTGGCTGTGGGGAAGACAAGTCCCAGTACACTGCATATATACTTTGATGATAAATGTACCTTGAATCTTGAATCTTTGAATCTTTGATGAGAAACAAGGGAGTCTGCTGGAGAAATGATTACCTTTAGACATCAGAGGTAACAAGATCCATAACTTTTTACTGAAGTAAGATTTGGTAGATCTATGTGCTTTTACTGTCTAAATTACAGGAAAATTGTATTCACATTTCTAACATGTAGCATCAGTTCCTTTGCATCTGTGAGATAACCTGTGGTAAGGAGGAACAGAAGAAAAGGAGGATGAAGAGCAGGAGCAAAGTTCAAGTAAATTTTCATAACAGAGTGCTTATAGTTCATCATATACAACCCTGAGCAACTGTAGCAGGATCAATGAAAGATCAACCAGAGTGCAGAAGACAAGAAACTGTGCAAATGCAAAATAAATAAATAGCAATAAATAACAGGAATATGACATAAAGTGTCCTTGAAAGTGAGATTGTTGGTTACGGAAACATTTCAATGATGGGGCAAATGAGTGTACTTATCCCCTTTTGTTCAAGAGCCCGATGGTTGAGGGGTAGTAACTGTTCTTGAAGCTGGTAGTCCAAGTCATGATGGCAGCAACGAGGATAGAAAGAATGACTTATAGAATGGCAAAAATCATGCCAAGGAAACTAATGATGAAGATGGATGGCATGTGAACATTAAGTTCACCACTGCCTCCCTGACCAAGACTTTATCCCTGACTTCTCTGTCCCATTCTTTCCGACTTCATGTCAAAGTCAAAACTAAATATGAATTGTTACTGAGATCGTCTGAGTAAACTAGAGGGAAAATAAGTACTTGATTGCTTTCTCAGAGCATGACCCTATGGGAGTCAATGTGTCAGTAACACTTCCAGTATTAGCAGTTAGTCACTGGGTTAGTCCATATGCTCATCTCCTCCCCAATTAGATCACTAGGGAAAACTTGATGTAGCTTGTAAATACAATGCAATACTATCACATACCTTTATATTCAAGAAGCCAAAATAGGCAGCATTTAACAAGGCTGTTTTGCAGTATCTCTGGAACTGCAGTCAGAAGAATTTCATCAGTATCTGCCACAGACAGAACAATGAAGAGGCTGCAAAACCCAGTCTTCTCTTCACCAATTACAGAAGACAGAATATAAAACTAAAAATGAATCCAAATCTAAACATGTTTGATCTTTTTGTAGATGATGCAACTATTA
Source organism: Mobula birostris (assembly GCF_030028105.1). NCBI lineage: Eukaryota > Metazoa > Chordata > Chondrichthyes > Myliobatiformes > Myliobatidae > Mobula > Mobula birostris. The sequence goes on along the minus strand of NC_092373.1, from coordinate 120,902,110 downwards.
ATTTTTCACATTTCTACATACCATTAAATTGTATTCCAATGAAATGTGGATAATGAGCGTGCTTTTTATAATACACTGATAAGATTACTGAGCCAAACACAGTAACACAGTTCTGATTGATATTCAAGATTCAAGATTGTTTAATGTCATTTCCTGTATGTAAGTGTAAGGAGAACAAAATAATTGTTACTCCAGATCCAATGCAGCGCAAAACAAAACACAAGAGATAAAGAACACATTGATAATAATAATAAACACACAATAACTATAAATACATCAGATAGCTTATATACATAGTTTGACTGTATGTCCATAAAGTGATGCTAGGTTGTACATAAGGTGACTGACAGGAATAATAAAGTAGTCATGTAGTTAGTGGGTGGAGGTGTTGATCAGTCTTACTGCTTGGGGAAAATAACTGTTTTTGTGTCTGGTGGTCCTGGTGTGGATGCTACATAGCCTCCTCCCTGATGGGATCTGGACAAACAAATGGACACCTTGGACACCTTGAGTAGGGCCGGTGGGATCCTTTATGATGTGACTGGCCCTTTTCTGGCACCTTTCTGTACATAGAGTATGTCCTTGATGGCGGGTAGGCTGGTGCCAATGATATGTTGGGCAGGTTTGACTGCCTGTTGTAGAACTTTCCTGTCCACTACAGGGCAGTTTCAGTACCATGCAGTGATACAGTTTGTTAGGATGCTCTCTACTGTGCAACTGTAGAATGACGTGTGTATGGATTTGCAAAGTGCAACTCTCTTCAGACACCTTAGAAAATAGAGGCGTTGGCGATCTTTCTTGACTGTGAAGGATGTGTACTGGGACCATGAGGGTTTGTGCGGGATGTGCACTCCCAGGAGTTTGAAACTGCTTGCAGTGTTCACTTCTATGCCGCCGAAGTAAAGTGGGGTGTCAGTGTGCGAGTTCTCCTGAAGTTGATAACTACATCCTTTGTCTTGTTGATGTTAGGGAAGAGGCTGTTCCCCCTTATATATAGCTGACAACTACATTTCACAACAAGTACATCCCAAAAATATAAGCAACCTATATAACACCTAAAATCTTGCTAAAGGTGACAAACAGCAATTATCTAAGTTCAATCTACAAACGTTTATATATTGGGATCTTGATCCTCAAGCCATGGAGAAACCACTTGCCCAGGATGTGTTTAATCTCTTTCACTTTGAAGAAGATATTCACTGGCCTTTGCACAAAAATTTTGATTAGCTTTCACCCTGAGAGCGAAAACCTACTTTATAAAATGAACCCACGAGCATTTTAAAACATACAGTATGTTGAAAAGGGTCATCAGATAAGAAACAAAAGCCAGGGACCTATCAAGTGTTACATTATGTAAATAGTGCCCATAATTGTCATTATACCTATAATAACTTGAATATTGAAGTATGACTGGGCATTAGCCAACATTTAATGAATTATTTCAAACAGGCATCGATTTACTACATGTTGCTCTACCACGCTGATCAAACCAAAATTTGGTCTTCACTCTCCAGGACGCAGGCTTGGGCAAGGTTGTATGGAAGACCAGCAGTTGCCCATGCTGCAAGTCTCCCCTCTCCACAACACCAATGTTGTCCAAGGGAGGGGCATTAGGACCCATACAGCTTGGCACCAGTGTCGTCGCAGAGCAATGTGTGATTAAGTGCCTTGCTCAAGGACACAACACATTCCCTCCGCTGGGGCTCGAACTCACAACCTTCAGGTCACTAGTCCAATGCCTTAATCACTTAGCCATGTGCCCACAATATGTGATAAATAAGTAATACACACCTGAGATTATCTATATTACATAGTACATTACATTAATGAACTTCAGCAACTTAGATGTCTTTAGCTAAAATTCAGGCATTTGTAATTATCTGAAACTTTGTCAAAATACTAAGGGTCACCTAAAGATGTAGGGGGTTATCAACATACATGGCAGATTAGGCTGTGGATGGTATTATTTTGTCCGAAGAATTGTTGGATATATCTTCCCACTTACTGACAATTTTATTTACAGAGCTGCCTTACTGAATAATATACTAACCTTGCCAAGAGCACTCATAAATAATACATTGTGGCAGCTAGTGCATTGGCAATGAAACCAGTAAGATATGACTGACACACAAAGATATTGAATTTCTCAGTTTGTTGGAGAAGCAGCTTTACAATAATTGAGGTTTTTTTTGTGAAAGGTCTCTAGTATTTATTGGAATCCCAAAAGCCCATATACAATATGAATACAAATTTCATTAGGGAAAACAAATACTACAGCAATTATTTTAACATAAGAAACAGAAGCAATATAAGGCCATTTGGCCCATATTTTCTGCTTTATTATTCAATAAGGTTAGCCAGGTTAGTGCTATTTTTCTGTACTAATCCCTTATCTCTTGATTTCTTCAACATCCAAACTTTATCAGCCTCTATCACAGATGACACTCATTGCCTTCTTGGATGAAGAAACTTTCTCTCGACCCTAATGGCTTATCCCTAATTTTAGGACAGTGATTATTGATTCTAGACACCCTGGCTAGGGGAAAGTATCACCCTTATACCACCCTGCCAAACATGCAATAATTATTTGCATTTCAGTGTGATCAATTCTCAATCTTCCATATTCTCATGGGAACAGAATATGTCTGCTTATTCTCCCTTCAAAAGTAAATCATCCCACTCCAGGAATCAATCTGGAAAAGTCTTTTCTTCTTTTTAAGCCTTTTGTTCTGGGAAATCTTTTCTTCTTTTCAGGTATAAAGTATTCATATAATTATACTTAAACAAACAATGGCATAGAGGGAATGATAAAATGAAAAATGAATAAATTGATTGAGCAAGTTATTACATCCAATCTGAACCTACCATAGACACTCAAGCTTGGATACCAATTTTGTACAAGTACCTACATTACTTATTTTGTGTGAAAGTACTGACTACAACTTTTATACTGAAATACTTTAATGTACATTTTTCTGACATTAATGGTTCTTCGACATAGATTATTACAGACATAGCATTTGATCCCTCTGCAAATTTATTTTTTTACATAAGGAGCTTCATTGCTGATTCATATTTATCAGTGAACTGATTGTAAGGTTCAAAAATTCGAAGTACATTTATTATCAAAGTATGTATGCAGTATACAGCCCTGAAATTTGTCTTCCCCACGGACAGTCATGAAACAAATAAGAACCATGGAACCCATTCAAAGAAAAATGGGTTTTCTGACCACACCATACACACAAAAAAAAACACAAATTACATAAATGGCTACAAAAATAAAACAAACAAGAACACAGGATATAAAACACATAATCAAAAGACATACTTCAGTTCAACTCAGAGTTCAAAATCAGCCAAACCAGCCAGAGAATTAGAATACATTATAAACATGAAGTAGAGTTCACAATCCAAAAACTGTGTCGATTAAACCTTGCTCCGGCACCTCCTCTGACAGCATTGAGGGAGAGAGAGGGATCATTCGAAGGCAAGGACTTTCCCTCAGGAGCAGCAAGTGAGAGGGAGAGAGAGACCATCACATGCAGACACCTTCCTCCGGCAGCAGAGGGTGAGATGCTGGTAGATGGCGTGGAACATTTTTCTGACTTACTAATGGTTCATCCATGTAGGCAGTTTATTGCAGACATAAGGTTTGATCCTTCTGCAACTTCATTTTTTACCTAAGGAGCTTCATCACCGTTTCATATTTGACAGTAAATTGAGAATAGCTTAATGACTGAAGATTAGTAATTCTGTAAGTGAAATCATTTTTGTATGAAATAAATATGAGAGAAGAAGAAGGTCAGATGATAAAGGACTATTTAGCTCAAAAATGTCTAATGTTTCCACTCTCATGTGGAATTCCCTTCAATGCTAACATAATCTGGACTGTTAATTTTATGAGAAAACCTTTAAACTTTCTCAAACAAACATAAGTATACCTGTTTAACCTTCTATAGTACATTAACACACTCATAGCACTGGCTAAGTTGAAAGAACAGCAACACAGATGGCTAGATGAATAATCCAGAGGCAAGAGTTCAAATCCTGTCATAGTAATTGTGAAATTTTAATTCAGTTAATAATCTAAAATAAAATATTTAATCATTGATTATGATGAAGTACAACCTGCCTCAGGAGTTGCTGATTCAATTCTATTCAGGAATAATCCAGTCTGTTCTCTGTTTGTCCATCACTGTCTGGTTTGGATCAGCTACCAAACAAGACAAGAATAGACTCCAAAGAACCATCAGGGCTGCGGAAAGGATTATTGGTGTGACGCTGCCCTTGATCCAGGACTTATATGCATCTAGAGTCAGGAAGCGAGCAAGCAGCATCATTGTAGACCCATCACACCCTGGACATCACCTGTTCCAACTCCTTCCTTCTGGTAGACGCTTTAGATCACTGTATGCCAGGACAAATAGGTACAAGAACAGTTTCTTTCCGTATGCCATCAGTCTTATGAACACTTGAATTTTAGTCTATTATAAACCAAGTCCACCTGTAAATACACAGGAATACCTTATTGTATATAGTTCACGATTATTTGCACTATTGTTTTGTTTGCTTTTTGATTCTGTACAGCGAGAGCTCAGGGAAACCGACATCAAATTCCCTGTATGTGTCCACATACTTGGTGATAATAAAGGATTCTGATTCTGACCACAAATTATTGTATTGTTATAAAACTCTTCAGTTGCACAAACTTCTGGAGAAGAAATCTGTTGTGTATTTAATATTTCAATAATATTTGAGTAACCTTATATATATATAGGTTGATCAATCATTCTTGTTTGCATAAATAATTAATTATAAGTTACATGTAAAAATATCTTAATTGACATGTCCTCACACTACCATGTGGTACATGTGCGCCTCACTGAAAGTAAAGATGAAATTACTCCTGTATTTCAGACTCCTCTGTCTTCATTTGAATTAGTTTAATGTTTTGAAGTTACTAAACACAACAAAATTGATCATCTTTATTGATATTGTGCCTCCAAACCAAAAGGAAGATGGCTGATGCATTGAAGTATTCTGAAAGGCCTCTTTCATGCAGTATGACTCTGTGATTCTAAAAGGTCTAGCAAGCCAGTCAGTTGTATCAATTATTTCATTAAAATAAGAAAAACATATAAAACTAAATGGACTTAACCTTGGCACCGAATACAGACATTATAAAGTTGCTGCTAGTCAAGCTGACATTGCAAAGTCCTTCTCACAATCACCTGGAGACTGTTGTTTAAATTGGGACAATTAGATCACAGACTAATCCTACTTATTGTTGAGACCACACGTCAGACTGCACCACCACAATCAATCGGTGCTTCCTGTCCCAGAGGCAGCATAGACCCTCTGTAAATGCCAGTATAGTGGCATAAAAGTGTGAGAGCCACCTCACAAGTATTCCATGTTGACTTCACATCCCATGGCCTTAATTTAAAAATGGGAAACTTCAGGTGATGTTAAATACTGAAACCAGCGGGTGCACCCTGGCTTAGAGACTTCAGCTTTCATCAATAGGAATTGTAACACAGAACTACATTAAAGCCAACAAGAACAATAGCATGTAATAGGAATTCACAAGAAACAGATTAGATCAAATTCTGCATTCCTGATCCAACTTGACTTCCTCCTGAGATCCTTAAAGAAGCCAGTTTTTTTTAGACAATTCAATTCAATTATTTACTCCAAGCACTATAGAGTGAAGGCTATGGGAACAGACAACCTCTTGGCTGTAGTACTGAAGATTCAAGCTCTGGAACTAGTTACATCAAGAAAAATTACCCAGATAGAGCAGAATTAATTCAATCCAATTAATCATTATTGCATGCCTCAAGCAATTAACAGCAAAGAGGTGGAAAATTTTCACAATAGTGATCATAGAATCGTAGAAACGTAAAGCACAGAAATACAATCTTGAGGTCCGCCTTGTCCAAGCTGACTGTGATGCCTGTCTATAATCTTTCCATTTGGAAACATGCCAATCTGAATTGTTGTTTGTGGCCACAGAAGTGGCTGTCTGTTTCCCTTGCAGTTGACTCCGTTACTGTAATAGCTTCCCACACTTTTCCCTTACTTCCTGTATCAATGACTTGGGCTGCATTCCCCTGGGAAGACATCTATTGCGGTGTGTAGCATCTAAAATTTGCACCACTGTCACTCTTGTGCGCTACTCCGATAAAAACCTCCAAAACTGACAACCCCAACCACTGAAAAAGGCAAGGGCAGCAGTTGCACTGGAACATCACCACTGGAGCCTCTCTCCAAGGTGGGACACCGTCATGATTTGGAATGAACTCATTGTTCATTGTTGCTGGATCAAAATCTTGGGAGTCACCACCCAACAGGATTTTGGGGGTACCTTGACCAGAAGAGCTACAGCTATTCAAGAGGCTGACTCACAGCCACCTTCTCAGGTAATTAGAGAGGAGCAATAAGGACTGCCCTGGACTGCAATGCCCAGAATCTTAAACACAAGCAAACAGAGGATTTCAGTGTCTAATTTCCTTGCTCTGATATTTTCATATTTCCTGTCATTAAGTAGTAATTTTCATCAAAGCAACAATTTGTCCCTAACCTTGTAATCAACAAAATGACTTTTCTGTAGATAATTAACCAGATCTTTCCATGAATGCTACACATAAGCTGTACTTGGATAGCAAGTCAGTTCTGCTTCTTCATTTTACTTTACTGAGATATATTGGGGAATAGGTACTTCAGGCACGTTGCGCCGTGCTGCCGAGCAACATCCAATTTAATCCTTGCCTAATCACAGCACAATTGACAACAATCAATTAACCTACCTACTGGTGCGCCTTTGGACTGTGGGAGAAGACTGGAGTACTCAGAGGGAACCCATACTGTCACAGGGAGGACGTACAAACTCCTTATAAGCAGAGGCAAGATATCATACTTACCGAGATAACCACTAAAACTCACTCAAGATAACCTTAATGGCACTTTAACTTCCTATGTCATAACTTAATACATGAAAGAAACTTGTATGTTAAAATTCTGTATTTGAGTATATGGATTTTCTTAAAAAGAATTTTATTTTGAGATTACATAACCAGTTACATTATCAATTAATAACACTTCTCACTTATAGAATAAAAATACACTTTGATAATCAGTCAAACTGTGATTTATTTATTGGTTTTTCAGTTATTTCATCACAACTTGAAATACAAAAAACTAACTTAAAACCAGAGCCAGATAACTTTGTATAATTGATAGCTGTGTGTTCGTCTATTTTCTTTTCATAGTTTCTTGGGTTCAGATTCAATGTAAAAGATAACCAATAAATAATCAAACAGTTTGATTATATTGAATGTTTTTATGATAGATACTTAAAGATTGTGTGAATAATCCTTAGGAAGTATTTTTAAGACTTAAAGTAATTCATTTTGATGCTTTTTTAATTAAGACCCATGGCTTGTACTTTGCTGATTTGAATTGATCATTCTTTTTCTTTGAACTTGGTATTAACTCTAGATGATGGGACTGGATTATTGCTTATTTAAGACTGCTGAGTCATAGAAACATAGAAACACAGAAAACCTACAGAACAATACAGGCCCATCAGCCCACAATGCTGTGCTGAACATGTACTTACTTTAGAAATTACCTAGGATTACTCATAGCCCTCTATTTTTCTAAGCTCCATGTACCTATCCAGGAGTCTCTTAAAAGACCTTATCGTATCCGCCTCCACCACCGTCACCGGCAGCCTATTCTACATACTAACCACTCTCTGCATAAAAAACTCACCCCTGATATCTCCTCTGTACCTGCTTCCAAGCACTGTAAAACTGTGCCCTCTCATGATAGCCATTTCAGCCCTGGGAAAAAGCCTCTGACTATCCACACAATCAATGCCTCTCATAATCTTATACACCCCCATATCAGGTCACCTCTCATCCTCCATCACTTCAAGGAAAAAAGGCCGAGCTCACTCAACCTTTTCTCATAAGGCATGCTCCCAATTCAGGCAACATCCTTATAAAGCTGTCCTGCACCCTTTCTATGGTTTCCACTTCCTTCCAGTAGTGAACTGACCACAGTACTCCAAGAGGGGTCTGACCAGGGTCCTATATAGTTGCAACATTACCTCTTTGCTCCTAAACTCAATCCCATAATTGATGAAGGCCAATGCACCGTATGCTTTCTTAACCACAGAGTCAATCTGCGCAGCAGCTTTGAGTGTCTTATGGACTCAGACCCCAAGATCCCTCTGATCCTCCACACTGCCAAGAGTCTTACCATTAATGCCATATTCTGCCATCATATTTGACCTACCAAAATGAACCATATTACATTTATCTGGGTTGAACTCCATCTGCCACTTCTCAGCCCAGTTTTGCATCCTATCAATGTCCCGCTGTAACCTCTGACAGCCCTCCACACAATGCACAACACCCCCAACCTTTGTGTCATCAGCCAATCTACCAATTTATGGGTAGAGCTGCATAACACTAAGGGGCAGAAAACGCTGGTGGGAGTTGTGTACAGGCCACCTAACAGTAGTAGTGAGGTTGGGGATGATATTAAACAGGAAATTAGAAATGTGTGCAATAAAGGAACAGCAGTTATAATGGGTGGCTTCAATCTACATGTAGATTGGGTGAACCAAATTGGTAAGGGTGCTGAGGAAGAGGATTTCTTGGAATGTATGCGGGATGGTTTTTTGAACCAACATGTCGAGGAACCAACTAGAGAGCAGGCTATTCTAGACTGGGTTTTGAGCAATGAGGAAGGGTTAATTAGCAATCTTGTCCTGAGAGGCCCCTTGAGTAAGAGTGACTATAATATGGTGGAATTCTTCATTAAGATGGAGAGTGACATAGTTAATTCAGAAACAAAGGTTCTGAACTTAAAGAGGGGTAACTTTGAAGGTATGAGACATGAATTAGCTAAGATAGACTGGCAAATGACACTTAAAGGGTTGACAGTGGATATGCAATGGCAAGTATTTAAAGATTGCATGGATGAACAGTTTGGCAAAAGAATAAATCAAGGAAGGTAGTGCACTCGTGGCTGACAAGGGAAATTAGGGATAGTATCAATTCCAAAGAAGAAGCATACAAATTAGCCAGAAAAAGTGGCTCACCTGAGGACTGGGAGAAATTCAGAGTTCAGCAGAGGAGGACAAAGGGCTTAATTAGGAAGGGGAAAAAGAGATTATGAGAGAAAACTGGCAGGGAACATAAAAACTGACTGTAAAAGCTTTTATAGATATGTGAAAAGAAAAAGATTGGTTAAGACAAATGTAGGTCCCCAACATAGAGAAACAGGTTAATTGATTATGGGGAGCAAGGACATGGCAGACCAACTGAATAATTACTTTGGTTCTGTCTTCACTAAGGAGGACATAAATAATCTTCCAGAAATAGTAGGGGACAGAGGGTCCAGTGAGATGGAGGAACTGAGGGAAATACATGTTAGTAGGGAAGTGGTGTTAGGTAAATTGAAGGGATTAAAGGCAGATAAATCCCTAGGGCCAGATGGTCTGCACCCCAGAGTGCTTAAGGAAGTAGCCCAAGAAATAGTGGGTGCATTAGTGATAGTTTTTCAAAACTCTTTAGATTCTGGACTAGTTCCTGAGGATTGGAGGGTGGCTAATGTAATCCCACTTTTTAAAAAAGGAGGGAGAGAGAAACCAGGGAATTGTAGACCGGTTAACCTAACATCGGTGGTGCGGAAACTACTCGAGTCAGTTATCAAAGATGTGATAACAGCACATTTGGAAAGCGGTGAAATCATCGGACAAAGTCTGCATGGATTTGTGAAAGGAAAATCATGTCTGACGAATCTCATAGAATATTTTGAGGGTGTAACTAGTAGAGTGGATAGGGGAGAACCAGTGGATGTGGTATATTTGGATTTTCAAAAGGCTTTTGACGAGGTCCCACACAGGAGATTAGTGTGCAAACTTAAAGCACACGGTATTGGGGTAAGGTATTGATGTGGATAGAGAATTGGTTGGCTGACAGGAAGCAAACAGTGGGAATAAACGGGACCTTTTCAGAATGGCAGGCAGTGACTAGTGGGGTACCGCAAGGCCCCGCGCTGGGACCCCAGTTGTTTACAATATATATTAATGACTTGGATGAGGGAATTAAATGCAGCATCTCCAAGTTTGCGGATGACATGAAGCTGGGTGGCAGTGTTAGCTGTGAGGAGGATGCTAAGAGGATGCAGGGTGACTTGGATAGGTTAGGTGAGTGGGCAAATTCATGGCAGATGCAATTTAATGTGGATAAATGTGAAGTTATCCACTTTGGTGGCAAAAATAGGAAAACAGATTATTATCTGAATGGTGGCCGATTAGGAAAAGGGGAGGTGCAACGAGACCTGGGTGTCATTATACACCACTCATTGAAAGTGGGCATGCAGGTATAGCAGGCCGTGAAAAAGGCGAATGGTATGCTGGCATTTATAGCAAAAGGATTCGAGTACAAGAGCAGGGAGGTACTACTGCAGTTGTACAAGGCCTTGGTGAGACCACACCTGGAGTATTGTGTGTAGTTCTGGTCCCCTAAACTGAGGAAAGACATCCTTGCCATAGAGGGAGTACAAAGAAGGTTCACCAGATTGATTCCTGGGATGGCAGGACTTTCATATGATGAAAGACTGGATGAACTAGGCTTATACTCATTGGAATTTAGAAGATTGAGGGGGGATCTGATTGAAACGTATAAAATCCTAAAGGGATTGGACAGGCTAGATGCAGGAAGATTGTTCCCGATGTTGGGGAAGTCCAGAATGAGGGGTCACAGTTTGAGGATAAAGGGGATGCCTTTTAGGACCGAGATTAGGAAAAACTTCTTCACACAGAGTGGTGAATCTGCGGAATTCTCTGCCACAGGAAACAGTTGAGGCCAGTTCATTGGCTATATTTAAGAGGGAGTTAGATATGGCCCTTGTGGCTAAAGGGATCAGGGGATATGGAGGGAAGGCTGGTACAGGGTTCTGAGTTGGATGATCAGCCATGATCATACTGAATGGCGGTGCAGGCTCGAAGGGCTGAATGGCCTACTCCTGCATCTATTTTCTATGTTTTCTATGTTAACCCATCCCTCCACTTCCTCATCCAGGTCACTTATAAAAATTACTAAGAGATGGGTCCCAGAACAGATCCCTGAGGCACTCCACTGGTCACCGACCTCCATGCAGAATATGACCCATCTACAACCACTCTTTGCCTTCTGTGGGCAAGCCAGTTCTGGATCCACAAAGCAATGTCCCCTTGGATCCCATACCTTCTTACTTTCTTAATAAGCCTTGCATGGGGTACCTTATCAAATGCCTTGCTGAAATCCATATACACTACATCTACTGTTCTACCTTCATCAATGTGTTTAGTCACATCCTCAAAAAATTCAATTAGGCTCATAAGGCACGACCTGCCTTTGATAAAGCCATGCTGACTGTTCCTAATCATATTATGCCTCTTCAAATGTTCATAAATCCTGCCTCTCAGGATCATTTCCATTAACTTACCAACTATTGAAGTAAGACTCACTTGCCTATAATTTCCTGGGCTATCTCTTCTCCCTTTCTTGAATAAGGGAACAACATCCACAACCCTCCAATCCTCTGGAACCTCTCCTGTCCTCGTTGATGATGCAAAGATCATCAGCAGAGGCTCAGTAATCTACTCTCTCGCTTCCCACAGTAGCCTGGGGTACATCCCGTCTAGTCCCGGTGACTTATCCAACTTGATGCTTTCCAAAAGCTCCAGCTCATCTTCTTCCTTTATATCTACATGCTCAAGCTTTTCAGTCCACTGCAAGTCATCCCTACAATCGCCAAGATCCGTTTCGGTAGAGTATACCAAAGCAAAGTATTCATTAAGTACTTCCACTATTTCGTCTGGTTCCATACACACTTTTCCACTGTCACACTTGATTGGTCCTATTCTCTCATGTATTATCCTCTTTCTCTTCACATACTTGTAGAACACCTTGGGGTTTTCCTTAATCTTGTCCGCCAAGGCCTTCTCATCGCTCCTTCTGGCTCTCTTAATTTCATCCTTAAGTTCCTTCCTGCTAGCCTTATAATCTTCTAGATTCCTATCATTACCTAGTTTTTTGAATCTTTCATAAGTTCTTATTTTCTTCTTGACTAGATTTACAACAGCCTTTGTACACCACATCTCCTGTACCCTACCATCCTTTCCCTGTCTCATTGGAGTGTACCTACTCAGAACCCCATGCAATTATCCCCCGAACGTTTGCCATATTTCTTCTGTACATTTCCCTGAGAACATCTGTTTCCAATTTATGCTTCCAAGTTCCTGCCTAATAGCCTCACATTTCCCCTTTGTCCAATTAAACATTTCCCTAAATTGTCTGTTCCTATCCCTCTCCAATGCTACGGTAAAGGAGGTAGAATTGTGATCACTATCTCCAAAATGCTCTCCCACTGAGAGACCTGACACCTGACCAGGTTCATTTCCCAATACCAGATCAAGTACAGCCTCTCCTCTTTTAGACATTTTGTGTCAAGAAACCTTCCTGAACACACGTAACAAACTCTACCCCATCTAAACCCCTTGCACGAGGGAGAAGCCAATCAATATTTGGGAAATAAAAATCTCCCACCACAACAACCCTGCTATTATTACATATTTCCAGAATCTGTCTCCCTATCTGCTCCTTGATGTCCCTGTTACTATTGGGTGGTCCATAAAAAACAATCAGTAGAATTGTTGACCTCTTCCTATTCCTAACTTCCACCCACAGAGACTCAGTAGACAACCCCTCCATGACTTCCTCCTTTTCTGCAGCCATGACACTATCTCTGATCAGCAGTGCCACACCCCACCTCTTTTGCTTCCCTCCCTGTCCTTTCTGAAACATCTAAAGCCTGGCACTTGAAGTAACTTTTGCTGCCCCTTAACCATTTAAGTCTCGGTAATGGCCACAACATCACAGCTCCAAGTATTGATCCACACTCTAAGCTCAACTACTTTGTTCATGATACTCCTTGCATTAAAATAGACACATCTCTGAGCGCATCCCTTCTCTATCACCTGCCTATCCTCTCTTTCTCACTGTCTCCAAGCTTCCTGTATTTGTGAGCCAACCTCCCCTTCCTCTGTCACTTCAGTTCGGTTCCCAGCCCCCAGCAATTCAATTTTAAACTCTCCCCAATAGCCTTTGCAAATCTCCCCACCAGGATATTGGTCTCCCTCAGATTCAAGTGCAACCTGTCCTTTTTGTACAGGTCATGCCTGCCCCAAAAGAGGTCTCAATGATCCAGAAATCTGAATCCCTGCCCCCTGCTCCAATCCCTCAGCCACGCACTTATCCTGCACCTCATTCTATTCCGATACTCACTGTCACGTGGTACAGGCAGTAATCCCGAGATTACTACCTTTGAAGTCCTGTGTCTCATCCTCCTTCCTAACTCTCTGTAGTCTGTGTTCAGGGCCTCCTCCCTTTTCCTACCTATGTTGTTGGTACCAATATGTACCACGGCCTCTAGCTGTTCACCTTCCCACTTCAGGATATTGTGGGTGCGGTTAGAAACATCCTGGACCCTGGCACCTGGGAATTAAATTACCATCCATGTTTCTTTCCCGCATCCACAGAGTCACCTGTCTGACCCCCTAACTATAGAGTCCCCTATCACTGCTACTATCCTTTTCCTTTCCCTACCCTTCTGAGACACAGGGCCAGGCTCTGTACCAGAGGCACGACCACCGTTGCCTCCCCCAGTTAGGCCGTCCCCTCAACGGTACTCAAACAGGAGTACCTATTGTTAAGGGGTACAGTCACTGGGGTACTTTCTAGTACCTAACTCTTTCCCTTCCCTCTCCTGACTGTCACCCACTTTTCTGTCTCCCGAGGCCCCAGTGTGGCTACTTGCCTATAGCTCCTATCTATCACCTCCTCACTCTCCCTGACCAGATGAAGGTCATCGAGCTGAATCTCCAGTTCCTTAATGCAGTCCCTAATGAGCTGCAGCTCGATGCACCTGGCGCAGATGTGGCCGTCCAGGAGACTGGGAGTCTCCCAGATTTCCCACATCTGACACCCAGTACAGAACACCAGCCTCACACACATACTTCCTGTCTATTCTACAGAGGCAACCTACCACGCCTCGACCCATTATCACCTAAGTCCTATTGAGCCAAAGCCTATCTACTCTGTCTTCCTCTACCCCTTTGCCTGCTCTATAAAGTTGTCTTCTTTTTAAACTCTTCTTGCTATTCAAGCTGGCTGACGTCCACGCGCTTGCACAGTCATGCCACTTGGTAATAAGCTAACCATGAATTTATCTAAAAACATATAGGGACTATGAGCATTTACATTTTGCAGGCAGCAATGAACATTCAATTAACTCCACAGAGTATTTTGGAAGAAAGAGATTTAATGTGCAGTGGCCTGTCAATGTTGCTAGCTGAGAAAATGAACTAATGCATGCACTGAGGTACAAATAGATTTATTTCTAAACTTTAATACTTCTTATGAATTTGAAAGGCTTTGGTGATTAACCACTTTCACTTTTTTTCCATAATATTTTACAGGATTTGAGAAAAATCACTCTAAATTAATCAGAGAGATATATTAAGCCTCCTGCAACAAGAAAATCCCTGTAAATCATTGTTGCCAGACAGGCAATTTCTTTCACAGATAACTTTAATGTTTCGGCATATTAAGGCTCCGAACAAACAATTAGTATCATCATCTGTACTTTGTTTTAATGTCTGAATCTTGCTGCTTAAGAGAAATTGTGTGAATTTTTAATTAATCCCACTGCACTTACAATACTAATAAAATACAGCTTATAGATAACAGGGCAGCTTAGGTTCATTTAAATGACATAAACTTTTCTCATCAGCTGATGTGAAATTTGGCATCTGGATCAAAAGAAGAGGAAGAGAAAAGGAGCAGGAAAACAATGTGGTAAAGGTAATGGAGTATCACATAGAAAACTAGGAGTTGGAATAAGTGTGGTGAAAAAGGCACAACAGCGCCTCTTTCACCTCAGACGGTTGAGGAAGTTTGGTATGGGCCCCCAAATCCTAAGGACTTTTTACAGGGGCACAACTGAGAGCATCCTGACTGGCTGCATCACTGCCTGGTATGGGAACTGTACCTCCCTTAATTGCAGAATTCTGCAGAGAGTGGTGCAGACAGACCAGCACATCTGTAGTTGTGAGCTTCCCATGATTCAGGACATTTACAAGGACAGGTGTGTAAAAAGGGCCCAAAAGATCACCGGGGACCTGAGTCACCCAAACCACAATCTATTCCAGCTGCCAACATCTGGGAAACGGTACCACAGCATAAAAGCCAGGACCAACAGGCTCCAGGACAGCTTCTTCCACCAGGCCATCAGACTGCTTAACTCAGGCTGATTTGAGTGTATTTCTATGTTATATTGACTACTCTATTTATTATAAATTACTATGATTGCACATTGCACCTTTAGATGGAGGCATAACGTAAAGATTTTTACTCCTCATGTATGTGAAGGATATAAGAAATAAAGTCAATTCAAGTGGGTTATTTTCAAGCTGGTGAGGTGTAACCAGTGCCTCTCAAAGTCTTATCCTATGTCTGTCATGAGAGGTGGAAGCTTTGGACGATGGAGATTGGAGGTCATCAATGGCCTATGCTTCACCGGGAGCTAAGGGCCCGAGAAGAAGAGGTGTAATGAATAGAGTACCCCAGGAATTAGTTCTTGGTCCTCAGTTGTTTCTTAATGTCAAGTAGGAAATGAAATTTAAAGTTTTCAATTTGCCAATAATATAAATAGCTTTACAAAATACTAGTTAGGCCATACATGGTGAACGGTGAGAAGCTCTGATCACCATACCACAGGAAGGTGTGATTGTACCAGAATGAGTGCAGAGGAGAATCGCCAGGCATTTAGCTAGGCTAGCCTATTGTATCCCATTTGGTTTCCTCAGCTAAAAAGGATTTAGCAGCATTGGAAGCAGACCAAAGGTGATTAAGCAGGCTGACTCATGCTATGAGAGAGTTATTCTTTAAAGAGAAGGTCAATTTGAGTCTGTAGACAATGGAGTTACGAAGAATGAAAAATGACCTTGTTCAAACATACAAGATACTATCTGGACTTGATAGAATTTATGTTGAGATGTTTACACCAGTTGGAAAGTCAGAGACAAAGGAATATAGTTAGAAAATTAGGGATTGATCATTGAAATCTTGAAGTGTGTAGAAATGTCTTTCTCAGCAGGTAGTTAATTTCGGGAATTCTCTGCCCCAGGGGTGGTGGATGTTAAATCATCAGTTATATTTAAAGAGAAGATAGAGGAATATTTGAAAGATCAAGGAATTTAGGTTTTGTGGAAATGACAGAGAAGAGGAGTTGAGGGCAGCATAGATCAGTCATGATCACCGTGAATGGCAGGCAGGCTTGAGGGGCCTGCTGGCCCAGTCCTCCTCTTACTTTCTTGTGTTCTTGCCAGCTACTGCAATGAATTGTTCACATCTGAGGAAGAGCAATCAAAGATATAAAATATAGGATTCAAGAGGTAAATGTAAATATTTCAGTAATTTTCCTGAAAGTGGTGACAGATCTTTGGGAGAGAAAAACAAGGAGCATTTGTGGATAACAGTCTAATCATGTATCAAATAAGAAGGGAAGCTCCGTGATTAAACAGTTGAGAATGGCTCAGCCAAGGGTGCCTCTCTGAGGAATACTTGCATCTTTGGCTTGGAAATGTATAGATGGCTGGTGCAGTTAAATATTTTCTAAAAGTATACAGTAAGCACTTCTGCTTCAATTATCCTTCCAGGATATAGATTTTTTCACTTTTCTTAGAATAAAGATAGAGCTGAATTGTATTGGTTTTTCTTAATGAAATAAACCAGCTTCAAAAGTGCTGATGCATTTCTCTCCATAGACTTCTTGTGTAAACCTATTCCCAGATTATGGAGTGCATCCCATTCCTTTGAATGGTGTCACTAAGGCTGCTTGGAAAATGTAAATGCAAATAAGCTTTTGTTTTATACTTGAATTAAAATGAGTATATTAATTAAATACATTTTGAGTTGTGAAATATTGTTTAAAAGTGTAAACACATTCAACTGTCAGTAAGTAGCTCTGATCATCAAAAACATTTAGAATCTTCTCTATCAGTCTTTTCTTCTCTCAGACAGACAGAAATGTACATTCCTCCATTTTGTCTGCTGACGGAATATATGTCTACTGAGCATAGAACTTCCTCTGGTAATTCAAAAATTTGTTTTTGCGATACCCACTATTAAACAGATGCAAATATTATTGCAGAAACGTGAAACCTGAGAATTTATGTGAAAACAGAAGTGATGTTCTATGATATTTAATCGAACAATTTGCTGACTGCTAACACCCCATCAGCAATGTTCAGATTTGTTGAGTTCATAAATAATTCCGAAGTCACACAACACCATGTATTTTATGGCTACTGTGCCCACTGGTGAAAGTTAAGATTTATGCGGTTGAACTGTATAATCTGAGTTACACCTTGTCCTTAATTACAAAACCCAAGTGAGGTTAGGCTGTCAATTGTTCCTTTCTTTACCTCCCTGCATCAACATAGACATGTGTGGGGTCTTCAAGAAAACCTTCAGGCAGTATGAAATATCCTGAAGTCTCCTTCATCTCTAATAAATATGTTCCTCCTCTTCCCCTCCTGCTCTATCACTTCCTCTTCCTCTTCCTGCTGCAGTGCTGTAGGCAAAGTCTGAGCATTCCCTTTGGTGAAAGTGTGGATGATGTGGCAGAAGATAATAAAATATCCAGGCTTCCTTGATGAGTACATAGTTGTATGTCCCCAGCTAGTTCAGGTAGCAGAAAATGTTCTTCATGACCCCCAATGGTTTTTGTCTTTTATTTTTATGTTTGCATTTTATCTCATCGTAAAATACTTTGAACTATATTGTCTGTACGAAGACTGCTCCCAAAATAAGCTATTGTTAGAGTCGTATTTTTATTTTTTCTCAGCTCAAGCTGAAAAAACCTGACATACAGGCATATACACACACTCACTTCTCAATTGCTAGGAACTTTCGGACTATTCTACTGCCATTTAGTATTGTGGCTGGTAGCCTCCAACCTGATGACATGGACATTGATTTCTTGGACTTCTGGTAATGCCCCCCCATCACATTCCCATTTTCCTCTCTCACTTTATCTTCTTACCTACCCATCACCTCCCCCTGGTGCTCCCTCCCCTTCCCTTTCTTCCATGGTTTTCTGTCCTCTCCTATCAAAGTCCCCATTCCTCAGCCCTTTATCTCTTTCATCAATCGACTTCCCAGCTCTTTACTTCACCCCTCTCCCATTCAAGGTTTCACCTATCACTTACTACCTTGTATTTCTTCCTCCCCTTCACCCACCTCATACTCTGACTTCTCATCTCTCTTCTCCAGTCCTGTTGAAGGGTCTCAGCCCAAAACATCAACTGTTCACTCTTTTCCATTGATGCTGTCTAGCCTGCTGAGTTCCTCCACCAACTTGTGTGAGCTATTTACATAAATATTGTAGGTTTTCACAAATAAAACAAAGTGATGCACTTTATGTTTAATGAAACCCGTAACACATTTTATTGAACTCCAAAACCTAAACACAAAAGTGTGCTTTACGTAATAACATCAGAACATCAGACCAGCCTCTTAAAGCGAAACCCCCAACTCTGTGTCGGTGATTATGAATTATGTACGTTACTCCCCATTATGTCACCCTATACAGCCACCACCCCCCCCAGAATTCACTACAACTGCCATTGTGAGCCTGTCTATAGCCTGGATGAGCCTGTGCTCCATGGGTGGAGGAACAGCAGGTGCCTCGGGCTCAGAACAAGGAGGCATCCTTTTAGAACAAAGATGAGGAGGAATTTCTTTAGCCAGAGAGTGGTGAATCTGTGGAATTCATTGCCACAGGCAGCTGAGGGGGTGAATTCTTTATGTATATTTAAGGGAAAGGTTGACAGATTCTTGATTGGTTAGGGTATGAAGGGATATTGGGGTTGGAGGCAGGATATTGGGGCTGAAAGGGAAATGAATCAGTCATGATGAAATGACAGAACAGACTTAATGGGCCAAGTGGTCTAACTCTAATCCTATATCTTATGGTCTATTCTGAGCCCAAGAAGGACCCATGGGAGACAATCATGCCAACACTCATCAGTCAGGGAAGCCCTCAGAGCAGGTTTTAAGGAGCGGTGAAATCGCTCACATAGGCCAGTGGACTACAGTGATACACCATGGTGTGATGTTTCCTAATGCCAAGGTTCTGGGCTATCGCAGCCCAGAGGTCTAAAATGAACTGGGCAACGTGGTCAGAGGAAATAGCAGATGGGATGCCAAACCAAGCAACCCAGGAGCTGATGAATGCCCCAGCCACATTTGCAGCCATCGTTGATGCTGGAGGGATGACCTCTGGCCACCTGGTGGTACAGTCTACCATGGCAGGAAAGCGCGTGAAACTGTGGGATGGGGGAAGAGGATCAACAAAGTCCACATTGACATGGTCAAACCGTCACTCAGGAACCTCAAAAGGTGCCAACGGTACCTGAACATCTTGGCTAATCTTTGCCCACTGGCACTTCACACAGGTTGCAGTCCAATCACGCACATCCTTTCAGAGGTCATGCCAAACTAACTTTAGTGCAACAGTTTCTAAGAGGTCTTCTGGCCTGGACTATGTCTGGAGTTAAAACAATCTTTCTCCAGTTTGAAGGCATGATGGGGCAAGGGCAACCAGTTGAGATATCGCACAGGACAGAAACCCCAGCTTCCCCGAAGTTAATGTCAGCCAACTGCAGACCCATAACTACTGTTTAGTAAGCCTAGACCTCTGGGTCAGTAATTTGGTCAGCTGCCATGATAGAACATAGAACATAGAATAGTACAGCACATTACAGGCCCTTCGGCCCACAAAGTTGTGCCGACTCTCAAACCCTGCCTCCCATATAACCCCCGACCTTAAATTCCTCCATATACCTGTCTAGTGGTCTCTTAAACTTCACGAGTGTATCTGCCTCCACCACTGACTCAGGCAGTGCATTCCACGCACCAACCACTCTCTGAGTAAAAAACCTTCCTCTAATATCCCCCTTGAACTTCCCACCCCTTACCTTAAAGCCATATCCCCTTGTATTGAACAGTGGCGCCCTGGGGAAGAGGTGCTGGCTATCCACTCTATCTATTCCTCTTATTATCTTGTACACCTCAATCATGTCTCCTCTCATCCTCCTTCTCTCCAAAGAGTAAAGCCCTAGTTCCCTTAATCTCTGATCATAATCCATACTCTCTAAACCAGGCAACATCCTGGTAGATCTCTTCTGTACCTTTTCCAATGCTTCCACATCCTTCCTATAGTGAGGTGACCAGAACTGGACACAGTACTCCAAGTGTGGCCTAACCAGAGTTTTACAGAGCTGCATCATTACATCGCGACTCTTAAACTCTATCCCTCGACTTATGAAAGCTAACACCCCATAAGCTTTCTTAACTACCCTATCCACCTGTGGGGCAACTTTCAGGGATCTGTGGACATGTACCCCCAGATCCCTCTGCTTCTCCACACTACCAAGTATCCTGCCATTTACTTTGTACTCTGCCTTGGAGTTTGCCTTTCCAAAGTGTACCACCTCACATTTCTCCGGGTTGAACTCCATCTGCCACTTCTCAGCCCACTTCTGCATCCTATCAATGTCTCTTTGCAATCTTCGACAATCCTCTACACTATCTACAACACCACCAATCTTTGTGTTGTCCGCAAACTTGCCAACCCACCCTTCTACCATGACATCCAGGTCATTAATAAAAATCACGAAAAGTAGAGGTCCCAGAACAGATCCTTGTGGGACACCACTAGTCACAATCCTCCAATCTGAATGTACTCCCTCCACCACGACCCTCTGACTTCTGCAGGCAAGCCAATTCTGAATCCACCTGGCCAAACTTCCCTGGAAATCCCATGCCTTCTGACTTTCTGAATAAGCCTACTGTGTGGAACCTTGTCAAATGCCTTAATAAAACCCATATAGATCACATCCACTGCACTACCCTCATCTATATGCCTGATCACCTCCTTAAAGAACTCTATCAGGCTTGTTAGACACGATCTGCCCTTCACAAACCCATGCTGACTGTCCCTGATCAGACCATGATTCTCTAAATGCCCATAGATCTTAGAATCTTTTCCAACAGCTTTCCCACCACAGACGTAATGCTCACTGGTCTGTAATTACCTAGACTATCCCTACTACCTTTTTTGAACAAGGGGATAATATTCGCCTCCCTCCAATCCTCCGGTACCATTCCCATGGACAACGAGGACATAAAGATCCTCGCTAGAAGCTCAGCAATCTCATCCCACGCCTCGTGGAGCAGCCTGGGGAATATTCCATCAGGCCCCAGGGACTTACCTGTCCTAATGTATTTTAACAACTCCAACACCTCCTCTCCCTTAATATCAACATGCTCCAGAACATCAACCTCACTCATATTGTCCTCACCAGCATCAAGTTCCCTCTCATTGGTGAATACCGAAGAGAAGTATTCATTGAGGACCTCGGTCACTTCCGCAGCCTCCAGGCACATCTTCCCACCTTTATCTCTAATGGGTCCTACCTTTACTCCTGTCATTCTTTTGTTCTTCACATAATTGAAGAATGCCTTGGGGTTTTCCTTTACCCTACTCGCCAAGGCCTTCTCATGTCCCCTTCTTGCTCTTCTCAGCCCCTTCTTAAGCTCCTTTCTTGTTTCCCTATATTCCTCAATAGACCCATCTGATCCTTGCTTCCTAAAACCTCATGTATGCTGCCTTCTTCCACCTGACTAGATTTTTCACCTCACTTGTCACCCATGGTTCCTTCACCCTACCATTCTTTATCTTCCTCACTAGGACAAATTTATCCCTAACATCCTGCAAAAGATCTCTAAACATCGACCACATATCCATAGTACATTTCCCTGCAAAAACATCATCCCAATTCACACCCGTAAGTTCTAGCCTTATAGCCTCATAATTTGCCCTTCCCCAATTAAAAATTTTCCTGTCCTCTCTGATTCTATCTTTTACCATGATAATGCTAAAGGCCAGGGAGCGGTTGTCACTGTCCCCCAGATGCTCACCCACTGAGAGATCTTTACTTTGTACTAGATCTAGTATGGCATTCCCCCAGTCAGTCTGTCCACATACTGTGACAGGAATCCGTCCTGGACACACTTAACAAACTCTGCCCCATCTAAACCCCTGGAACTAATCCGGTGCCAATCAATATTAGGGAAGTTAAATTCACCCATGATAACAACCCTGTTATTTTTGCACCTTCCCAAAATCTGCCTCCCAATCTGCTCCTCTGTATCTCTGCTGCTACCAGGGGGCCTATAAAATACCCCCAGTAGAGTAACTGCTCCCTTCCTGTTCTTGACTTCCACCCATACTGACTCAAAAGAGGATCCTGCTACATTACCCACCCTTTCTGTAGCTGTAATAGTATCCCTGACCAGTAATGCCACCCCTCCTCCCTTTTTCTGCCCTCTCTATCCCTTTTAAAGCACTGAAATCCAGGAATATTGAGAATCCATTCCTGCCCTGGTGCTAGCCAAGTCCCTGTAATGGCCACTACATCATAATTCCATGTATGTATCCAAGCTCTCAGTTCATCATCTTTGTTCCTGATGCTTCTTGCATTGAGGTACATGCACTTTATCCCTTCTACCTTACTACCTTTACACCGTTTATTCTGCTTCTCTTTCCACAAAGCCTCTTTATGTGTTAGATCTGGCTTTACTCCATGCACTTCTTTCACTGCTCTATCGCTCCGGGTCCCATCCCCCTTGCAAATTAGTTTAAACCCTCCCGAACCATGCTAGCAAACCTACCTGCAAGGATATTGCTCCCCCTCGAGTTCAGGTGCAATCCATCCAATTTGTACAGGTCCCACCTTCCCCAGAAGAGATCCCAATGATCCAAAAATCCAAAACGCTGCTCCCTGCACCAACTCCTCAGCCACGCATTCAACAGCCATCTCCTCCAATTCTTACCATCACTGTCATGTAGCACTGGTAGCAATCCTGAGAATGCCACCCTTGAGGTCCTGTTCTTCAGCCTTCTGCCTAGTTCCCGAAACTCACACTTCAGAACCTCATCCTTCTTCCTTCCTGTGTCGTTGGTACCAACATGTATCACGACTTCTGGTTGCTTTCCCTCTCGTACCAAGATGTTGTGCACCCGGTCAGAGACATCCTGGACCCTGGCACCCGGGAGGCAACAAACCATGTGGGTGTCCTTCTCATGTCCACAAAATCTCCTGTCTGCTCCCCTGACTATAGAGTCTCTATAGAGTCTGTATATAATGATGACTTAGTCAACCCCTCTACGGCCTCAATAGCGGGCCGTGAGAGGCAATCAGCCATGGCATTATTTCTCCCTTTGATATGTTGTATATCCGTTGTGAACTCAGATATGTAGGCCAGGTGGTGTTGTTGCCATGCAGACCAAAGTTCTGATATTTTTGCCATTGTGTGCACAAGGGGTTTGTGGTCAATGAACGCTGTGAAATGTCGACCATGTAGAAGAAAACAAAAGTGGTGGACAGCCAGATACAGACCGAGAATCTCACGGTCAAACATGCTGTACTTCCTAGCGGGGGAAGGGAGCTGCTGGCTGAAGAAGGCAAGCGGCTGCCACACGCCTCCGACCATCTGTTCATGCACAGCACCCACAGCAGAGTCTGAGGCATCAGTAGTAATGGCTATGGGTGCTTTGGGGAGCAGGTGTGCCAGTACAGTCACGTTAGAAAGTGTACGTCTGGTATTATCAAAAGCCCTGGTCATGTCCGCTAACCAATCAAGCACACGATTAGGGGTATTGCCTTTAAGTGCACTATACAAGGGGAGCAGAACTTCCGTAACTTGCGGAATGAAGCGAGGACTGAAATTCACCATGCCTAAAAACTCCTGTAGTGCGGGAAAGTGGGAAATCCATAATAGCGGCTACTTTGAATTTAAGGAATTGCACATCTTCTGCAGAGATACGATGGCCAAGAAAGTCAAAGGCTGACAACCCAAACTGGCATTTAGCAGAGTTAATAATCAACCTACATTAGCTGACGCACTCAAAAAGTGTGCAGAGATGAGATACGTGTTCGGATTTGGATGCACTAGCAAATGGAAAACTAAAAGAAAACCTAATTCTTTTAATACAGAGACCATCAGCCACTGGAGAGTCTATGCTGCATTTTTCAATCCAAATGGTTTGTGCAGAAACTCAAAAGGGCTAGACAAGGTTACCACAGCCAAGCTGGAAATGTCCTCTGAGCACCCAAGCACCTGACTTAGGAAAAAATTAACTTTCTGACTATGTGTGCCAAAAAGCCTTGGATCTGTGGGACCAGGTAACGGTCAGGGTTGGTGTCTTCATTAAGGCATCGGTAATCACCACATGGGTGGCAACCACCACTGGACTTCGGGACCATTTGGAAAGGTGAAACCCAGCTGCTATTCAACTGGCATACCATGCCGAGCCTTTCCACGTTGGCAAACTCAGCTTAGCTATGTCAACTTTACTGATGAAGGAGCATATAATTTCAAATCAAAGTTTATTATTATTATTACTACTGGGTTTCAGATAATCTTATGGCTGTCGTCATGGAAGAAGTTTACTTCAAAGTCACTGGAGGGAACTGCAAACCAGTCATGGACTAACATGCCCAGGATTGGTGCACTTGTAACTCTCAACTGGGCAGGCCACACTATTGAAACAAACACTTCATTCTGAGCACTGTCATGGGAGGGGATTACTGCAAAACATCCTCACTGATTCCTGGATCTTCCAGCCCAGGACCACTCGAAATGGAGAGGAAGCATTCAAGGGATAGAATTTTCTCAGATGAGCTTTGCCTTTCTTCCTTCGTTTCTTTCTTCTCAGGCAAGTTCATCCAGGAGTGCCATATACACCAGTGTCAAAGAGGTAAAAGTTGGAGAAATAGTACTGTGTTCCAATGAAAGGCAGGTGAACAGTCCATTTGTAGTGTTCGTCAAAATGCAGTGTATCACACTGCAGGTACAACTGCCAAGTCAAAGATTAACGGTAATGAAACACTGTAAAAAGTTGGTTCCTGACTGAAGGCCCAAGATGTTCCTAAAGCAGAAAAAGTGACCCGATTTCAGCTGTCATTGCTCCAGTTGTATGTTGCATTATGATATAATTCTGACTGCTTCTTATGTATTTAACGTGGTTTGTGTGTAATGCACTAAACTGTAGGGTGTATCATTCAAACTATATAAAATCGCTGCCTGAAATATCTATATTTTACTCCACAGTGAGGATCTTCACAACATGTAGATACTTCAGAGGCTCTAGTTTCCATTATTTCTAAAGAAAGGTAATAAAATATTTTCTCATGTAAAACTTAAATTTTATTTGACTGCATTTTACAGGAGTTGCTTATATTTTATAGGTTATTCAAGTTAGACCTTTTGCTAAAAGTTGATTCTGGAAATTGACATGTATCATCAAATGCAACCTGTTTAGAAGGCACATTGTATAAATACTAACACTACCATAAACGTACTGCTCCAAACATTTTTGACTTTCTTTAATTGAGAGGACACCATATATATCTGAGAATGTGAAAGTGAAAGATCAAAAGGCATTTCCTAATTTATGTGTGCTAAAATTAGATTTTATCTCATTGAGATGCTTAGATATCATATTCATCTAACACACAAAATGCATGTTAGGCAGCAGCTGCAGAAAGAGAAGCCGAATCCAATTGATCTGCTCCATTGCGCCTCATCATCTTTTAGACATTAAATATGGTCTTTCCCAAATCAATTACAACATGCTCCCATTTTTAAATAAGCTGCTTTTCTCATACCAAAACCCACTTCTTATAATGCATCTAAGTTTACTGGAGAGTGACAGATGCATCTGTCCATGACAGCATTATTAGACATTACCATGAGAGAGCTATGTGGGGAAAAGTCTTGTTTTCACAAACAGGACATCTTTTATTAGGTTTTTTTTTAAATTGAGGTGAGAGTGGTTGTCTTGGACATTAAGGCATCATTTGGCTGAGTGTGGTAGAATGGTACTCTGGTAAAACCAAACCAATGGGCATCAAAAGAAAAACAGGGTCAGATCATGTGTAAGAGAAGATGATTTTAGCTATCCTCAGTCATAGGACATCTCTACAGGTGTTCCTCAGGTGAGTACCTTAGGCCCACCAAAATTCATATTGTTTCATCAATGATCTTCATTTCATCAGAGAGTCAGAAGTGGGGATCTTAGTTGACAATTACACAATGCTGAAATCCCTTCCCAACTTTTCATCAAATTTAAAAGTTCACTCGTGCATTCAGCAAGACCTACACAACATGTTGTCATGAATAGATGTGGTAAGCAACACAAGAATGTCAGACAATGACAGTTTCCAATGAGATAGCTTAACTAGCTATCCTTAACATTCAACGACATTACTATTGCTGAGCCCCCACATGGTCATTATTCCAAATGCTACTCCATTCAGGTTAATTTCCTCAGCATTTGGATCTCTCTGCTGTGCTGATTTGCTGCAGGTGAATGGGGAGATCCAAAGCTAATATTAGCATCAGACTGAAGACTGCACAAACCAACAATGGATTATTTCTTACATGGACTTCTATGTCACAGATAAGTCCAGCATTTTTAAATTAGTTGTGCTTTTGATATCTGGTGCATCCTGTATCCACTACACTCAGTTATATATGTAATAAATACAACTATCATATTCCCACCCACACTCCAAAGCACGTTAGTTTATTGATAGTTTTCTGCCAATGAACCTCTTTTACCAAGTTCAATAAGTTATTTCCTTCATATGAGAAGGAAGTGACTGTTCACTTGTCATTACATGATAATGCATAGCTGTCTTCACCCGATGAGTCTTACCATAGTCAGAGTAAGGAGAGAACAATGAGTCTAATAGTTTCCTCTGCACGTCCCTGTGGGTTCACCCGATGACGTGTCTCATGGCTGGCACAGACGGGAGACTGGTCCCGGAACCTTCTCCATCTAGATCACTGATTACCAGAGTGATCAGAATATTTATTGAATAAACTATGTGAAAAATACTGTCAAGTGCACATAGATGAGGCCTAATTTGAAGTACTGCGTGCAGTTCTGGTCACATACTTACCAGAAAGCTATCAATAAGATTGAACGAGTGCAGTGAAAATTTACAAGGATGTTGCCAGTTCTTGAGGCCTGAGTTATATGGAAAACATGAGTAGGTTAGGACTTAAGTCCCTAGGGCATAAGAGAGTGAGGGGAGATTTAATTAAGGACTAAAAAATTATGGGGGGTGGGGTATATACAGAGTAAGTGTATACAGACTCACTGACTGAGGTTGGGTGAGACTAGAACTAGAGGTCATGGGTTAAGGGTGAAAGGTGAAATGTTTAAAGGGAACAGGAGGAGGAACTTCTTCATTCCGAGGGTGGGGAGAGTGTGGAATGAGCAGCCAGCAGAAGTAGTGGATGCAGGTTCAATTTCAACACCTAAGAGAAATTTGGATACTGAATGGATGGGAAGGGTATGGAGGTCTATGGTCTGGGATAGACAGATTGATAGTTTGCCCAGACTAGATGGGCCGAAGGTCCTGCTTCTATGCTGTGGTGTTCTATCACTCTCTGGTCTAAACTGTTATTGTTCCTTCTACGCCTGCTCTATTTTACATACTGTATATAAATGGTATTTAATATATTGACTTGAAAATCTGAAACCCAGTGCAACATCGCCAGGAAAAAATTAAGCCCACCTTCAAATCATGGATTTTAACTAAATTACATCATGCCAGCTGGTTAAATAATGTTTTCTTCCAGAGGATGCTAATCTGCGAAATGCAGAGCAGAGGGGTAGCCAAAGGATGCTGATGTGAAAGTAGAACAGAGAAATACTTCGAAGAGAAATTGGTTTAGTGAAAGCGTAGTGGAATCCCATTACATTAAACGTGTTTCGAAAGAGGCAGTGTTTACTTGTGGATCACATTGTCTCCCTCAGTAGATGGATGGCCCTTATATACCTCGGTCATTATGAATTCTACCCATCATGTGCATCACACAACGTACTGTACCTCCAATTCTTCTCTACATAAATTAAAACAGAACATTTTAGAAGACCTCAGCAGCTCAGGAGAAAAGAAAACAGGATCAGATTTTCACAGCAATAGCCTTTTATTGCAGGTTGCTGCCGTTCTGTCTGCCCTGTAGTTTTTTTTCCTCCATCAAGTGTCAGCCTCCAGTGCCCTTTGAAACAGTAAAAACAACCTACATTTAGGTCATATCTTTAATGCAGTAAATGTACTTCACAGGAATGTTATCAAATAAAGTTTGCTAACAAGTCTTATTTGGAGACATTAAAACTATTTATCATAGTCAAGGAAGAGAAATGTTTTTGTGGTGTTCTAAAGCTCTAAGCCAGAGAAAAATCTAGGGAGGATATATTGATGGTCAGCACAGAAGTTTTGAAGGCACAGCAGCTGTTATTTAACAGCTATTCTTTATTCCTGTTCAGTAGGGCAAGTAACAAGCATAGAACTTCTAAACAAATATCCTTTATCGAAGGTTAAACTCAGGATTAATTAGGGCAGAGAGGCTGTGAAGAGTCTGGCTTGGTCTCAGAGAAAGACTATGGAGAAGCATTTTGGCTTTGCTCCTAAGCACCAGAGAACATTGACGGTGATGCATGCATGGTACAGTCATGAAAAGGGAGGTTGCTAAAAGGGCCTCAGAGCTAATGAGCATCTTACTGACTTATACAGAGTGTTTAGTATCCATCGACATGTGAAGATCCAACTCAATTAAAGGAAACCACAATCAGATTTGCTAATATTTCTGGTCTAAAATCAAGAGATGCACACTCACTGTTGTATAAATGTTTGCAAGATGGGTAAGATGCCAATGGATATCTGGGCCACTTACCCATTGCTTTTTTAAAAATCTGCAGATGGTTAAAAGAATATGTAAAACATAATTAGGAATGAAGGTTTACTGAAAGAAAACGAAGAAAACATGGATAAAAAACAGAAAAAACAAAGAGGGGATAAGCTTTTTTTTAAGTCATGCTACTTCTTTCAAATTTAGTTTTTAAGAATATATGAGCTCTTGGTTGCTAGGAAACAGTATGATGTTATAATGGAGTCTCTATCTTCTGACTGCTGCATCTTCTGTGCAAAATGAAAGATTGACCTTGTTATATCATTGTATAATGGTTCACGCTGAGGGTAAAGCAAGCACTCTAAATCTGTAATAATCTTTCCAAGATACATGAATAAATATTATAATTATAAGTCCATTAACTAAACAAACTCATAGTGTCCACACATTAAAGAAACTGTGTTATCAATTGTGCTTTTGTGGCTTAAAGGTTGTCGTTTATGAGAATTTTCATATTAATCTTGTTTACTAGTGGAGAATGAATTCACATTCCGTGTGATTTTCACCTAAGTGTCAAATATAAGAGCATTCATTTTTATAACAACATGTCAAAATTGCCAAGTTGTTTTCTTTCCTTTCCAATTCCCCTACTCCCATCTTTAGTCTTAACTGGGCAGTGATCAAAAAGCTTTTTTCAGAAGCTTAGATTTTCTGTGGTTTACCAGCTTAAAGCACATGGCCTAAATTACAAAGCAAGGGCAATGTTCTGCTTCTGCTTGAATTGTCACCCTTGTCTCTGTTCTCAATTTTGGCAGCAGAAGAAATTTGTATCAAAAAATATTTGTGGAATCAGGATATCTTACGTGTTCTTTACTGGCTTT
Organism: Mobula birostris; assembly: GCF_030028105.1. Taxonomy (NCBI): domain Eukaryota; kingdom Metazoa; phylum Chordata; class Chondrichthyes; order Myliobatiformes; family Myliobatidae; genus Mobula; species Mobula birostris. The sequence goes on along the minus strand of NC_092373.1, from coordinate 120,872,325 downwards.
CGAGTAAATGAGACCAGCTTGTTAGGGATTATTCAGGAATTATGAAATATGTGAATATAGCAGATATTAATTCAAATAAGAACCAGTCTTACACCGTGTAGTTTCGGTAGGACAGAATCAGAATGTCTCACACCCTATGGTTGGTTTCACTAGACACAAAGTATCATTCGGAAGTTACATTATGAATAGGTTTCATTTGTGAAGACTGGGCATCCTTTAAGTTAATATCTGCTGTATTCATATCATTCCAGAATTCCTAGGGTTTTCATTTTAATTAATCCATTATTATGCCACCCATTACTTCATGACTGCAGAATAATCCCTAATACCTCTGATGCCATTTTTGTGTAAAATGTGCGTCCAAGAAACTAATAAATTATTAGAACTACGTAAGCTGCTTTAAAAAAATAAGTGTGCTTTTCATTCAGATCAGAATTGTTCTTTTCCTTCTTTTGTATTTTTTTTAGTGTTGAGTCAGAAGATTATGGATTCAAGTTCTATTGAGAGGCTTGGGCACAAGGATTTGGGACAACACTCAAGTGCAGTCCTTAGGGTATGGTGAATTGTTGGAGTTGTTAACGTTAACACTGATGTTCCCTCTGTATCTTGGCGAAAGGATTCCATGGCACAAATTTTAAAAAATTGAACTTTAATACACAAATCACACTTTTCTCCAGTGTAGTAGTTGAAATGTATTCTTCATTCAACAACCCTATAAACACATTATATTGTAATGCTTGTACTGATGTGAGCTTGCTGTTTGAAAATTGGTCCTGCTTTCCTGCATAATATTGACCTGCACAGCAAAAAACACTGAATTGGTTCTAAAATTCTTTGGAGCGTCCTGAAGCTACAAACCTGTCTCCGTTTCTCCTCCTCTAAGAGGACGGAAAATAGTTCTGTTTCAAGTTGTTGGCCTTGGAGGAATTAAAATATGGAAGAAAACATTAGACTTGATTGGGTCAAGGACAGTGAAAGCAGTCAGATGTCTTATTCTTGTCATGCTCTTGGAGATGGAGGCTGCCATTTTGTGGAACTGTTTTATGTTCTCCATTTTGTGAGCCGAAGTTGCTTGGCTTTCAATGTTTTAAAGTAGACAAACGGATGCTGCTAGTAATCTGCATTACTAGAGATCATTTCCAAGTAAGGAGTTATTTGTGTGGTGGTCCCCACGGTGATGGTGATTTGTCCCAGAGCTTTGATGTCATCATACAGCCCAGCCATTTTCACCCTTGTATTGGGCTCCACACCATCTCTTCAGCCCCGAGCCCCATCCCACACTACTTTTCCTCCTCTCCCCTCCCTTTCCTAATGAACCCCTGTCCCTCACAATCCCCCCTGCCCCTATCCTGGCTGTCCTCACAACCACTACCTCAGTCCACCAATGGGGGAGTACTGCCCTCCTCCTCCATCACCCCTTCCCTTCCTCACACCTCCCCCTCGCCCTCTCAACTCCCCTTCTCCCCTCACCCTTTCCCTCCTTGTTCATCTCCTATGCTTCCTCTCCCCCCCTACACTCTTTCCCCTCCCCCTCACCCTATCATTCTCCCTCCATCCTCCCCCTCCCTCTCCCACTCCCCTCCTCCTTTCCCCTCCTTTCACCTTTTTCCTTCCCTATCCTCCGTCTACCCAACTGTGTGTGTGGAGACCCACCTCCTTCCATCACCCTCTCCCGCAATGCACTCTCACCCCTGCGTGCACCAAAACAATGCAACTCCCGGGTACTTCGCAACCACCCCATGGGCATTGCAATCCCCACACGCACCACAGCCGCTGCGCTCACCACAGTCCTCATGGGCACCACAGCCCCTGTGCTCACCACAGTCCTCATGGGCACCACAGCCCCTGTGCTCACCACAGTCCTCATGGGCACCACAGCCCCTGCACTCACCACAGTCCTCATGGGCACCACAGCCCCTGCGCTCAGCACAGTCCTCATGGGCACCACAGCCCCTGCGCTCAGCACAGTCCTCATGGGCACCACAGCCCCTGCGCTCACCACGGTCCTCATGGGCACCACAGCCCCTGCGCTCACCATAGTCTTTGTGGGCACCACAGCCCCTGCACTCAGCACAGTCCTTGTGAGCACCACAGCTCCTGCGCTCAGCACAGTCCTCGTGGGCACCACAGCCCCAGCACTCACCACAGTCCTCATGGGCACCACAGCCCCTGCGCTCACCACAGTCCTCATGGGCACCACAGCCCCTGTGCTCACCATAGTCTTTGTGGGCACCACAGCCCCTGTGCTCACCGTAGTCTTTGTGGGCACCACAGCCCCTGCGCTCAGCACAGTCCTCGTGGGCACCACAGCCCCAGCACTCACCACAATCCTCATGGGCATCACAGCCCCAGCGCTCACCACAATCCCTGTAGGCAATGCAACACCCACACACACCACAATCTGCATATGCACTGCAATCTCACCCCCTCCCCCCACACCTCAACCCTTGCTATCACCCTTGTATTGGGCTCCACACCATCTCTTCAGTCCCGAGCCATGCACACATACCACAACCTCCGTGCACTTTGCAAGCCCTACGTACACCACAATCTTTGCACACACCGCAACCTTTGTTCACTACCCCCTGACACCGCAACCTCTGTGTACACAGGAAGTGCCATGCTCACTGCAAACCCCATGCATAACGCAGCCGACGTGCCCACTCTGCAATCTGCATGCACGATGTAACGTCCCGCGTAGACTGCAAAAACCCTGACGTAGACTGTAAACGCCACGCACACTGCCCTCCCCTGCGTGCACCAAAACTCCTGCACATATCACGATGCCCAAGCGCACTGTAAACTTCACACTAACTAGACATCCCTTGCCCGCTCCCCCCTCCCTCTGTTCTACTCTGACCCTTCTTGTGCACCCTCCTTCCAATACCTCCTCTCCCAACCCTCCCCCTCACCCTTCCCTCCCCACCCATCCCCTTCTGCCCAACCTCCTCTAACTCCCTCCCAACCCTCCCTATCCCTACCATGAGCAACCTCTCTCCCTCCTCTCTGATCCTTCCTACTCCCATCTGCTTCTATCCCCACCCTCCCCCCTCACACATCCATAGGCTCACATACCCGTGAGGGATGGATGGAGGAGAGGGTGTGGATTGGGGTCGTGGAGGGAGGGGAAAGGAAAAGGGGAGGGAGAGTAAGAGGGAGGGGGGGAGGGAGAAAGAGCAGAGTGGAGAGGGGCAGGTGGAAGGAGCAGGAGAGGAAGGGGGGAAAGAGGGGGAGGGAGGAGGAGGTAGGAAGAGGGGAAGAGGAATGGGAGAGATGAGGGGCTGGAGGGCGAGGGGAAGGTGGAGCGGAGAGAGGAGATGGAATGGAGATTAAGAAGGGGGAGGGAGGAAGAAGGGGGGAGTACACCATCAGTAGGTCTCAGACTCCCCCACCACCCACACTCCACATGTAGGATTGGCCCCATTCCCTACTCCAGGCTGGGGGTCAGCATTGAGTTACTGTGTCCACAAGAAAATGAATCTTTAGCTAGTACATGGTTAACATACTTGGATAATAAATTTACTTTGAACTTCAACTTTGTAATGTATTGTTTATAAAACATGTACCGATGAGAAATGGCCGCATTGAAGGTCCGAGAGTGAAAAACGAACCAGTGTTCATCCCCACTGCTCCGTGTTGGCCACGAACCTCCACCTGAGTCTGTCCCATCTGCCTGTGCTTGACCCTTCTCCCTCTATAGTTTCCTCTCTACGTACCTGTCCCAGTGTTTTTTTATTTTCCCTCTCGACCCCATTCTCCTGCATTCTCCCTATAACCTTTGATCCCTTACAAATGGAGCACCTGTCAATCTCCATTTTGAATATACCCAATGACTCAGCTTCTGAGCCATCTGTGGTAATGAATTGCACAGATTCCCTGGTTAAAGAAATTCCTCCTCATCCCTCCAAATGCACGCTCTCTGGTATTAGACATTTTGACCCCTGGGGGAACAGATACTGTACCAGCTATCTACTCCATCTATGCCTCTTCACATACATCAAACTATGTTCATCATATAACTATAACTCATCATACCTGTATTTTCGATTTTACCTTTCAATTCTTACCCTGACATCTACCTTCACTTAGTGACCTGAGGCTCTGGTTCCCAACCTCCTGCAAAACTTGTTTAAACTCTCCCGAGTATCAATCGAAAACCTCCCAGCCAGGATATTAGTTCCCCTCCAGTTCAGGTGCAACCCCTCCCTCTTTTACAGGTCACCCCTTCCTCAGAAAAGGTTCCAATGATTAAAGAACATGTCCCCTGCACATTCTCCTCAGCCACCCATTCACCTGTGCTATCATCCAATTCGTACCATCTCTAGCCCATAGATACTAATCTGGAGATTACTGCCTTGAAGAGCCTTCTCTTCAGCATCTTACCTAACTCTATATACGCACTGCATTTTGACCTCTTTGCCCTTTCTGCCTAGGCCATTGGTGCCAATATGCACCATGGCCTTTGGCTGTTCACCCTTCCTCTTGGAAATAAACTGCAGATGCTCCGATATATCACGGACCCTAGCACCTGGGAGGGAACACACCATTCTGGTGTCTTTTTTGTGGCCACAGAATCTCCCCTCTGTCCCCCTAACTATGAAGTCCTCTATAACTACCATGCTGTCTAATTTTACCCCACATTGCTGAGCCTCAGAGCCCGCCACAGTACCACCAGCAGTATCCAAAGAGGTATACTTGTAGCTGAGGGGAATAGCCATGGGAGAGCACTGCACTGACTCCTTAATCCCACTACCTCTCCTGGTAGTCACTAATTTACTGTCCAAAGCCTGTACTCTGGGTGTGACCACCTCTTCAAAAGTCTCATCTATAATATCTTCAGCCTTCTAATGGTCCTGAGTACATCTAACTCCAGCTCCAACTCCTTGACCTGGCCATTTGGGTGTTGAAGTTGAGGATGCCAAAAATCTTTTTTTCCAGAGATATAGAGTAAAATAGAGGCAAGAGTGAACATTGGAGCACTGGAAAATGACACTGGAGAGGTAGTAAAGGGAAAAAAGGAATAATGAACAAATTGAACAAGAACTTTGTCAGCAGAAGTGAGCAGAGTCTCTGCCATTAAAGAGGAAGTGTTTGGGAAACTGAAAAGTGGAAGATAGATAAGTCACCTGGACCAGATGGACAACACACTGGGGTTCTGAACGAGCTGGCTGAACAAACTGGGGAGGCTTTAGTAGTGATCTTTCAAGAATCAGTAGATTTTGGAACGATTCTGAAGGACTGGAATATCATCACTCTATTCTTAAGGGAGGGAGCTGAAAGACAGGAAATCAAAGATCAGTTGGCCTTCTTTAGTGGTTGGCAAGAAGTTAGAGTCCATTATTAAGGATAAGCTGTGAGGAACTTGGGAGCACACAATAGAATTGGCCGAAGTCAGCATGGTTTACTTAAGGGGAAATCTTGCCTGACTAATCTGTTGGAATTCTTTGAGGAAATAACAGGCAGGATAGACAAGAGATGTTGTTCACTTGGATTTTCATGAGGTCTTTGACAAGATGCCGCACATGAGACACTAAACAAGAAATATTACAAGAAATAAATGAGTATGGATAGAGATTGCAACACTCACAACATGCTGGAGGAACTCAGCAGGTCTGGCAGTATCCATGGAAACGATCAGTCAACGTTTCGGGCCGGAACCCTTCGTCAGGACTGTAGAGGGAAGGGGCAGAGGCCCTATAAAGAAGGTGGGGGGAGGGTGGGAAGAAGAAGGCTGGTAGGTTCCATTTTGTGTTATGGATAGAGATTGACTGACTGGCAGGATGCATAAAGGGGCCTTTTCTGGGTGGCTGCCAGTGACTTGTGGTGTTCAGCAGTAGTTGATGATGGGTCTCTCGATTTTCATGCTATGTGCTAATAATCTGCATGATGGAATTGATGGCTTTGTGGCCAAGTTTGCAGACAATTCAAAGATAGGTGGAGGGGCAGATAGTATTAGGAAGCATGGAGTCTACAGAAGGAGAATGGGCAAAGAAGTGACAGATGGAATACAGTGTCGGCAAGTCATGCACTTTGGTGGATGGGATAAAAGGCTTAGACTATTTTCTAAACAAGGAGAAATTCCAAACTTGGAAGTGCAAAGGAATGTGGGAAACCTGGTGCAGAATTCCCAAAGGTTAACTTTCAAGATGAGTCAATAGTAAGGAAAATAAATACAACGTTTGCATTCATTTTGAGAGGACTAGAATATGAAAGGATGTAATGCCAAGGTTTTATAAGACATTGGTCAGAACACATTTGGAGCATTGTGAGCAGTTTTTGACCCCTTATCTAAGAAAGCATGTCCTGGCATTGGAGGGTTTGATGGCTCTGGTCCTCTACTTATAGATTTCAGAAGAACGAGTGGGGATTTCATTTGAACCTATCGAATACTGAAAGGCTTCGATACAGTGGATGTGGACAGCATGATTCCTATAGTAGGGGTGTCTAGGACCAGACGACACAGCCCCTTAGAATAGAGGGACGTTCACTTACAACAGAGATGATGGAGAATTTCTTTAGCCAGAATTAGTTGAGGGCAAGACTTTGGGTATAGTTAAAGCAGAGATTGATAGCTTATTGATTAATAAGGGCATCAGAGGTAACAGATAGAAGGCAGGAGAATGGGGTTGACAGGCCATTAGCCATGATCAAATGGCGGACCAGACTCAATGGACCAAATGGTCTAATTCTGCTCATGGTCTTATGGTATTATGGTATCGTGGTGGGAGCGCGAAACAGTGGGGAGGAAAGTGCGTGTGCAGGAAATAGGTGATGTACGGACAATTCACTCAGAGTGGATCAAATATAAGTAGGTTTGTTTTACTTGCAGCAAGGTTAAGCAAGCACTGCACAAGAGTCAGTGATAGTTTTGGAAAAAAAAACAGACAGCATAGTCCCTCCTTTAAACAGAAGTTCAAGGACAGGGTGCATTCTGTTTTTCTGCTTAATCAATGTATTTGGCATTCTTCCAGTAATGCATCTGCTGGTCTGCAGTTTGTCAAGGACTCAGGTTTCATTAGCATAATGTTGCACAAGCACTATTAGCAAAGCACTCTGGTACAATACAGGTTCTATTTTGTTACTACAAGTAAAGTACATTTCCACATTTCCTCCTTTTTGTCATTCTATCACAACTCTACATTTTAGCAAATATAGTAATTGAAATTTGTGTGTGTATGTGTGTGTGTGTGTATATATATAAAGCAATGATACTGTTTCAAAGCCCTACCCAAAATTCCCTGTTTATCCATTCACTTCAATGTGTACCCATTTGCTACCTTAATATCCTCTTCTTCATCCTGTCATTTCACACAAAAATCATAAAAGAATAACAGCCATTATTATAACACCAACACCAGTAGATATAGCATAACTTAGAATAATTGCCGATCATCCTCCCAGAGCCACGATTGGCCTCCATCCACCTCCTGGAGTCTAATAGTTGTGACTCAGTTAGTCCTGATGAAGGGTCTCGGCCTGAAACGTCGACTGTACCTCTTCCTAGAGATGCTGCCTGGCCTGCTGCGTTCACCAGCAACTTTGATGTGTGTTGCTTGAATTTCCAGCATCTGCAGAATTCCTGTTGTTTGTGATTCTGATCCCCTACTTTCTTAATCTCTTTGGTAGCTTATCAAATGTGCTTTGCCAATTGAGATATATTTTCTGATTCATCAGGTATGTAAGTATAGCAACACAAGTGCCCCTTTTCTTCTGATAGAATAAAATCCAAAACCATTCTGTTCTGTAATGCTACTGTATGAACAGCCATCAGTTTCACAGACAACTTGGTCAATTCTTGTTAGGTTTGATCAAAGCCATGTGTGTCATGGTCCGGTCCGTGAAGTCCGCATTCAGGTTCACAGTCTGGTCCATCGACCTTTCCTCCAGGTTTTCCTGTCTACCCTGTTTCTGCTCCTGCTGAGCACTAATTGAGGCAGCTGATTCTTGTTTGGGCTGTCTGCATAAATACCAACAGAGACCAGGACGTGGCGGCTGGATTATTCTTGTCCTTACTCCTTGTATCCCTTCCCCTGCCTTCTGTTTCCTTGCCTGAAGCCCTGCCTTGTCTTGCTGGTAACTCTCTCCTCGCTTCGCCTGTAGTCTTGTCTTGGAATCACCCTGTACCTAGCTCCCTTCCTGTCCCTTGCCTCCACCGGGTAAGTCAGGCCGTCTTGCTGTTACCCTGTGGTTGGTTCTGTTCTTTCCTGTCCCTTGCCTTCGTCGGGTAAGCCAGGCCATCTTGCTGTTACCTATAGTTGGTTCTGTCTCTTCCTGTCCCTTGCCTCCATTGGGTGGAGTATCGCACCTTGCCCAGGAGGAGCTTCAAGACCCCAAGCCTCAAGCCTCGCCCCAAGCCAAGCCTCAAGCCTCTAGTCTCAAGCCTCTAGTCTCAAGCCTCGCCTCAAGTCTGTAGCCTCAAGTCCCTGGTCTCCAGCCTCACCTCAAGTCCCTGGTCTCCAGCCTCGCCTCAAATATCTGGTCTCCAGCCTTGCCTCAAGTCCCTTGTCTCCAGCCTCACCTCAAGTCCCTGATCTCCAGCCTCGCCTCAAGTCTCTGGTCTCCAGTCTCGCCTCAAGTCCCTGGTCTCCAGCCTCACCTCAAGTCCCTGGTCTCCAGCCTCACCTCAAATCCCTGGTCTCCAGCTTTGCCTCAAGTCCCTGATCTCCAGCCTCACCTCAAGTCTGAAGACTCTAGCCTCGTCCCGCCTGCCAGCCAAGTCACATCCTTGCCTAGTTCTGGGGTCCGAGCCAGAGGCAAGACCCAGGTTCTGGGTCCTTGTCCAGTCTCTAGCGCGGAGTCCAAGCCCAGGCTCCTCGCTCTCTTGTCCAGTCCTGTTCTGGGTTCCTGGTTTTCGTGTCCATGTCCTGTCCCTCACCCTGTATCCTATCCTGTCCCTAGTCCTTCAGTGTCTGTGCCTTGCACTTGGGTCTGTTCCCACCCACCACCCTATGACAGTATAATCCAGCCAACCATGGACCCAGTGACACAGACGCTGTCACTTTCCTCTTGCCACCCGGGGTTCCCTTCTGTTAAATACCCTTCCACCCGCCCAGGTCGTTCATAGTCTGGATAGCCTGTTTGGTCACCTGGAGACTCCCGTAGAAGGGGAGATACTGTCATGGTCCAGTCCATGAAGTCTGCATTCCGGTTCACGGTCTGGTCCATCGACCCTTACTCCAGGTTTTCCTGTCTACCCTGTTTCTGTTCCTGCTGAGCACTAATTGAAGCAGCTGATTCTTGTTGGAGCTGGCTGCATAAATACCTCCAGAGACCAGGGCGTGGCTGCTGGATTGTTCTTGTCCTTACTCCTTTTATCCCTTCCCCTGCCTTCTGTTTCCTCGCCTGAAGCCCTGCCTTGTCTTGCCAGTAACTCTCGCCTCGCTTCGCCTGTAGTCTTGTCTTGGACCCACCCTGTACCTAGCTCCCTTCCTGTCCCTTGCCTCCGTTGAGTAAGTCAGGCCGTCTTGCCGTTACTCTGCGGGTGGTTCTGTCCTTTCCTGTCCCTTGCCTCCGCTGGGTAAGTCAGGCAGTATTGCCGTCACCTACAGTTGGTTCTGTCCCTTCCTGTCCCTTGCCTCCATTGGGTAAGCCAGGCCGTATTACTGTTACCCTGTGGTTGGTTCTGTCCCTTCCTGTCCCTTGCCTCCATCGGGTGGAGTACCACGCCCTGCCCAGGTGATCCGGGCCCTGCCTAGGAGTACCGCGCCCTGCCCAGGAGCACCACGCCCTGCCCAGGAGGAGCTTCAAGACCCCAAGCCTCGAGCCTCAACCCAAGCCTAGCTTCAAGACCCCAAGCCTCAAGCCTCTGGTCTGAAGCCTCGCCTCAAGTCTCTACTCTCAAGCCTCTTATCTCCAGCCTCACCTCAACTACCTGGTCTCCAGCCTAGCCTCAAGTCCCTGGTCTCCAGCCTCGCCTCAAGTCTGAAGACTCCAGCCTCGTCCTGTCTGCCAGCCAAGTCACATCCTTGCCTAGTTCTGGGGTCCGAGCCAGAGGCAAGACCCAGGTTCTGGGTCCTTGTCCAGTCTCTGGCTCGGAATCCAAGCCCGGCCTCCTAGCTCTCTTGTCCAGTCCTGTTCCGGGTTCCCGGTTTTCGTGTCCATTTCCTGGCCTTCACCCTGTATCCTATCCTGTCCCTAGTACTTCAGTGCCTGTGTCTTGCACTTGGGTCTGTTCCCAACCACCACCTGACAATGTGTGGTTTCATTCAGTATTTTCTCCAAAGCCAATGCCATATGAATCAGTTCTTGGGACAATCTCACAATCCCATATCCCAGAAAAGCATTTTGATGCCCGGCACCCATGGATAGGCCCAGTAACCCAATGTTGAATAAGTGCCGTTCAGCAGAGGGGAAGGATGGAGATCTGTCTGTTTTGTAGATGTACCTTTACTGCTTCACAGACAGGGGCGCTTGTCCTTCTAGTTGCAATGATATGTTACCTGATCAACATCTTTGGTCGCTGCGCATGACAGTTTTCAAGGGAAACTGAACTTTGGAATGATTTCCTTCAATAAACATTTAGCTACTGTAATTGCATCATTCTTTCGACAAGGAAATGTTTCAACTCATCGTGAAAAACATCAATAATGACCAATATATATTTATATCCTTCACATGGAAGTAATTCTGTAAAATCCATCTGTAAATCCTTGAACTGTCCATCAGAGGATGGTGTATGAGATCTTCCTACCTTCACTAGTTTCCCTGTATTTTGTAAAATACGTATCATACATTGTTCTCAAACTTGATTTATACCTTGCGATAAACCAAGGCATAGCATGTTTGACATATAGAATCTAACAATTCCACTCTTCCACCTCCAGAAAGAGTGTACTGTGCCCTGCAGGACAGTGGAACATTTGGGTTGATGGTCACTTTATGTGGCTCAGCTGTGAGCATCTTACTGATCTCATTTGGCTGGAGGGCCTGAAGTTGTGGTGGGGCTTTGGAGAGTAAAGGTTCCACATCAGCACTGAACAACAACCTTCCGGCAACTTCCTATTCAAAGGTTGCCTCCACTCCCAATGTACTAGGGAGCAATAAAAGAAAGCCCTTACCTCCTTAGAATCACCAGAGACTCCGCCCAGTCATTTCCAGGACTGTCTGTCTTGGCAGTCCTCGCAGACCCTTGAGTCCTTTGCCACCTTACCTTGGAAACTGCTAGAGATAGGTGGGGTTCCCTGTCTGCCTGATCTTGTATCATCCACTGAACCTTGTAGGGAAGTCGCGCTGCCAATGCATTACCGGGATCACACATATATATTTTAGAAGTGTATAGAACAATTTCCTTACCAATGTATGGGTCCAGTTTCTGATGCATCATCATCATCATCATCATGTGCCGTGTTGTGTCACATAGTCCATCTTGGTCTTGGATCATGACCGTTCTTGGCAATTTTTTCTACAGAACTAGTTTCCCATTGCCTTCTTCTGGACAGTGTCTTTACAAGATGGGTGACCCCAGCCGTTATCAATACTCTTCAGAGATTGTTTGCCTGGGGTCAGTAATTGCATTACCAGGACTTGTGATGTGCACCAGTTGTTCATACGACTGTAGGTTTTTGCAAATAAAACAACAGAGGTGTTTTGAGTTTACGGGAAACGATAACAATCCCTTTATTGTCCTCCAAACACAGAACATAAAGAGCAGTAAAGGAACTTTATGCAATTACGTGATCATGTCAGACCAGTACCTTAAACTGAACCCCAGCTCAATGTCCGTGATTGTGAATTACGCATATGTTTCCACCCATTACATTATCCTACACAGGGCCCTGTGGAACTCATTAAAGCAGGGATCGTGAGCCAGTCCGGAGCTCAGACGATCCGCCCAACTCAGGTCCAATGTTCCATGGGTGAGGGAGCAGCAGGTGCCTCTGGCCTGTCTAGGGGTGTCTAATGGTCATGTCACAATGCCAGGGGCATGGCAGTGTAATCCTCCAAATGTCAGTGCTCTGGTTTAAGGCTGTCTACCAGAAGTACATTCAGGTTTACTCCTCCTACTAATGATAAAAGTCTTTTTCTCCATTTCAAAATGTGAAACAGGCCATCGTAAGAGGGCCGAAGGGGATGTTGTTGTGCATTATGGCGAACAAAAACAAATGAGCCGGAATGTAGGCCAACAGGAACTCAAGTGTGTTGTACACCCCATGATGGGGAGGAGGAAAAGGTACAAAGGAATTGAATTTACTGACGAGGGTTGAATACTGTTGACAGGCCAACTAGGGAGTCCTGCGGTCAGGTATAAAATCATCTGCCTGTATACCAACTGAGCCATGAATGACTGCAGGTCCTCTTTTAGACCTGTTCTAAGCCCTAGCAGGACCCACAGGAGATGATTATGCCAACACTCATCTGTCAGGGAAGCCCTCATAACAGCCTTTAAGGACACTGAAACCACTCGCAAATTACGTGGAGATGTGATATGTGTTCAGATTTGAATGCTTGGAGACAAGGAATATATGTCAACCAAGTAAACGAAAAGAATATCTAAGTCTTTCAATCTGGAGTCCACCAGTTGATGGAAAGTCTGTGCTGCATTTTTCCGCCCAAATGGGGCTTATCACAGCCACTTTGTGAATGTCCTCCGAGCAGACAGGCACCTGATGATATCTCCTAACTAAGTCATCTTTGGGAAAAACCTTTATGGCTATATGTGCCGAAAAGTCTTGGACGTGGTGGATCGGGTAACGATCAGGGGTGATGACATCGTCAAGGTGCTGGTAATTGCCACATAGGCAGCAACCACCATCAGAGTTGGGGACCATATTAGGTTATTAGATTATGAGGACACTCAGTCCTCATTTATTATCATTTAGAAATGCATGCATTAAAAAATGATACAACGTTCCTCCAGAATGATATCACAAGAAAACACAGGACAAACCAAGACTAAAACTGACAAAACCACACAATTATAACATATAGTTACAACAGTGCAAAGCAATACCATAATTTGATAAAGAGCAGACCATGGGCATGGTTAAAAAAAAGTCTCAAAGTCCCGATAGACTCATCATCTCACGCAGGAGGCAGAAGGGAGGAACTCTCCCTGCCATGAACCTCCAAGCGCCGCCAACTTGCTGATGCAGCACCATTGGAAGCACCCGACCACAGTGGACTCTGAGTCCATCTGAAAACTTCGAGCCTCCAACCAGCCCCTCTGACACAGCCTGTCCGAGCACCATCCTCCGCTGAGCCCTTCGACCCCGCCCCGGCTGCCAAGCAACAAGCAAGGCCGAGGACTCGGTGCCTTCTCCTCTGGAGATTCTGAACCATCCAGTAGCAGCAGCAATGAAGCAGGCATTTCAGAAGCTTCACCAGATGTTTCTCCATGCTCTCACATCCGTCTCCATCAAATCAGGATTGTGCACAGCACCCCACTTGACAAATAACAGACATCACCACCGAAATGGCTGCTGCGAGCTGCGTCGCGCCGCCATCTTCTCCTCCCGCCTGGAGAGGTGAATACAGGGGCTACTTGACCTGGGTACAATGCCAAGCCTTTTCATGTTGGCAACCTCAGTCTTCACGGTTGCCAGGTTTTCTGGGTCTAGTCTATACGTGCGGACATGGACCAGTTGGCCATTTGTGAGACTGCGGTTCTCGACCCCCTGTTTTGTGACAGTCGTTGAGAAAATGGGCTTAGAGATGTTCGGGAACTCAGCCAGTAGTTGAGTGAACTCACATGCGGTGGTGCATGTGCTCGACAGAATCCTTGTGGGGAGCTTACTGGGGAGGCAGGGTAACAACCTGAAGTCCTTGACATCCACAACCAGCAGTTCTAAAGATCAAGCAACAGTCCTTGGGCACACAGGAAATCTATGCTGAGCAGAGGACTAGCCACTACAGGCAGGACGAAGTCCCATGTGTAGCATCAGTCACTGAGGCAGAGTGTCACCCGTCATGTCCTGTTAGTCTGGATCCTGCTGCTGTCAGCTGCCTCCAGTGAGTTTTCATTGCTCTTTGCCTTCTGATCACCGGGTGCTGCTGGCAGCACACTCACTTGTGCACCTGTGTCACATAAGAAGTGTCGACCTTAAAGGGTGTCCATAATGAACAGTAGACAATCCTGGCAGCTGTAAGCATGGTGTTCACAGACCTCTGATGTCCTGATGCACTGACACTGTCGAAGCTGCAAGGCAGTCGGCACTTCCTAGTGTTCGTACCAAAGTGAGTGTGGTAAAAACACAAACCCAGCCCTTGTCTGTTTTGCAGCAACAGGTGTGCATGTGCTTCTGACCAGGCTTATTGAGACAAAGAAAGGAGGAGGAACTATGCGCCTTTCCCTGGCTGAGTACAGATGATCAGCCATTTTAGCAAGCTCCCTATAGTTCTTCACGGGTGCATTAGTGAAGGCTACGTGAACTTGATCAGGCATTTGCTGCAGGAAGAGTCATTTAAAAATAAAACAAGGATGGTGATTTCCCAGGAGAGATGACATATGGTCCTTTATCTCTGAAGGCTTGGCATCCCCCAGGGCCAGGCAAGGACAGGATCTCTTTGGTGCACTCAGAGTCTGATAGTCCAAAAGTCTGTAACTGGTGAGTTTTCAGCCTGCAACATGTATTGTGTTCAAGCAGACTCACCACTCTCGCAGACATGAAACTGCTCAGCAACTCTACCATGTAGTAATATCTGGTGTCGTCCACAAAGATTTTTCGCAGTGTGAATTTGGCCTAGGCTTATACAAAGCTAGTGACAGCATTTTTGCTCCCAAAACTCTGGCAGTTTCAAATTAACTGCGTTGTTGACATGTTGAATAACCCTAGGATTGTCCTAGAGTATCAGGGTCACCAGTGCAGGTTTTTGCAAATAAAGTGGCAGGGGTGGTTTAAGTTTAAGGGAAACTGTAACAACTCCTTATTGACAACCAAACATAAAACTTAAAGGTGGTAAAAAACTTCACATTATTATGCCATCATGTCAGAACAACGTCTTAAAGGGAACCCTAACTTAATGTCGGTGGTTTTGAATTATGCATGTGTACTGCCCTGGTTCTGTTATGCTGTGCATTTCATTTTGGCAGTTCTGTTTTCATGCTTGCTTGGGTTACTGTTGAAGATAAGGAATGAGGAGAAATGTGTGCCATCCAATTAGGATGGTCAGATTAAGGGGAAGTTTCTCTGGTGAGGAACACTAACGTTGGGCTTAAAGATTTTTTTTCTTCGAGAAGAGATGAAGAGAGATGACACTGGGGAGAACCAGTCATAGCATAAATCCAGTGGTAGACCTGTTTGTTCGAGATAGATTCTGAGCAGATGCTGATGGGAATTATATACGGACCTCTGAACAGTAGCAAAGATATGGTCTATAAATTACAACCGGAAATAGAAAATGCATGTCAAAAGGACAATGTTACGATATTCATAGGGTATTTCAATACCAGGTAGATTGGGAAAATCAGGCTGGTGCTAGATCCAAAGAAGGGAATTTGTAGAATGCCTATGAGATGGATTTTTATAGTAGCTCATGGTTGAGCCCACTAGGGCATCAATATTCTGGATTGGGTGTTGGGAAATGAACCGGAATTGATTAGAGAGCTTAAGGTGAAGGAACACTGAGAGGATACTAATCATAATATGATAGAATTCACCTTTCAATGTGAGAAGGAGAAGCTAACGTCAGATGTATCAGTATTACAGTGGAGTAGAGAGAATTTCAGAAGCTTGAGAGAGAAGCTGGCCAAATTTGATTGGAAGGGAACATTAACAGGGATGACAGCAAAGCTACAGTGGTTGGAGCTTCTGACAGTAATTCCGAAGGCGCAGGATAGATACATCCCAAAGAAGAAGTATCCTAAAGGCAGGGTGATGCAACTGTGGCTGACAAGAAAAGTCAAAGTCAACATAAAAGCTAAAGAGAGTGTGTATAATAGAGGAAAATTAGTGAGAAATGGAGGATTGGGATTAAAGTCATAACCTATTCAATCTTTCCCTATAATTCAGGTCCTGGCAATGTCTTTGTACATTTTCTCTGCACTCTCTCAAGCATATTGAAATCTTTCCTGTAGTGGGTGACTAGAAATGCACACAATACACCAAATCACCAACATCTTTTACACATATCAGAATGGGAATGGGATATGGAATTAAAATGTGTGGCCACTGGGAGATCCTGCTTTCTCTAGCGGACAGAGTGCAGGTGTTCAGTGAAACAGTCTCCCAGCTTGTGTTGGGTCTCGCCAATATATAGAGGGCCGCATCGGGAGCACCGGAAGCAGTATACCACCCCAGTCCACTTATAGGTGAAGTTTCACCTCACCTGGAAGGACTGTCTGGGGCCCTGAATGGTGGTGAGGGAGGAAGTGTAAGGGCATGTGTAGCACTTGTTCCGCTTACAAGGATATGTGCCAGGAGGGAGATCGGTGGGAAGGGATGGGGGGATGAATGGACAAGGGAGTCGCGTAGCGAGCAATCCCTGTGGAAAGCAGAAAGGAGAAAGGGGGGGAGGAGGGAAAGATGTGCTTCGTGGTGGGATCCCGTTGGAGGTGGCAGAAGTTACGGAGAATTATATGTTGGACCTGAAGGCTGGTGGGGTGGTAGGTGAGGACAAGGGGAACCTTATTCCTAGTGGGGTGGCGGGAGGATGGGGTGAGAGCAGACGTGTGTGAAATGGGAGAGGTTGATTTCAGCCTACTTTATCATGTGCCTCCAAGTACCCCCAAACCACATCCTTAACGATTGACTCAACATTTTGCCAAACACTGAAGTCAGACTAACTGATCTATATTTTGTTTTAGAAACACAGAAAAACTACAGCACAATACAGGCCCTTTGGCCCACAATGCTGTGCCGAACAGGTACTTACTTTAGAAATTACTTAGGGTTACCCATAGCCCTCTATTTTTCTAAGCTCCATGTACCTATCCAGGAGTCTCTTAAAAGCCCTTATCGTATCCACCTCCGCCACCATTGCCGGCAGCCCAGTTTTCTTCTGCCTCTCAACCTTCTTGAAGAGTAGAGTGACATTTGCCATTTTCCATTCCTCTGGAATCATGCCAGAACCCACTGATTCTTGAATAAACATTACTAATGCCTCCACAATCTCTTCAGCTACTTTCAGAACTGTGGGGTATAGACCACCTGGTTCAGGTGATTTATCTACCTTCAGACTTTTCAGTTTTCCAGGAAACTTCTCCATAGTAATGGAAACTCCACTGTCTTCTTGCTCCTGACACTCTTGAATTTCTGGCATTCTGCTAGTGTTTTGTGCAGTGAATACTGGTGGAAAATACTTATTCAGTTCATCTACCATTTCCTTATCCCTCAGTACTGCCTCTCCAGCAGTCCAATATCTACTCTCACCTTTCTTTCACATTCTATATATCTGAAGAAACCTCTTGTATCCTTTTTAATATTATTGACTAACTTAGTATTTTCCTTTACACCTCCGATTTTTGAATTTTCTCTGTGTTTAAAAAATAGTCTAAATCTTTTATTCCACAGATTCACTGCCATATCTGGCTCATGAAATTACCCCTCATCTCTGTCTGAATGATATCTTTCTATTCTAAGCCTTTTATCCTGTCCACTAAAGTACATGACTTCCCTATAGTGTTCCATCTGCCATTTTTTTGCTCCATTCTCCTTCTGCAGACTAAATACTTCCTTAACATTACCTGCTCCTCTACTATCATGGTACCGTCTGCTAACTTGGCCACAAAGCCATCATTTCCATTATATAGTTTATCAGCATATAGCATGAAAAGCAGTAGACCCAACACGAATCCTTGTTAAAACACCACAAGCCACCGGCAGCCACACAGAAAAGGCCCTCTTTATTCCCAGTCTTTGCCTCCTGCCAGTCAGTCGATCTCTATCCTTGCTAGTATATCTCCTGTAATATTATGGACCCTTATCTTGTTTAGGAGCCTCATAAAAATCTAAGTGAACATCTCTTTTGTCTATCCTGCCTGTTAAGTTTCTCAAAGAATTCCAACAGATATGTGAGGCAAGATTTGCCCTTAAGTAAACCATGCCGACTTCCACCTATTTTATTGTGTACCCCCAAGTACCCCACAGCTCATCCTTAATAATGGACTCTAACATCTTGCCATCCACTGAAGAAGGCTAACTGACCTATAATTTTCTGTCTTTCACCTTCCTTCCTTCTTAAGACGAGTGTGATAATATACAATCCATTCACCATTCCTTTTTTTCCCATTACTACCTCTCCAGTCATTTTCCACCACTCCAGTGTCCACCTTTGCCTCAATTTTATATCTCAGAAGAAAACTTTTGACATCCTCTTTTATGTTACTGGCTGGCTTTCCTTCATATTTCACCTTTTCTCCCTTTATTGCTTTTTTTTAGTTGGCTTCTGTTGGTTTATAAAGCTTCCCACTAATTTTTGCTATGTTGTATGCCCTCCCTTTTGTTCTTTTCCTGCCTTTGACTTTCCTTGTCAGCCACAGTTGCCTTATCCTCCCCTTAGTATACTTCATTATCTTTGGGATGTATCTATTCTGCACCTTCTGAGTTGCCCCCAGAAACTCCAGCCATTGCTGCTGTGTTGTCATCCCTGCTAGTGTTCCATTCCAATCAACTTTGGCCAGCTCCTCGCTGATGTCTGTCATTCCCTTCACTGCACTGTAATACTGATACATTGGAGAGGGTGCAGAAGAGGTTCACCAGGATGTTGCCTGGAGTAGAGGCATGAGCTACTGTACAAGGAGAGGTCGGGCAAACTTGGGTTGTTTTTTCTGGAGTGGTGGTGTGTCATTTTCTTGTAGACACGGCAACCCAACACTCAGCCCAAGCCTGGGTAGGGAATGGGGCCAGTTCCAGAGGGGAGGATGGCAGGGGGCAATCTGGGTCCTCGTAAGGGAGCACTCCCAGAGGGGGAGGGTGGGGTGGGAAGGGGAAGTCTGGGACCTCATGACTGGGTTTGTGGTGTGTACGGGGGAGGGGGGTTGCGGTAACACTGGGGGTTTTGGTATGTGCAGGGGGTGAATTGCATGGGCGATTTGCAGTGTGCACAGGGGTTAAACTGCAGGTGGAGGGGGCTGCAACACGCATGGAGACTGATGAGTGTGCGGAGGGTTGCAGTGTGCCAGGTTTGCGGTAACATGAAGATAGTGTTGCGTGGGGACGGTGCGGGTCACGGTTCCTACAAGGGTTGTGATGTGTGCAGATGTGCAAGTGCATTGGGGTAGAGGGGCATCAGTGGCAGAGAGAGGAGGGTAGAGGGAGAGGGCAGGTCTCTCCTACACAAACATACACACACAAGTACAGCGGGGAGATGGAGGGTAGTGAGGGAGGGAGAGGAGGGAGAATGAGGGGTAGGGTGAAGGGTAACGGGAAGGGAAGGGGAGGAGGAGGAATGGGAAGGGGAGGGGGTGGAGAAGGGAAGGGGTGGGGGAGGTTTTGAGGGAGGGGGAGTAAGGAGGAGTGAGAGGGTGGAGAATGGAAGGAAGGCTCCCTCACAAGGTCCCAGACGGGAGAAGGTGGTGGGGAAGGGGAGGGGTGTATGTAGGAGGAGGAAGAGGAGTGGTGGGGGATGGAGGAGTGTGATAGGGTGAGGGGAGAAGAGGATATGAAGAGCATGCGGGGGAAGAATGGGAAGTGGAGGGAATGTGTGAGATGGGAGGGTGGGAAGAGGAGTGGTAGAAGATGGATGGGGAGGGAGGGATGGTAGGTGTGTGTGGGAGGGGAGGAGAAGGAAAGGGTAGGAGTAGGGGAGGAGGAGGGAGGTAGTCTCTCACTGATGGATCCAGGACAACCATGACAGGGGCAGGGGGGAACGTGAGGGAGGGGAGAGGGCAGGTAGGGTAGGCTAGGGGCTGAAAAGATGGCGTGACTGGTGGAGTCATTGGGAGGAGCTCTGGAACTGGTCAGCACTGATCATTCAACAAACCATTCAGCGTGTTCTGATCCAAGTAGTTCGGCCAGCTCATTGGCTGACACTGGGCTTGCCCACTGGATGAGCCAATCGGTGGCGCCATGCTTGGGTCTTTGGAAGAGTCAGTCAGTGCTGTTGTACTTGAGCCATGGGAAAAGTTGATCAATGCTGCCTGAGTGGAATCATTCAGCGAGCCAATTGGTGTTGTTGTTGAATCACTGGAGGATCCAATTGCAAAGTCATACTGAATTTGTCAACAAGCCAATCAGAGATGACATCCTGGTGCCAATCAATGGGCCAATCCGGTCTTTTGCATTGGAATCGTGATGAGCCCATCGGTGTAGCCGGATGAAGCTGTTGGCTGGAGTCCAATGATGTGGCAGCTAATGATATCACCCTGTGGGGATCCTTATATGGGCCACTCAGCAGGGTTATTGGTAGGAGTCAATCAGTGATGAAGATGGAGATGAGCCAATGGACGACGGCAGGCCTCTGGAGCCCATAGCTGATCACAAATGATAGGTGAAGGCTGGAGAAGAGCCCATCACTGGGTGTTATGGGATGAGACAATGACCAGTGAGACAGGTCAAGGGCTGAGAATGCTACTGGTGGAACACATCATAAGGGTGAAATAGGTCACGCAGCACAATGACATCAAAACTCTGGAGCTAATCACTCATCGCTGCGGGAGCAACCCCAGAGTCAGTCGTAAGGGCATTGCTGCAGAACCTGTTGGAGATGAAAGAATCCAGGGATCAATCACAGTTAAGGTCTAGGTTAACTAAGTCATGATGTCATCATCCTGGAGCCCATCACAGAAACCCATATGGAAACATTGATTGATGATATCAATGTCCTGTAGCCAACCAAGGAACTTCATTTGGATGGACCTGTTGATGACATCATCATCTTTGAGTGAATTTTGTTAGGTAGTTTAAATAACCTTGAGGTAGCAGGGTAATGAACGGGGAGGGAGTAGAGGGGAGGGGGAAGGGGTTGGAGGGATCCCCATATGAGCCAGTCTCATCTTCCTGCATTGGGCACGTATTGCACTGAATCTTTCCAATTCATGTACCTTCCTTACTCATATGTCCAGTTCCTCAGAATACCTTCTAATAACTTTCCACTGCTGATGTTAGGTTCACTATCCTCAAGTTCCCGGTTTATTTTAGAGTCCTTCTTGAACAGCGGAACAACATTAGTTATCCTCCAATCCTCCGGTACCTCACCTGTCACTAAGGATGATCTAAATATCTTTGCTAGGGCACCTGCAACTTCTGTACTTGACTTCACATAGGGTCCAAGGGAATACCTTGTCAGGCCCTGGGGATTTATCCACTCTAATTTGCCTCAAGACAACAAACACCTCCTCCTCTGTCATCTGTATCGGCTCCATGACCTCTCTGCTGTTTTTTTTTTTCACTTCTATAGATTCTATGTCCATCTCTCCAGTAAATACAGATGAAAAAAAATACTTTTAAGATTTCACCCATCTCTTTAGGCTCCACATGTCGATTACCATTCTGATCTTACAGAGGACCAATTTTTTTCCCTTGCAATTCTCTTGCTCTTAAAGTATCTGTAAGTATCCTTTAGGATTCTCCTTCACCTTGTCTGCTAGGGCAACCTCATGCCTTCCTTTATCCCTCCTGATATCTTTCTTAAGGGTTCTCCTGCATTTCTTATACTCTATAAATACCTCATTTGTACCTACCTGTGTATACCTGCTATGCACCTCTTTTTTGTCAACCAGGGCTTCAATATGTCTTGAAAACCAGGGTTATTTTTATCCTTTATTCAGACAGGCACATACAAGCTCTGTACTCTTGAGCTTTGTACCAAGTACACCTTTGCCAGAAAACAGCCTGCCCCAATCTATACTTGGCAGATCCTTTCTAATACCATTAAGATTGGCCATTCACCAATTCAGAATCTCAGGCCGCGGACTAGACCTCTCCTTTTCCATATTTACTTTGAAACTAACGATGAAGTGTTCCCCTACACAATCTTCAGTCACATTTTGTGATCTGTACAAATTTGTTCCCCGAAGTCCTGTGTACTGTTGGGTGGCATATAATATAGGCCCCTATTAACATGGTCATACTTTCCTTATTCCTCAGTCTAACCCATAAAGCCACAATAGACAAGATCTCCAGTCTGTCCTGACTGCTCGCTCCCATGACATTTTCCCGGGCTAATAACGCCAACCCTCCCTCCCACTCTGTCACATCTAAAACAATGGAACCCCGGAATATTGAGTTGTCAGTCCTGCCTCTCCTGCAAACTAAGTATCACTAATGGCCATGCTATCATAATTCCATATGATACATACCCTGAGCTCATCTGCCTTTCCTACAATACTTTTTGCATTGAAATATACACAACTCAGAACATTAGTCACACTATAACCTTGTGATTCCTTACTTTGATTGAGATCTTAACAACATTGTTCTCCACAACCTCTCCACAATTTGTTCTGGCACTCTGGTTCCCATCACCCTACAAACTCCAGTCCAGGAGGCCCATGCAGCAGAGGAAAACCTTCCCGTGAGGATATTAGACCCCCTACAGTTCAGGTGGAAGCTGTCTCTTTTGCACAGGTCCCACCTTCCCTGGAAGAGAGACCAAAGATCCAAAAATCTGATGCCCTCTTTCCTATATCAATTCCTTAGCCATGTGTAAAACTGTATGATCTTATTCTGGCCTCATTAGCACGTGACATGGGTGGCAATCCAGAGATCACATCACTGGAGGTCCTGTCCTTTAACTTAGCACCTAACTCCCTGAACTCACTTTACTGAACCTCATCACTCTTCCTACCTATGTCATTGGTACCTACGTGGACCATGACATCTAGTTGGTCACCCTCCTATTTAGGAATGCTGTGGATTCAATCCAAGATGGCACAGTCCATGGTCCCCAGGAGGTCCTGGGAATCTTGTTCTGGTCCACAGAAACTCCTTTCAATTACCCTAACGAATCCCCAACCACCACAGCTCACAGGGGTACTCTGCACTGGCTCTGTAACCTCTTTCTCCTTCTTGACTGTCACCCAGTTTCCTCGGTCCTGCACCTTACGTGTAACTACCTCTCTATATGCCCTATCTATCACCCCCTCAGCATCCTGAATGATCTGAAGTTCATCCACTTCCAGCTCCAACTCCTTAATATGGATTGTTAGAAGCTGTTGGTGGATGCACTTCTTACAGGTGAAGCCATCAAGGACACTGGAGATCTCCCTGCCTTCACACATCCTGCCAAAGGAGCGTTCAAATATCCTAAACAACAGGAATTCTGCAGATGCTGTACGCAAACGACAGAAATTCTGACGAAGGGTCTTGGCCTGAAATGTCGACCGTACCTCTTCCTAGAGATGCTGCCTGGCCTGCTGCGTTCACCAGCAACTTTTATGTGTGTTGTTCAAATATCCTGCCTGGAATCCCCACTGTTCTAAGATCATTACTCCTGCCTCCACAATCTCATCAGCCACCTCTTTCAGAACCCAGGAATGTACACCATCTGGTCCAGGTGATTTATCTAACTTCAGACCTTTCAGTTTCCCAAGCAATTTCTCCTTAGTAATGACAACTTTACTTGTATCAGCCCCGATACACATGAAGACCCAGTATATGACTAGTATAAGACTGATGCAAAGTACATATTCAGTTCATCCCCCATATTCTTTTCCCCATTTACTACCTCTCCAGCATCATTTTCCAGCAGACCAAAATCTACCCTCGCCTCTCTTTATATATCTGAAGAAACTTCTGATATTCTCTTTAATATTACAGGCTAGCTTACCTTTGTATTCCATCTTTGTATCTTTTATTAGTGGCTGTCTGTTGTTTTGAAAGCCTCTAACAGTCTTGCTGTTCTGGAAGAAGAGAGAGAAAGTAAATTCACAAGTTTACAACTGGACAATGACAGGACCATTTACACTGACTGTCACATATTTACACAGCATGAGAATCCGTCCACACCTTCTTCACTACCCTGTCTACCTGTGTGTCTCTTTCAGGGAACTCTATACTTCTACCCATCAGTCTCTATATTCTACAACTCTCCCTGGGCCTTGTCCTTCACTCTGTATGTTCTACCCTGGTTTAATTTCCCAAAATCATACTTGTCCAGTTAAGTTCCACCTGCCAATCCTTGGCCCAATCTCTCAGGAGGTCTCCAACCCATTGTTACCTCAGACAACCCTCATTTTCACCACACTCTCATTTTGGTGTCATCCACAAACTCATTACAGGTTTCCCCCGCCATCCGAAGGTAGAGCATTCCTATGAAACGGTTCGCAAGCCGAAATATCATAAAGCAAAGAAGCAATTACCATTTATTTATTGGGAAAATTTTATGATCGTTTGCAGACCCAAAAATAACCTACCAAATCATGACAAATAACACATGAAACCTAAAATAACAGTAACGTATAGTAAAAGCAGGAATGATATGATAAATACACTGCCTATATAAAGTAGAAATACTTCTCTACAACGATTGCCTGCACAGATCTCCGTAGCGAAAATCTCACGCAAGCGCTCTCGGCAGAAAATCTCACGCAAGCGCTGTTGGCATAAACGCGTTCGCCAGTAACCTTTAAGCTATGAAGCTGCCAAATCTACCAAATAACACGTAAAAGTACACAGCCTATATAAAGTAGAAATAATATATGTACAGTGTAGTATCACTTACCGGAATCGGGAAGGCAGCTTGCTGAGCAAACTGATGATGGTGTGTTAGGCTGAGTCATCGTAGGTTGGGTGGTGCAGTGGTCCCTACCCTCCAGGCCGCCGACCCGCTACGTTGCCGCAAAGAACGCAGCAGTAGCTGGGAAGCACACAGCACATCTTTAAGAAAAAAGCCGAAATAAACATGCTAATTAATTAAGTGCCGCTGATAAGTAATTGTCGGCCAAGATCAGAGGCAATGCAATTGGAAATCGGCACTGATCTGGGCCGACAATTACGTGTCGGCGGCACCTAATTAATTAGCTTGTTTATTTCGGCTTTTTTCTTAAAGATGTGCTGTGTGCCTCCTGGCTATTGCTGCATTCTCCACAAATCTGTACAGTATCTGTCCGGGGCCCGGGTGTTGGGGTGGTGGGACACGGCAGTGCCATCTCATCGTCGATCAGGGCAGGCAGCTCATCTTCTCCTATGACTGCCCGCCTCGATGTTGAAGATCGAGGTTCGTCGTCTGCTGTGGCTGATGTGGAAGGCTTGCTTCACTGCTGAGCCTCGCGCATTTTTCTATCATACAGTTGTTTGTAAGGACTCAAACCATCCTGCAAATATCCCCTAAACCTACGTACCCTTTCAAAATTAAAGTCGTACTTTATCATTGCAGCGAAAATCTTACGCAGTTGCTTCACTTTCAGTTCGCTACTGCATTCAGTTTCGATTGTTATCCTTTCCTCTTCCAATTGCATCCGCTCTTCATCTATCAGTTCTTCGTCATGGGATGCCAAAACCTCTTCAACATCATCTTCATCAGCTTCCACAAGCCAAACTCACTTTGTCCTTGCTTCGTTCACCATGATCGAAACGCTTAATTATGTCTAGCTTTACGCTAAGTGTAACACCCTTACGAGCTCTTTTAGGCTTTTCCAATACCTCAGAACTCATCTTGCTAATGGCTGCTCACAGGCACGTGTTTAAGCAATGCCGTTATGAATACAGAGGAGAGCGGCTGCTCGGGATGTGCGTTGCCTTTTACCGCGCACTGCCTTTCTTCGTAACAGTGAAAACACTTTCTGAAAGCGAAAACAGGGTACTAATGTAGGTCTTTCGTAACAGCGAGGTTTCGTAAAGCGAACGTTCGAAAAGCAGGGGACACCTGTAATTGATCAACCTGAAATTTTGGAACATAATTAACACCTGGGTGATCTGTCACTGAATCTTTTGAACTTATCTGTGTAGACATGTAAGAATCATACTATCTGCCTTGCCTATAATGACCTGCCTCTGGTCTCCAGTAAACAGAGTTTAAATCCTATGGTGATGATGCATCTGATTGTGATGTGTCCCACTCATGTCACAGAGGCCTTGTAATGTCAGGGTTTGACCTTTCCCTGAGTGGTCACACCTCAACATATTTAGCAAATTTTGCTCATTTTGCTCATTGGCTGGGTCACAATGACATGATGAAGGTGGAAGGAATAACTGATTTTCATGGTGACCCTGGGTCTGTGACTTCGGGCATGGTAGGGACTGTTCACTTTCCCTGCCCCTTGTCCGGGTTAAGGGAGATTCAGTGTTAAGGGAGACTCTGGGGTACACTGTTACTCTTGGGTGAATGTATCAAATGAATCTGCCTCAACAATTCCAACAGACATTTGGCTCCAGACCTTAAATAATTGAAGTATAAAAATATATTTCCCTTCATCACTCCTAGTCTATTTAGCAAACATCTTCATTCTATGAGAATACAAGCAAAATGCTGGAGGCATTCAGCAGGACAGGCAGCATCTTTGGAGTGGAATAAACTGTTGATGTTTTTTGCTGAGACCTTTCATTCTACATCCCCTGCTCTTGATCCCACTGCTGAAGTGAAGAGCTTCCCTGATAGCAAATTGTCAGGAGAATAAATGAAAGGGTACAGGTTACAGGGAAATAGATGTAGGAATGTAACTGCCTTAGAGACTGCATGGACTAAGACCATAACAGCATGAGACATAGCAGCAGAATTAGAACAATGAATACATCCAGTTCACAACACCTATGCACTTGAACAGAAGAGCCTACAATATAGAAACCATAGAAACCATAGAAACTACAGCACAGAAACAGGCCTTTTGGCCCTTCTTGGCTGTGCCGAACCATTTTCTGCCTAGTCCCACTGACCTGCACACGGACCATATCCCTCCATACACCTCCCATCCATGTATCTGTCCAATTTATTCTTAAATGTTACAAAAGAACCCGCATTTACCACCTCGTCTGGCAGCTCATTCCATACTCCCACCACTCTCTGTGTGAAGAAGCCCCCCCTAATGTTCCCTTTAAGCTTTTCCCCCCTCACCCTTAACCCATGTCCTCTGGTTTTTTTCTTCCCTTGCCTCAGTGGAAAAAGCCTGCTTGCATTCACTCTATCTATACCCACCATAATTTTATATATCTCTATCAAATCTCCCCTCATTCTTCTACGCTCCAGGGAATAAAGTCCTAACCTATTCAACCTTTCTCTGTAACTGAGTTTCTCAAGTCCTGGCAACATCCTTGTAACCTTCTCTGCACTCTTTCAACCTTATTAATATCCTTCCTGTAATTTGGTGACCAAAACTGAACACAATACTCCAGATTCGGCCTCACCAATGCCTTATACAACCTCATCATAACATTCCAGCTCTTATACTCAATACTTTGATTAGTAAAGGCCAATGTACCAAAAGCTCTCTTTACAACCCTATCTACCTGTGATGCTACTTTTAGGGAATTTTGTATCTGTATTCCCAGATCCCTCTGTTCTACTGCACTCCTCAGTGCCTTACCATTAACCCTGTATGTTCTACCTTGGTTTGTCCTTCCAACGTGCAATACCTCACACTTGTCTGTATTAAACTCCATCTGCCATTTTTCAGCCCATTTTTCCAGCTGGTCCAAGTCCCTCTGCAGGCTCTGAAACCTTCCTCACTGTCTACTACACCTCCAATCTTTGTATCATCAGCAAATTTGCTGATCTAATTTACCACATTATCATCCAGATCATTGATATAGATGACAAATAACAATAGACCCAGCACTGATCCCTGTGGCATGTAATGGATGCGGCGCAGTCCATCATGGGTAATGTCCTTTCCACCATTGAGATCTTCCACATGGAGCACTGTCACAGGAAATATCGCCCACCACCCACAGTAGCTCTCAGCTCCCCTCTTAATACTTCACCTTTCACCCTAAACCTATCATCACTCATTCTAGTCTCACCCAACCTGAGGGGCAAAAGCATCTACTTCATTAGTAGATGTCTGCCTGCCCTTAATGTATCTATACCCCTCTTAATGATTCAAGATTCAAGTCCATTTATTATCAAAGAATGTATAAATTATACAACCTTGAGAGTTGTTTGCTTACAGGCAACACAAAGCAAGAAACCTGAAAGAACCTAATTAGAGAAAAAATACAATGAAAACAAAAATAAAGGACTAACACTCGATGCACAAAGGAAAAAAAAATTTTAAAAAACGTGCAACAATTGAAGTGAAACAAAATTGAGTCTTCAGATCCAAACACCGAAGCAGCCCATAGCAGGCCCAAAGCCTTGCTTATCAGTTAGTGGGCACCGATTACAGAAGCTGGGGCAGTCTTTATTGCCTCAGCATCATGGAGATGACAACTGCAGAGAACGAGTGGCTCTTTCTTCCAATCTGAGTCGACATTTAAATTGTCTAAATTGTCTAAACAGCGCGTTGAACCTCACACTAGGACCCGGGTACTGTTGCAGCGAAAGGCTCCAGGCCTAGATCATGCCACCCAGCAACTCACTCTGGCCCCAGATTCCATCAGCCAGACCAAAGCCATTCTCAAACTCTTGCGATCAGCTTGGTTCCCAGTGATGGAGCAGCAGCTGGATGACCTTCGACTCATAAGAGAGAATGAGGCAGTCATAGATGAGAGCTACAGGGAGGTAGTCACACCTATGCTGGCGGAAGCAGGTCATTGGGTGACAGTCAGAGGGGGGAAAGCGAAGGTAAGCAGACAGGTAGTGCAGAGCACCCCTGTAGCCATTCCCCTGAATAATAAGTTTACCATCCTGGATACTGTTGGCGGGGATGACCAACCGGGTGTGAGCCATGGTGACAGGGCCTCCAGCACTGAGTCAGACCCTGTGGTGAAGAAGGGTGGGACGGAGAAGAGGAGAGCTGTTGTCATTGGAGACTCTATAGTCAGGGGAGCAGACAGGAGATTTTGTGGACGTGAGAAGGACACCCGCATGGTTTGTTTCCTCCCGGGTGCCAGGGTCTGGGATGTCTCTGACTGGGTGCACGACATCCTGGTATGAGAGGGAAAGCAACCAGAAGTCGTGATACATGTTGGTACCAACAACATAGGCAGGAAGAGGGATGAGGTCCTGAAGTGTGAGTTTCGGGAACTAGGCAGAAGGCTGAAGAACAGGACCTCAAGGGTGGCGTTCTCAGGATTGCTGCCAGTGCTACGTGACAGTGATGGTAAGAATTGGAGGAGATGGCAGTTGAATGCGTGGCTGAGGAGTTGGTGCAGAGAGCAGGGTTTTAGATTTTTGGATCACTGGGATCTCTTCTGGGGAAAGTGGGACGTGTACAGATTGGATGGGTTGCACCTGAGCTCAAGGGGGAGCAATATCCTTGCAGGTAGATTTGCTAGCATGGTTCGGGAGGGTTTAAACTAATTTGCAAGGGGGATGGGACCCGGAGCGATAGAGCAGTGAAAGAAGTGCATGGAGTAAAGCCATATCTAACATATACAGAGGCTTTGAGGAAAGAGAAGCAGAATAAATGTTGTAAAGGCAGTAAGGTAGAAGGGCTGAAGTGTGTGTACCTCAATGCAAGAAGCATCAGGAACAAAGGGATGAACTGAGAGCTTGGATACATACATGGAATTATGATGTAGTGGCCATTACAGAGACTTGGCTAGCACCAGGGCAGGAATGGATTCTCAATATCCCTGGATCTCAGTGCTTGAAAAGGGATAGAGAGGGGGGAGAAAGGGGAGGTGGGGTGGTATTACTGGTCAGAGATACTATTACAGCTACAGAAAGGGTGGGTAATGTAGCAGGATCCTCTTTTGAGTCAATATGGTGGAAGTCAGGAACAGGAAGGGAGCAGTTACTCTGTTGGGGGTATTCTATAGGTCTCTGGTAGCAGCAGAGACACAGAGGAGCAGATTGGGAGGCAGATTTTGGAAAGATGCAAAAGTAACAGGGTTGTTATCATGGGTGACTTTAACTTCCTTAATATTGATTGGTACCTGATTAGTTCCAAGGGTTTAGATGGGGCAGAGTTTGTTAAGTGTGTCCAGGACGAATTCCTGTCACAGTATGTGCGCAGGCTGACTAGAGGGAGTGCCATCCTAGTTCTAGTACTAGGTAATGAACCGGGTCAGGTCACAGATCTCTCAGTGGGTGAGCACCTGGGGGACAGTGACCACCGCTCACTGGCCTTTAGCATTATCATGGAAAAGGGTAGAACCAGAGAGGACAGGAAAATTTTTAATTGGGGAAGGGCAAATTATGAGGCTATAAGGCTAGAACTTGCGGGTGTGAATTGGGATGATGCTTTTGCAGGGAAATGTACTATGGACATGTGGTTGATGCTTAGAGATCTCTTGCATGATGTTAGGGATAAATTTGTCCCAGTGAGGAAGATAAAGAATGGTAGGGTGAAGGAACCATGGGTGATAAGTGAGGTGGAAGATCTAGTCAGGTGGAAGAAGGCAGCATACATGAGGTTTAGGAAGCAGGGATCAGATGGGTCTATTGAGGAATATAGGGAAGCAAGAAAGGAGCTTAAGAAGGGGCTGAGAAGAGCAAGAAGGGGCCATGAGAAGGCCTTGACGAGTAGGGTAAAGGAAAACCTCAAGGCATTCTTCAATTATGTGAAGAACAAAAGGATGACAGGAGTGAAGGTAGGACTGCTTAGAGGTAAAAGTGGGAAGATGTTCCTGGAGGCTGTGGAGGTGAGTGAGGTCCTCAATGAATATTTCTCTTTGTTATTCACCAATGAGAGGGAACTTGATGATGGTGAGGACAATATGAGTGAGGTTGATGTTCTGAAGCATGTTGATATTAAGGTTGAGAGGAGGTGTTGGAGTTGTTAAAATACATTAGGACAGATAAGTCCCCAGGGCCTGACGGAATATTCCCCAGGCTGCTCCACGAGGCGAGGGAAGAGATTGCTGAGCCTCTGGCTAGGATCTTTATGTCCTCGTTGTCCACGAGAATGGTACCGGAGGATTGGAGAGAGGCGAATGTTGTCCCCTTGTTCAAAAAAGGTAGTAGGGATAGTCCGGGTAATTATAGACCAGTGAGCCTTACGTCTGTGATGGGAAAGCTGTTGGAAAAGATTCTTAGAGATAGGATCTATAGGCATTTAGAGAATCATGGTCTGATCAGGGACAGTCAGCATGGCTTTGTGAAGGGCAGATCGTGTCTAACAAGCCTGATAGAGTTCTTTGAGGAGGTGACGAGGCATATAGATGAGGGTAGTGCAGTGGATGTGATCGATATGGATTTTAGTAAGGCATTTGACAAGGTTCCACATGTTAGGTTTATTCAGAAAGTCAGAAGGCATGGGATCCAGGGAAGTTTGGCCAGGTGGATTCAGAATTGGCTTGCCTGCAGAAGGCAGAGGGTCGTGGTGGAGGGAGTACATTCAGATTGGAGGACTGTGACTAGTGGTGTCCCACAAGGATCTATTCTGGGACCTCTACTTTTCGTGATTTTTATTAGCGACCTGGATGTGGGGGTAGAAGGGTGGGTTGGCAAGTTTGCAGACGACACAAAGGTTGGTGGTGGTGTAGGTAGTGTAGAGGATTGTCAAAGATTGCAGACAGACATTGAGAGGATGCAGAAGCGGGCTGAGAAGTGGCAGATGGAGTTCAACACGGAGAAATGTGAGGTGGTACAGAGGAGATTTACCTGGATGCTGCCTGGTTCAGAGAGTATGCATTATGATCAGAGATTAAGGGAGCTAGGGTTTTACTCTTTCGAGAGAAGGAGGAGGAGAGGAGACATGATAGAGGTGTACAAAATAATAAGAGGAATAGATAGAGTGGATAGCCAGCGCCTCTTCCCCAGGGCACCACTGCTCAATACAAGAGGACATGGATTTAAGGTAAGGGGTGGGAAGTTCAAGGGGGATATTAGAGGAAGGTTTTTTACTCAGAGAGTGGTTGGTGCGTGGAATGCACTGCCTGAGTCAGTGGTGGAGGCAAATAAACTCATGAAGTTTGAGAGACTAATAGATAGGTATATGGAGGAATTTAAGGTGGGGGGTTATATGGGAGGCAGGTTTTGATGGTCGGCACAACATTGTGGGCCGAAGGGCCTGTAATGTACTGTAGTATTCGATGTTGTATGTTCTATGCACCCTCATTCCTGGGCCCAATTAATGTTCACCGAATGTATTCTGTCTGGGCCTTGACTTCTCCTTCAAGCACCCAGAGCGATCCAAACTCACTCATGGACCAATTGAAGGAGCACTGAATATACTCTGTCCAGGCCTCGACTTCCCCTTTCAGCACCAAGTGCGATCCAGCCTTGCTCCTGGGCCAGTCATATGGGCATCCATCTATGACGATTCTGCAATGCATCATCTCTGCTCTTTCCCTGAACTCGCTTCACCATCGTCCACCCCTTGACTGGGTTGTGTCAATAATTTAACACAATTAGCCTCAGAAAAGGTATTTTTAGTAATGTTTTTAATCTGGTTTCTTAACTTTTTGACTACCAGAAGCTGTCAGAGTTTCAGTCGTGCCTTTTACCCCCATAAGATATGCCCTCATTCTCCTGCGCTCCGGAGTATAACGTCCTAACCATGTGGTGAGGCTGCATTTGGAGTATGTTGTACAGTTTTGGTCACCCTGTTGTAGGGAAAACATTGTCAAACTGGAGAAAGTGCAGAAGAGATTGACAAGGATGTTGCCTGGACAAGAGGGCCTGAGTGCTGGAGAGGTTGGCTACACTGGATCTTTATTGCCTGGAGTGCAGGCTAATGTGAGGTGGCCACGCAGAAGTTTACAAAATCATGTGGTATATGGATATGGTGGACGGTTATGGTCTGGTCAATGTTCATCTGCAGACTGCCGGGAATTGTGCATCAATTTGCGGGACATGTCACTAAGGGAATTGGGCTCTATGTGTAATTTAATCTGCGTAACTGTATATTTGCTTGATATCTTGAATGTGCTCTGCTGTGTTGTGTATGTTTTACACCTTGGCCCCAAAAGAACACTGTTTCGTTCAGTCGTATTGATGTATTGTTGAATGATAATTAAACTTGAACTTGAACTCTTTTGAGACTAAAACTAGAGGGCACAGATACAAGATAAGAGAACAGAGATTTAAAAGAGACTTGAGAGGTAACTTCTTTACACAAAGGCTCCTGAGTACTAGGAATGAACTGCCAGAGAAGGCAGTCAAGACAGTAAAATTGCAACAGTTAAGAGACATTTTCATTGATAAAGGAAGGGAGAGTCTTGGAGGGATATTGTTCAAACATGGGCAACTAGGACTAACAAGGACAATCCTGTGGTCCACATGGTCCAGTTGGACCGAAGGACATGTTTCTACGCTGTGTTGTTCTGTGACTCTATTCAACCATTCCCTATAACTCAGCTTCTCAAGTTCGGGCGACATCCACATAAATTTCCCTGCGCTCTTTCATGAAAGAGCAGATTGTTATTTAAATAGTAAAAAATTGCAGCATGCTGCTGTGCAGAGGAACTTGGGAATGCTTGTATATGAATCACAGAAGGTTGGTGTGCAGGTGCAGCAGGCTAACAAGAAGGCAAATGGGATATTGCCTTCATTGCTAGAGGGATTGAATTTAAGAGCAGAGAGGTTATGCTGCAACTATATAGGGTACTTGAGAGTCCGCACCTGGAGTACTGCATGTAGTGCTGGTCTCCTTGCTTGAGGAGGGATATACTGCCTTTGGAGGCAGTGCAGAGGAGGTTCACCAGGTTGATTCCAGAGATGAGGGAGTTAGACTATGAGGAGAGATTGAGTTGCCTGGGACAGTACTCGCTGTAATTCAGATCTTAAAGAAACATATAAAATTATGAAAGGGGTAGATAAGATAGAGGCAGGAAAGTTATTTCCACTGGTAGATGAGACTACAACCAGGGGATATAGCCTCAAGATTTGGGGGAGTAGATTTAGGACAGAGATGAGGAGGAACTGCTTTTCCCAGAGAGTGATGAGTCTGTGGAATTCTCTGCCTGATGAAGCAGTGCAGGCTACCTCAGTAAATATATTTCAGACAAGGTTGGATAGATTTTTGCACAGTAAGGGAATTAAGGGTTATGGGGAAAAAGCAGGTTGGTGGAGATGAGTCCATGGCCAGATCAGCCATGATTTTATTGAATGGTAGAGCAGGCTCGCTGGGCCAGATGGCCTACTCCTGCTCCTATTTCATATGTTCTAAGCTAATAGATATCTTTGCCTTAGGAAGATAACCAGAAATGCACCCAATACTCGAGATTCGGCCTCCCCAACATCCCAACTCCTGTGATGCAACCTTTGATATCCTTCCTTGTTGTCCACTCTGCTCCCCAATCTTGGTGTCATCCACAAATGTGCTGATCCAATTTCCAACATTATCACCCAGATTGTTGATATAGATGACAACCAACAAAAAGCCAGCACAATCCCTGCAGCACAACAGTAGTCGCAAGCCTCTAGTAAAGGGATACGTTTATTGGGAACCCTTCAAAAAGCTTTAAGATTGGTTAGACATGACCTACCATGCACAAAGCCATTTTAATTGTACCTAATTAGGACCTTCCTATGCAAATAACAGTAGATTCTGGTTAAATGGGGCACACTGGGCCCAATTCAATTTGCCCAAATAGCCAAAATCTCATGCAAATCGTTTTAAAAAAGACAAGCTGCTAGTTAACTGATTAACAAATTATGCATTTAAATTAAATACAGAACAAACTAGAACACTACTAATCCTACTGCAGTATGATAAAACTGTGTATTAGTTCCTGTTGTTGCTCGTCCATCGTACGTCGATGAGGACCTTGACACCATTATTGATGGTGTCGAGACTAGCGCGTGACTTGGATTTAAGTGAGGGAGAGTTGTGCAGCGTCAGCCTCACTCTCTCTTCCCAATTCCCATCTGGATCCAGTGGCAAGACAGAGTCGAGACGGCTGGACATGGGACTAGGTGCAGTGGATGACCAGGATGTCTTCTGTGTCTTGTCCTGCTCTACACGTTCCACGACGCCTGCAGAGACCGCCTTCTTGAGGCGGCTGCAGAGACCGCCTGGAGTCTGTCTTCACATGCTGGGATAGACAGTTCCCTATCTCACCGAGGGTTTGAGACCCGTCAGCTACCCTCACCTGGTTTAGCCGGCTTGTTGAAGTCGTTGGCCAGGGTGTGGCCGCTGTCGCATGCAAACAGCTACAGGGAGCCACAGGTGAGAGCTGAGTGCCAGGTGGGGACCAAAGATGGACTAACCGCCTTGAAAAGGATGCGACATGTTACCCCACCAGAGGTGCTACCCCTCCCTGACACCCCATACACCCTATTAGCTCCTAATAGTTAATGATAGAGGAATTTACACAGGGTAAGCTGCCATGTTCTTTTGATTGACTGCAAATGAACAAAATCAGTGCAGACACTTATAGTGTAGATAATGGACTGCCTTCATTGCCTTCCTGCATGTAGTAATCTCGTAATGCAACAATAAGTTTCCCGGCAGCCTGTGCAGTCACTAGCTCAAGTTCAGATGTGTCACCTTCATCACAAGGTGTAGTGTCTAAAGGCCACACAATTGCATGTGACTGTCACAGTTCGAAATGTTTGGTAGCAGTCTTCAGTCCAGCTGAAAAGGCACTGTGCCCCAAATAAACAAAGGGAATCCCGGCTATTTTTGCAATTAGTTTTTGTTCTTTAAAAGTGTCCTGGCTGCCCCAATTAATCGGAATCCACTGTATTTATTAATCCTGCTCTTTAGAATGTATTTCAATAATGTACCCATGACTGACATCAGGCTCACTGCCCTATAATTTCCCAGCTTTTTCTCAGACCCTTTCTTGAACAATGGAACAACGTCAGTTAACCTCCAGTCCGCCGGCAGCACACCCGTGACCAAGGACATTTTAACTATTCCTGCCAGGGCCTCTGGAGTTTCTGGATTAGCCTCCCACAAGGTCTAAGGGGACAGCATGTTAGGTCTTGGTGATTTATCCACCCTAATTTGCCTGAAGACATCCAGCGCCTCTTCTTCTATAATACAGACACAGTCCCTGACCCCATTAAACT
Source organism: Mobula birostris (assembly GCF_030028105.1). NCBI lineage: Eukaryota > Metazoa > Chordata > Chondrichthyes > Myliobatiformes > Myliobatidae > Mobula > Mobula birostris. The sequence continues at coordinate 120,836,508 of NC_092373.1, read as the reverse complement.
TTTGTCTCAGTTCTACAATCTAAGTCTGACTCCCAAGTAAATACCGATGCAAAAATACATCTCTCTCCTCTCTCCTTCAGTTCAAATGCACAGATGACCATGCTAGTCTTAAAAATAACTTTGACTAACTTTGTCTCTTTCTATCCTTGTGCCCTTAAGATAGTGACAGAAACTATTGGGATTTTCTTTCATATTGTACAGCACTGCAACCTCATGTCCTCTTTTACCCTCCTGGTTTCTTTCTTAAAAGGTCTCTTTCATTTCTTATACTCTCAAGTGCCTCATTTGATCCCAACCGTCCTTCCTTTTCTTATCCTGGGCTTCAATAGCCCTCGAAAACCAACATTCTCTAAACCTGTTAGCCTTGCCTTTTCCTCCAGCCATTTATTGGCCCACTTTCCCAGGCGGTCTCCATCCCATTATAACCTCAAACAACCCTTATTTTCCCCACACACTCATTTTGGTGTCATCTACAACCTCGCTTATTATTCAACCTCAAATTTTGGAATACAAATAGAAATGCCCGAATGACCTGTCACCAGATCTTCTGAAGCATCTGAGTAGATATGTAAGAATCCATATTATCCACCTTGTGTATAACTATCTGCTTCAGCTCTCCAGGTAACCAGAGTTTAAACCCTGTAGTGATGCTGCATCTCACTGTGATGTTTCCCTCTTGTGTCACAGTGGCTTTCTGATGTCAGGATTTGACCTCACCCTGGCTGGTCACACTTCAACACATCTGTGTTTAGTAGAGGCTTTGGTTATTGGCTGGGTCAGAATGACATGATGAGGGTGAAAGGAATAATTCATTTTCATGCTGACTCTGGGTCCATGACCTTGGGTACAGTAGAGGAGGGATTGTTCACTTTCCCTGACCCTTGTCCGGGTTAAGGGAAATTCAGTGCTAAAATTGTGTTTGAAACCAAAGAATGGTTGATACATTTGCAAACCTTGTCCCTTCCAAGGTTACTGCCTGTAAATAATGTCCCATTTGTGAGTGTCACAACCCTGGGGACTCTGGAGTACACTGTCACTCTCAGGTGAATGTAGCACAATTGACCTCAGAAAAGGTATTGTTAGTGAAGTTCTCAGATTTATTAGCTTTTTGACTACCAGAAGCTGTCACACAGGGTTAATATGCCATTTACCTAATTATGATCTGCCCTCATTCTCCTGAGTTTATAAAATTATGTGGGATATGGAAAAGGTTAATGATCATAGTCTGGTCTATTTTTGTCTGCAAACTGCTGGGACCTGCACCATCAATTTGCAAGGCATGTCACTGAAGGATTGGGCTCTATATGCAATTAATTTTGTGTAACTCTGTATTTGCCTGCTTTCTTGAACATGCTGTGTATGTCTTGTGCTGTGTTGTGTATGTTTTGCAACTTGGTCCTGGAGGAACACTGTTTTATTTAACCGTATTGATGTGTTGTGGAATGATAATTAAACCTGAAATTGAACTCTTTCCTGGGCTGGGGTGTCTAAAACTAGAGGACACAGATATAAGAGAAGAGGGCAGAGATTTAAAAGAGACTTGAGAGGTAACTTCTTTACAGAGTGACCTCTGAGAACCTGGAATAAGCTGCTGGAGAAGGTTGTCAAGACAGTACAATTGCAACTTTTCAGAGACATTTTGACTGATACAGGAGGGGAAGGGCTTGGAGGGTTATCGTTCAAACATGGGCAACTGGGACTAACAGGGACAATCCTGTGGTCTGCATGGTCCAGTTGGTCCAAAGTGCCTGTCTCCATGCTCTGTTGCTTTATGACTCTATTCAACCTTTCCCTATAACTCAGGTTCTCAAGTCCTGGTGACTTCCATGTAAATTTTCCCTGCACTCCTTAAAGCTTATAGATATCTTTCCCATAGGTAGATGACCAGAAATATACTGCAATACTCTAGATTTGGCCTCACCAACATCCCAACGCCTGTGATGCAAACTTTGATATCCTTCCTCACTGTCCACTCTGTCCCCAATCTTGGTGTCATCCGCACCAAGATTGCTGATCCAGTTTCCCACATTATCACCCAGATTTTTGATATAGATGACAACCAACAACCAGTGACCCAGCACTGATCCTGCAGCACACCTCAAGTCACAAGCCTCTCGTAAAAGACAAATTCCTTGGTAACTCTTCCAAAAGCTTTAACATTGGTTTGACAGGACCTACCATGCAAAAACCCATTTTGATTATCCCTAATCAGGCCCTGCCTATCCAAATGGAGAAGATTCTTGTTAATTGGTACACACTGGGCCCAATAAACTTTGGCCTAATTAAGTGGCTGCCCCAAATAACCAAAGTTGCATGGAACACACACTCAGAATACTGGAGGAACTCAGCAGGCCAGACAACACCTACGGAAAAAAGTAAAGTCAACATTTCGAGCTGAGACCCTTCAGCAGGACTGAATGCTGCATGACCTGCCGAATTCCTTCAGTATTCTGTGTGTGTTGCTTGAATTTCCAGCATCTGCAGATTCGTTCTTGTTTTTAAAGTTTCATGGAAATAGCTTGCAAAAGACAAACTATGGTTTAACTGATTAATAAATTATGTATTTAAATGAAATACAGAACAAATGAGAACACTACTAATACTACTACAGTATGATAAAACTGTGTATTAGTTCCTAATAGTTATCGATGGAGGAATTCATATTACAGTGTACACTGCTGTACTTTTAATTGACTGTAAATGAACAAAATCAGTGCAGACACCTAGTATAGATAATGGACTGCCTTCATTACTTTCCTGTATGAGGTAATCTCGAAATCCAACAATAAATTGCCTGGTATCCTGTGTAGTCACTGGGTCAAGCTAAGAAGTATCATCTTCATCACAAGGCGTCATGCCTAATAGTCACTCAATACTCTGGAGCTGGAGCCCCAAAGGCAATCCTATGTTGAGTTCTACGCAGACTGGCAACTCCTGGGACACCGCTGCTTCAAAACTTTATTGGGCTCTCTACTGCTTTGGATTCACTAGCTTCGAAGAGACGGGGAGCGTCCCACATGAGCATTAGCTTGCTCACCATATCCTCTTGTCCTGGCTTACAGTGCCTATAAAACTTATTCACCTGCCTCGGATGTTTTCAGGTTTTACTGTTTTACAACGTTGAACCACAGTCGATTTAATTTGGCTATTTTGACACTAATCGACAGAAAGACTCTTTCGTGTCAAAGTGAAAACAAATTTCTATAAATTGGTCAAAATTTATTACAATTATTAAACACAGAATAATTGATTGTGTAATTACTCAGAGCATTCAAGTCAGTATTTATTAGATGCACCTTTGGCAGCAATTACATCCTTGAATGTCTGTCAGCTTTGTGGATAGGTTTCTGTCAGCTTAGCACATCTCTTTCCATGTCGCAGTTCTTTTGCAGACTACATCATGTTTTCCATCAGGATTTCCCTGTACTTTGCTGAATCCATTTTACCCTCTATCTTCACAAGCCTTCCAGGGCCTACTGGAGTGAAGCATCTCCACAACATGATGCAGCCACCACAAAGCTTCATAACAGGGATGGTGTATTTTTGATGATGTGCATGTTTGGCTTACACCAAACATAGTGTTTAATGGCCTAAGTGCTCAATTGTGCTTTCATCAGACCATAAAACATTCTTCCAGATGATTCCAGAGTCTCCCACATGCCCTCTGGCAAACTCCAGCCAAGATTTCATATGAGTTTTTTTTTATCAAATGTGGCTTTCTCCCATAAAGCTGCAACTGGAGAAGCATCTGGACAACAGTTATTGTATACACAGTCTCTCCCATCCCAGCAACTGAAGCTTGTAACTCCTCCAGGTTTGTCAAAGGTCTCTTGGTGGCCTCCCTCACTAGTCCCCTGCTTGCGCGGTAACTCAGTTTTTGAGGACGTTCTGCTCGTGACAGCTTTACAGCTGTGCCATATTCTTTCCATTTCTCAATGATTGACTTAGTTGTACTCCAAGGGATATTCAGTGACTTGGAAATTTTCTTGTATCCATCTCCTGACTTGTGTTTTTAAATATCCTTTTTGTGGATTTGCTTGGAGTGTTCTTTTGTCTTCATGGTGTAGCTTTTGCCAGGATACTGGCTCGCCACAAGTTGGATCTTCCAGATACAGGACCCCCTACAATTCAACTATCGAGACAACCAATTGACAGATGACACAATAGCCACAGCTCTACACACCATCCTTTCACATCTGGAGAAGAGCGATGCTTATGTGAGAATGCTCTTCTTGACTACAGTTCAGCATTCAGCACCATAACTCCCTCCAGGCTTGACAAGAAGCTCAGAGACCTCAGCCTTCATCCTGCCTTGTGTAGTTGAATCCTGGACTTACTGTCAGATTGCCGGCAGGTGGTAAGAATGGGCTCCCTCACCTCTGCCCCTCTGACACTCAACACAGTTGCCCCTTAGGGCTGTGTCCTAAGCCCCCTCCTTTACTCTCTGTATACCTATTACTGTGTCGCCACCCACAGCTCCAACTTGCTGACGATACCACATTGATTGGCCTACTCTCAAATAATAATGAGGCAGTCTACAGAGAAGAAGTCATCACCCTGACACAGTTGGTCAAGAAAGCCTCTCCCGCAATGTCGCAAAAACAAAGGAGCTGGTTGTGGACTACAGGAATGGAGACAGGCTAACCCCTATTGACATCAATGGATCTGGGGTTGAGAGGGTGAACAGCTTTAGTTCCACAGCATACACATCACCGAGGATCTCATGTGGTCTGTACATACCAGCTGCGTGGTGAAAAAAACACAACAGCATCTCTTTCACTTCAGACAGTTGAAGAAGATTGGTATGGGCCCCAGATCCTAAGAACTTTCTAAAGGGACACAATTGACAGCATCCTGACTGGCTGCATCACTGCCTGGTATGGGAACTGTACTTCTCCGAACCTCAGGACTCTGCAGAGAGTGGTGCAGACATCCCAGCGCATCTGCAGGTGTGAACTTCCCTTGATTCAGGATATTTAACAAGACAGGCATGTAAAAAGGGCCTGAATGATCACTGGGGACCTGAGTCACCCCAACTACAAAATGTTCCAGCTGCTACCATCTGGGAAACGGTACCGCAGCATAAAAGCCAGGACCAACAGGCTCCGGGACAGCTTCTTCCACCAGGCCATCAGACTGATAAATTCATGCTGATACTGTTATGTAACCGGCAACAATGAATATCAATCGAGACAGGTTATATAAAAACAACCAAACATTTATTAAACACAGATAAACAATAAAAACACAAACGAAAACCTTAACTGGAAGTTAACCGCTATGCAGCCGTTCAACAAATCGTCACTCGGCTTTGGTCCTTAAAGTGTTAAATGCGAAAACAGTTCTTAAAGCGGTAAAGTCAGATATAGTTCTTAAAATTGTAAATTCGAAAGTCCAACAGATTTATACGTTCAACTGGGAGAGACTTCTCTGGAGAAGGATTTCTTCAAAGATGCGACTTTCCTGCTGGTTCTGTCCAAAGGATTCACGATGCAGGAAATAAACAGTTTAAAACAACTGAGCTAAAATTCTAGAGAGCACCTTGCATGAACTCTTTTCCCTTTTGGCAAGAGTTATCTTCGATGCAGGTGACTACTCCTTTAACGAAGACTCAATAAGGTCATTCCTTTGTTAAACTGCCGAACGATACCGATTCCTCTGAATCCTTCGGGTCCTGTACTTCAATAAAGTCTTCACTCTCCCGTACTACTGCTGGAATAAGGTACATCAACACATCTAGCAAAAATTTCCAGTCCAGCGCTGCTGTACCTTGCAACAGAACGTAACACTCCGTTTTAAAAAATGAAACTGCGTCATAAAAACAAATACGCAACAGAAACGGAGACACATTAACGTTCTAGCTGGAAAACTAAAAACTAACTGCGTCATCTGAGGTCTTCCCTTATATACCCGTGATGCACATGTCATCACATGACGTCACATTGGCGGGAAAATTACAACAGTTGACCTCCAAAAGACCATTACGTCATTCTCACAAGATCTCCTTGAGGTATATAACAATACAAATTGTATTTTATATGTTATATTGACTGCTCTGTTGTACATACTATTTATTATAAATTACCATACAGTATATTATTATAAAGACAAACTACAGTTCAACTGATTAACAATTTATGTATTTAAGTGAAATACAGAACAAATTAGAACACTACCAACACTACTACATTGTGATAAAACTGTGTATTAATTCCTAATAGTTATTGACAGAGGAATTCATACAGTGTTCGCTGCTGTGTTCTTTTGATTGACTGCAAATGAACAAAATCATTTGTTACAGCTATATAGGACCCTGGTCAGACTACACTTGGAGTACTGTGCTCAGTTCTGGTCACCTCACTACAGGAAGGATGTGGAAACCATAGAAAGGGTGCAGAGGAGATTTACAAGGATGTTGCCTGGATTGGGGAGCATGCCTTATGAGAACAGGTTGAGTGAACTTGGCCTTGGAGCAACGGAGCATGAGAGGTGACCTGATAGAGATGTACAAGATGATGACAGGCATTGATCGTGTGGATAGTCAGAGGCTTTTTCCCAGAGCTGAAATGGCTAACACGAGAGGACACAGTTTTAAGATGCTTAGAAGTAGGTACTGAGGAAGTATCAGGGGTAAGTTTTTTACGCAGAGAGTGGTGAATGTGTGGAATGGGCTGCCGGCGATGGTGGTGGAGGTGGATACGATAGTGTCTTTTAAGATACTACTGAATAGGTACATGGAGCTTAGAAAAATAGAGGGCTATGGGTAACGCTAGGTAATTTCTAAAGTAAGTACATGTTTGGCACAGCATTGTGGGCTGAGGGGCCTGTATTGTGTTGTAGGTCTTCTATGTTTCTAAAATCAGTGCAGATACTTTTAGTGTAGATAACAGACTGTCTTCATTGCCTTCCTGCATGTGGTAATCTTGTAATCCAACGGTAAATTTCCTGGCATCTTGTGTAGACACTAGCTCCAGTTCAGAGGTGTCACCTTCATCGAAGGGTGTAAGTGTCTAAAAGCTACAGAAGTGCACATGATTGACACTAGTTAGAAACGGTTTGGCAGCAGTCTCCTGTCCCAATGTGAAGACATGCAAAATACTTAGTTTGTCTGTCATTTTCTTCTCCCCGTTACTACCTCTCCAGTTTAATTTTCCAGCAGTCCAATATCTATTTCCGCCTCTCTTTATATCAGAAAAAACTTCTGGGTATCCTCTTTAGTATTATTGTCGAGCTTACTTTCATATTCCATCTTTGTGTTTTTTTTTTGCTGCCTTTTATTGGCTTCGAAAGCTTCCCAATCCTCAGTGTTGTTGTTCTTGGAGAAGAAAGGGAATGTAATTTCATCGAGTTACAACTAGACAATGACAGGACCATGTACACTGATTCATAGATTTACACAGCAAGAGAATGCTTCCACTTCACTACTGTCTACCTGTGTCGCCTCCTTCAGGGATCTCTGTACTCGTACCCATCACTCTATCTGTCCTACAACTTTCCCTGGGCCCTGTCATTCACTCTCTATGTTCTACTTTGGTTTAACTTCCCAAAATCATTAAGTTCCACCAGCAATTCCTTGGCCACTTTCCCAGGTGGTCTCCATTGCATTGTAACTTCAGACACCCCGTATTTTCACCACACACTCCTCTTGGTGTCATCTACTACCACACTAATTGTTCAACCTGAAATGTTAGAACAAACAGAAATATCTGAATGATCTGTCACTGGATCTTTTGAACCATCTGAGTAGAAATGTAAGAATCCATACTATCTGCCTTGCGTATATCTATCTGCCTCTGGTCATCTTCTTCTTGTCTTACGGCGGTTGGTACCCAGCTTAATGGTGCATTACCGCCACCTTCTGCTCTGGAGTGTGCAACAGACTTACATTCCAAATTCCTTCAGCCAATCAAACACACACACATACCCTAACCTACACTTTATCCTCCCGTCTTTGGCCATCCTAGTACCCTATTCCTGCTTATTCATCATATCCTATCAAAAACCTCTGTACCCCTTAAGAAAGTTAAAAATACCTTGACCTATGCTTTCTCACCCATGCCCAGCAACCCTTTTAATGTGAATTCCTACACCCCCAATTCCCTTAGATTGATTATCATCATCTCTCACTGTATCCCATACTTTCTGCAACTCAGAACTACATGTTCTACTGACTCCTCTTCCTGACATTCCTCACACAATCCTGTCTGGTGTTTCCCTATCATTTTCGATGTTTTGTTTAACGTACAGTGCCCCAGCCTTAACCCAGTCCACACAGTCTCCTCTCTTCTGTATCCACTACCTACCCTAGTACCTGCAACACTTTTCTGTATTTGGTATAAATGCCTCCCTTTCCCCTCCCTGTCCCATCTTTCTTGCCATATTTGGTTGATTTTTTTCCCAGATGACACACTTAAACTCTGCTTTACTGATACTAATGTGCATTTCTATATTTTCTTTCTTTAATGCCCTCTTTGCCAACTCATCCACCCTCTCATTCCCCTTCACCCCTACATGTGCTGTAACTCATAAAAATTTTACCTGACCTCCGATTTGTAATTCTTGTGACTAACTGAAGGACTTCATAAAGTACATCTTGCCGACTGTTTGTGTGAAAAGACCTTAAACTTGCTAGAACTGAGGATGAATCTGAGCATATCAACACTTTGACTTATCTAGCTTTCTCCACCCATTGCAATGCAACCAACACTGCCAGCATCTCCACTGTATACACCCCTAATTTATTAGATGTTCTTCTGCTGATTCCAATTTCTTTTGCTGGCATAGCCACCCCAAACCTTGTCACTCCTGTTTCAGGTTCCTTAACATCATCCGTATAAATCTGAGCATAACCATTATATTTTTCCATCACATGACAGTTAAATGCACTTACCAAATCAGTTTTATATTTTCCTTTCCTTTTTACCTCTAATAAATGCCATTCTATGTCAGGCCATATAAGCTTCCGTGGAGCTACAATCGGATAAACTACTGAAGGACTCATCCTTAGATCAAACACTCCACATTCTTTAGCAATATCATTCCCTACCTGACTAAAGTTATCCCTCTGAAACCTCCCATTTTCCCAGCACTCCTGCAACACTCCTTTTGCAGGGTGAGAATCACTGTGTCCCTGCAAATTAGCCCGGTAGTTTGCCATCAATTGCATCCTTCTTAGTTCCAAAGGCATTACTCCCATTTCTACCTGGAGGGCTGATACTGGTGATGTTTTAAAAGCCCCACTGCACACTCTCAGAGCCTGAGACTGAATCACATCCAGTTTCCTTATAAGAGACCTAGCTGCTGATCCATATACTATATTTCCACAGTCCAACACAGATCTTACGAAAGCCACATACATTCTCTTCAATGCTGAACAACTTGCTCCCTATTCCCTACCAATCAAACATTTATTACTTTTTTACATTTCTCCTCAACTTTCCTGATATGGTCTGCCCATGTTAATTGTGAATCAAATATCTCCCAGAAATTTAAATGATCCAACCCTTTCTAATTCAATCCCATACATCCTTAACTTCTTCCCTACCTCAGTTCTTTTCCTGGTGAAAAATACAGTTTGAGTTTTTTCTGCTGAAAATCTACATCCCTAATCATAACCCCACTCCACCACTTCATCAATTGCTTCTTGTAGTTTCCTGACTATATGCTTCATGTTCCTGCCTCTTTTCCACAAGGCCCCATCATCCGCAAACAGTGACCTACCTATATCCACTGGTACCTTTGTGAAGATATCATTGATCATAATGATGAAAAGTAACGGACTAATCACAGTACCTCGAGGTGTGCCATTTCCCACTATGTACTGTTTTGATAATTCTGATCCAATCCGAACTTGAATTTTTCTACCAAACAAAAAAAACTTTAATCCGATTAAAAACTCTCCCACCTGCCTCTGGTCTCCAGGTAACCGGAGTTTAAACCCTATGATGATGCAGCATCTCATTGTGATGTGTCCCACTTGTGTAACAGTGACCTTGTGATGTCAGGGTTTGACCTCTTGCTGAGTGGTCACACCTCAACATCTCCATATTTAGTAAAAGCCTTGCTCATTGGCTTGGTTACAATGGTATGATGAGGGTGAAAGGAATACTTGATTTTCACGGTGAACCTGCGTCTGTGACCTTGGGTACGATAGAGGTGAGATTGTTCACTTTCCCTGCCCCTTGTCCAGGTTAAGGGCAATTCAGTGTTAAAATTGTGCTTGAAAACAAAGAATTGGCCAACACACTTACAAACCTTGTACCTTCCAAGGGTACTGCCTATAAACAGTGTTCCATTTGTGAGTGTCACATTCCTGGGGACTCTGGGATACACTGTCACTCTTGGGTGAAAGTAGGATATGATTCTGCCTCCACTATTCCAACAGACATTTAGCTCCAGACCTTAAGTAACTGAAGTGTAAGAAATATATTTCCTTTCATCACTCCTAGTTTATTTAAAAAACATCTTCATTTTACAAGAACACAAACAGAATGCTATAAGCATTCAGCAGATCAGGCAACATCTATGGAGATGAATAAACTGTTGATGTTTCATGCCAAGACCTTTCATTATGGAGTATCTGTGAAATTTTGGTCACTCTGTTGTAGAGAAAACATTGTCAAGCTGGAGAGGACACAGAAGAGATTGACAGGGATGTTGCCTGGACTAGAGGGCTTGAGTGCCAGAGAGGTTGGCTATACTAAATTTTTATTACCTGGAGTGCAGGATAACATGAGGTGGCCTCACAGAAGTTTAGAAAATTATGTGGGATACGGATAACATGGGCAGACATAGTCTCGTCTACGTTCATCTGCAAACTGCCAGGAGCGATGCCTTCAGCACCCTTCCAGGCAGAGCACAGCTATAACCACCTAGTTACTATTAAACGGCTCATCTCACTTCCAGATCAACTTCCTCTTTATGTCAGAGCCCATCACGGTCAGACGCACCGATGTCGCGCTAGTGCTCTTTTCCGACACTGTCTCCACTGAACCTCCTGTAGCCTATGAGAGGATAAGAAAGCAGGCAGGCGATGTTGAAGCTGAACGTTAAGCTGCTGAAGCCAGAGAAACTGGAGAGGGACTATGCAGACTGGAGAAACATGAAACTCTTGTTTGATTCCCATGTTCACTGGTGGGAAGCGACCATGGAGAAGATCAAGATGTTCTTCATCTGTAAAGGGGTCCAGAAAGCAAGACCGGGTCAGAGGGAACTGCGCAAACTCCAGACAGAATACAGTAACTTCTCCTTTTGCATTTAAAGGGGGTGGATGTGAGAGGGGAGTTACAAGAAGTGAAAGGCTGGCAAGCCCAGCATTTTGCCGCCAAATCCTGAAAGACTATCTTCCAATCCAGGGTCCACTTCATGGAACAGGATGAGACATGCTCACATTTTTTCTTCCAAAAGGTTCACATAAGGCTATGGTCCACAGCCTTAAGGAAGAGATTGGCTCAATAGCCTTCTCATAGAAGGACATATTGAGATCCTTTTATGCCTGTCTGGCCAGTCTGGATGACAGAAATGTCACAGACACCATAGTTTCTCAGAAATTCCTGTCATATATCACCGAGGTGTTAGATGTTAAATGAGGGAGTTAGATATAGCTCTTGTGGCTAAAGGGATCAGGGGGTATGGAAAGAAGGCAGGTACAGGGTTCTGAGTTGGATGATCAGCCATGATCATACTGAATGGCGGTGCAGGCTTGAAGGGCCGAATGGCCTACTCCTGCACCTATTTTCTATGTTTCTATATTTCTATGACAGCATGCGGGAGAGTCAGGACTAGCCACTAACCTTGGAGGAGCTGCCTAGCTCCATCTGTTCCTTTGACTCAAATAAAACTCCTGGAAATGATAGCTTATCAATTGAGTTGCACTTGGCTTTGTGGGACTGGATGGACCCAGACCTGCTGGAATTGAACAATGATGTGCTTCTAGCTGGCAAAATGTCAGACTCCATGAGGAAGGGCATCATTACTTTCATCGACAAGCAGAAGGGGGATGAGAACAAAAATTGGAGACCCATTTCACTCTTGAATGTAGACTATAAGATCCTGTCAAGGCCATTGTCAACAGGGTTGAATCTGTTCTGGGAGAGGTGATCTGTTTAAGATGGTGCCAGCAGACAACGTGACCAATGGCAACATCCTGCAGACAATTCAGGAAACTACTTCTTTTACTTTTTCTTCTTTCAAATATAATTCTAGTACTAAACTGGATATGATTGGAACCTGTGATTTATGTTTTGTGGTGTGTTTCTGAGCCGATTGAGTGATCTGGCTGTCTCCCAGGGAGTTTGGTGAGGTCAAAGGCGGATTGTGCAGCCAAGTGGCCTGAAAGCCTGGAGACTGGACACGAGCCACTGATCAACTCTATTGCCTCTCTCTGATTGAGACATCGAACAAAGTTGAAGTCAACAAAGACCAGAGCGGAGGATAAGCAGGTGCTTGGCGACATCTGACCGGTTTTCCTCTCCCTCTCGCTAGCTGCTGTCGGAGGAAAGTGCAGGTGTCTTGAGTCCCATGTTGCAATGATGATCGGTGAGGCTTCTGACTGTGGACTTGTTTTGGGGGGTCCTTGAAGTTCCTGTTCCATGTATTTCTGGACTGTCATTATTATTATTTTACTGTTTTTGAGAGGTTTAATCGAGGTGATCGGTACAGATTGGAGCTTGTAGTTGGCTAGTGGCATGGCACTGGGATCAGAAGGGGTAGAATAGTTGCAGATAGAGCTAAGAAACCACAAGGGTAAAAAGACACTGGTGGGAATTATATACAGATATCCAAACAGTAGTAAAGATGCGGTCTACAAATTACAATGAGAGATAGAAAATGCATGTCAAAAGAGCAATGTTATAAGTCATGGGGGATTTCAATATGCAGGTAGTTTGGGAAAATCATATTGGTGTTGGATTCCAAAAGGAGGAGTTTCTAGAATGCCTATGAGATGGCTTTCTGGAGCAGTTCATGGTTGAGTCCATTAGGGGATCAGCTATTCTAGACTGGGTGTTGTGTAATGAACCAGAATTGATTAGAGAAGTTAAGGTAAAAGAACCCTTTGGGACTAGAATTCACTCTAAAATTTGAGGAGGAGCTCAAGCCAGATGCATCAGTAATACAATAGAGTAGAAGTGAATTACGGAGGCATGAGGGAGGAGCCGGCCAAAATTAATTGGAAGAGAACACAAGCAAATGGCCAGAACTTCTAGGAACAATTTGGAAAGTGCTGGATAGATACATCCCAAAAAAGTAATCAAAAGGTAGGATGATGCAACTGTGGTTGACAAGAGAAGTCAAAGCCAACATAAAAACCAAAAAGAGGGCAAATAATAGAGCAAAAATTAGTGAGCAATTAGAGGATTGGGAAGCTTTTCAAAATCAACATAAGGCAACTACAAATGTCATAAAGAGGCAAAAGATGGAATATGAAAGTAACTAGCCAATAATATTAAAGATAATAGAAAAAGTTTCTTCAGATACATAAAGTGTAAAAAAGAGGCAAGTGTACATATCAGACCACTTGAAAATGATGCTGGAGAGGTGGTAATGCGGGACAAGGGAATGGCGGATGAACTGAGTAAGTATTTTATACTTTATACTTTATTGTCGCCAAACAATTGGTACTAGAATGTACAATCATCACAGCGATATTTGATTCTGCACTTCACACTCCTTGGATTACAAATATTAAATATTAAAAATATTTAAAATAGTTAAAATTAGTAAATATTAAAAATTTAAATTATAAATCATAAATAGAAAATAGAAAAATGGGAAGTAAGGAAGTGCAAAAAAACCGAGAGGCAGGTGCAGATATTTGGAGGGTACGGCCCAGATCCGGGTCAGGATCCGTTCAGCAGTCTTATCACAGTTGGAAAGAAGCTGTTCCCAAATCTGGCCGTACGAGTCTTCAAGCTCCTGAACCTTCTCCCGGAGGGAAGAGGGACGAAAAGTGTGTTGGCTGGGTGGCTCGTGTCCTTGATTATTTTGCATAAGTCTTCACTCTGAAAGACACTGGCAGCATGCCGAAAGTTAGGGAGTGTCAGGGGCTGAAGTGAGTGAAGTTGTTTAGTAGGGAGAAGGTGCTTGGGGAACTGAAAAGGTCTCTAGGTAGATAAGTCATCTGGACCAGATGGTTTACACCTCAGGGTTCAAAAAAAGGTGGCTGAAGAGATTGTGGAGGCATTAGTAAAGATCTTTTGATAATCAATGAAAACTATAGGCCAATTAGTCTGACCTCAGTGGCTGGGATGCTGTTGGAGCTGATTGTTATGGATGTGGTTTCAGGGTACTTGGAGGCATATGATAAAATAGGCCATAATCAGTATGGTTTTCTAAAGAAAAAATCTTGCCTGATGAATCTATTGGAATTCTTTAAATAAATAGCAAACAGAATAGACAAAGGAGGATCAGTGGATGTTGTGCACTTCAAATTTCAAAAGTGCCACACATGAGGGTGCTTAATAAAGTTAAGAGACCACGGTATTACAGGAAAGATTATAGCATAGATAGAGTGTTGGCTGATTGGCTGGAAAAGAGTGGGAATAAAGGGAGCCTTTTCTGGTTAGCTGTGATCCACACAGGACTGTGTTGGGATCACTTCTTTTTCTGTTACAAAGTCAATAATTTGGATAACAGAATTGATAAATTTGTGGCCAAGATTGCGGATATTACTAAGACAAGTGGACGGACAGATAAGGTTAAGGAAGCAGGGAGGCAGCAGAGGATTTAGACAGATTAGGAGAACGGGCAAAGTGGCAGATGGAATACAGTGTCTGGAAGTGTATGGTCATGCACTTCGTTCAAAAAAACAGAAGTGTGGACTATTTGCTAAATCCAGAGAAAACTTGAAAATCCGAGGTGCAAGTAGACTTGGAAGTCCTCGTACAGGATTCCCTAAATATTAATTTGCAGGTTGAGTATTCATTTCAAGAGGACTAGAACACAAAAGCAAGGATGTAATGTTAAGGTTTTATAAGCTACTGGTAAGGCGTCATTTTGGAGTATTATGGGCAATTTCAGGCTCCGTATCTAACAAAGGATGTGCTGACATTGGAGAGGGTTCAGAGGAGGATCACAAGAATGATTCTGGGAATGAAAGAGTGATGTAGACTGGGTGATGGTTCTGGGCCTGTACTCATGGGAATTCAGAAGAATGTGGGAGATTTCATTAAAACCAATCAAATGTTGAAAGGCCTTCACAGAGTATATGTGGTGAGGATGTTTCCTATGTGGGAACACATAGGGCACAGCTTCAGAATAAAGGGACATCTATTTAGGCTGGATGTGAGGAGAAATTTATTTTTGCCAGAAAGTGGTGAACTTGTGGAATTCATTGCCACAGACGGCAGTAGAGGCCAGGTTACTGGGTATATTTAAGGTAGAGGTTGATAGATTCTTGATTATTCAGAGTATTAAGGGTTACGGGGAGAAGTCAGGAGATTGGGGCTGACAGGGAAATGGATCAGCCATGATGAAATGACGGAGCAGACTCGATGGGCCAAATGGCCCAATCCTGCTCCTATACCTTATGATCTTATGGGCTAACATACAGAGTGAATGATAAGGCTCAGGGAGAGTTGTGGAACAGGGAGACCGAGAGGTACAAGTGCAGAGGTCTCTGAAAGTGGTGACTGGATGGATCACCCTTCCAAATCTAAATATGTTTTTATGTTGATTTATTTCTAATTTTAAAAGTTGCCATTTCTGTGTGTTGATGAGTGTTTGTCATCCTGACCAGTTCTGCCTGAGTTTGTTTGGTCTGACTGTTTTTTGGTGAAATTTGACAATGGGTCCTCCAAAGGGTTGAACTTTCACATTCAGTCTTCATGGCCCTGCATCGGCAACAGGAACCGACCCTGCTCCAGCTCCAGGCTCAGGTCGACATTGCTAGGAGTTAGCGCACTGGCACTGGAGAGGGCCCAGTCCATGTAGACAATTCCAGCCAATAGCAGCTAAGGTTTCCACCCTGGCACTGAGGCAAACATAGTCTCAGAGAATCTCCCAGTTGTTCCATCTGATGATGAAAAGAGTGAGGGGCAGGTCAAGGCCACTGAGCAACTAGTTGCTGTCCTCCCAGGTCACACTGTTGGGTATACACCTGTACACACTGGTACTACCCCAGAATAGAGGAAGGGTTCTTGTCTGGCACCAGCTGGCTCTGAGATGACTGTGCCCACCTGTACCAGAATCAAGCTGGTTCCCCAATCACTGACAGCTACTGTTGGTGTGTCCTACACGAAGGCCATGCATCATGCTCTCTGGTGGCACCAACCCTGCCTTGTGACCCTGGTTTCCAGTTAGCACCAGTTCACTTCTGGGAACCACCCTCTTGGACCACCTCTTTCAGGGGTACCCGTGTTCTGGGTGGGTTAAACTTTGGGGAGCGCTGTCACAGATCTCAATTGGCCCTTTATGTGACTTCCCACTCTCCAGTGTGGTCCTAACCATCACCTATCTCCACAATACCTATGGGGGACATCTTTGTTCCTGCCTCTGGCACACGCAGGCCCCAGTGGTACTTCCCCAGAGTGGCAGGGGCTCATGCAGTGGGTGAACTCCTTCGGCTCCTGGTATCATGAGCTTGGAGCTGGACAGTTGCCCTTGTTGGATTTTGTGAATAAATGTGTGAGAGTTGTTGTCACCCATTACATCACCTTAAACTGGCACAATCACCCCCCCCCCCCACACCCCCAATCCCAGAACTCACCAAAACTGGTATTGTGAGTCTGTCTAGAGCTCGTACAACTCGCCCCACTCGGGTCCAATGTGCTTTGGTTGGAGTAACAGCAGGTGTCTCTGGTTTGCCCAAGGGTGTGCTGACACACACGTAGGCCCGTCACAATGGAGGGAGTATGGTAGTGGAATCACCCAGGTTTTGGTATGCCTTCTTAATGCAATCTACAGAAATATATTCAGGTTTCCCTTTCCTATCTACAATAAAAGTCTTTTTGCCCCACAACACGGAACGGGCCATTGCCAGGGGGTTTAAAAGGGGAGTTGATGTGCACCATGGCAGCCAAAAATGAATGAGGTAGATGGAACCCAAGAGTGCTGTACCACCTGATGGGAGGTAGGAATAGGTGTGAAAGAATTGAGTTTACTGAGTAGGGCTGAATGTTGCTGAGACATCCACAAAGCGTCACGAATACAATCACCCAGCACCTGTAGCAGCTGAGTACACCAACTCAGGTTCCTCCTGTGGAGCCACTCTAAGTCCCAGCAGGACCCATGGAAGATGACCGTGCCAACATTCACCTATCAGGGAGGCCCTCAGGGTATCCTTTAATAAACGTTTGCACAGGCCAGTGGACTGTGGGTGATGGGCTGTGGTTTGATGCAATTTCATGCCAAGGTTCTGGGCCATTGGGTCCCAGAGGTCTGACGTGAATTGGGAACCACAGTCAGTAGAAAGATCAATGGAATGCTGAATTGAGCAATCCAGTTGACAATGCATGCCCAAGCCATGTCCGCAGCTGTTGTCGATGTGAGAGGGACAACCTCTGGCCACCTGGTGCTATGGTCCTCTGTGGTAAGGAGATGTGTAAAACTGTGGGAAGGGAAGAGATGACCAATCAGGTCCACATTGATGTGGTCAGATTGTCACTCAGGGACCTCAAACACGGTGATTAATTATCTCTCGCTGACAGACAACACAGGCTGCATTCCAGTTTCTCATATCCTTCCTAAGGCAAGCAGCTTCCATGAACCTTCCTCTCCAGGTGCAAGAGGCCATGACTGGAGTTTAAAGCAGTACACCTCCAATCTGCAGGCACAATGGGGCAAGGGCAACTGGTTGAGATATCGTACAGGACAGAAACTCCTGTTAACCCGAACTTGACGTCAGCGAAAGGCAAGCCCGTGACTGTAGTTCTGTAAGCCTGCCTGGACCTCTGGGACTGATTCTTTTTGGCTATATGCTGGCAGAGTCAACCCTGCATCAATGGTGAGCTGTGAGAAGCAAACAGCCACAGCATTACTTTTCCCTTTGATGTGCTGTATGTCAGTCATGCATTCTGAAATGTAGTCCAGGTGACATTGCTGCCATGCAGACCAAGGGTCTGAGATACTGGACATCATGTCCTCTAGAGGTTTGTGGTCAATGAACACGGTGAAGTACTAACCCTCCAGTAGAAAACAAAAATGGCGGATGACCAGATAGAGACCGAGAAGCTCGCAGTCAAGGATGCTGTACTTTCTCTCAAGGGGTAGAGCTGCCGGCTGAAGATGGTGAGCAGTTGCCATGTCTCAACCAACTGATCATGCACAGCTCCCGCAATATAGTTAGAGGTGTCAGTAGTGATGCCTGTAGATGCGTGGAGAGCAGATGTGCCAGTAGGATTGTGCTCGATAAAGCTTGTTTGGTGTCATCAAATGCTCTAATCATGTCTACTGACCACTCAAGCATACGATTAGGGGCTCTGACTTTAACGGCACTATACAAGGGGAACATAAGTTCAGTAGCTCATGGAATGAAACAGTGACAGAAATTCACCACACCTAAAAACTCTTGCAGTGCTTTGGTAGTGCCTGACAGTGGAAAGTCCACAATAGCAGCTACTTTTGACGGCAGGGTGTTGCACCTTCTGTGGAGATGCAGTGGCTGAGAAAGTCAATACCAGACAACATGAACTGGCATTTAGCAGGGTTAATAAACAGCCCATGTTGCCTTAAACACTTGAAAAATATTTGGAGATGTGAGAAGTGTTTGGTTTTGGATGCGCTGATGACAAGTGCCAGTGCTGTGCAAAAGTCTTAGGCACATGTATATATTGCTAGGCTGCCAAAGGCTTTTGCACAGTACTGTATATTATGTCTTTCCAGTTACCAAATGACCGGCTGCTGACACAATGAGATCAGCGCCGGACTCTGGAGCGAAGGCTCCCAAGTTCGAATCCAAGTCGGGCCAGTCCCGAACACGCTTTCCATCAGTGCCGGGCTGAGCGTCGAGCTAGCCAATCGGCCTCGTTTTTAAAAAAAAAAAGGGTCGAGTCAGGAACGTTCATATCGTGACCCGGTTAATCCGAAAGGAGACCAATCTTGACACCACACGCCAGACAAAGATGGCTGACTGTCTGGTGCGACACGATTTAAAAAAAGTTACCAAATAGCACTTAATACTACTGAGCTAACACAAAGCTAAGTACTCTCACTTCTGTCTCCCAACCTCCTTCTTATTTTAACTAATTTATAGTAATGTGCAAAAGTTTGAGGCACCCAGGTATATACACATATGAGCCCAAGACTTTCATATAGTACTGTATGTTGTCCAGGTAAACAAAAAGAAATTTTGTCTTTTAGCACAGAGTCCATTAGAACTGGAATGTCTGTGCTGCATTTTTCAGCTCAAACGGCATGTACAGATACTTAAATCAGCCAAATAGGGTTATAACAGCAATTTTGGAACACCCTTAGTGCACTCAGGCACCAGATGGTATCCCGTGACTAAGCCACCTTAAAAAAAATTATCTTTCTGGCCAAATGTGCCAAAACATCTCGAGTATGTGGATCTGGGTAACCATCAGGGTTGGTGTGCTCGTTAGGCTAGCGGTAATTACCATATGGATGGCAACCACCATGGCTTGGGGACCATGTGAAGCCCAAGGGCTATTCAACCAGCGCAGAATGCCAAAAATTTCCACGTTGGCTAACAGCCTTCACACTAGCCGGCTTTTCTGAGTCTAGTCTATGCACACGTGCATAGACTGGTGAACTCGTTGTGGAAATATGGTGCTGGCCCCACGCTTTGTGACTGTATTGGAAAATGTGGTCTTGGTGAGGTTTGGGAATCCGCCCAGTGGGTGAGTGAATTCACATGTGATGGTGCATGTGCTAGATAGAGGGGTTATGGGAAACTTACTGGGGTACAAGTTAACGACCCAAAGTCATTTGTGTCCACAAACTGTCAGTTCTAAAGATCTACTAACAGTCCTTTAGCACACAAGAAATCTGCGCCAAGCAGAGGTCTAGCAACATTAAGTCAATACAAAATCCCATGTGTAGCATCATCCACTGAAGCAGAGCATCATGTGTTGTATCCCTTAAGTCCAGATCCTGCTGCCATTGGCGGCCTCCAGCGAGCAAATAGCACTCTCTGCTCCATTATCAATGGGTGATGCTGGCAGCACACTCACTTGAACACCCGTGACACAGGAAGTGTCGCCCTGAAAGCATGTCCTTAATGAACAATCGTCAGCCCTAGCAACTGGAATCCATGGCGTTCACAGACCTCCAAAGTCCCAATGTGCTGGCACTGTTGAAGTTGCATGGCCGTTGGCGCTTTTTGGCGTTTGTGCTGAAGCGTGTGTGGTAAAAAACATAGATCTGGCATTATCTGCTTCGGAGCCACAGGTGTGAGAGTCCTGGAGGTTCTGCTGTCAGGGCTTGTTGAGACAGAGAAAGGAGGGGTAAAGATGCATCTCTGCCTGGCTCAGTATAGACTATATATATATATATATTCAGGCATGTCTTCTGGTAGACTCACCACTCCGACTGCAATGCAACTTCTTAGCAGTGTTACAACACAGTAAAATTTGCTATTGTCCGTGGTGATTTCTGGCAGTGTGAGCTGGGCTTCCGCCTGTGAAAACCACATGGTAGCATGCTACTCCCAAAACTCAGGAAACTTCAAAGTGCCAGTGTTGGTCGAGGTGTCATTGAGAAACCCTGCAATTGTCTGAGAGCATCAGGGTCACCAATGTAGAATTTTGCAAATAAAACAAGCAAGTGTCATTCTAAAAAGGAACAGTCCTTTACTTCCATTATAAGTGTCATCTTGCACTAATGTCATTATGCCAGACACTGTCTGTTAAAGTGAACACAGCAACTCAATGATTGCCTGTGACTCATAGAGTATTGCAGAGATCAGAACTGGGCCCATTGTTGTTTGTCATCTATATCAATGATTTGGATGATATCTATCATGGTAAACTGGATCAGCGTCAGCATATTTGTGGATGACACCAACATTGGGGATTTAGTGGACAGCAAGGACGGCTGTTAGAGTTTGAAGTGGGTTCAGCTAGACAATGTGCTGAAAAATGGCAGATGGAATTTAATGCAGACAAGTGCGAGGTGTTGCACTTTGGTAGGACCAACTAGAGTAGGTGTTACATATTGGATGGTAGGGCACTGAGGAGTGCAGTAGAATAAAGGGATCTGGGAATACAGATCATCCTTAGAGACAGATGAGGTATGGGAGTATTGGAGGATAGCTAATGCTGTTCGGCTATTTAAGAAAGGCTCTAAAAACAAAGCCGGAATTATAGGCAGGTGAGCCTATTATCAGTAGTGGGCAAGTTATTGGAAGGCATTCTAAGGGACTGGATTACTGAGTGCTTGGATAGACACAGACTAATTGGGGATGGTCAGCATGGGTTCTTGTACAAGGCATTGAAAGTGAAAATGGCAACACAGCTAGATAGGTTTGTAAAAAAAGCTTCGGCACATTGGCCTTCAAAATCCAAAATATTGAGTACAGGAGATGAAATGTTATGTTGAATTTGTATAAGACATTGATGAGGCCTAATTTGAAGTTTTGATCATCTACTTACAGAAAAGATTTAAATAAGATTGAACGAGTACAGGTTTCCCCCGCCATCTGAAGGTAGAGTGCTCCTATGAAATGGTTCGTAAGCCGAAATGTTGTAAAGCGAAGAAGCAATTACCATTTATTTATATGGGAAAATTTTGTGAGCGTTCGCAGATCCAAAAATAACCTACCAAATCATGCCAAATAACATATAAAAGCTAAAATAACAGTAACATATAGTAAAAGCAGGAATGATATGATTAATACACAGCCTATATAAAGTAGAAATACTTTTCTACAATCATTACTGCCCTGTTCTCCGTAGCGAAAATGTCATGCAAGTGCTCTCTGCAGAAACACGGCGTAAGCGCTCTCCAGTAACCTTTAACCTATGAAGTTGCCAAATCATACCAAATAACACGTAAAAATACACAGCCGATATAAAGTAGAAATAATGTATGTACAGTGTAGTATCACTTACCGTTATTGGTTCAACGCCGAACACACTGATGATGGTGTGTTAGGCTGAGTTGTCACAGGTTGGGTGGTGCAGTGGCCCTCACCCTCCAGGCCGCCGACTGATACATTGCCGCGAGGCACGCAGGAGTTCAGCAGTAGCCGGGAGGCACACAGCACATCTTTAAGAAAAAAGCCGAAATAAACATGCTAATTAATTAGGTGCCGCCCGACAGGCAATTGTCGGCTTAGATCAGTGCCGATTGCCGATTGCATCGCCTCTGATCTGGGCCAACATTTACATGTGGGGCGGCACCTAATTAATTAGAATGTTTATTTCGACTTTTTTCTTAAAAATGTGCTGTGTGACTCCCGGCTACTGCTGCATTCTCCACGAA
The DNA here is from genome assembly GCF_030028105.1 of Mobula birostris. Taxonomy (NCBI): domain Eukaryota; kingdom Metazoa; phylum Chordata; class Chondrichthyes; order Myliobatiformes; family Myliobatidae; genus Mobula; species Mobula birostris. The sequence goes on along the minus strand of NC_092373.1, from coordinate 120,814,128 downwards.
TTGGTACTGTATATTGTATCTGTCCGCGGCCTGGGTGTTGGGGTGGTGGGACACTGGGGTGTCATCTTGTCGTCTGTTTCCATTAGAGCAGGTGGCTCATCTTCTCCCATGACTGCCCGCCTCGATGTTGGGAGGTCGAGGTTCGTCGTCTACTGTGGCTGATGTGGAAGGCTTGCTTGACTGCTGAGCCTCGCGCATTTTTCTATAATACAGTTCTTTGTAAGGATTGAAACCATCCTGCAAATATCCCCTAAACCGACGTACCCTTTCAAAATTAAAGTCGTACTTTATCATTGCAGCGAAAATCTCACGCAGTGTCTTCACATTCATTTCGCTACTGCATTCGGTTTCGATTGTTATCCTTTCCTCTTCCAATTGCATCAGCTCCTCATCTATCAGTTCTTCGTCATGGGATGCCAAAACCTCTTCAACATCATCTTCGTCAGCTTCCACAAGTCAAACTCACTTTGTCCTTACTTCGTTCACCACGATCGAAACGCGTAATTATGTCTAGTTTTTACACTAAGTGTAACATCCTTACGAGCTCTTTCAGTATTTTCCAATACCTCAGAACTCACCTTGCAAACGGCTGCTCAATGCAACGTGTTAAAGCAATGCCGTTCCGAATCCGGGGGAGAGCGGCTGCTCAGGGCACGCGCGGCTTTTTATCGCGCGCTGATTTTTTTCGTAACAGTGAAAACACTTTCTGAAAGCGAAAACAGGGTACTAATGTAGGTCTTTCGTAACAGTGAGGTTTCGTAAAGAAAACGTTCGAAAAGCAGGGGACACCTGTACAGAGAAAATACACAAGGATGTTGCCAGGTCAGGAGGACCTGAATTATAAAGGAAGAGCGAATAGGATCAGATTTTATTCCTTGGAACGTAGAATGAGTAGAAATTTTATAGAGGTAATTTTATAGAGGTATACAAACTTATGAGAGGAATGAGGGTTATAGATAGGGTAAATGCAAGCAGGCTTTTTGCACTGAGGTTGGATGGGACCACAACCAGAGATCATGCACTAAGTGTGAACGGTGAAAAATATAAGAGGAACATGAGGGGAATCTTCAGCAGTCTGAGGGTCTTGAGAGTGTGGAATGAGTTGCCACCACAAGTGGTACATGCGAGCTTGATTTCAATGTTTAAGAACAGTTTGGAAAGGTATATGGATGTCAGGGGTATGGAAGGCTCTGGTCCAGGTGCAAGTCAAGGGAATAGACAAGTTGAAGTGGTTCAGTAAGGACTAGATGGACCAAAGGGTTTGCTTCTGTACCGTGCTCTTCCATGATCCCAACTCTGTGAGTAGATCTTAAAGTAATTAATAATGATCTTTCAGGAGTCGCTAGATTTTAGAAGAGTTCCAGAGGTTAGGAAAATTACAAACACCATTCCACTGTTTAAGAAGGGAAGGAGGCAGAAGAAAAGAAATTGTATGCCAGTTAGCCAGACTTCAGTGGTTGAGAAGTCGTTGGAGTTCATTAGTAAGGAACAGGTTTCAGTGTACTTGAAGATGTATGATAAAGTAGGCCAAAGTCAGCATTGTTTCCTTATGGGGAAATGCTGCCTGACAAATCTGTTGGAATTCCTTGAGGAAATATCAAACAGCTTAGACATTGGAGAGTCAGTGGATGATGATAAATGGACTTTCAGATGGTCTTTAACAAGATGCTGCACATTAGGCTGCTTAACAAGGTAAGAGCTCATGGCATTACAGAAGAGATACTAGCACGGGAAAAGAGATTGTCTGACTGGCAAAAGGAAAAGTCGGAATATTGTGGGTACACACATAAAAGTTGCTGGTGAACGCAGCAGGCCAGGCAACATCTCTAGGAAGAGGTACAGTCGACGTTTTGGGCCGAGAGCCTTCGTCAGGACTAACTGAAAGAAGAGCCAGTGAGAGATTTGAAAGTGGGAGGGGGAGGGGGAGATACAAAATGATAGGAGAAGACAGGAGGGGGAGGGATGGAGCCAAGAGCTGGACAGTGGATTGGCAAAGGGGATATGAGAGGATCATGGGACAGGAGACCTAGGGAGAAAGAAAAGGGGGAGAGGGGGAAAAACCAGAGGATGAGCAAGGGGTATAGTGAGGGGGACAGAGGGAGAAAAAGGAAAGAGAGAAAAAGAATGTGTGTATATAAATAAATAACAGATGGGATACGAGGGGGAGGTGGGGCATTAGCAGAAGTTTGAGAAGTCAATGTTCATGCCATCAGGTTGGAGGTTACCCAGACGGAATATAAGGTGTTGTTCCTCCAACCTGAGTGTGGCTTCATCTTTACAGTAGAGGAGGCCGTGGATAGACATATCAGAATGGGAATGGGACGTGGAATTAAAATGTGTGGCCACTGGGAGATCCTGCTTTCTCTGGCAGACAGAGTGTAGGTGTTCAGTGAAACAATCTCCCAGTCTGCGTCGGGTCTCGTCAATATATAGAAGGCCACATCGGGAGCACTGGACGCAGTATATCACCCCAGCTGAGTCACAGGTGAAGTGTCGCCTCACCTGGAAGGACTGTCTGGGACCCTGAATGGTAGTGAGGGAGGAAGTGTAAGGGCATGTGTAGCACTTGTTCCGCTTACAAGGATAAGTGCCAGGAGGGAGACCGGTGGGGAGGGATGGGGGGAGCCTGAATGGTAGTGAGGGAGGAAGTGTAAGGGCAAATGTAGCACTTGTTCCGCTTACAAGGATCTGCAGATTTCTTCGTGTTTGCGGAATATTGTGGGCCTATTTTCATTGGCTGCAGGTAACCTGTAGTATTTGGCAGGGGTCAGTATTGGGGCCACTTCTCTTCATATTATATGTCAACGATTTGGATTGCAGAATTGATAGTTTTGTGGCCAAGTTTGCAGAAGGTACAAAGACAGGTGTAGCGGCAGTTAGTTCAGAGCAAGCAAAGAGTGTTCATAAGGACTTGGACATATTGTGAGAATAGGCAAAAAAGTAGCAGATGCAATACTGTAGGGAAGTTTATAGTCATGCACTTTGGTAGAAGGAGTAAAGGCAAAGACTATTTTCTAAATGGGGAGAAAATTCAAAAATCAGAAGTCAAAAGGAACTTGGGAGCCCTTCTGCAGGATTTCCTAAAAGTTACCTTGAATGTTCAGTTGATTGTAAGGAAAGCAATTGCAATGTTGGCATTTATTTTGAGAAGACTAGCATGAAAAAGCAAGGATGTAATGTTGAGGCATTAAGGCATTGTTCAGACGGTATCTGGAGCATTGTGAGCAGTTTTGGCTCCTTTATTTAAGTGTGCTGGCTTTGCTAAGGTTCCAAAGGTTCACGAGAATGTTTTCAGGAATGAAAGGGTTAACACATCAGGAACAGTTGATGGCTCTGGGCTTGTATTCACTGAAGTTTAGAAGAATGAGGGGGGTATCTCATTGAGCGTATCAAATATTGAAAGGTCGAGACAGAATGGAATTGGAGAGGATATTTTGTGCAGTTTGTGAGGCCAGGAACACAGAGCATGGCCTCAGAATAGAGGGCGTCTGTTTAGAAGAGAGATGAGGAGGAATTTCCTGGAGCCAGAGGGTGGTGAGTCTGTGGAATTCATTTCCACAGATGGCTGTGGAGGCCAGTCATTTAAAGCGGAGGTTGACAGTTCTTGGTTAGTCAAGGCATCAAAGGTTATGGGGAGAAGGCAGGAGAATGGGGTTGAGAGGAATAATCAATCAGCCATGATGGAACGACAGAGCAGACTCAATGGGCTGAGTAAGCTAACTCTGCTCCTATCCCTTATGGTCTATTAAAGACATTAGTATTGTGACGTATTGTGTTGAATTTTGATCACTCTGCTATTGGAAAGATGCCGTTAAGCTGGAAAGCATGCAAAAAAAGCTTACAAGACTGTGCTGGCACTCGAGGGATTGAGTTATGGAGAGAGATTAGACAGATCTGGACTTTGTGTCTTGGAGTGCAGGAGATTAAAGGGAGACCTTACACAGGTGTATAAATGCATGAGGGGAACAGAGGGTGAGTACACACTGTCTTTTTCCCCACATTTGGGGAATTAAGAACCAGACGGCACAGATTTAAGGTGAGAGGGGAGAGATTTAATAAGGACCAGAAGTGAAAATTATTAACCCAGAGGGTGCTCCATATTTGGAACAAGAGGAAGTGGTTGAGGAAGGTACATACATTAACAACATTTAAATGATACTCAGACAGGTACTTGGATAGGAAAGGTTTGGAGGGATACAGACCAAATAGTAGCAGATGGGACTGGCTCAGATGGGCATCCCTCCAACCCCCTTCCCTTTCTCCTTTGCTCACATGCTGCCTACCACCCCACGACCTCCAGGCTATTTAAACCGGATGACACAATTCACTCAAGGATTATGACATCATTAACAAGTCTGTCCAAATCAAGTTCCCTGATTGAATAAAGAACATCAGTATCATCAACCAATGCCTTCCAGACTGGTCTCTGTGGTTAACTCCAGGATGATGACATCACTGACTTAGTTGACCAAGCCTTTGGGTGTGATTGGTGCCAGGACTCTGTCATCTCCAAAATATTCTGCACCAATGGTTCTGTGATTGGCTCTGTGGACTGGCTCCAGCGATATGAGGTCATCACACACCCCAACCAATTTCACCCCTGTGATGGGCTCCACCAGTGACCCCATTAGCATTTGGTTTGTTTCGCTGGTGATTGGCTCATCCCCTGTAACCCAGCGACGGGCTCCTCTCAGGCCCTGCACTGTCACCCATGGGCAGTCCTTCAGCAAAAACATCAGCTATTGGCACCATCATCCATTGGCTCACCTGCATCATCATCACTGACTGGCCCCTACTTAATAACTCTGCTGACTGGCCAACATAAGGATCCCCACGGGATGACCTAATTTGCCAACCATCCCAGAGCACCTCCCAATGGCTCCACCAAAGGCACTATCTCTTCAGTCCCTAGCACCATTGTTCCCCCGTAGACCTGCTCTGGCTGTCCTCACTGCCACTGCATAGGTCTTCCAATGAGGGAGCACATTGTGTGTCAATGCAAGGAGCATTCGTAATAAGGTGGATGAATTGAAAGTGCAGATTGTTATTAATGATTATGATATAGTTGGGATCACAGAGACATGGCTCCAGGGTGACCAGGGATGGGAGCTCAACGTTCAGGGATATTCAATATTCAGGAGGGATAGACATGAAGGAAGGGGAGGTGGGGTGGCGTTGCTGGTTAAAGAAGGGATTAACGCAATAGAAAGGAAGGACATAAGCCGGGAAGATGTGGAATCGATATGGGTAGAGCTGCGTAACACTAAGGGGCAGAAGACGCTGGTGGGAGTTGTGTACAGGCCACCTAACAGTAGTAGTGAGGTCGGAGATGGTATTAAACAGGAAATTAGAAATGTGTGCAATTCAATCTACATGTAGATTGGGTAAACCAAATTGGTAAAGGTGAATTAGCTAAGATAGACTGGCAAATGACACTTAAAGGATTGACGGTGGATATGCAATGGCAAGCATTTAAAGGTTGCATGGATGAACTACAACAATTGTTCATCCCAGTTTGGCAAAAGAATAAATCAAGGAAGATAGTGCACCCGTGGCTGACAAGAGAAATTAGGGATAGTATCAATTCCAAAGAAGAAGCATACAAATTAGCCAGAGAAAGTGGCTCACCTGAGGACTGGGAGAAATTCAGAGTTCAGCAGAGGAAGACAAAGGGCTTAATTAGGAAGGGGAAAAAAGATTATGAGAGAAAACTGGCAGGCAACATAAAAACGGACTGTAAAAGCTTTTATAGATATGTAAAAAGGAAAAGACTGGTAAAGACAAATGTAGGTCCCCTGCAGACAGAAACAGGTGAATTGATTATGGGGAGCAAGGACATGGCAGACCAATTGAATAATTACTTTGGTTCTGTCTTCACTAAGGAGGACATAAATAATCTTCCAGAAATAGTAGGGGACAGAGGGTCCAGTGAGATGGAGGAACTGAGCGAAATACATGTTAGTAGGGAAGTGGTGTTAGGTAAATTGAAGGGATTGAAGGCAGATAAATCCCCAGGGCCAGATGGTCTGCATCCCAGGGTGCTTAAGGAAGTAGCCCAAGAAATAGTGGATGCATTAGTGATAATTTTTCAAAACTCGTTAGATTCTGGACTAGTTCCTGAGGATTGGAGGGTGGCTAATGTAACTCCACTTTTTAAAAAAGGAGGGAGAGAGAAACCGGGGAATTATAGACCGGTTAGCCTAACGTCGGTGGTGGGGAAACTGCTGGAGTCAGTTATCAAGGATGTGATAACAGCACATTTGGAAAGCGGTGAAATGATCGGACAAAGTCAGCATGGATTTGTGAAGGGAAAATCATGTGTGACGAATCTCATAGAATTTTTTGAGGATGTAACTAGTAGAGTGAATAGGGGAGAACCAGTGGATGTGGTATATTTGGATTTTCAGAAGGCTTTTGACAAGGTCCCACACAGGAGATTAGTGTGCAAACTTAAAGCACACGGTATTGGGGGTAAGGTATTGGTGTGGCTGGAGAGTTGATTAGCAGACAGGAAGCAAAGAGTGGGAATAAACGGGACCTTTTCAGAATGGCAGGCGGTGACTAGTGGGGTACCGCAAGGCTCAGTGCTGGGACCCCAGTTGTTTACAATATATATTAATGACTTGGATGAGGGAATTAAATGCAGCATCTCCAAGTTAGCGGATGACACAAAGCTGGGTGGCAGTGTTAGCTGTGAGGAGGATGCTAAGAGGATGCAGGGTGACTTGGATAGGTTGGGTGAGTGGGCAAATTCATGGCAGATGCAATTTAATGTGGATAAATGTGAAGTTATCCACTTTGGTGGCAAAAATAGGAAAACAGATTATTATCTGAATGGTGGCCGATTAGGAAAAGGGGAGGTGCAACGAGACCTGAGTGTCATTATACACCAGTCATTGAAAGTGGGCATGCAGGTACAGCAGGCGGTGAAAAAGGCGAATGGTATGTTGGCATTTATAGCAAGAGGATTCGAGTACAGGAACAGGGAGGTACTACTGCAGTTGTACAAGGCCTTGGTGAGACCACACCTGGAGTATTGCGTGCAGTTTTGGTCCCCTAATCTGAGGAAAGACATCCTTGCCATAGAGGGAGTACAAAGAAGGTTCACCAGATTGATTCCTGGGATGGCAGGACTTTCATATGAAGAAAGACTGGATGAACTGGGCTTGTACTCGTTGGAATTTAGAAGATTGAGGGGGGATCTGATTGAAACGTATAAGATCCTAAAGGGATTGGACAGGCTAGATGCAGGAAGATTGTTCCCGATGTTGGGGAAGTCCAGAACGAGGGGCCACAGTTTGAGGATAGAGGGGAAGCCTTTTAGGACCGAGATTAGGAAAAACTTCTTCACACAGAGAGTGGTGAATCTGTGGAATTCTCTGCCACAGGAAACAGTTGAGGCCAGTTCATTGGCTATATTTAAGAGGGAGTTAGATATGGCCCTTGTGGCTACGGGGGTCAGGGGGTATGGAGGGAAGGCTGAGTTGGATGATCAGCCATGATCATAATAAATGGCGGTGCAGGCTCGAAGGGCCGAATGGCCTACTCCTGCACCTATTTTCTATGTTTCTATCCCTCCTCCTCTCCTACCCCTACCACACCCTCCACGCCATCCCCTATCCTTTCATTTCCCTCCCACAAACCAACACTTCCCCCTCACCTCTCCCCCATCCTTTCCCTCCCCTTCCATTCCACACTACCCTGGGTCCCTGTGAGGGAGAGCTCCCTCCATTCTCCTCCCTCCCAGTCCTCTTCACTCCCCCTCTCCCAACTCTTCCCCCTCTCGATTCCCCTCCCCCATATCCTCTCCCTCCATACCCTCCTCCTCTCCTAATCCCCTCCACCCTACCTTCTTCTTTCCCCTCTCCCTCCCTCCACTACCCCTTCCCCCTCCCCCACCCTTCTTCCCTCCCGTACCCTCCATCCCCTCAACTGTGTGTGTGTGAGAGAGAGAGTGATATTTGCCCTCATCCTCTCCCCCCCATCACCAATGCCCCCTCTTCCCCAGTGCACTCGCACTCCTGCACATACCGCAACCCTTGTGGGCACCGTAGCCCCCCTGCACACATTGCAACCCCGCATTCTCAGCAAACCCCCTTGGGCACCACCACAAGTGCCCGCACTCACGGCAATCCTCATGGGCACTGTAACCTACACCCCCCACACCCACCCCCCGCCCCGCGCACACAACAATTCCTGCACATGCACTTCATCCCCACACACACTGCAACCTCCATACATACAGGAACTCCCCCACAAACCATAGCACCTGCACATGTCAAAACCCCTATGGGCACTGCAAACCTCACATGTGCTACAAGCACCCCCCATGTGCATCAAAAGCCCTGTGACCACTCCAACTCTTCCGCTCACTGCGTCCCCATCCCCTGCAATATCACAACCTCCAACCCTCGCGCACTCCCCCTGGCAGACACTGTGACCTCTGTGTATACAGCAAATGCCTCACTCACTGCAAACTCCATGCTAAACGCAACCCATGTGTACACCGCAATACACATGCACGCCACTACCCACATGCACAACACAATCGCCACTCACACCCCACTCCCCGATGTGCACTGCAACGCTCACATACATTGCAAAACTCGCACCAACTAGACACTCTGTCCCCATTGTTCTTGCTTGTTCCCCCTCCCTCCATCCCTGTCCCACTCTAACCCCCCTTGTGCCCCATCCTCCCTAGACACTCCCTCCCAACCCTCTCTCACCTGAACCTTCTCAGCTCTCACCCTTTCCCCACCCATTCTCTTCTTCCCTCTCCCCATCACCACCACTATCCCCTTCCTTCTCCCCTCTGCCCACTCTCCCTTCTCTCTGATCCATCACCTTCCCCTCTGCCCCATTCCCTCCTTGTACCCTCTCACATATACCCAGAAACACCCATACAGGTGTGGGAAAGGATGGACAGGGAGAGGGTAGGGAAGGGAGGGGAGGGGTGGAGAGGAGGGGAAGAGGGTGAAGGGGAGGGGGAGGGGGAGTGAAAAGAGGAGAGGAGGGTGAGGAGGAGAGGAGGGTGAGGAGAAGGAGGAGGGGAAGGGAGTGTGAGTGAGGAGTAGTGATGGATGGAGAAGGGGAAGGAGACAATTGAGGAGAGGGAGGAGAAAAGGGAAGGTGGAGTGGAGGGTGAGGTGAGGGAGCGGGAAGGGGAAAGAGAGGGTTAAGGGGAAAGAAAGGGGAGGGGAAGGTAGGGTCAGAGGAAGGTGGGGGGAACAGGGGGGCAGATGGGGTAGTGTTAGGAATGGAAGGGGAGGGTGAAGTGGTGGAGAGAAGTAAGGGGAAGGGGGATGGAGGGAGGCTGCCCCACAAGATCCCAGACTCCCCCCTCTACTTTCCCACCCTCGCCCTCTGAAATTGGTCCATTCTCTACCCCAGGCTGGGGATGAGCATTGAGTTGCTGTGTCTGAAAGAAAATTAATCATTAGATTGTATGCAGTTAACATATTTGTATAATAAATTTACTTTGAACTTCAACTTTGTAATGTATTGTTTATAAAACATACTGATGAGACACGGCCGCAATGAAGGTCTGAGAGTGAAAGACGTACCGGTGTTCAGCCCCTTGCCAGCCATGAACCCCCATCTGAGTCTGTCCGTTCTGCCTGTGCTTGACCCATCCCCCTCTATAGTTTCCTCTCTGCGTACCTCTTCCAGTGTTTTTTTTTATTTTCCCTCTCAACCCCATTCTCCTGCATTCTCCCCATAACGTTTATCCCCTTACAAATCAAGCACCTATCAATCTCCAATTTTAATACATCCAGTGACTCGGCTCCTGAGCCATCTGTGGCTATGGATTGCATGGATTCCTCTGGCTAAAGAAATTCCTCCTCATCTCTCCAAATGCGCGCTCTCTGGTATTAAACACTTTGGCCTGGGGAAAAGATACCAGCTATCTACTTTATCTATGCCTCTTGTAATCTTATCAAACTCTTATCAGGTCTCTCCCCAGCCTCCACAACTCCAGAGAAAATAACCCAAGTTTGCTTGACCTCTCCTTGTACAGTAGATAGATAGATAGATATACTTTATTGATCCCGAGGGAAATTGGGTTACGTTACAGCCGCACCAACCAAGAATAGAGCATAAATATAGCAATACCAAAACCACAAGCAATCAAACAACAATATGCAAACTCTGCCAGATGGAAATAAGTCCAGGACCAGCCTATTGGCTCAGGGTTTTGACCCTCCACGGGTGGAGCTGCCAAGTTCAGTGGCCACAGGCAGGAACAACCTCCTATGATGCCCAGTGTTGTATCTTGGTGGAATATGGCCGGAGTCCAACAGCAAAAAGTTCAATATCTGGTCTACAAAAACGTTCCTCGATCGTAATATGACCAGGATTGCACCATCCATTGTTAACCAGAACAGTAAGCCCCCAACTCCTTTACGCTTACCGCTCTCAGTGCACTTCCAGTCAGCCCGAATGGTCTGGAAGCCGTCCATGGAGAAGTTTTGATCGGGTATGTCCTTGTGTAGCCCCGTTCCAGTAAAACACATAACACTGCTCTCCCGGAATGTTCTCTGACGCCTGGCTAGCGCTGTCAACTCGTCCATTTTATTACTCACCGAACTCCTCTTCTCCATAAGTCTCTGCTGTCTCGACCTGGTCCTCTTTCCTCACCATTGTGATCCCCCTCTGCATCCTCTGTGTGTTTTCCTCCAGATTTCAGCCGGGGTGTCCGCCGCTCTGCTTGCTAAACCGGCCGGCATAAGTGCAATCAGCTGGTCCCTGGAATAAACAATGCGACCATACTGCTGCCCCGCTAATGAGACGTGTGCGAATGTAACCATTTCCAGCGCTAAAAACCCAAATAAAACTCTCTGCACCAACATGTTAGAAAGGGTGCAGCTTCAACATGTTACCGTAAAAAAAAATACAACAAATAACGTAAGTTAAAAAAGTAAGAAGAAAAAAGTAAGAATACTAGTCGGAACGGCTGTAACAGGCCGCATGCACGACCGGCGCATGCGCACAACAGTAGCTCATGCCTCTAATCCAGGCAGCATCCTGGTGAACCTCTTCTGCACCCCTTCCAATGTATCAGTGTTACAGTGCAGTGAAGGGAATGACAGAAGCATCAGAGAGGAGCTGGCCAAAGTTGATTGGAATGGGACACTAGCATGGATGACAGCACACCAGCAATGAGGATGCCAAAAGTTTTTTTCAGAAATATAAAAGGTAAAATTGAGGCTTAAGCGGACATTGGGGTGCTGGAAAATGACAACGGAGAAGTGGTAATGGGATAAAAGGAATGGTGAACAAACTGAATAAGAACTTTGCTAGCAATGGGCCGAAGTGAATATAGTCACTGTTACTAAGGAGAAGGTACTTGGGAAGCTGAAATATTGAAGGTAGATAAGTCACCTGGACCAGATGAACAACACAGCGAGGTTCTGAATGAGCTGACTGAACAGATTGGGGAGGCTTTGGAAGTAATCTTTCAAGAATCGGTAGATTTTGGAATGGTTCTGAAGGACTGAAATATCGTCACTCTACTCTTAAGGGAGGAAGGTAAAACCAGGAAATTATAGGTTAGTTAGCCTTCCTCAGTGGTTGGCAAGAAGTTAGAGTCCATTATTAAGGATGAGCTTTGGGGTACCTGAGGGCACACAATAAAATAGGCCGAAGTCAGCATGGTTGACTAATCTGTTGGAATTCTTTGAGGAACTAACAGGCAGGATAGACAAAAGAGAAGTTGTTCACTTGGATTTTCATGAGACGCCTAAACAAGATAAGAGCCGAAAGTATTACGGGAAATATCCTAGCATGGATAGAGATTGACTAACTGGCAGGAGGCAAATAGTGGGAATAAAGGGGGCCTTTTCTGGTTGGCTGCCCGTGACTTGTGATGTTTTAGCAGGTGTTGGTGTTGGGATGCTGCTTTTCATGCTATATATTAATAATCTGGATGATGGAACTGATAGTTTTGTGGCCAAGTTAGCAGACGATACAAAGACAGGTGGAGGAGCAGGTAGTGTTAAGGAAGCATGGAGTCTGCAGTAGGAGAATGGGCAAAGATGTGGCAGATGTAATAAAGTGTATGGAAGTCATGAACATTGATGCACAGTATAAAAGTCTTAGACTATTTTCTAAACAAGGAACCTTAGAATAGCGAGTTGCCCATTCTGAACAGAGATGAGGGGAAATTTCTTTACCCAGAGGGTGATGAATTTATGGAATTAATAGCTACTCACAGCTGAGGGCACGACTTTGGGCATAGCTAAAGCAGAGGTTGATAGCTTATTGATCAATAAGGACATAAAAGGTTATTGGTAGAAGACAGGAGAATGGAGAGGGAAAATCCATTAACCATGATCAAATGGCGGAGCAGACTCAACGGACTGAATGGCATAATTCTGCTCCTCTTTTTTACGGGATTATGGTTTAGTGGTGAGAGGATGAAGTGGAGGGGATGTAGTTGTAGATGTCGAGGGAGAAGATGATGTCAAGCACCTCTTCGCTAAGTCTTACAAGCAGGAATTAACTCAGAGTGGATCACTCATAAGCGTGTTTATCTTACCTGCCGTAAGGGAAGACTAGCACCACACAAGAACCAGTGATAGCTTTGAAAAAACAGACAGCATAATCCCTCCTTTAAACACAAGTTCGAGGACAGGGTGCATCTGGTGGCCTGTGTATTTGGCATGCTTCCAGTAACACGTCTGCTGGTCTGCGGTTTGTCTAGGACTCAGGTTCCATCGGCATAATGTTGCACAAACACCATTAGCAAAGCACTCTGGAACAATACAATATCAAGCGATGATACAGTTTTGAAGACTTACCCAAAATTCCCTGTTCATCTGTTCACTTCAATGAGTACCCATTCGTTTCCTTAGTATCCTCCCCTTTGTAAAGTTATTTCACACAAAAAAATCATGGAAGAGTAACAGCCGTTATTATAATATCAGAAGTTATATCATAATACAGAATAGTTGTCTGCCATCCTCACAGAGGCCCACTGGCCACCATCCACATCCGGAAGTGTAATAGTTATAACACTGATCCCCTACTTTCTTAATCTCTTTGGTAGCTTCTTGGATGTGATTTGCAAAGTGAGTTATATTTTCTGATTCATCAGGTAGGTAACAACAACCTTGTGACAATTTTCTATTCAAAGGTTGCCTCTGCTCCCAATGTACTAAGGAGTGATAAAAGAAAGCCCTTACCTGCTACCAATCACCACAGACTGCACCCAGTCATTTCCAGGACCATGTTGTGGCAGTCCTCACAGACCCTTGACCATTGGTCCAAGGTCCTTTGATGCCTTACCTCTGCAACCATTAGTTAGGTGGGGTACCCTGTTTTCCTGATCTCGTATCATCCACTGAACCGTCTAGGGCAGTCATGCTGCTGTCATAATACCAGAATCACTCACATGTATTTCTGAAGTGTATAGAACAATTTCCTTACCAATATATGGACCCAATTTCTGATGCATCATCATCATCTTCATTTTGTGCTATGTCTTTGACCAGGAATGTTCTTGGCAAATTTTACTACAGAAATGGCTCGTGGTTGCCTTCTTCTGGGCAATGCCTTTACACAACAGGTGACCTCAGCCATTATCAATACTCTTCAAAGATGGTTTGCCTGGTGCCAGTGATCGCATAACCAGGAATTTGTGATATGCACAAGCTGCTCATATGACCATCTACCACCAATTCCCATGGCTTCACATGACCCTGATCGGGGTGGGGGCTAAGCAGGTACTATACTTTGTCCAAGGGTGACCTGCAGGCTAGCAGAAGGAAATAGCATCTTACACAGCCTTTGGGAGAGACATATCTCCACCCCACCACCCATCTGATGCATAAAATTGTCATTTCTAGCTGGGTCATAATAAGCTGTTTTTTATAGGCATCCGTTAGTCTCATGACACCATGGATTTGTGCCTTGGAAGGTTTCCAGGGCTCAGGCTTGGGCAAAATTGTATGGAAGACCAGCAGATGCCCATGCTGCAAGCCTCCCCTCTCCACACCACCAATGTTGTCCAAGGGAAGGGCATTAGGACCCATACAGCTTGGCACCGGTGTCGTTGCAGAGCAATGTGTGGTTAAGTGCCTTGCTCAAGGATACAACACGTCCCCTCCACTGGGGCTCGAACTAGTGACCTCCAAATCATTAGACGAATGCCTTAACCACTTGGCCAAGCGCCAATAAACTGTACAGTGAAGATAACAGAGACATTTACCAAGTTGTGGGTCTAATCAGAATCTAGACAAATCTCCGGAGGTTTTCAAGGCACTCATGTAAAACTGATCCAAACTCTCTGATAAATGGGTAGTGAGTAATTGCCACTTATACAAACTAGGTTGACTCCCACTGAAATAGTCTAGTCCACAATGGATCTTTAGTATCCACACATTAAGTCCCTCAGGAATGCAGGTAATAGTAGCTCGCATTTTACACAATGAATCTCTTCCCATCCAGAGAAAGTAGAAACATATGATAAAAATCCTGGTCTCACATGATAACCTCCACTGCATCTGTTTCTGGGACATGAACATGCTGTCTCTGTCTGGGAAGGCCAGAATGCAATTTGGGCTGAAGGCCATGTGCAATAATACTAATTGCAGGCTCCATAGCCTGTTCTTTCAGCAGTCCTGAATATTGTTCCATTTTCTGTACTATCTTCTGTATTTATTCTTCTGCAGCAAGGGCTCCCAAACTTTTTTATGCAACAAACCATGAAGCAAGGGGTCTGTGGATCCCAAGTTAGGAACCCCTGTTCTACAGATTCAGACCTTGTTGTGTCCATAATCTTAGACCAACTAGCCTTTTTTCAGCATGTACTGTATCATACATAGTTTTATAAATATCTTCATTCAGCATGGTGGCAGGTCCTGGCCTGGTACTGTAATGGTGTTCTTGAAAGCTCCAAAATTTAACCTGATAAGATTCAAATTTGTGGCCTAACCAGGCCCTCATTAAGGTTTTCAAATCCATAATATCAGGTCCATTGTTTTAAATGCCTGAATAGCTTTTTCCAAATCTGTCTCCAGGTCAGGCAGTTCTACCATGGCCCATAATTCTCCTGCCATCCAAGGTTGACATATACCCCTTGGTTCAACATCTGTAATTCTTCCACTGATCCCTTCAAATAATTGTTAAACATATACTATGCTGGTGTCCCCTTATTTGCAACAAAGAAGGACTTCACTTGTTCCATTATTACCTTTCTCTTCCTTTTGTTCTCTACTGCATCCTGTAGGGATTAAATTAATGAGCTCAGTTTCCACAAATCCCACTCTTACTTAATGTTTTCATCAGTGCATCTATTACCATTCATCTTTAATCATTGATACCCATATGTTTCTCGTCACCACGCTGAAAATGTCAGAATCACGGAGAGAAACTGATCCACTCAATCGACCATGGCACAGATTGCAGTATATAGAATAGGAAAAGGGAAGAACTTAGTACTTGCTATTCAACTGGAAAGGCCACATAGAGTAAAAAGCAAGCTTATTTTTTGGTGATCACTCCTGAACCAGTTTCCCTGAGACAGGCGGTCACAAGAAACCCCTTGGTCTTTTCCTGCACCTAAACATGCGACCTCAGTCCAAGGTCTGTTGAGTACCTTTTCACTACATCTTACAAGCAGAAATTAACTCAGAGTGGATCTATCATAAGTGTGTTTAATTTACTTGCTGCAAGGGAAGATTAACACTGCATAAGAGCTGGTGATGGCTTCGAGAAAAGAAACAGCATAGTCACTCCTTAATACATAAGTTTAAGGATAAGGTGCATTCTGTTTGTCTGTGTAATGAGTACTTTTGGCGTTCTTCCAGTGAATGCATCTGTTGGTCTACAGTTTATCAAGCACTCAAATTCCATCAGCAGAAAGTTGTACAGATTATGATGGGAGTCATTTACAGACCCCCAAACAGTAGCAAAGATATGGCTAACAAATTACAACTAGTAATAGAAAATGCATGACGAAAGGACAATGTTATGATACTCATGGTGGATTTCAATATGAAAGTAGATTGGGAAAATCAGTTTGGTGCTGAACCCCAAGAGGGCTAATTTGTAGATGACCATGAGATGGCTTTTTAGAGCAACGTATGGTTGAGCCCACTATGTGGTCAGTATTCTGGATTGGTGTTGTGTAATGAACAGAATTGATTAGAGATTAAGATAAAAGAACCTTTGGGGGAGTGATCATAATACGGTAGAATACATCCTGCCTTTTGAGAAGAAGATAAAGTCAGATGTATCAGTACTACAGTGGAGTAAAGGGGATATTTGAGGTATGTGACAGGAGTTGGTCAAAATCGAATGGCTGGAGTTTCTGGCGCAAATCTGAAGGTGCAGGATAAA
Source organism: Mobula birostris (assembly GCF_030028105.1). NCBI lineage: Eukaryota > Metazoa > Chordata > Chondrichthyes > Myliobatiformes > Myliobatidae > Mobula > Mobula birostris. Next base: position 120,797,784 of record NC_092373.1, on the reverse strand, counting down.
TACATCCCTTAGAAGAAGTATTCTAAAGGCATTATGATGCAACCGTGGCTGACAATAGAACTGAAAGTCAATATAAAAGCCAAAGAGAGGATGTATAATAGAGCAAAATTAATGAGGATTGGGAAGCTTTAAAAACCAACAGAAGGCAACTAAGTGTCGTAATGATGGAAAAGATGGAACACAAAGGTAAGCTGATCAAAAATACCAAAGAGGGTACCAAAAGTTTCTTCAGATATATAAAGGGTCAAAGAGAGGCGAGAGTAGATATTGGACAACTGAATACAATAGTGGGGAGCTTGTAATGAGGGACAAGAAAATGGCAGATGAACTGAATTAAGTACTTTGCATCAGTCTTTACTGTGAAAGACACTCGTAAATACCAGAAGAGAGTGAAGCTATCATTACAAGGGAGAAAGTGGTTGGAAAATGAGAAGTCTGAAGGTGGATAGTTACCTGGACCAGATGGTCTGCACACCAGCCTTCTGAAAGAGGTGGCTGAAGAGATTGTGGAGCATTATAAATGATCTTTCAAGAATGGATTCTGACTTGGTTCCAGAGAACTTGAAAATTCCAAAAATGCCAATCCTCTTTCTAAATAGGGAGAGAGGCAGAAGAAAGAAAATTATATGCTGGTTAGTCTGACTCAGTGGTTGGGAAGGTGTTGGAGTATTTTGTTAAGGAAGTGGTTTCAGGGTAATTGGAGGCACATTATTTAAAAGGCCAGTTTTGGGCCCTTTACCTATGAAAGGATGTGCTGACATTGGAGAGGTTTCAAAGGAGGTTTGCTAAAATGATTTCTGGATTGAAAGGCTTATCATATGAGGAGCATTTGATGACTCTGAGCCTGAACTCACTGGAATTCAGAATGAGGAGTGATCTCATTGAGATCTATTGAATGTTGAAAGGACTTGATAAGAGACAGAGCATCATAATAGAGGGATGTCCATTTAGAATGGAGGTGAGGAGGAATTTCTTTTACATGAGTGGTGAATCTGTGGAATTTGTTGCCGCAGGTGGGTGTGGAGGCCAAGTCACTGTGTGTATTTAAGGCAGAGGTTAATAGATTATTGATTAGTCATGGCATGAGTAGAGAAGGCCGGAGATTGGGGCTGAGAGAGAAATGAATCAGCCATGATGAAATAGCAGAGCAGACTCCATGGGCCAAATAGCCTATTTCTGCTCCAATATCTTATGATTTTAATCAATATATTTGGCATTCTTCCAGTAATGCAGCTGTTGGTCTGCAATTTGTTAAGCACCCAAGATCGGTCAGGTTACAGAAAAAAAATATTAGAAAATTACTCTGGAACAATACAGGTTGCATTTTGTTACTACATTTTCTCAGTGGTGGCCGGGCCTGTACCCATGTCGGAGCTCCGCTGTGGGCCCACGCCTCGCTGCATGGCCGAAGTGCTTTCAACACTGCAAGTCCCCGGGCCGCAAGCGCTTTCTTCCTTGATCCCGTCTCGAAGCTGCTCTGTGGGTCAGGCTGTTCTCGCTACTACAGGTCCCCGGGCCATCAGTACCTCCTTCCTCGGTCACAGCCTGGAGCTGTGCTGTGGGCCCGTACCTCAGCGGGCAGCCTTCTGAAAGCGCCTCGCGCTGCCGCTGTTTCCCGCCTGAGCTGTTCGTATGCGCAGTGCTGCTGTACAGTTCAATATGGAGGCAAGACCGGGTGGATGAGGGTCTCTTCGTCAATCTCGTGTTAGTCCTCAGTGCCGCAGTGCAGGGAGCCACAGACCGATAGGGCAGAGTGACAGGAGGCTCCAGAGACGGCAGCTGCTGGAAGAGCTCAGCGGGTCGGGCAGCACCTGTGCTGTCCCTGCACGGCTGACTCCATTCACGGAATGGCGGCTTTGGGGAAGATTTCCTGCTCTCTCCAGTGGGAGGTCTGTGAAACCCTCATTGACTCTTCCCCCCTGTGTCATTTTTTCGGATTTATCTATGACATGTACATCGAACTGTCAGTAAAATGCGTCATTTGTGTTAACAACCAACACACCGAAGAATGTCCTGGAGCAGCCCGAAATGTCACCCAACTGTACAGCCCCAACATAGCAAGCCCACCGTGTCCAGCTTCAGAGGATTGATGGCTGCTCCAGGGACAGTACCAGGGGTGACTGGGGTCTCTCCCATGGAATGAATCCCGGCGTTCACCCAATCTGCTTTCGGTTTCTCCAGCGTAGAGGAGATCACGGCCTTATCACCAAATGCAGCGGATTAGAATAGAGAAATGTATGATTGAGTTGCTGCTTCACCTGGAAGGAAAGTTCAGGTCCTTGGATAGGGAGCGGGAAGAGGTAAGAACCATAGAATTCAGGACAGAATCGGCCCTTCAGCCCATCCATTCCATGTTGACCGGATTCTGGCTCTAGTGCCATTTACCCAAACCCAGATCATTGCTCTCCAAACCCCCCTCAGGAATCTACCTATCCAGATTTCTACTAAATGTTGAAATAACCGTATCCACCTCTACTCCAGCTGCTCCCACACTCACTCCACCCTCTGAGTGAAGAATTTCCCCCTCAGGTTCCCCTTAAATATTTCACCTTGCACCCTCAGCCTATGACCTCTAGTTCTTGTGTCATCCAACTTCAGGGGAAATAACCTGCATGTATTTACCCTGTCTGTACCCCAAATTGTTTTGTAGAACTAAGATTTCTCCTCATTCTCCTACCCTCTAGGTCAGAAGTCCCCAACCTTTTTTGCACCGCGGACCAGTTTAATATTGACAATATTCTTGCGGACCGGCCGACTTGGGGGGTGGGGGGGTGGTGTTCAAATAGGGTTAAACTCACCTCATGTCTTTTACATTTAGGGTTGCCAACTTTCTCACTCTCAAATAAGGGACAAAAGTAGCAGTCAAATCCCGGGACACTTTACCCCAGAAAAGACTACTATGACCATGAAGCCTTGCGCGGGCACCTGTGTGCGTATGCGTGACGTACGAACGTGATGTGTGCATGCGCGTACGTGCCGATTTTTTACCCACACAAATCGGTTTTGCCCTCATCTTCCTGACTACACTGTACATACATTATTTCTACTTTATATAGGTTGTGTATTTATCATATAATTCCTGTTTTTTCTATATGTTAGTGTTATTTTCGGTTAAATGTGTTACTTGGTAGGTTATTTTTTGGGTCTGGAAATGCTCAAAAAATTTTCCCATATAAAATTAATGGTAATTGCTTCTTTGCTTTACGCCATTTCGGCACGAAAGGTTTCATAGGAATGCTCTACCTTAGCGGGGGAAATACGGGACAAAGGCGGTTCCATATGGGACAAACCAATTTAGCCCAATATACAGGATGTCCAGGCTAATACGGGATGGTTGGCAACCCTATGTTCAAGTTCAACAGTGTGTGAGGGAAGGTGCAGCTGACTCATATCGTTTCCTCACGGCCCGGTAGCACATGCTTTGCAGCCTGGTACCGGTTCCCGGCTCGGTGGTTGGGGACCACTGGGTAATAAGGTCCTACCCTATTCAATCTTTCCCTATAATTCAGATTCTGGCAACATCTTTGTAAATTTTCACTGTACTCTCTCAAGCTGACACTTAATATTTGTCTGCATTGAATTTCCTCTTCCATTTTCCCAGCTGGTTCACATTATCCTGCAAGCTTCAATAGCCTTACCCGCTGTCCACTACATTCCCACTCTTGGTGTCATTTGCAAATTTGCTGATTCAGTTTACCACTGTGACCCTCAGGTTTGGCAAGCAGCGTTAGTCTAGGGAGAAGACAGCTCCGTCCCTGCCAATTTTGTGAAATCTCATTTCTATGGATACTGTGTGATGTTTTCCCCTGTTACAAATCAGCACCATGAAATAACAAACAGTACACCATATGCAATTAAATGATTTAGCTTTAAAATTCTTAATTTGACTAGAGGGTTAGTAAAGAAAAACAAAAAAGGGACTATTTTAATGAAACAATCTAATGTGCATGTTGGAGCTCACGGTTTTCCCATCTGTTAGTTCTCCGTCGATTTCCCCCATTGTCATCGACTCCCAGCCCCATTCCACATCCACTCCTTCCTGCAGTCTGTGACCTCTCCATTCTGTCATCTTCTCTCTCTAAGCAGTTACATGGATGGCACAACATTGTGAGCCAAGGGCCTGTAATCTGCTGTAAATTTCTATGATTCTATAAGACATATGCACTTATATATCCTGCTCCTTAGAGTACCTTCAAATAATTTGCCCATGACTGATGTCAGGCTCTCTGTCCTTTAATTGCCCGGTTTATTCTTTGAAGCATTCTTTCACAATGAAACAACATTTGCTATCCTGTAGTCCTATGGCTAAGGACATTATAAATATCTCTGCCAAGGCCCCTGCAATTTCTGCTCTGGTTCCCACAAGGTCTGAGGGAAAGCTTGTCATCTCTGGGGATTTATCCACCCAATTTGCCCCAAGACAGCAAGCACCTCCTCTTCTGTAATTGAGATGCAGTCCAACACCTCACTATTCCTATATCTCAGTTCTGTAGACCCAGTGTCTGTCTCCCAAGTAAATACAGATTCCAAAAATTCATTTAAGGTCTTGAAAATCTCATTTCCATGCATAAATTTCACAGTTATCTTCAAAACAAACAATTCCATTCCTTGTTATGTTTTTTCTCCTTCAGTATGTCTGGGGAAGCCTTTGGGTTCTCTTTCACCTTTTCTGTTGGAGCAACTTCATGTCCTCTTTGAGCCCTCCCTATTTCTCTCTAAAGTGTTCTCTTGACATTCCTTATACTCCTGAAACACCTCAGTTGACTCTACCTGCCTATACTTGATATTCATTTTAAGCAGAAGGTGGTGAGTGTATGGAATGAACTCCAAGATGAACTGGTTGCTGCAGATACATTTAAGCACTTGGAGGGGAAGGTACTGGAGGGATTTGGGAAGAAAGTGGGCAATTCAGATTAGCAAGGACAATTCAGTGATCGCAGTGGACTGACAGCTATCGAGAGAGAGTGGAGTATGGAACTTGTTTCGGGACAGTTGGGGGAGAGAGAGATACGAGCATTGGGAAGAGATTGTAGATTAACATGGGGCTTTGGGAGAGAGTGGAATTAACTGGATCCTCTCACTGGATTTTGGCGAGAGCGCGGTGCCATGGAATTAGTTTGAAGACTGACACAAGGGTCTGGTGACAAAGTGGGAAATGGGATTTTTTTGGGACAGGCAGAGATACGGGAAGAGAGTAAGGTAGTTTTTTTGAGATTAGTTTTTTTGACTAACAGGCATGTGGAGAGAATGGATATGTGTGATTGGATTGGGAACTGACAGGGCTGTGGGGATAGAGTTGGGCTGTAGGATTCGTTTGGGGGCTGAGACAGGTTTGTGGGAGAGAATGTTGTGGTGGGATTAATTTGGGGACCGATAACAAGGCTGTGGGGAGAGATGGGGAGTACTGGTGTTTGCTTGGAGACTGACATAGGACTGTCATATGCTTTTTTAACCACTATGCAAACTTGCTTATCAACTATGTTGAATAATCTGTGGATTTGGACAACAAGATTCCTCAGTTCCTGCACATGGCTAAGACTCCTACTATTAACTGAGTACTCTGTCATCAAGTTTGACCTTTCAAAGTGTATCACGTCACAATTTTTTGGATTGAACTCTCATCTTAGCTCTGCATCCTGTCAATGACCTATCTGACAGATTTTCTGAAACCATAACACCAAGAAAGTTATTAACGTGGGAAACCCATTGCACTGGAGAATTCCTCTCTCTTGACTTCAGAAGTCAGGGTCTATTAGTATGAAGTAGTCATCGCAAACTGGGGACTTCCTTGCTTGCAGTAGATGACCATGCCATCTTCTGTGCCTTGTCATGCCCCTCACTCTCCTTGAAACATTGCAGAGCTACCTTCCTGGCCTTTGGATCTCACTACTGACCTCACCTGCCCAGTCCGGCAGAGCTGACTTCATATGCATAGGTGTCCACATAACCTAAATAGAAAGCAACACACACAAAATGCTGGAGGAACTCAGGTGGTCAGGCAGCATCTATGGAAATGAATTACCAGTTGACGTTTTGGACTGAAAAGGAAGGGGAAAGCTGCCAGAATGAAAAGGGAGGAGGGGAAGGAGGATAGCTAGAAGGTGATAGGTGAAGCCAGGTGTGTTGGAAAGATAAAGGGCTCGGGAGGAAGGAGTCTGAAAGGAGAGGAGAGTGGAACCATAGGAAAAAGGGAAAGAGGAGGTGATAAGGCAGGTGAGAAGAGATAAGAGGCCAGGGAGGGGACTAGAAGGGAGGGGGAGGGTGTTATTTTTAACTAGAAGGAGAAATTGATATTCATGGCATCAAGTTGGAGGCCAACTAGACATTCGTCTAAGGTCTAAGGTGTTGCTCCTGAACCTTGAGGGTGACCTCATCTTGGTGGAAGAGGAGGCTATGGACCAACATGTTGGAACCAAAGTAAAACCCATGTTTCACACCATGGATATTGTAAATATATCAATGAATGGTGAATTAAACTGTTCTATAGGAGCAACATTACAGACTGACATGCACTCTGCCAATACTAGACGAAGTTTTGTCCTCAGAGTGATTGTTACCATCTATAGTGCTGCTTTCACTATAACGACTTTTGTTGCTGTCAGCAGACGTCCTCCCTCTCCATTATTTTAGTTCCTCAATTATTTAGTGTAGCAGCACAAATCCACTGCATCATGCCATAATTGGGCACTCCAGCATCCATGGTGTTAGTTCTGTCTTTTAAATTTGGAGGACTTTTCCCATGCGCTGTTCTTTGAAGCTATTTTTTTCTGAAACTAGACAATGAATCAGGTTGTGAGCGCTGGTAAATTCCAATTACAAATATGGAACTTCAAGAACTTTTAAACCAGGGTGTGTACCTTATTGTAGCCTGACAACCAATCATATCACTTTCCTATGCAATCTCAGAATATGCATTATGTGCCCTTTTACCTTTTCCATTCCCACCAGCCAGGAGCCCAAAACTCCTGGGTTATTCACCAGCATTATTTCCAATATAATGTGCTGCTTTCAGTGCTCATGATGTGAAATCCTCTGCATTGGTGACAGCAGAATGGGTGATTGCTTTGCAGAAGATTTAAGTTCAGTTCACTACACAACGCTGAACTTTCAGTTGTCTGTCACTTTAATTCTCCATCCCACACCTTCTTTGGTTGCTTCTCCTTTCGCCTCTGTTCCAAACAGATAAGTTGCAGTTATTAAGCCTTCATCACCCTCTTTCAGGTGCTGCTGACTCAATCACTGGCTTCCACTGTTTATGCATTCCATAGCCATTATTCTATATCGTCTTTCCTCATTCTTCTTACCAAAATGCATCATTGATATTTTTCTGCATTAAACTTCATCCACTACCAGCCTATTTATATCCTGCGGCAATTTATCACTACCCCCTTCGTGATGTAGTGAAGTTTATTTAGAAACTGTGGCTTGTAATCCTAAATTTATGCCACTAATGTAGATTAAAGAAGACAGTGGTTCTAAAACTAGGGGAATTTCTGTTTACCTTCTTCCAGTCTGCAAAAGCATCATAACTTTATGCTTATTATTTAGCCAGCTTTGTATCCAAGCTAATAATGTCTCTTTTATGCCATTCACTTTGGATTCACCGATAAAACTATAGGCAGCCTTCTGGAAATCCATGCCCATCAGAACAAATGAAATGTTCTCATCGACACTTTTGGTGAGAAGTCGGGGGAGTGGGACTAAATAGGAGAATGGATCGGCTCATGATAAAATGGCGGAGCAGACTCGATGGGCCGAATGGCCAACTTCTGCTCCTTTGTCTTATGGTCTTCTGGTCTTATGGTCTTATGGTCTATCCATTACAACATCAGGTAGAGGAAGCTGGAGGTCTGAGCCCGTCTTTATCAGGGGATCCAAAGTAGAGAGGATCAGCAATTTGGACAGGTACATGATGAGAAAGGTATAGAAGGCTATGGTCTGGGTTCAGGAAGGTGGGAAAAATGGTGTGAAATACTGAGCTATAGCCAACAAGCAACATCCTGACATAGGTGTTTGTATTGTCCAGGTAATCTAAGGCTGTATGAAGAGCCATTGAGAATATGTCTCCCATATACCTATTGTTGCGAAAGGCAAATTGCAGTGGATCAGGGCCCTTGCTGAGGCAGGAGTTGACTTTGCCATAACTAACCTCTCAAAACATCTCATCTTCGTAGATGTGAATGCAACTGGACGATAGTCATTAAGGCAGCTCACACTATTTAGGCACTGGTATAAGTAATGCTTTTTGAAACAGGGGGAACTTCTGACTGTAGCAGTGAGAGATAGAAAGTGTCTTTGAATATTTCCGCAAGTTGGCTGGCACAAGTTTTCAGAACCTTACCTTACCTGCAGGGTTCACCCTCCTGAAAGGCAGCTTGACGTCAGCCTCTGAGACACAGGTTACACGGTCACTGGGTGCAGCAGGGATCTTTTCAACTGTAGTTATATTCTCCCTTTCAAAGTGGGAATAGAAAGCAATGAGCTCATCTGGTAGTGAAGCATCACTGCCATTCAGGCTATTGGATTTTGCTTTGTAAGAAGTAATGTCCTGTAAACCTCACCCGAGTTGACATGCATCTGATGTCTCCTCCAACCTCGCTTAGAATTGCTTCTTTACTCTTGAAATAGCCCTCCAGAAGTCAAACCTGTTTTCCTGTACAGACCTGGGTCACCGGACTTAAGTATCACCGTTCTAGCCCTCAGCAGGTGATGAACCTCCTGGTTCATACACGGCCTTTGGTTTGGGAATGTACAGCAAGTTTTCATAGGCACATACTCATCCACATAGGTTTTAATGAAGTTGGTAACTACTGCGGCATACTCAGCCAGATTCAAATTTAAAGTGAATCCCTAAATACAGTCCAGTCCACCAATTCAAAGCAGTCCTCTTAAGTGCTCCCGTGCTTCCCTTGTCCATACTTTCTTGGTCCTCAATACTGGTGCTGCAGTCTTCAGGCTCTGCCTATACTCGGAGTAAAAGTACAGCCAGGTGATCAGACTTTCTGAAGTGTGGGCGTAGATTAGTGTGGTAGGCATTCTTGATGGTACTGTAGCAGTGGTCCAGTGTGTTATTTCCTCTGGTACTACAAGAGATTTGTTGATGCTAATTATTCACTGACTTTTTCCAAGCTCCAGGACCTCCATTGGCACATGTACACTACAAAGCTGTGTCCACCCGAGGGAGATTGGAAATCTGACTGAGTGGTGCCACAGAAACAATCTCTTTCACAATGTCAGCAAGACCAAAGTGCCGATTATTGACTTCAGGAGGAGGAAACCAGAGGTCCACAAGTCAGTCCTCATTGGAATCAGAGGTGGAGGTCAGCAACTTTAAATTCCTCAGTGTTATCATTCCAGGGGACCTATCCTGGAACCAGCATGTAAGTGCAATTATGAAGAAAGCACGGTAGTGCCTGTACTTCCTGAGGAATAATGCGAAGATTCAGCATGACATCTTTAACTTTGACTAACTTCTATAAATGTGTAGTGAAGAGTATATTGACTGGCTGCATCACAGCCTGGTATGGAAACACCAATGCCCTTGAATGGAAAACACTGCAAAAAGATAGTAGATTCGGCTCAGTCCATCATAGGTAAAGCCCTCCCAACCATTGAGAAAATCCACACAGTGCATTGTCACAGGAAAGTACCATCCATTATCAGGGACATCCACCACCTAAGTCATACTTCCTTCTTGCCGTTGCCATCAGGATGGTGTCACAGGAGCCTCAGGACTCACGCCATTTGGTTCACGAACAGTTATTACCCCTCAACCATCAACCTCTTGAACCAGAGGGAATAACTTCACTCAACTTCACTTTATCCATCATTGGAATGTTCCCACAACTTACTGACTCACTTTCAAGAACCTTTCATCTCATGTTCTTGATATTTATTGCTTATTTATTATTATCATAGAAATTTATTTTTCCTCAGCTCAAGCTGGTAAAACCTGAGGTATGGGCATAGGCAAGCATGCTCATTTCTCAATTGCTGGGAACTTTCAGACTATTCTAGTCATAGGCTATTGTGGCTTTCTGAAAATTCACATATATATTACTGGTTAGCCCTAAATGTTTAATGTTATTGTGTAGTGTCTTTGGGATGACACCAGTTGCAGATATTACTACTTGTATACCTTGTTCATGTTCCAAAGTCTTTCAATTTCCTCTTTTAATTCAGCAAATTTCTGGTATTTTTCACCTTCTGACTTCTGTAAGTTAAGTGTGTTTGGAATGGCTATATCTATTAAATAAGTTCTTGCTTGTTTATCCTGTAATATCCTGTATTGCCACAAGTAACCCTTCTGTTTCTAGGAAGAGGTCTCCAACTCTGAGCTGGTGTTCGATGCTTCCTTCTCGACATCTAGTCTGCTCAGATCGTGGAGGTGTCTTCCATGGAGGGTTATTATTATTTCTTTTTTTCTTTCTTTCTGTATTTGCACAATTTGTTGTCTTTTGCATGCTGGCTAGCATGTTGTTGGTGCATTCTTTCATTGATTCTAATATGGTTATTTAATTTATTGAGTATGCCCACAAAAATGAATCTCAGGGTTGCATATGCTGACATATAGATAATAAATTTACTTTGAACTTTGAATCCAGCAAAGAACACAGTATGTCTTTGTGCACAGAAAGATGCCCTGAGTCTGTTTTACTGTGAAAGAAGACAAGAGTAGACAGAAGAATTCCACATGGTTGTTGGAAGAGTGAGCAAACTACAAAGAGAACCCAAGGTCATAGTCAAGTTCAGGCACTGGACCTGTGAGGCAGCAGCACCAATTGCTGCAGAATGATTCATGAGAAAACATTCAGGGGGTATTTCAGTGGAAGGGAAAAATGTGGTAAATGAGTGTTAAGAATTCGAAGATTAGGAATAGGAGGAGTAGACCATTCACTATGTCCATTTAATAATAATTTATCCAGTGCTCCCGATGCAACCTCCTCTACATTGGTGAGTCCCATTGTAAATTGGGGGACAGCTCCATTGAGCACCTCTGTACAATCCACAAGTTTGACTTCCCACTGGAAAAACATTGTAATTCCCATCCCCATGTTAGTCCATGGCCTCCTCTTGTGTGAAAATGAGGCTACCCTCATGGTAGAGGAACAACACCTTATATTCCGTCTGGGTAACCTCCAACCTGATGGCTTGAATATCGATTTCTCCTTTGGGTAAACAAATTTCACCCCTACCACTTCTTTCATTCACCACTTCAGCCTTTTGCTTCTTCTCACCTGCCTATTACTTCCCCCTGGGTCTCTTCCTTCCCTTTCTCCTATGGTCCACTCTCCTCTCCCTATCAGATTCTTCCTTCTCCAGCCCTTGAACTTCCCACCTACCTGGCTTCACCTATTACCTTCCAGCTAGCTTCTTGCCCTCTGCCCTCATTTTTATTCTGGCATCTTCCCCTTCCTTCTCGATCCTGAAGAAGGGTCTTGGCTTGAGACTTTGACTTTTTTTTGCCATAGATGCTGCCTGGCTTGCTAAGCACCTCCAGCATTTTGTATATGTTGATTTAAATTTTCAGCATCTTAAAATTCAAAGCCTACATTATATAACCTTGAGATTTGTCTCCTTACAGGCAGCCACAAAACAAGAAACCCAAAAGAACCCATTTAAAAAAAACCACAAACACCCAATGTGCTGAGAGAGGAAATAAGACCAAATCATGAAACAATTCAAACAAACAAATAGCATTCAGAACAAAAGTGAGTCCATAAACATGAATCCAGGAGCAGCCAGAGCAGACCCACAGCCTCACCCTCAGTGAGGCAGTGGACCAGCGAGCAGAACTGGCCCAACCCTTGCCTCCGGTCCCAACACCCTTTTCAATTCATCCAGCCTAGTCTTTAAGTTGTCCAAATATTAGGTCATTCCTCGCTCTAAGGTCTGGGCCCTGTTGAATTGGTATGGTCTGGACCTGGATCCTACCACCAGGTACCAGTCCGTGCTCAACCTTTCCAAATTGGTATGACATTTCGATCAAACCTCACTCTCGGCTTCAGTAGATGAGCTCCGAAACTCCTCCACTCCAACTTTTCTACACTCCGCTCACTCGAACTCTGACTCTGTGTCAAATATTGACTACTTCTCCTTGAACATGCCTCAACCTCACTCACACCACCAAGCCTCGACCCTCAAGTCAGCTTCATTGTTTACGGTAATCATTTATGGTAATTTTTTTACTGATAAAGTTATTAATAATATACTTAGTTTATTTCTTGCTTTGAGAACTGCCAGTAAGTTGTCACCCACCTCACCCACACCATCTTAAACAGAAGCTGTCTGCAGACTTTCCAGTATTTGTCATAAGGTTGTGGTTAATCTTCTACTTCAATACCATATTCCTTGATTCCTCTACTATCAAGCAATCTGTAGGTCTTAGCTTTAAATTAAATCAATGTATAAGCTTCAACAGCCATCTGAGAAGAAAATCCCAAAGATTTATGACTTAGAGTGAAGACCTTTCCCCTCATTGCAAAAGCCAGTTCTACAAATTATGAATATTAGATTATGAGAACGCTCAGTCCTCTTTTATTGTCACTTAGAAATGCATACATGCATTAAGAAATGATACAATATTTCTCCGGAGAGATATCACAGAAGACAGGACAAACCAAACACTAACACTGACAGAATCACATAATTATAACATATAGTTAGAGCAGTGCAAAGCAATACCATAATTTGATGAAGAACAAACAATGGGCACGGTAAAAAAAAGTCTCAAAAGTCCCCAAGTCGATCGACTCCCGAGTCCCCGATAGCGGCGGCAAAAGGGAGAAACTCCCTGCCATAAACCTCCAGACACCGTCAACTTGCCGATGCCTTGGAAGCAACAGACCACAGCCGACGCTGAGTCCATCTGTCCGAAAACTTCGAGCCTCCGACCAGCCCCTCCAATACAGCCTCCCGAGCTCCATCCTCTGCCGAGTGCCTTTGACCTCGCCCTGGCCGCTGAAACAAGCAATGCCGAGGATTTTGGGGCCTTCTGCTCCGGAGATTCTGGTTACCATACAGTAGCAGCGGCAGCGAAGCGGTCATTTCAGAACTTTTCCAGATGTTCCTCCGTACTCTCACGTCTGTCTCCATCAAATCAGTATTGTGCATGGTCCCCTACTTGACAGATAACAGATATTCACCAGATCTGAGACAAGTTAATGATGCCTGTGCACCTGCACATATAAAGAACCCATGATCTTTAGTGACTTTTCATTGATATTGTAGTTATATTGACAATTACATAGTACAAAAGTTGGAAAAGGAATAATCAATTGAATCAAATTGGTGATCTAACACTCCATGATATGGTAGAGAGGTTTCAAGGAGAATCGATACTCGATATCAACAGAAAGAAGGATGACACATAAACAGATAATGCGCTTCTGTAACTACCTAGGAGGTAACATGTCCTGCCACCATTTGTTCCATTGGCATATCACCTCTTCAGAAGCTCATCTTGCAGATATCGTCGCCAAGGCTTCACATTGTAGAACCAAATATGTAGAATAAAAACACTTAGGGTAGGCACAAGAATGAACAGTTTAATATTTATTGGTTTTAGGACCTGCACATAACTTGATTACAATGCATTTCCTCCTTCTTTCCTCTCCTTCATTTTCTGCATAAACTTACCTGAAGGATTACAATTGTTCAAGTCATTTATTTTTTATAAGTTTCAGAAGTGAGGGAAATTTAATTCAATGTATCAAAGACAGCAATCCATTGGCAACAATGAGATATTTCAAGTAATCATTTCCAAATTGTCAAGTTCCATAATAAACTTGGAAGTAAAGGCCCTCAAAGAGGCAGGCAGCCCACTATTGTGTGCTAATTTAGGGAAGTGATCAATAAACTGCTCTTTAAAGACAAAGATTTCTGGATTACTCCCAGTGCCATACATTGAAGGCGATAGAAGTAAGAGAACAGCTACTGAATGCACGACTCGAAAGATGGTGTGAAAGGGAGAGCCCAGTATAATCCAGATGGGTAGCACCTGAAAAGGACTGAGACCAGTATCCTCCTGGGTAAGTTTGCAAGCACAATTGGAGAATGTTTAAACTAGCTTGGCAGTGAACTGGAAGGTGAGTACAAATTTACAAAAGTAGAAAGGGTAAAGATTCAAAGTATGTTTGTTATCAAAGTATGTATAAATTATAATTGGAAATTGAAGTCAGGTAATTAGTGAGAGGGTTTGAAAGGCAGAGACAATAAAAGGTGTGAAATTAATTCAAGACACTGGCTGTGCATAGTTTTAGGGAATGGAGATAGATGGAAGGGATATCAATGGGACAGCAATTTTTGTTGCAGTGATCTTAATTCAGTTACATTTACTAGTTTTGGAAAAATACAAAGATAAAACTGAAAGGAATAGAGGAAAGATAAAAATGATTAGAAAATGGAATAAGGCCAATTTTAATGAACTGAGAAGTGATTGAGCAAAATTGGACTGCATAAAGCCAGTTGAATGTAAATCAGTCTCAGAACATTTATGAAGGAAATTCAAAGGATTTTGTGCAAAATTATTCCTACTAAAGTTTGGTACTACCAAATCTAGAGCCCTCTGGGTGACACAGAGGTTAAAATGATATATAAAGGGAAGGGAAATTTGTTAAAGACATCTACTGCTTAATGCACCAAAGTACCTAGATGATAAAAGAAGAGTTGAATTAAAATTAGAAAGTAATTATGACATGATAATGTTTAAGAATATTAGGTAGCAGAATATTCCCTTCCTTCTCTTTCAGCTGCTCCAGTGTTAGATAAAATCTGTGTTGAATTTATTCTTTGGTGTCACTTTACTGTATTAGCTCCATGTCCCTTGATTCCCATAATATCCAAAAATTTCTCATTCCCTATCTTAGAGATATTCAGCAACGTCAGCACCACAGATCTCTTTGAAGAAAGTTCTAAAGATTAAACATCTTCTGGGTATAGAAATTTCGAATCATATCAGCTCTTTCTTTGACACTGTGATCCTCGGTTCTAATTGTATAGTCAGGGGATACATAATCCTGCATCTATCTTATAAAGCCCTAAAATAATTTTGTATGTTTCAATGAGATCGCCTCTAATTCTATTAAACTCCATATAGTACAGATTCACATTACTTGACCTCTTCATAAAAGGCAACTACTCTAATCTCTCTCACCTCCTTTCCAATTTCTTCCCTGAAATCATTCTGGTAAACTTTCATTTACACTTTATGTATTTCAAATATAGAAAGTAAAAAGATATAAATTAAACAGGGCCAAATAAAAACAAAGTAAATCCAACATAAAAAAAAACAAAAGGGGAACTGAGGAAAGACTATGGTCCATTTGGGCCATCAGTATTATAAATGTGAAGGAAAAGTTAATAAGTAACATCTTTATGAATATATCTTTACTGCCATCGTAAAGGAGGGTGATAATAACAATGTTTTAGAATGGGATGAAATTTATACCAGGATATTTAAGACATGAGGGAGAAAGTTGCAGATGTTCAGACAACAAATTTTCAACTCTCCCTGACCACTGGATAGGCGTCAGATAATTGAAGGTGTGGATTTGGCCCAGTACGTCACAGGTAAAGCCCTCCCAACCATTGAGCATATCTACATGAAACACTGTTGTCATAGGAAAGCAGCAACCATCATCAGAGATCTTTACCACCCAGGTGATGCTCTCTTAGAACATAGAATAGTACAGCACAGTACAGGCCCTTCGGTCCACAATGTTGTGCCGACCCTCAAACACTGCTTCCCATATAACCCCCCCCACCTTAAATTCCTCCATATACCTGTCTAGCAGTCTCTTAAACTTCACTAGTGTATCTGCCTCCACCACTGACTCAGGCAGTGCATTGCATACACCAACCACTCTCTAAGTAAAAACCCTTCCTCTAATATACCCCTTGAACTTCCCACCCCTTACCTTAAAGCCATGTCCTCTTGTATTGAGCAGTGGTGCCCTGGGGAAGAGGTGCTGACTATTCCTCTTAATATCTTGTACACCTCTATCATGTCTCCTTTCATCCTCCTTCTCTCCAAAGAGTAAAGCCCAAGCTCCCTCAATCTCTGATCATAATCCATACCCTCTAAACCAAGCAGCATCCTGGTAAATCTCCCCTGTACCCTTTCCAATGCTTCCACATCCTTCCTATGGTAGGATGACCAGAAATGGACACAGTACTCCAAGTGTGGCCTAACCAGAGATTTATAGAGCTGCATCATTACCTCGTGACTGTTAAACTCTATCCCTCAAATTATGAAAGCTAACACCCCATTAACTTTCTTAACTACCCTATCTACCTGTGAGGCAACTTTCAGTGATCTGTGGACATGTACCCCAAGATCCCTCTGCTCCTCCACACTGTCAAGTATCCTGCCATTTACTTTGTACTCTGCCTTGGAGTTTGTCCTTCTAAACTGTACCACCTCACACTTCTCCAGGTTGAACTCCATCTGCCAATTCTCAGTCCACTTCTGCATCCTATCAATATCTCTCTGCAATCTTCGACAATCCTCTACACTATCTACAACACCACCAGCCTTTGTGTCGTCTGCAAACTTGCCAACCCACCTTTCTACCCCCACATCCAGGTCGTTAATAAAAATCACGAAAAGTAGAGGTCCCAGAACAGATCCTTGTGGGACACCACTAGTCACAACCCTCCAATCCGAATGTACTCCCTCCACCACGACACTCTGCCTTCTGCAGGCAAGCCAATTCTGAATCCACCTGGCCAAACTTCCCTGGATCCCATGCCTTCTGACTTTCTGAATAAGCCTACCGTGTGGAACCTTGTCAAATGCCTTACTAAAATCCACGTAGATCACATCCACTGCACTACCCTCATCTACATGCCTGGTCACCTCCTCAAAGAACTCTATCAGGCTTGTTAGACACAATCTGCTCTTCACAAAGCCATGCTGACTGTCCCTGATCAGACCATGATTCTCTAAATGCCTATAGATCCTATCTCTAAGAATCTTTTCCAACAGCTTTCCCACCACAGACGTAAGGCTCACTGGTCTATAATTACCCGGACTATCCCTACTACCTTTTTTGAACAAGGGGACAACATATTCGCCTCTCTCCAATCCTCCGGTACCATTCCCGTGGACAATGAGGACATAAAGATCCCAGCCAGAGGCTCAGCAATCTCTTCCTTGCCTCATGGAGCAGCCTGGGGAATATTCCGTCAGGCCCCGGGGACTTATCCGTCCTAATGTATTTTAACAACTCCAACACCTCCTCTCCCTTAATATCAGCATGCTCCAGAACATCAACCTCACTCATATTTTCCTCACCATCATCGTTTCCTCTCATTGATGAATACCAAAAAGAAGTATTCATTGAGGACTTTGCTCACTTCCACAGCCTCCAGGCACATTTTCCCACCTTTATCTCTAATCGGTCCTACCTTCACTCCCGTCATCCTTTTGTTCTTCACGTAATTGAAGAATGCCTTGGGGCTTTCCTTTATCCTACTCGCCAAGGCCTTCTCATGCCCCCTTCTTGCTCTCCTCAGCCCCTTCTTAATCTCCTTTCTTGCTACCCTATATTCCTCAATAGAGCCATCTGATCCTTGCTTCCTAAACCTCATGTATGCTGCCTTCTTCTACCTGACTAGATTTTCCACCTCACTTGTCACCCATTGTTCCTTCACCCTACCATTCTTTATCTTCCTCACCGGGACAAATTTATCCCTAACATTCTGCAAGAGATCCCTAAATATCTTCTACATATCCATAGTATATTTCCCTGCAAAAACGTCATCCCAATTCACACCCGCAAGTTCTAGCCTTATAGACTCACAATTTGCCCTTCCCCAATTAAGAAAATTTCTTGTCCTCTCTGATTCTATCCTTTTCCATGATAATGCTCTTTCTCACTGCCAGCACCAGGTAGAAGGTAAAAGAGCCTGAGGACTCACACCACCAAGTTCAAGAACAGTAACTACCCCATAGCTATCAAGCTCTTGAATAAAAGAGGTAAATACACTCACTTACACCAGCATTGAAATGTGTTCACAACCACTGATCTCACCTTAAGGACTTTTTATCTCATTATCCTATATTCTCGTTACTTATTGCTATTTATTCATTTGCACATTTTGTTCTCTTCTGCTCTCTGGTTGATCTTTTGTTGATCCTATTATAGCTACTATTCTATAGGTTTGCTGAGTCTGCCTACAGTAAAATGAAGCTCAGGGTTGTGTGTGGTGACATATATGTACTTCGAAATTAAAATTTACATTGAACATTCCAATTTTAAAGGGAAGAATGGATGAATCAAATATCTACAGTCCAGTTAGTTTAATTCTGGTGATTTAAAAAAAAGTATTGGAATCTATTCCAATGCATTCATTTGAAGGCATAGATTAATCAGGGACAAATAGTATTCAGAGTCCATACATGTCACCACATGCATCCCTGAGTTTCTTTCTCCTGCAGGCATACTCAGCAAATCTATGGGACAGTAACTAAACAGGATCAATGAACAGCAAACTGGGTAAATGCAAATATAAATATAAATAAATAGCAATAAAATATAACTTTTTAAAATTTATAGAATTAACTTGAATACATTGCCTAAAGAGGTGTCAAATGAGTCAAGATGTGCAGTGTATTTGAGACTGTCAGTGTGAATTTTAGCAAGGACTTTGACAAAGGCTGGTCAAGAAAGTGAAAAAGTGGATTCAAGAACCAGTGACAAATTGACTCAGTGGCTGGTAGCAAATGATTGAGGAATGTTTTTGTGATGGGAAAGCTGATACCAGCAGGATAATTTAGAGTTTAATACATGATCTTCTGCCTTTGGTAACGAATGCTAATGATCATGACCTAAATGCGGTGGCACAATAAGCAAGTCTATGGATTGATTGACAGTGAGAAGGAGAGCTTTAGACTGCACAAGCCTCTAAATAATCTCATTAGCTTGGTAGAAAAGTGGCAAATGGAATTCTTTCTCAAGACGTGCAAGAACATTCATTTGGGTAGGTGCAAAACAGCAAGTGAATATCTAGAAAAAAGGAAAATGTTGAATAGCGTAGAAGAACAAAGGGACCTTGGACATTCATCTGTAGATCCTTAAGTGAATCAGAATCACATTTATTGTCACTGACATGAGTCACAAAATTTGTATTTGCAGCAGCAGTACAGTTCAATGCATAACATATCTATGAATTACTATAAGAAAATATACAAAATATAAATAAGGCAAAAAGAAAACAAAGTAGTGAAGTAGTGTTCATTGTTCATGGACCATTTAGATATCTGATGGTGGAGGGGAAAGGCTGTCCCTAAGATGTCAAGGGTGCCTCTTCCTTATAGATGGTGGTAATGAAAAGAGGGTATGTCCTGGGTGGTGGGGGCCCTTCATAGTGGACGCCACCTTGAAGTATTAGAGATGTCCTTGATGAAGTGGATGCAGATGCCCATGATGAACCTGGCTGAGTTTACAACTTCGGCTGCTGTTTCTGATTCTGTGCATTGATGCTTCCAGACCAGATGGTGACTCCAATCAAAATGCTTTCCACTCTGCATCTGTAGAAATTTGTAGGATTCTGTGGTGTCATACCAAATCTCTTCAAACTCCTAATGAAGTATAGCCACTCGCATGCCTTCTTTGTAATTGCATCAGTATGTTAGGCCTAGGATTGATCATCAAAGATGCTGACAATCAGGAACTTGAAGCTGCTCACCCTTTCCACTACTGACCCCTCGATTAAAACTGTCATGTGTTCTATTGATTTCCCCTTCCTGAAGTCCACAATCAATTCCTTGGTCTTGCTGATACTGAGTGCACAGTCGTTGTTCTGACACCAGTCAACCAGTTTATCTATCTCCCTTCTGTATGCCTCCTCATCACTATCATCACCATCTGAAATTCTGCCAACAACGGTTGTGTCATTGGCAAATTTATAGATGATGCTTGAGCTGTGCCTAGCAACACAGTCATGAGTGTAGAGAGAGTAGAGCAGTGGACTAAGTATGCATCTTTGAAGTGCGCCTTTGTTGATTGTCAGCAAAGAGGAGATGTTATTTCCGATCTGCACTGACTGTAGTCTCCCAATGAAGAAGTCAAGAATCCAATTGCAGAGGGGGGTACAGAGGCCAAAGTTTTGGTGCCTGTTAATTAATACTGTGGGAATGATGGTGTTGAACACTGAGCTCTAACCAATAAAAAGCAGCTGATATAGGTATTGCTGTTGTCCAGGTGGTCCAAGGCCAAGTGGAAAGCCAGTAAGATTGCATCTACTGTAGATCTGTCGTGGTAGGCAATGGTTGTGGGTCCAGGACCTTGTTCAGACAGGAGCTAATTCTAGCCATGACCAACCTCTCAAAGCACTTCATTACAAGGGAAGTAAGTGCTACTGGGTGATAGTCGTTGAGGCAGCTCGCCCTGCTCTTCTTGGGCACAGTATGATTGATGCCCTTTTGAAGGAGTAGGGAACCTCTCACTGCAGCAGTGAGAGGATGAAGATGTCCTTTAACACTAGCTAGTTGGTTGGCACAGGTTTTTAGTGCCCTGTGAGGGTTCATCCTCTTAAAAGAAGTTCTGATATCAGCCCTGAGACAGATATCACAGCCTCGCCAGATGCCTCAGCGAGTCGCACAGGAATACTTTTCTCTGTTTCAAAGCATGCATAGAAAGAATTCAGCTCATTGGGAAGTGAAGTATCACAGCAATTTATGATGTTAGATGTCACCTTGTAGGAATTAATGGAATGCAAACCATGCCATGGTTGATATGCATCCAATTCTGTCTCTAACTTCACTTGGAATTCCTTTTTTGTTCTTGAGATATCCTGTCATACATAATACCTAGACTTAGTGATAATTTTTCAAAACTCGTTAGATTCTGGACTAGTTCCTGAGGATTGGAGGGTGGCTAATGTAACCCCACTTTTTAAAAAAGGAGGGAGAGAGAAACCGGGGAATTATAGACCGGTTAGCCTAACGTCGGTGGTGGGGAAACTGCTGGAGTCAGTTATCAAGGATGTGATAACAGCACATTTGGAAAGCGGTGAAATCATCGGACAAAGTCAGCATGGATTTGTGAAGGGAAAATCATGTCTGACGAATCTCATTGAATTTTTTGAGGATGTAACTAGTAGAGTGGATAGGGGAGAACCAGTGGATGTGGTATATTTGGATTTTCAAAAGGTTTTTGACAAGGTCCCACACAGGAGATTAGTGTGCAAACTTAAAGCACATGGTATTGGGGGTAAAGTATTGATGTGGATGGAGAATTGGTTAGCAGACAGGAAGCAAAGAGTGGGAATAAACGGGACCTTTTCAGAATGGCAGGCGGTGACTAGTGGGGTACCGCAAGGCTCAGTGCTGGGACCCCAGTTGTTTACAATATATATTAATGACTTGGATGAGGGAATTAAATGCAGCATCTCCAAGTTTGCGGATGACACGAAGCTGGGTGGCAGTGTTAACTGTGAGGAGGATGCTAAGAGGATGCAGAGTGACTTGGATAGGTTGGGTGAGTGGGCAGATTCATGGCAGATGCAATTTAATGTGGATAAATGTGAAGTTATCCACTTTGGTGGCAAAAATAGGAAAACAGATTATTATCTGAATGGTGGCCGATTAGGAAAAGGGGAGGTGCAACGAGACCTGAGTGTCATTATACACCAGTCATTGAAAGTGGGCATGCAGGTACAGCAGGCGGTGAAAAAGGCGAATGGTATGCTGGCATTTATAGCGAGAGGATTTGAGTACAGGAGCAGGGAGGTACCACTGCAGTTGTACAAGGCCTTGGTGAGACCACACCTGGAGTATTGTGTGCAGTTTTGGTCCCCTAATCTGAGGAAAGACATCCTTGCCATAGAGGGAGTACAAAGAAGGTTCACCAGATGGATTCCTGGGATGGCAGGACTTTCATATGACGAAAGACTGGATCGACTCGGCTTATACTCGTTGGAATTTAGAAGATTGAGGGGGGATCTTATTGAAACGTATAAAATCCTAAAGGAATTGGACAGGCTAGATGCAGGAAGATTGTTCCCGATGTTGGGGAAGTCCAGAACAAGGGGTCACAGTTTGAGGATAAAGGGGAAGCCTTTTAGGACCGAGATTAGGAAAAACTTCTTCACTCAGAGAGTGGTGAATCTGTGGAATTCTCTGCCACAGGAAACAGTTGAGGCCAGTGCATTGGCTATATTTAAGAGGGAGTTAGACATGGCCCTTGTGGCTACGGGGATCAGGGGGTATGGAGGGAAGACTGGGGTGGGGTTCTGAGTTGGATGATCAGCCATGATCATAATAAATGGTGGTGCAGGCTCGAAGGGCCGAATGGCCTACTCCTGCACCTATTTTCTATATTTCTATGTTTCTTGTAGAGTTCTGGATCTAGCCCGCACTTACAGCCCATTACACCACTGGCATCGAGGGCAGCAAGAAGGTCCTCCATCTCCGGTGGTGTTCGGAGTTTTTTTCAACGTGTTAATAGCTTCTTCTTGGTTTTTACTATACTGTCAGTCATCCAAGTCCCAGGCGGAGACTTGGGAGTACCATCGCACTCATATGTAGAAGGATTCTTCATTGCTGTTTCTATAACAATTTTGTTTTACCCGTCAGTGGTGTTAGCCTTGAGCTGAACCCCTGAACCTGCAGGACCAGTTGACCTCTCATAGTCTGTCATCTACCCTGAGCCATGGGTGTCCCTGCCTAGAGCCAAAGTATAAAGCCCTGCTCTCCAGCCAACAAGCCCTAAACCACAATAAGGATATGCTCCTCTTGGAGCATCTATCCCTCAGCAGACTGTGAACCCCCTGGCTCATCCATGGCTTCTGCTTCTGGTGTAAGGATAGATCAAACAGTTTGCTAAAAGGACAACCAAGATGTTTTCCTTTATTAACTGAAGCAATTAATATCAGAGAAGAGAGATTATGCAACATTAGTTAGGCCATAGATTGACTAATGCACATTATTCTGGTCACCATGTTGCTTAAAAAGTAGAACTAAAATAGAGAATTCAGAGAGGAGATTTATGATGTTATTGTCAGAATGAAAAAATGCAGCCATGAACAAAGATTGGACAAGGTAGGTTTATTCAGTTTGAAAGATTGAATTCTGAAGAAAGACCTGACTGAGAAGTGTAAAATTATGAAAAATCTATGCAGAGTCAATAGAAATTACCTATTTCCTTTAACAGAGGGATAAAAAAGATCAAGGTCCATAGATATAAAGTAATTCATATGAAGATTAGAAAGTAGATGATAGATGTTTTAGAGTTACTAGGGTCTGGATCTCACTACTTTAAAGGATGTAAGAGCTGGAAAAAAACAACCATTACATGTAAAAAAAAGTTCTTGGAAGCGTACTTAAAGAGCCATGATCTGTTAAATTACTGACCTGGTTCTGGGGAGCAGAATTAGACTGGGTGGGTTTTGTTGAATCGATACAGACAAATAGGTCAAATGGCCAACAATTGTAAATTTTCATTGATTCTTTGATTTGAATTGTTTAATCCATTGTTTTCACAAGCTGAAACTTACCTTTGAAAGCATTCATAGCTGTATTCTTGCCACTCTGGGCAAAGGCTTTATCTCATAGTACTTTTGATCAGAGTTTCTTTCTGTACATCAGATATTTTCTCAACCACATTTATGTTGGTGGTGCCTTAGCAGCCATAACAAAGAACTTGGATCTAGAATAATTTGTCCAATAATTGTCTGCTACTTATATACAACAGGAACGCGATTCTTAAAGAAGGGAATAGCAAAACTATTAGGTCTACCCACCTATAGTTATGGCGAGAGGCTGTTCTCTCTAAACTTCCTATGAATTACTTTATTTCTATGGCACCTGTTTTTCTTTAATTGTTCCATTAGAGGAAATGGGTCCATCTTATTGACTGTGCCTTGGTCTTTCATAATTTTGTATAGGCTTAGTCTTCAACAATACAAACAAAACAGAGCAGTCTTTGAGATGTTAGAGTGGCAGTGCCTCAAGAAACACAGATGTCAGGTCCATTGACAATAGGGATCTGAAAACCTCGAAGAAAACTCTTTGCTGAAGCTGCTGGCCATGCTTTATAGTGATCAGTCAAATCACTAGCTGCTCACAAAGGAATTCCAGTGTGCAGATCTAGCCATGTCTGTTCCAGTACACTCTCTGCACTCTCAGCAATCCCCTCACCTCCAAATCAAACAAGCGTGTTCATTAACCAGGAGGCTTTGAACTCCCAGAATGTGGACCCAATTTGCAGTCCTGAAATCATAAAATTATAATGTTCAAGGTGAACACAGACTGCAGAGGAACTGTGATAATGTTATCATTATCCAAAGCTCCTTGACTTCTTCAGATTAACAATCAGCCTTAATAAATGACTGCTGAAAGATAGAAAATGCCTTCTAACATTAGCTGCTGACACTTTTCAAAATCCAGATCAATAGGCTTAACAGTGGCAAAATCTTTCATTTGTGTTTTAAAGGTTTCAATTTAATGTCAGACAAATGTATACAATATGCATCCTGAAATTTTTTTTATTCACAAACATCCATGAAAACAGAGGAGTAACCCAAAGAATGAATTAGTTAAATATTAGAACCCTAAAGTCCCCCACGAATGTGTAAGCAGCAGCAGAGCAATGACCACCCCCTCCCCCACCAGCAAAAAAAACAGCGCCCCCCACCAAGCACTCAAGCGTGCAGCAAAGCATCAATAAAGACACAGACTTGAAGTACCCCAAAGACTACTTGCTCACCCGGCAATTCAACATACCAGAGGCTCTAATAAGGGAAAAAGAGATGTCCCCATTTCACAGCAAGAGGGAAGACATAACAAATGACTCACTGATATACAATGTTAGAAGTCTGTTGTGTTGCTTCTTCCAAGCTCTGTGCCCAAAAAACTCAGGTCTCTGGTTCACACAGCCAGCAGCCAGCTTACTGCTTTTGATCTTCCATCTCCTACGCCACAGCAATTTCCTGCGGTGGCATTGATCTCGAGTCCGCCCACCTCCAGAGCCACAAAATCTCAGAACCCTGAAAGCGCGCTGGTCTTCTAGGCCGCGTCCTTGGCATATCAAATAGCAGCCTGTCGTGAGACCCCGAGAGTGGGTCCCATTCCCGCAAAGAACCAAAATCAGCGTGTAACTCCAGGTCAGGGTCTTCAAATGAACCCTGAAAGGGAAAAATGGAGATATTAAAGATAGAAATAGAATTGTTTCCGAAGATACAAGCAAAGGAGTCGCCATCTTTCTGCTAAGCTCCTCCTCCTACATTTAGCTCTGGGACCACCCCATCAACTCACTGGCAGTTATGCTGAAATATCACACGTGTCCTCTGTTTTCTTCTCTGCAGCTGGTAACTAGAAAATTTATAAAGTTCTCTTCTCTAGCTGTTTAGTGAGAGTATCAAGTAGGGAGAACCATGAAACTGCATGAAGACCAAATTTAGTGATAATAATGATTGGTGAGAAAGATTGAAATTTGTGAGAGGTCATGGAAAGAACAGAAAGAGTGCACTTGCATGTTAAGTGAAAGTGAGGCTGGTGTCGTAGACTGAGACTGACATGGCAGGCTGGGGATAAGGGTGTAGGTGATTATGCAACTGCACTCATTTGAACTGCATAATTCATTAAGTTGCTTTTTCAACTTGTGTAGCACAAAACTCCTGCCACTAATGGTCTAGTCTGACTGCTTTGAATGGAAGAAATAGGTCATTTCATCCACTGTTTGGAAAGGATCTTTCTCTCCAACTATCAGAATGGGATAATGCCTATCACAGTCCTGAATTTATTGCTACAAATTTGATTTTATTGTTACTCCAGATTCCTCTGTTTCATCTCAGATTGGTGTTTGAAGCAGGCATGAGTCTCTTCCCACAACCACCTAAAGTGATCCTATCATGAAGATGGGAAAATGGGAAGCAGTGTTAAATCACACTATGCTTTATGAAATAATATACAATACAAAATGCATTTACATTCCACTACATAAGTTAGAACTGGTCTGTGCAGCATCAAGGGAAGAAAAACAAGCCATCTATTGATATATCATGTTAGAGATAACCCAAGTTGTCTGCAAGGCTGTTTCTGTGGCAACCATGGGCACTAAAACAATAACAAAACATTAAGAGGTGAGGATATATCAAGTAAATGCAGGTGATGGGAAAAGTTAATTAATAGAGCACAAGACAAAGGACACAAAAGGTCTTTAGAGGAGTGTGGTCAGTCCAAGCCAGGGATCTGTAACACATCTGAAGTTCTTGCAGGCAAATGCAACGTGATTTCAGAAGCAATTGATCAATGCCCCCTTCTCTTGGGGTGGTCAAGGAGCTGAATATTTGTACACTGGTGATCTCTAAGTGTGAATAACAATGATAGATGCAGATTCTATGGTAATATTCAGGAAAAGTTTGGATAGGTACATGGGTGAGAGGGGTATAGAAGGCTATAATCCAGGTGCAAGTAGCTGGGACTTGGCAGAAGACCAAATTAGCACAGACTAGATGAGCTCAATAGCCTGTTTCCTACTCTATGACTGTGTTTTGTACAATCTGAGGATGTGTGGACCACACCAGTAAGGCAAACTAACCTCCGTCTCTTTCTGCACCAGTCAGTGATGGGGCTTCACACTCCCTCTATATTGGTAAGGTGAACAGGCCCCTCTGTCCCTCTGCACTCTGCACTTATGAAGTGAACAGGCCATTTTCTCCCCCCTCAGGGTGAATTGCAAATATCACTCCACTCTAAGAAGGAAGAGGGGCAAAAGACAGGAAATTATAAGCCAGTTAGCTTGATTTCCATGGTTGTCAAGATGTTGGAGTCTATTATGAAGGATAAGGTTGTTGGGTACTTGGGAGCACATGATAAAATAGGCCTAAGTCAGAATAGTTTCCTTAAGGGGAAATCTTGTCTGGCAAATCTGGGAGAATTCTTTTAAGGAAATAACAGGCAGGATAGATAAAGGAGAGTCAGTGGATGTTACTTACTTGGATTTTCACAAGGTCTTTGTCAAGGTGCCGAGCATGAGGGTGCTAAGAGCACATGGTATTACAGGAAAGATATGAGTATGGATAGAGATTGGCTGACTGGCAGGAGGCAAAGAGTGGGGAAAATGGGCCCTTACCAGTTGGCTGACGGTGAATAGTGGTGTTCCACAGGGGTTGGTGTTGGGAAAATTTCTTTGTACGTTATATGTTAATGATCGGGATGACAAAATGAATGGCTTTGTGGCCAAGTTTGCAGATGATACAAAGATAGTTGGATGGGGCATCTAGTGTTGAGGAAGCATGATGTCTGCAGAAAGATTTAGACAGATTGGGCGAATCAGCAAAGAAGTGGTCATGCACTTCGGTAGAAGAAACAAAGGCATAGGTTTATTTCCAAACAGGAAAAAAAATTCAAAAATCATAGGTGCAAAAGGACTTGGGAGTCCAGGACATCCAGGATTTCCGCAAGGTTAAATTGCAGGTTGAGTCGGTGGTACAGAAGACAAATAGAATGTGAGCATTCATTTTGTGAGGAATTTGAATTGACTTTATTTCATACATCCTTCACATACATGAGTAAACATCTTTATGTTACGTCTCCGTCTAAATGTGCAATTTATAGTAATTTGTAATAAATAGTACATACAACAGGACATTCAATATAGCATAGAAATACGATTGTATCAGCATGAATTAATCAGTCTGATGGCCTGGTGGAAGAAGCTGTCGCGGAGCCTGTTGGTCCTGGCTTTTATGCTGCAATACTGCTTCCCAGATGGTAGCAGCTAGAACAGTTTGTGGTTGGGGTGACTCAGGTCTCTAATGATCCTTCAGGCCCTTTTTATGCACCTGTCTCTGTAAATGTCCTGAATTGGGAAGTTCACATCTACAAATGTGCTGGACTGTCTGCACCACTCTTTGCAGAGTCCTGCGATTAAGGGAAGTACAGTTCCCATACCAGGCAGTGATGCAGCCAGTCAGGATACTCTTAATCGTGCCCCGGTAGAAAATTCTTAGGATTTGGGGACTCATACCACACTTCTTCAACCATCTGAGGTGAAAGATGCGCTGTTCTGCTTTTTTCACCACACAGCTGGTATGTACAGACCACGTGAGATCCTTGGTGATGTGTTTGCTGAGGAACTTAAAGCTGTTCACCTCTCAACCCCAGATCCATTGATGTCAATAGGGGTTACCCCATCTCCATTCCTCCCGTAATCTACAACCAGCTCCTTTGTTTTTGCAAAATTGAGAGAGAGGTTGTTTTCTTGACAGCACTGTGTCAGGGTGATGAGTTCTTCTCTGTAGGCTGCCTCATTGTTTGAGATAAGGCCAGTCAATGTAGTGTCATCAGCAAATTTAATTAGCAGATTGGAGCTGTGGGTGGTGATACAGTCATGGGTATACAGAGAGTAAAGGAGGGGACTTAGGACACAGCCCTGAGGGGCACCTGTGTTGAGGGTCAGAGGGGCAGAGGTGAGGGAGCCCACACTTACCACCTGCCGGCAATCTGACAGGAAGTCCAGGATCCAGCTGCACAAGGCAGGGTGAAAGCTGAGGTCTCTGAGCTTCTTGTCAAGCCAGGAGGGAATTATGGTGTTGAATGCTGAACTGTAGTCCAAGAACAGCATTCTCACATAAGCACCCTTCTTCTCCAGATGTGTAAGGACGATGTGTAGGGCTGTGGCTATTGTTTCATCTGTCAATCAGTTCTGTCGATAGGCGAATTGTAGGGGGTCTAATGTGGGTGTTAGTATGCTGCAGACTAGAATATAAAAGCAAGGATGTAATGCTCAGCTTCATAAAGCATGTGTCAGACCTCACTTGGTGTACTGCGAGCAATTTTGGGCCCCTTATCTAAGAAAGGATGTGCTGGCATTGGAGACAGTCCAGAGTATGTTCCCGGGAATAAAAGGGTTAATGTATGAGGAGCTTTTGATGGCTATGGGACTGTACTCGCTGGAGTTCAGAAGAAGGGAAGGGAATCTCATTGAAACCTGTCAAATATTGGAAGTCTTATTGAAAGAGTGGATGTGGAAAGGATGTTTTCTATAGTAGGTGAATATAATACCAAAGGACCCTGACTCACAATGGAAGAATTGTCCCTTTAGGACAGAGATGAGGAGGAGTTGCTTTAGCCAGAGAGTGGTGAATCTGTGGAATTCTTTGCCACAGATGGCTGTAGAAGACAAGTCATTAAATATTTTCAAAGGAAGAAGGCAGAAGAATAGAGTTGAGAGGGAAAATAAATCAGCCAGGATCATTGAATGGCAGAGCAGACTCAATGGGCCAAATGGCCTATTTGTGCTCCTATGATTTATGGTCTTATGAAAACGTTTTCAATAACAAGTAGTGAGGAAAAAAAATGAAAGAGTATATTAAATCATGGACAGCCTGGTGGGTAATTTCTCAGAATAGGAGTGCAAAAAAAGAATAAAACAGGCTGTGATAAATAATCACAATGAGAGTGTATGACATGTCTGACAAGCATGTAATAAAGACAAAAATCAATACTGAAGACATTCTCCAGACATCTTTAAGGAAAAGATGTAGGAATGTATTTTCACATTCTGATGTATCACAGAAATTATCTCCTTATCTGTGGAATATCTTGTTCGCTCCATAAGACACATGAGCAGAATTAGGCTATTCAGCCCATCAGGTCTGCTCTGCAATTCCATCATGGCTGATCCCAGATCCTACTCAACCCCTCCACCTGCCTTCTCCCCATACCCTTTGATGCCCTGACCAATCAGGAAGCTATCAACTTCCACCTTAAATATACCCACGGAGTTGGCCTTCACTGCAGTCTGTGGCAGTGCATTCCACAGATTCACTGCTCTCTGGCCAAAAAAATTTCTCCTTACTTTTGTTTTAAAAGGTCGCCCCTCAATTTTGAGGCTGTGTCCTCTAGTTCTGGATACCCCCACCACAGCAAATAACCTCTCCACATCCACCCTATCTAGTCTTATCAATATTCAGTAGATTTCAATGAGATCCCCCCACATTCTTCTAAATTCCGGGGAGTATAGATCCAAAGCTGCCTAATACTCCTCATATGTTAACCTCTTCATTCCCTGAATCATCCTAGTGAATTTCATCTGGACTCTTCAATGACAACACATACTTTCTGAGATATGGGGCCCAAAATTGTTGACCATACTCCAAGTACTGCCTGGGTAGCATCCATTATTAAGGACCTCCAACACCCAGGGCATGCCCTTTTCTCACTGTTGCCATCAAGTAGGAGATACAGAAGCCTGAAGGCACACACTCAGCGATTCAGGAGCAGCTTCTTCCCCTCTGCCATCTGATTCCTAAATGGACATTGATTCTTTGGACACTACCTCACTTTTTTTTTGATATACAGTATTTCTATTTTTGCATGTTTTTTCCTTTAATCTATTCAATATACGTAATTGATTTACTTGTTTATTTATTATTATTATTTTTTTTCTCTGCTAGATTATGTATCGCATTGAACCTCTCCTGCTAAGTTAATAAATTTCACGTCACATCCTGGTAATAATAAACCTGATTCTGATTCTGACTAGTATTGTAAAGCCTCAGCACTACCTGCTTGCTTTTGTATTCTATTCCCTTTGAAATAAGTGCCAACGTTGCATTTGCCTTCTTTTATCAGACTCAACCTGTAAGCTAACCTTCTAGAAGTCTTGCATGAGGACTCCTAAGTCTCTCTACACCTCTGATGTTTGAACCTTCTCCCCATTTAGATAATAGTCTGCACTTTTGTTCCTTTTGCCAAAATGCATTATCATACATTTCCCAACACTATATTCCATCTACCACTTTTTTGCCCATTCTTCCAATTTGTCTAAGTCTTGCTGCAATTGCATTGCTTCCTCAGCATTATTTACCTTCGTATCATCTGCAAACATTGCCACAAAGCTATCAATTCCATTATCCAAATCATTGACAAACAATGTGAAAAGTAGTGGTCCCAATACTGACCCCTGAGAAATACCACTAGTCACTGGCAGCCAACCAGAAAATGCCCTTTTACTCCATTTGCTACCTCTTGGCTGTCAGCCATTCCTCTATCTATGCCAGTATCTTCCCTGAAATGCCGTTGGATCTTATCTTGATAAGCAGCCTCATGTGTGGCACCTTATCAAATGCCTTTTGAAAATCCAAGTAAATGACATCCGCTGCCTCTCTTTTGTCCACCCTGCTTGTTACTTTTCTACACTAATAAGGAATGTGGGTCTTTCTCTCTCACCTACCTCCCCAATACACCCAGCATCCTTTTGCACCATTAAGGTGAACCGGTCTCATTCTCCTGCAGCACTAGCAAGTGGAGAGTTAAGGTGTGCTAATGCATTTGGTAACATAGGTGGAATGAATATCCTTTCTCAGGTCATGCAATTTCTTTGATTTGAATATCTTTATAAACAATTTGGTCTGTTGCAAGCTTAACAAAAATTATAAAATATGTTGTCTGCCTAGTGCCATTGCAGAAAAAAACGTAATTGTCAATTCCATTAAAAAGAAAGTCTGAAACTCATATTTGGAAAAAAAAACACCCCAATAGGACCTGTGATAAATTTTACACTGTTTAATTTCTTCTATGGTCACATTTACATTCAAATGCATTTGCTCTTATTGAGCTTTATTATAGTCATCAACTACAAAAATCATCAGTCACAAGTGTCTGCATTTTGTTGTCTTTTTTGTGTGTAAGGCTGTCTATGATTGATGATGCACCTACCCAAAGAAACTCTCCCTTCAACCTTAATGGGACCATCTGTGCATTAAAAATAGCATTGCTTCTTACTGGAATATATTAGCAACTTACTCAGCCAAGTAACAGGTGCATTTTGTTAAAACAAACATTCTCTTTCTTTTAGCATACAACAAGATGCTGCAAAGAAAATACAGCCTTCAACTGATTTTGGAAGAAAGACGCTTTGATTTGACTGCTAGTCTTGCCAAGTTATTTTGATAAACTGAGTGATTTTTCTTTCTTCTTTCAGAAAGGAAGCTGGCCAATATTAAACACAGTTCAGAATTTCAGTGTAAATTGCATCATTGGGGCAATGTACTACATTTTCCTTTAGTGTTATTTTAGAATCCCTTAAAATTATCAAGACAGTCATTTTTATTATCCATGGGGGATACAATTAGATGATTATGTCAACATTAGCAGCCATCGGATTTAGCATCTTTGTGCATTACAAACATGAGCCAAGACAGAATGAGCTTTTTTTAATCAATAAAAGACACAGTTTGATTCATCTTTTAAGACATGAACAAAAGGTGCTTGTCTGTTATCCAAAGTAATGCCAAATGAAAAAGTGCTCATTTATACAAGTTATAAGATTGCACAGGATCTGTGAATACATTTGTGCAGAATACACTTTTTCAAACTACCTCATAAAATTTATACGGGGTAAACCTGTGAGTGAAAAGTATAACAAATAGGACTGGTTACCTTAACTTCATAGGTCAGATTCACAGACTGAGAATTTGTTTGTGGACATTGGGCAATTGATTTATTAATTTACAAGATCTAGATTTTACCCCTGAAGCATTTAAGTATCAACCAGACAAGTAAAACTGGAGTTGTTCTTGGGCTGTATCCCAAAAAGGATTGCAGATTTCCTTCCCTAAGGAACGTTAATGAACATGATGAGTTTTTATGATTGTTGTTGCCATGGATATATACTTATAGAATTGTAACCTAGTTTTAGTCAAATGGATTTCAGTTTTTGTAAATAGAGAACCAAACCAGTAATTAGTATGATATGCAATAAGGATGCCCAAATACAGTATGGCATGTAGGCCAAAACTGGCCTGTGGCAACACTTGAATTTGCTCACTGAGGAGCCTCCAATATTTTCTTTTACATAAGGTCCAAGCCGTCTGGATGACAGAATGTGATTGCAAAAAATTCAGATGAATCACAAAGTGGAGTGTGGGAGGGACACAATCAAAATTGTGGCAGTGGAGGATGGTCAGGGAGAGGATTAAATTGTGAGAAACAGTCATATAAATGATAAGGACATGTGGATGGACAGAAGGTTGGAATGAATGACAGTTAATGGGAAGACAGGTGAGGAAAGAAAATAATTGAAAGCAAATCATTGCAACTGAGTGAAGTTTTTGTTTTATAAGGAAAGGCATTAAAGCATTTTGTGAATTTAATACAGGCATTATTGATATTCAGCGTTATTGTGGAGAGGATCATAAGAAATCTGTCTGAAAGAGTGTCAGTGGAGGAAGAACCGATAACTGAATTGTTCTGGATTACGTTACACTGCACATAGCATCCGCGAATTGTGCTCTCAAATTCATTCTCACATCCAATTTCTTTTGGGTATAAAATGTCACAAGTGGATAGCTGTAGGCTAGAGAATAACATTGATCAATTGGTAAAATAGGTAGAAGGGATTTAATCCTGATGTGTAAAATGCTGCACTAGTAAGGGTAGGGTTAGGGTTATGGTTAGGGTTAGGGGCCTAGTACATAGCAACAGAGGGACTTCAGTGTTAAAATCCAAGGATTTTTGAAGTCGGCAGCACAGGAAGATAAGGTACTGAAACAGCAGAAGGTTTTAGTGTGCTGGATGTCAAAGATTGGTTCAGACACATGGAATTTATATTTAGCCTGTTTCAAATATAATTTCATGCTACTGTTGTGAACCATGGCATCTAAGATTTAAAACAAAACACCAGTAGATTCCCATAAAGGGTGAATTCTGGAGTTGAACAAATTTCACAGCGTATAACAGTAATAATAAATTTGATTCTGATTCTACTTCTACATGATATTCTCAGTTGGCTAAAGCCCATGACATGTCGGTCTTTTGAGTTGAGGTACCAGTTGATGAGGCAGAAATAGACTGGAACTGAAATCTCTGCATCCTGTTAAGCAGATACAGAAAGAAAATTGAATATCAATCAGTAAACATTGAAATACTCTTCATGATCACTACAATGCTTTAAGCTCAGGTCCAATAAAAGGAGATCCTGCAATCAAAGATCAAGGTTCAAAGTAAAATTTATGTTACCACATATAACCCTGAGATTCTTTATTCTCAGCAAATCTATAGAAGAGTAACTGTGAACAGGGTAATAGAAGAGCAAGAGCATAGAAGACAACAAACTGTGCAAATGCAATTATAAATAAATAGCAATGAATAACAAGATAAAGAGTTCTTAAAGTGAGATCATTGTTTGTGGGAACATCTCAATAGATGAGTGTGGTTATACTTTTTTATTCAAGAGCCTGATGGTTGAGGGGTAATAACTGTTCTTAAAACCTGGTGGTTCAATAGTACTGAGGCTCATGTACCTTCTACTTGTTGACAGCAGCAAGAAACGAGCATAACCTGGGTGCTAAGGATCTTGATGATGGTTGCTGCTTTCCTATGATGTGCTCAATGGTTACCTATGACGTACTGGACTATATCAACTACATTTTGAAGTATTTTCTGCTCAAAGGCATTGGTATTACCTGCTGCAATTTTCCTATTGCTACTATAGGTCAACGGCAGACGCAATCTCAATGGCTCTTCACATGGCCTTACTCCACCTGGACAACACAAGTATCTATGTCAGGATGCTGTTCATCGACTATAGATGAGAATTTAACACTATCATTCCTACAATCCTGATTGAGAAGTAACAGAACCTAGGTGTCTGTACCTCCCTCTGCAATTGCATCCTCAACCTCCTAACCAGAAAACCACAATCTGTGCAGAATGGCCATAATATCTCCTCCTCACTGACAATCAATACTGGTGCACTTCAGGGATGTGTGTGTAGCCCACTGCTCTACTCTCTCTATATCCATGACTATGTGGCTAGGCATTGCTTAAATACCATCTATAAATTTGCTGATGATACAACTATTGTTGCTAGGATCTCAGATGGAGACAAGGGGGTGTACAGGAGTGAGATACGCCAACTAGTGGAGTGGTGTCACAGCAACAGTCTTGCACTCAAAGTCAGTAAGGCAAAAGAGCTAATGGGGACATCAGGAAGGACAAGATGAAGGAACACTTTCCAATCCTCATAGAGGGATCAGAAGCGGAGAGAGTTTCAAGTTCCTGGGTGTCAATATATCTGAGGACCTAACCTGATCCCAACATAACATAGCAGTTATAAAGAAGTCAAGACAGTGACTATGTGTTTGAGGGGATTTGGTATGTCAACAAAAACACTCAAAAACTTCTACAGATGTATTGTGGAGAGCAGTCTGACAGGCTGTATCACTGTCTACTATGGGGGAGTGGGGGGGGTAGGGGGGGCTACTGCACAGGACTGAAAGAAGCTGCAGAAAGTAATAAATTTAGTTGGCTCCATCTTGGGGACTAACCTACAAAGTACCCAGGACATCTTCAAGGAGCAGTATCTCAGAAAGGCAGCATCCATTATTAAGAACCCCCAACACCCAGGGTCTCTTCTTTTCTTACTGTTACCATCAGGTAGGAGATGCAGAAGCCTGAAGGCACACACTCAGTGAATCAGGAACAGCTTCTTCCCCTCTGCCATCCGATTCCTAAATGGACATTGAACCCATGAACTCTACCTCACTTTTTTAATATATAGTTCTTTCTTTGCATGATTTTTAATCTGTTCAATATACATATACTGTAATTGTATATATTTTTTCTTCCATATTATGTATTTAATTGAACTGCTGCTGCTAAATTAACAAATTTCAAAACACATGCTGGTGATAAATAAACCTGATTCAGATTATGTTCTCATACCAGGCCTTAATACAGCCAGTCAATAGACTTTCCATTGAAGGAGATACTGAGTTCTTCTCCTCCTTAAGGGCTCTTTTACGATTGAGGATGGCGTATTTAGTATGTCAGTAATACTTGAGTAATATTGTAAATATATTGTTTGTTTAAGCATTATTTGCTTGTTTCCAGAATTCATTACAGGTTATATGTAAGAACTACATGAATAGTGTATGTTATTACACCACTACGACATATCTGAGTAGCTCGCTAAAGTAAAATGAAGTAGACATGTTTATTCACCCCCCCCCCGCCCCCCAGCCACTGCCCGTATTTTTCTTTTGTTTAGTTTTTGGAGTTACAAAACATAACAGCTTACTTCCATTCTGCTTCTATGAATTCTGAGGTCAGTGATGTAGCAAACTTTTCCACAAGTAGGCTTGCAGGTGGGGCAGATGGGCAGGCAGATTGGGAGATGAAGGGACTTCATTCTCAATGCCATCCCAGATGCTTCTTCTCCCTTTTGGTAGGTCATGGGTCGTGGAGTCCCACAGGCTGTTCAGAATTTTCACTCTTTCATGGAGGCTTTGAGAATGTTCTTGAATATTTTAAGCATTATTTTCTAGTTGTCATGGAAATGAGTCAAAGGACCTGTTCGATGCTGTAAGTTTCTGTGACTGTATTTTCTCTCTGTCCATTCAGGATCCTCTTGTTGTGACGTGGTCTGTTGTTACTATGGCCTGGTGTCAGGCTTACAAATGGCATGGACTGGTTATTGGAACCAATAGTTTAAATTAGAACCTTGAAGCTGGATTTTTTGTGTTGGAGAGGTCAAGATCTCATTAATCCTGCAATGGACTTGAATAATGTTGAACATTGGTGGTGTCTCTCTTTGGTGCTTTGAGGTAACTGGGGTATACTGTTAAAATTCATTTGTTGTAAGGTTTTGTAAAATAGTCTTAAATAGGTTAATTCTAAACTTCTTGAAGGCAAAGTTTTAAATTCAAGTAAACAAAACGCTCTGTCATTTGATATCTGTAGGTAAGTTCTTAGATTCTCAAAACTGGATCTCTTGCTATGCCTATTATGGCTTAAAAATGTTAAAATTATCTGCTTTAAAAATAATTTGTTGTGCTTATGCTTAACAGCCCAATGTGTTAATATTTCATGATAGGGAAGTACCCTCACTTACTCTTTGTAATTTCCAAAACTTTGCTTAGATTACGAATAAAGAATTGAGCAGACCAACAAATGTTCCAAAATATCAAATCAACTTATTGAACAGTTGTTGATTTTTAATACTTCGTGACATTGCATTTGGAATTAAAGATTCATCAAAGACAAATGTGGAATTCAAGACTTCTACCTTCAACTTTAATTCAGATCAGTATGTATTTACTGATAAAACAAGACAAGAAAGAAAGGTGAATGAAAAGTAACAAAGAACCCCTGCTTACAGACAAACCCAGAAAATTGCAACATGTTGCTATTCATTGTTCAGGTACTGTAGTTTTGTGGTTCTCCGGACCAAGTATGTGAAAGATATAACTGAACATAACAGGGGAAAAACTAGTGTTACTCATCCATGTTATTTTAAAATAAGTATATTAACAAGTGCAGTTTCTATCTGGGACCCATTTTAAAAGGAGGCACTCTAAATTAATTTGCATAGACTGTCAAAATTCAATCTCCATTTTTTTTAAATTCTTCACAGCCATCAAGAAGAGATTATAATGTCTACAATTAAATCTTTAGCCTCTAAATTAATATTTTTCCCAAGACTTGGAATGCAAACTTAAAAATATGGCAATTAAGGAAAACATTTCCTTTTAAGAAACTTCATGGCTTTGCTACATGTAATATAGCAGGACTTCAATAGTTCCCTTAAAACATTCATACAATTGAAATCACTTCAACACCAGAACACGATTCAATGATCACAAAAAAACATGCTTGGAACTGAACTCTTTCAGCAACAAAGGCAAGACTGTAAAAGTTTAACAGCTTTCATCTCTGAGCAGAATTGTGATTGATACAGAAACAAACAGCAGACATGCTTCAAAGATATTTTTAAAAATGGAATGCACAGGCAAGCATTCCGACACACAGATTGAACATGGTTCTTTCATTATATCAAATGTTTCAGTGTTGGTTTGCCTTTTCAAATATCATTTCTGCAATCTGATTCCACTTGTTAAGTGCTGGTAAGGAGCACCCTTTGTCTGCTCTAGGGTTTGGTCCTTCATGGAGCTTTATCTGGTATTGCCAGGATATTATGCTCCTTTTTCCCATTCTCGATGCTAACCATTGTGTCCACAGTCAGAACTGCCTGATCCAGCTCTTGCTTTAACTGCGGACACCACAGTCGATCAGGATCAGATGACAGGATCACACACAAGGTGCTGGACGAACTCAGCAGGTCAGGTATCTTGTGAAGGAAATAGATAGTCAACGTTTCGGGCCGAAACCCTTCTTCAGGACTGAGAAGGAAGGGGCAAGTTGCCAGAATAAGAAGGATGATAAAATGTCATCAAGAAATAAAATCTGTCTCAAGAAGGCCAAACTTTAAAAAAGATCTAATTAAATAGGCAGCAAAGATGCCCTTCATTTCAGATCCCCTTCCTGATTACCAATCTATCATGTCCCTATGTGTACCTACATCTACACTATCGACCATCCCGAATCGGCAATCTACAATACTGAGCAGAGATGGCGATAAAACATTCGAAAAAAATTGATCACATCTTCATGGACACATTTGCCATCTCGATTTCAATCAGTCTATGAAATGCAGTTATGACATTCATGAGCACATTGTCTCCTTCGGTGTTGGTCCATTGCACTTTATTCGCATCCTTATCTTCACTCCTTCAATCTCTGATAGCTAAAACTCAGCAATGGTTGCCTGTAGTTATCCTGTGAGCCAAGCCGGGCAAGGTAACTTTGATTCACAGACAACAAATCACATTCCAAGCCATGCCAGTTGATTGTCAGAATAATCTGAAAACAAGTCCCTTAGTCCCTTTGGTTGATCTTCAGGAAGATTTGGGGTGGTTCTGTTGGAATGGCTGCAAAGACTTCACCCCAGTAGCACCCACTACTAGACTGTCTGTTGATGATTGGCCCAACCACTGAAAGAGTCCAGCTCATTTGTGTCCACTCCCATTTCAGGATGGAGTAGCTGACTTCAGGTGCAGTGTGCATTTTCTTCTCTTTCTTGCCATCAAGGTTGTGGAACTTGATGTCTCTGCATAACTCAGATCCCTTCCCATGCCATCTATTTTCCCAATATCTTTTTATCCTGATCTATATAATTTGTGACACAAGATAAGATAGGACATGGTTTCCTTAAGGGAAAATCTTGACTGAAAAATCTGTTGGAATTCTTTGAGAAGATTACAAATAAGATAGGAAAATGGGATGCAGTGGATGTTGTATATTTGGACTTTCAGAAGGCCTTTAACAAGGGCCACACATGAG
The DNA here is from genome assembly GCF_030028105.1 of Mobula birostris. Lineage (NCBI taxonomy): Eukaryota > Metazoa > Chordata > Chondrichthyes > Myliobatiformes > Myliobatidae > Mobula > Mobula birostris. The sequence goes on along the minus strand of NC_092373.1, from coordinate 120,758,648 downwards.
GCTGCTACCAAGTTAAGAGCCCATGGCATTACAGGAAAGTTACTAACATGGTTGGCTGATTTGGTAGGAAGCAGTGAGTGGGAATAAAAGGATCCTTGTTTGGTTGGCTGCCAGTGACTAGCGGTGTTACTCAGAGTTCGGTGTTAGTACCACTTCTTTTTATGCTGTATATCAATGATGTAGATGATGGGATGAACGGATTTGTTGCCAGTTTGCAGATGATAGGAAGATTGGTGGAGGGGCAGGCAGTTTTGAAGAAACAGATAGGCTGCAGAAGGATTTAGACAGATTAGAAGAATGGGCAACAAAGTAGCAAATGAAACACAATGTTGGAAAATGCATGGTCATGTACATTGGTGGTAGAAATAAATGTGCAGACTATTTTCTAAACATGGAGAAAATCCAAAAATCTAAGGTGCATAGGGACTTGGGAGTCCTTGTGCAGAACACCCTAAATGTTAACTTGCAGGCAGAGTCAGTGGTGAGGAAGGCAAATGCAGTGTTTGCATTCATTTCAAGAAGTCTTGAATACAAGAGCATGGATGTGATGCTGAGGCTTTATAAGGCACTGGTGAGGCCTCACCTTGGGTATTGTGAACAGTTTTGGGCTCCTTATCAAAGAAAACATTTGCTGGCACTGGAGAGGGTCCAGAGGAGGTTCACAAGGATGATTCCAGGAATGAAAGGGTTATCATGCGAGGAACATTTGATGGCTCCGGGTCTGTACATGCTGGAATTTAGAAGGATGAGGGGGATTTCTTTGAAATCTTTTGAATGTTGGAAGGCCTAGATGGATTAGATGAGGAAAGGATATTTCGCATGGTGTGGGAGTCTAGGACAGGAGGGTACAGCCTCAGGATAGAGAGACGTACATTTAAAACAGAGATGCGGAGAAATGTTTTTATTCAGAGGGTGGTGAATTTATGGAATTTGTTACCGCGAACAGCTGTGGAGGTTGGGTCGTTGGTTGTATTTAAGGCAGAGATTGATAGGTTCTTGATTGGACACGACATCAAAGGTTATGAGGAGAAGGCCCGGGAATGGTTTGAGGAGGAGAAATTAGGATCAGCCATGAATGAGTAGCAGAGCAGATGTGATGGACCAAATGGCCTAATTCTGCTCCTATGTCTTATGGTGTTAATCAGCTCTTTGTCAGCTGTGTAGAACAACCTGTGTTCGAATCCTTCTCCGGTTATACTCCCCAACTCTTCCTCTGCTACACTGAAGCAGTAGTGCTGCTTCAAGCATCAATGCTGAGCTCAAAAATTTTAACAATTTTGCCTCTAACTTCCTTATATTTAAGGAGCACCACCTTATATTTTGTCTGTGTACCCTCCAACCTGATGGCATGAATATTGATTTTCCTTTCCAGTGAACAAATTCCCGCCCCCCCCACCCACTTCCTCTATTCCCCACTCTGACCTTTCACTTCTCACCTGCCTATTACTTCCCCCTGGGTCCCCCCTCCTTCCCTTTCTCCTCTTGTCCACTCTCTTCTCCTATCAGTTTCCTTCTTCTCCAGCCCTTGACCTTTCCCACTCATCTGGCTTCACCTATCATCTTCCAGCTAGCCTCTTTCCTGCCCCACCACCTTTTTATTCAGGCATCTTCTCCCTTCCTTTCCAGTCACAAAGAAGGGTCTCAGCTCAAAATGTCGACGTTTACTCTTTGCCATAGATGCTGCCTTACCTGCTGAGTTCCTCCAGCATTTTGTGTGTTTTGCTAAGCAATTAACTTCCCGAACAAACCTTCATTACAAATTACAATTACCATTATATTTTAACATGCTGTTCATGGCTTGCTGACATGTTCTCTCTGTGTCTTCTGCATTTGCTTTCTGATTCCTTTCATCCACAATCTGCTTCCAGCAGGAGTGGTCAGATATGATGCAAAAGGCTGGTGTTCTTCTCTACCATTCTCTGTAATGGCTTTGTTATTGGGTGGACTTGATCGCTTATTCTGTTTGTGAAGGCAACAAGAAGGTGAGTCAGATCGTTTAGCCTGAGTCCAGTGTTGTTGCTGACTGCCTCGCACACAAACACAGGTGTCATTTGTCAGCAGCACCATCTATGGTTCTATCCACCTGGGAGCGAACCTTGCCTTTTCAGGCAGCTCCCTCACCATGATTTGTCACCTGGCTGTGGGAGGACTTAAGCTCTCTCCAACCAGCAATATATTATGGCTGTTTAGCTTGGTCCCTCAACATGTTAACCTATTTACAATGGTCCTTCACATCCCCATATAATCTTACTAAACTGGCTGCAGTAGTTCTATCATCTATGCTTCCAATTTCTGTCACCTCAGGTTCTTCTAGTGCTATCTTTGCCCCGCGATCTGCACATTCATTCCCGTTCTTCTCAATCTTTTCCTTTTCTGGCAAGTCTTTATTATAATTGCTGCCACCTCTGCAGGAAGCTTCTCTGCTTCTAGCACTTCTTTGCTGTACTTGACCTTTGGGACCTCCTGACATGATTTCCTCATATTGTCCTGTCTCTCCTCCATGCTTGGGGGTACTGTCTCTCTGTGGGCCTTGTTAGTATCTCTGGAGATCACATATGTTTGCTGTATCTGTCTTGTCCATGTTATTCATACCTTTCCTGAGTCTATATTTGCACCTGCATTACTTAGTGTATCTATCCGCAGGATGGTACCCTCATTGCTTGGGCACACCCAGGAATCCACAGGAAGCTGCACTCCCTCAATCTCAAGAACCTGAGCCCACTTTTCTCTGCCCTCATTGTTTCGCTCCCTGCACATGGCAAGAGTAGGTCAGTTATCGATACTGACCACTAACATTTCACTTCGCCAACCCCCCAATAAACCTTTTGCATACATACATGGGTGACTACTGCTGGCAATGGATGCTGTCGTCAGCCGTTTGTCTGACTTGGATGCTATCCTTACCGGCTCTATGATCTGGTCGGCAGTCAGGTCGAACAAAGAGGTTGCTGCTTTGGGGTTTCTGCTTGCTTTGATGAGTGAATCTCACACTTCCATCTCTTTTTTTAGAGCATTACGTCCAACCATGGTTCGAAAGGCCACAGCTGTAACATGTCATCTCCTTTACCCTCCTATGTCTATTCTGGCAGTCCCATGCCATGTGCCCCCATTGTTTGCACACAAAGTAAATCTTCTGTGTCTTTGCAGCAGCTGCATCTGCTACAGCCATTTTATGACTTCTCTTCTCCATCCTCTCATCTATCTGCCTGCCGCATGATACTATCACTGGGTAGGTTGATCTCACTGCTATCCCCAGATCTAAAACTTCCTGGTGGGCTGAGCTGAGCCCTCCCTTCAACATTTAGGAAGACTGGATCATCCCTTGGTGGATTGTGCAGCCTTGAGTATTCCTCATATATTCAATATTTACACTCTGCATAATCCATGGCAGGTTCACCACTTTTCAGAACCACCAATGTTATCATTGTCCCCTGGACACAGCCTCATTTCCCCCTTAATGCGATGACATATCTTTTGATTACTGGTGTTTCCAGTAGTTGCCCATATATCATCCCTCACTCCTTGTGCCATATTGTCCCATATCTTCCTCAGATATTTCACTTATACCGACAAATGTACATCTTTTTGGTGCATCTGATGAGTTACAATAATTTATTCAAGCTTGTGCCAGAATTCTGAGTTGCTGCAAGTGACTTTAAGTGAGGGCAGCTCTGACAAAATACTTTCATTCTCCTCAGGGGTGAAGGGCTTATGAATAGTGGTAATCAGAGTCAAGGGCTGGCAGGAGTCATCGGTCTTCTCAGTCTGACATTGCCTGGCCTCAGTAATTGCTATCCCAACAGATATATCTCCGTATAACCTCACCCTCAAATATATCTACACTAATTCCCATATTAAGCATAATATAAGGGATGGATAAAAATTAAACAATACATACTTAAAACCACAGAGTATGTACACTGCAATCTTCCATTTCTGTACTGCCGAACTCATGATGCCTTTTGTATTCCTTTACACTTTAAACTCTGTTACTAAGGTCTCAAACTTATTCTAAAACACACAAACACACTCACAAGCAAGTGTGGTTCTATACCGTTCCCCCAACTGAGTATACGTGCATTCGTCTAGTACACCCCTCTGTAACCACATTTTGCAATTGGTGGCCTTGCTGCCCAAAGCTGTCTGAAAGCTGGTCCCTTACACACACACACACACACACACACACACACTTACTTTTATAGTATATCTACCATTTCAGCTCTCCAACATGTTCTTTGATACTTCATGATCTTGTGGTTGTTGACCTAAACAGATTAAAGCATGGTCGCTATTCTTAAAAAATATTCACAGTTTAGTCTATAAGCTTTCTTGAACTTACTTACAATGGTTAAATTACTTAAACCCATAGTTGACTGGACTGCATCATAGTTAACATAATCCCATTGTTTTAATATTTGGCTGATGCATATGCAAATGTATCATGGTCACCATTTGCAAGCCATATCTCATAGTCTGTGGGCCAGCCTGTGCTTTTAACTTCAATTTACTGCTAGCAATTTACACGTTTGCATTACCAACTACAGACTGGTTCTTTGAATTAATATCTACAATATTCACATAACCCCAGAATATTTTTAAAATGTGTTCAAAAAGTATAAAGCATCATGTCAGGTGATTGACATTCACTTAGACTCTCTCTCCTGAAGGTCTGCTGTGTGAATAAAGACTTTCATATTTCCCAGTTACAACAGCCATGATGCTCAATTTAAGTCAGTTACAACAGACAACTGAGACCTTTCCCAATTCACCTTTTAGATCCTTAGCTATGGTTGGTGTAACAGGTATGATCATGGTGATAAAACTGGTTTTGTCTGTGGTTGTGATTGGCCTCCTCTTGGCCATTTGCAATAGGTTGCAGTCTGTTGGTCAGCAGCTTTGGCACAACTGGCCAGTCAAATAGGTATTGGTTTACTTGCTTCATCTTTCTCACACATGAGGGATTCTCAATAATATTATCTCAGCAAAGACAGGAATCTTGTGCTGCAGCTCGAGAAACTATAGCCACAACTGGTCACTGTGTACCTTTCTGTTTATGGCTCCGTAGGCACAAGATATAATGTGCTTTGGGGTAGTTTGGTTCCTTTCAAGGTGTCCTTTGTAATTTACATTTCTTTACACAGCCTGCCCTCAGCACAACCTTAGGTTATGTTGGTTGTTAATGCAAGCAACCAGTGCATTTCACTGTATGTTTTGATGTACATCCTGTACATATGATAAATAAATGATCCGAATGTGAATCTGTTCCTGATTCTATTTTAACCAGGATATGAAGTAATGACAACCACAGCTCAGGGGTGAAGATAGTTTTATTAAATGCAAAATTTAAAAATAAAGTGTATCAAAATTATTGCTGAGTACAATACATAATCAGTTGAGTAATGATGTACAATAACATGAATTCCTTCCAAGTGTGTCTTTTAAACCTTCAATGCATTTGTAGATTCAGAAATAGTTTATGCTTTATGTGATATCTAGGCTGTACCAATAAAAATCTTCCAGAATGGTGCCAGATCCCAGGAGAGAATGTCCACACTCATTTATATTCTATTAATAACACAATCTCTCTGTCAGAAATTACGGCCTTTGAAATGTCCTTCAAAACAGATTGAGATCCACAGGATGCTAATACTTGAAGCAATCAGGAGAGCTCCTTGCTGAGCTCTTTATTAATAACAGTGCTGACAGGTATCAATTTTATCTATATCTGTAATTTTCTAATAATTGTTTCCAACACAATACAATTAACAAAAATTGAGATTGAAGTCAACTAACAAATATCACTACATTTATTTAAATCACTGCAAATGTGTGTTTCAGTTTACTAACAGCCAATAATTGTCATCACAAAATAATTGTTTATTTAAATTACTATAACAATGAATTTCAGTTTTCAGTTTAAAAACACCAATTGCTATAGGTACATGTTACAATTGTTTCAACTGAGACCTGCATTTCAAAAAAAACTTGTCCATTCTGATCCGTCACTAATACAATCTCATAAATTTTTCTAATATCACAAATGAAGATGTTGCAATTTATTGAAAATTGTTCAATAGGTAATTTTTTTCAATCATTTTATCAGCATTCGAGTTGGTTTGCTCATTATTCATACTCCGGCTCCTGTCTATGGAAAAGTAATTGGTCTATGCTCTCTTTATTCCAAGAACGTATGGTGTGAGTTCATCAGTCATGGATCATACATGTGAACTTACATATGCACATTGTATTCATTCAGACTTCTGTGCCTGTTCTGTATAATAACTGTCCTTCACTAGATTTTGCTGGGAAATTATTGCTAGAATCCCACAATATATTTTACCCGTTTGAGACCTATCTACTTTTGCTTCTGAAAAAAATATAAAATTTGGCCCAGAGCCATGAAAACATAAAAAGAAAGGGAAAAAAATGCAGGTAAATGGAACAAACTCGGAATTCTTGCTCAGCACGAACAACCTGGGTCGAAAGGCCTGCCTCTGAGTTGTACAACTCGATGACTCTATGAGCCGTCTGCAATCAGAGCTGCAAATAGCTTGCACAAATCTAACCACAATAGCTGAGCTTCTTTCAACAGGTGCTGACGCGACAGCAGCAACGTCACAGGGAAAGGATCATCTGATTACTTTGAGAATGTTCTACTTTAAGAAACCAATTAGTCCCAGTAGTTCAGATTTAATGAATAGCATCACCATTAGGAGCTGTGCTCATGAAGATTTCTCAAAATAGACAGATGAATTGCTTGAGTGACCTCAATGAGGGTTTTCAGAGATGTGCTGTGATAAATCACTACGGCTGATACTTAACTATGCCGCACAGAACCGTCAACATTGACCAAGATGACTTCAAGTGTTTAACCGTGAACTAAATTGCAATAGCTACGTTGGCATGCCATTTGTGGTGCTATAGAATTGCAGTATTAAATCCAGAGGAATCTCTTTTAGAATGCTTAAAACGTTCTTTTATTCATTTCTGTGAACTGGATATTGCTGCCAAAGCCAGCATTTATTGCTAATCACTCTTTGCCCTTGAGAAGGTGTTGCTAAACCACCTTGATCAGTTGCAGTATTTCTGGTGAGGGTACATCTACAGTGCTATTAAGTAGGTTCCTGTATTTTGACACAGTAGTAATGAAGTTCAGGCAACATATTTCCCAGACAGGACAGTGAGCAACTTGGAAGGTAAACTGCTGTAGTGCTGGCATTTCCAAGCACCTTGTTATTCTTCATGATCTGCATGTATTGTGCAAGTTGTGGTGAGAGTGGTTGATAAGGTGCCAGTCAAATGGATGCTTTGTTCAGGGTGGTCAAAGAGTTATGCAACACAGAAGCATGCTCTTCAACCCGCTCTATCCATGCTGACCCTCAAGTACCAATCCATATCAACCCTATGCCCCAACTCGAGGTCCACAGCCTGCTATTCCTCAGTGATTTAAGTGCTCATCCCTTCGCCTTTAGCACCATCTCAGACGGTGTATTCTAGCACTGTACTCAGCTGAGCAAGCAGTAAGCATTCCATCACACTCCTGATTTGACCTTGGAGATGGTAGAAAAATCTTGGGATGTCAGAAAGTGAGTTCGTCAACACAGCCTTTGATACATATTTATAGCCTGCTGTATATTGGCTGATGCGTTTGAATTTCTGGGCAATAGTTCTCCCTAGGATAATGATGATGGGGAATCCATCAATGGTAATGCTACTGAATGCCCATGGTAGGGAGTCTTTTGATAGAAACTATCCTTGCCTACCATTTCCTTTGCACACTTTCTGCTCTAATCCTTGACCTTGGATTGCTGTACCAAACATAATAACAAAAAGTTAAATTTGTATGACATAGATGTCCAATTCTTTGATTTTCACTGGTGCCAGAAGCGGATACGTCAATGATGACAAATCACCACAGATGCTCAGCACTTTACAGATGCAGAGTAGTCTCATGAAACTGGCTTGTCTGCATTATTACACATTAAGGGTCTGAAGGCAAGACAAATGAAGAATGTTTCATAGAAACATAGAAACATAGAAAATAGGTGCAGGAGTAGGCAATTCGGCCCTTCGAGCCTGCACCGCCATTTATTATGATCATGGCTGATCATCCAACTCAGAACCCCGCCCCAGCCTTCCCTCCATACCCCCTGACGCCCGTAGCCACAAGGGCCATATCTAACTCCCTCTTAAATATAGCCAATGAACTGGCCTCAACTGTTTCCTGTGGCAGAGAATTCCACAGATTCACCACTCTCTGTGTGAAGAAGGTTTTCCTAATCTCAGTCCTAAAAGGCTTCCCCTCTATCCTCAAACTGTGGCCCCTCATTCTGGACTTCCCCAACATCGGGAACAATCTTCCTGCATCTAGCCTGTCCAATCCCTTTAGGATCTTATACGTTTCAATCAGATCCCCCCTCAATCTTCTAAATTCCAACGAGTACAAGCCCAGTTCATCCAGTCTTTCTTTATATGAAAGTCCTGCCATCCCAGGAATCAATCTGGTGAACCTTCTTTGTACCCCCTCTATGGCAAGGATATCTTTCCTCAGATTAGGGGACCAAAACTGCACACAATACTCCAGGTGTGGTCTCACCAAGGCCTTGTACAACTGCAGTAGTACCTCCCTGCTCCTGTACTCAAATCCTCTCGCTATAAATGCCAGCATACCATTCGCCTTTTTCACCGCCTGCTGTACCTGCATGCCCACTTTCAATGACTGGTGTATAATGACACCCAGGTCTCGTTGCACCTCCCATTTTCCTAATCGGCCACCATTCAGATAATAATCTGTTTTCCTATTTTTGCCACCAAAGTGGATAACTTCACATTTATCCACATTAAATTGCATCTGCCATGAATTTGCCCACTCACCCAACCCAACCTATCCAAGTCACCCTGCATCCTCTTAGCATCCTCCTCACAGCTAACACTGCCACCCAGCTTCGTGTCATCCGCAAACTTGGAGATGCTGCATTTAATTCCCTCATCCAAGTCATTAATATATATTGTAAACAACTGGGGTCCCAGCACTGAGCCTTGCGGTACCCCACTAGTCACCGCCTGCCATTCTGAAAAGGTCCCGTTTATTCCCACTCTTTGCTTCCTGTCTGCTAACCAACTCTCCAGCCACACCAATACCTTACCCCCAATACCGTGTGCTTTAAGTTTGCACACTAATCTCCTGTGTGGGACCTTGTCAAAAGCCTTCTGAAAATCCAAATATACCACATCCACTGGTTCTCCCCTATCCACTCTACTAGTTACATCCTCAAAAAATTCTATGAGATTCGTCAGACATGATTTTCCTTTCACAAATCCATGCTGACTTTGTCCGATCATTTCACCGCTTTCCAAATGTGCTGTTATCACATCCTTGATAACTGACTCCAGTAGTTTCCCACTCTGCTATGATGGCTCTTGGGACTATATTATTACATTTAGATAGCGATCCCAGCAATATTCATAATGTTCCATTGCTCTGACAGGAGGTCATATATGATAAAAGTTCCTGTATATATCCTTAAACATTGGGTATTGTATTCTTCAGCTGAGGTTGCAGCCTGTATGATTTCAATGCTTACAAGGAGAAGAGCCTGTCCTCCTTCTTAGTGAAGATTTGCGACAAATTTCCCCTTCCATTTTTCTGGACAAACACTGTTGTGGATTACCTTAACCTATAAAGTAGCATCAGAGTCTTCTAATAAGGTGATATCTTTGCCATTTCCAGTTGGCTAGAGAATTGTAGAGTATTGCATCAGGCAAAAAGGGCCTTCAAGCCAATAAGTCACACATTGGAGAGATGGTTGGTGTGTGTGCGTCTGTTGTCTGTTGTCTGTATTGTATGTATCATATGTGGAGTTGAAGGCAGTCTTTATTTTTCAATGGAATATAGCATTGTTAATGGTTCATGAAATGTTTCCTCCAATGTCTGGCATTGTTAATCTACTGTTTTCCTTACTTTCCCTTGTTCAGCCAAATACACCTTTATAGCTTTTTAATTTCCTTTAAATTTTAGACGACTGTTTCAGATTTCCATACTAATTGTTTTATTCTATCATCTTCCTCAGAGGATCTTTCATTATGAGATCATGAATTAATTAATCCTCTCTTGTAACAGGTGACCAGATCGGAAACAACTTGTTTTCTGAATGATTTCACAATATATTGTTTGCAGAAAATCCTAGGTATACTCTATGAGTCCTGTCTCAAGGCTATCATTGCCAAATTGATTTATCCAATTTACTGAAGATTAAAACCTCAGTGATAATTCCTGTGTTTTCCATGCAGGGCTAATGAAAATAGCAGGTTTTGTGTGGTGCAGGAAAGAAGAGAATATTTTCCAATGCAAATAATGAGAAATATCTGAAAATTCTAGACAAAGGGATTACTTGATTTATATGCTACCCTACCATGTGGCGGCTGTTAGGAGGAGGTGTAGATGACTCTTGCCAGTTATTTATCCAGCTCATCCTTTTTGGCTTTGGACTGCTATACAACCCTGGGAAATCTGATGCATTTCACCAGATTTCAGTCCCCTTTTCCCAGCAGATGTTTGCTCTGAATTTCGTATATCGTTCTCAATAACTCAAGTGGTGAACATTCTAATTTGCAGCCAGCAATATAATTTTAATCAATTATATACTATATATTTCTAATTTCACTTGAAAATCTGCTGATAAAGCATGAACCTGCCCATCATTTTATTGACATAGTTGTCACAATATTGAAGGCGACTGTTCAGCCCATCAATTCAATGCTGCTTTGCAGAGCAATCCTATCCACCAGTATCCATAAGTAGGACTGACCCAACTGAGCAGAATCAAAATCAGAATCACAATCAGGTTTATTATCATCAACATATGTTGTGTAATCTATTGTTCTGCGGCAGCAGTATAATGCAATACATTAAAAATTTCTGTAAGTTTTAATAAGAAATTGTTTTTGACCTGCAGATCCATGGTAACATGCATCTTTTTGCTTGACTCTGTTTCATCTTTGCTTATCCAGTTCTTTCCCACTTACATCTGTGACAATGTAGGGTAATGTAATTGGGAGAAGTGTGCATAATTCACAATCACCAACATTGACTTGAGGTTTTGTTTTAAGAGGCTGGCCTGAAATGATGACATGGTTATGTGAAGTTTTTTAGCATGCTTGTGTTTCAGTTTTGGAGTTCAATAAAATGTGTTATGGGTTTCATTAAGCATAAAATGAAATGAGCAACTTCTCCAAATCATATGTGTGGCTATAGAAGTCTGCATGGGTCCAAAATATGTCAATCTCTTTATTGGATACATGGAAAAGTCTTGTTTCAATATTACTCAAGCTCCCCCCATACTTCTTCTGTGGAATTGATAATAATATGTATTGTGTATTTCTTGGTTATGCACTTGTACATCATTTGAAAATGTCATTACCCTTGCTGCCAAATTATCTACCTCTCATCTTCACCTCGTCTATCATGGACTCTTCCCTTCCCTTCTGTTCAAGTTACAGGAACTTACTTTGTCTCACCCTATCAGAAATAATCCTTTTGTCATCCATCCCTTATCACCCACTACCCACCTCTCTCCTAACTTTGACTGTGACTAAGTCACTGCAGAAGTATATATAGAACATAGAACATAGAATAGTACAGCACAGTACAGGCCCTTCGGCCCACAATATTGTGCCGACCCTCAAACCCTGCCTCCCATATAAGCCCCCACCTTAGAATCCTCCATATACCTGTCTAGTAGTCTCTTAAACTTCACGAGTGTATCTGCCTCCACCACTGACTCAGGCAGTGCATTCCACGCACCAACCACTCTGAGTGAAAAACCTTCCTCTAATATCCCCCTTGAACTTCCCACCCCTTACCTTAAAGCCATGTCCTCTTGTATCGAGCAGTGGTGCCCTGGGGAAGAGGTGCTGGCTATCCACTCTATCTATTCCTCTTATTATCTTGTACAACTCTATCATGTCTCCTCTCATCCTCCTTCTTTCCAAAGAGTAAAGCCCTAGCTCCCTTAATCTCTGATCATAATGCATACTTTCTAAACCAGGCAGCATCCTGGTAAATCTCCTCTGTACCCTTTCCAATGCTTCCACATCCTTCCTATAGTGAGGTGACCAGAACTGGACACAGTACTCCAAGTGTGGCCTAACCAGAGTTTTACAGAGCTGCATCATTACATCGCGACTCTTAAACTCTATCCCTCAACTTATGAAAGCTAACACCCCATAAGCTTTCTTAACTACCCTATCCACCTGTGAAGCAACTTTCAGGAATCTGTGGACATGTACCCCGAGATCCCTCTGCTCCTCCACACTACCAAGTATCCTGCCATTTACTTTGTACTCTGCCTTGGAGTTTGTCCTTCCAAAGTGTACCACCTCACACTTCTCTGGGTTGAACTCCATCTGCCACTTCTCAGCCCACTTCTGCATCCTATCAATGTCTCTCTGCAATCTTTGACAATCTTCTACGCTATCTACAACACCATCAACCTTTGTGCCGTCTGCAAACTTGCCAACCCACCCTTCTACCCCCACATCCAGATCGTTAATAAAAATCACGAAAAGTAGAGGTCCCAGAACAGATCCTTGTGGGACACCACTAGTCACGATCCTCCAATCTGAATGTACTCCCTCCACCACCACCCTCTGCCTTCTGCAGGCAAGCCAGTTCTGAATCCACCTGGCCAAACTTCCCTGGATCCCATGCCTTCTAACTTTCTGAATAAGCCTACCGTGTGGAACCTTGTCAAATGCCTTACTAAAATCCATATAGATCACATCCACTGCACTACCCTCATCTATATGCCTGTTCACCTCCTCAAAGAACTCTATCAGGCTTGTTAGACACGATCTGCCCTTCACAAAGCCATGCTGACTGTCCCTGATCAGACCAAGATTCTCTAAATGCCTATAGATCCTATCTCTAAGAATCTTTTCCAACAGTTTTCCCACCACAGATGTAAGGCTCACTGGTCTATAATTACCCAGACTATCCCTACTACCTTTTTTGAACAAGGGAACAACATTCACCTCCCTCCAATCCTCTGGTACCATACCCGTGGACAACGAGGACATAAAGATCCTAGCCAGAGGCTCAGCAATCTCTTCTCTCACCTCGTGGAGCAGCCTAGGGAATATTCCGTCAGGCCCCGGGGACTTATCTGTCCTAACGTATTTTAACAACTTCAACACTTCCTCTCCCTTAATATCAGCATGCTCCAGAACATCAACCTCACTCATACTGTCCTCACCATCAACTTCCCTCTCATTGGTGAATACCGAAAAGAAGTATTCATTGAGGACCTCGCTCACTTCCACAGCCTCCAGGCACATCTTGCCACCTGTATCTCTAATCGGTCCTACCTTCACTCCTGTCATCCTTTTTTTCTTCACATAATTGAAGAATGCCTTGGGGTTTTCCTTTACCCTACTCGCCAAGGCCTTCTCATGCCCCCTTCTTGCTCTTCTCAGCCCCTTCCTAAGCTCCTTTCTTGCTTCCTTATATTCCTCAATAGACCCATCTGATCCTTGCTTCCTAAACCTCATGTATGCTGCCTTCTTCCACCAGACTAGATTTTCCACTTAACTTGTCAGCCATGGTTCCTTCACCCTACCATTCTTTATCTTCCTCACCGGAACGAATTTATCCCTTACATCCCGTAAGAGATCTCTAAACATCGACCACATGTCCATAGTATATTTTCCTGCAAAAACATCATCCCAATTCACACCCGCAAGTTCTAACCTTATAGCCTCATAATTTGCCTTTCCCCAATTAAAAATTTTCCTGTCCTCTTTGATTCTATCCTTTTCCATGATAATTATAAAAGCCAGGGAGCGGTGGTTACTGTCCCCCAGATGCTCACCCACTGAGAGATCTGTGACCTGACCCGGTTCATTACCTAGTACTAGATCTAGTATGGCATTCCCCCTGGTCGGCCTGTCCACATACTGTGACAGGAATCCATCCTGGACACACTTAACAAACTCTGCCCCATCTGGACCCTTGGAACTAATCAGGTGCCAATCAATATTAGGGAAGTTAAAGTCACCCATGAAAACAACCCTGTTATTTTTGCACCTTTCCAAAATCTGCCTCCCAATCTGCTCCTCTGTATCTCTGCTGCTACCAGGGGGGGCCTATAGAATACCCCTAGTAGAGTAACTGCTCCCTTCCTGTTCCTGACTTCCACCTATACTGACTCAAAAGAGGATCCTGCTACATTACCCACCCTTTCTATAGCTGTAATAGTATCCCTGACCAGTAATGCCACCCCTCCTCCCCTTTTTCTGCCCTCTCTATCCCTTTTAAAGCACTGAAATTCAGGAATATTGAGAATCCATTCCTGCCCTGGTGCCAGCCAAGTCTCTGTAATGGCCACTACATCATAATTCCATGTATGTATCCAAGCTCTCAGTTCATCACCTTTGTTCCTGATGCTTCTTGCATTGAGGTACACACATTTCAGCCCTTCTACCTTACTGTCTTTACACCGTTTATTCTGCTTCTCTTTCCTCAAAGCCTCTCTATATGTTAGATCTGGCTTTACTCCATGCACTTCTTTCACTGCTCTATCGCTCTGGGTCCCATCCCCCTCGCAAATTAGTTTAAACCCTCCCGAACCATACTAGCAAACCTACCTGCAAGGATATTGCTCCCCCTCGAGTTCAGGTGCAACCCATCCAATCTGTACAGGTCCCACTTTCCCCAGAAGAGATCCCAATGATCCAAAAATCTAAAACCCTGCCCCCTGAACCAACTTCTCAGCCATGCTTTCAACTGCCATCTCCTCCAATTCTTACCATCACTGTCACATAGCACTGGCAGCAATCCTGAGAACGTCACCCTTGAGGTCCTGTTCTTCAGCCTTCTGCCTAATTCCCGAAACTCACACTTCAGGACCTCATCCCTCTTCCTGCCTATGTCATTGGTCCCAACATGTATCACGACTTCTGGTTGCTTTCTCTTTCGTACCAGGATGTCGTGCACCCGGTCAGAGACATCCTGGACCCTGGCACCTGGGAGGCAACAAGCCATGCAGCTGTCCTTCTCATGCCCACAAAATCTCCTGTCTGCTCCCCTGACTATAGAATCTCCAATGACGACAGCTCTCTTCTTCTCCATGCCACCCTTCTGCACCACAGGGTCAGACTCAGTGCCGGAGGCCCTGCCACCGTGGCTCACACCTGGTCGGTCGTCCCCGCTAACAGTATCCAGGATGGTAAACTTATTATTCTGGGGAATGTCTACAGGGGTGCTCCACACTACTTGTCTGCCCACCTTCGCTTTCCCCCCTCTGACTGTCACCCAACGACCTGCTTCCGACAGTCTAGGTGTGACTACCTCCCTGTAGCTCTCATCTACAACTGCCTCATTCTCCCTTATGAGTCGAAGGTCATCCAGCTGCTGCTCCAGATTCCTTACACGGTCTTCCAGATCGCCCAGCCTTATGCACTTCTGGCAGATGTGACTCTGCGGGAGAGGGGAGTTCCCCCAAGACTGCCACATCTCACATGAGAGGCACATCACCGTCTCAGGAGACATTGTAAAGACTAACTGCGAGCTAGCTTGTCCTCCGCCTCTTCTCGTCGAAGCCTCTCGAGTCAAAGCCTCAAAGTTCCACTCCTTCACTGCCCTACTCACTCACTGGCTGCTTCTTTTGAGCTATCCCTCTATTTATCTGTTTGAGCTTTTCAAAATGTTTGGTCACCTGACCTCGACTGCCCAATCAGCTGCTTTCTGCTGAGTCTGAGCTTTTCAAATCTTGATTGTCTAATCAACGGCTTTCTGCTGATCTATTCAAATCTTGATTGACTTGATTGCACAGACCAACTGCCAAAACCGCCAGAATCTCTCGAGTCAAAGCCTCAAAGCTCCACTCCTTCACTGGCCCACTCACGCAGTGAGTCTTTATTCATTGCAACAAACAGTCATCCTCTTGGAGCACTGTTGGTAGAATCTAACAAAGTCAAAAGTACATAACATTTTAAAATCTTTAAGATCAAAGGTGATCTCATACAAATTGAAATGTTACAATGACATTGTTCACTTCAATACTTTGGGTTGACAGTGCTTTCTATGAATTGCATATCTACCGTGGGAAACAGCTCTGATAGTTCAAATAGCTTTGCTGGGACAAACTAATTGCAAGCATCCTTGAACTGGTTTACAAAGATGCTAATTACTTAAATCCATAGTTGCCTGGATTACAGGCCAATTAACTTAACTCCGTTGTCTTAATGTTTGGCTGATGCAAATGCTAACGTCTCATGGTCACCATTTGCAAACCATATCTCTTAGTCTGTGTGCCAGCCTGTGCTTTTAACTTCAGTTTTCTGCTTGCAATTTACAAATTAAATTAAGAACTGAAGACTGGTTTTTATTTGAATTAATCTCTTTCAAGATGGTGCGGGTGAACCACAACATTCTGCAAGCTACAAAAATGAATCTCAGGGTTGTACGTGGTGACATATATGTACTTTGATAATAAATTTACTCTGAACTTAATATATGCTATATATACATGAATCCAGAATACTCCCTAACATACCCTCTCTTGGCCCTTGAACAATATTCTGTCCCAGGAAGCCAAACTTTGAGGTGGATCTCATTAAGTCCTCTAAGAGGACCTGGTCTGGAGGCTTGCATGCCTCAATGATTCAGAGAGAGTCAAGACTGTATGCTTTGGCACTTGGAAGGTTCACCCATGCTAAACAGGTCAAAGTGTAGAGGCCAGACTAAGAGTGGTCCACCTGTCCTCCAGGTTTGGGGGTCCAGCTCAGGGCTAACCACCCTGACTGGCCAAGAAAATTGTTTCGAAGGTAGTAATGAAGAATCCTACATCTGCGAGCGATTGTATTCCTGAGTCTCCGCCTGGGATTTTCATGTCTGAAAGTATTAAAAACAGAGATGAAGCTACTGACATGATGAAAGAAGCCCTAAACACCATCAAAGATGGAGGGCCTCCATTGCTGCCCTAAATGTCAGCGGCATAGTGAGTAGGTACATATGTTATTAAGTAGGGCAGCAACAACACCATTTACTTTAGATTCCTTCCCCATTTACTAGCCTATCATGTCCCTATGTGTACCTATGTCTACACTATATTTCATCCCTAATTGGCTGTCTACAAGGCTGAGTAAAGACGGTAATAAAACATTCAATCACATCATTTTTATGGACGCATTTGTCTTCTCGACTCCAGCCAGTCTTTAAAATGCAGCTTTCTCGGTTGTGTGCCTGTGTTATGCTTTGTAACTCAAAAACATAAAACTAATTGAAAGAATACATGGATCTCGGAGATGTGTGTCTTAGTTTTGTTTTACTTTTAGCGAGGCATGTAATTGTGATGAGATGGCATGATAACATATGCTGTGCACATAATTTTACAGGTAACTTGTATGAATTATTTTACAAACCTGGAATGCTTAATGAAGAACATATTTACATTATTTAAATATTACTGAAATATTAAATACGCAACACTCCTTCCTGCTTAACTATAAACTCCAACTCAATATAGAGTGCTACGCAACTCAACAAGCTAACAATATTACACCAGCATATCTACTGTGTATACACACACTACACTATTAAATACAACTGCCATCCACAACATCCACAGTGTAGTAAATTTACGTTGTCTCATTCGGGCCTAAAGGTTCAATCGCTGTGGAGGGCTTTCCTGACAAGTGTGGCACTGTGCTTGGCGGGGAAGACTTGTGGCTATGAAACAATTTCAGGATCTGGGGCCTCCTTTGTGATGGTTGTAGGAGTTGGCTCTGGGTAGTGCAGGAAGTGACTGATCTGGACATCTTTCTTCTCTAACACTTGACTCTGCCCTCCTTGATTGATGTGTCATCTCCAGATGACATCAGACGCAGTCGCCGCTGTATGAGAGAGTGATCCATTTCTGTCTTTAATCTCTCCAAGTACTCACTTTTGATCACCTTTGTCGTCCCTTGACAGGACTGCTTGTCCAGGAGTGAAACATCGGAACTCCTTGGTTGAGGAACCCTCAATTTGTTTCAGCTGTTATTCCTGCGTACTCCTTCTGAGATTGAGTTTGAGGAGATCCAAGCATGAGCTCAACGGACGACCCAAGAACAGCATAGCAGGTGAGCTGGTGGTTGTGGAGTGTGTTGTGTTATGATAGGCAAGGAGGAAATTGGTGAACTTCTGATTCAATGTCCATATAGTGTGTTCTGCTGTCATTGCACACAGTGCATTCTTTAGGCTCCAGACAAACTTTTTCGCCATTCACTTGTAGCTGGGTGGTACAGTGCAGATGTAGTATGTCTTATTCCATTAATTTTTAGGAATGACTGAATCAGTTCCGCAGCAAGCTGTGGTCCACTATCACTAAGTGTTCTGGAACACCAGTCCTTCAGAAGAGGCTTCTCAGCACATTAATGGTATGCCAGGCAGTAGTGGAGAACTGTTCTGGCCACTTTGTATCTAGATCCACTACTGCCAAGAAATTTGTGCCCATGTATGGTCTGGCAAAATCCCTGTGAATCCTCTCTCAGGGCAATGCAGGCCATTTCCAGGGGTGGGGCGGCTCTACTCTTGGCATCTTCTGGACGACTTGGCATCCTGGACAGTGTATGACAAGCTACTAAATCTAATAATCTATCCCAGGCCATCAGACAAAGCTTCGAGCCAACACTGTCATTTTGACCATATCTAGATTGATGACCAGCATGTAGCTCCTCCAGCACAATAGTTCTCAACTTGGATGTTACTACAACTCTCAATCTCCACATAAGGCAACCTCTGTGAAAGGCATGTTCATCCCGGCACTGGTAATAGTAGGAAACTAGAGTCCCTGCTACATATTCTAGCCATTTTGAATAGCACACTGTCTTTTTCGGTTTCCCTTTGGATCACCTTTGCTGTATTAGGGCGACTTTCTATTTCTTTTAGGGAGAATAGATAAAAAAGAGTGTCTTCTTTTGAAAGTTTTTCAGTTATTTCCTTTTCTAAGAGTAAACAGGACGTCCGTCAGCATTTCCATGATGAGTTGTGCTCTTGAGTTTGATCTTGTAATTGTGTCCTCCAAGACACAGCGACCATCTCTGCATTTGTGCTGCTGCTATTAGTGGAACACCCTTCTGTGGACTGAAAATGGACATTAGTGGTTGATAATCAGTATGAGTGTGAACTCTTTCCCATGCAAGTACTGGTTGAAACGTTTTACACCCTAAACCAGACTCAAGGCCTCCCTGTCAATCTGTGCATAATTTTTCTCTGTAGCGGTAAAGGGATATGATGCAAAGGCAATGGGGCATCCGTGTCCAACACTCATAGCATGTGACATGACTGCACCTATAACATAAGGTGATGCATCACAGACAAGCTTCACTGGACGCTGTGGATCATAATGAGTGAGTGCAGTGTCTGGCGTCCCCATTTTCCTTTACCTTTTTGAAAGCCACCTCACACTGCTTCGTCAATTACCATTTCTTCCTGATCTGTTCTGATGAGTTCAAGGGGTGGAGCACAGTAGCCAGGTTGGTAAGGAACTTGTTGAGGTACTTAATGAATCCTAAAAAGGACAGTAATTGTGACAAATCCTTTGGCCTTAGGGTATCCACCACTGTTTTAAAACACACATTCACAGCCACATTCCAGAATTGTAGACCTTAAGGATTTTAAACAAAGAATGCTGAAAATTATAAGTCAAGGACAGGCAAGCATGCAGCAATCCCCATATCAACCAAAATTCCGACACCCTCTGAACTTCCTCAAATTCAAATCTCTAAAATTCTGATTAAATGACGTCATTGTCTTACAATCTTGGGCTATCTGTCCTACTTTAGAATAACTCATCCATCTAGAACCATGTTTTAGTCCTTACCCTTGCTTCCACTTATGTCTGGGGTATGTGTGACTGGATTTATATAGTTCCTCTATTTGGGTCTATTCTGACTGGTTCACAATCTTGTTTCTGTCCAGCCTGTACCCCTTGGATCTCTTGACATAATCAATGTATACGATCCTAGCTCCAGTCTAAGTCATCAGGGCTGCTGTGGTCATTATTCCGCGTTAGGGAACTGGAGCTGCAGCTCGATGACCTTCGTCTGGTCAGGGAGAGAGAGGAGGTGATAGAGAGGAGCTATAGACTGGTAGTCACCCTGGCACCACAGGAGACAGAGAAGTGGGTAACAGTCAGGAGAGCGAAGGGCAAGAGTCAGGTACTACAGAGTACCCCAGTGGCTGTCCCCCTTAACAATAAGTACTCCTGTTTGAGTACTATTGGGGAGACATCCTACCTGGGGCAGGCAACAGTGGCCGTGCCTCTGGCACAGAGTCTGGCCCTGTGGCTCAGAAGGGTAGGGAAAGGAAGAGGATGGCATCAGTGATAGGGGACTCTATAGTTAGGGGGTCAGATAGGCGATTATGTGGACGCGGATGGTAGTTTGCCTCCCAGGTGCCAGGGTCCGGGATGTTTCCGATCGCATCCACAATATCTTGAAGTGGGAAGGAGAACAGCCAGAGGTCGTGGTACATATTGGTACCAACCATGTTGGTAGGAAAAGGGAGGAGGTATGCAAACAGACTATAGAGAGTTAGGAAAGAAGTTGAGAAGCAGGACCTCAAAGGTAGTAATCTCGGGATTACTGCCTGTGCCACATGACAGTGAGTATAGGCATGGAATGAGGTGGAGGATAAATGTGGCTGAGGGATTGGAGCAGGGGGCAGGGATTCAGATTTCTGGATCATTGGGACCTCTTTTGGGGCAGGTGTGACCTGTACAAAAAGAATGGGTTGCTCTTGAATCCGAGGGGGACCAATATCCTGGTGGGGAGGTTTGCAAAGGTTTTGGGGAGAGTTTAAACTAGAATTGAGTGGGGGTGTGGTGGGAACTGAACTGAAGAGAGAGGGGAAGGGGAGGTTGGCTCACAATTAGAGGAAGTTCGGAGACAGTGCAAAAGGAAGGATAGGCAGGTGATAGAGAAGGGACGCACTCAGTCCGATGGTTTGAGATATGTCTATTTTAATGTGAGGAGCATTATGAACAAAGTGTATGAGCTTAGAGTGTTGATCAGCACTTGAAGCTGTGATGTTGTGGCCATTAGAGACTTGGATGGTGCAAGGGCAGGAATGTCTACTTCAAGTACCAGGCTTCAGATGTTTCAGAAAGGACAGGGTGGGGGAATGGCACTGTTGATCAGGGATAGTGTCACAGCTGCAGAAAAGGAGGAAATCATGAAAGGGTTGTCTACGGAGTCTCTGTAGGTGGAAGTTAGGAATAAGAAGGGGTCAATAACTCTACTGTGTGTTTTTTTATACACCACCCAATAGTAACAGGGACATCAAGGAGCAAAAAGGGAGACAGATTCTGGAAAGGAGTAATAATAACAGGGTTGTTGTGGCGACAGATTTTAATTTCCCAAATATTGATTGGCATCTCCCTAGAGTGAGGGGTTTAGATGGGGTAGAGTTTGATAGGTGTGTTCAGGATGGATTATTGACACAATATGTAAATAAGCCTACAAGAGGAGAGGCTGTACTTGATCTGGTATGGGAAATGACCCTGGTCAGGTGTCAGGTCTCTCAGTGGGAGAGCATTTTGGAGATAGTGATCACAATTCTATCTCCTTTACCATAGCATTGGAGAGGGATAAGAACAGACAATTTAGGGAAACGTTTAATTGGACAAAGGGGAAATGTGAGGCTATTAGGCAGGAACTTGGAAGCATAAATTGGAAACAGATGTTCTCAGGGAAATGTACAGAAGAAATATGGCAAACGTTCAGGGGATAATTGCATGGGGTTCTGAGTAGGTACACTCCAATGAGACAGGGAAAGGATGGTAGGGTACAGGAGATGTGGTGTACAAAGGCTGTTGTAAATCTAGTCAAGAAGAAAATAAGAGCTTATGAAAAGTTCAAAAAACTAGGTAATGATAGGAATCTAGAAGATTATAAGGCTAGCAGGAAGGAACTTAAGGATGAAATTAAGAGAGCCAGAAGGAGCAATGAGAAGGCCTTGGTGGACAAGATTAAGGAAAACCCCAAGGTGTTCTACAAGTATGTGAAGAGAAAGAGGATAATACATGAGAGAATAGGATCAATCAAGTGTGACGGTGCAAAAGTGTGTATGGAACCAGAGGAAATAGTGGAAGTACTTAATGAATCCTTTGCTTTGGTATACCCTACCGAAACGGATCTTGGCGATTGTAGGGATGACTTGCAGTGGACTGAAAAGCTTGAGCATGTAGATATAAAGGAAGAAGATGTGCTGGAGCTTTTGGAAAGCATCAAGTTGGATAAGTCACCGGGACTAGACGGGATGTACCCCAGGCTACTGTGGGAAGCGAGAGAGTAGATTGCTGAGCCTCTGCTGATGATCTTTGCATCATCAACGAGGACAGGAGAGGTTCCAGAGGATTGGAGGGTTGTGGATGTTGTTCCCTTATTCAAGAAAGGGAGTTGGGATAGCCCAGGAAATTATAGGCCAGTGAGTCTTAATTCAGTGGTTGGTAAGTTGATGGAGAAGATCCTAAGAGGCAGGATTTATGAACATTTGGAGAGGCATAATATGATTAGGAATAGTCAGCATGGCTTTATCAAAGGCAGGTCATGCCTTACGAGTATGATTGAATTTTTTGAGGATGTGACTAAATACATTGATGAAGATAGGGCTGTAGATGTAGTTTATATGGATTTTAGCAAGGCATTTGATAAGGTACCCCATGCAAGGCTTATTGAGAAAGTAAGGAGGCGTGGGATCCAAGGGGACATTGGTTTGTGGATCCAGAACTGGCTTGCCCACAGAAGGAAAAGAGTGGTTGTAGACGGGTCATATTCTGCATGGAGGTCGGTGACCAGTGGTGTGCCTCAGGGATCTGTTCTTGGACCCCTACACTTTGTGATTTTTATAAATGACCTGGATGAGGAAGTGGAGAGATGGGTTAGTAAATTTGCTGATGACACAAAGGTTGGGGGTGTTGTGGATAGTGTGGAGGGCTGTCAAAGGTCACAACAGGACATTGATAGGATGCAAAACTGGGCTGAAAAGTGGCAGATGGAGTTCAACCCAGATAGGTGTAAGGTGGTTCATTCTGGTAGGTGAAATATGATGGCAGAATATAGCATTAATGGTAAGATTCTTGGCAGTGTGGAGGATCAGAGGGATCTTGGTGTCCAAGTCTATAGGATAATCAAAGCTGCTATGCAGGTTGACTCTGTGGTTAAGAAGGTATACGGTGCATTGGCCTTCCTCAATTGTGGGATTGAACTTAAGAGCCGAGAAGTAATGTTGCAGCTATATAGGACCCTGGTTAGACCCCACTTGGAGTACTGTGTTCAGTTTTGGTTGGCTTACTACAGAAAGGATGTGGAAACCATAGAAAGGGTGCAGAGGAGATTTACAAAGATGTTGCCTGGATTGGGAGTCATGCCTTATGACAATAGGTTGAGTGAACTCGGCCTTTTCTCCTTGGAGCGATGGAGGATAAGAGGTGACCAAGATAATCAGAGGCTTTTCCCCAGGGCTGAAATGGCTAGCACGAGAGGGCATAGTCTTAAGGTGCTTGGAAGTAGGTACAGAGGAGATGTCAGAAAAGTTTTTTACACAGAGAGTGGTGAGTGCGTGGAATGGGCTGCTGGCTGCGCTGGTGGAGGCAGAAACGATAGGGTCTTTTAGGAGACTCCTGGATGGCTACATGGAGCTTAGAAAAATAGAGGACTATGGGTAAAGTCTAGGTAGTTGTAAGGTAGGGACATGTTCTGCACAGTTTTGTGGGCCAAAGGGCCTGTATTGTGCTGTATGTTTTCTATGTTTTATGTTCTATGTTCTATTCCCCAGTTACTCACTCCTCCTCCCAGTCGCTGCCTCACTTATTCCTTAAAGTTCTGATAATTCTCCTCATTACTGACATTCTCATTATTTGCCCGTAGTCCATCCTGTACCCTGAGATCAGACTGTCCCTCATATTTTTCAGGCATTTCATTTTAACCAAAATATATATGTCTTTAGATTGCCTCTGGTGGACTTTGAACATCTCTTCTAACTTACATTAAACCTTAGCATTGCCACATGCAACCCAAGGCGAGGGTATTTCAGCTAGAATGCTTTGCTTTACCCCTGGGTTGAAAGACTTGTGGATGATGGCGATGAGTGTGAGAGGCTGGCTAAAATCATCAGGATTCTGAGCCTGCTGTTGCCTGATCTCTGTACGTGCCATCCCGACGGGCAGTACACGATATAACCTCTGCCGTTTGTGGGCACTTGTTAACTTCCTGGTCTACCTCTTTTATTTTCCTCTGTCTGCTCAGATCACTGACTTATTCCTTCTACCTGTTTTCATCTCTCTCTCTGTTCCTTAAATGTTCCTTCAAACTGTCCAGCTCCTTTTGCACACTTTCTCACTGTTTTCTGTATTCATCTCTTTCCTTCTTTCTTTCCTTCCTTCTATATGGTTTCCTGAACAAGTGTATATGCACCTCCTGCATCCTCAATGGTGAACTTTCACACTACCAAAGTGTTCTCAGTAGTCACACTACAGTGTGCATATATACATACACCTCTCCGGCATCTGAAACAATCAGACACCTTTCACAGCTGGAGGCCCTATCTACCCAGTGCTATCAGGTAGCTGGTACACACACACACACACACACACACACACACACACACCACTTCACTTTCACATCTACCTCTCCAGCTCTCCACGTGATCTTTAATACTTTGTGATTGTTGTCATCGGCCTAAGTAGATCTAAGCATGGTGTGACACAGTCAGAAATACTCACCTCCCTTAGACTGCTGAGGTTTCTGGCCATGTAATTCAGTCACAAATGTATCCCAGGCGAGTCCCCAAATGTGGTGACTGTGATGAAGTCACTGGAGAGGTTGTGGATATGAAAGTTTTTATTCATTGTGACAAACAGACATTCTCTTGGAACACTGTTAGTAGAATTTGACAAAGTCAAAAGTACATCACATTCTTATACCCTTAAGACCAAAGATAACAGTAGGCGATTCAATAATTTTCAACAGTTACAATGACATTGTTTACTTCAATACACTGAGTTGACACTGCTTACTTTGAACTGTGTAACTACAGTTGGAGAGACTATGAATGTATGAACTGTATGAACAAACCAATTACAAACTTTCTTTAACTTGTTTACAATAAGGTAAATTAGTTAAACCCATAGTTGCCTGGATTGATTCAGGCCAATTAACACAGCCCTTTGTCTTAATATTTGGTTGATGCAGATGCAAACGTATCATGATCACCATTTTGCAAACCATATTTCTTAGTCTGTGTGCCAGCCTGTGCTTTTAACTTCAATTTTCTGCTTGCAATTTACAATTTACATCAAGGACTGAAGACTTGTTCTTACTTGAATTATTATCTGCTATATTCACATAACTCCAGAATAAACCATAGCACTCCCCAGACCTGAAAAATGACATGATTTCTCTCTCGAGCAACAAGAGGTCTTGGACTTGAAACATTAGCTGTTTTTCTATCCACAGATGTTTGGAACTCAATTGTTTGTTTGAATTATTATGGGCAGGTTGCTTATGTTTGCTCCCATTGTAGATATCACCCATCTGCAATGCAACATCTCTAAAAGTACTTGGGAGCTTTAATGAAAGCACAGGATATATTAATCAAATGCCAATGGAATTTCTTGTTTCCAGGCACTATTCCAGTTATTTCCTTCTTGGTTTGTTCATTGGTGAGTTCACTTCTCGTGAGACTGTCAGAATAAAAATAATTGGCTAATCTTGGTCAACACCAATCACGTGATCTTTCACAGCATTTGTGCCTTAATTGTCCCAAATCCCACCAATTTATATGTAATATCATTATGGAGCAAGGAGAGCTTGGTACTCTTTTATTGAAATCACTGTGTGCATTGGTTCAATGGTTCCTTCTTTGACTGACAGGAGCTGTGACTTTGATGTGAAAGTTTTCTCTGTACTTTTGAGGTTCCATGTTATTTGTGATCTGCACTGGTAATCCAGTTATGTTGTATTGAGGCCCTGGCACCATGCAGACTCTCACCAATGACTCCAGGACATCCTTTGCCATAAAATTCAGCTTAATGGGTCTGGATGAGGTAAAGTTCGAAGTTCAAAGTTCAAAATAAATTTATTACCAAAGAGCGTACATATCACCACATACTACCATGAGATTCACTTTCTTTTTTCCCTAAGGTAACTATGGAATAGTGGGGAACACAGACAGTTATTGCAAGTGATGGACACAACCATCAAAATCCAGGCATCTGAAATGGAATTGTTGCCAAAACTGAGACTAGATTATCCTCTTTGACAACTTTATCAATATCATTATTCTTCGATGAAGTTAATCTGCAGTGATCTCCTGAGCATCTGGATAGCAAAGGCACCAACATCAGGTTCCTAGACCTAGGATTCAACACCTGCCTTTCCTTGACTTCCTGAAGAACAGATCAAAATGAGTAAACAACACACATCAAAGTTGCTGGTGAACGCAGCAGGCCAGGCAGCATCTGTAGGAAGAGGTGCAGTCGACGTTTCAGGCCGAGACCCTTCATCAGGACTAACTGAAGGAAGAGTGAGTAAGAGATTTGAAGGTTGGAGGGGGAGGGGGAGATCCAAAATGATAGGAGAAGACAGGAGGGGGAGGGATAGAGCCAAGAGCTGGACAGGTGATAGGCAAAAGGGGATACAAGAGGATCATGGGACAGGAGGTCCGGGAAGAAAGACAAGGGGGGGGGGGGGGGACCCAGAGGATGGGCAAGAAGTATATTCAGAGGGACAGAGGGAGAAAAAGGAGAGTGAGAGAAAGAATGTGTGCATAAAAATAAGTAACAGATGGGGTACGAGGGGGAGGTGGGGCCTTAGTGGAAGTTAGAGAAGTCGATGTTCATGCCATCAGGTGGAGGCTACCCAGACGGAATATAAGGTGTTGTTCCTCCAACCTGAGTGTGGCTTCATCTTTACAGTAGAGGAGGCCATGGATAGACATGTCAGAATGGGAATGGGATGTGGAATTAAAATGTGTGGCCACTGGGAGATCCTGCTTTCTCTGGCGGACAGAGTGTAGATGTTCAGCAAAGCGGTCTCCCAGTCTGCGTCGGGTCTCGCCAATATATAAAAGGCCACATCTGGAGCACCGGACGCAGTATATCACCCCAGTCGACTCACAGGTAAAGTGTTGCCTCACCTGGAAGGGCTGTTTGGGGTTATCACCCCAGTTGACTCACAGGTGAAGTGTTGCCTCACCTGGAAGGACTGTTTGGGGTATCACCCCAGTCGACTCACAGGTGAAGTGTTGCCTCACCTGGAAGGACTGTTTGGGGTTATCACCCCAGTCGACTCACAGGTGAAGTGTTGCCTCACCTGGAAGGACTGTTTGGGGTTATCACCCCAGTCGACTCACAGGTGAAGTGTTGCCTCACCTGGAAGGACTGTTTGGGGTTATCACCCCAGTCGACTCACTAAGCACATCTTTCCCTCCCCCCCTCTCTCTGCATTCCGCAGGGATCACTCCCTACGCAACTCCCTTGTCCATTCGTCCCCCCCATCCCTCCCCACTGATCTCGCTCCTGGCACTTATCCATGTAAGCGGAACAAATGCTACACATGCCCTTACACTTCCTCCCTTACCACCATTCAGGGCCCCAAACAGTCCTTCCAGGTGAGGCAACACTTCACCTTTGAGTTGACTGGGGTGATATACTGCGTCCGGTGCTCCCGATGTGGCCTTTTATATATTGGCGAGACCCGACGCAGGCTGGGAGACCGCTTTGCTGAACATCTACGCTCTGTCCGCCAGAGAAAGCAAGATCTCTCAGTGGCCACACATTTTAATTCCACATCCCATTCCCATTCTGACATGTCTATCCACGGCCTCCTCTACTATAAAGATGAAGCCACACTCAGGTTGGAGGAACAACACCTTATATTCCGTCTGGGTAGCCTCCAACCTGATGGCATGAACATCGATTTCTCTAACTTCCGCTAAGGCCCCACCTCCCCCTCGTACCCCATCTGTTACTTATTTTTATACACACATTCTTTCTCTCACTTTCCTTTTTCTCCCTCTGTCCCTCTGAATATACCCCTTCCCATCCTCTGGGTCCCCCCCCCCCTTTGTCTTTCTTCCCGGACCTCCTGTCCCATGATCCTCTCGTATCCCTTTCGCCAATCACCTGTCCAGCTCTTGGCTCCATCCCTCCCCCTCCTGTCTTCTCCTATCATTTTGGATCTCCCCCTCCCCCTCCAACTTTCAAATCCCTTACTCACCCTTCCTTCAGTTAGTCCTGACGAAGAGTCTCGGCCTGAAACGTCGACTGTACCTCTTCCTACAGATGCTGCCTGGCCTGCTGCGTTCACCAGCAACTTTGATGTGTGTTGCTTGAATTTCCAGCATCTGCAGAATTCCTGTTGTTTGCGTCAAGATGAGTGAAGATAGGCAGCTAAATCCCTGTCTCAATCATCCTTAACAATGGTGCCTAACAAGGCTGTGTCCTCAGCCCCCACTTAATTCCCTGTACACTCACGACTGTGTGGCTAGATTCTACTCTAACTTCTTCTGCAGGTTTGCAAATGACACTACCCTTGTAGGCTGGATCTCAAATATTAAGTCAGAGTATAGGAAGGAGGTAAAGAGCCTAGTGGCATGGTGTTTTGACAACAACCTTTCCCTCAATGTTACCAAAGCAAAAGCATGGTCATTAACTTTAGGATACAGAGCAGAACACATGCCTCCGTTTGCATCATTAGTTTCAGGCGGAGATTCTTTGAGAAATTCAGGATCCTCAGCATACATATCATCAATACCTTGTCCTGATCAAAATATACAGATGCCATGGCCAAGAAACTACACCAGAACCCCTAATTCCTCATAAGCTAAGGAAATATTGCATGTGCCTATTTTCACTCACAAATTTTTATCGAGGCACCATGGAAAGCATCTTATACTTTAAATTCTCTTCTGCTCTTCCGCACAAGCTGTGATATCTGTCAAGGTTTTTTAGGTCCCTAGCAATAGTTTTGGGAACAGTGTGAGGAGTTAACAGTCATGTTAGGTTTTGGGGACAGGGATGAGGGGGAGTTAAAGGTCAGACTGGTGTTCTGGTTGGAGTGCTCTGCAGTTGAAGGCTAGTGGACCCCCCATGGCTAGCTAGTCAGGAACGCTGTGGATGAAGACCAGCAATCCCCATAGACCATGGTCAGTAGGGCCGGTAGACAAGGCTGGTAAGTCCCAGCATCAGAGATCTGTGCAAGTCCAAAGTTTGAGGCCTGGAATTCTGGGCCCCATGTCAATACCAAAGTCTTGGGGTCCTGTAGTCAACACCAAAGTCAGAGGCCTGATGTTTGCGAGTCTGTGAGTCCAGTAGCTGGAGGCCCTGAGGTGGCCTGTTCTGTGGTTAGAGGCCTGTCTGTCTATGTGAGCGGGAAAACTGCAATCATCACCAGAGAGCTGAGCCGATGCCAGATTGACTAGCTGCTCTTTCTGAAACAGATGAAAGGCCTCTGAAGGAGGAAAAGGGTGGACATACCTTCTGGAAAGGGAAGGCAGCTGATGAGCCAGGGATCCTTGGTGTTCCTATCCTCGATATGGGTAGAGCTGCATAACACGAAGGGGCAGAAAACACTGGTGGGAGTTGTGTACAGGCCACCTAACAATAGTAGTGAGGTTGGGGATGGTATTAAACAGGAAATTAGAAATGTGTGCAATAAAGGAACAGCAGTTATAATAGGTGACTTCAATCTACATGTAGATTGGGTGAACCAAATTGGTAAGGGTGCTGAGGAAGAGGATTTCTTGGAATGTATGCGGGATGGTTTTTTGAACCAACATGTCGAGGAACCAACTGGAGACCAGGCTAATCTAGACTGGGTATTGAGCAATGAGGAAGGGTTAATTAGCAAACTTGTCGTGAGAGGCCCCTTGGGTAAGAGTGACCATAATATGGTGGAATTCTTCATTAAAATGGAGAGTGACATAGTTAATTCAGAAACAAAGGTTCTGAACTTAAAGAAGGGTAACTTTGAAGGTATGAGACGTGAATTAGCTAAGATAGACTGGCAAATGACACTTAAAGGGTTGACGGTTGATATGCAATGGCAAGTATTTAAAGATCGCATGGATGAACTACAACAATTGTTCATCCCAGTTTGGCAAAAGAATAAATCAAGGAAGGTAGTGCACTCGTGGCTGACAAGGGAAATTAGAGATAGTATCAATTCCAAAGAAGAAGCATACAAATTAGCCAGAAAAAGTGGCTCACCTGAGGACTGGGAGAAATTCAGAGTTCAGCAGAGGAGGACAAAGGGCTTAATTAGGAAGGGGGAAAAAGATTATGAGAGAAAACTGGCAGGGAACATAAAAACTGACTGTAAAAGCTTTTATAGATATGTAAAAAGGAAAAGACTGGTAAAGACAAATGTAGGTCCCCTACAGACAGAAACAGGTGGATTGATTATGGGGAGCAAGGACATGGCAGACCAACTGAATAATTACTTTGGTTCTGTCTTCACTAAGGAGGACATAAATAATCTTCCGGAAATAGTAGGGGACAGAGGGTCCAGTGAGATGGAGGAACTGAGGGAAATACATGTTAGTAGGGAAGTGGTGTTAGGTAAATTGAAGGGATTAAAGGCAGATAAATCCCCAGGGCCAGATGGTCTGCATCCCAGAGTGCTTAAGGAAGTAGCCCAAGAAATAGTGGATGCATTAGTGATAATTTTTCAAAACTCGTTAGATTCTGGACTAGTTCCTGAGGATTGGAGGGTGGCTAATGTAACCCCACTTTTTAAAAAGGAGGGAGAGAGAAACCAGGGAATTATAGACCGGTTAGCCTAACATCGGTGGTGGGGAAACTGCTAGAGTCAGTTATCAAAGATGTGATATCAGCACATTTGGAAAGCGGTGAAATCATCAGACAAAGTCAGCATGGATTTGTGAAAGGAAAATCATGTCTGACGAATCTCATAGAATTTTTTGAGGGTGTAAATAGTAGAGTGGATAGGAGAGAACCAGTGGATGTGGTATATTTGGATATTCAAAAGGCTTTTGACAAGGTCCCACATAGGAGATTAGTGTGCAAACTTAAAGCACACGGCATTGGGGGTAAGGTATTGATGTGGATAGAGAATTGGTTAGCAGACAGGAAGCAAAGAGTGGGAATAAACGGGACCTTTTCAGAATGGCAGGCAGTGACTAGTGGGGTACCGCAAGGCTCAGTGCTGGGACCCCAGTTGTTTACAATATATATGAACGACTTGGATGAGGGAATTAAGTGCAGCGTCTCCAAGTTTGCGGATGACACGAAGCTGGGCGGCAGTGTTAGCTGTGAGGAGGATGCTAAGAGGATGCAGGGTGACTTGGATAGGTTAGGTGAGTGGGCAAATTCATGGCAGATGCAATTTAATGTGGATAAATGTGAAGTTATCCACTTTGGTGGCAAAAACAGGAAAACAGATTATTATCTGAATGGTGGCCGATTAGGAAAAGGGGAGGTGCAACGAGACCTGGATGTCATTATACACCAGTCATTGAAAGTGGGCATGCAGGTACAGCAGGCGGTGAAAAAGGCGAATGGTATGCTGGCATTTATAGCAAGAGGATTCGAGTACAGGAGCAGGGAGGTACTACTGCAGTTGTACAAGGCCTTGATGAGACCACACCTGGAGTATTGTGTGCAGTTTTGGTCCCCTAATCTGAGGAAAGACATCCTTGCCATAGAGGGAGTACAAAGAAGGTTCACCAGATTGATTCCTGGGATGGCAGGACTTTCATATGATGAAAGGCTGGATGAACTAGGCTTATACTCGTTGGAATTTAGAAGATTGAGGGGGGATCTGATTGAAACGTATAAAATCCTAAAGGGATTGGACAGGCTAGATGCAGGAAGATTGTTCCTGATGTTGGGGAAGTCCAGAACGAGGGGCCACAGTTTGAGGATAGAGGGGAAGCCTTTTAGGACTGAGATTAGGAAAAACTTCTTCACACAGAGAGTGGTGAATCTGTGGAATTCTCTGCCACAGGAAACATTTGAGGCCAGTTCATTGGCTATATTTAAGAGGGAGTTAGATATGGCCCTTATGGCTAAAGGGATCAGGGGGTATGGAGGGAAGGCTGGTGCAGGGTTCTGAGTTGGATGATCAGCCATGATCATACTGAATGGTGGTGCAGGCTCGAAGGGCCGAATGGCCTACTCCTGCACCTATTTTCTATGTTTCTATGTTTCTATGTTTGCAATAAAGAACTAGCTTGTCAGTCAACTCTTGAAACTTCCTGTAGGGATCAGTTAATGTCTCAGAGATTACCTGATACTCAAGAAGGGAGATAAAGTAAATTGTGGAAATCAGAGTCATTTCCCTCCTGTCAACAACAGACAAAATGCTTGCACTGTCATAGTCCGGTCCGTGAAGTCCATATTCCGGTTCACAGTCCCATCCATCGATCCTTGTTCCAGGTTTTCTTATCTACCCTGTTTCTATCTTGTTGAGCTCTAATTGAGTCAGCTGATGCTAGTTGGGGCTGGCTGCATAAATACCTCCAGAGACCAGGGTGTGGCCGTTGGATTGTTCTTGTCCTTACTCCTTGGGTCCTTTCCTCTGCCTTCTGTTTCCTCACCTGAAGCCCTGCCCTGCCCTGCCCTGCCCTGCCCTGCCCTGCCCTGCCCTGCCCTGCCCTGCCCTGCCTTGTCTTGCCAGAAACTCTCGCCACGCCTGAAATTTTGTCTTGCCTTGCTTTGCCAAAAGCCCTGCCTTGTCTTGCCGGTAACTCTCGCCTCGCCTGAAGTTCTTGTCTTGCCTTGCTTTGCCTGTAGCCTTGCCTTGTCTTGCTGTCTGGCCCTGGAGCCACCCTGTACCTAGCTCCCTTCCTGTCCCTTGCCTCCGCCTAGGTAAGCCAGGCCGTCTTGCCATTACCTGGGGTTGGTTCTGTCCCTTGTCTCTGTTGGGTGGTGATCTGCGCCCTGCCCAGGAGTACTGAGCCCTGCCCAGAAGATCTGTGCCCTGCTCAGGAGGAGCCAAGCCTCACCTCAAGTCTCAAGTCTCAAGTCTCCTGCCTCCTACCAAGCCTCGCCTCAAGTCTCCTGCCTCCAGCCTCCAGCTTTGCCTCGCCTCAAGTCTCCTGCCTCCAGCCTCCAGCTTCACCTCGCCTCGCCTCAGGTCTCCTGCCTCCAGTCTTGTCTCACCTCGCCTCAGGTCTCCAGCCTCCAGCTTTGCCTCGTCTCAAGCCTCCAGCCTCGCCTCGTCTCCTGCCTAGCCCCAAGCCTGAAGACTCCAGCCTCCTGCCAAGCCCCAAGCCTGAAGACTCCAGTCTCCTGCCAAGCCCCAAGCCTGAAGACACCAGCCTCTAGCCTCTAGCCTCTTGCCAAGCCAAACCAAGTCTCTAGCCTTCAGCCTCTTGCCAAGCCAAGTCTCTAGCCTCTAGCCTCAAGCTTCAAGCCTGAAGATTCCAGCCTCGACCTGCCTGCCTGCCTGCCAAGCCTCGTCCTTGCCTAGTTCTGGGGTCTGAGCCAGAGGCAAGACCCAGGTACTGGGTCCTTGTCCAGTCTCTGGCTCGGAGTCCAAGCCCGGGCTCCTAGCTCTTTTGTCCAGTCCTGTTCCAGGTTCCTGGTTTTCCTGTCCATGTCCTTGCCATCACCCTATATCCTAGTCCTGTCTCTAGTACTTCAGTGTCTGTGTCTTGCACTTGGGTCTGTTCCCAGCCGTTCCCTTATGACATACACATATCCTTGCCAGCTGACATTTTCTGATATCTGAAGAAGTACTCCCTGAATCACAGTGTTGTTTCAGGAACAATGCAGTGAACAAAGGCAACCCGTATACTTAGCTTTCGTAGATTTGACAAAGGCATTTGATACAGGAAACCAACAAGCTCTTTGATGTATACTATCAAGACATGGCTGTACTGACAAGTACTTATGAATACTGTGGCTACTGCATGATGGCATGTCAGCTACAGTACTCAGAAACAGCAGTGCTAGATCAGAACCCTTCACTGTTAAGACAGGAGTCAAACAGGGCTGTTTCATTTCGCCCACCCTATTTTACATCTTTATTGCTTCATCCTTCATCTCATTGGTTAAGACCTGCTGCAGGTAATCCCAATCGTATATAGAACAGACAACAGGCTTTTCAACCACATCTGATTCAAATCCAAGAACAAGGTCAGCCCCACCGCTATCACAGAGCTTCAGTATGCCAGTGACAATGCCATCTCAGCAAGCTCAGAAGAAGATGTCCAATTATCCGGAATGCCTTTGCTGAGGCATATAGAGCCCTGGACCTGGTCTTAAATATAAAATACCTAGGTCCTATATCAGCCACCACCCAACCTGTCACCACCCAGCCATTTATTCAGACCTCCGTAAACGTTGATGATACCGCACTTGAAACTTAAACTACCTTCCTTGCTTTGGCAGCATTCTGTCCTCAAAAACAGACATTAACTCAGAGATCGACCAATGCCCGAGTAGTGCTACTGGAGCCTATGCAAGATCAAAGAAAATAAGTTTTGAACACCATGACCTACAGGTTGTGAACAACCTTTTGCTTTGTAGGGTAGTTGTCCTTCCTATATTACTGTACGAAGCTGCATCATGGACCACCTGCAGCAGGTACGTCAAAGCCCTGGAACAAAACAGAAGGTTTTGAGAATCAGCTGGAAAGACAGATGCACCAATGTCCGTGCACTGGAGGAAGCCAACATGAATAGAGTTCTCTGCCAGGCAATACCAACTCCGATAGACAGGTCGTGTCATTTGGATGCCTAACTCATGTCTCCCCAAACAGGTCCTTTACTTCCATTTGAGGGATGGTCAACAAATGAATGTTTCCTTTGCCCAGCAGTGAGGCCCTGGTGGGCAAAGGAAACACTTCAAAAATAACATTAAAGTCACCTGAAGAAATTCAGCATTACACCTGAAAACTGGGAAGACAGTACACTCAATAGATACATCTGAAGGAAATCTTTAAGACCATAAAATAGAGGAGCAGAATTAGGCCATTTGACCTGTTGAGTGCTCCACCATTTCATTATAGCTGACCAATTTTCTTCTCAGCCCCAATTTCCTGCCTTCTCCCCATATCCCTTCATGAGCTTCAAGAATCTATCAACCTCCGCCTTAAGTATGTATGAAGAGTTGGCCTCCACAGCTGCCTGTAGCAAAGAATTCAAGAGATTCACCATCCTCTGGCTAAAGAAATTTCTCCTCATCTCTGTTCTAAAAGGACACCCCTCAATTCTGAGACTCTCCCACCATAGGAAACAGCGTCTCCACATCCAGTCTATCAAGGCCTTTCACCATTCAATAGGTTTCAATGAGGTCACCCCTCATTCTTCTGAATTGTACTGAATACAGGCCCAGAGCCATCAAACGCTCTTCATATGACAAGCCATTCAATCCTGGAATCATTTTCATGAAGCTCCTTTGAATCCTCTCCAGCTTCAGCAATTCCCTTCTAAAATAAAGGGCCCAAACCTGCTCACAATTACTCCCAGTGAGGCTTCACCTGTGCTTTATAAAGTCTCAACATTACATCCTTGCTTTCATATTCTAGTCCTCTTGAAATTAATGCTAACATTGCATTTGCCTTCCTCACCACAGACTCACCATGAAAATTAACCTTTAGGGAATCCTACATAAAGACTCCCAAGACCCCTTACATCTCAGTTTTATCTATTTTCTTTCTATTGAGAAATTACAGGTAGTCAACCTTTTCATTTCTTCTACCAAACTGCATGACCATACTCTTCCTGACAGTATATTCCATCTGCCAGTTTTTGCCCATTCTCTTAATCTGTCTAAATCCTTCCATAGTATCTCTACTTCCTCAAAACTACCTGCCTCTCCACCTATCTTCAATCAACTGCAAACTTTGCAGCAAAGCCATCAATTCCATCATTCAAGTCATTGACATATAACGTAAAACGAATCTATCCCAACACAGACTCCCATGGAACACTGCCAATCAATGGTAGCAAGTTAGAAAAGGTTCCCTTTATTCCCACTCTTTGCCTCCTGTCCATCAGCCACTGCTTTATCCATGCTATAATCTTTTTGTAATACCCTGGACTCTTAGATTGTTAAACAGCCTCATATGTGTCACCTTGTCAAAGGCTTCTGAAAATTCAAGTACACAATATCAACCGATTCTCCTTTGTCTATCCTGCTTGTTACTTCTTCAACGAATTCCAACTGATTGTCAGGCAAGACTTTCCCTTGAGGAAACCATGCTGACTACAGCCTATTTTATCATGTGCATCCAAGTACCCCAAGACCTCATCCTTAATAATCGACTCCAACATCTTCCCAACCACAGAGGTTGGACTAACTGGCCTATAGTTTCCTTTCTTCACCCTTTCTCCTTTCTTGAAGAGTGGAGTGACATTTGGAATTTTCCAGTCTTCCAGAACCATTCCACAATCTAGTGATTCTTGACAGATCATTATTAATACCTCTAAAATCTCTTCAGCTACCTCTTTAAGAACTCTAGGTTGTACTGCATCTGGTTCAGGTGACATATCTACCTTCAGACCTTTCAGTTTCCCAAGAACCATCCCTATAGTTATTATAACATCACACATTTCGTGCCCCCTGACACCTGGAACTTCCACCATACTGATAACATCTTCCACAATGAAGACTGATGCAAAGTACTTAGTTAGTTTGTCTGCTATTTCATTGCCTCCCATTATTACCTCTCCAGCCTTGTTTTCCAGTGGTCCAATATCCACGGTTGCCTGTTCAATAGGGAGTAGCGCTACATGAGAATGGACTCCACTGTGCCACAGAAAACATACTGCGGCTGTGAAAGGAGAGACGAACAACCTGAAGACCCAGCCACTAACCACTGCCACCATTTACTGTTGCCCACACTGCACCAGAATATGTTCATCTGGAATGGCCTCTCCAGCCACCTGAAGACCCACCAAAAGACAACCCCTTAGGGGAACATCATACTCAATTTGAGTGATCGCATTAAATTCTAGCAACACACATAAAAGTTGCTGGTGAACGCAGCAGGCCAGGCAGCATCTCTAGGAAGAGGTACAGTCGACGTTTCGGGCCGAGACCCTTCGTCAGGATAACTGAAGGAAGAGTGAGTAAGAGATTTGAAAGTGGGAGGGGGAGGGGGAGATCCAAAGTGATAGGAGAAGACAGGAGGGGGAGGGATAGAGC
This sequence comes from Mobula birostris, assembly GCF_030028105.1. Taxonomy (NCBI): domain Eukaryota; kingdom Metazoa; phylum Chordata; class Chondrichthyes; order Myliobatiformes; family Myliobatidae; genus Mobula; species Mobula birostris. Next base: position 120,721,488 of record NC_092373.1, on the reverse strand, counting down.
CAAGAGCTGGACAGGTGATTGGCAAAAGGGATAACGAATCCTGAAGAAAACTGGAGTAAGTTGACGGCGGAGACACTTACCAAGAAAGGATATATGGCTGTGATAGTGAGTCTGAGTCAAAGTGTGGTCGAAAAGTTGAAGGGCCGAAGAAATTATAGATGGGGAGCAGTGAGAGATGGTTTCACTGAACTCCCTTCGAAGAGAAGATTTGAACTTCTTCAGTGTAGGCATCACCGGAAGAGGCTTTGTAGTAGTGAATTTAAAAACACAAACATGAGGAAATCTGCAGATGCTGGAATTTCATGCAGCCATATATCCTTTCTTGGTAAGTGTCTCCGCCACCAACTTACTCCAGTTTGTTTCAGGATTCGTTATCCCTTCTGCCAATCACCTGTCCAGCTCTTGGCTCTATCCCTTCCCCCCCTGTCCTTTCCTATCATTTTGGATCTCCCCCTCCCCCTCCCACTTTCAAATCCCTTACTAGCTCTTCTTTCAGTTACTCCTGGCGAAGGGTCCCAGCCCGAAATGTTGACTGCACCTCTTCCTAGAGATGCTGCCTGGCCTGCTGCGTTTACCAGCAACTTTGATGTGTGTTGCTTGAAATTCCAGCATCTGCAGATTTCCTCGTGTTTGCATTAAATTCGAATTGGCTTTTTTTGTTGCTGTTGCTGTTGTTATTGTTTTGCTGAACATTGTGGGCATAGTATGTTGGTGCCAGGATGTGTGTGGTGACACTTGAAGTCTGCCCCAGCACGCCCTTTGGTTGTGTTTGTTGTTAATGCAAACGATGCATTTCACTGTGTGTTTTGATGTGCATGCGATGAATAAAATGAATCTGAATCAGAATCAGAATCTGTGCAATTGCATCATGGTTTGTTATAACAGTAGTTCTACCTGTGACTGCAAGAAATTGCAGAAAGTTATGGACACAGCTCAGGATTTCACAGAAGCCAATCTCCCCCCTTTGGACTCTGTCCATGTTTCCCATGCCTCCGAAAAGCCAACGTAACTGAAGACCCCACCCACCCCGGATAATCTTTTTTCTTCCTTTACCCATTGAACCGAAGATAATATGCACCACCAGACTCAAGGACAACTTCTATTCCACTGTTATAAGGCTCTCAAAGTCTCTCTCTTTTACGATCAGCTGGACGCATGACCTCACCATCTGTCTTGTCATGGCCTTGCATCTTATTGTCTGCCTGCACTTCACCTTCTTCATCACTGAAAAGTACATTCTACATTCTGCTACTGCTTTGCCCTTGCCCTGCCTCAGTGACTGATCTTGTGAAATCATCAGCATGGAATGCATGCAAAACACATGTACCTTGGTACACCACATGGCTCTGTTGCTCGATAGGATCATAATGTACCTTGGTACATGTGACAATAATAATCTAATCACTAAATTCCTTCATAAGTTTTCCCTAAGTCCTTTCAGATAGTCTTCAAATTATGCAAAGCTTATACGACCTCTTATCAACTGTAGTATTTAATTTCAATGGCAAAGGTGCCAAGATTTTCCCAATTTTGATTTTAGATTTTCAGATGAAATCATACAATGGTTTGGCGAGTGGCTGGGTCTATTGACAGCAAAAAAAAACTCTTTAACTTTTAGCAAGTGAGCTAGGGGTAAGGAGGAAAATCTTCCACCCACTGTTAGATCCAGACTGTTACAATATAAAACTGGCTGGGAAGAACTTAGACACATAAGAAATTATGCTGATCTTTGGAAGGGTTATGATATGCTGCTGCAAAGACCCAGGCTGGTTTTGTAGAGCTCAGGCAAAAACTATCAATGCTCCCCATCCCATAATTCATCTTTTATACTTCCCCTCAGTTCGATTTCTCACTCTAACTGGCAGACCAGTTGTCATTTCTGCAAAATATTAATTGAGATCATAAATGAATCCTTGCATCCAGATTTGGCTTTTGAACAGGTATAATCACTGAATTTAGATGTTGTAGTTTTGTAACAGTATGATACATCGGAATATTCTGGATACCATGGAGATGGTGGTAAATTATTCCCTACTATTTTTGAAGCTCTACTGCCCTGTTCTGTTCTTCAAGGCTTAATAGCCAGCTTAGGTTCTGTTGTGCCTCGTGATGGTGTACCTGAAAGCCTGAAATCAGTACTCCATCAGAGTGAACAGCAGTAGTCTCTAGCAATCCCTTTGGACAGATAGAATTTACATAACAAAACATCCACAAGTTTGGATCAAAGCTCGGTGTTGGATTTGCTCCAGTAATACTTGATGCTAATAGCTCTTAACAAAAATGAAATACATGTCTTATTCTCAAGCACCTGGAGATTCCTGAAAGGAATCAATTGGTCTTTTTGAATTCTGTGCAATCTCTATTCAATAGAAGGTTAGTTCAGCAGGAAAAGCAATGAAATGCATTAAGTTTGTCTTAACTATTTTATCAACTCTTGCAACATGCATGGATTTTACCAGCAAAATCAAGTTTACTGATTAAAATAACAGATAGTTGTTAAAAGTGCTGAAACAGATTGGTTACATACTCCATGTATAGTCTTGACAAATGCTTTAAGATGCTACAAAAATATAGTTAGAGAGGTGGAGGTTTATGTACAAGGCAGCACACAAACTACTTACGTCTTAAACTGTGGTGTAAACTAACTGCTGTGAAATCCTTACCTTAATCAGGAAAAAGACACTACATGGCTCTGCTGGTCGACAGGATCATAATGTGCGCTTACGCATAGATTCAGAGAAAACACCATCATCCATGATTAACAAAGCCACAGTGAAATAAAACTTGGACAAGGGTTAGGTCATGCTCACAACTACAAATTGGGTTTTAATGACTTATTTCTACAAATTTGGCAAATGGATTTTCTCAATGAGGAATCCAGGTCACCAAACAATCATGATCAGCAATTGCTTCAACACTGGTTATATCTGTGCGTTCAGTATGAGGGCCGTTCAATGCCTTTCCTCTCAAACTTATTACAACTCTATCAATGAAACCCTGTTTACTTTACCAAGTAGCCTGTGGCAATGTTAACCTCCTGAACCACCCTGATCATTCTCTGTCATCCAACATAGAGATAATACCTGCAGCTGTGAAAGTTTCCAGCCCATTATAAAGAGGATGACTCACATTGTCATCTGGAAAACAAGAGCCTGAGTAATATAATAGTTGGAGGATGGATTCCAAGTCTCCAACATCTTCACTTGAAATATTTCCTGTGTGGTCACTTATTTAGCATGCTGATTCAACCTCAATAGCAACAATATCAGACTTTCCTCAGCACAAACATTGCAGCAAGTCAGGAAGGCATCGCCTCAACATTAGCTAAAGATAAACAGAGATGATCAACAAATGCCAACATCCCAGTATCATCCACCATCCGTGGCTAAAAACAAGTAAAACAAAATAGTGACACAGCTCCCTTTTTTCTATTCCTCTGTTATTGATCAAGACCTATTTCAGCAGAAATTATGTGAACTAGAACAAAACAAATCAACATTTGAAACATTTTAGACATCCAATGAAAACCAGAGCTACATAATTACTGATTGACCACCCATGTGTATTCTTACGTTTTTCTTACCTGCAAGCCTTTGCCCACCCTATTATTCTGCACAATTTTTCCTTCATAACTGCTGTCAATCTTCAGCTGAATCCCTTGAAGTTCAAGCTAGAAAAATCCAGTAAAGGATATTCAGAAATTAATTTTAATCTCGCATGCTGAAGCTATGTTTTGCATCCTCAAAATGAATTCTGGCTGGGCTGACTGATAGAAGCTGGGAGGACAATATTAGAATGCCAGTGGGAGCAAAGATGCAGTCATCTTTGGAGAGGGCTGTAGACATACACTTTATGGCACATTTGATACAGCTGCAGCAAACTGCATCAACTATCTAAAATTAATGTAATGTATTTAATATTTCAGTAATATTGTAAATATATTGTTTGATTGAGCTACTTTGTTTATTTACATTTCATAATGTGCTATATGTTAGAAGTATGTGAATGACAAACATTATTTTGCCACCGTGTCATATAAGAAATCTTCACTCAAGAAGATAACTAAATACTCAAATTATCTGAGGTTCCTGTGATTTTCTTTCAACGAATTTATTGAGTTACAAAACATAACCATGGCAATGAGGAAGTTTTAAAACAAGCCAAAGATGACTGCCTACTACCTGCTGAAGCACAACGTCTTTTCTCTTTGAAAGGGGAGAGAGACGGACAACTTAAAAAGAAAAAAAACTGCAGCACATATTTCTTTGGAAAGGGAGAGGGACGGTTGAATTAAAAACAAAGGCAGAAAATAGACGAAATTCATGGGTTCATAAACAGTGAGTTTATAATAATAATAATTTTTAAAAAGTAGAAATGGCTGGCTACATCGAAAAGATAGACTCATTCAATTGCCCAACAGAAAATTGGATATTGAGCAGTATTTTGAAACAAATTAAATAACCAATGAAAAACGAGTGCCAGTGTTACTGAGTGTAATAGGTTAAAAACTCCAACCAAAACAGCTGACATGAGCTTTGCTGTATCATGAACATGTTGCAAGAACATTTAGCACCAAAACCATTGTTGATTGCAGAACAATTTAGGTTTCATAAGCAGAATCAAAAGGAAGGGGAGTCTATTTCAAATTATGTGGCAAAATTAAAGAAATTCTCTGAGCATTATGAGTTCAGTGGTGATCTTAGTGATGCACTGAGAGATTCTTTAGTTTGTGCAATCTTACAAGAAAACATTCCAAAACAAATTCTAACTGAAGCACAATTCAAATTTAAAAGAGCAGTTGAAATTGCTGTATCAATGGAAACAGCAGCCCGAGATGCAATTGAGTTGCAGTCAGGAATGAAAGTAAGTGTGAACAAAAACCTGTCTGATCGAGCAAATAGTGTTACCATTGTAGCAGGAGCTCACATACACCAGATCAATACAGATTTAAAGGTTGAACTTTCAGAAAATGCAACAAAGTAGGACACATACAAAAAGCATCTCGGGTAGATGAAAATAAATGGAATGCACAAGGAAGAGATAAAGATAAAAAGGTCAAGTTGCAGTTTCAAATAAAAGCACTAATCTGCATGCTGTCAGTGGAAAAACCTGATAATGATGAGAGGGATACAGGACTGAGTAGCTTTGTGATTTACAATGTGAAAACTAACAGGAGTCAAGCAATGTGGCTTACACCAGAAGTGAATGACAAATTAATTAAAATAGAATTGGACACTGGCTTATCTGTTTCAGTCATTACACAAAATGAGTTTGAACAACATATCAAAGATACTGAACTGAAGCCTGCAGATATCCATTTGAGAACTTATACTGGAGAAAAGATAACTCCTGTGGGAATGACATTTGTAACAGTGAAATACAACAACCAACTAGCCACATTGGGCTTGTATGTGATAAAACAGGAGGACCAGCACTGTGGGGACAAGATTGGCTGAGCCAACTACAACCATCACCGTTTGCATACAACACAGCGTCAACTGAAAGTCAATTAAGAAAGATACTGGACAATGCCACAGTACTGTTCAAGAATGGCATTGAAGAACTCAAACATATCAAAGGTAAAATAGTGTTAAATGAAAATACTACAACTCAGTTTTACAAATCCCATCCAATACCTTATCCCATCCATGAAAAAGTAGCCAGTGAGCTAGATCGTATGGAGGTTGAAAGAATTCTTTCTAAGGTTGAGAGGAACCCATGGCAGTGCCAGTGGTCTCAGTAGCCAAGAAAGGTGGGTTATCAGAAGCTGTGGTAATTTTAACGTCAACATCAACACAATACTGAAAGTACATCAAGACCCCCTGCCCAGGATAGAAGATATCCATACAAAACTTTCTGGAGAAAAATACTTAAATGAAGTGAACTTAGCTGAAACCTACCTACAGATGGAGATGGAAGAAGAATCCAAAATGTTTCTCACCACAAACACTTCCTAAGGGCTTTATTGCTATATTAGACATATTTTCAGAGTAGCATCTGTGCCTGCACTCTGGCAGAAGGCTGTAGACCAGGTGCTGGAAGGCTGCCGATTCACGCGGCATTACCTGGATGAGATCATTGTTACTGGTGCGGATGACAAGAAATGTCTCCAAAGACAGTGTTAAAAAGATTAAAAGATAGTGGGCTTAGAGTAAGATACAACAAGTGTGAATTATTTAAACCAAGCTTCACTTACTGTGGTCACACCATTAACGTACGAGTATTATGCAAGTGTGTTGAGAAAATTTAAGCAGTGATGCATGCCCCAAGGCTGAAGGACATGTCATAGTTGGTATCTTTCTCAGGATTTGTCAATTACTACAACAGGTTCCTGCCAAACCTGGCTACTGTGCTCCACCCCTTGAACTCAATACTAGAGATTGGGACAAAATGGCAATAGACAAAGCAGTGTGATGTGGCTTTCCAAAGGCAAAGGAAGTAGTGATGTCAAACACTGTGCTCAGACATTATGATCTACATCATCCAGTGAAGCTTGCCTGTGATGCTCTGCCTTCTAGTATACATTAGTTATGTTCCATGTTATGAGTGATGGAAATGAATGCCCCATAGCGTTTGCCTCATGTTCCATTACCGCTGCAGAGAAAAATTAGCGCACAGAATGACAGAGAGGCCCTGAGTCTGGTTTGGGGTGTAAAACGTTTCAGCGCCTGCATGGGAGGGAGTTTACCTTCAATACTGATTATCAACCACTCATGTCTGTTTTCAATCCACAGAAGGAAATTCCACTAATAACAGCAACATGAAAGCAGAGATGGGCTTTTTTCCTTGGACGACACAATTACAAGATCAAATTCAAGAGGACAACTAATCATGGAAATGATGATGGATTGGCCTGTTTACCCTTGGATAAGGAAATACGTGAAAAATTTCCAAAAGGGCACACTCCTCTTGACATATTCTTCCTAATGCAAATTGGAATTCTCCCTTTTATGGCAGAGATAATCCAAGGAGAAAGTAGAAAAGTCACCACACTCGACCAAGTCTAAACGACCATCAAAAATGGCTGAAATCTGCAGCAAAAATTTCTGTTCCACCATTTTTTTACTAGCGCCTGAATGAACTTTTCCTTGACAGAGTTGCCAGTTATGGGGATTGAGAGTTGTTGCACCATCCAAATGAGAGCTAAAGTGTTGGAGGAGTGACATACTTGGTCAAAATGAAATCATTGGTTCAAGGCTTTGTCTGGTGGCCTGGGATAGATTAGCAGCTTGAGTAGCTTCCAGAAGATGGCAAGAGCAGCACTTCTCCACTCCTGGGAAAGGTCTGCATTGCCCTAGCAGCCAATTGCTAGAGAAGATAGATGTCCAGAGCTGTCAAAACCACTTTCTGCAGTCCCATAATCAATTCCTACAAACCACCATGAAGAAGGCCCCAAAACCTAAGATGGTTTCACAGCCATAAGTGTCACCTGCCAAGAAGAGCAACCACCCCAGCCCCCACCAATCAAGAAAGATGTTATTACACAAAAGTAAGAAATCCTCTATACATACATAGAGACACACAGTAGACTAGTAGAGAGAGCAATGCATTGTATATTTGAGTTGAGATGCATTCTGTATCGAGTTGAAGTTTGCAAGCAAATCAGGGAGGAGTGTAGTACATTTATTATTTGACTAATATTTGAGAATTACATTGTTTGATTAAGCATTCTTTGTTTATTTACATAATTCATTGTATGTTATATGTAAAAGTACATGGATGGCATACGTCATTATGCCACCACATCATATGTGACCACCTCACCAAAGAAAACTAAGTGCACAGGTTATCCCAGGCTCCCATGATTTTCTTTTGATTAGTTTCTGGAGTTACAAAACACAACAGTTACTCTAGAGAAAAGTACTGAAACTGTCAAGATAGACTCAAAGCCTTCAAGCTCACTCTCATTTGCTGGGTGTCCTTTGTCTGTTGCAATGGAAAATGTAAGCTCTAATCAAGAATGAATCCATAGATCTTTAAGTGATTGGAACTGGACTCTCCCATGTCTTTGAGCACCTCACCTCATTTTTATGCAGATCAGGTATTACCATAACATATTCATGTATATGCTCATCAGCTTTTCTTTGCACACTATTCTGTCATTGCTTTTAACTTAAATCACCCAAAGCGGAATTTCTGCACGTGCATCTCGCTCTCATCAACAATATCTAACCTTAGAACTGAATGAAGCAGGTCACACAAACATGCATATTAATTTTGATATGAGTTTATCCTGGAATGAATTTGGGTTGTTTCTTAGCACGTGTTCAAAACAACCAACAGACAAAGGTACAGGAGTCTTGACTGATAATTAAGATGTGGAGGGAAGCCAAATTGCCACAGCTCAGGTAAAATAACTCCCTCCAATTTATCCCACCTGGGCCTCTCATAGTTTTATACATCTGAGCTTTCCCTCTTCTCAGGAAAGCAACTGGGTTTTTTTCTGATCTTCCAACATGGTTAGTGTAGTCCTGGAAATATCTTAGTAGATCTTCACTCCTCCTTCACTGGTGCAATTACATCTTTATTGTAATGTGGGCACAAGAAACGCATGCAATATTCAAGCTTTTCAAGCTATGACCTAATCAGTGCTGTATTATCTGCAAACTTATTTATGATAACCCAAACCTTTAAATCTAAATTATTGCTATGTATAAGAGACTGAGTTCTGAATCTAGTGTAACACCATTGGTAACAGCCCTCCAATTCAAAACATTAAACATCATCTTTTACTTCCTACTACTAAGCCAGTTTGGGTTCACGGTAGCATGCTCCACAGTTTTCTTTGTTATTTTAAAATTTGTGATTATATTAAATAACCTACTAACTTCTATGTTCACACTTTCAGATGTTCTGCCAACAGTGCTTTATCAAGTACCTTTTTGTAAACTACATTAAAAATAAACTTTGTTAACCAAATCCTGGTGACTGTCCTTGATTAATCTGAGCAATTCTAAATAAAGGTTCTGTTAATTCCAATCATTTGTATCCCACCAAATTTAGTCAATGGACGAATAATCATTTGGTTTTCCCCTTTTATTTTTTAAATCAGTGATACAGTGTCAACAGGCACCGGCACACTTCTGTACCCATGGAGGATTAAGGGATAATAATAAGATCCTCCTTATTTCCCTCCTTTGCTCCTTTTAATAGCCTGGGATATATTTCATCTAGCTTTGGGATTTATTCATTTTCAAATGTATTAAACCCTTTAAGCAAATGTTTATCCCATCCAATACTTGACACTCATCCACTTTACCAACAACATTGTCATCATCCCTCTCCATTATGAAGAAGCATCAAGAACCGACGTTTTCTCTCTCCATACATTTGCTGCCTTATTCATCTCTATTAGGCTCTACTACTTCTTTCATTAACCTTTTGCTCTTTGTTTACCTAAACAGTTTGCTTCCATGGTTTTCTACAGGTTCCATTATTTTCTTTCTTTGATTCATCGTTGTTTGTGGGAAGACAAATCCCAGGGTGGTATACTGCATACACATTCTAATAATAAATATATTTTGAGTCTTTGAATCGAGATTTTCTTTGGCTTTACCTGTCAGTAATTTTCATGCCCATACTTTGGATAATTTCCCCTATAATTTTAATTCTGCACATTTTATACTCTTGCAGATTTCTTGCAATATTGAATTCTCCAGGCCTGGAAAGAATTTCCTTTTTTGTTTTAATATACCTCATTATCTAAATAATTCTATTTCTTTTCTTTAAGAGATCAGTTTTCCAAAACCCTTAGAATTTCAGTCAATGCTTTGCATTGCTCGAGATAGATTTAGTATCAAGTAATTTTTCCATCCACTAGTGCGAAATACTTTTTTCAGTTGAATAAAATTGCTCTCATCCCAGTTTAGAAACATTATTCCTATTTTATTGGTTTTATAACTATGCTACATCTAGCTGAATTATAATAATTACCACAAGAAAGTTCTGCCACTCATACACCCAGTGGCCCAGCATTTCTCCCTAAGATTAAATCTAGAATTACCTCCTTTTTGTTCAGCTTGATGCATACTAGCTGAAAAGTTTTTTGTTCTAACTGCAATTTTCAGAAGTTTCTCTCTTTTTTTGTTATCCATGAAACACTTAAAGGTTAGATGTAGTGATGTTAGCTGTGGCTCAAGGTTCAAAACCTGAAGCATAAGCTTCTTGAACTGATTGCAGTTCCTGGTCCTGTGACTGTCTAAGAGACGGGAAGCATGCTGGAATTCCCAGATGGCACAGGACATGTATTCTACTGATCCGATACGGACTGCCAAGCCTTTATGTAAAAGATTAACTCACTATATAGAAATAATGTACCAGAACAGCATCTTTCACCTGCCTCACAGTAAATTCCCTCAATTACCAATTGCCTGGATTTTGCACTCAGTAGAAATAGTTCTCTGTGGAATAGGACCAGGTGCTGATGACTCAACATGTATAAATTCTGACCTGAAATTAACTTGTACTGCCCTTGAAGCAGGAGAATTTAAGATGAGCAATCAAGCGTGACTATTAGATTGAGTTGCTTCTTCTATGTGTCACAAGAAATATTTTCCTCCAAGATCAAGTTAGTGTATTACAATCTATGCATCTGATTTGCTTGGTGTTAGCAAATGCCTGGAAGAGTGCTGTACATGTGTTCTTTGGGATGTGAATGCCATTAAACGTCCTTTCTTAATTGTCCAAGAAGGTGGTAATGAGCGACCCTCTTGCACTACTGCAGTCCTTCTGGCAAAGGTTCCTCCATAATGCCATTGGAGAGGAAGTTATTTCTTCAGCGGTTTGAACGTGGCACCACTACGCAAGCGCATAGAGGTCAGCCAGTGAGAGCAGTGAGAAGAGTTTAAAAAGAAGACAGATTTATACAGTGGGCATCTGAGAAGCGGCCGCCGGTGGAGAGGGAGACAGTAGGAAGGCTTTGGTGGTAACGGGTCGAGGCGAGGTAGGTTATCTGTGTGGAATACAGTCAGGAAGCATATGTGTGAGGCCGGTTTTCTGTGCTCGGTGTCAGATGTGAGAGGTGCTGGAGACTCCCAGCCTCCAATATGGTCATATCTGCACCAGGTGGGTTGAGCTGCAGCTCCTTAGGGACCGTGTTAGGGAATTGGAGATGCCTCTCGATGACCTTTGTCTGGTCAGGGAGAATGAGGAGGTAATAAAGAGGGGCTATAGGCAGGTAGTCACTCTGGGGCCACAGGAGACAGATAAGTGGGTAACAGTCAGGAGAGGGAAGGGCAGGAGGCAAATGCTAGAGAGTATCCCAGTGGCTGTCCCCCTTAACAATAAGTACTCCTGTTTGAGTACTGTTGGGGGGACAGCCTGCCTGGGGGAAGCAACAGTGGTCGTCCCTCTGGCACAGATTCTGGCCCTGTGGCTCAGAAGGGTAGAGAAAGGAAGAGGATGGCAGCAGTGTTGAGAGACTCTATAGTTAGGGGGTCAGACAGGTGATTCTGTGGACGCAGGAAAGAAACGTGGATGGTAGTTTGCCTCCCAGGTGCTAGGATTCGGGATGTTTCTGATTGAGTCCACAATGTCTTGAAGTGGGAAAGAGAACAGCCAGAGGTCGTGGTAAATATTGGTACCAACGACATGGGTAGGTAAAGGGAGGAGGTCCTGCAGGGAGATAGGAAGAAAGATCAGAAACAGGACCTCAAAGGTAGTACTCTCGGGATTACTGCCTATGCCACGTGACAGTGAGTATAGGAATAGAATGAGGTGGAGGATTAATACGTGGCTGATGGATTGGAGCAGGGGGCAGGGATTCAGATTTCTGGATCATTGGGACCTCTTTTAGGGCAGGTGTGACCTGCACAAAAAGGACTTGAATCCCAGGGGGACCAATATCCTGGTAGGGAGGTTTACTCGGGCTATTGGGGACAGTTTAAACTAGAATTGCTGGGGAGTGGGAACCAAACTGAGGTGATGGAGGAAAGGAAGGTTGGCACAAATAGAGAAAGCTTGGAGACAGTGCGAAAGGGAGGATAGGCAGGTGACAGAGAAGGGATGCACTCAGACCGACACTTTGAGATGTGTCTATTTTAATGTGAGGAGCATTATGAACAAAGCGGATGAGCTTAGAGCGTTGATCAGCACTTGGAGCTATGATGTTGTGGCCATTAAAGACTTGGATGGTGCAGGGGCAGGAATGTCTACTTCAAGTACCAGGCTTCAGATGTTTCAGAAAGGACAGGGTGGGGGCGTGGCACCGTTGTTCAGAGATGTTCTCAGGGAAGCATACAGAAGAAATGTGGCAAATATTCAGGGGATATTTGTGAGGGGTTCTTCATAGGTATGTTCCAATGGTACAGGGAAAGGCTGGTAGGGTACAGGAACTGTGGTGTACAAAGGCTGTTGTAAATCTAATCAAGAAGTAAAGAAGAGCTTATGAAAGGTTCAAAAAACTAGGTAATGATAGCGATCTTGAAGATTATAAGGCTAGCAGGAAGGAGTTTAAGAATGAAATTAGGAGAGCCAGAAGGGGCCATGAGAAGGCCTTGGCGGACAAGATTAAGGAAAACCCCAAGGCATTCTACAAGTATGTGAAGAGCAAGAGGATAAGACATGAGAAAATAGGACCAATCAAGTGTGACAGTGTAAAAGTGTGTATGGAATCAGAGGAGATAGTAGAGATACTTAATGAATACTTTGCTTCAGTATTCACTATGGAAAAGGAGCTTGGCGATTGTAGGGATGACTTGCAGCAGACTGAAAAGCTTGAGCATGTAGATATTAAGGAAGAGGGTGTGTTGGAGATTTTAGAAACCATCAAGTTGGATAAGTCGCCAGGACCGGATAAGATGTACCCCAGGCTACTGTGGGAAGTGAGGGAGGAAATTGCTGAGCTTCTGGCGATGATCTTTGATTCATCAATGAGGACTGGAGAGGCTCCGGAGGATTGGAGGGTTGCAGATGTTGTTCCCTTATTCAAGAAAGGGAGTAGAGATAGCCCAGGAAATTATAGACCAGTGAGTCTTACCCCAGTGGTTGATAAACTGATGAAGAAGATCCTGAGAGGCAGGATTTATGAACATTTGGAGAGGCATAATATGATTAGGAATAGTCAGCATGGCTTTGTGAAAGGCAGCTCGTGCCTTATGAGCCTGATTGCATTTTTTGAGGACGTGACTAATCACTTTGATGAAGGTAGAGCCGTAGATGTAGTGTATATGGATTTCAGCAAGGCCTTTGATAAGGTACCCCATGCAAGCCTTATTGAGAAGGTGAGGAGGCAAAGGGACATTGCTTTGTGGATCCAGAACTGGCTCGCCCACAAAAGGCAAAGAGTGGTTGTAGATGTGTCATATTCTGCACGGAGGTCGGTGACCAGTGCTGTGCCTCAGGGATCTGTTCTGAGACCCCTATTCTTTGTGATTTTATAAATGACTTGGATTAGGAAGTGGAGGGATGGGTTAGTAAATTTGCAGATGACACAAAGGTTGGGAGTGTTGTGGATAGTGTGGAGGGCTGTCACAGAGGGAGATTGATAGGATGCAAAACTGGGCTGAGATGAGCAGATGGAGTTTAACCTAGACAAATGTGAGGTGGTTCATTTTGGTCATATGTGATGGCAGAATATAGCATGAATAGTAAGGCTCTTGGCAGTATGGAGGATCAGAAGGATCTTGGGGTCCGAGACCACAGGACACTCAAATCAGCTGCGCAGGTTAACTCTGTGATTAAGAAGGCATATGGTGCATTGGCTTTCATCAATTGTGGGATTGAATTTTGGAGCCAAGAGGCAATGTTGCAGCTATATGGGACCCTGCCCAGACCCCACTTGAAGTACTGTGCTCAGTTCTAGTTGCCTCACTACAGGAAGGAAGTGGAAACCATAGAAAGGGTGCAGAGGAGATTTGCAAGGATGTTGCCTGGATTGGGGAGCATGCCTTATGAGAATAAGTTGAGTGAACTTGGCCTTTTCTCCTTGGAGTGACGGAGGATGAGAGGTGACCTGATAGAGGTGTACAAGATGATGAGAGGCATTGATCATGTGGATAGTCAGAGGCTTTTTCCCAGGGCTGAACTGGCTAATACGAAAGGGCACAGTTTTAAGGTGCTTGGAAGCAGGTACAGAGGAGATGTCAGGGGTAAGTTTTTTACTCAGGGAGTGGTGAGTGCGTGGAATGGGCTGCCAGCGACGGTGGTGGAGGCAGAAAAGATAGAGTCTTTTAAGAGACTCCTGGATGGGTACATGGAGCTTAGAAAAATAGAGGGCTATGGGTAAGCCTAGTTAGTTCTAAGGTAACGACATTTTCGGCACAGCTTTGTGGACCGAAGGGCCTGTATTGCGCTGTAGGTTTTTTATGTTTCTTTGTTATACAGCTTATCTGCTGCAAAAATGAAGAGCTAGGAATATACTTTTAACTCAGGACATTGTGTCACTTGGAAAGGAACTTACATGTTGTAGCATTGCCTACAACTGCTGCCCTTAACCTTCATGGAAATAGAGGTCACAGGTTTGGAAGGCACTAGTGTGCAGTCTGTCTGTGTGTAAGAGAGTGTAGCTGTGAAATGTATTACCACTTCTGCTGTAGATTTTTTCACTAAAATCTCAGGGACAGCTTTTTAGAGTATCATTGCACATAGCCATTCCCCTGCTGACACTGCTTTTCAGGCTTTGGTACATTTCAGGGCCTCTCTACAAGTCTGATCCCTCCACAGGTGTTCACATCCCAGAACAGTGTCTCGACGCTACAGATACCTACTCCAGAATTTGATGTGCCGTTCACAGAACCAATATTTCCCAGGCCCCAGCAGTGGTTAGATTCAGTGGTCTTCCTCCTTTCAAGAGGTAACAAAGTTTATTTCCGCAGATTTTCAGGAACTCCAAATTGACTCTAACTTAATGGGAAAATTGGTGCATCTAGGGCCACCTGCTTACGAGGCATTCAGAAAAAGTCACACACTTATTTTAGCATATTGGTGCTGGTCTTATTATGGGTTAATGTATTTCTGGCCCTCCAACTCCAACAATTTCTCAACGTGCTTTCTGTTTTTAATTCTGTGGATTATATCTTCAAGAGGAACAGATCTTACTTTCAGTAGTTGAAACTTCTGCCCTTTTCACTTTGGCTTGAGATATGAAATTGCAATTAGTTTGACTTGATTCAAATCTTCCATATCTTATTCTTTATTTTCTAAAATATGACCTCAGTTTTCAGTAGCTCCATTAGCATTGCCATTTAATCAACAATGAAGCTTTACGCTGTTGAAATAATTGTAGAAAGCAATTATTACAATTGCTACAAATCTAAGTAACCATTCACCTTATCTTAGTTTCACCACTCTAAGAGCCATACTGATTTCAGCCTATCTCTCCATTCATCCCAGCAAAAAGATATCTTGTTGATTGGCTCAGCTATCACCCATGAACATTGTTTTTGTGAGGTTCCAGAAAACCTTTCAAAGACTCCACGAAAATTAATGCATGTAATAGAGTTAGTGTGCTGAAATGGTGGTGCAAGACAGAGCAGGCAGGACAATAGGGCATATTAATCATTTATGGGATGTGGTATCCATGGCAAGACCAGTGTTCATTATTCATTTCCAATAGCCTTGAGGCAGTGCCAGTGAATGGTCTTCCTGACCTGCTGCAGTCCATCTATTTAATGTACTCATATAGTGTTTGACCTCTATTATAACCTGTCATAAGGAGGTGGCTAGGAACAGACCCAAGTGCAAGACACAGACACTGAAGTACTAGGAACAGGACTAGGATACAGGGTGAGGGCAAGGACATGGACACAAAAACCAGGAACCCGGAACAGGACTGGACAAGAGAGTTAGGAGCCTGGGCTTGGACTCCAAGCCAGGGAATGGACAAGGACGCACTACCTGGCTCTTGCCTCTGGCTCGGACCCCAGAACTAGGCAAGGACGAGGCTAGGCTGGCAAGCAGGACGTGGCTGGAGTCTTCAGGTTTGAGGCTAGAGGCTAGAGACTTGGCTTGGCAGGAGGCAGGAGGCTGGAGTCTTCAGGCTTGAGGCTAGAGGCTAGAGACTTGAGGTGAGGCTTGGCTGGAGGCAGGAGGCAAGAGACTTGAGGTGAGGCTTGCCAGGAGGCTGGAGATGAGACGAGACTTGGCAGGAGGCTGGAGGCTAGAGACTTGAGGCAAGGCTTGGAAGGAGGCTGGAGACTTGAGGCTGGAGGCTCCTCCTGGGCAGGGCGCGGTTCTCCTGGGCAGGGTGCGGATCACTATCCGATGGAGGCAAGGGACAGAACCAACCGCAGGTAATGGCAAGACGGCCTGGCTTACCCAACGGAGTCAAGGGTTAGGAAGGGACAGAACCAACCATAGGTAACGGCAATACGGCCTGGCTTACCCGACAGAGGCAAGGGTTAGGAAGGGAGCTAGGTACTGGGTGGCTCCAGGACAAGACTGCAGGCGAGACAAGGCGAGAGTTACCATCAAGACCAGGCAAGGCTTCAGGTGAGGCGAGAGTTACCGGCAAAACAAGACAAGGTTTCAGGCGAGGAAACAGAAGGCAGAGGAAGGGATACAAGGAGTAAGGACAAGAACAATCCAGCAGCCACGCCCTGGTCTCTGAAGGTATTTAAGCAGCCAGTCCCAACGAGCATCAGCTGCCTCAATTAGAGCTCAACAAGAACAGAAACAGGGTAGACAGCAAAACCTGGAGCAAGGGTCGATGGACTGGACAGTGAACAGGAATACGGACTTCATGGACTGGACCATGACATAACCATCTTCCTTTGTGTAATCACCCAGCTGAATATAACTAACTGAAGTCCTCCCTCAGATCTCCATGGTGCCTCAGCTTTTCACTACATTTATGTAACTCCCTGGTAAAGGTCTTACTGTTATTGTTACAGGGCATTTCATGTAATGGTCTTTCTGTTGAAGCAGTGTTTGGGATACAGTACTGTTAGATATAAGGATGCTTAGGAATGTGGGGCATGCAGTCTGTTGAGAGTATGAACTTGCCTGATGTGCTGGTGTACCTGAATGATCTTATAGTGCTCGGGTCCACCCTGGAAGACCAAGAGGCTAGGCTACTGAAGGTGTTAGACTGCCTTAAAGCTGAAGGGTTAAAACTGTCACTGGACAAGTGCCAGTTCTGCAAAACATCTGTCAACTACGTTGGGCACATAGTCTCACGGAATGGAGTAGCTACTATCCATCAAAGATAGAGGCGGTGACCACATGGCTAAGGTCCAAGAATGTGAGCATACTACGTTCATTCCTTGGATTCTGTAGATACTATCAGAGGTTCGTGAAGGATTACTGTAAGGTGAGTAACTCTTTGAATCATCTGTGTGGTTACCCTCCCTTGGGGAAGAATGGGAGGAGGACAAAAGGAGAGGAGCCTTTTCGAGTGAGATAAGATGCAAAATGTGAAGAGGCCTTTCAGTTGCTGAAGGAACTGGTGACAAAAGTGCCTGTGTTGGCTTTTGCAGACCCCCAATTGCTGTATGTATTGCGTACAGACGTCAGCTGAGAGGGCTTAGAAAGTGTTCTGTATCAGAATCAGGGCACAGGGTTGAGACCTGTCACTTTTGTCAGCCAGAGTCTGTCACCCTCTGAGCGAAATTACCCCATGCACAAATTGGAGTTTCTGGCATTAAAATGGGCTATGGTGGATAAGTTAAGTGATTATCTACATGGTGCCAAGTTTGAGGTGAGGATGAACAACAATCCATTGACTTGGGGAAATTGGATGCCACAGGCCATCGTTGGTTGGCAGCGTTGTCTGCCTATGATTCCAGCTTGAAGTACCGACCGGGGAGCCAGAACATTGATACCGATGCTTTGTCCCGACATGTGCAAGATGGGCTGGAAATGGATGGAGAGTGGGAGAGCGTTCGTGCACCTGGAACTAAAGCAACGTGCCAGTTTTCCATCATGGGGAAGTCAGAGTCGAGGCCAGGGCAGGATCGAGCAGTGGGTCATTTGGGAGCTTCTGGTTGTGTCATTTATGCTGCAGAAGGGGATGTGTGGAACACCCTGCCGTATCTCTACTGCTGAGAGAATGGAACAAACTGCATTTGAGGGACCAGGTTCTATACCGGGTCACATCTACTCTAGACAGGCTTCAGAGTTCCCAGTTGGTTTTGCCTGAGAAGTATCGGAGGATTAAGGGCAGTAAATCACACAACATTCACACAAGCCCAGGTTTGGGTGGGTGAGGCATCCCAATCTCATGGATTTGGCGGGACCAAAGTTGTATACACCGTAGACATACAAAGCCAGAGAAAGGTGGATTTCCTTGGCACTGAGTCTGGTGGCTTGTTAGCGAGGGGTTAACAAGCGTTTGCAGAGACACCCCGAAAAAGTGGGGGGGGGGGGGGGAGTCATTCATAAAAGTCTTAAATGAAGGAATTAAGGCTGATACCTCATAAAGTTAAATGGAAAAGTATGTAATATAGAAAGGATTAGGAAATTTCAAAGGTACAGCAATAAAGTGCATAAGAAAATGGTGGAATTTAATGAATGGAAAGTTTGGACCCAAGAAAGGCAGGCAGAGTCAAAATTTGTGATTAATAACCTTTCATCAGAATTGTGAAAGGTTGGAGATAATGCACATTTTCAATGCATGAAAACTGGCATAGAAGAACGTTCCTGAGAAAACAGAAAGCAAGCAATGAAAGAGAAGAAGAGGCAGGAAAGACACAGAGTGAAAGTGGGTGGTGAAAGGAATATGAATGACAGAAGGTATGTCTGGAGGAGATGAACAGCAGAGAAGATGATTACAAAGATAACTTCTGAGAATGAGAAATGCAAGACCTGGAATTGTTGACATAAATATTAATTTCAAGGCTATCATTAGCAGAGCTGGTATGGCAGCAGAAGGGCTTCGGACCAGAAATCCCTACAAAAGATGGTGAGAACAGCCGACCATTCCTTAGGAATATTTATCAGGGGTGCTGCGTATAAAGGGCCCTTAGTATTATCAAGGGTCCAACCCATCCATCCAGCATCCTCTTCGACTTTCTACCATCAAGCTGGAGACACCAATGCATAAAGACTACAGCGGCCAGGATGGGAAACAGTTTCTTTCCTCAGGCCATCAGGTTTCTGAGTTCCCTTCTGCATCGCATTCAAGGTATCACTGGTTAATTTTCTTTCTACCGTAGTTATGGACTTTGTTTATTTATGTGTAATTCATTTGTAGATTTTATTCTTACCTGCCTAAGTTATTGTGTTTTATGGGTACTACTGTGCTTTACACCCTGGTCCAGAGAAATGTTGTGTAGTTTGACAATATACATATATATAGTTAAATGACAATAAACTTGACTTGACTTGACCATGTACCTGATGGATATTACTCTTTGAGCTTTGTTGGTACAGTATAAGAAACTAAAGACAGCATAATATGAGTAGGTTGGGGATGGAAAATTAAAGCAACAAGCGACTGGAGAGGTTAATTATTGTTAATTAAAAATTAATGAAGATGGAAGAGTGAACCAAATGTTCTTGAATAGGAAGTCCTTTTGGAATGCTGAAGTGAAAAAAGAAGTGGTGTCTGGTTGTGGTATCAAGTTAGAGATTTAGAATTAACAAGGAAGATCTATTGAATGTGAAGATCAGCGCAAGGGAAATTGAGGACAATGCAATTCCCATTTTTAATCGTGGGGCGGGTGTGAAAAAGAGAGCAGAAGTGCAGGAAATTGCATGGCTGCTGTTTAGGGGCCTGCCAAGTGTCATTTTAAAGGAAGCTAAGATGTGAAGAACCCAGTAACGTAGCACGTTGCACTGGGAGTGGAGCAATTGGTTCTTCCAGAGTGCTGTACTAATTCAGTAAGGTCATGGCTGGTCTGGTCTTGACTTCATCACTGCTTTGCCTGCTATGCCTTGATTCCCTTGTAGTTGAAATGACTGTCAGTGTCTGCCTTGAATGCCCAGTGATGGTCTCTGCAACCCTGAGGTACAGAATTCCAAAGATGTACAACTACCAAAGAAGAAATTTCTCCATATCTCCATCTTAAATTGATCATTTGTTTTGAACCTTGTGTACCCCATAGCTCGATACCTCCATTATGGATAATTGCTTCTCAGCATCCAATAAGTTAATCTGCTCAGAATTTTATATAGTTCAGCAATACCTCTGTATTGTATTAGATTTTGCATATTACTGGATGCATGTCTAAACAGTTCAAAATGACAATTTAACTCCTTGTGAGCTAGCAACATGTAGTGTGTCCATACAAGGTAAACATTGTAAGTTTGTTAATGTCGAATGTTTGTTGATAGCAGCTGGATTCTTTCTTAGTCTCAGGCACCATTAACACGAGTATATCTGTTAATGACTAAATGTTTATTGGTCACTTTGAGAGCTAGGTTCAGGGATGCTTTCTTAGTGTCTGTCAAATTGGCTTGATGGATTCGTGAATGGATTTGAGCTTATTGCTTATATGTAATATAAGAATTATAGAAGTCAGAATTCAGACTTCCCCAACAACAGCAACAATCAAGTGGTGACTAAGAATCGTGAGCCCTGAAATCTTTGTGACTTCCTGTGTAGTGTTTTGTGTGATTTATTTGTGCCTTCTATTTGATGATAATGACTTTGTTGTGCTTGTATGCCTATTACCACATCTTCTGGACACTTGAATAGTTTGGGTCTGATAAACCATAGAACATAGAACAATACAGCACAGGAACAAGCTACTCGGCCTACAATGTTGCACCAAACCAGCTAAAAAGCAAATCAAAAACATCCAAACACTAATCCCTCCTCCCTGCACCGTCCATATACCTCCATCTTCCTTACATCCAACCGCCTATTCAAATGTATCGAAGCCCTCTCCATTACAATCTCCTCTCATTCCTCTAATCAGTTAATAGAGGCCCAACCTACTCATCCAATACATTAACCCTTTCATCCTCAGAATCAAACTTCTGACCTCTTATACCGATTTCAATGCAATTATATCATTTGCTAATTGAGGCAGTACATTAGAGAGGCTAGTATAGTTACTGCTTCACAGTTCCAACAATCTGCATTCTGACCTGACCTTCAGTCCTATAAGCTGAGATGAAATCCTGAGGAACTCGTTATTATAAACAAGGCTTCTCTAAATCCCCCACATAGGATGAACTAAGGAAGGTTGATAGCATCTTTTAAAATTTTGCAATGTAGTTCTGGACAGGGCTGATGGCTGCAACAAAGGGAAATATTCCAGTAACTGCTGAATTAACTTATGTTCAAAGTTGTCTTGAGTTAAAGTTAGGATAATACTTAAAGTTAAAGGATGTCTTGCAAGGGAAGTGCAGACAGAGTAGATCACCCAAACACAATTAGCAAGGGCTCCTTCAGATATTTGCTGGAGTGAGTTGCATTCAAAGTCAGAGAAATGTACAAATAGAATGGGATGTCATAGGTAGAGGTTAAAGAGTGCAATGATCATATTAACATACAATAATTTGTAACACAATATCATATAATAATTAATTTCATGTGATGTTATGTATAGTGCTTGTATTTATATTAGTTCATTTGTTACATACAATACACATTAATAATATATTTTAAAGAATTCTGGTTGTGCTGATCTATCAGTCTGGTTTAGCTTTACAGAACCTATATTGATCTCAGCAGATAGGTGCAAGAGACAATGAGAGTGCTAATATTTACCCCTCAATCACACAAAACAGGAGGAGATTAAACCATATGAGCTTTGCATTCAGTTAAGAGTAATGCTGATCTTCAACTTTCCATTTACTACAAGCTGCTTACTTACAGGTAATTGCTGCTCCACCAATCAGAATTCAGTAACATATCTGTTGTGTTTATCAGTGACTCATCTGCTGCACTACCTGTAGTCTTTGAGGAAACTCTGGTTATAACTTTTAAAATGCATAGTGTCAGGAAAAGATCAACAACCGAGTATGGATCAGGTCAAGCAAGAGCATCACTTTCGATGTGAAAGTGCAAATGTTGGAACATTCCTAGACTGTTTCAATGATTTGAAGTTCATATTCTGTGTTTTTTGCTTGCTTTTGCCATGCATGATTTGTTCTTTTTTTTTGTATGTTGGGTGTTTAATGTTTTCTTTGAATGAGTCCCAAGGTAATTCTTTGTTTCGTGGCTGTCTATGGGAAGATGAATCTCAGGGTTGTATACTGCATTCGTAATTTGATAATAAAAGTATTTTAAACCTTTGAATCCTCATGTGGAGGACAATGATAGTGAAAAAATACTATAACTCCAAATAAAAGAAGCCTAAGAAAAGTGATTTTGCTGAAAGACATCACATAGATAACAGAGCTGTCTTCTACATTTGTAAGAATGGTCATATTGAGAATGCAACTCTCATTGAATTCTGCCAAATAGTACTTCCTGCTATAGGTAAATGCCCTGTGAGAGGTAGAAGAGGGCGGGATACTTAAGAATAGATCTGTTATTCTAAAAGGAAGAGTCATAGCCTGGCCCATTAGTTAGTCATAGACTCATGTAGCCCCATTGACTTTGTGAGTCCATAACAACCATCAAGAAGACTAATCCTACACTAGTCCCACTTTATTCTCATAACGTCCTCATCAACTCCCTCAAATTTCTATGAGTCTTCTACACACTAGGAGCAGCTTACCAATTCATCAGCAAACCACACATCTTTGGAACGTAAGAAGAAACGTGTGTAGGCAGAGGGAGAACATGTAAGCTCCATGTAGAGGTGAGGATTGACCTGAGGTCACCAGAGCTGTGAGGCATCTGCTCTACCAGCTGCACCCTGTGCAACCTCACACCTTATCCCAGTAGGATGACCAACAACCTGACCCCTTTCCCCATTTTCCCTCCCTCCAGCTTCAGCCTCTTCCACCTTATCTCCTACACCTACTGCAGTTCTGAAAGAGAGAGAAATGAAGGCAGAGGAAAGGCCACTTGATAGAAGTATATGAGGCATAGACAGAGTGGACAGCCAGCACCTTTTTTCCCAGGGTGCCAATGGCTGATACCATCTTTTAAGGTGAGTGGACGAAAGTTTAAGGGAGATATCAAAGTTAGGTATTTTATACAGAGTGGCAAGTGCATGGAACGCACTGTCAGGGATGGTCGTTGAGGATGATCCATTAGGGATACTTAAGAGATTCTTGGATAGGACATGGATGAAAGAAAAATGGAGGGTTACGGCTATGTAGGAAGGAGCAGTTAGACTGATCATGGACAAGAGAAAACTCTGCAGATGCTGGATATCCAAGCAACACACAAAATGCTGGAGGACCTCAGCAGATCAGGCAGCCTGCCAAAACGTTGACAATACTCTTTTCCATAGATGCTGCCTGGACTGCTGGAATTCCTCTAGCATCTTGTGTGTGTTGCTTAGACTGATCATAGAGCAGGTTTATATACATCAGTACAACCTCGTGGGCTGAAGGACCTGTACTACTCTATGTTCCTTTTTGTCAATTTACCTTTTATTTTGTATTGACTCATTGCACGTTCACCATTTGATAACGAATGTTATCCCATGTTTATCCTTAATGAAACAGCCATGTGTTGCACATGCTGTCTCTAATGTATCTCATGCACTTTGGCATATTGACTCCTTTTTACAGCTGATTCAATTAGTTCTCTCATTTCCCAGAACACATCAGAAGTGCTAAGTGAATGTATACCAAATTTCCTACTAATTAAATGTGATATAGTCGGTCCTTGCTGCTCTGAAGCGATGCCTCAGGTGCCACGATTGCACTGGAGGGTACAGCAGTACTGGTACATGAAGATATAAACTGTATTTTCACCTATTGCACACCGCACAAACCTGCCATCATGAGGGAGGACAGGGGATGGAACAGAGAAGGAGGAGGAACAAACCAAGTTTGCATTTTCATTCCATGATACATCTTCATCGGAAAAGAAAATTAATTCTGATCCAAACATATAAATTAAATCTTCAGAATGGAGTCACTTTAAAGCCCTTATTGGTTCACTTATCACTTGTCCTACAGGTGTAATGGAGCAAATGGAAAGCTGTGGGCGTTCAGTGGCGGGGGGGGGGGTGTGTGGGGGGTGTGGGGGGTGTGGCTGTAGATGGCCTTGTCTGATTCCACCCCCTTGCCATCCTTCACCTCTATGAAGAGCTCAGCAGTAGGTCTGAAAAATTCTATCATCTACTTTTTGCACTGTCATTCATGAGGAATCTGAATGGTAGAAAATTAAGTTTGCATTACAACAATCTGAGCTTTCACTGCAACATCCAGATCATAGTTGTCCAATGCTCATGCTCCACTTAGACACAAGGCATTAGCTCCCATATTGGTTTGACCACATCTGTATGAAGGGAGCTGGCCATCACATGCACATTCAGTTTGAACGTTGTGCACTATTGCATAGGAGGCAGGACAGTCGTTTGTGCCTTGTTGGTGAGCTCAGTGTTGAATTTTCCATTTTGGCACACGCAGTCACATTTGCACTTGCTGTAGGTGAAGGAGAATGGGCTGAAAAGGATTTCTTTTGTGTAGATGACATGGCTGCTATTAATTCACACATACAGTTACCCTTATAGTGGAGGTATCTTTACTCAATTGGTCATGAACCGCTGGCCAGATCAACGCACAAAATTTCCTTGGGAATATAAGGATTGTGCAGGCCGCTCCGTTGGGAAGGATGGGGATCTTAACGCCCTCTAAAAATTGCCCAATTACCAAATCATGATGTCATTCAATGTAGTGCATCAAATGAATGAACACCTCGTGTAATGTGCACATTTCCAGAAGTGTTTGTAATAGTATCACATGTGGCACTGTTGGTTAATCTTAGACACGGGATACTAGAAATCTTGAACAACACCAACAAAATGCTGGAGGAACTCAGCAAGTCAGGCAGTATCAATGAAGGGGAATAAATAGTCAGAGTTTCAGGCAGAGACCCTTCATTAGGACTTGAGATTCATGAGTTCTAAGGAAATGTCTAGGCCTGAAATATCGACTATTTATTCCCTTCCATAGATGCTGCCTGACTTGCTCAATTCCTCCAACATTTTGTGTATGTTACCAATTAATCTTTACTGATTTAATTAAACTCTTATATTCTATAAAGTTGAAAGTAAAGCCTTCACCAGAGGCTCTGTGACAACTACTCAAATCAAATATAAGAGTGCAGGATGAGGATATCTTGTTGATAAGCGTTCAGGCCATGTTGACTGAGAGCATCTATATGTCAAACTCTTCCATGCTGAGTTTGAGATATTTGCAAAAGATCTGAATTTGTCATACACTCTTGAAAAAGGAAGGTCAACAGAAACAATTAGGTATTATTCTTCCTTGCCAGAAAATGGCAGTGCATGACACTGTAATACAGGTCTCCCCATGATTCAGGGTGCCATTGACTATTTGCACATGATGCTACAGCTACCACATAAATTTGAAGGATATATGGCAACTAGATGAGAATCTATACCTTCTAATTTCAACTGGACGCAACAATGTACTGTATTTCATAAAACAATGCCTGGAAGTGGTTATACCTTCTTTCTGAAGGTATTTGCTGTGATATCTGAGTGCTGTCGAGAGATAAAATGGTGACCAATGGCCAACAAAATCGATCCATTGTCCTTGAATCTGTACACAAGCCATCCTCAAGAGGACAACTTGCATGTTTTCAATATCACATTGCTAATTATGTAGTTAGTACAATATTATTGGTGTATGAGTGATGCAGGCTTAGTTCTGCTGTTCTCTGTAAGGAATTTCTACCTTCTCCCCGTGATTGCATAGTTTTCCTCTGGGACCTCTGGTTTCTTCCCACATTCCAAAGGTGTAAAGTTAATTGGCCACATGGGTGTAAATGGGGCAGCACAGGCTTGATAAGCCAGCCTGCTACCATGTTGTGCTTCTAAATAAAAAAATAAAAATGTAAGACTCAGTAGGAAGTTTTCATGTTCCTCAGTTTATGTTTCCTCTTTCGATATTCTCTCAGAAGTGGAAACATCTCAACATTTACCTTGCCATACTCTGATGTTTTAATAGACCATTCTACATTCTTCTAATCCTCAAAGAATATGGAAAGTCCTCATTCTGCTTGTGACAGCACAACCCACTCATCCCAGTATTTACCGAAAGTGAATCTCTTTTGGAAATACCTTCAATGCTAAATGTTTAAATAAGGGGAAATTGCACACAGTACTCCCCGTGTGGCCTGACTAGAACCCTGTACAAATGTAACAATGCTTCTTTATTTCTAAGCTTCATCCCTCATGCAATAAAGTCCAAATTGCATCCGTCTTCCTAGTTCTCACTGCACTTGCTTCCTAACTTTTTTTTCCAATTTGTGCATAGGAATATCAAGATCTCTTTGTACTTCACTCATCTGGAATCTTTCTTCAGTCTGCTTCTAGATTCCACTTAATGAAGTGCATGGCCTTTTCCATCTTCCCACATTAACTCCATTCAACAAGTTTTTATCCACTCCCTATCAGCCTATTTATATTCTATTACCGAGTCCAAGTATCCTCGATCAAACATGTCCTCCAATTATTTCTGTGTAACCTCCAGACTTGGAGTCCTTATACTCTGCTCCCGCCTTCATGCCATCTTTAGAGCAAATAATTGAGGGCCAAGAACTGATCGTTGAAGAAATTTCTAGTTCCATGCAACTTGCTGATCACAATGTCATAATAAAAGGCAATTATAGACATCACGTTGAACCCACACTAAAAACCGTACCAACTGTGAAGGGTGTATATGCTCATTGTGCATTTTCCACATCAATCAAGCCTTATACGGGAGAAAGCAAATGAATATTCTCTTTTCAGTATTGTGCATTTTATATATTAGTCCCTATTTGTGATGTAACATGTCCTTGTTTGACTCTCTACATTTCACAGCAATTTGTATATCTGTTTTAAGTGGCTTTTTGATCATCTGACATGCATGCAACCATATTTTGACAGATAATTCCTCGAAATTCATGCCTGGGTTGGCACTTTAAAACAGTGGCAGTGTTCATGTGCACAGTTCCAGAAATTCAGTTTCTTTGACTTCAAAGATAACTAAATTAAGAGACATTGTACAGCTTGCTGACAGTATATGTAGGTTGTCTAGTACCACTAAATGGAGATGAATTTCTAGGAATATGTACTGCATATGAGGTAGAAAAAATATCGAGTTAAGCTTTCATTCTTCAATCACATCACAGGAAAAATAGCATATCTGTAACAGCGCCTCAAATCCTTTTGCATCTTCATTTAAAATTGCTTCTAATTGCTATCTGAGATGCGACAAAGGAAAACTGAACATGTTTTTCAAAGCGACAGGACAATTTGCAAGATACTTAACAAAATTCCATTATATCAGAGAATTCGAAATGATTGTTGTTGAAGAATTTACTTTTGCAAGCAAATCTGATAGAAACAAGAAGACTTAACATTTGACAGAAAGACAAGTTCATGCCAATCTAATCAAGGATCTGTTACAGAAAAGTAACCAAGAAATAGAAAAAAGAACATATTTATTTT